>NW_027266279.1:3702500-4960000 GCF_022045235.1 Haliotis cracherodii | reverse complement strand
GCTTTATCCACTGGACCACTGAGACAATCATTAAGATCATGAGTCAAGTCATGGTGCTCCATTTGAACTGCTATATGCATTGGGGGTCACATCTAATGTGAGTTCTTCACTCACTTTCAAATAGTTGATATTTAGTATTTTACAGTGGCAAAAATGGGCATAATTGTTTTGCTAGAGACCATATACCAATTATCAGATCACTGTTTATCAACTCAAATTTAATTTATCAGGCAGACAATCAACTTCACAAAATAGTTGATATGTGTCTTTTTATAATCACATCTTTAGAGTACACACTGATTGCACTTTGTAAATTGTACATCAAGGCTTTGTATGGACTGAGATTATGCTTGAACCACTTGGCTGCCAGGTCACTACAACACCATGGCAACTGCACAAAATAGCAAAACAAGGGGATGATGAGAATTATTTATTTATTTATCTGAAAATCTTAAAAAGGAAATTCTTTGGAAAATGCATACAAATAACAAAATACATACAAAAGCCCCGTCCATAACCAAGGAGGTGTACAAGGAAGAAAAGTATACAACAAAAATGAACATATCTCTCTACAAAACTGTTAACAGGAAAACTGGACGGAAATTACAAGACTTAAAAACATGGTCCCCAATGCCAAACAATACACGTATGGAATTAACAACATCGTCAATACTTCACAGGCTTATACACATTGCTCCATCCCCATCCCATGAAGCATTGATGATGATGCTCAAGCAGATCACAGATATGATGTTGCGGAGCTCACATGTAAAAGCAAGCTGTCTGTTGCAAGCATCTCAGCAAGCCACAGTTTATACTGTATTTAAGAAACATATTGAAACATTAATCAATATACATGACATTCATTAAAGATTTATCAAGATTTGACACAGAAATATAATAAACTATCAATAGGTACATAACAAAAACAACATTAAGATAACAAAACAACAATTGTCTATTTTACAGTTTAGAGATTTATGGCTGGTCAAATAAAGAAACAATAAATTTCATTTCTTTTATTTTATCTGTACATTATTTTGTTTCAATTTATGTTGTGACATTTGTGAGATGTCACTTATGTTAAACTAAATAACTTCACATGAAACATATTTACGTCTCTCTTTGTAATTGTTTTCTGAACATTATCCATTCACGTCTCAAACTCTCAACAGTTCCTCATGTATCTTTGTTTCTCTTTCAATTAATTTGAAATTGGAGAAGTAGGCAAATAAACAAGAAATAAATATCTCCCTATGGGTAGACAATGGCTGTTAGATGTTGATCTGGTAACTACAAATATACAAAATGTCGCCCAAATATCACTGCCCTATCACAAGAGCTGTCTCTACTCCAGACAAAAGATTTAAGAGACTGTTGCACCATGCATACATGTATATGCTCTTGGAGAAACTCTCAGATATACATGCCCCTCATTGATCAACAATTTCTTCATATTCTCCACAATTCTAAACTACTATTGTACAAAGTTACCATATTCCAACTATTTCTTGCCAAAAAATATATAACCAATATCCATACCTGCAACTACATGTTCAACAACTACAACCACAACATCGTTGCAACAACTCTTATTGAGGTACCAGTGGAATGAAATAGTCAGGCCCTCATTGGTCCTAAAACCTACAGACAATTTGGGGGAATGCCAGTAAATGTCAAAAGGAACATTACTTCATCTCCAGAAATTCTTCCATGTGGTTAATTCCATTGGATCTGTTTAGTATTGAGGTGGTTTCCTAGACTAACATTGAGTTCGAGAAATAGTTATCTCACTCAAAATATAAATCCACAAAATATAAGGGAGAATCCAAATGGAGCCCATATCAATGCTTTATTTCAGAGCACAGTTAATGCATACTTGCCAATGAATTCCAGTGAATGCTGCGCTATACAAATGCATAAATTATTATTATTATTATTCTAGACCTGAGTTGGGTTCAGTTTTAACTTATTCTCTTCAGTCTAGTAGACAGTGGCTTCCCTGTTCTCTGTTTACTTTATTTCACTTGTTTGGTGTGTGTGCATTTGTGAGTAAGATTCTTAATATTCATCTAATCTAAATTTGACCATGATTTGAATGACCCCATGTTCTCTGCAATGGGGTTCCTCTGGCAGCAACAGTCCCCTGCTTCAATGTCTTTGATTAAATGCATCAGTGTGATTAGAATAAATACTGATTGTCTGAAAAGGAATAAAATAATATAATAATAGTGCCTATATAAACATGACATAAAGATACAGAAAATTGCTGAATAAATTACATAAGATTTGAATATCAATGATGAGGTTGGGGAAAAAGGTATTGCATTAATTGGTGAATAAAACACTTGGGCTTACCCAAATAAAAACACAGAGTTACAAGCATGTGTCCAATCTGAGTTTTTCTTTCATCCTTGACAACAAATGCATGTTTTCGAAACACCAAGTCAGACTAACGTTATTTCTTGCTTTGTTTATTTTCTTGCTGACTGTGTCCAGCTACAATAGACAAAGTAGAAAACTTACAGGGTTAGTTTTATGATGTTCACTTGAACTTACCCATAGAAACAAAGCTTCAAAATTGTGTGAAAAACATCCACAAATGAATAAACATTTTAAGTCATAGGTGGAAATACTAATACAAGGAGGTAATACTAATACAAGGAGGTAAACAGTGTAAATTAGCATTATTTCTCACAAAGCAACCAATGAATACATACACTTAAAATGCACTCAAATGTTTGTTTGTTGTTTAAAGCTGAACTCAGCAACATTCTCCTATGTGAGGACAGCTTGTTGATAATCAAGTCTGGACCAAATAATCCAGTGACTGATATTGTGAACATCGATCCACATCATCAGGATATAATGACATGCAATCAACCAAGTCACTCAGCCTGGTCCCCGATCCATTTGGTTGCCCGCCTTTTCAGCAGAATGTGGACATAAGTTAATGGAAGTTGTTCTTGATCCATACTGATTAATTAATCTTAATACTGAGATTCATAAAATTAAGATATGCATTGCGAAAGTATTCATATGCAGTCAAAAGACCGGAAAGTTTCCAAGCTCCAATACCATTTAACATTGGTCAAGTACAAGGATTTCAGCTCACACTCATTTACAATAGGTACTAGACAACAAGATAAGATATATCCTAATTAGGTGCTTGAAACACAAGCTGAGTACTTCATAAACATTGAAGCATGTGGGAAAGTGTAGGGAAATAAACCAGGACTGTGACGCGTGCTACACAATCCTCCCTCCTCAACCAACTGGGCCCAGAGAGCCACCATACACACACTGGTTGTTAAGATTTGTCTACAGCAGCAACCCTGATGTATATATTCATCCAGAAGATACATGAGATACACTTTCCCCTCTTGACTAAGTGCCTTAAGTATATACTTTTTTCTGCTCATAAAGATGTTATTTATTGGATCAATCTTGGTCAAGTATGAAACAAACAAGGTCATTGTAAAAAACACAGCGCCTAAATAATCTCATTAAAATCAGGCCTTAGACTCTGACATGGTATTCTCTGTGTCAAGATCTGAGGGCACTCCATTGAAGGTCACATCTGGCGATCTTTGACTATCTTATCAAAATGAGCCAATCAGATGTCGGCTTTCTAAAAAATATTTGGCTTCATTTCATTTAGGACATCAATTCGGAAACTTCAATCTGCCACAAAAATCGCACCCTTTTGGGTGCAGATGACATTGTACTCAGAAACAACAGGGTTGTATTCAAAACAGATTCAGGACTACAACAGCAGAGGGACTGTCAACCCAAGCTGATGCCTGTGACTTCTCTCGTCACTTGTTCTTTATCACAGCATTTGATAACATCACAGTCTTGCCACATAATCTAAACAACATAAAAAAAACATGGCGCTGAGGCAATCAATGCCTGTGCAGGTTGCAGACGAAGAGTAACAAGAAATATATTAAAATCATAACAGCGACTTCACTGGACTTCCAAGACCAGACATTCCCATCAACAGACCAGTGTGATCTAAAATCACATTCTCAGATCCCTAGGGAGTATCATGAGACTAATATTACTTTGAACATATACTACCCAAACCAAGGAGAGGACCTCCCAGTTCTTTCATATGACTGTAGAGAATCTGTCATGAAAGAATTGGGCGGTCCTAAACTTCTTTTGAGTGGTATGTAAATCAGCAACCTCTGACACAGGGATACATAACTGCCAGGTGATGGCTTGCATATATATTTGTCTATTATGTCTGTTATTATGTTACAAGTTTCCATTTTTAGGGATGTGACGTTATGATTTGAATGTCTTTAATACTGCAACTCAAATATACTGTTTTGTAATGATTTTTAGGAAACAAATGTTATAATAAAACATGTACCATAAATATGTACCATACGACAACTCCCTGTACCATTACATCCGTACAAGCCACCATGAATGTATCCCTTCATCAACACAAGTCTATACACCCTTAACATATCTGTCCTAAACTCCCCTTCCCCCCACCCAACCAAGGTCACTGCACCTGATTCATTCTGATAACATTTTCCCGTCACATGTAATCCAAAAGAACTACAATCTAATCCCCAACAACAACTACCTAATTAATCCCTGACCACTCACAGAGCAGCTGTAATCCACAATCCTCAAACCCAATGCTTGATTACAACACAACCCACTTGTAACATTCTACCCACAACTCTGCTATTCATGCTAAACCCTAAGAAGACTACCCTTATCCTCCTGTGACTCCACAATTAATCCCTAACCAGCAGCAAAATACTTAATCCTTAAAACAATTTCCCTATCCATCCATTATCCATCTATAACCCTATCCAAGGACCAGTGTTCGAAATAAGCGGCTGCCAGCAGGCCCATGACAGCTAAAAGTCTGGCCCGTAGTTTCACACTTGTATGGGTTACATGCTGATATGTTTGTCACAATAAGCTGCATTTTTTTAAAATTGAGGGTCAGAAGACTTTAATCAGGGCCTGCAGCTTCTAAAGTCTATGGGTCCTGATGGCAGCCTGGCATCTTCTATATTTCAAACACTGCCTAGGAATACATCTTTAATCCTTTTAACTCCCTCCCCACACATTCCACTACCCCCTTAAACCGACCACCCCATAACCCCAAGTCTCTCCCAGTATTTACCACCATATATATCCACTCTCAGACACTCGACTCCCTACTCTACAACACCCTCACTCCGACATTATGATGCTTTGCACTCGACACCAAGTCTAGGACACGACACAGGTTCGAGGGCTCTCCTTCTCCTCCTCTGGCTCGGAGTCGTCGTCAGACTTGAGGCGGGGGATGCCATCTAGGACCCGCAGACGGGGCAGGATCTTAAACACTCTGCAGAAAAGGGACAAGACATCATATTGAAAATTACATTAAACATAACTAACAGAGATCTCATACGGGGCATTACAAAATAACATCATGGCCGAAAAAGAGATTTAAGATCCTGATTCTGTGAGAATATTCTGAAGACATCATTCTTGGGATCATCATTCATTAAGGAGAATATAAAAATGTGATTCACTAGGTTTATAGGGAAAAAAAACTCAAAATTCAAAGAAGAGCCCCAAATATATAATTTAACATCAAATGATAGATGCATAAACTGCTACATGAAAGGTGAGTGAGTGAGTGAGTTGGGTTTAACGCCACTTTTAACAGTATTCCAGTTATATCGTGGCGTGTCAGTTTAATGTGGGAGGAAGGCCCGAAGTGATGCAGGTGTGAGACGTTTACCACTTCGGTGAAACCCACGAGCACGGGTATGGTGCTGACAAACCTAGAAACATAATCAGGGCGAACTGGGATTCGAACCCACAATCATAGGTTTCTGGCGTGCCCAAGGGAAGCAACTCTGCACAGCGAATCGTGGCGCCTTAGACGACTGGGCCACCTGTGCCCCCGCTACATGAAAGGCAAAAGGACAATTTCAAAACAGTTGCTATAGCTGCCATGTCAAAGCTGGATTGGATTTTGGTGAAAACAGTTTAGTGACACCATTTCTGGAATATTACTTTCCAATATTTTTGCTTCATAAAAGATGTTGAAACTTTAAATGTTTACAACAGACTGGACACACAGTGGACACTGCATCCACTGGTTCCAGAAGCCTCTTCCAATTATTTGTTGTTTTTAATCGCCAAACAATCTGCAAATTTAACAAAATACTTCATCAATATTCTCCCGCCAAATGTTAACCCACCTATGTCTGTAGCCGGATATAAATGTGACTGGGTTGCCGGAGAGGTAGAGCTCCTCAAGGTTGGTTGAGCGGAGTTTCTTCAGCCCTTGCAAGTCCTCGATGTTGTTATCTACAACCAACAGGTGCTTGATCCGCGGGATGGACGGCAGGTTCTACAACACATTGACAAATCTCTTAATTTCTAAAGTCAATATCAAAAAGAGGTTTAATAAATGTATCTTCTCTTTCTATTTTTTCAAGTGAAATTTGTATGTTTACAAAATAACACATTCCACAATCCTGTCTCCAGAGAAAATCTACAAATTATTAAGACTGAAAGTTCACATTATGAACAGCAAGAATACACTGTTTCATATTTACAAATTACAGATAGGCTACAAACGACAACTAGGATACAAAATTTGTTTACAATCACTTTCTTTTAGTGCAAAGAAAATTATGGTGAAGTGTGTCTCCAAAAAGATCCAAGTTGTATTTCCTTAAAGGGAGATAACCTGCTAGTGCCACGATATTCATTCCATAACCAGGTGTAACACTATTGTTATTTTCTTGAAGCAATGTTCACTTTTACACATTACTTGTATTCTTCATCCTTTTTCAACTCTTTGTAACACTATCCTAAGCCTCAAAATCTATTCTTTATTTATGTATGAAACATATGTTTCAGCAACATATAGAAACTGTACAGGAGACAGGTGAAAGGTGACATATGTTTACATTAGCAACCCACAGCAACTGTACAGGAGACAGGTGATATGTGATATATGTATACATTAGCAACCCACAGCAACTGTACAGGAGACAGGTGATAGGTGATATATGTATACATTAGCAACCTGCAACAACTGTACAGGAGACAGGTGATAGGTGATATATGTATACATTAGCAACCTGTAGCAACTGTACAGGAGACAGGTGATAGGTGATATATGTATACATTAGCAACCTGAAGCAACTGTACAGGAGACAGTAGATATGTGATATATGTATACATTAGCAACCTGCAACAACTGTACAGGAGACAGGTGATATGTGATATATGTATACATTAGCAACCTGCAGCAACTGTACAGGAGACAGGTGATAGGTGATATATGTATACATTAGCAACCTGCAACAACTGTACAGGAGACAGGTAATACGTGACATGTATACATTAGCAACCTGCAGCAACTGTACAGGAGACAGGTAATACGTTACATATGTATACATTAGCAACCCCCAGCAACTGTACAGAAAACAGGTGATATGTGACATATGTATACATTAGCAACCCACAGCAACTGTACAGGAGACAGGTAATAGGTGATATATGTTTACATTAGCAACCCACAGCAACTGTACAGGAGACAGGTGATAGGTGATATATGTATACATTAGCAACCTGTAGCAACTGTACAGGAGACAGGTGATAGGTGATATATGTATACATTAGCAACCTGCAACAACTGTACAGGAGACAGGTGATAGGTGATATATGTATACATTAGCAACCTGTAGCAACTGTACAGGAGACAGGTAATACGTGACATATGTATACATTAGCAACCTGCAACAACTGTACAGGAGACAGTAGATATGTGATATATGTATACATTAGCAACCTGCAACAACTGTACAGGAGACAGTAGATATGTGATATATGTATACATTAGCAACCTGCAACAACTGTACAGGAGACAGTAGATATGTGATATATGTATACATTAGCAACCTGCAGCAACTGTACAGGAGACAGGTGATATATGTATACATTAGCAACCTGCAACAACTGTACAGGAGACAGGTAATACGTGACATGTATACATTAGCAACCTGCAGCAACTGTACAGGAGACAGGTAATACGTTACATATGTATACATTAGCAACCCCCAGCAACTGTACAGAAAACAGGTGATATGTGACATATGTATACATTAGCAACCCACAGCAACTGTACAGGAGACAGGTAATAGGTGATATATGTTTACATTAGCAACCCACAGCAACTGTACAGGAGACAGGTAATAGGTGACATACGTATACATTAGCAACCTACAGCAACTGTACAGGAGACTGGTGATATGTGATATATGTATACATTAGCAACCTGCAACAACTGGAGACAGGTGATACTTGACATATGTATACATTAGCAACCTGCAACAACTGTACAGGAGACAGGTAATACGTGACATATGTATACATTAGCAACCCACAGCAACTGTACAGGAGACAGGTGATATGTGACATATGTATACATTAGCAACCCCCAGCAACTGTACAGAAAACAGGTGATATGTGACATATGTATACATTAGCAACCCACAGCAACTGTACAGGAGACAGGTAATAGGTGATATATGTATACATTAGCAACCCACAGCAACTGTACAGGAGACAGGTAATAGGTGATATATGTATACATTAGCAACCCACAGCAACTGTACAGGAGACAGGTGATAGGTGATATATGTATACATTAGCAACCTGCAACAACTGTACAGGAGACAGGTGATAGGTGATATATGTATACATTAGCAACCTGAAGCAACTGTACAGGAGACAGGTGATAGGTGATATATGTATACATTAGCAACCTGAAGCAACTGTACAGGAGACAGGTAATAGGTGATATATGTATACATTAGCAACCCACAGCAACTGTACAGGAGACAGGTGATATGTGATATATGTATACATTAGCAACCTGCAACAACTGTACAGGAGACAGGTGATATGTGATATATGTATACATTAGCAACCCACTGAGCATGTATTTCAGTCATCAAGGAATTAGCAGGTAAGTGTACCAACCTGCTTCTACCACTGGTAAGGTAAGGTGAAATGGATTGGTCAAGATTGTTGCATTTATTTATCGATGTGCATGCACGTGTGTGGGTGGGTGTGTGGCTGCTTGTACTAGTCTGGACTAATGCCGATTTAATAGTGCAAGCCCACTGAGATACCATGCCACAGTTTAACATGAATACCAGACTTGGATACAGTGTACGGACTCCCCATAATGCTGACTGCCCTCTGATCCAAATGGAATCACACGTACAAAGAAAAGCAACCCGCTGAAACAATGGATGTTGCACCAGTGGAATAATACATTAAGGATAATGCACGAGTAACTGGACATTTGTTACATCTAATGTACAAGCAAGCTAGATTGCATAATCGTAATGCATGGGCATTTTGTGTGATTTGATCGTTGTAGCTAGTATATTTGCAGATTTATTAAACAAGCTTTAATTTTGCATGGCAGAAAGTAGTTCCATAAACTGTCAATTCATTACAGATAATCTACAGAGTAAAACAACAGCGTGACGTACGTCATATAAGGATTAAAGTTGCATTTGTTGACGTTCATCAGCTGATGAAGACAGTGCCTCATGTGAGCAAATTCCATGATGCGTGAATGGCAGCTGTGGTATTCTATGATGCGTGAAGCACTGTCATCATCAGCTGATGAAAGTCAACAAATGCATTAAACATCAAATTTTAATTATTGAAAGGGAACTATATCAATGCGGAGAGTCGTGACATCGTGATGTCATCCGTCCCAAACATTCCATTTGGAGTGACATCCCTTGGTTTTACAAACGGCAGAAAATGGCAGCAACTGCAATGTCATCTGCTTGAAATACAAGTTACACCCAGTAAAGTTAGTATTGGAATTGGAAAGAACTCTAGACCCTAGAAAATGGATACATATTAACATTCTGTGAACTTTTGGCGTGTGTTTGAGTTATACTACGGCTGCTGATGACGGAGGTTACCACTTGAGGCGGTGCGGTTGGATTTATTGAGGCACGATGGTTTGGAGCTCGGTGATTTGTTTTGTTAAGTTGAGCATTCTTTGTTATAGCTTCGAATGGACGCTTCATTTCGGTGACCCGACATACACAGGATCTGTCTGTCTTCAAAGATTGACAACGTAATCACATGACATAGACGTTCATCGGGACATGAACGACAGTCAGCATGGTAGTGTTCACCTTGGTAAGGTCAAACTCTACTGTCAATAAAGCTGTATGATATCAATCAGGGTGAGTATCACCTGAACCCAACTCACTGTGACACAGAAACACTGTAACATCTGTACCTTCTTGTGTACATATTATGTAGTAATGTGAAAAAGCTAGCCAACTTCATAGTCAGCAATATTAAAGCTATGTCAGTGTGGCCTGTGCAGGCGTGTTTTCAACAAATATAAAAATTAATTTATTATTTTCTGCAGAGCTCCAGATAAGCTTTTAGTGAGTGGGTATTTTACCCATGCATTTTAAAATCATTGAGTATCAGTCATTCTATCTGGGTATTCAAATTTCTGTTACCCACTAGTTTTTACCCATGTGGGTATTTAAGTTAAATATTTAAAAACACTATTCATCTAGTCCCTGCAAACTGGTGTCGTGTGGGTTCGAGAGCTTTATAGGACTTAAAAATACCATGATACGTCCACAAGAAAGTGTGATGGCAAATGATCATGATGTAACTGTCATCGTAGAGTTTGGCAAGGTTGGCGGAATGCCCGTTTATAATTTCAAAATAAGTTGCTTATTTGCTAATCGAATACGCAGGTTTACTTCACAATATTTTGATGATACGCACACGTTTTATTTTTGTAGCGTATCTGTAATGTTCGTTGCGTATTTGATACGCTTGGATTTTATTATTGCGTATTTCTGCATTTCTGATGCGTATTTTACGCAGATATGCAGCTTATATGGAGCTCTGTTTCTGGCTTCCAAACACAAATTGTTTCCCAAATTATTTCATAATATTTAAAGTGCAACCCCACTTTTCCTGAAAGCTGTAGCCATGCTCGCATAGAAGTCCCTACCTTCATGGAGTACATGTAGTTGTTGTTGACGTTCAAGTATTCGCACCTGAAACAGAACGGGTACATAGATATATACAACAACACATGAATGAGTGAATGCTGTTTTACACCGAAGTCAGCAATATTACAGCTACATCACACTGGCAGAACTAAGTGTGAGTGCATATCGTTATCATAAAATGGGAAGGTTTCTTGGCATCATACAATAAATGGATAAAAAAACAGTATCCGTATCATAGACTGGGGTTAGAGAAGGTTCCCATTGATAAACATGATAAAGGGCAGTTACTCCAGCGGCGGGTGAACCGTATGTTTGAACACATTTAACTGTGTCTTGGGTATATTTTTAGATGCAAGACATATGTAAAATCAAATATCATTTCTGAGGGATTCTTTGACTAAGAACTTGAACTCATACGCGCATTCTGATTGGTTTGTCGTATTTTCGCACATAACATTCATCGATAGGGGGATGAGTCTTCTTGCAGGTTACGGAAAGGGTCGAGTAGTGACGAATGGGGTGGACCGATGGGCTGCCGCAGAAGGCAAGTAGAACAATATGTATGGGCAATTGTTATCTTTCCTAGATGTAGTTACACCACAGGTTTCAGTTTGAAACAAACTGACTGGTGTCACTGTTCCACTGACAAATCACTGACCTTTTGATGTTAATAGATATTATTCCAGGAAAACTTGCAATGTTTATGTAATGTTTGTGAGAGATGAGAACAGCTTTTTCGACAACAGAATTGAAAGAATCTAAGAATGACATTGTATGATAAAAAGATTATCACGCTTGTGGGCTTAGGGATGGAAAATCTGTATTAGGTATCAATATGTCACTTTCATCAACATTCCACAATTATGATGGTAGGGACACAAGCATGAACTACAAGCATGGGGTACATGGGAAATATTCGGCCCAAGATTCGCTATGGGGTGGAGATTGTCTGTAAACTTACTGTGGGAAGGAGTGGTGGCTGAGACTGGTGATGGCGTTATGCATAAGGTTGAGGTGTACGACTTGCTTTAACCTTCCAAGAATCCGCTCCATGTTCTTCTTCTGATATTTGTCCTGCAACTCTTGGTAAGTAATGCTGGCAAACTGTAATCAGGGAACAAAACAATTGTGTAATAATTCTCAGTTAAACTCACTTTAGATGTATCAGCAAGGTATATCAATACAAATGATACCAATATAACACAAATTAGTGCGAGTTGATGTGGGAGGACAAATATGATATCATTGTAAAAACAGCGGTAGAAATTGGCACTAGTCCTGTAGTCCTTGCCAAACTGCCCATAGTGAAGGTATCATAAGGACTAGTAGAAATTTGCCATTTTAAAGGGTTTTGCTACATGTTATCATTATAAAGGCTAGTGGACTAAAACTGTTACTTTCTACCGCTGAAAAATATTATAACTTTCAAGAACATTGCTATGGTAACAAACAATCCTGTTCAGAATCATCGTATTTCGTAAACAAGCTTCAAAGATGTAAGATATTATATTCAAAGTTGAAAGCAGATTATGGTTGGAAAACTACACAGGTGAAGGATAAAATCTGAGACACAGTGAGGGCGGCAACTTACCACAGAAATCTGAGGCATTCTGAACAATTGAGTAACCCTGCCTCTCTTTCCTTTTAGAAGGAAAGACAAAGAAACTAGGACACAAGTGTCTGGCAGATGCCATTTATCTTACGTTTTGAAACGAGTTGTAAAATAAATGGCACATGAGAGACACAAGCTCAGTATCTGTTTCTTACAGGTTCTACTACACCAAATCAGAACCAGTTTGGACAGTGCGGTTTTCGTAGGGAGCCTTCAGTGTAGATCGAGAGATATCTGCAGGCTGTGATTGGAGGATATTCTGTAAGATTTTTTTGGCTTTCAAATGTACATCCATCCAGTTATTAAAACTGACCATGTTTTTCTATATTTAGTACTGTCTTTTTCAACATGATGACTTATGCTGAATGTGACCACAGCTATTTTCAAGTAGGTGACATTTGGTGCGAAACTGGGGGTGGTGTGTTTAGCTTCCGGTACTCGGAAAAGGAGCTGACTAAGCTAGTCATTTTTATTTTTTTTATTGCTGCTCTAAGGCCAAACTGTGCACACACATACAGGTAATAGCTGTTGAATGCTTAGTTATTTAAAAAAAAATCATAACGTTACTATAGAAGTCTATGGGAAAACATTTGGTTGTGTGTAACCTACACACGCTAAAATAGCACCATTCTAATAGCATTGAATCAATGCATATTGTGTCTTTTCTCATGATCGCTGTGGTTAATTTATACATAATGATGTCATCCAGCTTTCTTCTTGCTACACATACCTTGTGTGACACACCGTAAAAAAATTCAGCCATACATGTTGATTATCAAGGTTGTGATAATGCAAACTAGATAAGATCAAAGAACATTATTAGATGCTCAAAAACTATAAAGTTTTGACACAGACGTATGTGAATTCGACTAAAGCACAAGAAACAAGTCAATGATTTAGTAATCATGAAAGTAGTCTGTCATAATCAGACCTTCAGTCTTCACAATGCAGGGGCAAAAACATGGACCTGAAAATCTCACAGGTTTGATTCCAGTCATATCAAATTGATTTCACACTCACGGGAGTGTAAGAAAAAGGCTATATGCCCTTCAACGTGTCCCACTGCCCTGTCTACCCCAGTACAGAAGGGACAGTCTTCCTCCCCCTCTCCTAGAACCATCACTCCCTCCCTTGGTCATTTACCCTAGTACAAAAGAGACCCCACGAGTGCTGTGTCCAGCGCCCTGTCGAGCCAAGCACACTGGAATTCCCCAGGAAACTCACCTTGGCTGTTTCCCAGTTCTCTGCCTGGTCCCTGTATCTTGTCCTCTCCCGACCGGTCAGTGAGTGGTGGATCAGATTGTCCTCCTCATCACGTAACTCATAGAATGTCCGTTCCTTCCCATCCGGACCTTAAACATGTCACACTAGTAGTTAGAACAGAATTTCAGGTATATCACAGGCAGCCAGCATGACATTGGGGAAAGCCCAAAGCGATGCAGGTCGTATATGTTTTCCACAGTTGTGAAATAAATGAGCATGGTCATAATAATGACAATCAAAAAGTGATAATCAGGGTGAATATTGGACTCAAACCAATGCTATGTTGATCCTGCCCACTCACCTTTCCTGACTCGGGGAGCCTTCAGCTCATCCCCCTTGACGCTGCTCTGTCGCAGTTCATGCCACACACTGTGCTTGAACCGCTGAGACGGCAACTGACAACAAAAAACATGCATATATATTACTACAATCAGTTGGGAGGGGTGGTCGGGTAGCCTTGTGGTTAAAGCGTTTAGCTCGTTACGCCAAAGACCCAGGTTCGATTCCCCATTTCTGGTGTCCCCCGCCGTGATATTGCTTGAATATTGCTGAGAGCGTAAAACTATACTCACTCACTCACTATCAGTTGATCATTCTACAAGGGAAGGAAATTAGCAATCACCTGCTCACCAGTTTTGTTAATGTGTCCTAAGGGCTAGCAGACTTCCAAACATTTTAGGGACCACATATGACTATATGTTTTCACTATTCAAGCAAGAAGACTTTCTGGGTTAACTCCATCCCTGTTCTACTGTCCTACAATGCAGATTCCCGTGCATTATTTGACATGATGACAATGCCTAACATGGCCCATCCTTGATTACCCAGTGCATAATGTCTGCATCCAATTACAAATACCTTGGACCCCATCACTACCCCAGCCTTGTTTTGTAAGTTACCATCTCCATCTCTGTTATCGCTCATGAGCGTAATCTGACTGGAAGGCAAGTTTTAGCGATGCACCTTTCGAATATGGTTCAAATCAAAGCTGTGGTAGCAAATTAGTTCAGGGTGTTTATTTGGAAAAAGTTGGTACATAATACACTGGATAATCGAGGATGAACATGTTCACCGAGATTAACGCTAAGTCTCCGAAAATATATATAATTTGGAAAGAAACAAGCAACTACATTCAAAAAGGAACCAAGTGAGATGGGAGTTTCAGAACCAAAATCTTGACTTGCTTCATTTAGGGCTGTAGCATTACAGTAATGGCAGGGCAGATTGGAAAATAACATGGTTAAGGGATTGTGCAGCACACTAATGTTCATCCAGTTCCAGATTCAGCTCCATTTGGATAGAGTGATGAAGTTCAGTTTGATTCTGCTTTGAGTAGTTAAACTATGGTCTGTCAGCTTAATATGGACGGATGGCAACAAGAGACACAGCGAGGTTGAAGACATAGATAATGTTTACCACAGCCACAAACATGGGTACGGTGGTCTCGAAGCAAGTGTACAACTGTGTTTCAGAGGATCCTGGCACAAATAAGGGATGCTACTCAGCATAGCAAATGCAGCACCAAACACAACCCACATAACAGAATCATATGTTTCTCAAATAATTTACACTGAAAATATGCAAATCAGATTGGCTTGTAGGAACTACTTTCAACATGTTCAAGCTCCATACATCAATGCAATGCTTTCTTTCTCAATTATACCGTCTACGAATTACATTAACTGTGAAGAGGATGTTAAACCCCCACAACTCAGCTCAGTTCTCAATCATGTGTAAAATATGCATAAAGTTGGAAAGCACATGTAAAATACCTAACTCTCTCACTCTTTCTCAATTTACTATTGATTAACCCTCCCAGTATCCTTCGACAGGGGTTCCAAATGTGTGGGCAAAGATGGCTGCAATTAATTTAGCACTTTATGATGTGTGGTTTCTAGAGCTACTTCATTGATAAAATTAAGTCTTAGGCTTGAAAAAATAAAAGAATTGTTTCTCATGCATTGACTTTGGAAAATATAGTGTGTATGGGCAATTGCTTTTTGGGGCTTGTTCCAACAGTTGTGTACCATCAACCTTGGAAAGGGCCTCCTTACATAAACAAGCAACTCCTATTGTCGCCATGACCATAACACAAGATTTGCATTAAACAGTGCACATATAAACAACCAACTTCGGGCTATATTGGATCGGATTGTTTTTAAGTATTAAGATTTTTATATTTTGGGGGAAAATGGAACAAAAAATGAAACTTGCAGAAGACTTTATGACGATGCGGGTGGTGCCGTAGAACCAAGACTATTATTTTTTTTAGCCTTAAACATTCAATATTTTATGAATGACCTTATACGATAAAGAGATTATTATCCTCTTGTGTTTCTGTATCATGAATATCATATGTTAGGAATACAAATAATTAATTGTATGATGCAAGCCTTTGGCGGCCATTGTATTTATTTTTATTCCAACAAAAAAAAAAGAAAGTATTTGATATTTACAATATGGAAACATACTCAACTAATAATCCGTATTTACCTCTGGAAGTTTTTTCTGCTGAGCTCTAAAGTACCCAGCTTGTTGGTTCAGTGCTACAACAGAAAGTGGGACATTGGTGCCATCCGAGCCAGTCTGAGTTGTCTCCCCTGTGTCTTTTGTCGTCTGACTGATGGAACTCTCAGATGACACAGATAAACTGAAAAGATGAAAATGTTATTCATCAAACATGCCAAACTGGACTGTTTCTAGTACATTTTATCATGTCCCAAGACAAATAATATGATAAATACTTGTTTTACTTCTCCAGTAATTATGTGTTCTCAGTTGGGGAAATTATTGCCATGAATGCAAATAAACTGTGAGGGAGTGTGCTGGAGTTATAAACTTTTGTGTTGAACAATATCTCACTTACATCATGGCATGTCATCATCCCTGCCAGCTTAATGTGAGAGAAAAAACAAACAGATGCAGTTCGTTGATGTTTACCAGTATGGTGAAATCATAACCTAGAGAATACAATGCAATAGTCTTAAGCCAATGCTATTCAAGCAATCATATTTCCATATTCACATGAATGTGTCTCCTTAAGGCGACAGTGTGGACTTGGGCACCACACTGTGCAGAGTTGTGCCCCTTGGGTTGGCTTTTCATTTTTAAATCCCAGATTTGCCCCACTAAGGGGCAGGTCACATATGAAAGAGTGGGGTGCCAGGGGGAATCAAGGGAGAGTCATGAAAAATACAACATATTTTGAGATGATCATGAAAGAAATGTACAAAGACATGGGGAGGGTCCTCATAAATATGACAAAATATAAAAATCAAATCATCAATATTTAAAGCAACAATCCACCCCATCAGAGTACTTTGACATGCATTCAACCAAGTCATCGAGTCTGACCACCCGATTCATTAAGTCGCCTCTTACTACCAGCATAGGTTGCTGGAGACCAATTTTAATATGGTATTCATGGCAGATTTACCACAACACATATATGCTTGGCCTAGATAGATCCATCAGAGAGCCAGAAAAAAAAGGTGTGTACTTGTGTAGAAGACGCAAACTAAATCAGCATAACCCAACAAATTTTGAGTTGCTTGCATAAAAATATGCATGAAACAAATTGATAACCCAATAGTTAACAATACTGCAAAGTAACACAATGTAGCTTTTAAAGTTAGTGTACATGGAAGTCTTCACAGGTCCTTTCTCACAGACTGAATGCAGCCACCATGTGACCTCGACTGCAGTGAAAAACACACATGCATGTATCTGTAAATGTCACCTATGTGACCTTCTTGTAAGATGTATGACTGTTCTGAGGTTGCGACATGTGACTCACATGGGGCATCACACAAACATATGCTTATTTGAACTTACATGAAACAGCATCAATAGAAGTAGAAATATTTTTAAAAGGGTATACTCCTCTGTTTTCAAAATCTGATAGACTGCACCCAAACAGAGTAAAAATACATAAAAATCCAAAAGGAAAACTATCAATACCCAATGTGATTCATAACATGAGTAAATACTTGGGCTGGGATGGATAATTGGGGTACATTGTCGGGTGGGTACTGAGTAGGACCTGGGTACCCACAGGACTACCTTGGCCCCTAGTTAGTCACATGATACATTGTTTAATGACAAAAATTCACAAATGTCAATAACAACAAAACACCATGGTCACTCAATAAGTAACTAATGTTTGCATTTTTTTCTGGCTATGAATGCATTCTTTCTGACCAGATCATCCTTTATGTGTATCTAAATACATTTGCAAGTAAAACAATTCCCAATCGGACATATTTTGTTCCCAACTCCTGAGACCATAAAATATACCTACAGAGGGTACCCGTGTAGGGTCGGTTAACAGGGGGGGGCCAGTACTCGGTGAGTGAATTTGGATTCACAAGGGAGATAGTTCTTTGGATATACAATATCAACATGATCAAGCTGTTAGTATCTACACTAAAATGTTACATTCACAGTAATAAAGAAGTTCCTTATCAACAAAACAACCTCCCTTGTTCATCAAATGTACTTTTAAATGCCGGACCCATGAAGATCTGGGGTAGAATAGGTCTTCAGCAAGACAGCAACCCATGCTTGCTGTGAAAGGCGACTATGTTTGTCGTAAGAGGCGACTAACGGGATCAGGTGGTCAGGCTCAATGACTTGGTTGATGCATGTCATCGATCCCAATTGCGTGGATTGATGCTCATGATATCAATCACTGGATTGTCTGATCCAGACTTGATTATTTACAGACCACCGTCATGTTGCTGGAATATTGCTGAGTGCAGTGTAAAACAACAAACCAACCAACTAAATGCGGCTTAACGAATAAATTTGGACTCATCCCAGGCCTAGTAAATACTCAATGGCTAAAAAAAAACTCCTGGAACAAAATCATTTGCATCATGATTCATGTCATACATGACCACAGCAAAGCAAGTCTCTTTGGTGTATATGCATTAACTTTTTCATGTGTTGACAGTAACTCCCCATGATTATTAGGGCTGGGACGGGTAATTCTGGTACTCGGGTCGGGTAGGTACTGAATAGGACCTGGGAACTGACAGGACTACCCGGACCTGTGGTTATATAGCCACGTGATATATTGTTCAATGACAAAAAGTATCTAAAACTCTATGTTTAAACCCGGGTAGGGTCGGGTAATAGGGGGCTGGGTACCCGGGTAGGGGGGGGGAGGGGGTACCCGGGTAGTAAAGTTGGACTCGTCCCAGCCCTAATGATTATCATATGCTAGTCTAGGCATTGTTTATAGGCCTACACGGGAGCTATACTTTGCTACGCTGATTTAATCAATATTAGTGTAAGTCGTGAAGCGAGTCCAGACGAACAAATGTAGGATATGTAACATTTATCCAAGATTTATTAACCTGTATACAAACTATTCAGGACAGACTGCAAGAAAAAAGTCCATCTTGATCTCTATGTCAAAGTAAAAGCTATCGTATCATATTTTACATCGAATTTACATTTTAATAAAAAATGAGACGAAATTACCTTTCAGTGTCAGCCATCATTTACAACAAGCAATCTTATTGATTTAATTCAGTCATGCACACGTAACTGGATCTACTTTATCAAGCATAACTGCGGAGTTTAATGTCGGCATCACCAAATTCGCATGTTGGCAAGTTCGAGCGCACTTGTCAGTGCGCCGCCATATTGTAAACAAGCGCCTGTCTTCCGGTGACGTCATCGTCTATTTCCCTTAGCAACATGTAGACTTGCTTCAGCCTCCAAAATAACTCGTCAGGCTTCAGACTTACAGCTTGTTCTCTCAAAATTTGCAGCGAACAGTAGCTTAGTGAAAAACTATATCCGACCGGAGACAGTGAAATGCCTGCACATTCATGATTTCAATGTTATTTTATTTTGTGTCTACTGGCCTTATTCAACTGGCAACATTCCTTCTCTCCTCACAGATGCAAGCTTTTAAAATATAAAAAATTGACATCTTGTAAGTGAACGGAGCCAGTCAAAATGGATGGGAAAACAATTAAAAACCTCAAAAAGGCTCAAATAACCACACAAATATGAAATAAAGTGGTTTGATTGATCTCATACTTTTACTTGAGACATTAGCGCAGAGTTGCGTCCATTATTTGCCCACGTCAGAAACCAATTATCGTGGGTTCGAATCCCGGTTCGCCCCGATTGTTTCTAGGTTTGTCAGGACTATACCCGTGCTCGTGTGCTTATATCTGGAATGCCATTCAAAGCCACGTCAACCCAACTCGCTCATTTCGTGATTGCATAGATCATAGATATTTATATTTGCAAATGTTAAAAGAATTTTCTAAGTTCTACCGTTAAACAAAGCCCCCCCCCCCCCCCACTCCTCCTCTCTCTCTAAAAGTCAAATCGTGTAAGTAGGTAAAACACTAATTCTATTGAATTGTGACAATAAAACCACTATGACTGTGTATTGAAATCTGCTTGAAACATTGTGCTATCCTATACAGAAAACAAAATGAAAATATATTACACAGGGGCTGAGATATTGAATACAATGTTACGTCACCCCCAAAAAAACAATTTTGACGAAAGTTGCTTATTGAGATGTGGTGGTAGATTATTTCAATGTAGTGGATGAGCGGGATAATTGCAACAATGCTTCTTAAAAACACGATAATAGTCAAATCAAAAAGAAAAATGATGCTTCAAGTTTTTCTATGAACATATGTTGTGGACATCTTGATTTTCAAGATAGCCATTTTGACCTGTTTTCAAAATCAAGATCTATTTTAGTTCTTCAACATGGTCATGTAATACATCACGTGAAAGCTTTTTACAATGTCTTTTCAATGATGTACTTTATTCACAGACTCCTGAGGTAAAATGATCTCTAACAATAAAACAAATGATACATTGCGACACCAACCCACACCCAAGTCAGATTTCAATTAAAATGGACATAGTTTCACTCAAAATTGTAGATATACTGCACTTTTGTCTTGTTGGTCAATTGAGTGATGAAAACCACGTGAATACGTGTAGTATTATGAAGTATATAAAATACATCACAGAGTCAAGAGCTGTGAAATAATGTCACCTCTATTCACCGCCCGTGTCCATCTCTTCTAGGGAGGTTGGTAAGTTGTTAGGCACGACATAGCACAATAGCATGCAAGGGAACATCCCATGTTGTTCTTGGCGCAGCTACACCTGGATAAGGAGCATCTCCTTGTTGTGCACTTACAGGTGAGCAATTCTAGATACAGTGCTGGCATTCCTTTCTGGGTCATTAGGATGGGTTCTATGACATCCTCAGTAGACTTCCACCTATACTCTTCTGGTGGTGGAATGTCAGCCTTTCCTTTGTGTGCAGAACACCACATGATGTCCATGTGAAGATGACCCGTGGATTGAACACGAGACCTGGTCACCTTCGCGTCCATACCTAGACATGGTCGGTGCCGTAGGTGTCGGCAGGACGACAGAGCCCTACTCCACGGTGACATGGGTAATCGATTGGTCAAAATTGCGCACGCGGCAAAAGAAACGAAGAAGGATTATTTGCCCGACATAGGCTCGACCCGAGAGATAAACGACCAACAACCAAGGAATACGACATATTTCAGTCTTTAGGCCCTGTGTCATTTCCAATGAGAGTGAAAGTGTTAATGTTAAAACGACAGTGGCTGACACGTTACCTATATGTATTTATAAGCATATGTCATATAATGTAAAAACTTGTAAACGATATGTTATGTGTTTGTTGTTCAATATTTATGTATGTGGGTGTCATAGAAGTTCCAGACGCGCAGGTGTCATAAGAGTATGACGGGTGGCCCAGTCGTCTGTGCAGAGTTGCGTCCCTTGGGCACGCCAGAAACCTATGATAGTGGGTTCGAATCCCGGTTCGCCCCGATTATGTTTCTAGGTTTGTCAACACCATACCCGTGCCCGTGGGTTTCACCGAAGTGGTAAACGTCTGAGACCGGCATCACTTCGGGCTTTCCTCACACATTAAGCTGACACGCCGTGATATAACTGGAATACTGTTAAAAGCTGCGTTAAACCCAACTCACTCACTCACTCACTCACATAAGAGTATGACGTCATGCTATAAATAGCTAACCAGCTGTATCCACTATATTCACACAGTAGTCAAATTAAGGAAATCCCCTCACTGACCTCAACGTAAAAACGGTATGACCTGATTTATGAACACGTTGGACGTCTCCATACATAAATCAACCTTGCCTCTGCGTCGTAGTCTGTCCTTTTAAGAATAGTAACACCGATGGTATGAGATCTTAGACATGTGGGTTTCAGTATTAGAACAGTTGATATCTACTCTTGTTCTGTTAACCAATAACACATTAGCCCGTGGAACACCGCCTCACCGCGAGTGAAGTTATTGTATATAATAGAAGACAGGAATTTATCTGACATTGTTCGACATCACAGTGGACTTTTCACTATATCGGGGAATATACTCATCTATATTTACCTGTATGAAGACATAATCACAAACGGCTATGTGTCATGTCCAATCAGACCCGGTGTTTGGGCCACAGCGATTAGAATGATAGTGTTGGTGAGACAGGATTTAAATTGAACTTCGAGCCTCAGCCTCTCGCCACCTGTTGGCACCTTCAAACAAGACCACATTGGCTTCTATGTCGTCTGCATCAACTGGTCTACCTGGAACTCTGACACCATCCAGATACAGCTTTGGGTTTCATGGCCTTTGTACTGTTCTGTAATTTAATATTATACCTCGGCTCTTTCGACTATGTCCTGATTGTGTGACGTCACTCCTATTGTGGCCCAGTCGTCTAAGGCGCCGCGATTCGCTGTGCAGAGTTGCGTCCCCTAGGCACGCCAGAAACCTATGATAGTGGGTTCGAATGCCGGTTTGACCCGATTATGTTTCTAGGTTTGTAAGCAGCATACCCGTGCTCGTGGGTTTCACCAAAGTGGTAAACGTCTGAGACCTGCATCACTTCGGGCTTTCCTCACACATTAAGCTGACACGCCGCGATATAACTGGAATACTGTTAAAAGCGACGTTAAACCTAACTCACTCACTTCTATTTTAGCTGTATTAGCTGTTTTGTGGAGGTATGCTGTTTAGGAATAACAGCAAGCATTGACGAATGGTGGTGGTTCTAAATGTTAGTATAAAATGGTTTCCGTGCAGTTGTCGAAGTACTGAATGAACTTCTCATCTAAACTGTTGCTATGTGTGCTTGTCACCTCATTTGACATGATGATAAATGAAAACAAATTTGAACTACAAGCAGTTTTATTCCTATTTCACATTGGACGCACATTTACATATACGTATACGTGATATACAAACAGTGATGTGATATTCAAAACGCGTTTGTAAATGCAACAGCCTTACGACCATCTTCCCGAGGCAAGAGCGTCCACTAGCCTTTTTATGAAAGTCTTGTTTCCACCCTTTCCACACCAAGCCAACTTTCCTGTGCTAAATATTATTGGACTATCGTACATATCGATAGTCTAATCAGAGAACGTTTTACAAAATCAACATACACGACTGGTACCCCCTTCGTATGAAAGTCATTTACCGCTGCCTGCCTTTGTTGACACGAATATGTCTTTCTCACTTTTTAAAGCCACCTACGATTGCCAATGTTTTTGTGTCGGGAATGAAATCGCGAATGTTTTCGTTATCTGATCGACAAGGTCGTCCCCTATGGTAGTCGCCATCTTTGTGAAGCTATACGAGATAAGAACAGCGACCTGATTGGATATCGCTTTTTCATTACAAGGGGCACAACACGTGATCTACGCGAGGCGGCGCCAGGGTCGAGCATGAAAAGTGGCCTTGATGTGGTAAGGGTAGAAACGAGGCTTTGATATAAGCTAGTGGACACACTTGCCTCGGGAAGATGCCTTACGACCCGCTTCTTCAGATTGTCTTTCCATTGTTCAGTCTTAATGTGCGTATTCAAAAGGCTACACATTGAAACTGACAACATAAAAGAGAACTGAAATGTCTAATGTGGGAGACATGTCTGTATATAATAAATACAGACATAAATACAGACATAATAAATGGGTCTGTTCACTCAGGCATTGTATTTCCGACGTCAGGAATGTTTCAGGAATAAAACGTATGTATTATACAGAGGGAGATCCAGGATCTCGAAAAAGGCATTTGAGATAAGGATCGAAAGAATCTTATATGGGAGTCTTCTTATCACAAATGCGTAACTGTTATTTCTGAACCAAATCCTCTCTTTTCTTCAGGTTCACTCTCTGGGGGAGTGTCAGTATTGTAGGCTCTGTTCAGGTGAACCTCTTTGAGTTCCTCAGTCTTGCCTTTACGAGAGTTATCTGCCCATGGCTGTAACTCCCCATTTCCGAAAATAAGAAACACAATGATGGCAAACAGGTAGATGCCAACTGTGAGGTAGAATGCGATGTTCCATTGCTCCTTGGTCCTCTGAAAGTTAAGAATGAATGGAATTTGTGGGTTTTTTTTAATATTCAAGGACAATCATGTATGAATTTGCTGTTGTTCTTTGAAAGGTATTATTTCTCTACTATCAGATAGATGTATCTTTTGTGGGAAAGTATAAAGTTCAAACTAGATTCATTCAGATAAAAACGTATTTTTTACAAGAAAAAAGACGTAAAATATCGATCGATATACTGTGACAAAGCTTTTGTGGAAACAATTACGAGTTAAATTGTATATTATATATCCTAATAACACCTTAATATCTACAAGAAATGTCATTGACGTCATTAGAAAACCATCAGTGTTTATTTATCGTGCCTAACAAAAAGGAAGTGATGTATTATCTGGCAGGGTCGATACCTGGTCCATTCTACTAAGCCATTTTAAGTGGTGCAACGACAATCGCAAGTCTATGTTAAAGTACAGGAGTTGCGATCATCTTAGCGCGCGATCGCTTTGCCAAACCGGGCCCTGGACCCACTTACCCAATGTGATCTTAGAGCTAAGACGATCGCAACTCCCATACTTCAACTCTGACTTACGACCATCGTATGGCCAATCGCGCTATGTTCAATACTGCAATGACAATTACAAGTCCGCGTTCATGTATAAGATAAACCTAGCACTCAGATCACTTTGTGTAACACAGCCTTGTCGATTCGGAATACTAATTGTCTATTGGTCAAGTGTGACAAGTTCACATATAAATTCGTTGCTAATGACAACCTATTTCGCCGAACATGACACAAATTGTAATGGATACTGATTTCACTCACGTCGACGATGATGTAGGACGCAGTCAACGGGGACAACATCTGTGCCACCACTGCCCCGGCTGTCCCTAGTGCTGTAATTACTGATGCGAACCTTCGCAACAAACATGTGTATATTATTGAAACTAAAAAGTGAATGAGCGAGATGGGCCTAACAACTCTGAAACCGTGTTTCAGTTCTATAACGGCATATACATATGGTAAATCAAGCATGACTGTGTGTTCACGGTGACACGTGTCGCAGACATTGAACCCAAGATCAGTGGCTAAAATAGTTAAAGTGAATAAAATGTTCAATATGTGTAATCACTTCCAGCAGTAAGCACACGGAATGTGTACCAGTATTACCAGTACTAGTACATGTCATTATACACAATAAACCCCTATCCCTGAACCTAGGGAATTAAGATTTTTTTCCGACATCGAATTTTCGAACTGGACCCTGGCCATCACCCATCTCACAACTACCACCCTTTGCGAAAGGAGACACAGCAGCTTTTATCCCGTCTACTTACTGGGGAGCCATGTCCAGCGTCGTGACGAGAGCCCCGGCAACGGTGGAGCTCTGGCTGAACGTCAGTCCGGCAAACAGCACGACAGAGACTGTCCTCTGAGACACGGGGGTGAGGATGATTCCTATTGTCAGTAGAGCAGCTGCCACAAACCCTGAATACAACAAGTACAGGTCTCAATCAACAACACCGATCTGTGAAGGTTTCCACATACCCTAAACACAACACGCATGTGTCTCAATCTACAACACCGATCTGTGAAGGTTTCCACATACCCTAAACACAACACGCATGTGTCTCAATCAACAACACCGATCTGTGAAGGTTTCCACATACCCTAAACACAACACGCATGTGTCTCAATCAACAACACCGATCTGTGAAGGTTTCCACATACCCTAAACACAACACGCATGTGTCTCAACCAACAGCACCGATCTGTGAAGGTTTACACATACCCTAAACACAACACGCATGTGTCTCAGTCAACAACACCGATCTGTGAAGGTTTCCACATACCCTAAACACAACACGCATGTGTCTCAATCAACAGCACCGATCTGTGAAGGTTTCTATATACCCTAAACACAACACGCATGTGTCTCAATCAACAACACCGATCTGTGAAGGTTTCCACATACCCTAAACACAACACGCATGTGTCTCAATCAACAACACCGATCTGTGAAGGTTTCCACATACCCTAAACACAACACGCATGTGTCTCAACCAACAGCACCGATCTGTGAAGGTTTACACATACCCTAAACACAACACGCATGTGTCTCAGTCAACAACACCGATCTGTGAAGGTTTCCACATACCCTAAACACAACACGCATGTGTCTCAATCAACAGCACCGATCTGTGAAGGTTTCTATATACCCTAAACACAACACGCATGTGTCTCAATCAACAACACCGATCTGTGAAGGTTTCCACATACCCTAAACACAACACGCATGTGTCTCAATCAACAACACCGATCTGTGAAGGTTTCCATATACCCTAAACACAACACGCATGTGTCTCAACCAACAACACCGATCTGTGAAGGTTTCAATATACCCTAAACACAACACGCATGTGTCTCAATCAACAACACCGATCTGTGAAGGTTTCCACATACCCTAAACACAACACGCATGTGTCTCAATCAACAACACCGATCTGTGAAGGTTTCCATATACCCTAAACACAACACGCATGTGTCTCAATCAACAACACCGATCTGTGAAGGTTTCCACATACCATAAACACAACACGCATGTGTCTCAATCAACAACACCGATCTGTGAAGGTTTCCATATACCCTAAACACAACACGCATGTGTCTCAACCAACAACATTGATCTGTGAAGGTTTCCATATACCCTAAACACAACACGCATGTGTCTCAATCAACAACACTGATCTGTGAAGGTTTACACATACCCTAAACACAACACGCATGTGTCTCAATCAACAACACCGTTCTGTGAAGGTTTCCTATTTGAAAACATCCAGGTTTACGCACTGCTTAATTATATTCCTCCATACAATTGTTTTTCCACTGTGGACATTCTACGAACAAGCATTTCACAAGTATGTTTCATGTAAATTCCCATGCACCAAGTTTTGTGTGAGAATATTGTTTCACGCCGCACTCAGCAATATGACGGCATTTGTCAAAAACTTGAGTCTGGACCAGACAATCCAGTGATTGACATCATGAGCATCGTCGTACGTAAAAAAATACGTAACCATCAACTACTGAAACTGAAACTGAAGCTACCCCAACATCTTGTAGTGCCACTTTGCATCGGCGTTCAGCCTTGCCTGCTGCAGAAGCAGCTACACCCACCTAGAGTCTGCACGGTCTTTCTGGCTCTGGTGACGCTGAATCTCTCACTGAGATGTGAGGACAAAGTAGTCCAGCTGAGAATCCCACAGAACCGTGTGATGTAAGGCACCGCTGACAACAAGCCGTTCTAAACAGACGATAACATTAACGATGCAACTCAACATTTGGTAGGGGTAGTGTCCGTGTGAGTTCTGAATGCCGGGAGATATTGTCATGTCATTACTGCTTCATTAACAGCTTCATTTCAAGTTGGGGGGCACGGGTGGCCCAGTCGTCTAAGGCGCCGCGATTCGCTGTGCAGAGTTGCGTCCCTTGGGTACGCCAGAAACCTATGATAGTGGGTTCGAATCCGGGTCGCCCCGATTATGTTTCTAGGTTTGTCAACATCATACCCGTGCTCGTGGGTTTCACCGAAGCGGTAAACGTCTGAGACTTGCATCACTTCGGGCTTTCCTCCTACATGAAGCTGACACGCCGTGATATAACTGGAATACTGTTAAAAGGGGCGCTAAACCCAACTCACTCACTCACTCATTCCAACTTGATATAAACATAAGTATACATTCCATCGTTCACTGTGTTCGAGAACACGACAATAACAAGCAGTATTCCATTTCAAGGTTGGAGTAGTATATTCTATAGGGTTCGGTCAGCGCTCCAAGAAAATAGGAGTCAAAGATATATTTTTTAATCACATACTATTTTATATTTCAGAACAATAACATGAATTGATGTTTTTGTAAAACTTATTTGTTAGTTGTTTGGAAAATATTTGTTTCCGGAGTTTTCGGGAGCAGTGGTTCCTTCACACGAAAGCAATTTCAGTTATTACTGAGATATCCTTGCCCGTGCGTCTGTGTCTCAGTGATCTTTTCCCTATTTGGTTTGAACCCATGACTTTCTTTTCATGTTACACGATTCGACACGGGCAAAACATACTCTGAAATCTTGATTCAGTCTGTCCACAGGACGCTGAATCAGGTCATGGAGCATAATGTTTCCAGTGAGTGTATTACCAACGGACAGGTAACAGAAAGTATACAGTTGAAAATAGGATAAAAAAGGCTGAAAACAGTCGCAGAAAGACTTGACCCCAAAACATAACTGTGATACATAAACTATGATATATAAAAATTGAAAACTAGTATAGTGACTGATAAAAAAGGGGCAATTTCCGCGGGATTCTGCAATTCTGCGATGAGTTACATTTACTGCAAATCTTTCCATCAACAAGGTCTGGTACTGCTATCTGCTCACCTGCTCGACGTCAAACAGCAGCACTGTGCTCATGTAAGTTGGTAAATAACTAAACAGGAGGCTGGCGTTCCAGAAATGGCAGAAGAAAATGACTATAAACGCCCAGACAGGAGGACTGGTCAGAAGGCATCGCCAAGGGATCTCTGCTTTCTGTTGGAATTAAGACAGTGATTATGTACTGAGGAAATGTGTATGTGAGTTCCCTTTACATCGAATTGAGTTTGAGGTGCACGAATATATTAGTTATGTTAACGTTTATTGTTGCGTCATGAATGCAAAATTGACAACTATTCGCAAATGTTTTTTGTTGAACAAACGCAATGAACTCCTTTTTGTAATCCCAGAAACAAGGCGGGGTATATTGTTTTACAAAGGAATTCCGCCCGTTCGTCCTTCCGGGGAGACTTTTTGTGTGACCTAATACGTGGAAACTACTGCATAGATTCTTTTCAAATTTGATCCATACTTTCTATACTAATATGACAGGTGCTGTGCGAAGTTCAATTTCAATATTGGAACTTAGAAATTATTTCTGCTTCAACATTTGTGCTAACTACAACTTGAAAACAACTGCATATATTCTTTTCAAATGTAACGAACACTTTCTATACTAATTGGGGAGGTGCAGTGCAAAGTATGCCTTTTAATATGTATATTTTCTGAAAATAAATGTGTTTTTTTCACGTTTTGAACTCAGAATTTTCTTAGAAGAAATTCATCACGTGTGCGCCCTATAACTTGAAAGTTACTTCATGGATTCTTTACCACTGGAAGTACAGTTAAGTTGATTTCGAAAAGTGGATTTTCTGAGAACTTATTGTATTTTTTTGTCTTTTAGTATGACGCGGTCGGGGATCGAACCCCGGACCTTCCGCTCCCCAGGCGGACGCTCTACCATTAGACCACGGAGGCGGTCTTCGCGTTTCACGACCAGCATAGGTTGCTTGGGACCAATTTTAAACCGGCAGCCCCACGGGGACACGTAGAAGGACCAACTACGACCACATACTGTTGAAAGTCTCTTCCAGAAGTTGTAATGCTAACTATGTGCTAACTAATTTATTAATCATTTAAGCCACTGCACTTTGCTGTACTTCTGCTGTGAGATTGGGGTAACGGTTAACCTTGCCAGCATCTACACCCTGTCTGTGTCTGGCGATGTGCTGCAACTCCTGTTGTGAGATGGCGGGATGGGACTCCGGTGTTTCGTGAACTGTCAGCAGCCATAGTCCACTCCATAAGACAGCCAAGCCTCCTTGGAAATTTAAAAAACAAAACACTCACTTCCAAAACAATCAGGAAACTTTCCCATTTTGTCACTCTGTAAGTTTACCATAGTCGTCTTTCTTACCAGCAATAAATTATTGCATGGCAACAACAACAACTGAAATCCCCCTTCAATGAAATTTTGTCATTTGTCGAGAAACATCTCAAACTGGAACCCGACATCTTCCCGATGCAAGAGAGTTAACTGTCTTAAAAGTGGAAACTGGACTTTTGTAGTCAGTTAACTCCCTTACCTCAGGAAGATTGGAACCCCACGACGATAACACAGTCCGATTGTTTGAACTATTTCTCAAAAGAAGTTAAAGAACATGACTGATTAACTAAAGACATATGAAAAAACAGGGTTTTCTTCAACTACTTTCAAAAAGTATACATGTATATTGCAGATGTGACGATCAACCATACATACACTTTAACTTACCAAAGACATAGAAGATGAAGGGCCAACCGTTATCAATAGGTATTGTGCAGAGATAACCGGAGGCTGCAAATGTGATGATGTTGGCAATGTTGTAGCCTGCGAAAGAGAAGAGCAAACAGTTTACTGTTTACATTACATGCGTATTTCAAAAGAAAGATAGATATTACCAATATATGAATACTGGATTTACGCATTCATTTCTTTCAAAATGTACCAGGCATATCAAATACACGTTAAGTAAGTTCAAAATTAGAAAACGAAAAGAAGTTTGAATACTTTCACAGTGTGAATCTATTTGGTCGTATTTAGTGGTGCTGGTCGTTGTGTTGCACACAACTACCACTTGTACAGATAAAAAACTGCCTTTATACAGATACACACTTACCTGTGTACACTGGGGCGGTCGGGTAGCCTAATGGTTAAAGCGTTCGCTCGTCACGCTGAAGACCCGGGTTCGATTCCCGACATGGGTACAATGTGTGAAGCCCATTTCTGGTGTCCCCCGCTGTGATATTGCTGGAATATTGCTAAAAGCGGCGTAAAACCATACTCACTCACTCACTCACTTACCTGTGTATACTAGTTGTACAGATGGACAATTGCATGTGAATATACATAATTTGCTATGTCGACAGATAACTACTTGTTTTGATAAACAACTTCCTATACATATAAAAAACAACCTCTGTGTGTTTGAAGGTACGTTGTTGATGTTATTTGTTGTTTAACGCCGCACACAGAAATATTCCAGCTATATGACGACGGTCTGTAAATAATCGAGTCTGGAACAGACAATCCAGTGATTGACATCATGAGCATCGATCCACGCAATTGTGCCTGACCTTCCGATCCCGTTAGTCGCCTTTTACGACAAGCATAGTCACTTTTTATGGCAAGTATGGGTTGCTGAAGACCTATTCTACCCCGGATCTTCACGAGTCTTGTAGGAACGTACTTACCTGCGTATGTGAAGGCGAGGAGCTGTGGCTTGTCTTGTACAGGGGCCCACTGTGCCCACAGATCCTGGGTTGCCGGGACGATTAGATTCTGTAAGTGTAACGTTCACAATGAAAGTCGTTGAATGAACTGTACATGACAGAGAGATTCAGAGAGAGAGAGAGAGAGTGTGTGTGTGTGTGTGTGTGTGTGTGTGTGTGTGTGTGTGTGTGCTGAGACTAAGAGGGAGGGGGAGAGGAGAGGTGAGATAGTGTTTGTTTATGTGTGTGTGTGCGTGCGTGCGTGCGTGCGTGCGTGCGTGCGTGTTTTACCACAGACTTAAAATGAACAACTCTTGACCAGAAAAACCACTGACTGATGTGATGAGCACGACGTCAGGGTACAATGCCATGCCATCAAAGAACATAACCGAGCCTGACAACTCGATGGTTTTAGTCGCTCCTTGGAATTACCATAAGTGTAGCTGGAAGTCCATCAAGCATGAGCCAGTGAGTGAGTGAGTGAGTGAGTGAGTGAGTGAGTAAGTGAGTGTCAACTTGATGTCGAAGGAAAGTCCGAAGTGAACCAGGTATTAGACGTTTACCACTTTGGTGACACCCACTAGCACGGGAAACCCTAGATACACAATCAGGGCGAACTGGGATTCGAATCTACAATCACTTGTAACGTGACAGCGGAGTTCATCATACCACGAGTAGGCGCTCGAGCAAGATATGGGAGTTTCTGTTCAATGTTGGAGGTCTCGTATTGGAGGTTTCCGTCAATCCGTGTCCAAGAGATACCGGGCAGGAACATTTTTAACTATTAAAGGACATTATTTTAGCAAAACAGTTGAAAACATAGCTGGTGTTGAATCTGTTTATATTTCTGACCGGCCATGTGGTATCGGAGATATAATGTTCTTGAATGCTCCTTGCTCTGTTGATAAATGATATGATCCTTGAAGGAGCGAAACGAAGACTTTTATTTGTCGTCAGTGCAATGAATACAGGGCGCCGCCATTGATACTGGCTCGCACATGGTCAATCCCAAAACGAGACCCTGACCTCTGACCCATACATATGCATACAATTACAAACCTTGATTGCATACACTACAGGAGTGCAGTCATGTCGGTACTGACGAAATGATTTCGTGTCACTCTCCGCGGAGGTTTCTAAATATGATTGAGTTATCACACTGTGTCCCACCTATTGTCATCTCAAACCCATACATAGCCAGGTTACCTGAATGCTGCGTGGATTCTACCCAGGTCCGAGGGAGACACGCCAAGGAAGGGTGAACACCAAGCAAACCAAACAGCTTTCTTGATTGCGTTCACGTAAATGTAAACGAGGCTGCTGACAAACTGTGGACTTTATATCAGATCATTGGTGCGCACTTGGAAAAAGACGCCGACTAATTTTAAGGCTGCAAATAAACAACCTGGGTGATTTGATGAGGAATGTTCGTCAAAAAAACGAATTAAATATGATTACATATTCTTCGAAAATCAAAAACGAAAACAAAACTAGAAGTGTATTCAGAATCCAAACGAGATTTTAAAAAGACATGTAAGGACAAGGAGATTACTGTCAATAAAGAAACGACAGATCGCATAAACTCGGCAGTTGGTGATAAATTGTCGGATATTTTAGCAATTAAGGTGATGGGGAAAGTTTGTCCCCACTTACATGGTATATATATTTTAAAGATCTCTTAAATCCAAAAACGTCGGTGCAAACTGCTTTTGACAGCGCGGTATCCGAGTTTGTAAACGAGCAGGATCGTTTGAATTGTGAAGATTACAATAATGCTGATATTCTATCGGATTTTACATCGGAAGATGAGTGAGTGAGTGTGGTTTTACGCCGCTTTCAGCAATATTCCAGCAATTTCACGGCGGGGGACACCAGAAATGGGCTTCACACATTGTACCCATGTCGGGAATCGAACCCGGGTCTTCAGCGTGACGAGCGAACGCTTTAACCACTAGGCTACCCGACTGCCCACATCGGAAGATGAAGTAAGTCGGGCCGTTAAATCATTAAAACCGGGGAAAGCTCAAGGATGTGATGGTTTGCCACTTGAGTTTTATAAGAAAGCTTTGCACTTCGTTCAATATAAACATCTTTTGTTTAATTCTATTTTGGATACTGTAATGTTCCCCAATTCATGTAGGAATAATATCGCCGCTGTTTAAGAAGGGAGACACGTCTGATCCTAATAATTACAGGGGCTTTTCAATGCTAAATGTACTGGGGAAACTGTTTACATCCATTATTGAAAGCAAGTTACGTCAATGTTGGAAGTAAATGAAGTTTTAACGGAATCCCAAGCTGGTTTCAGACACGATCAATCGACAAGCGACAATATCTTTGTTCTACAGTCTTTAGAACAAAAATATCTTCGAAAACCAAAGCATCGTTTTTATGCCGTATTTATTGACTTCTGGAAAGCGATTGGTTCTGTTGATAGAACTAAATTATTATATCTGCTTTTACAGTAAGGCATATATAGCAAAATGTTTAAAGTGTTAAAGAATTGGCATGAATATGTTTTTGCTTGTGTTCGTATGGGAAATTTAAAATAGACTGACGCATTTCAGACCTCCAGTGTAACGGGGGGTGGTCGGGTAGCGTAGTGGTTAAAACGTTCGCTCGTTACGCCGAAGACCCGGGTTCGATTCCCGACATGGGTACAATGTGTGAAGCCCATTTCTAGTGTCCCCCGCTGTGATATTGCTGGAATATTGCTGAAAGCGGCGTAAAACCAAACTCACTCACTCAGACCTCCAGTGGAGTCCGACATGGTTGTATGATAAGCCCTCTGTTATTCATTTTCTTTATAAACCAACTTACTACATATTTAGGTAAGAGTGAAACAAAAGGTATATTTGTGAACGAGTTGATTGATAACATCAAATTGTTGCTGTTTGCGGAGTTACAGAGAAAAATAGCTAAATTGGAATCGTTTTGTGATAACTCGGGGTCTGGAAGTCAATATGGATAAATAAAATATAACTGTATTCAGAAATGATGGTGTTGTTAAACGAGTTGAAAAACGGTACACTATACTATAAAAATACAAAAATGAGAATAGAAACATATTATAAATACTTGGGCATCGTCTTTTCATCAAGTCTTCTGTGGCCTAAGGCCTGTCAAACCCTAGTGACACAGGCCAAGAAAGCTTGTTTTCCTATTCATAATTTGAATAAGCTTTAACCGTATCGGTCATTTAAGATAATTGTTTCTATATTCGATAGCAAAATAGCTTATTGCTTATTTTGGAAGTGAAATTTGGGGGTTTACATTTAGAGATATTTGTCAATCAGTAATAAAGCATCATCAAATGTGGTTCTTGGTGAAGTTGGCCGTTTCCATCTAAGTGTTATTTATTTCAGCCGTGATTTGACTGAAATAATGTTAAAAGCGGCGTTAAACCCAACTCACTCACTCACTCACTCACTCACTCACTCAGTCATAGGTTTCGGTCACACCTAAATGACGCAACTATGCCCAGCAAATTGCGATGCCTTAGATGACTGGGTCATCCATGCTACCGTCCGTCAAGAGACTGCTCGTTCACGCCAGAAAGCTATGATCTGTCAGCGCCGTACCTATTTCATTGGTTTCACGAAAGTGGTAAACGCCTGAGACCTGCATCGCTTCCTCCCTCATTCAGCCTACATACCGTGATATAACATGAAAACTGTTGCGTCACACGCAACTCACTCACTCACCAAAAAGAAGCCAATCAGAAGTCTCAAAACGACCACTGCATAGACGCTGGCGCGGGCCGCCGTTGGTATCAACAATGACGACAATCCCCCAACAAACAGGCCGATGAAGATGACGTTCTTGGGCCCGAACCTTCTGGAGAGGGCGCTGCCGATGATAGGGGAGACGATGCCGGTGTAGAAGGCGGACGAGAGAATCAGACCTTGAGTCTCGCTGTCCCAGTCGAACTCGGGTTTCTGAGAGTGAGAATGTTTATCAATTCCATATTTTAGTGGGACTTCGAACCCGGTTCTTTGGTGTGTGTTTGGGGGTGGGGGGGGCACGGGTGGCCCAGTCGTCTAAGGCGCCGCGATTCGCTGTGAAGAGTTGCGTACCTTGGGCACGCCAGAAACCTATGATTGTGGGTTCGAATCCCGGTTCGCCATGATTATGTTTCTAGGTTTGTCAGCACCATACCCGTGCTCGTGGGTTTCACCGAAGTGGTAAACGTCTGAGACCTGCATCACTTCGGGCTTTCCTCCCACATTAAGCTGACAGGCCGTGATATGACTGGAATACGGTTAAAAGCGGCGTTAAACCCAACTCACTCACTTACTCTTTGGTGTGGCGAACAAACGCTTCAACCACTAGACTATCCGATCTCAATTATCCAAGTCCTTGCATATATTCTAACACAACACGAATGAACAGAGTTTTGTAAAAAAAATAATGTCAGAAATTGAACACGGAATCCGATGATTTACGCCAGTTCCGGAATTGGCGTCTTTTGTGTGATACATGACTTTGTTAGATTTCAAGCGCCGTATTTCGCTTTGCATAGTTGCGTCTCTTAGCTGTTCCAGAAAACTTTGATCGTTTCTTTGAATTCCAGATTTGCCCTGATATTTTTCCTGTTTGTCAAAACCATTCCACAAAGTTGTAAACATCTAAGACCGTCATCACGAAGAAGTTTGCACGCCGTGAAATAACTGAAATATCAAAACGGTGTTAAACCAACTAACTCAGTCACCCACAATATCTAGTGTAACTACCTGGAATATGGTTCCATTTCCTGCCTCGTTGAAGTCAGGATACTTGTATTCTGAACCATTAGTCCAAATCATGCTGGAGTTTGTCGCATATGTGGAGTTATCCCCCTTGGTGATGGGATGACCAGCGTTACCCCTGGTCATGCAAACGAGGGCAAAGGCCATTCCATTTTGAACAGTCAGCTGTAACGCGAAGGCAACGAGCAAGATGTAACAAAGCCGAAAACGACACGACGTGAACTTCTCCATCGCAGTTGGGTACGTAGCGTATGTTTTGTCGTCGTGGTTGGCCGTGGCATGATCGTTGATGTTCGGGGATTTACCAGTGTTGGTGATGATGACGTTGCCAAAGTTACTCAATGCTGTTTCGTGACAGTTGTTTGCTGCAGATAAAGACGTACATGTACACGTATACAATAATCGCTGAGGATAGCTAATGTAACGGGGCACCGGATGTCAATGGTACACTCATGCGCAAACGCACACGCACACGCAGGCATGCACTCACACATACTATTATTTCGCGACTGGCTACATAATGATCCACCGTTTCCTATGTGGTCCTGGCCCCTCCTTTCACAGAGCGATCTTTGCGCTTTACAACCGTACGTCTATGTTACGGGTTTTTGTATCGAGACTAGATATTGTTTCAGCTACGGCTACAAAACCAGTTATTTATATATTTATTTAGAACTATGAGCCTAATTTTCTTGAAAACAAACTACCTTGCATCAATGTTATTATTGTGACAGGCAGTTATTTTTCAACAGTCTGATGCAAAATTATGTTATTTAAGAATTTTTATGGACAATTCTTTTAAACTAAAATCCCAGCTCCCACATTCCCCGTTTAATACTGGTCTTAACTATCAAATATCACACAACTACCGCAAACACACATTTAGAATAATCACTGGACAAGTAAGATGCGGAAACAGCTGAATAAACACCCTAATGGTGATGATGCCATTTATAGTGAATGCAAAAGCTGTTTACAGGCTGAGTTGAATCACTGCAATAAAAACCATAAACAAATCATCAACAAATTAATCACGTAAGGGTGCCATTGTCATGTCATGTCTTCAAGGTGATGCACTCGCCCCTTGCCACCCACACCCTTGTGTCGCCTCCGTGAATATCCGGGTTAGAACTGGTCTTCAACCTATTCTTGTCGTAAGGGGTGACCAACAGGATCCGGTTGTCTGCCTCGCTGACTTAGTTGATGCATGTCATCGAATCTTTATTGAGTAGGTCGGTCCATCACTGTATTGTTTGGCCCGGAATCGATTATTTACAGACCACCGTCAAGAAGATGAGATATTGCTGAGTGCGGCTCATCAATCAACAATCCGAAGATAAAAAAGTATAAAAACATACTCACATTTTGCGCCTTCTGAGTATTGCGCAGCCATTATGCCACGTATTTACAATTCCAGCGCTCCGTTTTAGGTATTCGTGCCAGATCTTCCCTGTTAGAGAATCGTGCTCATGCATCATGACGAGGTCATGCATTTGCAACACGCCACAGGATACAGCATGACTTTGCATTTTCCGCATTTACTTTTGGGCACAAACAAGCACGGATAAAAGGGTCATATTTTGTGGCCAAGAGTAAATATACAAGTGTTGTGTAAATTCAAATAACTATTGACCGATATGTGTTTGTTCGCCGTGGTACAAAATGCCGACAAAAAGAAAGTGTACACTTGAAAAACGGATTGGAACAAAACATTACAAACGTTACCAAAACTCTACTTGACCAAGGCAGTCGTCCTTAAAAAATAAAACAACATCGAATAACCATTTCTTGTTTGTTTCATTGCAAGCCGCCATCTTACATGGGTGTATACTTTCTTGGGTCCAGCATTGTATTTGTTCAAAATACATAGTGACAAGTTGAGTTAAATGATTTTGTTACAGCGGAGAAATTTACTTACATGTAAATCAGGAGGCGTGTATAAAATCTTCTATTGTAAAAAAGTTTAGCATGCTTATCATGTTTTGGGTGGGTTGGGGATACGCCCTCCTGCACCCTCCCCTCTTGAAACATTAAAGGGAGGAAAACAGGACCAATCATATACCTGTTTGTGAAATACACAAGCACGTGCAGGTTTGAAAAAGCCTTGACACACTGCTGGTAGTCGTGGTGGAAGATTGTATATCAAGGAAACATCACACGCATCCTTGATTATTCAAGGTATCAAAACTTTATCGAGTTCACACATGGATGTCCCTGTGAAAGGCTATCTGACTTGTGATGGTCCGGTCAATTTGTACTGATACCTTGTAAGCCATAACAGACAGTGTGTGTGTGTGTGTGTGTGTGCGTGCGTGCGTGCTGTGTGTGGGGGTGGGGGGTGGGAGGGGGTGGGGGGAGGGGGGGGGGTGGGGGTGGGGGGGGGGTGGGGGGGGGTGATACAGACCGGCAACTGATTCTAAAACTGAGAAGATATGATCTATTGATCCATGGTTCATTGTGCAGATTAGTGCCCTTCAGGATGATCGTGAGTTTGAAGCCGAGATTTCAACCACGCTATTATTGGGCATTTCACTTCAGAGGCAACCTCATTAACCTCCAGTGTCCATGGTGTACTGGACAGAGCATCTGCCCAAAGATCCCCTGTCTGTATCACACATTAACTTGTTGTTTCTCTGCCTGGCGTTCAGCATTAGAGGGATAAAACACACACACATACGCCTCATCCGACCCTTTCTCAAGGGCTGTTTGGTCAGGGTTACTACACCAAAGGCTTCAGTAAAGCTTGCTGTAGACGAAGAAGATATCTTCAAATTTGAGACATTAGTGACGAAAAGGATCTCTAATCGAATGGCCTATTTTGACTTGTTCGGAATGTTCCTGTTCAGGTGAATAATTAATTCGACCTTTTATTAGAATTAAGTTTATTGACTTGTCTGATTGCATGTCATCGTACGTTGATCTCACTACTGAAAGCAGCGATTAACATCAAGCAAACGATCACTTTGGGTCCATAATTTCTTGGTTGATGTTGGTGGTGTCTGTTGTTGCCGTAAGATGACCCTCTCATCCCAACTGTATTATTAGCCCAGTGGTCTCGGTTGTCGCTAGTTGCTTGCCATTGGTTCGAATCTCACTTGGAATAAGTTCTTTGGGAAGTGAGCAATAACCTGAAGTTGGTTTAGTGGACTTGTGTTACTTTGCGGTTTTTCTCATTATGAGATCATGACATGCATGAAATACAGCCAAAAGCGAGGTAAAGCTTCATCTTTTGATCCTCAGACTAAAACAATCAATCATATTATAGGTATCTGCTTTGTGTATAGTCAAGGGAGTATATTTGTGAACATAAAGACAGTGGCGTTTCATCCTTGGTATGTTGTAAACGTGAAGATGTTATTTTGTTGTACTTTACATGCAAGATGTGCATTTTTAGATTAAATATTACAACTTTTAAGAATCTGTTCGTTCTCAAAGTCTTTGTATAGTCTCGCTGGTCTCTCTAACATCGTCAGAACTTCACGGGTTGGTATACACTACGTGCCTGCATCACCTGTCAATTCTGCCAATGTGCGGTGTAGGGACAAAGCGTTTCTGTTTTAAGTCCAGTTGTGACATGAGGCCTAAAGTAACTTACAGTCAGTGCGGGGGCGGTCGGGTAGCCTGGTGGTTAAAGCGTTCGCTCGTCACGCTGAAGACCCGGGTTCGATTCCCGACATGGGTACAATGTGTGAAGCCCATTTCTGGTGTCCCCCGCCCCGATATTGCTGGAATATTGCTAAAAGCGGCGTTAAACCAAACTCACTCACTCACTCACTCACTCACTCACTACAGTCAGTGCGTGAATTTTGTGTATGATTTTTGCTTTTTTGTTTTGATTTGTTTGTTGTTTAACGGCACACTCAGCAACATACCAGCTATAGGACGGCGGATAATAAGTCCTCGTGTTGCAGAAGAGATATTGGTCTCATTACAATATCATATTTTGCTGCCCACCTCATTTTGTGTAATAGTTTTTCAAGCCCCTTTCAATCGCATTAAAATCAGATCTTTTACTCTCACACGGTAACTCTCTGCGTTCTGATCGGAGGACTCCTCCATGGAAGGTCACGTCAGGTAAACCCCGAGTGAACGTTGATTGCCCAAGGAAAATGAAATATTACAATCTCCGCAAAAGAAAACCACCACAGAACAAAACCTTCGATACCACCTTTTTGGGCTTTATGCCATAGAGCTCAGAATCGACAGGATGTATAATATCTCAAACAGCGCGTCTTTATATTTTCGGAACTCCTCGATTATGTTCGTTGTAGCGATAAAGACATCATATATGCTTGTCTGAATGCTTCGTTCACGCGTACCGAGAATTTTGAAACCTCTACGCTGATTAAATGATTAAAAGGTTCACCTGTCGCCGGCGACCTCCTATGCCATGGTAGTGTCCTCATAATTTCAAGCAGAGGTATCGCATGGAGTCAAAGATCTGAGTTAATCTCGAATACTGTATCGCGAAGTAATCTGGTTCCATTTTTTTCAGCGCAGCAGTCTGAGCGGTTTTAGCCAACATGCGGTGGTAAATACTGTCACATATCCGGTTATGGGTGCGCATACGTAATGCCCTTTAGGAATAAAAACAAACTTAGATACATGACTTCACCTCGTAAAATTTTGTTTTGGGTGAAACAAGTATACAAATTTCATTTTTCGCCATTTGCAGACGTGCCTGTCCTTGAGGGCTTGAGTTGCTAGAAGGACAGGGTACCAGTCCATTTGTAGTAATTCCATTTGATTTAAATATTTATTTCCAAAAAGGAAAAGAATCGGTGAACAGGTCATTTAACAATTAATAAGAGCAAATTGTACGTAAAATTCGACATTGAGGATAAACGAATGCCATGCTAACTGTCATCCAGTGTCAGCCTACTAAAATTCGTCATTGTCTGCCGATTCCTTTAGGTCGACCAGGGGACAGTCAAATGACGCAATTGCATTGTCTTCTAGTTCTAATCCGTAATATGGAATGTGACAATGTTTATCGAACTTGTAGCACAGTCGATAAACATTAATTAAGTGTAAGACATTTTTGCTGAACGAATTTTTATTATTCATTTATATTATGTAAATCTTGAAAGATGATACATTCTGACAGTGACTTTTGAAAGACAGATCCTACTGTATCTCTTCATGATCAGATGTTCTGAAATAGAAAAAGATTTACACGTGTGTGTACATGCTGAGGAATTCAATATTCATCAAAGATGTTTTTTTAGGTAAACATCGCAATTGTATCACATTTATGATGGTAATCAAAAATAAATACTTTAATGTCTTATGACTCCGGAGGTATCGTCATCTTTAAGCAAATATAATTAATGTCCGCGTGTGTGCCATTACGTGCAGTAGAATCATAATGTTATATACTGATTGAAGAAAGAAAAGCAACACACAGCAATTTTACCAGACAATGTTATATACTGATTGAAGAAAGAAAAGCAACACACAGCAATTTTACCAGACAATGTTCACAACTTTGTCATTGAGTGAAAAATCATTATTTTATTGAGTGAGTTTTACGTACGGTATCACATAGAGCAGTATGACGGAATGTCGAACACAGAGAAGTCGCTGATGCCCGGAACCACGTCGTTGTACCCGAGAACTTTAAGAGCGTTTCCTCCTGTAAAGTGAGTGTATATGTCACAGTCAGTACATTTGCTTTGATGTTATTCTACGCCACAGTCAGCAATATATGACTCTGGGCTAGGCAAACCAGTGGTTGATCTCACGCCATCAGATGTCTTTGTTTATAAATCTAGGTGATTTAAAATGTTGTGAAATTTACTTCGCACATTATAAAACATTTTCCACATTCGAAAGTACTTGGAAGTAGATAATGTGCGAAGTAAATTTCACAACATTTTAAAGTTTGAAAAACAAATCATTCACCAACCAAAAACACAGGTTTCCGGTTGTTTTCTTTGTTTACTTTACTTTCTTTCAAATGTAGAATCGTAAAGACTTTTAATTTCCCTTCGACATGAATCTTACGAGCCGTGGAATAAGTGTTCAAAGTCAGTCTAAATATACTCAAATCTTTTACTGGGATTCAATATCTCTCTGCGTGAAGATCTGACAATCGCTGTAAATGAAAGATGCGTGGATTCTTCAGACAATCACATGTCATCTTTCTAAAACGATTCGGTTTCGCTTTACCATCTCGATTTAAAATTTCAATTTTAACAAACGAAATCCCACAGAAATCCGCTCAGAAAAGCCAGGGTGTATCAAATATCCCACAACGATCAAATGGTGCGGCCTTTATTATCTTCATTCGGACATGGTCGTTTAACTTCGTTGTCGAGATGAAGAAATCAGATATGTTGGTTTGAATGAATGGCTGATTAGATTACTCACCTTCGCGCAGAAAGGTATTGTATGGGAGTAAAAGATCTTATTTTAATGACATTGGTTGAACGAGGATTTAAAACCTCACTCATTCTGTCAGTAATAAGCTGTGATGTCGTGGTATAACCAAAATGCAGTTCAAGGTGAGATTGAACCCAACACACGCACATTTTAAGCATATGACATGCCCTGACATAGATGTTCAAAGTGGAGAAAAAGCCAACACATTCAATAATGCATTCCCCATTTAGCTGACAGGGCGTTGTGTCAGAGAAATACTCACTCAAGATGGCGTTAACCATCTCACTCATTTGAAATCATGTGGCTGACACTCGACGTTATCACTGATACACTGTTCAAAGCAGTGTTAATGCCCACCCACTCACCCATTCTCTCACTCACAAATACAAACCTTGGCCGTTGGTCGTGGTCGTGGTGATGACGATTGGTACACAGTCTTTCCGTGTGACGGTAGCCACGACCTTCTTATGTTCCCCGTTGACGGAGGTGCTATTGTAAGAGTATACCCTTGAAGACAGCCTGCCAACATCGTAGCCGTAAAAGAAAGGGCCCAAGGAGACGGCGCCGCCTGTGATTAAACATAGTATTAAGATAGGAACAGACCATTTCATGATACGGGTGGGGAAAGTGGATGTAAACAATGGACTGACATGTGACAACAGACCAACATATCTAAACATGTTTGAAAAAAATTGTGGTAGTGAGTGAGGGGCATCTAGAACCCGTGAGTAGTCACAAATTGGTCGGCAATGTTTCTGCAGTAGTTGATAACGTGATGACACACAATCAGTATGTCTATAGTCGACTCTTGAGACATACAAAGCGTATCGGGAGCCTACACTGTCCGAATCCACACCGAGTTGTCTAAAGAAAAAAACCATTCGGACATTTGTTGATATATTTAGAAATGACTTACTTGGAACACAAACACTCTCCTGGTCCTTGAACTGTCCTTGAAGGCGGAATGCTGAACACGTACGTGCCACTGTATCTATACGGAAACCAGTTCTCTGCAAACAAAAATCATTATTACCTTTTTACGAATTTTGTGAAAATGCAAGGCAACTACAAAGTGGTCAAGGGCCCAACATAGGTTCAAGTTTTTCTGATGTTCAGAAGTTAAATAAGACGCATACTGAAACAAGTCTTTGTGTCATATACCCATGCTGATAATTATTGACACCCCAGATCTGAGACGCATGTATCTGGGAGGTGACAATATTTATTATACGTACATGGTAGTGTAACCTCACCTATTAATATGGCGCTATGATAAGTCCAAACATGAACTGATAAATGTATAATATCTTTTTAATCCAATATATTTGATTACTGAGTTTTGCCCATTTCTAATTTTGTGGAGATGTGGCCTAATCATACTTGGTCATATGTGCTTTTATGAATGCTTCCAGTGATATCAAGGTACTGGATATTTATTATGTATTAGTGTAACGGTGAAACATGAATAAATGTTTCAGATGTAAAAAGGGAACATAATTAAGGCGCAAAACACACTGAAAAGGTATCGCTTACCTTCTTGTAGTGGTAAAGTTCTCTGGTGTTATCGCATACCTTCTTGTAGTGGTAAAGTTCCCTGGAGGTCTCGCTTACCTTCTTGTAGTGGTAAAGTTCCCTGGAGGTCTCGCTTACCTTCTTGTAGTGGTAAGGTTCTCTGGAGGTATCACTTACCTTCTTGTAGTGGTAAAGTTCTCTGGTGTTATCGCATACCTTCTTGTAGTGGTAAAGTTCCCTGGAGGTCTCGCTTACCTTCTTGTAGTGGTAAAGTTCCCTGGAGGTCTCGCTTACCTTCTTGTAGTGGTAAGGTTCTCTGGAGGTATCGCTTACCTTCTTGTAGTGGTAAAGTTCTCTGGTGTTATCGCATACCTTCTTGTAGTGGTAAAGTTCTCTGGAGGTATCGCATACCTTCTTGTAGTGGTAAAGTTCTATGGAGGTATCGCTTACCTTCTTGTAGTGGTAAGGTTCTCTGGAGGTCTCGCTTACCTTCTTGTAGTGGTAAAGTTCTATGGAGGTATCGCTTACCTTCATGTAGTGGTAAGGTTCTGTGGAGGTATCGCTTACCTTCTTGTAGTGGTAAAGTTCTCTGGAGGTCTCGCTCACCTTCTTGTGGTGATAAAGCTCTCTAGGGGTCTCCCCAACCGTCTTGTAGTGGTAAAGCTTTCTAAGGGTCTCGCTTACCGTCCTGTAGTGGTAACGCTCTCTGGAGGTCTCGTTTACCTTCTTGTAGTGGTAACACTCTCTGGGGGTCTCACGTACCTTCTCGTAGTGGTAACACTCTCTGGGGTTCTCACGTACCTTCTCGTAGTGGTAACACTCTCTGGGGTTTTCACGTACCTTCTCGTAGTGGTAACACTCTCTGGGGTTCTCACGTACCTTCTCGTAGTGGTAACACTCTCTGGGGTTCTCACGTACCTTCTCGTAGTGGTAACACTCTCTGGGGTTCTCACGTACCTTCTCGTAGTGGTAACACTCTCTGGGGTTCTCACGTACCTTCTCGTAGTGGTAACACTCTCTGGGGTTCTCACGTACCTTCTCGTAGTGGTAACACTCTCTGGGGTTCTCACGTACCTTCTTGTAGTGGTAACACTCTCTGGGGTTCTCACGTACCTTCTCGTCGTCGTACCATTCTCTGGAGGTCTCTCTTACCTTCGGGTAATCGTAGATTACTTTGGTGGTCGTGACGAATCCGTTGCTGAGGTCACCGCTGATGACGTATTTTTGGTTGATGCCGTCGTAGATGAATGAATACAAAGCCTGAAAATATACAATAACACCACAAGGAGTCATTTTGCATTGTTAATTTAGGAAGATCTGAATAAAGGCAATATTTCCTAAATCTCAATTTAAGCGAGGCAAATATGTGAAAATAGTTGCAAAATCTAGAAGGTCAAAACACTATAATATACAGTCGTCACCATTCTGGTACTACATCGTCGAACAAGACAAATGTACCTCTAGCTGAGATTATGCATGCCAAGATATCTGAAAGTTAGTTCTGGTTTTGAAAACACGCCTAATTCAACAAAATTTCAAACCAGTCCCCTCCCTCCACCAAGCCATCTTCCAGAGGCAAGCGTGTCCACAAGCCCATATCATAGCCTTGTTTCTTCCCTTACCACATCCCGAGTTGTGCATCTTTTAAGGAAAACGCGATATCCAATCAGATCGCTGTTCTTATCTCGTATAGCTTCATAAAGATGCATTCGTTACAAACTCCTGTTATTCCGGGACAAGCCGAATAGCGACTCGTGCCCCACTCATGGCCATTTTTGTGACCGGGTTCCGTCTTAGCGCAAACGGGCACACCTAAAACAATTGTCAACACGTTGCGTAACGGTTCACATATATTTCCCCATATGTTATATATATTGCTGATGCAATTCAAAGCACATCGGGAAGTGAGGAATTATAAAGTATGATTGAACACATTTAACTGTGTCTTGGGTATATTTTTAGATGCAAGACATATGTAAAATCAAAAATTATTTCTGAGAGATTCTTTGACGAAAACTTGAAATCATACGCACATTCTGATTGGTTGGTCGTATTTTCGCACATAACCTTCATCGATAGGGGGAGTGGTGACGAATGATAAAGATGGCGACGACGATTGACGACGACCTTGTCGATCAGATAACGAAAACATTCGCGATTTCATCCCCGACACAAAAACTAAAAAACTAAAGCAATGGTTTGGGAGGGGGGGGGGGGGTTAAAAGATTAAAAAGACATTTTCGTGTCAACAAAGACAAGCAGGGGTAAATCACGTTCATACGAAGGATGTTGATTTTGTGAAATGTTCTCTGATTTGACTATTGATGTGTGCAGTAGTCCAATAACATTTAGCACAGGAAAGTGGGCTTCCAAAGGTGGAAACAAGTCTTTGATAAAAGGGCGAGTGGACGCTCTTGACTCGGGAAGATACAAGCTTTAAAACAGATAGTCCCATGACCCTAGCTATCTTCTGGTGTAATGTATAATATAATACGTATCTGAAACCGGAAATTAACTTAACAAGAGTTTGCCACTAACAGGGCTATATTCCCCGCCCCTGTTGCAGAATTTATGACATAATTAAATATAAACAAACCCTAACATTTTTTAACCGAGGTGGAACTTTTCATGGAAATTGTAATAAAAAAGAGTTTGGAACCTAAGTATATCTTGCTGCCATGGAAACGTAAAAAAATATAACAAATTCTAAAATTTCTAAATAGCAAAAGGCACCAGTTCAGCATGTACCTGAGAGACCTGCAAAGTTTGATGAAAAAATATTGAACGGTTTATGAGTTATGCTCCGGAAACGAAACGTGACGGACGTACGGACGGAGCCTGTTTCTCTATCCCCCGCCAACTTTGTTGGCCGGGGGATAATAATAGTAAACATTCGTCACGACTGGCCCCTTTCTGTAACCTGCAAGAAGACTCGTCCCCCTATCGATGAACGTTATGTGCGAAAATACGATAAACCAATCAGAATGCGCGAATCATTTTTGATTTTACATATGTTTGCGTTTAAATATCATCTTCCCGAGGCAAGGGAGGTAACTGGCTATATAATTCCAGTTTCCACCCTTGCCGAACTAGGCTGGTATTATGGAGTTACATTTTGGCTGGACTAACGAGTCTATGCATAGTCCATTCAAAGTCGCGCACCGAAATCGAAATCCGGTTCGTAAACTGTCGTGCAGATTTCGATCGATTGCAGGATTTGAAAACATGTGCACCACCAACTCGTTGTCAGCAGATATTTTCCAAATCTTTTCATGTTTTTAATCAAGGTGATCACGTGATTGATGCATTTCGCGATGTAAGACACGTTTTATCACAATATAGTGCTTGATTATCCATCAGATCGTCCTGGCTGGGCGCCACCATTTTGTGCGAAGCAAACGCAAGTGATACGGGAGGTTGAATCTGATTGGTCCATTGAGGAGGCATAGAAAGGACATGACTGGTAATAGCCACTGGTGGCGCTACGATCGAGCCCAGTAATACCAGCCTAGTTCGGCAAGGGTGGCAACTGGACTGGAAAAAGTCAGTTAACTCTCTTGCCTCGGGAAGATGTCTAAATATATACCTAAGATACAGGTAAATGTGTTCAATCATACTGAATAATACTGTAAGTTCCTATGTATTTTCAATAGCATCTGGAAAATGTATGATATGTGTGAGAAATATGTGAGAAATATATGTGAATCATTACGCAACGAGTTGACCATTCTTTTAGCTCTGTCCGTTTGCGCTGACCTTGATCTTCACGTGCTTTTATTTATAGTTGGAAACATAGGGTCTCGCACTGTGATACTGACCATTTTAAAAATAAAAATAAAATGTTTCTGAAAAAACTGGAACTACATAGTTTGTCCCCAGGTTTGCCTAAATTGTTCTGCTCCTCCTTCCCAGTAAAAACAGCTGCATGTTTTGAAGCCGTGACTAAAAGAATATACTACTCGAAAGAAGTTGACTCATAATTTTTTCATATTACTTCAGTTTATCTGTCATTGCATGACACATTAACAATTGGTTATTTCTTAATTGGAGATGTGATATATACCAGACCTTTTGAGTAGTTTATATCCTATCTCTAATTTAGAAACACCCTTCCTCACCCCAACCCCATACCAAATAATATATGTTGAGTCACTTACAAACACGTCATACCAACCCGATGGGTTGGCTCAGTTAAAAAACAATCATTTCTGTAAATGAAGGTTAAGCAAAACCTCACCATTTCAATTCCCTACCTTAATTATTTGGATATAATTTACCAAATTCTATTTGCCTGAAGCTGCAACTTACGGTAGGCACCTACATAGACATCCCTTGCCTGTGAGGGAGTGGCCTAGGCTGTGTGGAGTCAAATAAAAAGGCTCTCTGCCAGGGAAGTTGGACTAATTGTAAGAAAGCACATGGAACAGACAGCTTACTTTGCTTCTTCACTGTATATGGAGCAAACTGAGTGATCAGAGAATGAGTGAGTGAGTATGGTTTTACGCCGCTTTTAGCAATATTCCAGCAATATCACGGCTGGGGACACCAGCAATGGGCTTCACACATTGTACCCATGTCGGGAATCGAACCTGGGTCTTCGGCGTGACGAGCGAACGCTTAAACCACTAGGCTACCCGACCGCCCCAAGTGATCAGAGAAAAAACTAACATAAGAAATGTATATAACTCTCATACACTTACTGGATGTTGCCTGTTCAGGTAAGGTAAATACATGTACCGGTACATGAGCAACATGTTGGAAATATCCCTGAATATAGTTTCGTGTCACTTTCTTCAATGAGGAATGGCAATCGGCTTGTTCCGGAATGACGGAATTATGATTGAGGTTAATTTTACAAATAATAATAGAGTATGTTCATAGAACAGGGTAGTAACGTTATATCGCTGTTTTATTACAGCCAGGGCATACATGATAACTCTTGTCATTCCGGGACCAACCGAAAGCATTCCCTTGAAGTTGCGGAAAGGGGAGAGTGATTACATATAATGAGAGGCGGGCGTTGTACTTACATCGTTAGCAAACGTTGAGTTGACAATGGTGACAGATTGCACCGCACTGAATCTCACTGGAGGACAACAGGTGCTGGCACTGGCTGTCGCAGAAAGACCAGCGAAGAGTAAGGCTGCTTGCAGGATCATTCTGGTGGGGAATCGTTGGAGATGTATGCGCCAAGTCCTCTGTCACACTCGCCCTGATGTACGAACGGAATTCGAAGCTGTTTCGCTTTTATCAACCCAGAGGAGCATCACGTGATGCAGAATTACAGCTCAGGTGACATGTTAATTCGTCATGAAAATTCCCAGTTTATATAAGTTGTAATAACAAGCAATTTACATATATTGCCGAACTAGGACCGTTTTGCAATCAAAGCATATATGAATAGTAATCTGTGTAGTTGGACTGTAGCTGAAGAGGGTTCAAAATATGGAACTCGCCGAAAGACGTCCTTGATACCATGCCCTTACCTTCAAATAACTTCAAGCGCAGAAAAGTTTCATATACAAAGGATAAAGAGCTTGAATAAGAGACAAAGAGACTACGGCATTTTAAAGTAAATCCGCACACGAATTCATTATGAATTATTACTTTAAGATGTAAATTTATCAATGGAAGAATTAGTATAATATAGGGCGGCAAAACATTTCTCTACTAGACCGAAAATAAGGACATGCCAAGATGAAATGAAACTCCTCATCAAACAGAACATCTATTACATTTTGTACACCGAAACATTTGGGATCTTTTAAAAGATCCTCAGAAGGAAATAATTCTATTATATACTTTTCAACACCCATTACAGTTTTGGAACCACAATACAAATTTACAAAAGAGAGAAATTTGATATCTTATCATGCCAATTCAGCCACTCTTTACATCTCTGTGAAAACGTGCTCAAAAAAGCTTTAACATTACCACAGCCCTGAGTGATCCAGACATATGATAAACCACTTACACATATTAACTTAATGAACACGCATATCACTTCTGCCTACTTCAATTAAGACCCGTGAAGATCCGGGGTAGAATAGGTCTTCAGCAACCCATGCTTGCCATAAAAGGCGCCTCTGCTTGTCGTAAGAGGCGACTAACGGGATCGGGTGGTCAGACTCACTGACATGGTTGATGCATGTCATTGTATAGATACTCATGATATCAATCACTGGATTGTCTGGTCCAGACTCGATTATTTACAGACCGCCGTCATATAGCTTGGATATTGCTGAGAGCGGCGGTGTTTAACGACAAACAAACAAAAGCACGAAACGAATCAGCTGATAAATGTTCAACTTCATGAAAAAATACAGAGTTCACCCACTCGTCGTGATTCCTAGTGAAACAGTAGAATTACAATGAACACACACACACACACACAAAAAAATAGGTAAAAGAGCATAAACGAGTGAGTTGTCATTGTGCATGGTTTCAGATTGTCCTATGACATCAACACCATGAAAGTACTGATGAAACAGGTGGCCGTTGAGCACCGAGTGGATTCCCCGAATGTTCCAACTGCAGATACTCACACTAATGTTAGGCTGATCACTTGCACTGACCGAGTAGTGAGTGATAATTGTTTATTTGTCTTAAGACGGCATATACATCTAAAAACATACAAGACATAGACATAATGCCAACTTCCAGCCTTCTTGGGCTTATAAGACATGAACATTAAAATACAAATCGTAAGACATGAAAAAAAATGATAATAATAATAATATACACATCACAATACAAACTAAAAAGTCACACACACTAGCACGCACAATGTGCATTTGGTATGTGCCTGTGTATGCTCGAACAGGTGTGCGTAATAAAATGCACGCGTGCGCTCACGTGGTATCGTACATATTATACAAGCTCATGCACGCATTTACATACAAAACAACTTCCTGGGGGGAATCATTTTTACACACATTTTGCCAAGGGTAGGAATGAGGCTGTCATCTTGAAGCAGACTTGGTAGGTCGCACTGGTCACGGAGTTCTGGGAAGAGGCTGGGCAAAAATTGGTTTCTGGTGTCATCATAAAAATGACAGTATAGGAGGAAATGACTTTCATCTTGGACATGAGAGTCGTGACAGAGTTTACAGTATCGTTGTGCTGCAGGGGTCGGCGGGTTAGCGTATCTTGCAGTTTCTATTTCTAGTCTCACATCGGAGCGACGCAAGGATAGATCTTTGGTTGCGGGGTAGCTGTAGGTAACTTTCTGTACATAGTTCCGATTTGAACTGGTGGTAGGTTCTGTTTAGGTAACGCTGTACACCCGAGGCCCAGTTAGTTTTATCTAATGAAAAGAGTTGTACCTTAAGTCCAAGTAGAATTGCAGTAACAGATTATTCTGTGTCGTTCATCACGAGATAAACCATAGTCGCTAAATATTCGCTGTATCTTCTTTTCCCACGATTTTCCACAGGAGAGTGATCTCTGGTGCACTTTAAACAACAGACGGTGACGCGACGTGCGCTGAAGCCGACACCTTAGAAGTAGTTATTGTCTCATGCATCGTACAAGTGATGCCCCTAACTTGTCACTTCTTTGAGTGGCATTTAGAAGTTGAAATGGTAACGAAGACAAAATTGTTATGGATGAGCAACTTCTTTATTACAAATTGGGCGACGTTTCGGTGTAGATTCTAACACCGTTATCAAGCAAATGATGTACAAACTTACTTACTTACTTACTTACTTATATTGGAGATTTAACGTGCGCTTTCCGACTGCAAGCGTATGTCGCACACGGGCCCGGCCAGGCCATTTGATGTGTTTCCTAAAAGGGGAAAAGTGAGTTTGTGCAACCCAGGAGGGGGCTTTAGGGGTTACTTATATAGTAATTTTGAAATTTTGAGATTTGGAAAGAATGCCAAGAGTGGGTGGGGGACGAACTAAGGGAGCTGTGTGTGTTGGGTGGTTATCAAATAAGGTTGTTTTGGTTTTAATATTTTATTTGGGGTTTAAATGCGACTAATTAGTCTTGTTTTTATTAGATATATGCCTAAGGCTTTGAATTTTTCTAATTTATTTGTGGATTTAGGATTGATTCTAGTGTAAGTCCGGTTTTAAGATTTAGGGTGGTCTGTAGTGTTGTTCGGTGTGTTTGGTAGTGTGTGCAGTGAATGAGTACGTGTTCTGGTGTTTCTTGTTGTTTGCAATGTGGGCAGTTTCCTGTTGTGTGTAGTTTAGCTATTTTACGGTGATTATTTAGTTTGGTGTGGCCTGTTTGTAGTTTGGTAATTATTCTGTCGATTTTTTTGGATGGTTGTAGTATTGGTATATATTTTGCCATTTTTTGTTAATTTTTTGTTTAGTGACACTTTTGATTTCTGATTTTGAGCTGGGTAAGTTTAAGCTTATTTCTGGGAGTTTAAGGGATAATTTTGCTGCTTTATCTGCCTTTTCATTTCCAAAGATTCCTACGTGGGCGGGGATCCAAATGAACTCTATTTGTTTACCTACCATAGTTAAGTTGTTTGAGCTATTGAGTATTTGATTTATTAGTTTGGGGCGGTTTTTAGTGTTTTTATTTTTGAGGGCTTGTAGTCCACTGAGGGAGTCGGTTAGGATGAGGATTTTTTGGTGTTTTTTAGTTTGCTGATTGTGTAGTGCTGAGGCCATGCCCATTAGTTCGGCCGTGAATATGGATTGGTTGTTTGGGAGTCGGTAAGATTGTGTGTCTTTGGTTGGTTGTGCGATGTGGACTCCGAAACCTGTGTGTTTTGAGATCGGATCTGAGGATCCGTCTGTGTATATGTGACACCAATTTGGCCAATTTTCATGTATGTATGCTAGTGTGGTGGTTTTAGCGATGTTAGGATCGGTCTGTTTATTTAGTGTATCGGCTAGTGTTGTGTCTATTTTTGGTATTTTAAGTTTTGGAGTGAAGATATTGGATGATTTATTGTTTTGTTTAAGATTATTTATTTTGTGTTCGTTTAGGTAATTGGTTATTCTTTGGGAAATTGGAGTAAGTAGTGGATGTTTCCGGGCTAGGGCTTGGTTTCTAGGGCTAATATTTTGTTTTATTAAGTTTTCGATTAGTGGGTTTGATTGGGACGCGGCCCAGAAGTTTAGGGGTACAAACTAGGTATGAGCATGATATATATACATAACAATAGATAGATGTTTATATAACAGATAAGGTTGATGTACAGTGATTGATTAGGTAGTTATGATAAGACAAGTTTATACAAGAGATAGGGTTGATGTACAGTGATTGATGGGTATGGTATTAACACAAGGATTACTAAGAAGGAATGTATGCGAAGCCAGTGGGGAGATAATAGTTCAGTGTTGTTTTGGCGAGCTGATGAGACCATGGTAAGCTGGAAACTTGTCTTGTCATCGCGCTTACCCTGGGTGGATTTTGTTATCTGAACACTATCCCTCCTGGGATAGTCCTGGGGTAAACTTCGTCTTACAGAGTTTTGTAAAAATAAGTTCAGGGACTACACAGGCGCACACCCAGTATGATTGTGTTTTCATGCTGTCGGTATCATGCCACTACAGTGTTACATAGATAGAAGAGCACTCAGCAATGTAATGCACAGTATAACCGTGTTTTAAAGTAATGTTTCTAGTTCGCCTGGGTCAATTTATGTGTACAGACAGTTTTACATGTAATGTATGGAGTAGAAAATCTCCGATATATCATATGCTACAACTTGCACATAAGTATAACGTAAATGCTGGTCCAAGGCCGTGAATGATGCTATTAAATCTCATCGAGATGGTGTATTTTATGTCCATCTTTATTCAAGACTTAGTCGTCAAGATATGTTAGAATAAGATCAAGTAATGAACACTATCTCTGGAAACTAGCCGTGGAATGAGTGAGTGAGGTTTAACGCCGCTATTAACAGTATTCCAGTTATATCACAGCGTGGAAGCTTAATGTGGGAGGGAAGCCCGAAGTGATGCAGGTCTCAGACGTTTACCACTTCGGTGAAGCCCACGAGCACGGGTATGGTGCTGACAAACCTAGAAACATAATCGGGGCGAACCGGGATTCGAACCCACAATCATAGGTTTCTGGCGTGCCCAAGGGACGCAACTCTGCATAGCGAATCGATCGCGGCGCCTTAGACGACTGGGCCACCCCATATGACCATTTAACACTGTATTGCAAGACTTGTATTCTATGGTTCAGCTGAAATTGTCTTTTGATACTTTCCAGAGGGAGAAATATGATGACGCTATTCTTGCGTTTTTACTTGGAGGATGTCCAATAGAATGCATTCTGAAACAAGAATGAGATGTGTGGGCAGAAGTAATAATTAATATACACCGCTTAAAAGGCAATGGCGATACCTGCTAAAAAAACTTGTATGTTCATGAACATGTGCAAATATACCCCCAATTCATGTAAAACATGTAACATAATTATATCTGCATTTGTAATATTCATTCAATTGGAGGAAATAAGAATATCTATCGATCTATCTGTATCTCGCACACTCTTTGTGTAGTTATTAAAGTACTGTCGGAAATGCTAGAAAAATGCTTTTTGCCTGTTAAAAAAGAAAATAATTTTTCACAAAACTTGTTATTGAATTATCGAGTAACTACCGTGTTTTGAAGCATTTCAGTCACAAGTAGTCCTATTGACAAGTTTAAAGGAGACAAATTCGAACGAAAACAGGAAGTTCACATTGATTCTAAGTCCAATGATGACAGTCTGAAACGGACTGTAGAAATATGCGCACGTGACTCCGTTATAATGATTATAATAGTCTTTATAAAAACATCTAGTCCAGACGCAAAAATCATTTTGGGAAAATTCTGGATGTGCATCTTCTAAAACGACACAATGACGCTGCGTAATTTGTTACGTTGCTCCCATGGAACACGATATGGAGTCTGTATTGGGAAATATATACAAATTCTTTACACTTTAGAGAGATAGAGGGAAACCATTAATTAACTTTGATGGGTTTAATTACCGAACTGCCCAAGCTATGGGGTTTTCAATTCAACCATCAAGTCCACAGTATGATAAGAAAACAAAACAGGTATATAGGTGGTCTCAAAAACAAAACTGGATATTAGACAGGATTAATACAGGGTGATTAGGCGCCTAGTGTACAAGATTTAGGAACAGAAGGTAAACCTGACTTGTGGTATAATTTGGGATGAATTAAAGATACATTAATGTTTCCCGGACTGCTCTCTCTATTGTCCTCCAAGAGATGGGATTTCGATGCGGCACAACACGGTAACGTTGTCTTACGTACGCCAGTACATTGTGACCTCAGCTCTGTTGTGCCCACCTTGGCTAAATGTAACCGGTTCGTAGCAAGACATATCACAACATTTGAAAGGACAGATTCATTTACGTCATCAGCTTCTTCAAGAAACCATCTAAAGAACAAATACTTCTGGATTCAAAACCGCAACCTTCCAATATTCATCCAGTTTCATAGCTTGTCCATCACGCTTCTACGCAAATATAATGCAGTACATATCCAAAATTGCTAACTCCATCAACGCATGTCAATCAAGTACAATAACAGTAATATTTTGAGACCACCCCCAACTCGGTTCCATTTGCACCTGAGAGAATGCACGGGGTGGTGTGAGGTCATCAGTGAAAGGCCATGCATACATTAGACAGTACTTTAGCAACATGCAGTCCCTCTTTATATTTTAGTTTCTCTTTTGCAGCTTCCAGCACAGTGAGTTTGTCCTTATAGAAACAGAACTAGACGATTATAGATTTTATTACCCACGTGGTGAAGATACAGGTGGTAAGATACTAAATCCGTACGTCACACGTGTGTCGTACAAGGTTGACCTTGTTTTATTCGTTTTGATTGGATAACCGTGACCTCTGTCACACCGGGACTACTTTTTTCATTCATAAAAAATCGCGAGACGTCATTCGTTTTGCGATTACAAGGCAGAACTGAAGAAATTCATGAGAACGAGAGATATTTACAAACACTTTATTAAACCAAACAAGATAGTCACACGCATCAAATTCGGTTTGCATTCTATATACGTTATGCATTGAGGGTCCAGTCGTCTAAGGCGCCGCGATTCGCTGAGTAGAGTTGCGTCCCTTGGGCACGCCAGAAACCTATGATTGTGGGTTCGAATCCCGGTTTCGCCATGATTATGTTTCTAGGTTTGTCAGCACCATACCCGTGCTCGTGGGTTTCACCGAAGTGGTAAACGTCTGAGACCTGCATCACTTCGGGCTTTCCTCCCACATTAAGCTGACAGGCCGTGATATGACTGGAATACTGTTAAAAGCGGCGTTAAACCCAACTCACTCACTCACTCACTCTTTGGTGTGGCGAACAAACGCTTCAACCACTAGACTATCCGATCTCAATTATCCAAGTCCTTGCATATATTCTAATACAACACGAATGAACAGAGTTTTGTAAAAAAAATAATGTCAGAAATTGAACACGGAATCCGATGATTTACGCCAGTTCCGGAATTGGCGTCTTTTGCGAGATACATGACTTTGTTAGATTTCAAGCGCCGTATTTCGCTTTGCATAGTTGCGTCTCTTAGCTGTTCCAGAAAACTATGAATTCCAGATTTGCCCTGATATTTTTCCTGTTTGTCAAAACCATTCCACAAAGTTGTAAACATCTAAGACCGGCATCACGAAGAAGTTTGCACGCCGTGAAATAACTGAAATATCGTTCAAAACGGTGTTAAACCAACTAACACAGTCACCCACAATATCTAGTGTAACTACCTGGAATATGGTTCCATTTCCTGCCTCGTTGAAGTCAGGATACTTGTATTCTGAACCATTAGTCCAAATCATGCTGGAGTTTGTCGCATATGTGGAGTTATCCCCCTTGGTGATGGGATGACCAGCGTTACCCCTGGTCATGCAAACGAGGGCAAAGGCCATTCCATTTTGAACAGTCAGCTGTAACGCGAAGGCAACGAGCAAGATGTAACAAAGCCGAAACCGACACGACGTGAACTTCTCCATCGCATTTGGGTACGTAGCGTATGTTTTGTCGTCGTGGTTGGCCGTGGCATGATCGTTGATGTTCGGGGATTTACCAGTGTTGCTGTTTCGTGACAGTTGTTTGCTGCAGATAAAGACGTACATGTACACGTATACAATAATCGCTGAGGATAGCTAATGTAACGGGGCACCGGATGTCAATGGTACACTCATGCGCAAACGCACACGCACACGCAGGCATGCACTCACACATACTATTATTTCGCGACTGGCTACATAATGATCCACCGTTTCCTATGTGGTCCTGGCCCCTCCTTTCACAGAGCGATCTTTGCGCTTTACAACCGTACGTCTATGTTACGGGTTTTTGTATCGAGACTAGATATTGTTTCAGCTACGGCTACAAAACCAGTTATTTATATATTTATTTAGAACTATGAGCCTAATTTTCTTGAAAACAAACTACCTTGCATCAATGTTATTATTGTGACAGGCAATTATTTTTCAACAGTCTGATGCAAAATTATGTTATTTAAGAATTTTTATGGACAATTCTTTTAAACTAAAATCCCAGCTCCCACATTCCCCGTTTAATACTGGTCTTAACTATCAAATATCACACAACTACCGCAAACACACATTTAGAATAATCACTGGACAAGTAAGATGCGGAAACAGCTGAATAAACACCCTAATGGTGATGATGCCATTTATAGTGAATGCAAAAGCTGTTTACAGGCTGAGTTGAATCACTGCAATAAAAACCATAAACAAATCATCAACAAATTAATCACGCAAGGGTGCCATTGTCATGTCATGTCTTCAAGGTGATGCACTCGCCCCTTGCCACCCACACCCTTGGGTCGCCTGCGTGAATATCCGGGTTAGAACTGGTCTTCAAACTATTCTTGTCGTAAGGGGTGACCAACAGGATCCGGTTGTCTGCCTCGCTGACTTAGTTGATGCATGTCATCGAATCTTTATTGAGTAGGTCGGTCCATCACTGTATTGTATGGCCCGGAATCGATTATTTACAGACCACCGTCAAGAAGATGAGATATTGCTGAGTGCGGCTCATCGATCAACAATCCGAAGATAAAAAAGTATAAAAACATACTCACATTTTGCGCCTTCTGAGTATTGCGCAGCCATTATGCCACGTATTTTCAATTCCAGCGCTCCCTGTTAGAGAATCGTGCTCATGCATCATGACGAGGTCATGCATTTGCAACACGCCACACGATACAGCATGACTTTGCATTTTCCGCATTTACTTTTGGGCACAAACAAGCACGGATAAAAGGGTCATATTTTGTGGCCAAGAGTAAATATACAAGTGTTGTGTAAATTCAAATAACTAGTGACCGATATGTGTTTGTTCGCCGTGGTACAAAATGCCGGCAAAAATGATATGATACAGACCGGCAACTGATTCTAAAGCCTAAAACTGGGAAGATATGATCTATTGATCCATGGTTCATTGTGCAGATTAGTGCCCTTCAGGATGATCGTGAGTTTGAAGCCGAGATTTCAACCACGCTATTATTGGGCATTTCACTTCAGAGGCAACCTCATTAACCTCCAGTGTCCATGGTGTACTCGACAGAGCATCTGCCCAAAGATCCCCTGTCTGTATCACACATTAACTTGTTGTTTCTCTGCCTGGCGTTCAGCATTAGAGAGATAAAACACACACATACGCAGTCCGGGAGCCTCATCCGACCCTTTCTCAAGGGCTGTTTGGTCAGGGTTACTACACCAAAGGCTTCAGTAAAGCTTGCTGTAGACGAAGAGGATATCTTCAAATTTGAGACATTAGTGACGAAAAGGATCTCTAATCGAATGGCCTATTTTGACTTGTTCGGAATGTTCCTGTTCAGGTGAATAATTAATTCGACCTTTTATTAGAATTAAGTTTATTGACTTGTCTGATTGCATGTCATCGTACGTTGATCTCACTACTGAAAGCAGCGATTAACATCAAGCAAACGATCACTTTGGGTCCATAATTTCTTGGTTGATGTTGGTGGTGTCTGTTGTTGCCGTAAGATGACCCTCTCATCCCAACTGTATTATTAGCCCAGTGGTCCCGGTTGTCGCTAGTTGCTTGCCATTGGTTCGAATCTCACTTGGAATAAGTTCTTTGGGAAGTGAGCAATAACCTGAAGTTGGTTTAGTGGACTTGTGTTACTTTGCGGTTTTTCTCATTATGAGATCATGACATGCATGAAATACAGCCAAAAGCGAGGTAAAGCTTCATCTTTTGATCCTCAGACTAAAACAATCAATCATATTATAGGTATCTGCTTTGTGTATGGTCAAGGGAGTATATTTGTGAACATAAAGACAGTGGCGTTTCATCCTTGGTATGTTGTAAACGTGAAGATGTTATTTTGTTGTACTTTACATGCAAGATGTGCATTTTTAGATTAAATATTACAACTTTTAAGAATCTGTTCGTTCTCAAAGTCTTTGTATAGTCTCGCTGGTCTCTCTAACATCGTCAGAACTTCACGGGTTTGTATACACTACGTCCCTGCATCACCTGTCAATTCTGCCAATGTGCGGTGTAGGGACAAAGCGTTTCTGTTTTAAGTCCAGTTGTGACATGAGGCCTAAAGTAACTTACAGTCAGTGCGGGGGCGGTCGGGTAGCCTGGTGGTTAAAGCGTTCACTCGTCACGCCGAAGACCCGGGTTCGATTCCCGACATGGGTACAATGTGTGAAGCCCATTTCTGGTGTCCCCCGCCCCGATATTGCTGGAATATTGCTAAAAGCGGCGTTAAACCAAACTCACTCACTCACTCACTCACTACAGTCAGTGCGTGAATTTTGTGTATGATTTTTGCTTTTTTGTTTTGATTTGTTTGTTGTTTAACGGCACACTCAGCAACATACCAGCTATAGGACGGCGGATAATAAGTCCTCGTGTTGCAGAAGAGATATTGGTCTCATTACAATATCATATTTTGCTGCCCACCTCATTTTGTGTAATAGTTTTTCAAGCCCCTTTCAATCGCATTAAAATCAGATCTTTTACTCTCACACGGTAACTCTCTGCGTTCTGATCGGAGGACTCCTCCATGGAAGGTCACGTCAGGTAAACCCCGAGTGAACGTTGATTGCCCAAGGAAAATGAAGTATTACAATCTCCGCAAAAGAAAACCACCACAGAACAAAACCTTCGATACCACCTTTTTGGGCTTTATGCCATAGAGCTCAGAATCGACAGGATGTATAATATCTCAAACAGCGCGTCTTTATATTTTCGGAACTCCTCGATTATGTTCGTTGTAGCGATAAAGACATCATATATGCTTGTCTGAATGCTTCGTTCACGCGTACCGAGAATTTTGAAACCTCTACGCTGATTAAATGATTAAAAGGTTCACCTGTCGCCGGCGACCTCCTATGCCATGGTAGTGTCCTCATAATTTCAAGCAGAGGTATCGCATGGAGTCAAAGATCTGAGTTAATCTCGAATGCTGTATCGCGAAGTAATCTGGTTCCATTTTTTTCAGCGCAGCAGTCTTAGCGGTTTTAGCCAACATGCGGTGGTAAATACTGTCACATATCCGGTTATGGGTGCGCATACGTAATGCCCTTTAGGAATAAAAACAAACTTAGATACATGACTTCACCTCGTAAAATTTTGTTTTGGGTGAAACAAGTATACAAATTTCATTTTTCGCCATTTGCAGACGTGCCTGTCCTTGAGGGCTTGAGTTGCTAGAAGGACAGGGTACCAGTCCATTTGCAGTAATTCCATTTGATTTAAATATTTATTTCCAAAAAGGAAAAGAATCGGTGAACAGGTCATTTAACAATTAATAAGAGCAAATTGTACGTAAAATTCGACATTGAGGATAAACGAATGCCATGCTAACTGTCATCCAGTGTCAGCCTACTAAAATTCGTCATTGTCTGCCGATTCCTTTAGGTCGTCCAGGGCACAGTCAAATGACGCAATTGCATTGTCTTCTAGTTCTAATCCGTAATATGGAATGTGCCAATGTTTATCGAACTTGTAGCACAGTCGATAAACATTAATTAAGTGTAAGACATTTTTGCTGAACGAATTTTTATTATTCATTTATATTATGTAAATCTTGAAAGATGATGCATTCTGACAGTGACTTGAGAAAGACAGATCCTACTGTATCTCTTCATGATCAGATGTTCTGAAATAGAAAAAGATATACACGTGTGTGTACATGCTGAGGAATTCAATATTCATCAAAGATGTTTTTTTAGGTAAACATCGCAATTGTATCACATTTATGATGGTAATCAAAAATAAATACTTTAATGTCTTATGACTCCGGAGGTATCGTCATCTTTAAGCAAATATAATTAATGTCCGCGTGTGTGCCATTACGTGCAGTAGAATCATAAAGTTATATACTGATTGAAGAAAGAAAAGCAACACACAGCAATTTTACCAGACAATGTTATACACTGATTGAAGAAAGAAAAGCAACACACAGCAATTTTACCAGACAATGTTCACAACTTTGTCATTGAGTGAAAAATCATTATTTTATTGAGTGAGTTTTACGTACGGTATCACATAGAGCAGTATGACGGAATGTCGAACACAGTGAAGTCTCTGATGCCCGGAACCACGTCGTTGTACCCGAGAACTTTAAGAGCGTTTCCTCCTGTAAAGTGAGTGTATATGTCACAGTCAGTACATTTGCTTTGATGTTATTCTACGCCACAGTCAGCAATATATGACTCTGGGCTAGGCAAACCAGTGGTTGATCTCACGCCATCAGATGTCTTTGTTTAAAAATCGAGGTGATTTTATCTACTTCTAAGTACTTTCGAATGTGGAAAATGTTTTATAATGTGCGAAGTAAATTTCACAACATTTCAAAGTTTGAAAAACAAATCATTCACCAACCAAAAACACAGGTTTCCGGTTGTTTACTTTGTTTACTTTACTTTCTTTCAAATGTAGAATCGTAAAGACTTTTAATTTCCCTTCGACATGAATCTTACGAGCCGTGGAATAAGTGTTCAAAGTCAGTCTAAATATACTCAAATCTTTTACTGGGATTCAATATCTCTCTGCGTGAAGATCTGACAATCGCTGTAAATGAAATATGCGTGGATTCTTCAGACAATCACATGTCATCTTTCTAAAACGATTCGGTTTCGCTTTACCATCTCGATTTAAAATTTCATTTTTAACAAACGAAATCCCACAGAAATCCGCTCAGAAAAGCCAGGGTGTATCAAATATCCCACAACGATCAAATGGTGCGGCCTTTATTATCTTCATTCGGACATGGTCGTTTAACTTCGTTGTCGAGATGAAGAAATCAGATATGTTGGTTTGAATGAATGGCTGATTAGATTACTCACCTTCGCGCAGAAAGGTATTGTATGGGAGTAAAAGATCTTATTTTAATGACATTGGTTGAACGAGGATTTAAAACCTCACTCATTCTGTCAGTAATAAGCTGTGATGTCGTGGTATAACCAAAATGCAGTTCAAGGTGAGATTGAACCCAACACACGCACATTTTAAGCATATGACATGCCCTGACATAGATGTTCAAAGTGGAGAAAAAGCCAACACATTCACTAATGCTTCCCCCCATTTAGCTGACAGGGCGTTGTGTCAGAGAAATACTCACTCAAGATGGCGTTAACCATCTCACTCATTTGAAATCATGTGGCTGACACTCGACGTTATCACTGATACACTGTTCAAAGCAGTGTTAATGCCCACTCACTCACCCATTCTCTCACTCACAAATACAAACCTTGACCGTCGGTCGTGGTCGTGGTGATGACGATTGGTACACAGTCTTTCCGTGTGACAGTAGCCACGACCTTCTTATGTTCCCCGTTGACGGAGGTGCTATTGTAAGAGTATACCCTTGAAGACAGCCTGCCAACATCGTAGCCGTAAAAGAAAGGGCCCAAGGAGACGGCGCCGCCTGTGATTAAACATAATATTAAGATAGGAACAGACCATTTCATGATAAGGGTGGGGAAAGTGGATGTAAACAATGGACTGACATGTGACAACAGACCAACATATCTAAACATGTTTGAAATACTTGTGGTAGTGAGTGAGGGGCATCTAGAACCCGTGAGTAGTCACAATTGGTCGGCAATGTTCCTGCAGTAGTTGATAACGTGATGACACACAATCAGTATTTCTATAAATAACGTCCACCAACCGCCTTAAGTCGACTCTTGAGACATACAAAGGGTATCGGGAGCCTACACTGTCCGAATCCACACCGAGTTCTAAATAAAAAAACCATTCGGACATTTGTTTATATATTTAGAAATGACTTACTTGGAACACAAACACTCTCCTGGTCCTTGAACTGTCCTTGAAGGCGGAATGCTGAACACGTACGTGCCACTGTATCTATACGGAAACCAGTTCTCTGCAAACAAAAATCATTATTACCTTTTTACGAATTTTGGAAAATGCAAGGCAACTACAAAGTGGTCAAGGGCCCAACATAGGTTCAAGTTTTTCTGATGTTCAGAAGTTAAATAAGACGCATACTGAAACAAGTCTTTGTGTCATATGCCCGTGCTGATAATTATTGACACCCCAGATCTGAGACGCATGTATCTGGGAGGTGACAATATTTATTATACGTACATGGTAGTGTAACCTCACCTATTAATATGGCGCTATGATAAGTCCAAACATGAACTGATAAATGTATAATATCTTTTTATTCCAATACATTTGATTACTGAGTTTTGCCCATTTCTAATTTTGTGGAGATGTGGCCTAATCATACTTGGTCATATGTGCTATTATGAATGCTTCCAGTGATATCAAGGTACTGGATATTTATTATGTATTAGTGTAACGGTGAAACATGAACAAATGTTTCAGATGTAAAAAGGGAACATAATTCAGGCACAAAACACACTGAAAAGGTATCGCTTACCCTCTTGTAGTGGTAAAGTTCTCTAGTGTTATCGCATACCTTCTTGCAGTGGTAAAGTTCTCTGGAGGTATCGCTTACCTTCTTGTAGTGGTAAAGTTCTCTGGAGGTATCGCTTACCTTCTTGTAGTGGTAAAGTTCCCTGGAGGTCTCGATTACCTTCTTGTAGTGGTTAGGTTCTCTGGAGGTCTCGCTTACCTTCTTGTAGTGGTAAAGTTCTATGGAGGTATCGCTTACCTTCGTGTAGTGGTAAGGTTCTGTGGAGGTATCGCTTACCTTCTTGTAGTGGTAATGCTCTCTGGAGGTCTCGCTCACCTTCTTGTGGTGATAAAGCTCTCTAGGGGTCTCGCCAACCGTCTTGTAGTGGTAAAGCTTTCTAAGGGTCTCGCTTACCGTCCTGTAGTGGTAACACTCTCTGGGGGTCTCACGTACCTTCTCGTAGTGGTAACACTCTCTGGGGTTCTCACGTACCTTCTCGTAGTGGTAACACTCTCTGGGGTTCTCACGTACCTTCTCGTAGTGGTAACACTCTCTGGGGTTCTCACGTACCTTCTCGTAGTGGTAACACTCTCTGGGGTTCTCACGTACCTTCTTGTAGTGGTAACACTCTCTGGGGTTCTCACGTACCTTCTCGTAGTGGTAACGCTCTCTGGAGGTCTCGTTTACCGTCTTGTAGTGGTAACACTCTCTGGGGGTCTCACGTACCTTCTTGTAGTGGTAACACTCTCTGGGGGTCTCACGTACCTCCTCGTAGTGGTAACACTCTCTGGGGTTCTCACGTACCTTCTCGTAGTGGTAACACTCTCTGGGGTTCTCACGTACCTTCTTGTAGTGGTAACACTCTCTGGGGTTCTCACGTACCTTCTCGTCGTCGTACCATTCTCTGGAGGTCTCTCTTACCTTCGGGTAATCGTAGATTACTTTGGTGGTCGTGACGAATCCGTTGCTGAGGTCACCGCTGATGACGTATTTTTGTTTGATGCCGTCGTAGATGAATGAATACAAAGCCTGAAAATATACAATAACACCACAAGGAGTCATATTGCATTGTTAATTTAACTGTGTCTTATGTATATTTTTAGATGCAAGACATATGTAAAATTCTTTGACGAAAACTTGAAATCATACGCACATTCTGATTGGTTGGTCGTATTTTCGCACATAACCTTTATCGATAGGGGGAGTGGTGACGAATGATAAAGATGGTGACGAATGATAAAGATGGCGACGACGACTGACGACGGCCTTGTCGATCAGATAACGAAAACATTCGCGATTTCATCCCCGACACAAAAACTAAAAAACTAAAGCAATGGTTGGGGGGTGGGGAGGGGGGGGGGGGGGGGTTAAAAGATGAAAAAGACATTTTCGTGTCAACAAAGACAAGCAGGGGTAAATCACGTTCATACGAAGGATGCTGATTTTGTGAAATGTTCTCTGATTTGACTATTGATGTGTGCAATAGTCCAATAACATTTAGCACAGGAAAGTGGGCTTCCAAAGGTGGAAACAAGTCTTTGATAAAAGGGCAAGTGGACGCTCTTGCCTCGGGAAGATACAAGCTTTAAAACAGAAAGTCCCATGACCCTAGCTATCTTCTGGTGTAATGTATGATATAATACGTATCTGAAACCGGAAATTAACTTAACAAGAGTTTGCCACTAACAGGGCTATATCCCCCGCCCCTGTTGCAGAATTTATGACATAATTAAACATAAACAAACCCTAACCTTTTTTAACCGAGGTGGAACTTTTCATGGAAATTGTAATAAAAAAGAAGAGTTTGGAACCTAAGTATATCTTGCTGCCATGGAAACGTAAAAAAATATTAAAAATTCTAAAATTTCTAAATAGCAAAAGGCACCAGTTCAGCATGTACCTGAGAAACCTGCAAAGTTTGATGAAAAAATATTGAACGGTTTATGAGTTATGCTCCGGAAACGAAACGTGACGGACGTACGGACGGAGCCTGTTTCTCTATCCCCCGCCAACTTTGTTGGCCGGGGGATAATAACAGATACCATTCGTCACGACTGGCCCCTTTCTGTAACCTGCAAGAAGACTCGTCCCCCTATCGATGAACGTTATGTGAGAAAATACGACAAACCAATCAGAATGCGCGAATCATTTTTGATTTTACATATGTCTTGCGTTTAAATATCATCTTCCCGAGGCAAGGGAGGTAACTGGCTATATAAGTCCAGTTTCCACCAATGCCGAACTAGGCTGGTATTAAGGAGTTACATTTTGATTGGACTAACGAGTCTATGCATAGTCCATTCAAAGTCGCGCACCGAAATCGAAATCCGGTTCGTAAACTGTCGTGCAGATTTCGTTCAATTGCAGGATTTGAAAACATGTGCAATACCAACTCGTTGTCAGCAGATATTTTCCAAATCTTTTCATGTTTTTAATCAAGGTGATCACGTGATTGATGCATTTCGCGATGTAAGACACGTTTTATCACAATATAGTGCTTGATTATCCATCAGATCGTCCTGGCTGGGCGCCACCATTTTGTGCGAAGCAGACGCAAGTGATACGGGAGGTGGAATCTGATTGGTCGATTGAGGAGGCATAGAAAGGACATGACTGGTAATAGCCACTGGTGGCGCTACGATCGAGCCCAGTAATACCAGCCTAGTTCGGCAAGGGTGGCAACTGGACTGGAAAAAGTCAGTTAACTCTCTTGCCTCGGGAAGATGTCTAAATATATACCTAAGATACAGGTAAATGTGTTCAATCATACTGAATAATACTGTAAGTTCCTATGTATTTTCAATAGCATCTGGAAAATGTATGATATGTGTGAGAAATATGTGAGAAATATATGTGAATCATTACGCAACGAGTTGACCATTCTTTTAGCTCTGTCCGTTTGCGCTGACCTTGATCTTCACGTGCTTTTATTTATAGTTGGAAACATAGGGTCTCGCACTGTGATACTGACCATTTTAAAAATAAAAATAAAATGTTTCTGAAAAAACTGGAACTACATAGTTTGTCCCCAGGTTTGCCTAAATTGTTCTGCTCCTCCTTCCCAGTAAAAACAGCTGCATGTTTTGAAGCCGTGACTAAAAGAATATACTACTCGAAAGAAGTTGACTCATAATTCTTTCATATTACTTCAGTTTATCTGTCATTGCATGACACATTAACAATTGGTTATTTCTTAATTGGAGATGTGATATATACCAGACCTTTTGAGTAGTTTATATCCTATCTCTAATTTAGAAACACCCTTCCTCACCCCGACCCCATACCAAATAATATATGTTGAGTCACTTACAAACACGTCATACCAACCCGATGGGTTGGCTCAGTTAAAAAACAATCATTTCTGTAAATGAAGGTTAAGCAAAACCTCACCATTTCAATTCCCTACCTTAATTATTTGGATATAATTTACCAAATTCTATTTGCCTGAAGCTGCAACTTACGGTAGGCACCTACATGGACATCCCTTGCCTGTGAGGGAGTGGCCTAGGCTGTGTGGAGTCAAATAAAAAGGCTCTCTGCCAGGGAAGTTGGACTAATTGTAAGAAAGCACATGGAACAGACAGCTTACTTTGCTTCTTCACTGTACTCACTGAGTGAGTATGGTTTTACGCCGCTTTTAGCAATATTCCAGCAATATCACGGCTGGGGACACCAGCAATGGGCTTCACACATTGTACCCATGTCGGGAATCGAACCTGGGTCTTCGGCGTGACGAGCGAACGCTTAAACCACTAGGCTACCCGACCGCCCCAAGTGATCAGAGAAAAAAATAAAATAAGAAATGTATATAACTCTCATACACTTACTGGATGTTGCCTGTTCAGGTAAGGTAAATACATGTACCGGTACATGAGCAACATGTTGGAAATATCCCTGAATATAGTTTCGTGTCACTTTCTTCAATGAGGAATGGCAATCGGCTTGTTCCGGAATGACGGAATTATGATTGAGGTTAATTTTACAAATAATAATAGAGTATGTTCATAGAACAGGGTAGTAACGTTATATCGCTGTTTTATTACAGCCAGGGCATACATGATAACTCTTGTCATTCCGGGACCAACCGAAAGCATTCCCTTGAAGTTGCGGAAAGGGGATAGTGATTACATATAATGAGAGGCGGGCGTTGTACTTACATCGTTAGCAAACGTTGAGTTGACAATGGTGACATATTGCACCGCACTGAATCTCACTGGAGGACAACAGGTGCTGGCACTGGCTGTCACAGAAAGACCAGCGAAGAGTAAGGCTGCTTGCAGGATCATTCTGGTGGGGAATCGTTGGAGATGTATGCGCCAAGTCCTCTGTCACACTCGCCCTGATGTACGAACGGAATTCGAAGCTGTTTCGCTTTTATCCACCAAGAGGAGCATCACGTGATGCAGAATTACAGCTCAGGTGACATGTTAATTCGTCATGAAAATTCCCAGTTTATATAAGTTGTAATAACAAGCAATTTACATATATTGCCGAACTAGGACCGTTTTGCAATCAAAGCATATATGAATAGTAATCTGTGTAGTTGGACTGTAGCTGAAGAGGGTTCAAAATATGGAACTCGCCGGAAGACGTCCTTGATACCATGCCCTTACCTTCAAATAACTTCAAGCGCAGAAAAGTTTCATATACAAAGGATAAAGAGCTTGAATAAGAGACAGAGATACTACGGCATTTTAACGTAAGATGTAAATTTATCAATGAAAGGATTAGTATTATATAGGGCGGCAAAACATTTCTCTACTAGGCCGAAAATAAGGACATGCCAAGATGAAATGAAACTCCTCATCAAACAGAACATCTATTACATTTTGTACACCGAAACATTTGGGATCTTTTAAAAGATCCTCAGAAGGAAATAATTCTATTATATACTTTTCAACACCCATTAGTTTTGGAACCACAATACAAATTTACAAAAGAGAGAAATTTGATAGCTTATCATGCCAATTCAGCCACTCTTTGCATCTCTGTGAAAACGTGCTCAAAAAAGCTTTAACATTACCACAGCCCTGAGTGATCCAGACATATGATAAACCACTTACACATATTAACTTACGAATGTGAGAGATCCAGTTTATTTAATAATATCATCAAAAATCCGCAACATATCACAACAAGCCCTTGGGTACCTGGAACTTTCCATACGATGAAGTCTGCATCAATAACCTTTACATCGACTATGATAATGAACACGCATATAACTTCTGCCTACTTGAATTAAGACCCGTGAAGATCCGGGGTAGAATAGGTCTTCAGCAACCCATGCTTGCCACAAAATGCGCCTCTGCTTGTCGTAAGAGGCGACTAACGGGATCGGGTGGTCAGACTCACTGACATGGTTGATGCATGTCATGGTATAGATACTCATGATATCAATCACTGGATTGTCTGGTCCAGACTCGATTATTTACAGACCGCCGTCATATAGCTTGGATATTGCTGAGTGCGGTGTTTAACAACAAACAAACAAAAGCACGAAACGAATCTGCTGATAAATTTTCAACTTCATGAAAAAATACAGAGTTCACCCACTCGTCGTGATTCCTAGTGAAACAGTAGAATTACAATGAACAACCCCCCCCCCACACACACACACACACAAAAAAAAAAATTTAGGTAAAAGAGCATAAACGAGTGAGTTGTCATTGTGCATGGTTTCAGATTGTCCTATGACATCAACACCATGAAAGTACTGATGAAACAGGTGGCCGTTGAGCACCGAGTGGATTCCCCGAATGTTCCAACTGCAGATACTCACACTAATGTTAGGCTGATCACTTGCACTGAACGAGTGGTGAGTGATAATTGTTTATTTGTCTTAAGACGGCATATACATCTAAAAACATACAAGACATAGACATAATGCCAACTTCCAGCCTTCTTGGGCTTATAAGACATGAACATTAAAATACAAATCGTAAGACATGAAAAAAATGATAATAATAATAATATACACATCACATTACATACTAAAAAGTCACACACACGCACACACTAGTACGCACAATGTGCATTTGGTATGTGCCTGTGTATGCTCGAACAGGTGTGCGTAATAAAATGCACGCGTGCGCTCACGTGGTATCGTACATATTATACAAGCTCATGCACGCATTTACATACAAAACAACTTCCTGGGGGGAATCATTTTTACACACATTTTGCCAAGGGTAGGAATGAGGCTGTCATCTTGAAGCAGACTTGGTAGGTCGCACTGGTCACGGAGTTCTGGGAAGAGGCTGGGCAAAAATTGGTTTCTGGTGTCATCATAAAAATGACAGTATAGGAGGAAATGACTTTCATCTTGGACATGAGAGTCGTGACAGAATTTACAGTATCGTTGTGCTGCAGGGGTCGGCGGGTTAGCGTATCTTGCAGTTTCTATTTCTAGTCTCAAAGATCCACATCGGAGCGACGCAAGGATAGATCTTTAGTTGCGGGATAGCTGTAGGTAACTTTCTGTACATAGTTCCGATTTGAACTGGTGGTAGGTTCTCAGTTTAGGTAACGCTGTACACCCGAGGCCCAGTTAGTTTTATCTAATGAAAAGAGTTGTACCCTAAGTCCAAGTAGAATTGCAGTAACAGATTATTCTGTGTCGTTAATCACGAGATAAACCATAGTCGCTAAATATTCGCTGTATCTTCTTTTCCCACGATTTTCCACAGAAGAGTGACCTCTGGTGCACTTTAAACAACAGACGGTGACGCGACGTGCGCTGAAGCCGACACCTAAGAAGTAGTTATTGTCTCATGCATCGTACAAGTGATGTTTTCATTAGAGCCACGCCCCTAACTTGTCACTTTTTTGAGTGGCATTTAGAAGTTGAAATGGTAACGAAGACAAAATTGTTATGGATGAGCAACTTCTTTATTACAAATTAGGCGACGTTTCGGTGTAGATTCTAACACCGTTATCAAGCAAATGATGTACAAACTAGGTATTACTTACTTACTTACTTATATTGGAGATTTAACGTGCGCTTTCCGACTGCAAGCGTATGTCGCACACGGGCCCGGCCAGGCCATTTAATGTGTTTCCAAAAAGGGGAAAAGTGAGTTTGTGCAACCCAGGAGGGGGCTTTAGGGGTTACTTATATAGTAATTTTGAAGTTTTGAGATTTGGAAAGAATGCCAAGGTATGAGCCGAGCATGATATATATACATAACAATAGATTGATGTTTATATAACAGATAAGGTTAATGTACACTGAATGATTAGGTAGTTATGATAAGACAAGTTTATACAAGAGATGGGGTTGATGTACAGTGATTGATGGGTATGGGATTAACACAAGGATTACTAAGAAGGAATGTATGCGAAGCCAGTGGGGAGATAATAGTTCAGTGTTGTTTTGGCGAGCTGATGAGACCATGGTAAGCTGGAAACTTGTCTTGTCATCGCGCTTACCCTGGGTGGATTTTGTTATCTGAACACTATCCCTCCTGGGATAGTCCTGGGGTAAACTTTGTCTTACAGAGTTTTGTAAAAATAAGTTCAGGGACTACACAGGCGCACACCCAGTATGATTGTGTTTTTATGCTGTCATGCCACTACAGTGTTACATAGATAGAAGAGCACTCAGCAATGTAATGTACAGTATAACCGTGTTTTAAAGTAATGTTTCTAGCTCGCCTGGGTCAATTTATGTGTACAGACAGTTTTACATGTAATGTATGGAGTAGAAAATCTCCGATATATCATATGCTACAACTTGTACATAAGTATAACGTAAATGCTGGTCCAAGGCCGTGAATGATGCTATCAAATCTCATCGAGATGGTGTATTTTATGTCCATCTTAATTCAAAACTTGGTCTGTCAAAATATGTTAGAATAAGATCAAGTAATGAACACTATCTCTGGAAACTAGCCGTGGAATGAGTGAGTGAGGTTTAACGCCGCTTTTAACAGTATTCCAGTTATATCACAGCGTGGCAGCTTAATGTGGGAGGGAAGCCCGAAGTGATGCAGGTCTCAGACGTTTACCACTTCGGTGAAACCCACGAGCACGGGTATGGTGCTGACAAACCTAGAAACATAATCGGGGCGGACCGGGATTCGAACCCACAATCATAGGTTTCTGGCGTGCCACAGGGACGCAACTCTGCATAGCGAATCGATCGCGGCGCCTTAGACGACTGGGCCACCCCATATGACCATTTAACACTGTATTGCAAGACTTGTTTTCTATGGATCAGCTGAAATTGTCTTTTGATACTTTACAGTGGGAGAAATATGATGACGCTATTCTTGCGTTTTTACTTGGAGGATGTCCAATAGAATGTATTCTGAAACAAGAATGAGATGTGTGGGCAGAAGTAATAATTAATATACACCGCTTAAAAGGCAATGGCGATACCTGCTAAAAAAACTTGTATGTTCATGAACATGTGCAAATATACCCCCAATTCATGTAAAACATGTAACATAATTATATCTGCATTTGTAATATTCATTCAATTGGAGGAAATAAGAATATCTATCGATCTATCTGTATCTCGCACACTCTTTGTGTAGTTATTAAAGTACTGTCGGAAATGCTAGAAAAATGCTTTTTGCCTGTTAAAAAAGAAAATAATTTTTCACAAAACTTGTTATTGAATTATCGAGTAACTACCGTGTTTTGAAGCATTTCAGTCACAAGTAGTCCTATTGACAAGTTTAGAAATATGCGCACGTGACTCCGTTATAATGATTATAATAGTCTTTATAAAAACATCTAGTCCAGACGCAAAAATCATTTTGGGAAAATTCTGGATGTGCATCTTCTAAAACGACACAATGACGCTGCGTAATTTGTTACGTTGCTCCCATGGAACACGATATAGAGTCTGTATTGGGAAATATATACAAATTCTTTACACTTTAGAGAGATAGAGGGAAACCATTAATTAACTTTGATGGGTTTAATTACCGAACTGCCCAAGCTATGGGGTTTTCAATTCAACCATCAAGTCCACAGTATGATAAGGAAACAAAACAGGTATATAGGTGGTCTCAAAAACAAAACTGGATATTTAGACAGGATTAATACAGGTTGATTAGGCGCCTAGTGTACAAGATTTATGAACAGAAGGTAAACCTGACTTGTGGTATACTTTGGGATGAATTAAAGATACATTAATGTTTCTCTATTGTCCTCCAAGAGATGGGATTTCGATGCGGCACAACACGGTAACGTTGTCTTACGTACGCCAGTACATTGTGACCTCAGCTCTGTTGTGCCCACCTTGGCTAAATGTAACCGGTTCGTAGCAAGACATATCAACATTTGAAAGGATAGATTCATTTACGTCATCAGCTTCTTCAAGAAACCATCTAAAGAACAAATACTTCTGGATTCAAAACCGCAACCTTCCAATATTCATCCAGTTTCATAGCTTGTCCATCATGCTTCTACGCAAATATAATGCAGTACATATCCAAAATTGCTAACTCCATCAACGCATGTCAAGTACAATAACAGTAATATTTTGAGACCACCCCCAACTCGGTTCCATTTGCACCTGAGAGAATGCACGGGGTGGTGTGAGGTCATCAGTGAAAGGCCATGCATACATTAGACAGTACTTTAGCAACATGCAGTCCCTCTTTATCTTTTAGTTTCTCTTTTGCAGCTTCCAGCATAGTGAGTTTGTCCTTATAGAAACAGAACTTGACGATTATAGATTTTACCCCATTTCTCGATTTGAGGCTGTGGGCACGTTCGATGTGAACGGACTGTGAGTTGGCGAGCTCCACAGTGCTCTCAAGGAAATCGCGCACAACATTTTCCGTTTCATTCCAACTTTCTGACGGTGAACCATCAATCCCATGTATGACAAGGTTGTTTCTAAGACTTTGAGCTTTTTAGTTGTCTGAGACGGTTTTAAGTTTATTCGGCTGTGCTTTTATCTCTCTATTTTCACCTTTCATAACTTCATAATCATGAGTTCTCCTCATTCTCATTAGAGTCACAGTACTCTGGTTCACCGGTGAACCGAAGCTTCGACTGTCTCGTTAAACTGCAAGCACCTTGTGACGTGTCTCCCGTACCTCTGGTTCTCGGAGCGGGGTTCAGCTTTATGTCCCCACACAACTCAAGTGTCCCGGAAATACACATACACCACCCTGATTCTCTCGGATGACACACATGTATTGCAATGTTCATATAGCAGTCAAACTTCGTTAAGTTGTAATATCATATAGAACATCATTTCGTTTTTGTTGATATCCTGATAAAAGTCATTTTTGAAAATTCTAGTTCTAATCCAGATTATGCAAGGTTGTTCCAGACATGTTTTACAATTCACAATCAAAGAACATGTGCATTGTTTAATTGGTTTTCTCGTTTACAAAAAATGCAAAAAATGATTATTTATATCCCATTTTGTACATTATCCCGTTTGTTGGTAAAATTCTAAGTATAATACTGTATTGGAACCATTTTTGTTTTGAGGACACGTTTTATCTGTGGGGGTATGATTTTTGATTTGCCAATCTTTTTCCGTCAGGTTAAGGCCAAGATCCAGTTCCCATCTTTGAATGCATTTTTGAAATATCATATTGTTGGATACCTTATTTTATTTATCATAAAATATTTTTTCCTCATTGACAGAATTTCCTTTTTTTTCTTCTTCTTAGCTTCCCCAAGCATTCAGACCATCCTTCCAGAATACATTGGTCCTATCATTAATAACTTTTTCCGAAATATAGAATTGGCAATTTTGCAGAAAATGAATTAATCAAAAGAGTGGTAAATGTGGATGTGAATATAACAAACGTAATATTAGGCACTCTTAAACTCATTATAAGGTTTTATTATAAAATATGGACTGATTTTGTCTGGTTTGTTTCCATATAATACGAAAACACAGTGTTTCGAGTTCTTTCATACTTGGATAACGTAGGGTTGAGAAAAGGTGGGTTAGTTTTTTAGAGCTGTAATTCTACCTGATGGGGTCAGGTCACGTGCTAAGAGTTCATGATGATCTTTATAGTTTGTCTTTGTAATTTCTTTCTACCATTTCAGCCAAATTGTGTGTAAAAATAATACAGAGAAGAGTAAAACTTTCTTTGGACCAATCTATATTCCAACAATGTTGCTGATTCTATCTTATATGAGACATTTAAGAGAGAAATGGTTTCCAATCTTTAAAATGCTGCTTTGGTTTGTCTTATTGTTTGGAATAAATGTTATTTGGCTCTACCTTTTACTAAATAATCGTATCAGATATTTATCCAGCCAGAAACAAATGTAGAATTCTACAGTTTTTCCGTCAGGATCCGGGCTTTTTTTCATGTTAAAACTTCCTCATATTGTAACTCACCTTCAAGGCCTAACTGTTGCAATGTGCTTAGTTTTGGCCTATTAAGGTTTTTAAAAATAGGTTTACGTTTCTACAGGTCTGTTTGGTGTTGATAATATCTCTGGGTTTCGTTGATGGTTTCTTTTATTTCAGTAATGGAATGTCCATTCTAGTTTAGCTTTCGCCTTATTCAGATGGTTTCTTTTTTCTAAGGATAAGAAGTATTTAGTTGGTTTTTCGCCCATTTCTCTCCATTCTGTCCGAGATCGCATGATTATTCCTTCTGTTCCTTCATGTCATCAATCCCAATTGCGTGGATTGAAGATCATGATATAATCACTGGATTCTCTGGTCCAGACTCGATTATCTACCGACCGCCGTCATATAGATGGAATATTGCGAAGAGCGGCGATAAACATCAAATGAACAAAACCTTTCGGAAGAGTATTTTACAGTTTGACTGACCTCTTATCAACATTAGTGTTTCGGGAAAAGGTTGGTCATCTATATTAAGTCTAGCATTGCCGTTTTCATCGTGTTATATTGTTCTTAATTTTTTCATCAAAAGTTTTGTCGTTTAGTAGGGAATTAGGAAACTTCCAAAAGCATCTTCCTCTCTCGATACTCGTCACGAAGAACACCCTGTTTCGATTCCCGACATGGGTACAATGTGTGAAGCCCATTTCTGATGTCCCCGGTCGTGATATTGCTGGAATATTGGTAAAAGGGCGTAAAATCAAAGTCACTCACTCACTCTCGATATTATGCAGGTTCTATACAAACTTTATCTTCGGATTATTCAAGGTTGTTTTATCAGTTTGGTTCGTCTGCGCGTACATGGTCTCTCGCATGGGTTTATACTCTCAAAGGGTCAAAAATAAGGATTGTTCATCCATGAATACTAATACGCCGCTTTGAACATAATTTCAGTTATATCAGCTTGATGTGGAAGCAAATCCTTAAGAGATGTATATGTATGGTGCTGGGATTCGAACACGCGATCATAGTGTTCTGGTACGTCTAGGACATTGTATCATTTGAAAAATGAAATTAAAGAAAAAAAATTAAAAGACCATGCCCCTTCTAGTATTATTTCGACGACATCTATTCAAGTTTGAAAACTTCTATATCAATCTTATTGACAGTGCTCTGCAGTATTGTGTTAAGGCTGTCTATTTTGAGCCACATATTTTCCTCAAGATTCGTTGATAGTGACATTTTGTACCCAGTTTTCCTGAAGTCTAGATACAGTTAATGAAAAGTGTTCACAAGGGAAATAAAATGAACAGATTTGTATTTAGGATGAAACCCTGGTGAATTTACATATATATTTTTATTCTTTACCTCACACTTGAGTGATTAGCTTGGATTTTCCGCATCATGACCCTGAGCTCGAGTCAAACCCGTCTCGGCTTCATGGCGACTTTGACTGTGAAAGGTTTCATGTTTATGTAATAGATACTTGTCAAGACCGAGTTCAAAAAATGGCCCCACAACTTTAGTAGTTACATAAATAAATGACAGTTTGCATGCTTATCTAAGAGATACTTGTCAATCTCGAAAACTGGTCCTGCAAATTATTGTTTTGCAGAGTTACGGTTTGATAGGGGCCTTTCGTGTGTATTAATTTCACAGTTAATCAATTTTTCTGATCAGCGACCCAAGCACTTATTTCTTCTTAAACAATTTACAATTGATATTTCATATAGTGGAGAACTGTATAACAAAATTCTAATGTGCCCCATGGCAGGGGATAATAGTGACGCTGTTTTCTTGTTCTTATTGATGTTAAGTCACACTGCTTCCATGTGTTTCAAGCACGATAAAAGACAGTGATATAAACACGAATGATGCTGACAATGTTGAGGTAAATGTATGATGAAATATATACTTGGCAACTATGTGGATCGTCTCAGAGGATTGCGACGAGCATGGGGAGATTAATCAGGGACCCCGGTGACTACGTGTGGATGGACCTATCATAAATAATTCAGCTTCATGTACATAACCCCTAAGGGGCAGCGTGGGTTGTATACTCCACAGGGAGCTGAGAATACAATATTGATGCACACTGGTCTATTCCGATTCGCAGTCTAGCGTGATAAAACTAGACAATTACTAGTATCTAATTTTCAGCCAGACAAGTGATTGAATGGCAAAAAGACACAAGAGAATGTCTCCAACAATTCTGATTCGGCGATCTGTGTTAAATGTGACCTCTAAAAAAATAACACAATGCAAGGACTTTTTAGCGAAGAGTCCCTTGAATACTTGCATCAGACGAGAAAAGTTTTAAATTTGAAATTGCACTTCGTAGAATTATATTTGATTCTGTTCCAAGTGAACTAATTATTTCGCATTTCTCTAGCAAATTTCAGTGTATTAAAGAATTCGACGAATCAATTTGAAACCAAAGGAAAGCTGCAATTCAACTTGCTGAAAACCCCGTGGTGTGCACGTGAGGTGTTGCTTGGCAGTAATCCATTAAAACGCCAGTAATACACGTTTGCGATTTCTGATCCCGCCAAGCGGAAGCGAGAAAATTGCTAGATGTCAACACGCGTGTATGATATCCGTTGATTTGTGTTGACCCAAGTGGTGGAGGTGAATACGATACTGACAATCATTTCTTCCATGCGGCAAGATCGAGGTCACTGGGTTGTATTCCCATCGCTTATTTCTTTACGAACATTTGAGGCGTGTCTAACTTGTTAATAATGTGAACTGACTTAGAATTACCCGGTTAAGATTTTATCACAAATGAGTTCAAATATTGGTGTGAAACATTGAGTTATGGCCCTTTCACCGTGCTTTTCAACAAAGTGCATACCATACAATATTACATATGAACATTAACTGTGGTGAAGGACAAAATGATATAAACACATTGGATGTCTGTCTTGATGGAAAATATGAAATACTACAGCAAGATAATAAAATCTGGCAGCATTCACATGTTACAAAGTGGAACTCATCGTCATAAATTCTTTATGTATACTTTCTAAACTTTGTTCAAGGTTGTCATTTTATCCATGATATCTAATTCTGCAGTAAGGACACAATAGTACCACTTAATGGAGAGTGTACTCTGAACTGAGATTAAATATATGAACCGAAATTGAAGGGAAAGCAGATATGCAACAGTGGGAAAAGTATTTACACCAAATGATCATGTACAAAATAGTTAATTAAACGTAACGTAACTTTTTTGCAAATGATTCTACAGATATCAAAATAGAATATGCCCTCCCATAATGGACGTGTATAATTGGTTGGCTGGTTGTTTAACGCCTCACTCAGCAATATTCCAGCTTTATGACGTCAGTCTGTAAATAATCGAGTCTGGACCAGATAACCCATTGATTGACATCATGAGCATCGATCCATGCAATTGGGATACGGTGACATGCATCAACCAAGTCAGCAAGCCTGACCACCCGATCCCGTTAGTCGCCTTTTACGGCAAGCATGGGTTGCGGAAGATCTATTCTATCTCGGATCTTCACTGGTCCCCTCCAATAATATAGTCAACCGGTTAAAATGTTGAATATGATGAAATTGATTGCCGTATTGGACAAAAAGTGCTGAGTGTTAAGCCCACAATTTCCTCATTTTTTAATGGTCGAGTCGTTAAAGCGTTCGTTTGTCACGCCGAAGACCCGGGTTCGATTCCCGACATGGGTACAATGTGTGAAGCCCATTACTGGTGTCCCCCGCCGTGATATTGCTGGAATATTGCTAAAAGCGGCGTAAAACCATACTCACTCACAATACTGTTTACAAAAATGTATGCTTGTGTTATTTTTATTTCTGGTAGAATAAGTAGGCTACAAGAGCAACTGGACATTCCAGAGGCCTATTTCGTCATATGCTAGATACAATAAACCAACCCAGTCCGTTAACTAAGCAAATAAGGTCATCTAACAGGGAACTACTTTTAACTATACACAAACAAGTATCTGGGTCTCCCATGTCGTGTGAATGCTAATGTGGGAGACATGTCTGTATATAATAAATACAGATATAATAAACGGGTCTGTTCACTCTGGCTTTGTATTCCTACCCTATTTATGACGTCACCGAGTGAATGAAAATATACTGAACCGCAAAAGAAATGTCACCCCAAGTAACATTGCATAAACAGTTGACGAAAATTATCCAGATATTGAAATGACAAGGTTTCTAAAATTTAACATTACCTTGTCCGAAAAAATGAAATTCGATGATTAAGAAACAAAGCAGATGACAATAAACCGATCGCCCAAACGCATTACGACAACGGCCATGGTAACTCGATGCACGCGACACATTTGTGCGGACACCGTGCGTCGACGATTGACAGCAGACACCTCCACTGTCACAGGCCACACCGAGGACCCATTCTGACAATACGTCATCGCCTCATACGAGAGTTGTTACTGCATCTCAACAACAGATGGCAGAGGGAGAGTCTGGCGCCGCCGTAAGGAACGTTATTCGGATGCTTGTGTTGAGAGAGACTCGTGGAGTGGTCCGAGCATCATGGTGTGGGGCGGAATTGGTCTTGCACAGACGGTCGGCCCTGTGGTCTCCAGAACTTCTGTCCAGGGAGAGGCAATGGTGTCACAGCAGCTCGGTACATTGATCAAGTCTTGAGAGCACACGCCATACCTCATTAGCACGTCACCGCAACCACGAGTTTCAGCATGATAACGCCCGTGACCCTATTGCGAGAGCAAAAAGAGACTTCCTCAAGCAAAATGGCATCAGAACCATGCAGTGGCCTGCCCTCAGTCCCGAAATCCCATTGAGCACCTTTGGGACGAGATTCAAAGACGGCTGGATGACGTCCGACCAAGGCCGACAACTGCAGCTGAACTGCGTCAGGCGTTCCTCGGGGTGTGGGTTCAAGTGCCTATGGTCTTCATCAACCGCCTCATCCATTCCATGTAACGACGTTGCACGGCAGTCATCAATGCACATGGCGGACACACGAGATACTGACTTGTGATGCCATTTTCTCAGAGACTAGTGTTGTGTTTCACTTTCAGAACATTTGACACTTTAATTTCAACCTTGATGGTCAGTTTGCCAAGTTTCATCTTTTAAATGTCTCAAAGTATGTTTACAGTGTTTGGACAAATAAGGTTTCTCATATATCTATCCATGGTGGTTTTACTTTTGCGGTTCAGTATATTTCGTTCAAGTCTTGGCTGTGCCTGGGTTTACCAATGGGTTTATGTTGGATGAATGTACTCATGAATGTTGTCTTATAAAGTATTACCCGACTTAAAAAGGAAATACTAAAAGATTTGACCTTGTCTACATTTCCAACCAACTTTGCTCGAGTTCGTGCTGAATATTCATACCAGAAGACGCCATAAAATTACAAAATAAAAATGATTTATGCGGTACATAATTGTAACCTGAACAATATCAAAGATCTATTTTAAATTCACCTTTAAATATTCAACCTTGTCAAAGGGACACAGACAGTACGTCCTAGACCTAGACCTAGACTACCATCATCAATTTCACATTAGCAATGAATGACGTATTATTTTTTATACCTGTGTTGAATGCAGAGAGTAACGTGTATTTATAGCCTATGCCAGAGGTCAGCTTGTGGCATATCATATTGTGTAGAAATACAGAGGGACACTGCTGTACACAAGTTGGCGGATACAAGCAGGTGTTTTCTCACGGCCTCATAATATCACGGTTTGTTTGATACCAAGTTGTTGTTTTTTTTTCAAACATTATCTGTCGCACTATAAAATTTAACATTGAAATTAAGTTCACAATGCATAAAGGCCCTGGTGTCAACAACTATGAAAATACATGTTGCTGCGCATGGACTTGCACACCACTTGATATTTGCAAACTGTACAGAAACACACCCAAACTCACAACAGTTAAAGATTGATGTGACGGGACTAATGAAGAGAATTTGATCAATATACAACGACTAACTGGTAATTAAATTCATATCATCAATGAAGTCTTTCAAACATTCACAACATGTTGGATGAATGCACAGCCAAGTGTAGACAAACGTGTAAGTACTCATGATTGTTAAGTTTATAATAGACGATATAAAACAGGCCGTCATTTTCAAAGCTCATTTCATTTATGTTATGAGTTCAGCTTCTTGTACGGGAAGCTGGTTGGTTGGTTTTGGTTTGGTTTGTTGTTTAACGCCGCCCTCAGCAATATTCCAGCTATATGACGGCGGTCTGTAAATAATCGAGTCTGGACCAGACAATCCAGTGATTAATATCATGAGCATCGATCCACGCAATTGGGATCGATGACATGCATCAACCAAGTCAGCGAGCCTGACCACCCGATCCCGTTAGTCGCCTTTCACGGCAAGCATGGGTTGCTGAAGACCTATTCTACCCCGGATCTTCACGGGTCTGTACGGGAAGTAGTTTAGATGTAGTGTCAATGCAAGATGCACACTTGTTAGCTCATTTTCTGATAAGATTAAAAAGTATTGGATATTTCATTACTGTACAGTCGTTCCTCGTAAATTGAGCATCACTAATATCCCGAGACCCCCAATAACGCGATATTAAATGATGAACGGGTTATAAATGAAAACTGTGTGGATGAACTCAGTATGCTGCTTAAACTATATTACCAGAACCTCAAATACTACATAATATGTGAAAATAAGCAAGAGATTTCATGCCATTTGTGTGTGTAGAGGAAGCGGCGTATATATTCTAAAAGCATAAGATACACATCAATGTTATATCAGAGGTTGGTATTAGGCTGCTTATAGCAATACTTCTACAATGTGAGGGAGTATAGTTTCAAACCGTTTTTAGCAATATTACAGCAATATCACGGCGGGGAACATTAGAAATGGGTTTCACACATTGTACCCATATGGGGGAATCGAACCCGGGACTTTGGCATGAAGGGCGAATCTGCACTTTGACTGTGGAAGACACAAAACCAGAATTTGTCTTTCCAACAATGTCTTTCCACTGTAAATGAGTGCAGTAACCTGTTCCAGCCGCTTGTGTAGACCGGTACTAGTCACTGCAAACACGTTTTTTCCCGTATATGGCAATGGACGAAAAACTGTTTTTTACGCTTTCTGACCATCGTTTTACCGTCTAGAATTTGTCGTTATTTGACATCGGAATTTACTACGAGAGAAAATGATTTCATCAAGCTCCTCCCTTTGCTTGACTGACATTGTCAATCGAGCTTCAGCGTGCTCTGGAATTTCTATTTGTCGAGCTTTCATTGGCCAACTCTCTCGTGTTAGATAACGGATCTTAGTTTGGCGCTGTGCACGTGGCTCCTAGCGGATTGTTTCCAGTACGTTATCGATCCACGACAACGCAACTGTCGCATCCTGTCAAAATTATTAGAAAAGAGAATGTTGAAGAAACAGCCACACGCATTTCCCCTTTCGTGGTCAAATATAACCAACGAATACGTAAACAAAAATCTGTAAACTGCAACCGAATAACTTGCTGGCTGTCACGACTTATCTTTGTAGGTGGTGACCGTTGGTACATATTGCCAGAGACCAAATACCGATAATTAGTCTCTGATATTCCTTGCAATTGTACAGGCAGGGAGGCTAATTGTATGATAAATAGTCAGATGGCAGTGTAACAGAATACTACATATTATCTCGCACGGTTCTGTTTTAACGTAAATTTTCTAGTCAGGAAAAAGCTGTTAAAAGGCGTAAAGTCAAATTCAATTATTGAATATTTCCCTTATATATAAGATACTGGTGTACCACATTTGCATTAACTTTAGCTAAAATCATTAGAAAACGTTCAGACTTAGAAAAGGGCAAAGGATAAGAAATACACAGCTTTGAAATAGATATTTGGAATTTCATACACTCAAGTCGAAATCGAAATGAATGATTATTGTATTGTATCTGCCACACTTCTAAAGACAACACGTGTGACGGAGAGCGCAGACCCAACCCCTCGACCCCACCACTCTCACACGTAACAAATAATCAAGGCCTCGACCTGACACTTGTGAAACGACATGCGGATCCTGGGTAGTACGGGATCGGGTGGTCAGGCTCGCTGACTTGGTTGATGCAGGTCCCAATTGCGTGTCTTGATGCTCATGATATCAATCAATGGATTGTCTGGTACAGACTCGACTATTTACAGACCGCCGTCATATAGCTGGAATATTGCTGACTGCGGCGTTAAACAACAAACCAACCAACCAACCTAACCAACATGCGCGCGAAGGGATCAGAGTGAGCCTCCCCAAACCTCTGCGTTATAAATATAACCTATAACCAACATTGAACACGTCCTTATTCCCGGGGCACTTTCACCGCACATATACAAGAAGCACTATGCGCCATGTCAGCCCGGAGTACCTTGCCTAAGGGCTCAGTCACAGATTCAGGATTTTTACTGCCTTCCTTGATAGGACCATTCCCGATTAAAATTTGTCGAAAGTCTGATCAAAATCCTCCGATTCGTAGCGGGAAGTTCACAAATAATCAGATATTGTTCAGGAAGAGTCCAGATTCAGCCGTTTCCAACCGAATTCGTTCCGATTCTCCCGTTCTCACTCAGAATCTGATCCGATTTGTATCTTCCGCATGGTAAAATAACGACCGAATCTGTCCCGACAGCGTCCCGATTCTCCCGAATGCGATCCGACAGTGACCGGCAAGAACTGGACGCAATCTGGACTCAATCGACAAGAAACGGCAATGAAGAATTCACGCCCGTTCATCACGACAGCGTCCCGATCCAGAGGACACCGTCCAGACAACACAGGACATTGTTACGATTTTGATCCGATACAGCAGAATCTGTCACGACATAGTCACGATTGTAATCCGACCAGACAAAATCGGCTGAGTTTCCCGAATGTTTACCGGACGCACCATAACTGTCGGGGGTGCTTGGCCGAACTCTCTGGACCTTTCCCGATCCGTAGGACTCTGTAACGAACGTATACGATTGCGTTCAGACAATGATAGGACATTCCAGACTTTGAGAAATGTTTACTTCTTTCTGTAATCTTGATTTCAGGGCCAAAACTGAGGCAATCTTGACTTGCCAAATCATAGACACGCAACGCTGTGAGTATCGCATGGAGAACTGACCAGTAGAGAATCCCGCTTGGGTCAGACTGGGCCAGTGTAGTCGGTGTCCTCCCATTATTTTCGCGTCCCATTTGTCACACACCTTAAACGACATAGGTCATAGCGGAAGTCACTGACTGGTCTACCCTATGTTACCTAAGTATCAGGATGGAGTGATTCAGGAAAAGTAGAAAAGTAATCTTGTACTTTATGTGTACAAAACTGTATAAAAGTAAACTTGTACTTTATTTATGTGTAGTATATACACACAATTACATTAACATGTTATAATAAACATTCTTCATTTGCACTGGTAGCAGCACTGATTAATTAATTGAATTGATTGTCTCTGAATAGTCTTTGTGTACTCAAACCCTGCATTGAAGCCTGTAGCAAAGAACATGTTCCCTTCAAACAAACATAGGCATATTTTGATAAATAAAAATATCTTCGTGTGCATAAATGGAATCCCAAATGTCTACTTCGTTTGCAGAAACCGTTCAAGATAACGATACTTTCTGTCAATGCGTTCAACATGCCAATACATTTCATACATGATATATTGACATGGTCCCAGCAGGCAAACATGAGTTCTAAGAGCTTACTGTTTCGGCGTAACTTCATCTATTCATCTGAGGCAACAGCTTAATTTTGCAAACTGATTTTCAGTGATCCGTTAATATATTTTTACCGCTATTGTCAACGTTTAGGCCAAAAGGAATTTGTTTCTTCGGAGAATCAAAATTGGTTATTCTCTAGCATTGATGTTTCACGTGTCTATGGTTGTGTACGACATTAGTATTGATTGATAACAACATCTGGTGTCACATGACACCAAATAATATGTGTATGCCTGAAGTAAATAATATTTTATCCAGGAAACAATAGCTAGAATTAGTTACCCAAACAGATTAAATGCTTATATTTCCCTTTAAAATAACACGTGTTTCAACACACAAAAATGTTAAACAAACACACGTTTGTGTTTACCGTTAAACTTGCCCATGTAGCCGTCGTATACATGTAAAATATATAAATGTGTACAGTCATGTGTGGAATTGAATACAATATTGAAATATGGAACGTGTTCATGAGGCGAGACATTTCAAAACAATATGCAATATAAGGTATATCTTCTTTGGTTGACAACAAACTACAGTTTTTAAACGTGCACATGCCTTGGCTACATCATACATTATACATATTTCATATTATTTTGTTATCTTGAAATACCCATATCTAAAATCAACCAACATCCCAAAAATACAATTGGCGTAGTAAAAATTATAAATCTACTCAATAGAATACAAATGGATCCCAGAACAATGCTTGATTTCAGGACCAGAACTTAGGCAATCTAGACTTGTCAAATCATTCTTTAATTAATTTAAATCCGTTTCAAAATTATTCTTTAGTATCTGGGGACAGTAACACGTAGTCAATGAAAACATTTCTTTAAAATAATTTTTTTCGAAAGAACTTTTCCCTTCTGCTGTTTTGGAATCAACTAAACTAGACTTGGTTAGTATGATCTAGACTTGCCTAGGATTCTCGTAAAACAGAATACCTAAAAAATATAAATTCCACAGTCATGGCGTAGGACCAGGGGACAGACTACTGGTGAGTATTGCATGGAGAACTGACAGAATCCCGCTCGGGTCAGCCTGGACCAGTGTAATTGGATATGTTGCTAAGTCTCGAGTTTGGACTGTTGGCATAATAGCACAAGCTTGGGCACAGTGGTGCAATAAAGGGGTGGTAAGTTTTCTTTCAGGATTGTTAATGTAGAGATTATAGCATAACCAAAAAAAAGAAAATGCGCTATTGTGATTTCATATTCATAATACTGCTACGCTACACAATGGCGACACATGACTATTACTTGCTTGTCCTCGAGATACAAATGACATAACTTTCATGTAACTCGTGGTAGTGGCTTTAAAAAGGCAAGCATAAGCCAATAATTTGTCATTCAATTGTCAACATTTTTCAAGTTTCAAAATGGCGAGACTCGGGGGGGGGGGGGGGGGGGGCGACGTACAACAGATCTGACTGACTTGGTTGTGGTTCAGGGATATTTGACGACAAATCGCTACATGAATCAAATTCTTCAACATCACCTTCTTCCAATCATTGACCGCCAGAGTGGAGGGAGCTGTTTCCACAGGTCAACGCTCCACCGCACACAGCTCGTGTCACGGTAGACTACTTGCCTATGCCAACATCAACGACTTGCCCTGGCCGTCGAGATCTCCAGATCTCAACCCAATCGAACAACTCCGGGATGAACTCGATTGACGTGTACGTCAACGCCAAACCACGCCGCAGAATTTCGCACGACAGAATTCGTACGCTTAACCAGTCAGTGCAGAGGAGATGCAGAACCGTGATTGCTGCTAGTTCTAGCAACTACAGATAATCTCATTGACCGATTAAACTGACGATAAAGTTGTTATTGCGAATGGCGTTCTCGTGCTTTTGTGTGAATTGCCTATACAGTCATACACAACTATACTGAACCGAAAGAAATGTAGCCCCCAAGTAACATTGCATGAAAAGTTGTCATTTAAATATCTGGGTAATTATTGTCACAGTTTCTAAAATTAACATTACCTTGTCCGGAAAAATGAAATTTGATGATAAAAAACAAAGCAGATGGCAATAAAACCAATCGCATCCCGGGAACGGCCATGGTACCCTGATATGAGTTCCATGCAAATTGAAATGCATGCGTTCCCAATAAAAATCCACCCAGATCGGATAACATTCATTCGTTATTGAATTGCTACCACATGCCAATATTGACAAGACATAAGCGACAGAAATCAAGCCCTTGGACGATTGCAAGCTGGACAAACGCCCGGCAAGTAGCCAATGCATTTCAAGTCCACGTAAGGACCATATACAAGTTCCAGCAACGGTACCAGACCGCCAACACTACAGATGACCGACCACGTAGTGGAAGACCAAGGGTCACCACCCGACGTCAGGATCGTCCGATTGTGCGGCAGCATCTTCAATATCGCTTTGTTACTGCTGTGGAAGCTGCTCGACAGACCAAGGGGACACACAAGCGACACATTAGTGTGGACACCGTGCGTCGACGATTGACGAGCAGACACCTATGTCACAGGCCACACCGAGGACCCATTCTGACACCACTTCATCGCCGGGACTGTCTTCAGTGGGCAACAAGGCGGTATTCTCCAGCAAAAGTAATTGAGCATTAAGAAACCGGACAGACGCTTTTGGCGCTCAATCCGTAATCTCTAGGTTTGTTAACAGGGACAGGACGTCGATCTTTCTGAAGCAGTTTTCACACAACAGCTTTCTCGGCTTACACACATTACACATACATTTATACACACGCATGCACACATGCACACATACATGCACACATACACGCACACATACACGCACGCACACACACATACATACATACATATAATCATACATACCATGCATACGCACAGCCATGTAATTATACGTACATACTGAATAGGAAGCGTGTGTATTGATCTGTTGTGTTGATCACTGACCCATCAAGAGTGTCAGTCGGCATGTATGAAATCTTTATAACCGTCGAGATTGTGATAACTGTCACACCTGACTTATTTCTCTGAATGACGTCTGAAAACAAGGGGTGAACCCTAACACAGTAATTCGGGGTAACGATTTTCTGTGCTATATAGGAATCAAAGTACCGTTGTGCTGCATGTGTATGGAGCACAGATATCTTACGATATGTTATTCCTAAGCAGTACGATGTATGGCATACGTATAAACACTTAAAAGTAGACACATGTTACCGATAATAATGACAGGGAGATAAATAAACGCAGGTCGGGTAAGTATTATTACTTTGGTTAATTATAAGTTGCCATTTTGTTAAACAGTTTTTCATAATATGAAAGAAATGATGGTGCAGAAAAAAAAGACTAGCAATTAACACTATAACCGTGAGGCAATCACGTTACTTAATACAATCACAAAGAACAATATATAGGGCGCCTTTTAACTAATTATTCCTTATTTGATATCAAAATTTCATTTATGGATACCAAAGAATGAATTTATATCACAAATTTGATTTGATTTTATCATGAAATGTTTATTAATATTGCAAATCGGTTTTTAGATATCAATAACTAAGTGTATTATCAAATAATGAACTTTATCTAAAAAATCGAAAATCGTATTGTATCTCTAGCCCACGTCACCGTGAACTTTATGCCCATTTTTTAATAATTCGTGAAGACAGGTACAGTATCGTAACATTTACATATATAGTCGTATTCAGATAATGTCTACATATAAGTAAGGGCAAGCTTCTTCCCATTGTTTAATCAGTTTTTCCCGTGGCTATGAATGTGGAACACGTGCTTTATGAATTGTTTGATAGGCATTACTTAGAAGTTGACGGATGACAAGATAGACACAATTTTTTATGGATAAACAACTTCTTTAATACTGTAAAAGGCGACGTTTCGGTATAGATCCTTATACCGTTGTCAAGCAAGACTGAATGAGGACTGACTGACTGACTGATTTAACGTGCGCTTTCCGACTGCAGCGTATTTCGCACACGGGCCTGGCCGGACCATTTAATGTATTCTGAGAAGGGTGAAAGTGGTGTGTACAACCTAAGAGGGGGCTTTTAGGGGTTGCTAATATTGATTTTTTGAAATTTTTAAATTTGGAATAAATGCCGAGGTGGGTGGAGGAGGGAACTAAGGGAGCCGGGTGAGGTGGGTGTTTGTATGTTTATTGGATTTTGGATTGGTAGATTAATTAATTTTTAGATGCGCTTAATTAGGTCTGTTTTGATTAGGAATACGCCTAGGGCCTTGAAGTTTTCTAGTTTATTTTGAGGGTTTAGTATTTCATCTAGAGTAGGAACCTTATTTAGATTGAGGGTGGTTTGTAGTGTGGTTCTGTGTGTTTGATAGTGGGTGCAGTGAATGGGTGCGTGTTCTGTGGTTTCGGGTTGTTTGCAGTGGGGGCAGTTGCCTGTGGTGTGTCTTTTAAGTTGTTTTAGGTGGTTATTTAGGTTAGTGTGTCCTGTTTGGAGTTTTGTAATTAATCTGTCAATTTTTTTAGAGGGGTGTAGGATTTTAGGTTTGGCTAGTGGTTTTCTCAGCACTTTTTTGATTTGGCTATTTGAGTTTTGATATTGATTATGCCATTTTTGGTTATTTTTTGTTTGTTTACACTTTTAATTTCTGATTTTGAGATGGGTAGGTTTAGGCTTATTTCTGGTATTTTGAGAGATAATTTAGCTGCTTTATCGGCGCTTTCGTTGCCGTAAATTCCTACGTGGGCGGGGATCCACAAGAAGGTTATTTGTTTGCCTGCTTTTGTTAGGTCGTTGGAGCTTTTAAGTATTTGGTTTATTAATTTAGGTCGTTTGGGGGTAATTTCGTTTTGGATGGCTTGTAGTCCACTAAGGGAGTCAGTGAGAATTAGGATTTTTTGTTTGTTTTTAGATTGTTGGTTATGCAGGGCTGAGGCCATGCCCATAAGTTCGGCCGTGAATATAGATTGGTTGTTAGGGAGTCGGTAAGATTGTGTGGATATAACTGGTTGTGTGGTATGGACTCCAAAGCCTGTGTGGTTGGAGATCGGGTCTGAAGATCCGTCAGTGTATATGTGAAACCAATTTGGCCAATTTTCGTGTATGTATGCAAGTGTGGTGGTTTTAGCTATGTTTGGGTCGGTTTGTTTATTTATTTGGTTAGCTAGCGTTGTGTCTATTTGGGGTATTTTGAGTTTAGGGGTGAAGATATTTGATTTTTTGCAGTTTTGTTTAAGCTTTTGAGTTTGGTGTTCATTGAGGTAGTTAGTTATTCTTTGGGATATTGGTGTGAATAAGGGGTGTTTGCGAGCTAGAGCTTGGTTTCTTGGGCTAATGTTTTGGTTAATTAGGTTTTGGATGAGAGGGTTTGTTTGGGACGCGGCCCAGAAATTAAGGCTTAGATGTTCCCTGCGTAGATTTAGTGGCATTTCTCCTGTAAGGGCCTGAAGTGAGGTGTAGGAGGTGCCATGTTGGGTGCGTGTAATTAGTTTGAGAGCCTGATATTGTATTGAGTCAGGTTTTTTAGAAAGAGAGTTGTTTAGGGTATTGTATATGGCACAGCCGTAGTCTAGTTTTGATCTAATTAGTGTTGTATATAGTGAGAGGAGGGTACCTTTGGAGGCTCCCCAGTTAGAGCCGGTGAGACATCTTAATGTGTTAAGGTCTTTGCTGCATCTAGTTTTTAGGTTTTGGACGTGAGCCTCCCAGGTGAGGTGTTGATCGAAAATAAGTCCTAAGAATTTTGTTTGTTTTTGGAATTTGATTGTTTGGTTGTTTAGCTGGAGGATTGGGTAGGCAGGTTTCATGTTTTTATGTTTGAATACTACTCCTGTTGTTTTATCTGAGTTAAGGGAGAAGCCCCATTTGTCTGCCCATTGTTGTATTTTATTTAGAGATTTTTGGATTAAGTTTTCTGCCATTTTAATGCTTTTAGTGCGGATCCATAGGGCTCCGTCATCCGCGAATTTTGAAGTGTTTAGTGTAGGGGATAAGCCCTCGAATAGATCATTTATCATTATATTGAAGAGGGTTGGGCTGAGGATGCTGCCCTGGGGAGTGCCATTTTCTAGGGGACACTGGTCCGATAGTGTATGGTCTATACCCACGGTAATTTTGCGATTGTTTAGGAAATCTTGGATGAAGTTTATTATTTGACCTTTTAGTCCTATTTTCTTTAGTTTTTGTATTAGCCCGTGGTGCCATACCATATCGAAAGCTTTAGAGAAGTCGAGGAATATGCCTATGGTGTATTGCTTGTTTAGCTGTCCTGTTTTTATATCCTGTTCTAGTCGGGCAAGGTTATCGAGAGTTGATCGGCCAGGAGTGAAGCCGCTTTGGTCAGGATTTATGATGTTGTTTGTTTTGGTCTAGGTAGTGCTGTAGCCTATTTTTAGTCATAAGTTCCATTATTTTGCAGAGATTTGAGGTTAGGGAGATGGGCCTATAGGAGTTTGCCTGATCTGCTGGTTTATTTGGTTTAGGTATTGGGATTACTAGAGCTTCCTTCCATGAGGATGGTACCTGTCCGTTTAGGTAGACTAGGTTGTATAGTTTAAGTAAAGTTTGGAGTAGTTTGGTAGGTAAGTGTTTGATTATTTGGTAAGAGGTGAGGTCTAGGCCAGGGGCTGTTCCTTTTTTTCTATTGTTTAGCACGTGATTTAGTTCTTCTATGGTGTAAGGTTGATTTATTTCTACGTTGTCTTGTCTGTTTTCTTTGGAGAATTTGGTTTCTTTATTTAGTTTATCTTGGAATTTCTTACTGAAGTTACTGTTGCTGCTAACTTTAGAGAAGTGTTTGGCTAGGTTGTTGGCCTTTTGGGTGGGGTTAGTTGAGTTGTTTATATTTGGGCTTTTTTTTGTGCCGTTTGATGCCTCGGATGGCGTGAATTTTGCGCCACACCTTCCTAGCGTCGGTGTGGTGGTTTAGCTCCTCACAGAATTTTTTCCAGTTTTGGGTTTTAGCAGTTTTAACTAGGTATTGCACTTGGTGGTTAAGTTCATGAGCTGTTTTGAGATGAGAGGGGTCTCGTTTAGCTCTGTTGAAAGCTGATTTGCGTTTTAGTCTAGTTAGCTCTATTTCCTCATTCCACCAAGGGACAGTGGGTTTTCCTGGGTTGGATGATTTGAAGGGGATTGCGGATTTGGCTGCGTTAATTATGAAGTTAGTTAGGTTTTGACAGAATGTTTCGGGGACTGTTGTTTCTAAATCGTTTAGATTAGCTTCGTTGCATAATTCTTGGAATTGGTCCCAGTTGGCGTTTTTGTACTGAAATTTAGGTTCCTGTTTAGGGGTTTGATTTGGTATTTTTATATTTCCTAGGGTTATATTTATGGGAAAGTGGTCGCTGCCTAGAGGTACTGGGTGGACGTCCCACATCAGACTTTGTGCTAAGTCTGGCGTACATATTGTTAAGTCGATAGCCGACATGGTGTGGTGGGTTTTGTCGTATCTTGTTGGTTGGTTATTGTTTAATAGTATTAGGTCATTTTTTTCGATCCACTCTGATATTAGTTGTCCATGGTTGTCTAGTTTATCTGCAATGCCCCAGGTAGGATGATGGGCATTGAAGTCTCCTAGGAAGATGGTTGATTTATTTCCTAATTGGTAAAGGATATCTAGGTCTGTATCTTTAATTGGTTTTAGTGTTGAGTGATAGATGTTAATGATTTTTATTTTTTGGTTATTGATGGTGACTTGGATTCCATTAGCTTCTAGATTAGGAGTGTTTACTTTAACTTCCTCGTAGTTAATATCCTCTCTAACGTAGATGATTAGATCTCCTCCTGTTCTGCCTGGCATGGTTTTGGACCTGTCGGTTCTCACTGCGTTATAACTTGGTAGGTTGAATTTAGTTTTATGTGAGAATTTGGTTTCTTGAATACAAGCTACATGGGGACCTTTATCTATTTTGAAATTAGCTTTGAGTTCAGAACCATGGCCGGCGAGGCCATTGGCATTCCATTGAAAAATGTTTAGGCCTTCCATTGGGAAACTGGGTGGGTTTATGTTTGGTTTAGGCTTGGTTTAGGTATTTACTTTAGTAGGTTATTAAGGTTGCTGCTGAAACGGTCGAAAGAGGTGGTGACGAGTTTTAGTTTATGTGCTACACCAAAGAAGGCTTTGGAGCTGGCTTCTGGATTAGACTACTTTAACACGTAAGCTAGTAGGAGGACTAAGTTGTTTAGATTTTTGCTTGCTACGTTTTGGGTGAGTTTTTTTCTATAGCTTTTGGTTTTTGGGGCTGACAAGGTAAGATCGTTTATTTCCTCTGAGGATGTGTACTCGTCCTCTTCGGTTAAGTTGTCTTTAGTTTGGTCAATCTGTTCGGTGGTGGGTTGCATGCTGGGTTTGGGTGCGAGAGTCTGAGTGGTTTCTGTAGTTTCCCTGTTGACTGGGTGTTCGGGGGTTGCCTGTAGGTTTGGGAGTGTTGTTGCCCTTGTGGCTGTGATGGCTTGTGTTAGTGCTGGTTGTGTGATGGTCGTTGTGCGTTGGGTTTTGCTTGCGGGTGTAGATGTGGTAATTGTAGGGTGAGAGATGGGGAGGGTGAGAGTGTGAGTTTGTGGGATGTATGGGGTGTTTGTTTCATTTGCGATGTATGCGTCTCGCTGATTTTGGTCCCATACGGAGACTGGGTATACTGTTTTGCGTGCGTGAGTGTTGTTGTTTGGGGGTGGTGTTGGTAATAGTGGTTTGTATGCTTGCGGTGTGGGTTTTTTGGTTTGGATTTTGGCCGTGTTTATGTCTCTATGTCTGTTGGCCTGTTGGGTGAGTGATAGTCTGTGGGGGCATTGGTTCGAGAGTGATGAGTGTTTTATGGATTTGCAGTGGATGCACCAGGGTGTGCATATGCCTGGGCAGTCCGTTTGAGCACAGTTTTTGCATTTAGTTTTTTTGAAAGTACATTGGTTAGCGGTGTGATTATATTGTAGGCAATTAGAACATTGCTTTACTTGCTTTATGTATGGTTTGACCTCTAAGTTATGGTTAGCGCCGAAAGTGATATGTTTGGGGGCTTCAGGGTGTTTAGCTGTTTTTTTTTAAGTTTATTATTACAATAGGTGTGGGGGTGGTTTTCCCGTTTCTGTTTGATTTAATCCTGCGGAGGCTAGTAATTTGTGGTTGGGTTTGGATAGTGTTAGCTTCTTTGGCGTATATGTCGAGGTCCTCGTCGGTTTCCCTTGGGTGCACTCGAATAACTCCCCTGGTGTATATTTGCCAGTTAGGTTTAGAGCTATTTACGGTGAATTGGAATATTTGTTTAATTTTAGTTGCTGCTATGTAGGATTCTTGATTTGGGAAGATTATCTGATATCCTTTGAAACTACGTTTGATGTTTAGGTAATTGATTTTTTGACAGCATGACAGACCAAAGACAAATCGAGATATGCGAAATCTCTGGCATTACATCCCCTACACCTGCGGAGGCGCACAACACCTCCGACAGGGCAACACCCTCACTCATTCCCGCAGGCTACGGCGATGAAGACCCTCAAGCCTCCTACATGGAAACTCAACCCAGCACCCCACCTCCCCAAGCATGCAACTGAATGAGGGTTACTTACTTACTTATATTGGAGATCTAACGTGCGCTTTCCGACTGCAAGCGTATGTCGCACACGGGCCCGGCCAGGCCATTTAATGTGTTTCCAAAAAGGGGAAAAGTGAGTTTGTGCAACCCAGGAGGGGGCTTTAGGGGTTACTTATATAGTAATTTTGAAATTTGGAGATTTGGAAAGAATGCCAAGAGTGGGTGGGGGGACGAACTAAGGGAGCTGTGTGTGTTGGGTGGTTATCAAATAAGGTAGTTTTGGTTTTAATATTTTATTTGGGGTTTAAATGCGACTAATTAGTCCTGTTTTTATTAGGTATATGCCTAAGGCTTTGAATTTTTCTGATTTATTTTGTGGATTTAGGATTGATTCTAGTGTAAGTCCGGTTTTAAGATTTAGGGTGGTCTTTAGTGTTGTTCGGTGTGTTTGGTAGTGTGTGCAGTGAATGAGTACGTGTTCTGGTGTTTCTTGTTGTTTGCAATGTGGGCAGTTTCCTGTTGTGTGTAGTTTAGCTATTTTACGGTGATTATTTAGTTTGGTGTGGCCTGTTTGTAGTTTGGTAATTATTCTGTCGATTTTTTTGGATGTGTAGTATTTTGGGTTTATTTAGGTTTTTTTTTAGTACTTTCCTGATTTGGCTATTTGAGTTTTGGTATATATTTTGCCATTTTTTGTTGATTTTTTGTTTAGTGACACTTTTGATTTCTGATTTTGAGCTGGGTAAGTTTAAGCTTATTTCTGGGAGTTTAAGGGATAATTTTGCTGCTTTATCTGCCTTTTCATTTCCAAAGATTCCTACGTGGACGGGGATCCAAATGAACTCTATTTGTTTACCTACCTTAGTTAACTGGGACAACGTCCAAATCCTCGCCAACAACCTCCATGACTTCACCAAAAGAAAACTAACAGAAGCAGTCCATATTCGCCGCCAAAAGCCATCAATCAACAGAGATCAAGGCTATTTCATCCCATCCGCCTACTATGAACTCATCAACCAATAATCACCTGTTTATTGGCTTCATGCCCCCATTGGCTTCTAGCTATGTGTTTTCTGTCCATCGTGTTGTGATAGCATAATCCCTTTGTTGTCACACCTACCTATGTTATCCCACTCATGTATGCCCTTGTTGTTACTGTTAATCCTCTACTGTTAATCATCCACTTGCTATATATATTCTGCACTATGTCCCTCATTCAGTCTTGCTTGACAACGGTATAAGGATCTATACCGAAATTAAACAGTATTAAAGAAGTTGTTTATCCATAAAAAATTGTGTCTATCTTGACGTGCTTTATGGTTACATATGTATCTTGTTATTGTATTTTAATGCGATTTGAAGATTATTATTTACTATCGTACTTAATGTTTTAATGAGACATGTCACCACAAATTACAATTATTGCTTGTAAGCTCAACACAATTGACAAATACTCTAAAAGATAGGACAAGTAAACTGTACGTTGAAAAAAATTATATTTTAAATGCCAAAATGATGTATCTAGGATCAAGAAGAAGATATATTGACAAAAGCGCTGGGAATATATTCAACAAGCCCGTGAAAACAACACTCCTTTAGCTCAATGTTTACCTCTCCTGGCGGCCATTATGCAACGACCATCTTACACACAACCCCGTGCTCACGTCTACTGGTCTCTTTCTGTGGTACGGTAATTACTAGAACCCTCTCCCCAGAACCCTCTCCCCCCATGATATAACCCACTCTCATTAATTAAATGCTGCCCTTTCCCAGCATCACGGCTATTGGGCTGAGACCCAACCATCATAAAGTAATTAGGGTCCAATAAAAACAATGCTCTGCCAAATCTCATCAACATGATCACTGAAAGTCGTACAACAGACGTTTAATGTGAAATCACAAAAAAAATGTGAATAGCAATAACATTTAACAGGATCATGTATTCTCTTAACACCATCGCAAAACATCATGTAGAAGCCACAACAGTATAATGAAATGTGTATTAATTTTTTTCGTCAGGAAATAAAACATAACGCTTGTTACCACCTCCAAGTTCAGCTTAACACGGCTCTCCTTTGGTCAAAAGTTTGTTCCCCCTGTAATGGCGGACGTATATCACACGCGTGGCGGACGGGTATCACAGGCGTGGCTGACGGGTTCCACACGAGTGACCAACAGGGTGCACACGGGTTGGGTAATGCGTGTAAGGGGAATGAACTTCCAGGCAGTTGGCTTAATTATAACTGGAATATATCTACAAATACAGCCAGCAACCGTCTACTGGCACATACAGTTTTAGATAGGTATTGTCTTGCAACCGCTCTTCGGAATAAAACACTTGAATAGACATTTGCGATACCTTTACTTGAATTTAAGTTTCAATATGACTTCCAAACTCTCCCAGGCTCAAGTTAAAGGCCTCAAAGTTGTTGGGTTTTTTTTGTATTGCGCGATGGCTGTTGGTAAATCACAGCAAAATGACCAAAAAGAGCTGATTCGAAGGTGAATATTCTTTTATATTAGTTTTGGTCTTGTCATGCATTAATGTTAGTTGGGGTTAGTTTGTGCGTGCGAGCATGCTCCAATGTCTGAATGCCACCCCAATACAATCACCTTCGTATCAGTCCCGTTTCAGATAAAAATACGTGGTTTGACCAATTATGATCAATACTTATATCAAAGGCAGAGTTTGGACGTCTGGAAGCATTATATAGACACTGCAATACAAGAGTTTAGAAAAAAAGCAGATCAGCTTACCCAGTGCCATAACGGATGTTTTCGTGTACATTTACTTTTGTCTACACGATCAAATAAGAATAGGAAAATTTAACTTACTGAATACATGCTGATTCTTTTGATTTCATTACGAAAAGCCAACATTCATCTTGTCCATTTCAGGAATGTCTGAATGTTAACTGCGACGGATGTGATCGGGTAGATATACTCATATTTTCAAAGGATATCTCAACCTGCATACTGTTTGTTGTTTAACGCCGCACTCAGCAATAGTCCAGCTTTCTGACAACGGTCTGTAAATATTCGATCCATGCAATTGGTATACAAGACATGCTTCCGCTAAGTAAACGAGTCTGACTACCCGATACCGTCAGTCGCCTCTCACGACATGAATAGTAGCCTTTCACAGCTAGCATGGATTGCTGAAGACATTCTACCTCGGATCTTGACGGGTCTAGTGCACTGTACACTATTTATTAACGTATAGTTCAGAAAATCGTGAGGCACTGATGTACAATATTAATATGAGGAAGAGCGTATATGAATGTCAACTTCTTTATTATTGGGTTTGATCAATTGTTTTGTGATTTAAAGCCGCACTCAGCAATGTTTCAGCTTTATGACGGCGGTCTGTAAATAATCGAGTCTGGACCAGACAATCCAGTGATTGATATCATGAGTATCGATCCTCGCAATTGGGATCGATGATATGCATCAACCAAGTCAGCGAGCCTGACCACCCGATCCCGTTAGTCGCCTTTTACGACAAGCACGGGTTGCTGAAGACCTATTCAAACCCGGAATCTTCACGGGTCCTTTATTCTGAGGAACACAACGTTTCGGAGTATATGCTTACTCCATTAGGTAAATGAATGACTTACTTACTTACTGAATGAATGAATGACACGACTTACTTACTTACTTTGGAGATTTAACGTGCGCTTTCCGACTGATGCGTATTTCGCACACGGGCCCGGCCAGGCCATTTAATGTGTTTCCGAAAGGGGCGAAAGTGGTGTGTGCAACCCAAGAGGGGGCTTTAGGGGTTGCTTATATAGAATTTTGGAATTTTGAATTTTGGAATAGATGCCGATGGGGTTGGGGAGGAGAACTAAGGGTGCTGGGTATGGTGGATGTTTGTTTGTTTATGTAATTTTGATTTGGTAGATTATAGTGTTTTTAGATGCGTTTTATTACTTCCGTTTTGATTAAGAATACGCCTAAGGCCTTGAAGTTTTCTAGTTTATTTTGTGGGTTTAGTATTGCTTCTAGAGTGAGAGCCTTGTTTAGATTGAGGGTGGTTTGTAATACGGTGCGGTGTGTTAGGTAGTGTGTGCAGTGGATGAGTGCGTGTTCTGGGGTTTCTAGTTGTTTGCAGTGTGGGCAGTTACCTGTAGTATGTTTTTTAAATTTTTTTATATGGTTATTTAGGTTGGTGTGTCCTGTTTGGAGTTAAGTGATTACTCTGTCGATTTTTTTTGATGGATGGAGAATTTTTGGTTTGGTTAGTGGTTTGCTGAGTACATTTTTGATTTGGCTATTTGAGTTTAGATATAGGTTATGCCATTTTTTGGTGATTTTTAGCTTGTTTACGCTTTTAATTTCTGATTTTGAGATTGGTAAGATTAAGCTTATTTCTGGGATTTTGAGGGATAGTTTAGCTGCTTTATCGGCGTTTTCATTGGGTATCCACAAGAAGGTTTTTTGTTTGCCTGCCTTAGTTAGGTCGTTGGAGCTTTTAAGTATTTGATTTATTAATTTAGGTCGGTCTTTGGTATTTTTGTTTTGGATGGCTTGCAGTCCACTTAGGGAGTCGGTAAGTATTAGGATTTTTTTGTGTTTTTTTGGATTCTTGATTATGGAGGGCTGAGGCCATGCCCATTAGTTCTGCCGTGAATATAGATTGGTTGTTTGGGAGTCGGAAGGATTGTGTGGTTTTAGTTGGTTGTGTGGTATGGACTCCGAAACCTGTGTGTTTGGAGGTCGGATCTGAGGATCCGTCCGTGTAAATGTGACACCATTTTGGCCAATTTTCGTATATGTATGCTAGTGTGGTGGTTTTAGCTATGTTTGGGTCGGTTTGTTTATTTATTTGGCTGGCTAGTGTTGTGTCTATTTTGGGTATTTTAAGTTTAGGGGTGAAGATATTTGATTGTTTGAAGTTTTGTGTTCATTGAGGTAGTTTGTTATTCTTTGGGATATTGGGGTAAGTAAGGTGTGTTTACGAGCTAGAGCTTGGTTTTTGGAGCTGATATTTTGGTTTATTAAGTTTTGGATGAGAGGGTTTGATTGGGACGCGGCCCAGAAATTTAAGCTTAGCTGTTCCCTGCGTAGACTTAGTGGCATTTCTCCTGTTAAGGCCTGAAGTGAAGTGTAGGAGGTGCCATGTTGGGTGCGTGTAATAAGTTTGAGGGCCTGATATTGTATTGAGTCAAGTTTTTTAGATAGAGAGTTGTTTAGGGTGTTGTATATGGCACAGCCGTAATCTAGTTTTGATCTAATTAGTGATATGTAGAGAGAGAGGAGGGTATCTTTGGAGGCTCCCCAGTTAGAGCCAGTTAGGCATCTTAGGGTGTTTACTGCATTTAGTTGTTAGGTTTGGGATGTGAGCATCCCAGGTGAGATGTTCAATGAAAATAAGTCCTAAGAATTTGGTTTGTTTTTGAAATTTGATTGTTTAGCTGGAGGATTGGGGAGGCGGGTTTCATGTTTTTATGTTTAAATACTATTCCTGTTGTTTTTTTTCTGAGTTAAGGGAGAAGCCCCATTTGTCAGCCCATTGTTGGGCCATTTTAATGCTTTTAGTGCGGATCCAGAGGACTCCGTCATCCGCGAATTTCGATGTGTTTACTTTAGGGGATAGGCCCTCGAATAGATCGTTTATCATTATATTGAAGAGGGTGGGGCTGAGGATACTGCCCTGGGGAGTGCCATTTTCTAGGGGACATTGGCCCGATAGTGTTTGGTCTATACCCACGGTTATTTTACGATTGTTTAGGAAGTCCTGGATGTAGTTTATTATCTGACCTTTGAGTCCTATTTTTTTGAAGTTTTTGTATTAGCCCGTCGTGCCATACCATGTCGAAAGCTTTAGATAAGTCTAAGAAGATGCCTGTGGTATATTGTTTATTTAGTTGTCCTGTCTTAATATCTTGCTCTAGTCGGGCGAGGTTATCTAGGGTTGAGCGGCCAGGAGTGAAACCGCTTTGATCTGGGTTTATGATGTTTTTTGGGGTTAGGTAATCTATTTTTAGCCATTGATTCCATTACTTTACATACGTTTGAAGTTAGGGATATTGGTCTATATGAGTTAGCTTGATTAGCTGGTTTATTAGGTTTAGGGATTGGCATGACTAGGGCCTGTTTCCAGGGAGTAGGAACCTGTCCGTTTAGGTAGATGAGATTGTATAGTTTGAGTAGTGCCTGGAGTAGTTTTAGGGGGAGTTTTTTAATTATTTGGTAAGAAGTTAGGTCTAATCCTGGGGCTGTGCCCTTTTTCCTGTTTTGGAATGACACGAGGTAGAGCGCATATATATATGTACAAGTAAGGACAACAACATTGATAAGGTAACATAAGATGGAAAATAACAAAGGGTAGAAACTAACAAGGGAAGCCAACAGATGATTGACCCTGATAGGTGGTTAGCAATAGACCATGGAAGCCAACATTTTGCGGGAATTAACGCTGATTGCATGGAAGCCAGTTATCATAGATAAGTAATTGGTTGTGGACGCTGGGCCGGGGGTAATTATCACTGATAGATGAAAGAATGGACATAGCATATGGCAAATTGAAGCCAGCTCGGTAATTAGCACCGACAAAGATAAAAAAAAATAAGTTTACACCTCGTCTCCAAAACCATCCGCAAGACCCTCAAGAACTCCGATCCCAGGCCAAAACCAGCTCCATCGCCCATCAGAATCACCATACCCGGCCAAGGCCCTGTCACTCATCAGATTTCCCGCCTCATCAAGAACAAAGCCAACATAGATGTCACCTTTTCTTGTGGCAAGTCCATCAAGGCCCTATCAACCAATTGCAGAGGCACAAGCAGCGCAAGTCCCGACCCCCGAGGAGGTATATACCAGATACCATGCAACTGTGGCCACCAGTACATTGGAGAAACCCTCAGACCTTCAACACAGATTCAAAGAACATCGTTAACAAACTCGACCTGAAGTCCACTTGTTCCGAACACATCCTGAAGAACCCAAACCATAACATGTGGGAAGCCACCAAAGTCCTGTCTACCAACAACAACTGGCGATAAAGAAAACTACAAGAAGCCATTGAACCATGACCTGGGAACCTGCCTGCCTTGTGCTTAAGACTCACTGCTTTGATCTTTGTCGGTGCTTATTGCCTTGCTGGCATCAATTTGCCCTTTACTGTGTCCATTCTTTCACCTATCAGTGCTAATTACCCCCGGCCTCCCGTTTGCCCAGTGTCCACTACCTGCTACTTATCTATGATAACTTAAGTTGGCTTGTTGTTTGACGCCGCACTCAGCAATATTCCAGCTATATGACGGCGGTCTGTAAACAATCGAGTCTGGACCAGACAATCCAGTGATTGATATCATGAGTATCTATACGAGGACATGCATCAACCATGTCAGTGAGTCTCACCACCCGATCCCGTTAGTCGCCTTTTACGACAAGCATGGGTTGTTGAAGACCTATTCTACCACCGGAATCTTCACATTAATATTACCGTCTGGTTCAGCAAGTCGAGGCACTGTACCACATTAATATTACCGTCTGGTTCAGCAAGTCGAGGCACTGTACAGTACCACATTAATATTACCGTCTGGTTCGGCAAGTCGAGGCACTGTACTGTACCACATTAATATTACCGTCTGGTTCAGCAAGTCTAGGCACTGTACTGTACCACATTAATATTACCGTCTGGTTCAGCAAGTCGAGGCACTGTACTGTACCACATTAATATTACCGTCTGGTTCAGCAAGTCTAGGCACTGTACTGTACCACATTGATATTACCGTCTGGTTCAGCAAGTCGAGGCACTGTACTGTACCACATTAATATTACCGTCTGGTTCAGCAAGTCGTGAGGCACTGTACTGTATCACATGTATATCAGCCAATAGTTCAGCGAGTGAGTGAGTGAATTGGGTTTAACGCCGCTTTTAACAGTATTCCAGTTATATCACGGTGTGGCAGCTTAATGTCGGAGGAAAGCCCGAAGTAATGCAGGTCTTGGACGTTTACCACTTCGGTGAAACCAACGAGCTCGGGTATGGTGCTGACAAACCTAGAAGAATAATCAGGGCGAACCAGGATGCGAACCGGGATTCGAACCCACAATTACAGGTTTCAGGTGTGCCCAAGGGACGCAACTCTGCACAGCGAATTGCGGCGCCTCAGACGACTGGGCCCAAGCGTAAAGTTCATCAGGTCGTGAGGCACTGTACTATACCAGATAAATATATTACCGAATAGTTCAGCAAGTCGTTAGGCACTGTACTGTGCGAATTAAATTTGAGCGAATAGTTCAGCACGTCGTGAGGCACTGTACTGTACCACATTAATATGAGCAAACACGGTAGCAAGTCTTGAGCCACTGTACTGTACCACACTGAGCAAACACTGCAGCAAGTCGCGAGCCACTGTACTGATGCACGTTAATATGCGCAAAAACTGCAGCAAGTCGTGAGACACTGTACTGTACTCCCATTAATATGTGCAAACACTGCAGCAAGACGAGGCACTGTACTGTACCACATTAATGAGCAAACACTGCAGCAAGTCGCGAGGTACTATACTGTACCACACTAATGAGCAAACACTGCAGCAAGTCGTCAGGCACTATACTGTACCACGTTATTGAGTGCTAATAGTTCAGCAAGTTGTCAGGCACTGTACTGTACAACATTCATGTGAGCAAAAACTGAAGCAAGTCTTGAGCCACTGTACTGTACTCCCATTAATATGCGCAAACACTGCAGCAAGATGTGAGGCACTGTACTGTACCACACTCATGAGCAAACACTGCAGCAAGTCGCGAGCCACTGTACTGACGCACGTTAATATGCGCAAAAACTGCAGCAAGTCGTGAGACTGTACTGTACTCCCATTAATATGTGCAAACACTGCAGCAAGACGAGGCACTGTACTGTACCACACTAATGACCAAACACTGCAGCAAGTCGTGAGGCACTGTACTGTACCACATTAATGAGCAAACACTGCAGCAAGTCGCGAGGTACTATACTGTACCACGTTATTGAGTGCTAATAGTTCAGAAAGTCGTCAGGCACTGTACTGTACAACATTAATGTGAGCAAACACTGCAGCAAGTCTTGAGACACTGTACTGGGTCACATTAATGTGAGCAAACACTGCAGCAAGTCTTGAGGCACTGTACTGTACCACACTAATGAGCAAACACTGCAGCAAGTCGTCAGGCACTATACTGTACCACGTTATTGAGTGCGAATAGTTCAGCAAGTCGCGAGGCACTGTACTGTACCACATTAATGTGAGCAAACACTACAGCAAGTCGTGAGCCACTGTACTGTACCGCATTAATGTGAGCAAACACTACAGCAAGTCGTGAGCCACTGTACTGTACCACATTAATGTGAGCAAACACTACAGCAAGTCGTGAGCCACTGTACTGTACCACATTAATATGCACAAGCACTGCAGCAAGTTGTGAGCCACTGTTCTGAACTACGTTAATGTGGGCAAATACTGCAGGAAGTCGTGAGGCACTGTACTGTACCACGTTAGTATGTGCGAATAGTTCAGCAAGTCGTGAGGCACTGTACTTCACCCCCATTAATATGCACAAGCACTGCAGCAAGTTGTGAGGCACTGTACTGTACCACATTAATGTGAGCAAACACTGCAGCAAGTTGTGAGGCACTGTACTGTACCACATTAATGTGAGCAAACACCGCAGCACGTCGTGAGGCACTGTACTGTATCATGTTATTATGTGCGAATAGTTCAGCAAGTCGTGAGGCACTGTACTGTACCACGTAAATGTGAGCGAACACTGCAGCAAGTCGTGAGCCACTCTACTCTACCGATTAAATTTGAGCGAATAGTGGCGCAAGTCGCGAGGCACTATACTGTACCACGTTATTATGTGCGAATAGTTCAGCAAGTCGTCAGGCACTGTACTGTACCAGTTTAATATGAGGGAATAGCAAAAGTCATGGGCACTGTACTGTACCACACTAATGAGCAAACACTGCAGCAAGTCGTGATTCGCTTAAGCAACGTTGAGCGAATTTCACTGAGGAGCACACCACGAGCCTTAATTGTTTGCTCTTATGTAAAAATCGAACCTGGGCTACCCGCAGGGCAAGAAACCTTAAAAACCAGCAGGTTCCCAAAAGCATTTTGAAATTAATAGCCCCTTTATAGCTACTTTCATTAAACCCATTGCTTGTGAATTTCAATTGGTGTGACCTTACCTATGGCTTTGCCTTTCTCCCAATCAACACACCGACGGTCCTGCAATAAATTCATACCATACATATTAAAGTGTACTTGTCCTGGTATGTAAGCAATGAAAAGTAAATTACAAATTCAGTTATGTTAAGAAGTGTAAAGTACAAGTGATAAGATGAATATGGTATTGAAACTCACATTTGTGATACTTACAAGGCTGAATTGATTGTATTCACTCATGGAAGTGACTGGCTACCATTCACAAGTGCATGCTTTTGTAAAAGTGATGTCTGTGGAAAGAAGAAACAATCAATATAGAAGATTTCTCTTTTTCAGAAGTTACATATTAATTGCGTTTTCAACATCTATATTACTGATATCAATTGATCTTTATTCCGAGTTAAATATTTGTCATTGCATTTATTCAAACCATTTTGAATCTGTTTGCTACATAATTGATATTTTTGGATAAACTTCAGGCAAAACTGTAGCTTACCGAGGTGACAAGGGTTGACACCAGAGCAAAAATCTTCTTGGACGCGTTTAAAATGATCACCCTATGGATTCATCAGAACTCGCGTGTAAAAGGTACTCGCGTGAAAATATACTCGCGTGAAAAAGGTACTCGCGTAAACCGCGTGAAAAGGTACTCGTGTGAACCGCGTGAAACAGGTACTCGCGTGAACCGCGTGAAAATGTACTCGCGTGAAAAAGGTACTCGCGTAAACCGCGTGAAAAGCTACTCGCATGGTCCGCGTGAAAAAGCTACTCGCGTGAACTGCGTGAAAAAGCTACTCGCGTGAAAAGCTACTGGCGTGAAAAAGGTACTCGCGTGAAAAAGGTGCTCGCGTGAAAAAGGTACTCGCGTATCTTGTACGTCGGGTTAAGTTAAGGTTGTTTAAATTACAATATTACATTTGCTACTGCCTATTGAGTTGAAATGACTACAAAAAGGGTTATGATTATGGAAATGGTTTTGTCACTTTTACACTGTTTAATTTCCCTGAGTTAACCCTTTAAACCAAACACTGGATTCAATACCCCAAGCATAACAAAGGAAACATGAAGCCTTACCACTTGCCTTGCCTTTCTCCCACACATGGCCTGCAATAAATTAAAGCTGTAATTAACATATTATACTTTAGTTGTTGTAAATGAACAGTAAATTACAATTTCATTTACTTTTTATATTTCTTTATTATTATTTATTTTTAGGGGGGTAGGGTTGGGAAGGGGGGGGGGGGGGGGTCAGAGAACTTTACACTTCCTATGTGCATGAACTGTTAAACTGGATTTAGGTTACCTTCAATCTGAGAGGAGGTATATTACAACTCACTTGAGATCCTTTCAAAGCTGAAATGACTTTCTTCCTTCAATGAACTGCTTGGCCACTATTCATGGGTTAATCTCCATTGTATGATTACGTGCAGGCAATGTCTGCAGAAAGGAGAAACAACAAAAGTTCAAGAGGGTTTGTCATTACGTTCATTTATGTAGCATGCACATTCAATACGTATATAAAAGCAACATTACGGATATTACTTTGTCTTTATTCCGAGTTTAATATTTGCAACATTATTCATATTTTTTTTTATAAATGTACGCAAACATGTAGCTTACCTGTGTGACAGGTCTTCTGCTTTGGGGCCTTAAATTGATCACAAAACGGACAGGACAAATTGACACGCACGTGAAAAGGTCCGAGTCGGGTTATCGAGAGCTTTTCTCGGTTTAATGAGTTTTGAAGTAATTTGCTACTGGACTAATATGAACTGCAATGAAGAATACATCAATGAAAGTTTAAGTAAATATGTGACTTACCTTCATTTTCTGCGTTGATGCTCTGGTGAAGATGTATCAAAACTAAGCGCTTGCTATATACTAAGGTGTTTTGAAGAATAACCTAAGTGCTTGCTATGTACTAAGGTGTTATGAAGACTAACCTAAGTGCTTGCTATATACTAAGGTGTTTTGAAGAATAACCTAAGTGCTTGCTATATTCTAAGGGTATTTGAAGAATAACCTAAGTGTACTGAACCTACATCACCTGTCAAGTAATTATTGGTGAGTAGTTTAATAAGTCGTGAGGCACTGTACCACATGAATATTACCTTATAGTACAAGTCGTAAGGCACTGTACTGTACCACATGAATATTACCTAATAGTACAAGTCGTGAGGCACTGTACTGTACCACGTGACTATTACCTAATAGTACAAGTCGTGAGGCACTGTACTGTACCACGTGTCTATTACCTAATAGTCCAAGTCGTGAGGCACTGTACTGTACCACGTGAATATTACCTAATAGTACAAGTCGTGAGGCACTGTACTGTACCACATGAAATATTACCTAATAGTACAAGTAGCGAGGCACTGTACTGTACCACATTAACATTAGCGAATAGTTCAGGAAGTCTTGAGGCACGGTACTGTACCACATTGATATTAGCGTCTGACTACTGTCGACAGGTTCAAACTGGCGAATAGTTTAAAGAGTCATGACAGATACTGCAATAGTCTAAGGTTTCATGGATAACGTAAGTGCTTGCTATTTTCTAAGGTCTCTATAAATAACCAAAGTTCTGTTTTCAATTTTTTTTGAAGAATAATCTAAGTGCTTGCTATATTCTGAGAGTGAGTGAGTTAGGAATTTCACCGCCTTTTGCAATATTCCAGCAAAATCAGGGAGGGTACACACTGGAAATGGGCTTCATACATTGTACCCATATGGGGAATCGATCCCTGGGAATCGATCCCGGGCCTTCAGCGTGATAAGGGAACCCTTCAACCACAAGGCTACCCCACCGGCCCCTCTATTCTGAAACGGTATTTTTTATAACCAGGTAGAAAAGAATGTGTTGTGCATGACGGCCACAGTCAAGGTCCAGAGATGGTCCAGGGATGGTCCAGGTATGACTTGCAGCAAGTTTATAAAGAAAATCGGATATATCTCAAAACATGAAAATTTGACCGACAACTGAACAAAAACAACCGTCAGACTGTTACTGCTGGACAGTTGGCCAAGTTTTAAGCACTAATTTGTAGTTCTAAGGCCTGAGTCCTATGTGTTTTTTAAGACCGCAAAATGTTGGCAATACTTCCTTTAGTTCCATCCCACCTTTTTTTTATGAGGAGCATCATCGGTTGGTTGGATCCAAAGGAACTATTGATCCCAAGCTTTTATTGTTTATAGTGATACTTTTTTACGGTGTAATATAGGGGCTAGACGGTCGTATGAAATGCTATCTAGTAATTCACTAACAATAACGTAATTTCCTACCTTTCTCCGCCGATGTCAATCGTCCGGTCTGTCTCCATCAATCAGTCAATTATGCAATCGCACAAAAAGTGTCAATCACAATTATGTCCAATCCAAATGAAACTATCTCCTGGTGAAAAACCGTATCTTCAATCCACAAGAAAACATCTTCTCCAATGACATTTAAGTGGCTGTTTGGTGACGCCTCTGCAGTGACGAGTTTCCTGGTATTGTTTGTCCAACCGTTTGAAAAGAGAGCCAAGCAGCCACAGCACCTGAAAAACGCAACAAGTGTATGCAGATATGCTTAAGTTTTGTTTCGTTTGGGCGTATATCATCAAATGGTAAGCTTTACAGAATGAAAATAACGATACTGAACTGTACTGCTGACAGTGCATTTTCAAAGTTCGCGCGCGCGCGTGTGTGTGTTGATGAATCTATTTATATGTAGCCCTAATGAAAATAATCCGGACGATTACAATCGGGTTCAAACCTTATGACGTCGCATCGGCCTTACGAAGTCTCAAGAAGCTTCGTATTCTGGCTTGCGACCAGTTTTCGCCAACTCCCCGTAATCCCCAATCCCCAATCCCCACGTGATCGCACGTGCTGTACAGTAAGTTGACCACTGTTTTGACTCCCTATTGTAGCGTTATCACAGATATCAACTGAATCTTATTTCACGGACAGACAAAAAACTCATTTGCTCATAGTTTCACGTAATAAGGTTCTCGGTTCAGTCAACTTTGTACACGGAATGTCGGAAATAACAAGACAAAAATGGCGATAACAAGTCGGTGACCTGTAAGTACGAGTATATGAGTGATATTTTAATTATCGTCCGTTGTTTAACGCCGCACTGAGCAATATTCCAGCTATATGTTTATCCGTTCATGACCTGCGAAATGTGTTTTATGCAGTGTTTGTACAGTATGGTACTTAACATTTCTATTATCTTGATCAGGGGTATGTTTGCACATAATAGGTCCATCAACATAATAATGTTCAGATGGGCAAATAATGTTCAGGTGATAAATAAATGTGCTCCAGTTGGTCCGAATTGACTTGACTCGGGTCATGCATTTCATAACCCAGGCGGGTAAGTGGGAGGTGCACATGCGAAAAGGCTCGGGGGACATGTGTCACGTGCATCACACAGGGGCAAACCACAGTGTTCCTAAATATCTTTTCAAATACCTTATTAAAACAATGTTTTTAAGCATTTAGGTGTTGTAAATTTTGGACACGGGTTTCAGTCCGTTTGCTGCAATATCGTACCGATGAAATGCAAAATAGATATAAATCCGAAAGCAAAAATTCGTCATAAATGCCATGAAATTGTTTGATTGTATATCCCAACTCTTCACTATAATTTCAGACATTGTCATGAAGCAGGGGGAAAGAAGTTCACCCAAATCTCATGTAGTTGTTGGTGTTTTACTGCATGTTGTTACAAGGGGGTCTGCACTGGAAACTGAACAGCCCTACATTTGCATGTGAAATTCGCGCGTTAGGCCAACTCACTTCTGCCTTTTCTTTAATAAACTCGTGTCAAATGAAAAGTCTAAGTCAGAAGCGTATCATTCTGTAGCAGTTATTAAACGGAATATACAATGGAAATCTGTAAAATATTATCAAAGCAATATAATATTAGTGATTTTGTTGATGTTGCTATTCAGCCAATTTCAAATAATACAAACCCAGTACGATCTCAATGTATCATTTCAATACGGTGCATGATGAAATTCACAGGTGATTTGAAAACCTTGGTAATTCACGTTATGATTATTGCATGTAACAAAAGGTATTGAAACAATTACATGATAGTCTGTTAAACAACGTTTTCTCTCCTTCGTGACTGTCTGAAGTTATGGTGACGAGTTGGTATGGACAAATCAATAAATTTTAAGTCGAATTGTTGTTTTCGGATTCATAGACGATTTTGCAGCAAAAGGACTATAAACAGGTTAGAGAATTCTAACTAATCATTTCAAAGATTAACACCAGGTCCTCGTGCTCTAACCTACACAGAGACGGTAGCCCATCATATCAAAAGGCATTAATAAAAAAACTAAAAAATAATGTGACTTCCTACCTTTCTCCGCCGATGCCAATTACCCAGTCAGTCTCCATCATGTCATAGTCCACGATGACGTAGTAGCACAAAATTATATCCAATCCAAATGGGAATATCTCCTGATGAAAGTTCAAACACTGTATCTTCAATCCACAAGAAAAGAACTTCTCCAATGAAATTTAAATGGCAGTTTGAAAGTTGAGTTTGTTGACACAGATGGAATGGGGAGTTGAAAATCGGTGCGAATGGGGCACAACTTCTATCGTTTTGATTCCCTCTCGACGTGTTGTAACAAATCTGCTAAAACGTTTTCCACAGACAGATAAGCACATTTGCTCACAGTTTCATACAAAAAGTTGCCAATAAGTCAGGTTCCATCATTCTCAGTCCACAATGATGAAGTCCCACAAAATTATATCCAATCAAAATGAAACTCGAGCTGCTGGTGAAAGTTCAAACACTGTAACTTCAATCCACAAGAAAACATCTCCTTCTATGAAATAAAAATAGCAGTTTGTTCTCATGTCTGCTCATGAGAAGCTCGCGGTTGTCGTCTGCGTTTGATTGACGTGTGAGTGCAAAACAAAACGTGCGCGTGCAGCTCGTGAAAACCGAGGGTTGTATTTGGGAGAGTGTTAGTCGTGTGTGGAACATGTTCCTGTGTATTGGTTGGTTGGTTTGTTGTTTAACGCCACAGTCAGCAATATTCCAGCTATATGACGGCGGTCTGTAAATAATCGAGTCTGGACCAGACAATCCAGTGATTCATATCATGAGCATCGATCCGAGCAATTGGGATCGATGACACGCTTCAACCAAGTCAGCGAGCCTGACCACCCGATCCCGTTAGTCGCCTCTGACTGCAAGCATAGTTGCCTTTAACGGCAAGCCGATGAATTCATTAATATATCATTATAATTGTAAACTACATCGTACCGATAGTCCCAAGTTAGTGCACATCATACCATGACATAGGTGAACGCTTTAAAAGACGGGTGGTTACAATGTTTACTTTGTCTAAATTTTATTTACTTTGTTCAATTTTTGCATCACGTGATGCGATTTCAAAAGGGGAACTATCACTGCCATATACTTCAGATGAGTAGGGGAAGTGGTGTAGGCTAGTGGTTAAAGCGTTTGCGCTCTAAGTTCGATTCCTCACATAGACCCGTGAATATCCGGGGTAGAATAGGTCCTCAGCAACCCATGCTTACCGTCAAAGGCGGCGATGCTTGGGCCCACTCCTGAATTCTTAAGGGGGTTATCTGGGAGTTAAAAAAGCAGAAGCAAAAATTAGATGAGAATGACACTGGAGCAGCATCTCTCATGGAGCGATCGAAAATTATCGATCGATTGTCATCAGATTATTTGATCGTATTTAACCTATCGTATTTAAATGAAACCTAAAGTAACAGTGAGTGTGTGAGTGAGTATGGTTTTACGCCGCTTTTAGCAATATTCCAGCAATATCACGGCGGGGGACACCAGAAATGGGCTTCACACATTGTACCCATGTCGGGAATCGAACCCGGGTCTTCGGCGTGACGAGCGAATGCTTTAACCACTAGGCCACCCGACCGCCCTCCCTCTAAAGTAACAGCAGCGATACCACACAAAGACTATATAGACTCCCTGGTTACAGCTTCAGTGTCAGCATGACTTTTGTAAATTCACCAACATAAATACATTATACGGCCCGGCCAGACTTTTAGGCGCTGCCTTATACGACACGTCTGCCCCTGTCGTGTTGGCAAGGCAATGCAGGAAAAATATTGTTTGAGTTACCTCCCCTTATTGGGTACTGAGTCCTGACATCTAATACTTTGACGCTGTTGTATATAACTGATTATTGATACGTTCCCGAGAACTTGTCACGAGAGCTCATTGTAGCGGAACTCCATTAAATATTGTAGCTCAACAACATATACAGTACAGTGTCACGACTTGAAACGTCAGGTGCAAAGGTGCCCTAACGCCCCTGCCCCACCCACCGCCTACTCCTACTTGGATCAGCTCTGCCAAGGTCACCATAAACGTGACATATTCAGGTCAAGAACGAGTATCCTACATTATAAGAGAGTGAATGGAATATAATGAAAAAAATATGTTATGCTTTTGTGTGAGTGCGACTCTGTATATTTATCGGATTTCCTCTATTAGACGCCTGATTTCCAATACTCGCCGGCCTCGGACTGATGCAGGGTCATACGTTTTGTCCAATTACTGTAAAATGTTAGTGATAAATAATGAAATAATAATGCAAAAGTACCCTTTACATGACCAGGGACACTTTATATCTTCTTCAGCATACCATGCTTGCCGTTAAAGGCGACTATGCTTGCAGTCAGAGGCGGCTAACGGGATCGGGTGGTCAGGCTCGCTGACTTGGTTGAAGCGTGTCATCGATCCCAATTGCGTTGATCGATGCTCATGATATGAATCACTGGATTGTCTGGTCCAGACTCGATTATTTACAGACCGCCGTCATATAGCTGGAATATTGCTGAGGGCGACGTAAAACAACCAACCAACCAGCCAACCAATTATACACGTCCATGGTATGTATGTAGAATTTGGGATTTTGTAAGACTGTGAGTTGCCTCTGTTGCCATCATTAAACAGAATGTAGACGTCGGGCCACTGATAGGCGGGACAACGGCTTGCTGAAAATTAACTCCCTGGTGTCTAAAAGAGGAAATACGGTATGTTACGACCCACGACCCACGTCCCTCACCCCCTTCTTTTGTAAGTGAATGGGTCGTTTTTATTTATTTGGGTTGACAAACGCTGTCTTAAAACTCTCGAGTCTTTCAGTAGTCAGTACGCCTAGCCCGAGTGTTTATTTGCTGAGGTGTCTCGTACTGTCTGAATATTGCACAATGTTTTACCCCGTTTTGCGTTTTATCGCTTTATGATTGGGCTACATACGTCGTTCTATACAGATCTTGAAAGTAAGTCATGCAGGAAACAGTTTTGAAATGACTAGTCGGCATTTAGTGTTCTAGTTACTTGAAAGAATATTTTTGTGAAATTGACTCAGGGGTGCTGATTTTGTTTTAATTCCACGTTTTTTTTATCACTATGCTCATATAATCCATGGCATGTTATTACTTCACGTAGGATTTTTAATCATGAATGGTTAGAATTGGTTACAAATATTTTCCGTGAAACAGATCACAGTTCTTCCTAAGAAAGGCAACTTTTTAAAAGCATGCATAACCTCACTTAAGGCTCTTGTTAAGCCATAACTGACAGGTATTAAGCAACAACACCCTTCTGATACTACAATCCAAGTATGCCTGATATGTGTAACCTCGTCAGCACATGGAAGTCGGAATGTACAGAAAGTCCTTGGAAATGTGCACTCATATACTGAGGAAATGTAAATCCCAGCAAAGCTGTTAATGACATATGCGTCCTACTATTTATATCTGTCCATTAACGTGTATGCATGAATGAATACTTTGACCAAACTTATAACTTTTACCTCGCTAGTCACTCACTCGTGAATGAATGAATACTTCGAGTATTCTTATAACTTGCACCTCACCATGCAGTCGTCTACTTTTGCGTCTTTTCGTCGAGCCACGGTCCCACGACTGTACCTTCGAATACAACAAATGTCCTGATTGTGTCCATGCACCATCTGTGTCACCGTCATATCATACCAGGCGTGTAATTGTGGATTAGCCTCCGACAATAAACTGATACAAGACATATATACTGGGGAAGCTAGATGAGGTGAAATAGGGTTTAACGTCGTCTTGCCTTAATATAGCGACGTCCATGCATGTGTTGTATGTGTGTATGACTGCTTGCACCTGTTCGACTGATCGAGCAAATATGGAAACAATAAAACAAATAAAATAGTTGTCTTTTTGTCAAATAACATGTTTATCTAACTCCTGTCAGGTCACTAAATGTTATTTGACGAGAAAAAGACAGAATGCCATTGTATTCTATCTATTGAATAAAATTGTTGAAGTGTATTTTGACATATGTGGTGAGGTTGAAACGAGGTTTAACGTCGCGTTCAAGATTACTGAACGAATATAACGACGTGCTTGCAGATGTGCGTGCGTGTGGGTGGGTGGGTTGTGGGGCTGTGTGGGTGTAGGGTGGGGCTGTATCAGTTTGGGGTGAACTGTATGGGTGCCGGGTGGTGCTGTGGAACGGGAGCGGGTGGTGAGGGTTGAGGGGTGGGGGTGGGGGTGTTGTGGGGGCAATGTGTTTGTGCGGTAGTGCTTTGTGGGTGCGGGATAGAGTCATGTAGTTGGAGGTGCTGTGTTCCAGAGATCCGTCTTCATAGTCAGGGGGTACCAGGAAGCTTTCAGTGATGCCTTGCACAGGAGAACTGGGTCAGGACAAGTGTTTCTCCAAGTAAAATAACAATACAGTTAATAATGGGCTCATATTTAAAACCTATAATCATCTTCAAGGTAGGGTTAACTGGGTGAATTCTTCAAGAAAACTAACAATACAATAATGTGCTTACATTGGACACGCCTACTTACATCTTCAGTGGGAAGGGTTTTTCTGGAGAATACGGAAGGCCTGCTGTTTGGGGCCGAGTTATACCCTGTTATTTAACTGTTATAAAAGTCCATTAACACGATTGCGGCAAGTGTATGTTCCCTGTGGAGTTCGTGACGGGACGTAAACACGCCTCCTTGTCTCGTCTAGGAATATAATCCCGCCACAAGCCAAACATCCTTGATACTTGAATCCCGGTTTGCAGTACCGTGACAATGAATAAATGAACAGATATGCTGATTGAATAGCACTTGACGTCATCCGTTAAAACTGCAAAAAACACACTTAAGTTTTGGATTATGGATTTGACATTGAAGGTCACAATCGGGAAATAAAACGAAATTGTTTCAATCTATTTTTATTTACTCGATCCCTCGAGACGGTTGATGAGAAAACTAATACGAGACATTTTCAAAAAGTAACTTTTAGACAATATTGTATCAATGCATTCTATATGTCTGGCCACATTTTATTTCTATATCAAACCATTTGAAGTAATTGAGCACTGATTCTTAATATCTTACATTTAAAATGTGGGTACTGTTTTTATTTGATGTATTATCATTGTATTGTTTTCGTACCAGCACATGACAGATGTGTTATGAACTGAATGTGTTATGTATATTTATTATTATTTCTTGGGACATATTTGAATTTGTATGTTATAACACAATGTATTACGTGCACAATGGGCTGGAAGGCCTACACTCTGAATAAACACACCACAGATCCCCTGTGAAGTAAACAAGCCTTCTCTCACCTTATTTCTTTGCTTGTTTGTTTACATGACGGAGGCTCTCTCAGATTTGACGTCTACACGTATAGATGTTTAATACCAGTTGTGTCAAAGGGTTTTTCACCCACCTGCATATACGAAATGTAACTGTGCAACAAGTAACTACCCCCAACTTTAAACATAACAGACGCAAACAAAATACAAAGTACCATAAAACGATAATGAGCAAAACAAGAATACATATACTTTATTTTCATTTCGATTTAACCAAAGTTGTTGGTTCGCTTAAATTCCGTAAACTGTAATGAATAAATAACACGTACAAGATATAAGGGTCCAGATAACAACACAATAACGTGAGACCTGGCGGGCCCATCGAGTATATACTACGGGTGCCTAAATCATACAACCACGTCAGGGTAGTGAGGCGAGGTGAGATGGGGTTGAACGTCGTGTTCAAAATCGTTGCTCTTATATAGCGACGTGTATGCACGTTTGTGTGTATGGCTTATTGTACTAGCCCCGACAAATGCCGGTTTTATAGTGCCAGTCCACTGAGATATTCTACAAATCTTAAATGTCCATGGAGGTCGTAAGTGGCAACCAAATGGATAAGGTGGTCAGACTCGTAGGCTTGGTTGAATTCGTGTCATCGTACCGGTGTGAAATGTTGTTCATAATATCGATCACTGGATTTTCTGTTCCAGACTCGATTATTAACAGGCCATAAACGAATTCAGTGGCTTTTTTGATGACTTGATACTTTACTGCAGGTGACCAATCACCCGATACCCGTCTTTGCAACCACCCGATACCCGTCTATGTGACCACCCGATACCCGTCTACGTGACCAACCGATATCTGTCAGCGTGACCAGCCAAAACCCGTCTATGTGACCACCCGAAACCCGTCTACGTGACCACCCGACCACCCGATAAGTGCTTGAGAAGGAGCGGTGAAGGATGATCAATAATATGCATGTTAACATCTCCCAAGAGACACAACTAGCCCTCGGTGACATCTAGTGTGTACTCGATAACTGGTGATGTGCACGGAAATCTTCCAACATAGTTATTCAACATGAACTAATCCCGAAAGGGATTCGGAGTTAAAATGGTTCCCTACCAACCGATGCCTGTCGTTAGAGGCGACTTAAGCTCGCGGTGACTTGGTTGGTTTGCTTTTTATTGTCTCAGTCACTGGATTGTATGGTCCAGACTCGATTATTTACTGACCACCGTCAAAAAGCTGGAATATTGCTCAGTGCAATATGGCATTATTGTTTGTTTGTTATTTAACGACGCACTCGGCTATATTTTCAGCTATTTGACGTCAATTTGTAAATATTCAAGTAAATAATCATTCAATCCAGTGATTGACATCATGAGCATCGATCTATGCAATTGGGACACGATGACATCAGTGTCAGCGAGCCTGACTACATGAGCCCGTTTGTTGCTTCTTACGACAACCATGGGTTGCTGAAGACCAGTTCTAATCCGGGTCTTCACGGGACCTCAATTAAGGTTTCGTTCAATCCTAACATACGTATTCACGTTTCACAACTTTGCAGACATTCTAGACAGTATATTATTTCAAGTCAACACCGTTGTGTCGAACCTGTCCTGACCTGATCGAAAGTTCGACCTATCCTAGTATTCTAAACACTATTGCCAACACCAAAAGAATTACATCGGGCGTGAATTTCATTACAGTACACAACAGTTCACGATTTTGGAAGAACTCTGTTGATAAATTAATAATACGTTTTCTTTTCGACTGATCAGGTCAGTTTTGTTATTTGAATAACAAAATAGGTTCGCGTCACTGAAATTTCGACCAATTTAGATGTATCAGGGGTCAAATAAAGATTCGAAATATGAAGGAAATCGCTGGGGCTTGGCAACCAGTGAATCCTCACTGACCAGAGGCTCTCAGTAACGGGGGACGGTCGGGTAGCCTAGTGGTTAAAGCGTTCACTCGTCATGCCGAAGACCCGGGTTCGATTCCCGACATGGGTACAATGTGTGAAGCCCATTTCTGGTGTCCCCCGCCGTGATATTGCTGGAATATTGCTAAAAGCGGCGTAAAACCATAACACTCACTCACTCACTCAAGTCGCGATGTCCTTCGTGTATCCCACGTCCCAGGCTCCACAATGTACTGATGGAAAGAAATAACAACGGCTATGCACATGACTTTATTTCGTATGTATTCGTGAGTGAGTGACTGAGTGAGGCCTTAAACAGTATTTCAGTTATATCACGACGTTGTTTCCAAAGTGAGTGAGTGAGTTAACTTGGCCTTCAACAGTATGTCCTTAATATCACGACGTCTTACCCAAAATAAACCAAAGATTATAATAAAGATTAATCAACAATGCCGTGAACACTCCATGACTATTTTGGTTTAAGTGGACAGTATAGTTTCCACTTAACTATAACATTACTGGACCGCCTCCGTGGTCTAGTGATTTGAGCGTCTGTCCGGAGAGCGAAAAATACAGCGGCCGCATCGTACCACAAGATGGTACTTGCTATCCTGCCTCGCGCTCGGCATTAAGGGGATAAAACAATGACTGTCGGCTCCGAGTGGGGTGTCCATGTCACTTTGACCCCAGCATTAGTCCGGATTACACCAAGCAGACACACACGTACATGCACGTAAGTGCAACAGTCTTGAACGTGACCTCATTTCACCTCACCTCACCTTTAATAATACTATGGGTCCACTTCTTCGTCATCATCATCATCCTCATCGTCGTCATTATCATTAACTAGACCCATCCCAGGTACATAATACGCCCTCCTTGGGAGAAGCACCGGGTAACCTAATATTGACGACCATAATTCCACACAGAGTTAAAAATAATAAACTATGTTTATGGTTTACGGGTAAAAGGTTCAAAACTATTACAATGTATCAAAGAATGTTTTTGTTTGAATTTCACAAACAGTCATGGCAATTACAAATGCAAAAAAATTATGTTCAAACAGCCCAAACAGAAGTCCAATTGTTAGTAGGCTATCGTGACGGCGTAGTGTACCTGGGAGTGCAGTGTGACAAAGGACGGACACATTAATTTATTGCATGTTTTAAACCTCCGTGGATGCGTCAATAATAACACACATGTGACGTTGACAGGATCAATCTACTGCTTCATAATTGCTTACACAGCACGTTTTCTGTAACATCCAAAACATTTTTTTTCTAAAATATTTCATACATTTCCAAACAACATTAAATATTATTAGTCTTTTCAAATTATCATGAATATTAGTTTTAGAAAATCCAGTCTGAAGCTAGTTGTTCCAAAACCTTCGACTATATTTGTTATAAACATCCAACATTTCTGTTCAAATTACCCCCCCCCCCCCCCCCCCCACCCAACTTTTGTTCAAAAACAACAGATGTATTCGTCCTTAAATAGATATACCAGTTCCAAAACATTCGATATATTTGTTCTAAACAGCCAACACATTAGTTGTAAAATGTCAAATATAATTATCGTTCTAAAATATCTAACATGTATTTTCTGAAACCTTGAAAATACTCCAACCTAAAACGTACGAGTATTTGTACTTGACTAAGACAGTATACATTTGACCACTTTCTGAAAGGAACAGTGTGTTCAGTGAACATACTCGTATGTATTCTGAACTGTAACACGAACAAAACGTTCATGCTGATCCATGTTCTGGTGAGCTAAAATCTCACCCATCAACTTCACCGGTGTGATGCAGAATAAGACCCTGTTCGTAAAGTTATTGGGTTCAGTTTACACAGGTGTCACGGATTCAGATGACGATGAGCGGAGCATGAGTATCACATGATCATGGGGGCACAAATATGTACAGTATGCCTTACAACTAATATTTGAATGAACACGAAACACATCCGTTTCATCCACATGAACATATCTTCTGTACATATAAATATTACAGTGTGCCTTACAACTAATATTAATATACGACTAATATGTTAATGAATGCGAAACACATCTGTTTCATCGACATGAACATATCTCCTGTACATATATATAAATATGTATCAATCAATCAATCAGTTTATTCATATGTAACTGTAAGGCCACAGGCCCACAGTACAGAATACATGACAATGTGGAAGCGGTTAGGAATGTTACAAGGATTCATTTCTTAATAACATGGCATGATATATAAAGAGAGAGAGATTTTGTATAGCCGTTTTGCTCACATGTGAAATTAAAGAGATAAACTTGTATTTATTTGGATGTACATAGTATTTCTGTTCAATATATTTTTTCCTTAAATTATCATATATACAACATACAAGTAGAAAATGAAATTCATCTTCGACAACATTTAAAGAATATTGTTTACATAATCTTAAACATTTGGGTATTTTGTTGTGCCTGCCAACTTCAACCATTAACCTGTGTGAGTTGCATCTAAATTGTGTTAATGATATTCTGCATTTCCTTATATTTACATCAGTTAAATATTTTTCTGCGCATATTTGCATTTTGAAATATCTATGATATTCGCATTTGCTAGAAACATCTACAGTAGATCTCCATGTTTGAAAGTACATGTCAAAAAGCGTCTGCCTTATTTTCGATATGAACATGACATGATTCTCTAGGAAACATTGGTTTTCCCAGATGTAACCATACCCACATTTATACAGTAGACATTTAACATTGTATGCCCAATTTTGATCTCCATTCTTTTCATACAATATTATAACATTTTTTTGCAATCTACTTACTGGCATTTTTAGTAATTTTAACCAGTATCTTATGATTTTTAAGTAGTGATCTATATACAAGTTCGAGGGTACTGCTTCATACGAAGCAGGGGAGGAGAAGAGCACAACTTCATCCAATGCAGGGGAGCTAGTGGCAGAACCTTCTGAGTTGGAGAGAACACCACCACAGAGGTCCACCAGGAGCACCAGGAGCACCAGGAGAACACCCTAACCCCCTTAATTTGCCGAGATCAGTCCTCCAACAAGAAGCGACCAATAACACGACGATGCAGTTGGATCCATCTGTGATCGCTGACATCACAAGGACCCAGTTACTTCTGGTTCAACTGCTATCAAACTCCGTCCAGAAGTGACGAAAGACATCTGAGATGTAATTTCAGTTGACAAACATTTTTACCAAAAAAGTATTTCAATTGTGGTGCACATTATTACTATTATATCCAAATATATTTTTCTATGTGTATTTTTAAAGGAACATTATTTTGTATGTTAGTTTGAGATTCACAATGTCCTAGCAGTGAATCATGTTGTCATAAGGTATCTGGTCTTGATACTGATATGTGAGTACCACATTGTCTTTGACGAAATACCTTTTCTCGGGACCATCTTGTGTATATCATGGTAGAAAAGTAGTTAGTTTTGTTTAGCGTCTAGTTGCCAGGAGTCAACTAGGAAGCAGGGGAGTGTAAAGTAGCTATCAGACACGCACTTTTGCCTACATTATCTTCGGCAGTTTCCGACTGTGCTCGGAAAGGTTTGTAAACATTCCTGATTAAGAAGTTATTTTATATGTCACATTAATGTAACCATATCCTTTTAAGATTTGTTTATTTCCTACAAGTTCACAAATACGTATCTGGCCTTAGTTAATTACTGTGGGATATCCCAAAATGCTCTGCTTATCACTCCATCTCGCGCTCAGGCCAATTCCATTGTTTTAGCCAGCCAGCCGAGCACGTTGTTTCATACAGAGCACATTGTTTTGGACCAGCTCTAATTAGCTACCTTATCAATGAGTAAGTACACCCCTTTAGCTGATATGTTGTTGTTTGATGCTATAGAAGTACATTTGTCTATGATGGTTTTAGTGGCAAAGGTTAATGTTGTAGAAACTGTGTTAAGCATCTTGTAGCAGCCACTGTACTATAGTCAGTATAGGAACGCCGTGGAGAGGCTGTTTCATTGCTTACACGTATTTTCATCAGCGTAGTAGTAGTAGAATTGTAACCTAGTCAACATTTCTTTTCTCAATGGTTGTGTGAGCACAAAGAAGTGCATAATATTTAAATTGTGTTATGAGATTAACAAATTAACTACAGGTTTTAGTTGTAGTGACTACTGTTATAGTTATCTATCACATAAGCAGTTATCTCTCGTTGGTCATGCTGTACTGCATGAGACGCGAATACCCCTTGTACTGTAATTATACACTTCTACTCCATTGTTTTTCTTTTGTTCCGTTTTGTTTACGTTTCAATGCCACGTGCAAGCGAGGGACTTAAATAAGGCTCGAATCTCAGAGTGGTTTATAGAATTAGGCATTGATAAGTTGTTAATTACTAAGACTGTAATTGAATGGAATTGTCAGTTTTGCATATTGTATTGTAGTTACGTCCTACTAGGCCTGGAAGCCCATTCCAGTCGTTCACAGATGTAACAGAGGTAGCTGGGGGTAAGTCTATAAACCTCAACGGCCGGGTACATTGTCATTTGTTTGTCTATACTTTCTTTATGTTAGTTACTTTGTAATTAGTTAGATTATTTAGTATGTAAACTGTTATAAAGGTGTTCAGACCCACTGGATCTATTATTTTACTGGAAGTTACTGTGAGTGCTATTGGTACATTTGACATTGTATGTAAAAGATACTTTCTACCATGCAAATGTTTATATTGTACTTTTATGCATTGTGTTCATTGAAAAGAACTACACTGTGTGTATTACGATGATGAAATATAAATGTATGATAACTGATACTTTCAGCCATATATGATTATTATATACATGTATAATATGCAGATACGATACAGCATTATCATCTATGAAAGGCCATACATGATGTTACAAAGTATATTAAAAGTTTGTATATTATTGTTTAGGTCTACCATCTTCAATATTAATAAAATACATGGACCCAGAGAACGACTTTGTCCAGCTTTTACACTAGTATCACATACTTCACGATGGAATAACCGTTTCTTGTTTGTTTACAACCACCATCAAACATTGGTGTATACTTTCTTTTGCCCGGAAGCTTACATGGTAACATTTGAGTTGAACAGGGTGGTGTTTGAATGTCTGTCATGAAACGTGCAGGGACTGTCAGTTAACCCGCCCTTCAATGTGACAGTTTCCTGACCACCTGTGATCAACGCCTTCGAATGTGTTATCTGATCGTTATGACTGTGACAAATCCATCCAGACCCAAATATGATATAACCTAATTTGATTAGTTTAGTTGGCTTATTTATTTCATTGTTTTCTTTGTAGTGACAGGTGTGGTGTTAAATAACACCCCTTTCGTAAGTGAGTGAGTGAGTTGGGTCTAACACCGCTTTTAACAATATTCCAGTTATATCACGGCGTGTCAGCTTAATGTGGGAGGAAAGCCCGAAGTGATGCAGGTCTCAGACGTTTACCACTTCAGTGAAACCCACGAGCACGGGTATGGTGCTGACAAACCTAGAAACATAATCGGGGCAAACCGGGATTCGAACCAACAATCATAGGTTTCTGGCGTGCCCAAGGAACGCAACTCTGCACAGCGATTCGCGGCGCCTTAGACGACTTGGAAACCCGTGCCCCCTTTTGTAAGTGAGGGACAGTTTATCGCGTTACACAGAAGGATTTAGGTCACGTTGAGTCATATATGCTGAGAGTTATGCGTTGAAAACAGATGCGATGCCTCAAACATTGAAACCATGTGGGGAATCAAACCCGAACATTTGGGTGACAAGGCTAGATCAACTATCTCAATTAAAAAATGAATTGCGGTTGACATTCATACCTGAAAAACAGCCAAGCACTGGAGTAACCAATCGATATGTGTTAAAATATTAAGACCCATGTACGGCATGACAACGTGACAGCTGCCTCAACAATGTGTTTGAAACATGCTTTTGTTTACCTCATACCAACGGCTGTCTTCACCCACCAATTTACACTTACACAACAATTACGTGGACATTCATCACGGTTTGTCACACTGGAGACGTAGAATGAATAGTATTGTATTGACCGGTGTCGTTGTATCCCAACCTCCTTCTGTTCTTGCCACCCAGGACAGGCAAGATGATTAGCATACCCGTCAACGACTGCCCACCTCCCAACCCGCCTCAACACCCGTCCCGTTCTCCCTAATACACAACGACGATCAGATCCCGTATCAAATTACTGCCTTAGTCACCAAGCCTCAGCGAATATCACGCAGTACAGTGGTCGCCATAACCACTCACGTATGTCACACATATAAGGGAGTCAACTGCCTTGCGGACGCTTATCTCCTTTATCAGTTATTGGGCATGACGTCATACGTCATACAATCATTAATTGGATCCATTGGATACTTCGAAAGTCACGTGAATAATATATATGTCCAATATATATGTGCACAAGAGTTAGTGTAGAGGCCAGTGCTGTTGTAGAAGTCTTGTGTAGTCTGTAAGCGTCATACAAGGAAGGAAATCGCCGGGCGGTGACTGTTCGCCTTATCAGCTCAACCATGGTGCTGAAGACTTGCCTTCTGCTGTGCGGCCTACTGGGGAGCGTCACCCCCCATGGATATCTCTCCGTCCCCCTTCAACGTTCAAGTATGTGGCGTGGAGGGTTCGCCGTCCCTGCGAATTACAACGACAATGGTTTGCGGTGTGGCGGTCCCACGGTATGTACGGAGTCGCTCTTAAGTTGTATACAGTGAACACCCCGTTAATCCGGAAAGCCTGTATTCCGGGAGATCTTCATTATATACCCACGAGTCGATAATCGAGTTCGCTATGTGGTTTCAACACTGCCGATGCGACGCTATATTGTGACACCCGATCATCTGGATATTTGTGAATCCGGACGATTCCAATGGGCGTCCTCCAGATAAACGAGGTTCCGTTGTTGATTCCTCGCGATAATTTTATCAAAATTGATTTTAAGACTTTGTATATCAATGTTATTACATACAAGTACCTATTCATAAACTGTCAATACCTTAGTTTACAGTATGCGATATGCTACTGGTAGAAAAGCTTTCATAAAACATAACAATATTTTCTAAGCTTTTACTTATTATACAAACATTTCAATTCAATTCTACAATTACCTCAAGCTTTACAGCATATCAGTAAATAAATATACAGTTCAAATTACAATATTGCTCCCCTCATACACATACGGTTTTTTGTAGGATATACAGTTAACTACTTTTATAACGAACTCAAAGGGACCACTAATTTTAGTCCGTTGTAACCGTAGTTCGTTATAAACATATATGCACCATATATACAGCAAATGGCTTGGACCAAAAAAACCAGTTCGTTATATCCGAAGTTCGTCATAAGCGTGTTCGTTATAAACGTAGTTTACTGTATAGTAATAAACTGACATATGCTACAAGTTTCAAATGGAGAATACACGTACATGTATGTACTTCACTCACATCTGAACTTTTCTCCCACATTAAGCTGACACGCCGTGATATAACTGGAATACTGTCAAAAGCGGCGTTAAACCCAACTCACTCACTCACTCACTCACTCACACTCACATCAGAACTTATTTGCATGATGCAGACACTTCCAAAAGTTATATAACTGTTTTACATTCTGTAACATCTGTATTTGGACATAGTTTAAACAATAGAATGTAATGACGTAACAGATGTGGTTTTAACTTAGTGAGTGACACAAACAAACAGTTATTCCAGTCATATCACGGCGTGTCAGCTTAATGTGGGAGGAAAGCACGAAATGATGCAGGTCATTTACCACTTCGGTGAAACGCACGAGCACGGGTAAGGTGCTGACAAGCCTAGAAACTTAATCGGGGCAAACCGGGATTCGAACCCACAATTCGCACAGCGAATCGCAGCGCCTTAGACGACTGGGCCACCGGTTTGACACAGAGAAAATGGCCTGAGCAGCATGTGGCTAGAAACTGATCATAAATAACGGGCAAACAGGGAATCTATACATTATACAAATAATTAATCATAGCAAGGTCTTTTTTCAATAACAGGGCCCCGAGGACCCAACCCCTGAGGTTGTCTATGTTTTCGTATAATGACCTCGCCAAGAATAATCGATTTTTTTTTGTTATATCGAAATTTTATTTTATAAAGTGTATATTTTCATTTTTATGAAAGAAATATCGGCGAAACGTGTTTTGTCACTTACAGACGACATATTGCTTTTAATCTGACGAGTAAAAAAATACGAAGATATTATAGTCAAACGTTATGAAAAAGAATGAATGTTAAAAATAAAGGTCATTATGTACATACGAATAATGAATTCAAAATACAAAACACTGCCAATGAAAAACTCGCAAACAAAAGACGTCATATGTAAAGAAAGGGCAATGTGTACTTAAAAACGTCAGTGCACAAAAAAAACACTTAACTGCTACAGGTCAACGTTGACAATAAAGAACGTCAGATGGCATGATATCAGATATCAGATCACGTGACTATCTATTCAGCCAATCAGCATGAAAGAAAGAGTGTAAACTTTAAAGTATCGAAAGTATATAACAAAAACAACTGTCTAAACTTCGGGTACGAAGATATCTGTCAATCATTCTCTGTGAGTGTTTGTTTTATTCTTGAATGCAATGTAAGGTTTTCGTCGATAACATCTTGGGTCTCATGACCTGAAAACCCCAAACAGTTCACTCAGGCGTACTGTTACATCAGGTAGACGTGCGTGTCGAGTTGATCGGTTTAGATCTGTAATCTCGCGGGAGTTGATTGTTGTCCTTGTTGCCCTCACACGGTCACTGTGACCTGGAATATGTGCGCATTAGTGAGAAGCGTATTGATGAAAAGGTTACTCTCAGTATCTTGGAAGAGGGTTGCTTTGAGTGACTGAATAGACTGGTGAATGAGTGAGTGAGTGTGTTTGTGGCCGGGTGAGTGAGGGGAAACGGAGTTCTTCTTTTACTGGATTGAGTGAGTGATAACCACAGGAGACACAAGCGATAAGATGTACACATTCTAACCATATGTGGTAACAATCCGGGCTTCCGAGGCATCACTTTACCATTTGGGATCTAGGCTACTCTGTGTGATGGTTGCCGTGTAGATGTCTAAGTACGAGTATTTAGTGCCGTATTAACCTACACAGAGGGGTGGGGGGTGGTGGAGGGTGGAGGGATGTCACTGTGCTTCACTTCAGATTGAGAGAGAGAGAGAGAGAGAGAGAAGAGAGAGAGAGAGAGAGATTTCTTACACCCCGCCACGAAAAGGTCAGGCTGCACGTGGATTTCTAAGAGGCTGAATAAATCCCTTATACCCCACATCAAGGCAAAAAGCCGGACGCTTCAGTGGAAGTTACGTTACATAGCGCCAGCTAACCCCAGCTCATTCGAACAGCTGTTTTCTATCTATTTTTAATTGTCGAAGTACGACTGTTCAGTGCTGTATCAACCCACCCACGCACGCACGCTCGTGCACACACACAGTGAGAGTTGTATACATTTGACGAAAGGTGAGAGCAGTAGCGCATAGAGCGTCGGAATCCACACGAACACGAACCACAAAATAAACTGCCGGGAAAATAATAGTGTACACCCATGTTTGGTGGTGATTTATAATGAAACGAACAAAAACGACGGTGATGTATTTAATGCGGATTAATGCCTTCATGTTTGTAGAAGATCGGTGACTGTTTTCAGCTTTAGAAAGTTTTCATAATGTTTGCAATTTTTTGGTCAAATCCAGTTTTCAAGCGTATACTTTCTTTTGCCAAACACACATTTGAAGGTCTCGATTCGCTGTGCGGAGTTGCGTCCCTTGGACACGCCAGAAACCTGTGATTGTGGGTTCGAATCCCGGTTCGCCCCAATTATGTTTCTAGGTTTATCAGCACCATGCCCGTGCTCGTGAGTTTCACCGAAGTGGTAAACGTCTGAGACCTGCACTTCTGACCATAGGTTGTAAAACATATCATCATTACTTAAATCTTTTTGGGCTTATCGTGGGTTATCATGTTGTTTCGTAAACCAACACGAGTGGTTGTGAGATTACGCTGACGCTAATAGACCGCCTCTGTGGTCAAATGGTAGAGCGTCTGCCCGGAGAGCGGAAGGTCCGGGGTTCGATACCCGGCAGCATCATACTAAAAGATAGTACTAGGACCCCATAAATAAACCCCATTTCACTTCACCTCACCTCACCTCACCTCACCTCACCTCACCTCACCTCACCTCACCTCACCTGTGGCTATTACTGGTAGCTTAGGTTGTTTTGCTGTTTCTGGTGCAGGTAAAAGACATGCGCGAAGGTTCGGATGAAGTATTTTTCGAATATAATTTTGTAATGCAAAGTTGACAAAAGAGGGGTTATCATGATTTTTCTGCCGTCAAACTTGGAATTTATGTCGGATGTCATTCAAGCCATGTGTCAAACCTTTAATATCACGACTAATTTTACTGAATAAATAGGAAAAGCAGTCCTAATCCATCTATGCATTCCTATTCAAGTGTTTCCTTTTTATAGTCAAAAGAATCACAAGTGAAATTGAGATTTGTGACATGTCAGTAATTACTGAATCGAAAATGTTTGTTGTCATTCTTGTCAGTATTAAAAGTTCTATTTCTGCAAATAAGATTTGTCATGATCTTGAAGTTCGAGTTTCAGCAAACACAGTGACAACCACCTGTTAGGAAGCTGCGATAACCCACTGTATTGTCCAATGGTTGTGTATCTAAACACTTCGAAGAGATGACTTTTTATTACCCGGATTCTCCACCAACTGACGTAGCTTGTTATTCGGAACCGTTTTGCCTATCTCTGGGCGAGGTCCCGTTTGCTACGCCACAATGACCAATATAGTGGGGAATTAACTTGGAGGAGCTGATTACTCGGCTATCACCTTTAAACAGAAAGAAGGCTGTTGAGTCCCTTTAAGTCTTTATTCGTGGCAGAGTGAAATTTCGTACATAAAGAGATATTCAAACAATATTACAATACAAGATAGATGCAGTCAATGACTTGTTACATTAAATATAATTGACAACCATATATGAATAGATAGCGATTGGTTTGAATGTTTCTTAACAGGATTGTTCTAATAAATTTGATTTCAACATATCTTACTGCGGAAAATCAAATGGATTAGGAACAAGTGACACACTAACGAGGCCTTCGCCTATATACATTTCGTTACATTGTGATATGTGAATTCTGTGGTGCAGAATAAATGTACAGCGCATAGGAATCACAAGTAATGAGAAAATATAATAACACACACATATTCATATATATACAGTATAACACACAAACACATGTACCTACATACACTCACATATATACATATGATGAATTAACATTTTTGGTATACAATGATGTATGATATATTTATAAAATAACACAGTAGTTAATAAACTACATGTAATAGAGATTTTAACTACATGTAATAGAAAGTATAAATTTATGTGAAGGGCGGGAAATCTAGAATGTAACTAAGCTGTGATAATTACAGGGAATGCTATTGTTTTACATCAAAATCAGAGCGTTGAAACAACCATGTATTATATGTGCATGTTCTAATAAATAAAGTACAAAAAGCGAATCGTGAATAATGATGGACTGGGGAGTATTTTATGCTGAGACATTTCAACTGTTAACATTTACATTTACGGCATTCTTGCGTTACTGGTGTATTTTACATACAAATATATTGAACATACTGTATAATTTCAATTTCAGTGCCGTAAATGTTTAACTCAATGATAGACGTAGCATGGCCAATATTCGTATGAGACGGTATTTACGTGAGACTACCCGCGGTTATTTACCACAACGTACTCTTTCTCATGCTATGTAATGCACGACTTTATCTATCACTTGGCACATTATTGGCTGCAGTGTTTTTGTGAGATAAAACATACATAAATTGACATGTAAAACATCTTCTTTCTGTCCCATCTCTTTCAATCTTTTTTTTCTGGCAGCTCCAAATTTCCAAATGCGCTCAAAATAATCTTTTGGGTCACTATGTTCCCCCGAGGACATCATTTATTTTTCATACCCTTTCATCTTTTGCCAAAAAAAGAAAGAAAAGATAATTGCATTTTCTACATAATATGAAAGGACAATCTTTACATAAAACGCACAGGGCTAAAAAGGACATTCGTGTGCCAAGGTCAAGGCACCAGCTGCCAGTATAGAGTTGTCGACATGCAGACCCCATCTTCCCGAGTCAAGGGCGTTAAGTGACTATAAAAGTCCAGTTTACACTCAGTTAATGCCAGTGCTTCGGGAGGCAAGGGCAGACGGAGACATCGCGCAGTCGCCTGCTGCAGATCACACTGATGCAGTTCTACATCAGTGCTCATGTACCCATGTGTGTCTGGCAGAGATTACGTTTCCGTAAAATCTTCTCAGTTCCGCCCCCTTTTATCCAGTGAATTATTTTGTTTTCATGCTTTACCACTTAAAGGTATAGACAAGAACACCAATTATTTCATATTACTATAGTCAATCTGTCATGCCATGAACACCCGATTCTTGCATATTACTATCGCCAATCTGTCATGCCATGAACACCCGATTCTTCAATATTACTATCGCCAATCTGTCATACAATGAACACCCGATTCTTGCATATTACTATAGTCAATCTGTCATACAATGAACACCCGATTCTTGCATATTACTATAGTCAATCTGTCATGCCATGAACACCCGATTCTTGCATATTACTATAGTCAATCTGTCATGCCATGAACACCCGATTCTTGCATATTACTATAGTCAATCTGTCATGCCATGAACACCCGATTCTTGCATATTACTATAGTCAATCTGTCATGCCATGAACACCCGATTCTTGCATATTACTATAGTCAATCTGTCATGCCATGAACACCCGATTCTTGCATATTACTATTGTCAATCTGTCATGCCATGAACACCCGATTCTTGCATATTACTATCGCCAATCTGTCATGCCATGAACACCCGATTCTTGCATATTACTATAGTCAATCTGTCATGCCATGAACACCCGATTCTTGCATATTACTATCGCCAATCTGTCATACAATGAACACCCGATTCTTGCATATTACTATAGTCAATCTGTCATGCCATGAACACCCGATTCTTGCATATTACTATAGTCAATCTGTCATGCCATGAACACCCGATTCTTGCATATTACTATAGTCAATCTGTCATGCCATGAACACCCGATTCTTGCATATTACTATAGTCAATCTGTCATGCCATGAACACCCGATTCTTGCATATTACTATAGTCAATCTGTCATGCCATGAACACCCGATTCTTGCATATTACTATCGCCAATCTGTCATGCCATGAACACCCGATTCTTGCATATTACTATAGTCAATCTGTCATGCCATGAACACCCGATTCATGCATATTACTATCGTCAATCTGTCATACAATGAACACCCGATTCTTGCATATTACTATCGCCAATCTGTCATACAATGAACACCCGATTCTTGCATATTACTATAGTCAATCTGTCATGCCATGAACACCCGATTCTTGCATATTACTATAGTCAATCTGTCATGCCATGAACACCCGATTCTTGCATATTACTATAGTCAATCTGTCATGCCATGAACACCCGATTCTTGCATATTACTATAGTCAATCTGTCATGCCATGAACACCCGATTCTTGCATATTACTATAGTCAATCTGTCATGCCATGAACACCCGATTCTTGCATATTACTATAGTCAATCTGTCATGCCATGAACACCCGATTCTTGCATATTGCTATAGTCAATCTGTCATGCCATGAACACCCGATTCTTGCATATTACTATAGTCAATCTGTCATGCCATGAACACCCGATTCTTGCATATTACTATAGTCAATCTGTCATGCCATGAACACCCGATTCTTGCATATTACTATCGCCAATCTGTCATGCCATGAACACCCGATTCTTGCATATTACTATAGTCAATCTGTCATGCCATGAACACCCGATTCTTGCATATTACTATCGCCAATCTGTCATACAATGAACACCCGATTCTTGCATATTACTATCGCCAATCTGTCATACAATGAACACCCGATTCTTGCATATTACTATAGTCAATCTGTCATGCCATGAACACCCGATTCTTGCATATTACTATAGTCAATCTGTCATGCCATGAACACCCGATTCTTGCATATTACTATAGTCAATCTGTCATGCCATGAACACCCGATTCTTGCATATTACTATAGTCAATCTGTCATGCCATGAACACCCGATTCTTGCATATTACTATAGTCAATCTGTCATGCCATGAACACCCGATTCTTGCATATTACTATAGTCAATCTGTCATGCCATGAACACCCGATTCTTGCATATTACTATAGTCAATCTGTCATGCCATGAACACCCGATTCTTGCATATTACTATAGTCAATCTGTCATGCCATGAACACCCGATTCTTGCATATTACTATCGCCAATCTGTCATGCCATGAACACCCGATTCTTGCATATTACTATAGTCAATCTGTCATGCCATGAACACCCGATTCTTGCATATTACTATCGCCAATCTGTCATACAATGAACACCCGATTCTTGCATATTACTATCGCCAATCTGTCATACAATGAACACCCGATTCTTGCATATTACTATAGTCAATCTGTCATGCAATGAACACCCGATTCGTTCATATTACTATAGTCAATCTGTCATACAATGAACACCCGATTCTTCAATATTACTATAGTCAATCTGTCATGCAATGAACACCCGATTCGTTCATATTACTATAGTCAATCTGTCATGCCATGAACACCCGATTCGTTCATATTACTATAGTCAATCTGTCATACAATGAACACCCGATTCTTCAATATTACTATAGTCAATCTGTCATGCCATGAACACCCGATTCGTTCATATTACTATAGTCAATCTGTCATACAATGAACACCCGATTCGTTCATATTACTATTGTCAATCTGTCATGCAATGAACACCCGATTCGTTCATATTACTATTGTCAATCTGTCATACAATGAACACCCGATTCAATCATTTTACTATAGTTAATCTCACTGACAAAAATAGTAAGTAAAGCTTACTCACTCACTCTCACTCTCTCACTCATGTTAAAAGACAGAAGCCTGACGCTCTGCATAAAGGGGCTAAAACAAGGACTGGTAAGCTCGGATTCATGGGGGTATCCATGTTAAAACTACAAAATGGCATCTCAGTGGGCTAGCAAGAGAAAATAGGCATAAGCAGACACGCACGCACGCACACGCACGCACACGCACGCACATGCATACAAGTTGTTACATAAGTTCAGTGATCTCTCATCGCTTCGCCTCACCTCACCATGTCTGTCAAAATACACTTTCAACAAGTTTATTAAAAAAATAAAATACAGCCGCGTTGTGTCTTTTCTGATAAACATGTTATTGGACAAGAAAAGACAACTATTTTCTTGATTATATTGTTTCGATATGTGCTCGATCTCACTCCTCGTTGTGCCATTGAGGCAGTTCTGGCATAAAGTATATTTGCAGTTCACATAATTTCAGATATATACAGTATTTAATCACAAAGTATATAACGCGTATAAGCACGATGAAAGTGCATATGATAAAGATGATATTGTTTGACACCGTTGATTTAGAAACAGAAAATACAAAATGATTAATAAGTGTGTTTGGGCGGAGATATAATGTTCTGGTCGAAAGAGGAGAAACTTTAAAATAAGGTAAGGAAGTGCACGTGCATCTTCTGTTATACAACGAAAGGAATTCTGGGTAATGTTGATGGGATTGGGATTGGGATTAACGGACGTTCTTGCCTTTTTATTTCTGGAAATATTTCTCAATGCAAGTTTATATCTTACACTCTGGTCACTCTCTCGGCCACCAGATGACCTCTGCACGTGACTTTTGAGGAGTTTGGGGGATTATCAGGGTGTATGGAAAAAGGCAGCACGCTAATCTTCACCCATCGCTGACCCCATTCCCTTGAGCAAACACTCTCCGCCAGGGACCACGACATATATGTCTTTATACCTCACTATATTTGATATAAGCGACTTATAGCACTACTGCCATAGTAGTTCAAATCGTTTGTATTGTCACGTGTTTATCTCGCGGTAAGGGTGTAACTTGAATTGGGTGATGCTTTGAACCGATGCAGGTCAGATTACCGGGCCATTCACACAACAAATACTTTCATTCTACTCTAACGTTCTTAAACGTAAATATCACAAGATTTCTTCGTGGTCTGCCCGGGGAACACAAGTTTGGTGGTTATCCCTGCTCGAGTCATAAGAAAAGACGTGAAAAGATGATACTTGTTGTTATCTACCCATGAAGATTCGGGTGAGGATAGGTTTTCAGCAACCCATGCTTGCCGTAAAAGGCGACTATGCTTGTCGTAAGTGGCGTCTAACGGGATCGGGTGGTCAGGCTCGCTGACTTGGTTGATGTATGTCATCGTGTCCTAATTGTGTAGATAGATGCTCATGATATCAATCACTGGATTGTCTGGTCCAGGATGGAATATTTACAGACCGCGGTCACAGAGCCGGAATATTGCAACAAACAAAACTCCTTGTTACCGTGCCTGGTGCTCGGCACTAAGGGACTGGTCGGCTTGGAGACGGTATACTGTGTCTGTGTGGACTATCCATGTTAAACAACTGTGGTATCTCAGTGGGCTAGCACCATAAAGCCGGCATGATTCTGGACTTGTACAAGCAGACAAAATATTATGCACGCACGCACGCACAAAGTTCTGCATGTCTTCAAATTCCCAGGAGGAACATTCGAATTTATCATTTCATTACTTTTTCCTCATATTGCTGTAAAAAGCACAGTTCTAACTTACGATTGCACATTTTGAACTTCGGGACGGGGATAGTATTATTTCCATATGACTAACCTTCACCAACTGTATTGTTTCCTCATATTGCTCTGATTCACTTCCTGTAGCCGCTCAAATGCGCCTCGCCTGAGACAAGTTTTCGCGGAAGTTAGCATGACACAAAGATCCCATCTGTATACGGTTTCAACATAAGGCAAATCTCGGTTATTGGTTCACGTAGCACGCAGTAGTTCAACATTGTTGGGAATAGGAAGATTCATCAATCTCACCTTTATGGGTTGGTACTGTGGATTAAATAAAATGTATTCTCACTAAGAAACGTTTTTATAACCCTTGTAACACTCCGATGTTTTATTGTATTGACAAGTGTGGAGGTAAATCATATAATCATTATACTCAATTCAGAAGTGTTTCCTACTGGTATACAGGAGTCACGGTTCAAGTGTGGGTCGGGTTCGACTCCCCACGTGGTTACAATGTGTAAGGCCCATTCCTGGTGACCTAAGTCATGAGATGATTTGTTTCCCGATAGTCACTCACTCACTTGAGTGTATAAATATCCGAGTGTATTAATATATTCAGAATACAGGCACATAAGACGCCACGAAGGCGTTAGGTCATGTTTCGCGTATTTTCTATCTTCCCACGCAGATGCAGAAGACGTGAATATATATTTGATAGAATGAGTTAACGTGAAATCAGCATTCTTTCAATGAATAGGGTGGGGTGAGGCGAGGTGAGATGAAATATGTTTAAACGTCGCCTTCAAGATTATTGCACTTATATAGCGACGTGTTGTGTGTGCGTGTGGCTGCTTGAACTTGTCCGGTTATGTAGTGCTAGCCCACTGAGATACCATGCCGCAGTTTAACACGCAGACACAGTATACTGACTCCTAGCCGACAAGTCCTTGATCCAGCCTCTTAATAACGAGAACAATACAGGGTAACAACAAGTACCACCCTTTTAACGTATTTTGGATTAAAGCAGCCGACCTTCCGCTCTCCGGGCAGCGGCTCTATCGACAACACCACGGAATCGTTTTTTTAGTGAAGATTGTGACACACGTTCAAAATAAACCCGTCCCTGGAGAAGTTCTCGCTTCCCCCTCGGTCTGGTGGCTGTTCCTAGTGTATACACAGGCCACTGCTATTTGTCCCATGTGTAAGTGAGCGCGTGAAAGTTGTGTGTGTTTGATTTGAATATCATCAACATCATTAGTTATCAGTTTCGGAATATTTTGTCAGTTCAGTAGCATCTTCCCCAGGCAAGGGAGTTAACTGACTATAAAAGGTCAGTGTCCTCTCTTGTCGAACGAGGCTGGAATTATGGAGCTATATTTTGGCTATAGTCCAATCAAAATCGCGTAACAGACAGGTGATTAGATAACAAATGTTAGTTGTCGGGTGGGGATACCATCAAGCAACATTTGCCATGCTTATAAGAGTCATTATTAACTGAATGCGAAGTTAAATTCTTACTGCAAAGTAAGTAGTTGAAATTGTTGAATCACTGACTTTGAATGACTTGAAAGAAACGAGCCAGAGCTGCAATTAGATCCGACTCAATTACCCCATGAAGACCAGACACTAATGAACAACACTGGTAACATAAAACGACTGGTATCAAATCACCAGTTTCTCCCCCAATTACAAGCGTACCTGGGTCTGATGATGTCGGACAAAAAGAAAAGCCTCGGGGTATACTCAGCAATTTAGATTCAGATCTCCTAAACACGACTTTATTTGTATGTCAATCTAGCAGTGTGATATAAATAATATTACAATACCTCAAAAGTGTGAGTTGGGTTCAACAGCCCTTTGCACAGTATTCCAGTTATATCACGGCGTGTCAGCTTAATGTGGAAGGAAAGCCCGAGGTGATGCAGGACGTTTACCACTTTGTTGGAACCCATGAGTACGGGAAAGGTTCTGACAAACCAAGAATCAAACGGAGAGAACCGAGAGAACACAGGTTTCTGGCATGTCTTTGAGGCGCAACTTTGCACAACGTCCTGCTACGCTTGGGCGTCTGGGCTACCCATGTCGCATACAATGCACAGGAGGTGAGGTGAGGTGAAATGGGGTTTAACGTCGCGTCCCAGGTTATTGCACTTATATAGCGACGTGCATGTACGTGTGTGTGTTTGTGTGGCTGCTTGTACTAGTCCGGACTGATGCTTATTTATAGTGCTAGCTCACTGAGATACCATGCCGCAGTTTAACATGAATACCCCACTCAGACACAGTATACTGACTCCGATCCGACCAGTCCTTGTTTAGCCCCTTAATGCCGAGCGCCAGACAGCTTAACAACAAGTACCATCTTTTAACGACTCTTGGTATGACGCGGTCGGGGATCGAACACCGGACCTTCTCCGGGCGGACGCTCTACCACAAGACCACGGAGGCGGTTCAATGCATGAAGTCAACCGGGTTTGAAGAGGTCTTCAGCGACCCATGCTTGCCGTAAAAGGCCACTATGCTTGTCATTAGAGGCGACTAACGGGATCGGGTGGTCAGGCTCGCTGATTTGGTTTATGCATGTCATCGTATTCCAATTGCGTGGATCGATGCTCATGATGTCAATCACTGGATTCTCTGGTCCATGGCCTGAGATTCAGAACAAGATGCTTTGAGTTCTTACTGAAAATGAAACAAAAAGAAGTGCACATGATGGCAACAACAACAACAACAACAACAACAACAACAACAACGAGGTGTAGAGTTCATTAAAGGAACGTGAGAGGTGACTAACGGGAACGGGTGACTTTGTTGATGCATGTCATCGTATCCCAATTGCGTGGATCGGTGCTCATGATATCAATCACTGGAATGTCTGCTCCAGGCTCGATTAATTACAGAACGCCGTCATATAGCTGGAAATTGCTGAGTTTGGCGTTAAACAACAAACAATCAAACAATCTTTAAAGAAATGTTTGTTTTCCATCATACGAACATTTTACATCCTAATCAACCTTTTACTTCCAGAGACAGTTTAACAGGAACGGTGGCAGGTGTGGCATATGCGGAGACCCCTGGGACGCCACCGACAAGGAGAACGAGGCTGGGGGAAAGTACGCCAGTGGCATTATAAGTAACACCTACAATGAGGGGGGTCGGATGGCTGTGGAGGTGGTCATCACCTCCAACCACAAGGGTTACTTTGAGTTCCGACTGTGTCCACACAACAATGTCCACACACCGGCGACCCAGGCCTGTCTGGATCAACACCTGCTACAAGTGGAGGTTAACGGGGTGATGGCAACCAAGTACCAGCTCGGCACGGGTACCGGCACCTTCCGGATGAACGTTCTACTACCTCAGGGCGTCACATGCTCCCAGTGCATCTTTCAATGGAAGTATCGGACAGGTTGGTCTCTTTCAGTGACAAATAAAGAGTTTAGGAATAGCCTGGCGATCTGTGTCCAGTACGTCCATCTCGGACAGGCAGGGTGGGGTAAAACGTCGCATTCGAGATTACTGCACTTACATAGACACGTGCATGTGTGTGTTTGTGTGCGTGTGTGCGTGCGTGCGTGCGTGCGTGCGTGCGTGTGTGCGTGCGTGCGTGCGTGGATGTCTCTTGCATGCGTGCATGTGGCTGCTTGTACTAGTCCGTACTAATGCCGGTTTGTGTTTGCCCGACCACTGAGATAATAATGATAAGAAATGCAAAGAAATGCGAAATCAAAACGTGATTGTCATAGTGTCGTTAGGTATCGAATATGTTAGGTTTAACAACTTCCTTTAAGAGGGAGTGAGTATTATTTAACGCCGCTTTTAGCAATATTCCAGCAATATCACGGCGAGGGACACCAGAAATGGGCTTCACACATTATACCCATGTCGTGGAATCGAGCCCGGGTCTTCGGCGTGACGAGCGAACGCTTTCACCAGTAGGCTACCCGACCGACCCTCTTCTTTTAAGAACGATGGGGAGTACTTCTGTTTTCGGGCGTGGCCACCAGGAGAAACTCACTTAATCGGCGCTGGGCAGCATGTAACCATATAAAAATCGCATCAGTGAATGTTTTCAACTCATATTGATGCAGTTTCAGCAGCTCGTATTTTTATGTAAATGTTGCCAAATCACACCGGGGATACTATCATTGACACATGGGCATGTTCTATCATTTTCATAATTATAAATTAAAAAGTTTCGTTACGCTACAGATCGGGAACTGGACATTGCTGCATCATCGGGATCTACGGGGAATTCTGCATACACAATACAATGAGCATTATTGAATGAGGTTTTGTGGGGTTTAAATTAAACAAAATTAATGTCGTAAAAAGGTTTCAAGACTGAAAACGCTACAGATCGGGAACTAGAAATTGCTGCACGGATCTTTGGGGAATTCTGCGTACACAATACAATGACGTCATAATTGAATGAGGCAAGCATAATTGAATGAGGTTTTGTAGGGATTATATTAAACAAAATAAATGTCGTAAACAGGCTTCAAGACTGAAAATGCAGACGAACCAATTATCTACATAATTTGTATTACTAACAGATGTTCAACTTCAAACTGAGTCGTGATAAACTGCTTGAAGGTTGATGGTTTATCAGCTGCTCTAATTACTGGTATTTGACTTCACCGTCTTCCTCATTCCTGAACAAATAATAGTTGCCTTCTCACTCGACTGGGTACCAGTACATGTGACGCAAACATGTCATAATCGTTCCCCTTTCAACATTCCGACCCGTTGCACAGCCTGATCGCAACCCACCCATGTGTATCGCCTACCGGGTGATCAGGGGGGATGTATTGCGAGGACTGTGAAAGTCGTGACGTTTGACTTCCTCTGTCTCTCAAAGACACAAGTAAATGAGTATATTGTAAAAATATCACCAGGACATTTATTGTCATAGGAAACAGATTCTTGAGACCATTGTTCGTGTTCGTCTACCCTTACAAAGTGACATGACCTAAAGGTTGGTATTTATCGCTAAGAAGGAAGTTCCAATTATAAGTTTTTATTCGCAAAGTACAATGACATTGAATATCAATACCTTTCTCTCATATCAAGAATATGCCGCAGCGCAGATAGTGCAGGAAAACAGTCGATATTTAAGGCATATACTGCACTGCTTGATACATTCGTGCACTGGTGTGACGATATTGGTGTTGGATCCAGTGTAATAATTATACTATGTGGTTTAAAACAAATTAATCTATTTGGGATAAAATACCTCTGTTTCAAAACGGAAAGTCCGCTTTGAAATATGACAGCTTTACCTTCCTAAAACCGAGTTATACTTAGAAATATTGATATGACTGTATAGTGGTTGATATTAACAGACAAAGCTAAAACATACGTGGTTCTTACTTTCCCTCATGACTGTACTGAGTGCTCTCAAGATAAATGCCATTTCGTGTTTCTATTTAATACTTTCTTTTTTTCGTTGCTAGGCAACAACTGGGGATGTGAAGGTTCAGACTGTGGTTTAGGCAAGGGTCCTCAAGAACACTTCGTCAACTGTGCCGACATTGAAATAACACAAAGCGGGCAACCTCAGACGCAGACTCCGGACCCTTTCCAAACTTCGACCCCGGGCCCTTTCCGAACTTCGACCCCCAACCCGACCCCACGTACAACTCCCGTTCCGACGCCAGCTGCCACACTTCAACCATCGACTTCAGCACCAGCAACATTGGCACCAACATCTTCTCCCAGCAACGTCAACTACGACAACTGCCGAGCGATAGGAGAGTGGACAGGACAGATTGGAGTGACAAACTGGTGTAAGACAAACTGCGCCCTCGGGAACTGCCCGGCTTCTCATTGCCTCTGTGGAGCATCAACGATGGCTCCAACTTCCAACTACGACAGTTGCCGAGCAATAGGAGAGTGGACAGGACAGATTGGAATGACAAACTGGTGTAAGACAAACTGCGCCCTCGGGAACTGCCCGGCTTCTCATTGCCTCTGTGGAGCATCAACGATGGCTCCAACTTCCAACTACGACAGTTGCCGAGCAATAGGAGAGTGGACAGGACAGATTGGAGTGACAAACTGGTGTAAGACAAACTGCGCCCTCGGGAACTGCCCGGCTTCTCATTGCCTCTGTGGAGCATCAACGATGGCTCCAACTTCCAACTACGACAACTGCCGAGCAATAGGAGAGTGGACAGGACAGATTGGAGTGACAAACTGGTGTAAGACAAACTGCGCCCTCGGGAACTGCCCGCCTTCTCATTGCCTCTGTGGAGCATCAACGTTGGCTCCAACTTCCAACAGCGGGCAACCTCAGACGCAGACTCCGGGCCCTTTCCAAACTTCGACCCCCAACCAGACCCCACATACTACTCCCGTTCCGACGCCAGCTGCCACGCTTCAACCATCGACTGCAGCTCCAGCAACATTGGCACCAACAACTTCTCCCAGCAACGTCAACTACGACAGTTGCCGAGCAATAGGAGAGTGGACAGGACAGATTGGAATGACAAACTGGTGTAAGACAAACTGCGCCCTCGGGAACTGCCCGGCTTCTCATTGCCTCTGTGGAGCATCAACGATGGCTCCAACTTCCAACTACGACAGTTGCCGAGCAATAGGAGAGTGGACAGGACAGATTGGAATGACAAACTGGTGTAAGACAAACTGCGCCCTCGGGAACTGCCCGGCTTCTCATTGCCTCTGTGGAGCATCAACGATGGCTCCAACTTCCAACTACGACAACTGCCGAGCAATAGGAGAGTGGACAGGACAGATTGGAGTGACAAACTGGTGTAAGACAAACTGCGCCCTCGGGAACTGCCCGGCTTCTCATTGCCTCTGTGGAGCATCAACGATGGCTCCAACTACCAACTACGACAACTGCCGAGCAATAGGAGAGTGGACAGGACAGATTGCAATGACAAACTGGTGTAAGACGAACTGCGCTCACAATCCCCCATATTGTCCATCCAGCCGCTGTGACTGCAGTTAGAGATGCTCTCACACCGAAGCATGCCATTATTATGAATTCAATGCTTAATGCATTTCCACCATAGTCGCACACAGTACATTCAAGCCGTTATAATCCACGCCTACGACCTCCGCCATTTTGACATCCCGACAAAAATCTGACGCGGCTTGTCAAAACTTAAATATTGTGAAAATATATGTACTCATCCATTTAATTCAGGCGAACGTTTTGCAATTGATAAACATCGTGTTACATTCGTCCAACTTGCATTGACAAGAACCAGGGACATGCTTCAACATTTCTTAATGAACAATTAGTAGGAAAACACTACGCGCCCAGCAGGTCGTTTTACATATTACCCACTGTGGTCGTCACGTTAACAATGTTATGAACAATGGCTGGCGTAATATTATTTTGTACTCAACAAAGAAGCAAGGGAAAGTCATGGTGCTTGAAAGATTTACCAATATTGAATATCACTTCTGAGAAGTTATTACAACCCTCAATACCTGACGACGGAACTAAAGGGACACATCTTAATACTTTGATAAGAAAATCGATATTTTGTGCTGTGTGTCTTAGAAAACATTGAAGCTTGGCGATAATTTTTAGCCATTTCTCACACAATGTTCCCGGTTGGCCAATGCTGAAAATATTATCTTGTCCCCATTAACCAGAGGTTGCAGCATGTCATGTTCTGAAATCTGATATACAGTCGGTATGTGGTCTGTCTGATGACATTACATTTTGTCGTGTATTTGCCGCTGGACACAACTTGGACTTTTGACCTCCGTGGCAACCGTGTTAAGCTGTCCTCTCCAGCTCATGCTTCATCTCTCCACCTGCAATGTGTTCACGGAGACAGGGTGTCGGTGTAGAAATTTAAGTTACTTTGGATATATTCTTGTGCGCATTTCCTTAATTAGCACCTTACAAAGAACTTTTACATTCGTTTGATAAAGAAGGGGTATATTTGTGATCACTTAGTACTGGATGAATGTCATCTTCCCAAGGCAAGGGACACAGACAAACCAGTTGTCCAAGGTACAGAAAATCGCCGTGAAGAGTTGCACCCATTAGCCCTGCCAGGATACTGTGATTCTCCACGATTACGATCCTTGGCTTGTCAGAACGGGTTTCACCAACGTGGTACATGGCTACCAGGCGTTCCAGTCCTTTAATGCAGTAACAATAAACAACAATAAATAAATAACAATCATTACACAGTGAAGACAGGGTAAATAAAGCCGTCAGGGTCTGAGCTAAACATGGTGCTTTGTGACCAAGTTTTCTGTGGGAGAAGTATGCACCTCGTACGCATTCTAATACACACAAGTGCTTTTTTGTTTTTGCGATGCTTGAATTATTAAATATATTTTTCAACTATCCCGACTTGGTGAACCTTGTTTAATTGCGATGTAGTCTCGATTAAGTTTTACCTCGGAATAATTGTTATTGGATAGATTATGTCCCTTGGTAGTATCAGGATATGCGGGTTACATGTCGAGAATCGCTTCGATTATGACGTTTGGTCCGTCAACACGCCTGAAAGAAGGCCCACCCTATTGGTTACTCGTGAGGAATAAAGCGAATCAGATTCCTTTACTAAAACGGCATATCATAGTCTAAATAAGAAAAAGATTGTCATATTTGCATTTACGACGGCGAGTCAAAGTGACCACAGCTTCGTCACACTACAATGCATCGTTCAGGATTACTCCGGTCCTTCCGGGACAGGCTGAATGTCGGGTTGTGAGAAAGCATTCATGACCAACTCGTCCCATTTCGGGACAAGCCGAATGTTGTAGGATTCAGAAACATGCGAGTGGTGACGAACAGCAAGAAATGTGCAATCGTCTCCGCTTTAAAGCTCAGAAAGAGATGGAAAATTACAGAGATACGTTGTGTGTTTCACAATCAGATCGACAATAAATAAATAAGTGAGTAAAGTAAGCTATACGGATGGTTGGGAGAAGCCAAATCAAATCACATTTTGAATATGTCCAAAAATGTCCAAAACATGCATGATCTAAATATGTCCATAAACTGCTTTCGTAAATTCAACTGTTTATCATAACCATGCTAAAATCACGTAACAGTCGCATATAACTAGATCTGACGACACAATAAAACCAGTCAGTGTTTGGTATTTGCAAAACAAGAATTACCAATGAAACAAGGAACAACAGTCAGTGGTCGATGTTCAACGGGTGAACAAAAAGGATCTATTTTTATTTCTATTTCTGGAACCAGTCAATCAACACCCGATTCTTCACATTACTATTGTTAATATGTCACGGCATGACAAATTAACTATTGTAATTTCTAACTATTGTAAAGATGACATGATCTGGTAGCTTCTAAAATGACGACATGACATGGTAGGTTCTAAAACGACGACATGATATGGTAGCTTCTAAAATGACGACATGACATGGTGGCTTCTAAAATGACATGACGTGGTAGCTTCTAAAAAGAATACGACATGACATGGTAGCTTCTAAAATGAAGACATGATATGGTAGCTTCTAAAATGATGACATGACATGGTAGCTTCTAAAATGACGAGATGACATATTAGCTTCTACAAAGATGACATGACACAGTAGGTTCTAAAATAATGACATGATATGGTAGGTTCTAAAATGACGACATGGCATGGTAGCTTCTTAAATGACGACATGACATGATAGCTTCTAAAATGACGACATGACATGGTAGGTTCTAAAATGACAACATGACATGGCAGCTTCTAAAAAAATGACGTGACATGGTAGCTTCTAAAATGACGACATGACATGGCATCTTCTAAAACGATGACATGACATGGTAGGTTCTCAAATGATAACATGACATGGTAGCTTCTAAAAAGATGACATGATATGGTAGCTTCTGAAATGACGACATGACATGATAGCTTCTAAAAAGATGACATGATATGGTAGCTTCTGAAATGACGACATGACATGATAGCTTCTATAAAGATAACATGACATGGTAGGTTCTAAAATGACGACATGACATGATAGCTTCTAAAAAGATGACATGATATGGTAGCTTCTTAAATGACGACATGACATGGTAGCTTCTTAAAGGACATGACACGGTAGGTTCTAAAATGACGACATGACATGATAGCTTCTAAAATGACGACATGACATGGTAGGTTCTAAAATGACAACATGACATGGCAGCTTCTAAAAAAATGACGTGACATGGTAGCTTCTAAAATGACGACATGACATGGCATCTTCTAAAACGATGACATGACATGGTAGGTTCTCAAATGATAACATGACATGGTAGCTTCTAAAAAGATGACATGATATGGTAGCTTCTGAAATGACGACATGACATGATAGCTTCTAAAAAGATGACGTGACATGGTAGCTTCTGAAATGACGACATGACATGATAGCTTCTAAAAAGATAACATGACATGGTAGGTTCTAAAATGACGACATGACATGATAACTTCTAAAAAGATGACATGATATGGTAGCTTCTGAAATGACGACATGACATGATAGCTTCTAAAAAGATGACATGATATGGTAGCTTCTGAAATGACGACATGACGTGATAGCTTCTAAAAAGATAACATGACATGACAGGTTCTAAAATGATGATATGACATGGTAGCTTCTAAAATAATGTCATGACATGGTAGGTTTTAAAAGGATGACATGATATGGTAGCTTCTAAAATGACGACATGACATGGTAGCTTCTAAATTGATGATATGACATGGTAGTTTCTAAAATGACGACATGACATGGTAGGTTCTACTATGACAATGTTACATGGTAGGTTTTAAAAAGATGACATGACATGGTAGCTTCTAAAATGACATGACATGGTAGCTTCTAAATTGACGATATGACATATTAGGTTCTAAAATGACGACATGGAATGGTAGCTTCTAAAAAGATGACGTGACATGGTAGCTTCTAAAATGACGATATGACATGGTAGCTTCTAAAATGACGACATGACATGGTAGGTTTTAAAAAGATGACATGATATGGTAGGTTCATATATGACGACATGACATGGTAGGTTCTAAAATGACATGACATGGTAGGTTCTAAAATAATGACATGACATGGTAGCTTCTTAAATGACATGATATGGTAGCTTCTAAAATGACATGGCATGGTATCTTCTAAAATGATGACATGACATGGTAGCTTCTAAAATGATGACATGACATGGTAGCTTCTAAAATGACGGCATGATATGGTAGCTTCTAAAAAGACGCCATGACATGGTAGCTTCTAAAATGACGACATGACATGTTAGGTTCTAAAACGATGACATGTCATCGTAGGTTCTAAAATGACGACATGATATGGTAGGTTCTAAAAAGATGAAATGATATTGTAGGTCTAAAAAGATGACATGACATGATAGCTTCTAAAATGACGACATGACATGGTAGCTTCCAAAATGACGACATGATATGGTAATTTCTAAAATGACGACATGACATGATAGCTTCTAAAAAGATGACATGATATGGTAGCTTCTGAAATGACGACATGACATGATAGCTTCTAAAAAGATGACGTGACATGGTAGCTTCTGAAATGACGACATGACATGATAGCTTCTAAAAAGATAACATGACATGGTAGGTTCTAAAATGACGACATGACATGATAACTTCTAAAAAGATGACATGATATGGTAGCTTCTGAAATGACGACATGACATGATAGCTTCTAAAAAGATGACATGATATGGTAGCTTCTGAAATGACGACATGACGTGATAGCTTCTAAAAAGATAACATGACATGGTAGGTTCTAAAATGACGACATGACATGATAACTTCTAAAAAGATGACATGATATGGTAGCTTTTTAAATGACGTTATGACATGGTAGCTTGTAAAAAGATGACGTGACATGGTAGCTTCGAAAATGACGACAAGACATGGTAGGTTCTAAAGAGATGACATGATATGGCAGCTTCTAAAATGACGACATGACATAGTAGCTTCTAAATAGATGACGACATGATATGGCGGCTTCTAAAATGAAGAAGACATGGTAGCTTCTAAAAAGATGACGACATGACATGGTAGCTTCTAAAAAGATGACGACATGATATGGTGGCTTCTAAAATGAAGAAGACATGGTAGCTTCTAAAAAGATGACATGATATGGCAGCTTCTTAAATGACGACATGACACCATAGCTTCTAAAATGACGACATGACATGAAAGCTTTTAAAATGACGACATGGCATGGTAGGTTTTAATATGATGACGTGACATGGTAGCTTCTAAAATGACGACATGACATGGAAGCTTCTAAAATGACGACATGACATGGTAGCTTCTAAAAAGATGACATGACATATTAGGTTCTAAAATGACGACATGGAATGGTAGCTTCTAAAAAGATGACATGACATGGTAGGTTCTAGAATTATGACATGACATGGTAGCTTCTAAAATGACGATATGACATGGTAGCTTCTAAAATGACATGACATGACAGGTTCTAAAATGATGATATGACATGGTAGCTTCTAAAATAATGTCATGACATGGTAGGTTTTAAAAGGATGACATGATATGGTAGCTTCTAAAATGACGACATGACATGGTAGCTTCTAAATTGATGATATGACATGGTAGCTTCTAAATTGATGATATGACATGGTAGCTTCTAAAATGACGACATGACATGGTAGCTTCTAAAATGACAACATGACATGGAAGCTTCTAAAAAGATGACATGACATGGTAGCTTCTAAAATGACAATATGACATGGTAGCTTCAAAAATGACGACATGATATGGTAGCTTCTAAAATGACGACATGACATGGTCGGTTCTAAAAAGTTGACATGACATGGTAGCTTCTAAAATGACGACATGACATGGTAGCTTCTAAAAAGATAACATGACATGGTAGCTTCTAAAATGACGACATGATTGGTAGCTTCTAAAATGGCATGATATGGTAGCTTCGTAAAGGACGACATGACAAGATAGCTTCAAAAATGACGACATGACATGGTAGGTACTAAAATAACGACATGACATGGTAGCTTCTAAAATGTCGACATGATATGGTAGCTTCTAAAATGACGACATGATATGGTAGGTTCTAAAAAGATGACATGATATGGTAGCTTCTAAAATGACGACATGATATGGTAGGTTCTAAAATGACGACATGACATGGTAGGTTCTAAAATAACAACATGACATGACAGTTTCTTAAATGATGACATGACATGATAGCTTCTCAAATGACGACATGGCATGGTAGGTTCTAAAAAGATGAAGTGACATGGTAGCTTCTAAAATGACGACATGACATGGTAGCTTCTAAAATGACAACATGACATGGTAGCTTCTAAAAAGATGACGACATGACATGGTAGCTTCTAAAATGACGACATGAAATGGTAGCTTTTTAAAAAATGACGTGACATGGTAGCTTCTAAAATGACGACATGGCATGGTAGGTTCTAAAATGACGACATGATATGGTAGGTTCTAAAAAGATGACATGATATGGTAGCTTCTAAAATGACGACATGATATGGTAGGTTCTAAAACGATGACATGACATCGTAGGTTCTAAAACGATGACATGACATGGTAGGTTCTAAAATGACGACATGACATGGTAGCTTCTAAAATAACGACATGACATGGTCGGTTCTAAAAAATTGACATGACATGGTAGCTTCTAAAATGATGACATGACATGGTAGCTTCTAAAATGACGACATGACATGGTAGCTTCTAAAATAACGACATGACATGGTCGGTTCTAAAAAATTGACATGACATGGTAGCTTCTAAAATGATGACATGACATGGTAGCTTCTAAAATGATGACATGACATTGTAGCTTCTAAAATAATGTCATGACATTGTAGGTTCTAAAATGATGACATGACATGGTAGCTTCTAAAATGGCGACAAGACATGGTAGCTTCTAAAATGAAGACATGATATGGTAACTTCTAAAAAGATAACATGACATGGTAGCTTCTAAAATGACGACATAATTGGTAGCTTCTAAAATGACATGATATGGTAGCTTCTAAAAAGATGACATGATATGGTAGCTTCTAAAATGACGACATGACATGGTAGGTTCTAAAATAACGACATGACATGGTAGCTTCTAAAATGACGACATGATATGGTAGTTTCTAAAATGACGACATGATATGGTAGGTTTTAAAAAGATGACATGATATGGTAGCTTCTAAAATGACGACATGATATGGTAGGTTCTAAAACGATGACATAACATGGTAGGTTCTAAAATGACGACATGATATGGTAGGTTCTAAAATGACGACATGATATGGTAGGTTCTAAAATAACGACATGACATGGCAGCTTCTTAAATGACGACATTACATGATAGCTTCTAAAATGACGACATGGCATGGTAGGTTCTAAAAGGATGACATGATATGGTAGCTTCTAAAATGGCGACATGACATGGTAGCTTCTAAAATGACAACATGACATGGTAGCTTCTAAAAACATGACATGACATGGTAGCTTCTAAAAAGATGAAATGATATGGTAGGTTCTAAAAAGATGACATGACATGGTAGCTTCTAAAACGATGACATGACATGGTAGGTTCTAAAATGACGACATGATATGGTAGGTTCTAGAAAGATGGCATGATATGGAAGCTTCTAAAATGACGACATGATATGGTAGGTTCTAAAAAGATGACCTGACATGGTAGGTTCTAAAATGACGACATGACATGGTAGGTTCTAAAATGACGACATGACGTGGTGGGTTCTAAAATGACGACATGACATTGTAGCTTCTAAAAAGATGATGTAACCGGGACTGTGTAGGTATACAGGAAGACCAGACACAGGCTACGGAGGTGAGACTTTTTTTGTTTGTCTATTGACAGATAGACACCCTGAAACACATGTATAGGGAATACATACTAGTTCAGTATAAACATGTACACATATATAAATAAATACAACAAATTAATATCACAAACCATTTCTATTAGAGTAGGAGTAATTTTAATATCGTTCATCAGAAAACACAGCACATTTAATTGAGGCAACCATGCAAGAACGACAACTCCTTTATAAGAGAAACACAAGGCAAATACTTCATACTAATGTACACGTTGCGATGAACGTTAAACAAATTAAATGCTACAGATAGAGAAACTATGTATCTTACACAATTGCAATATAATGACACAATAATTATTAAGTTTCGTACCCTGTGGGTGACACTGGGGTGTAGATTATTCCACTTCCTCTGGAGGAATAGATCGCAGCTATAAAAATAAACAAACCACATTCAGAATATTCTAAATGCGCACATACATACAAATAAAATTGAATTTGGTATTGTGTAAATTACTAATAAACTTCATGACGATAAAGTATATGAAATGTCAGGTCATATCATTCGTTCATTAATTCATTCTTTCATTTAACTATTTAAACACCTTAACTAACATTTTAAAGTATATGCGTTATGTAAATAATGCTGAACAGTGTTAAACTTATGTATAAACGCCATTGCACAAAATATACACAACTACACGATTATACATTTTAGCAAACATTATGATGCACTAGAATAATCAATTTACACCAATACCATTACTACACAGTACATAACATATATACAATCCTTCAAACATTATACTAACCTTTAGATTTGTTGTTTAGTCCTAAGTGCTCTGAGATGCGATCGTTTACGTGCTCTGATTGTTGTGAAGTGCAATGGCTGACGTGCAAGTAGCTTTTAGTATTTTAAAAACAAGCCAATCAACACAAGGGGCCGCGCAAGACAAAGAACATAAGACAGGCAATGACACAACACAGCCTGTCACCCCTTATACCCGTAATAGACGTGACAAAGATTTAAAAATAACTATAGGCTAACGCTTGAAGATGATACTATTAGAGGTAAAACTATAAACAATCACAATTCTAACAACCTGAAATGACAACCTATATACATGGAAATGCATATCTGTCACACAGACATGACATGGTAGGTTCTAAAAAGATAACATGATATAGTAGCTTCTAAAAATATGACATGACTTGGTAGCTTCTAAAAAGATGACATGATATGGTAGCTTCTAAAAAGATGACATGACATGGTAGGTTCTAAAAAGATGACATGACATGGTAGGTTCTAAAAAGATAACATGATATAGTAGCTTCTAAAAATATGACATGACTTGGTAGCTTCTAAAAAGATGACATGACATGGTAGCTTCTAAAAAGATAACATGATATAGTAGCTTCTAAAAAGATGACATGACATGGTAGGTTCTAAAAAGATGACATGACATGGTAGGTTCTAAAAAGATGACATGACATGGTAGGTTCTAAAAAGATGACATGACATGGTAGGTTCTAAAAAGATGACATGACATGGTAGGTTCTAAAAAGATGACATGACATGGTAGGTTCTAAACAGATAACATGATATGGTAGCTTCTAAAAAGATGACATGGCATGGTAGGTTCTAAAAAGATGACATGATATGGTAGGTTCTAAAAAGATGACATGACATGGTAGCTTCTAAAAAGATGACATGATATGGTAGGTTCTAAAAAGATGACATGACATGGTAGCTTCTAAAAAGATGACATTTTTCCTTGGGTCGGGTAGAATCCGAGTTTATGTTTGTGAAGCACGAAGCTGCTCGTATTGTTTGCTTCTTAATCGTTTTTTCTCCCACTTGAAGCTGACACGCTGTGATGTGACTCAAATACTGTACAAAGATCAGTTTGTTGCTGAGTGGTTTTGATGTTACTTTGTCCACCAAAGACCGGGGTTTTATTTCCCACATGACGTGGTGTTGCTGAAATCATGTACACCGACTCACAATAAACCCTGGCGTATAAGAAATGATAGATCATTATTCTCACAGTAGGGATTTTGCTCTTAAAATATATGGCCGATATGTACATCATTACAGTGGTATTTTTTTAGTGTATGTGTGTGTGTGTATGTGTGTGTGTGTGTGTGTGTGTGTGTGTGTGTGTGTGTGTGTGTGTGTGTGTGTGTGTGTGTGTGTGATAAAGAAGGGGGGGGGGGGGGGGGGCATGAAAAAATGACACAGCGCGAAAGAGGGAGTCAGCAAAATTTGGAACAATTATTCCAGGGGAGTCACCATGCAGTCACCTACCTTAGAGAAGTGGCTGAAGTGCCGCCCAAGCTCCAATAGATATGTATATCCTACTATCACACGAGTCCCAAAGAGGTACAGGTCAGCCGAAATTGCTGTCAGAAGGCGACCTCTTTAGCACTAAAGCAACAACAGTGGCCGAAGTGCCGCCCGCGCTGACCACAGAAAATAGCATACCTCTCAGTTATTAAAGAACAGACACGTTTTATGAGGATTTAAGTGAATATCTACAAACACATTGCGACATGTACACAAATAAATATTTATTATTTCCGTGGTCCATATATCCATATTATATTTGTGTACAGCAGAGACCATATAATATATTTTCTCTGTGTTACAGCGACGAATTACTGGGCAAGAGAGATTCGAAGCACCCTTGCATGATGTTTGACGATCGTCACCCTTCAAGTCGAGGCTTGAATCAAGGCTAGCGTATTACTCCTTGCAGGGTCGATGCATTGATCATCGCTGTGCGGAGTTTACATATAAATATGGCCGCTGCGGAAGCATTCAACGTTGAGAAACTTTTGTCACTTTTGAGAACATGCCGAGGAGAGAAGAACGAAATACTAATAGACATGTATGTTGACGCATACGAGGAACTGGGAAAGTAAGAATATCAGTAATTCGATCCCTGTCTGTTTTTGATGGACACACCAGACGGTAGCATATGAAGGTCCGATTTTCGATCACCCTTACCTCTGTGTTGAGGAGGTGATCGAGAAGTTGACGAGTACAGGGTGATATTCGTTTGTTGATTTGACAACAATGCTTGCTAACGGGCGCAGCTAACCATAACGCTAATTGACCCAGGCTGCCTACTGTGGCTCTCGCTTCACAGATCTCACATACCTCTTCAATCCTTAGTGTTAGTCGTGTTAGGCACAGGGTAGGTAGCCCTTTCGTTCCGATCAAGCACCCCTTTGCGATTATTATGGTTAGGTACTCCTTTCCGATCAAACACCCCATCACGATCCTTAAAGGAGCACTGATCTAACGCCATTCCCCGGACTGGTTGTTGCCTTTGTTATTGTTTTTTCCCCCGTGAGTACCCGGATGATACGCAACGCAACTGAGCGTGACCAGAGACTGGGCAACCATCTGCAAGGACAGCTAAATAAACTTGGAGGCTGGAGGCAATATTTGTTTTACGCATTTTTTAATAAACACTGATTGGTTAAATGTGATCTATAAAGATTCGACAAACGGCGCATGTTAATTAATTTCTTCAGCCTAAACAAACAGACAAAAAGAACCGCGGAGCTCATCGGAAGTCGTCATTTGGAAATACCCCAGATGGTTATAGTTTAATACTAAAAAAAAGTATCCTTGCAGTGAAAGCATTTTCGGATTTCGGATTGCGTCGATAATACAATTACTACTACCTTGTTGTCATCCACGTTTTCTCGTATAACCCTACACTTGTGTATTTGTCGTCATTCACTTGATGCTCAGTTAATGAATTTATTACAGGTACAATTAGTGGTAGCACCACTTAGATTACCTGACAAAGGTTCTCATTTGGCATTTATTGTGTCTGGGGTAATTATTCAATCTAAATCCAGGTTTGAAGTGAGGTGAAATGCGCGTTATGTAATATGCACGTGGCAGCCCAGCAAGAGATGAATGATCAGTTGATTTACTTTTTTAGGTAAATCAACGGATCGTTCCTAGTCATCAAAGGATTAACAGAAAATACGTTGATTGATTAATCACTGTTATCTTGCACAGTGGATATGTCAAAAGTGAGTGTTTACATGTCTAGGTTTACTAAAACAAAGGGAATACACTCATATCATGGCGTGAAGTGCCAATGTAAAAACAACATACTTTGTTCAAAGGGTTAACCGATAATACGTTGATTGGTTGCTCATTGTTATCAAACTCAGTGGATTTTTTAGGAACCGTGGACGTAATGAAAATAGTTGTCACGTGGCCTTTCTCAGCCAACCCTTGAGACTTGACACCTATGTGAAACACCTGAAACAATCCAAGTGATCAGTTGAGAAACGAACACTGGTTATAATATCCCGAAACGATATATATCTTTTAGAATATTTGATAGTTACAGAGACACGTGACATCGAATAAGTTATTTTGTATAGCTGCAGATGAGTGGGACATTATTCCTTTGTGTGAATATTCACGGATACATTCCTCGAACAAGGAAGCTGCCTATTTATACACATAAATTTGGTAAGTTGTAATTATGGTATTTGCATTTTGTTTTCCTTCATTTGAACCGTTTCGTCCTTGTTTCTCTACGTCTTGGTTGGGAAATTCTTCAATGCGCGATAGACCTTGTTTTCACAGGTCATTTCCTTTGTAAGCGTGTATAGATTACCGTCAATTTGTAAAATGTGATTCTCTCAAGCAATTTATAAAATGTGTAAATATTTCAGTCCTTTTGACTAAAAAATCTGTCTAGATTGATTAAGACGATCAAAAGGGCCTACCAACATCACAACAGATTATTATGTAGGATCAGAAGCCAAACAACATAGAAATGTACTTTTCAACGTAACATTTTCAGTCTCTTGGTGATGACATTAAACATCAAAATGTTTGGAATTCGTTATCATAATAATACAGATGGAAATGTTTTTCAGTCACTTTGTAAAATAACTGAATATTTATACGTTTAATAAATATGTTACACATTTTGACAGTAAAAAAATATACACACTATTAAAAAGCAATGCTCAGATGAAATATTTACTTTGTGTTGCAAGTCAAGATAGTGTAAACGAAAATCGCAAAATTTCCAAGCAAGTGACTTATCAAAACTTCGTCACCATTACCGATGCTACCCACAAAGATACCTACATTTCCTTATTATCTCGAAAACTGTATTTCATTTTGTTGATCAATGTGACCATACGCTCTTATTACTACCGGTATCCATAAAAGTGACTAATGCGCTTACGAATGGCGCAACAGAGGTTGCGAGCTAGTCTAGATTTCTGCTCTACATCCGGGTACTCACTGGGAAAAAACAATAACAAAGGCAACAACCAGTCCCGGGGAATTGCGTTAGATCAGTGCCCCTTTAAGGTTGGGCACCACTTCCCGATCAAATACACCTTACGATCCTTAGGGTCAGTTGTTAGGAAGCAAATTGTTTAGCTGTCTGTTTTAACTTCTAAATTCAATGTAATTTGAGGAAACTCCATACAATTTTTATCTAGTTTCGAGTTTTGCGAAGAAAATGGCTACTGCATATGCACATAAAGGTAAACAATCGGGTGCTGATGATTTGGTATATGAACACGGATTATTTGTGATAGCACATGTGGTCCAGTAGTAGGGTGTAGCTTAATTAGATTAACTCATTACTTCTTAGCTTCAAGCTGGCAACATGAGTTCGATTCTCCAGTAATTGAAATATGAAAAAGTGCACCCGGTAAAGTGCACTACTCCTGTTGATTAGTGGCCCACAATTGTAGTCATCCACTGCCGTTGGAAACCAAGGAAATTAGCTAAACTATGGAATAGAATTATTTGCAACTGAGGTCGAAGAAGGCCTAAAAGCAGGGACAAGACTGCAATTTACTGGGTGTGGCATATGGTGCTAATATTGGCTCTCACTTCACTGATCTTATGATCATTTCCCATCATTTGGGTTAGTACCTCTTTCTTGTATCTTGGGTATAGTTTTGTGGGTTAGCATATAATTTAGCACTCTCGCCTCTTTTAACAAATTAGTCCAATGTAATCTGAGGAAAATAGACAATTTTTATGAACAGATAATAAACCATCAAACTGATGTGTTTAAGTTGGGTTTAGAAAATATTTTTAACAGTGCTTGCAGTTATATCTTATCATCCGAAACTCCATAATAATATGGGCATTAGAATGTTATTTCTGTAGGCCCACTGTTAATGATGATAATTTCTTTCTTAAACAATGTTAAAATTTAGCATCAGTTGATTTGTCATGCCGATAGTGGTACTTGTATTCACACATTGTCATAATGTTTCAGACTTCTGGTTCTATTTGGGAGTGTTTTTGGTTTTGTCAACTCTGATGTAACCAGCAAGGTTGAGATTCTCCGAGCCCATCGGAGCTCAGGACAATCAGAGAACTTTGACTCCATCAAGTCCATGCTGGACTACGAGGTCAAGAACAATCTCACCGCCAGGAAAGATAAGCCATCAGGGTCTCGCACCCTACTGCGCTTACATCGGGCCCTGGAATTCATCGTGCAGATCCTGGAAGAGATATGCAAGGGGGATAAAGACACCAAGATGGCCACCGTCTCCTTGCAAGCTTACAATCGAACACTTGCTAAATACCATCCATGGCTCATCCGTAAGGGTGTCCACATCTCCTTCTACACACTGCCGGGGAGGACTCAACTGCTGCAGCGGATGCAGTTGCAGGAGGAGGAACGAGCTCAGGCCGTCCTGAAAGAGATCATTTCGTTGGCCGATAATTTATACACTGAAACACAGGTGCTGTATGCAGATAGAAACCTGCTTGATCTACCATAACTCCTCCTAGGTATTTGTCCACATCCTACAGTGTATTCCTATCTATGATTCCATCTTCTATGTGATAGGGCATGTGCCAATATTGGGTTATACAACTTCTGCAGCTAACACTTGTAGTCTTATTATTAGTCACTTGTGGTAAGCAGTGTTTGAAATATGCATGAAAGTCAAGGGTTCCATATTGTTATGTCAAAAGTTCCAGGCTTAATGTTTTTAGTTCATCCAGTGTATCATATGATGGTGAATGGGTCCCAGGTAGCTATCATCATGATCATAATAGATAACTGAGGAAGTACACTGAAGGACCTGTTAAGTCCATGAATTATTACATGTCTCTCCAGAAGTCCCATGATTTTATTTCTGCAACAAGGTAAATAGAGATTATAACCCTTGTGTGCACCAGTATCACAAATGTCATATGTTTGGAAAAAAAATGTATTATTAGAGCCTTGGCCTCATATATTTCTAACATATGATATTTACAGAAACGGGGTCACAGGTGGCCCAGTCATCTGAGGCACAGCGATTCTCTGTGCAGAGTTGCCTCCCTTGGGCACGCCAGAAACCTATGATTTGAATCCCGGTTTGCCCCGATTATGTTTCTAGATTTGTCAGCACCATACCCGTGCTCGTGAGTTTCACCGAAGTGGTAAATGTCTGAAACCTGCATCACTTCGGGCTTTCCTCCCACATGAAGCTGACACGCCGTGATTTTACAAGAGTACTGTTAAAGCGGCGTTAAACCCATCTCAGTCACTCACTCACTATGATACAAAACACATGATGATAATAATCTCTTCATCATATGTCAGTCTAAACATAATCGATGTTTAAGACATATTTTTATTCGAAGAAGTAACTTGAGAAACTGCATTTGAATCCAATGTTTGAGAAAAACGTCCCATTTATCATATAGTGCCAAATTAGTTGCAGCTGTTTCTTGTCTACAGAATACCCCTACCTAAACTTATTTGAAGCGATAGTCAATAATTTATTCAGTATGCTGTCATTGTATTGATGTATGGGGCTTGAAAGTAGTTCCTGCCCGGGGACCTCATTTGCATATTCATATGGTCATGAATCCAAGTTTATGTGATTGGTTTTTCACATCGATAACACTATCCATTTCATGATATATATTTTTATTACACCTAACAGCACATCTTTACACACTGCACAACAAATGAGACCACATGTATTTACATTATTATGTTTTGAAAAGTTATTATTTTTTTTAACACTTAAATCAGAAAATATGATAAACAAAATCTTAGTGGGCTAACAGTGAAAGTACAGAGAGTTTTAGTTGGGTTTTAGCTTTTTATGCGGTCCTGCAGTATTTGTTTTTACATGGTTACAGCTGGGATATATTAAAACCAACATCATGTATACAGCATTTGTTCTGACCCTAATGGTAAAAACTGAGATTTCTGGGGTCCAAGATACAACTACAGTAAAACCCATGGACCCCAGGACCACTTTAATTTTGAATCCTTGTGAAGATCCGGATTAGAATTGGTCTCATCAACCCATGCTTGTCGTAAGCTTGATCTCAGCGTCCAACATTCCCACAGTTGTACAGTCAATCACCACTGTGTTGAGTTTGGCCATCGCCAAGTTGATGTCAACTCTTTACAGAAATTAACCAAGAAATTCTGCTAGCCTGAATTGTGATATCATACAGCAATAACCTCCAAAATGTAAAAAATTCTCTGAGCCCTTTGGATACCTTTAACTTAAACAAAACTGATGCGGGCAAGCAGGCTAGTGCTAATTTCTTTCTCTGTGTTTCTATCACCCTGAATACATTGGGTCAAGATCTTGTGTAGTGAGACTGTGATCATGTTTGTATGATGTCAGCTAATGAAATGAGGCCATGCAGCAGGCTGGTGTTCACTGCAGTGATATGTCTTGAATTTTGCTTAAAGCGACATAAAAACCTACTTACTCACTATAGTAGAGGTTGCATAGTTGTGAAGATGTTGCATACAATGTCAAGAGGTGTGAATGGAATGCTCATTGGCCAGAGCAGTCACTGGTTTCCTTCACGCTGGCCCAGTGGGGATTCCCGGTTAGAATTGGTCCCCTACCCGGGTACTAAAATGTCTGATTGGTAATTGTTTTACCGCAGCCCTAGCTAAAACTAGATACATGTGTCAAACAATCAGATCATGTGTTCACTGAAGTTGACTGAAGATTTATCTTTACTTAAAGATATACAAGTCAAAACTTGTCAAAAGGAATGTGTGCATCGTCAGAAAGAAATGCGAACATTAGCGACTTGTAGTGTAACCACTGATCTATAGTACGTTTTTGTCATTTTATCACGTGACTAACCACGTGGGTACTTGGGTCCTACTCAGGGCCCACCCTACCTGAGTACCCGAGTTACCCGTCCCAGCCCTAAAACCTATGCCAGTCATGGGCTTTGAAGGTTTAGAATAGGTCACCAGCAGCCAATGCCAGTCGTGGGGATTCAAGGTCAGAATAAGTCTCCAGTAGCCTATGCTAGACTCGAGGATTCCAGGTTAGAATAGGTCACCAGCAGCCAATGCCAGTCATGGGGATTCCAGGTCAGAATAGGTCACCAGTAGCCTATGCTAGACTTGAGGATTCCAGGTTAGAATAGGTCACCAGCAGCCAATGCCAGTCGTGGGGATTCCAGGTCAGAATAGGTCACCAGTAGCCTATGCTAGACTCGAGGATTCCAGGTTAGAATAGGTCACCAGCAGCCAATGCCAGTCGTGGGGATTCCAGGTCAGAATAGGTCACCAATAGCCAATGCCAGTCATGGGCATTGAAGGTTTTGAATAGGTCACCAGCAGCCAATGCCAGTCGCAGGGATTCCGGGTCAGAATAAGTCTCCAGCAGCTTATGCGAGTCGTGGGGATTCCAGGTCAGAATAAGTCCCCAGCAACCTATGCTAGACATGAGGATTCCAGGTTAGAATATTCCCCAGATCCCCATGCTAGTCATTGTGATTTCAGTTTATAATAGGTCCACAGCAGCCAGTAAGAGGTGACCAAATAGATTGTTGACTTGGCTGATGGCATGTCCTCATACCCTGTTGGAGTGGATCGCTGTTCACAATATTGATTACTTACGGGCCGCCATCGTATAGATGGAATATTGCAGAGTGCAGCTTTGAATAACAAACAAACAAACCTTGCTGGTGCCAGACTGTGGCTTGATTCATTGGTTATACATAGTAACTGCACAGTAAAGTAAATATTCAACGTAATAAGCACCCAGGGCGCTCTCAAAATTAGAAATAGGGGGCTCTTATTAGAAATTTATTTTGGTGAGTTAAAGGATAAATTTTGTGGTTTATGCTGACAGCCTGAAATGTTTATATACGACATATATTTTTCCAGAATTTAATTGCCCATAATTAAGGGTGCATATAACCCACGAGTGCGTATTATACGCGAATAAATAAGTCTTGTGTATATTGGTCAATCGGAAGGGGTGCTAATTGGGATTGTTGGCGCTTATTAGAGCGGGGCGCTTATTACGTCAAATACGGTATGTGTTCAAGGTGATGGAGGAACATAGAACATACAAACCTGAAGTATTGACCTTGACGTTTATCAAGTCGGGTTTACAGCTAAATGAATAAGCAAGCATTCCAACTTTTTCTGTCAACATGTTCAACACAACGATGTTCGACTGTACCCTGATATGTAGGGTTTGAGTGTATTGTGTAAGATATATCTAACTTATTTTGGATTATACATTAACCATATCAATGACAAGAATGATATATATCAAATATGTTATAACATGGTCATATATCATATGATTCAGGACCAGAACTGATATATCAAATGTAACATGTAGGAATATTATCAAATTTATCATGTAGGAGTTATGTATCGAATATATATATATATAAGTGGAGTAAGATTGAACACAGTTTTAATAGGCTAGCGCTTTCAACTCGTATAAGTATGGGTAGAAGTGTTTATAGTTAGTGATTTGTTGGTTCTGGCAAAATCACATTAGATGTATGTTTTATTGGTTGTAGTTTTTAATTGACTGTTTTATGAATAGATGTAGAAACTGTGAACCATTAGATCATGCCTCATTAGCTTAGGTTACTCACCATGTCAGGGACCAGTTTGAACCAGTTTGAACTAGTGCACAGCCCCGTTCTGTCTTAATGTCACATGACCCCCAGAAATTGAATTTGTTTTCAAGGACATCTCTTGAGACCTGGTTTCTGGTTATGTACTAACTATCCCCTTCCTTTACATCCTCCTCTGTATCCGTGTATGTCATCCCGTGTACTGCAACTGTATAACCTCTCCTTTCTACTCAAGCCATCATACCTGCTCCTTTCATCCTTCCCTTTTATACCCACTTCCATACCCGACTTTATATCCTTCTCTTTATATCCTCACCTTCATCCCCACTCTTTATACCCACTCTTTCATCCCCTCCTCTTTATACCCACTTTATATCCTTCTCTTTATATCCTCCCCTTCATCCCCCTTTTTCATCCCCTCGTCTTTATACCCACTTCCATACCCCCACTTTATATCCTTCTCTTCATATCCTCCTCTTTTTCCCACTCCTTCATCCCCTCCTCTTTATACCGACCCCTTTTTATCCTCCTCTTTATATCGACCCCTCTATATCTTCTTCTTTGTACTGACCTCTTTATATCTTCCTCATTATCAGTCCCAGGCTAATTCTGTGATAAACTGATCAAAAGCCTGCAGTAAAATTTACGAAATTCTGCAACTGAGATTACCTCTTTCTGCGGTAAATTTCCCCCTAAAATACAAACTCATTTGCTTAGTGTCACTGATATTTAGTTATGGTTGGATGTTAACACATTAGAGATAATAACGTTTAAAAGTGAAAATGATTTCAAATTTTGTTTATTGTAGGATTCATATTTTGTGTGTTTGAATCCTATGTTAATGTTTGGGCATCATAGAGTGCAAAATGTTATAGAAGAGGTTGAAAATAATGAAAGTTAGTGTATTGATTGATAAAAAAAAAGCAAAATCTGTGATTTGTCTGCAAGTCTGTGGTCATTTACATTTTCTGCCAATTTTTCTGCGATCGTGGAAACGCAGAATGTGCTGGGACTGCATTGTACCTTCCTCTCTGTCTTGTTTATACCCTCTCCTCTGTGAACCTGGAGGTGAGGAGAGCACATTCCTCCAACACAAGCCATGGTGGGGAATCAGGGTATTGATCCAAATGGAAAGGGGATACAATACCCTGGATAATAGAGGATGGTGCTGGAGGTGTGATGTGGTGATGTGTGATCATTGTGACGGTAGTAGTGATTTGTGTTCCTATGTATAGTGTTGTGATGTGTTGCTTCATAGACAAATAGCAGGTGTGATGAAATGTTATGCAGCTTGTGTTTATGCAGACAGTTTCCACACAACAGGTTTTGATCCCACCTACCTCTCCTCTTTCATCACCGTTTATTTGTGATTTAGAACAGAGTCTGGTTTTTGTTATTGTTTTCAAGATTTTTTTCTTGGAACAGGTGTTGGTGGATTGTAGTAAGATGTAAGCAATGGTGTTATATGGGTGTGTTTTCATGTCAACAAAAGTTATATTTCTCAGTAGTTTCAATGTACTGTATTCGCCGTAATAAGTGCCCTGCTCCTGTCAGTGCCTCGTAATCAACTTCTGGACCAATCTGTGAGTGATGTTTATAAGCCTCCATTAGCCATCACAAACCTTACGGTAGTTTCTTGTGTATTTTACAGATTCTTTTTACAGAAAACAACAGTGTAGAAGGGAATATAAAAAAAATATTATATAAAATTTAAGTTTCATTAACAACAAATTTGACTTGTGTGTGGTCTTATTAAGCATCCAGGGTGCTTATTACGATGAATATGGTAATAGAAAAGAATTTTGTAATTTAGATATGTACTTGTATCTTTGTAAGTTAATCAGCTATGTAACACAGATTATTTATTTAGTCATGCTTTTAACATGTTTTATTAATTTATGACACAGAATTAATGATGTTGCTAATGGTTCTAATCACTGAGTGTTTGTGTTAAAATTTCAATCTCCAAACAAGTCCTTTGTCCAAAGTAACAGATGCTATTTTCCCCTATGGGGATTGTGGGTTTGAATTGGTCCCCAGCGTGATGGACAGTCCTGGGTCAAGGAAACTGGTATTCCTGCGCCAGTCCCCACATACGTCACACCACTCAGACTTCAGCGTTAGTGATCGATTACAACTGATTATTGATATATTTCACTATCAGACATTTGTGGCCGTAATGATTGTGCAAGAAATTATTCAGATATGCATCAAACTATCATCGATACATTAAATGTGTGACTGTTCAGCATGAACATGTGTTACCATGGTTACAGATTAGGCATCTAAAAGTTACAAAAATAATCATGATTTAGAATATAACTCTTTGTTTGTTTGTTGTTTAACACCGCACTCAGCAATATTCCAGCTAATTACGGCGGTCTGTGAAAAATTGAGTCTGAACAAGTGAATCCATGCAGTGGTTGACATTACAAGCAACGATCCTGACCATCCTAGCCATAAAGTTGCCTCTTATGACAGGAATAGATGCTGGGGAACAATTCTATCATGTCAACTGTAAAACTACCAACAACTTATTGTTAATTATACATTATAATTTATAGAAAACTCAATAAATGATCACAGATTTGATGCTAAATATATTTATCAAACTTGTCTGATTACCGGTAATTAATAACTGCCATAATTTACACATTTCAAAGTCTTTTGAGTATGAGATGACAATATATCTTTGCCTTTAACTTTTTTGTAGACTGGATGACTATTTTGTGATTTGTACATGAATATGTTAGCTTATGAAGTGCAAAAAGTGGTGAGAAACGTGAAGATTTTGAAGAGTATATAAACTCATGTATAATAATAATTATTATTATTATTATTATTATTATTATTATTATTATTATTTTGATCCCCCAACCATATTAAGGTGTCAGATAACTTTCTTTCAGTTTTTGTTAGAGACAGACTTTTGGAGCAACACTTCAAGATGTTTTATTTTCTTCTCTGAAAGGAGGTGCCAACACATTAAATTTTCAGCCACATTATTTTTATTCTCTTGTTTTCAAAACATATTATTTTATTTAAAATCCCCAGCCCCCGAATATCATATGTCTCACGTAATGGCCTGAATATTCATTTCATATCAGACCTGTGATTGAAGATAAGTCTTCATACCATTTTCTGAACATAACAAGCCTTGCACAAGTTTTTTTGTAAGTGATTTTGTAAAAATAATTACACCTAATATATATTGTGTGTAGATGATTGTTTATTGAATTCTGCCAAGTAATTATTTCATTTGTCCAAGATAGAGGACAAGTCAGGAGGTATTATCTGGATATACAAGTAGCGCCATGAGCACAACGGAAGCTTTCACATATATTTCACGTGTCAATCCTTTTTGTCTCAAAAATGTACTTTCACAAATTCTCCATCTTCCAGTAGAGCTACATATCACATGTTGCATGAATTGCATGTGCAGCGCACGGCCCCACGTCTGCAGTAAGTTGACCCAGATTGTAGTGGTCATCATGTGATAATGCAATGTTTCATTGGTTAAGGGTATATCTCATTAAAATCAGATCTTTTACTGTAACTGGAGCAAACCATCCAATCTTCTGATTTGATACCTCTGCATGACAAGTGTAAGAAATGGAGCAAAAGATATGATTTTAATATGTTAAAGATTGAATAATAAGTCTTATCCTCAGATTGGTCCTTCTCACTAATTATGACACTGTGTCTTTAGACAAATTGTTTCCTTGCCATTAAGGGTGTGGCTGCTAGGGCCATCTTGTAAATTGGTGTCAACTTTAGTCCAGCAAGACAACTTGTCATGCCATATATGTCCTGCTTTATGGGTTTAATGTGTGTTTTATTGTTTTATTTGTGGCCTTGATGACCAGTTTCACTGAACAACTATGTATTGTGCTTGTTTGTTTAATAACAAAGCTGCTATTATATGACACATATTTTTGTTGACAGAATAAATTTTGAAATAAATTAAACTCACTTTGTTATGATTGTGAATTGTTTGTTTGTTGTATGATGCATTTGTACAATTTATTGCTCTGGAAATAAGACAATGGACAAGACAATCTGGTGATTGACATCCACGCAACTGCAATGACATGCATTCAACCAAGTCATCAAGTCACATCCCCTCATTCAACAAGCACAGGTTGCTGGAGACCTTTACTCTTACCCGGTATCAGTTGGGTTTAAAACCACTTTGAACAGTATTTGAGTTACATACAGGCGTGTCAACATAATGTGGATGGAAAACCTGAAGTGATGCAGGTCTCACACGTTTGCTGACAGCCCAAGAAACATAATCAGAGTGAACCCGAAATCACAGCAAGGGAAGCAACTCTACACAGCGAATTGTGGTGCCTCAGACGACTAGGCCATCTGTGCCTCGCCCTTCCCGAGAATCGCAGTGGGTCAGTGAGTGAGTGAGCGACCTGTTAATAATCAATTCTGGGCCACTGAGTGAGTGAGGCAATATGAGTGTTATACTCAAAAGTGAGTGAGTGAGTGGACAACCCATGAATAATAAAATCCGGGCCAGAATGCGGAATGGCAGAATGCACAAGAAACAATCAGCAAGGTGACACATTGACATATAAGTCTGTTGCCCCCATAGCTGCAATGCACGGCTGTGGCTTCAAACTATCTATCCTAACTACTCATCAGATTTCCACCTCTTCCCAAACCATGAGGTCATTTCTGATGTGGCGGACATTTTACAACATCAGAGCGAAGCATTCTACTCGTCATCATAGTATGCAGTGTTTTTATTCAAATGCAACAAGGCAAAGAAGCGTTGGTTTGAACGTAGGTTCAAAGGTCATGATGTCATTTGCTGCTCACATGTCTGGACGATTCAAGCGGCAAGGTCACGTGTCTTACGGCTCCATCGTCCCCTTCTCTCAGATGAGCCGCTGACATCGCGAATATTGCCGAGACACTGATGTGGTGTTCTAGATTATCCGCGACACACTGGAGATGCAGATTGGATGAATCTCACCAGTCTCAGAAAAGAAAAATGACCTGGCGTGAAAATCACAGGCGCTGGGGTGAAGGGGTACACGATCTCCGAGTTTGGCGTTGAATCTTTGGTTTAATATCGGTAAGTTCGACTAAGGACCCAGGCGTCATTCTAGTTTATTTCACGAGATATGCATAATCAAATGTGACTAAACATCACAAACCATGACAAAACAGTTGCTCTCTATTGAAGTAAAGCAAGAAATTCCGCAATCAAATTTCCGGGTCTTTCTATAGGTAAAGCAGACATTTTTTTCTTATCCTAACCTAAGATTGGTATCCTCAAGAGAGTTTCATGAAACGGGACCCCGTGAGTCTTTAGACACGCCGACAGCAAATGATTGCTGGACATACATATACCAGGTATACAATTGACATGTTTCAACTTTAAAAGTTATGAAATAGATATTTGATAACACACCCAAAAGAAAAAAACTGACGGTTAGCCTCAAGTACGAACAGTAATGGATATCGTCCCTGAGCTAAGATATTATACGTGAAATGTTATTAGATAAGAAATATCACTAAATTTTACATTTGTTTTCATTGTAACGGTTGCTGGATTTAATCTGCCACGTTGTCGCGGAGATTGTCAGGCAATTTTGAAAATCTGAAAAGTGATTGAAGCGTTTGTAAAATATTAATTGTTCTACAGCTGACGTAATATGAAATATGAAGAGCCAGAAACAACAACAATAATGATAATAATAACAATAACCTTAATAAAAGAAATAAAAATTATTATAATACCAAAGTAATTCCACTTGTAACCCTTTTTAAGCCCAAAGTGAATCTTGATTTCTCTTAAGATAGTAATGGTCAAATTTGACTTTAATCAGGTTTGGTGCTTGGATCATTGTACCTCAACATAGTACTGTCCCCGGAGACTATTCATGACAACAGGTGTGCATTCTAATTGTTATAACTCATCTCAGTTGTATTGTATATTTACTGTCAGCCGAACGAGCTGTGCAGCAGTTACTGCTCATTCTACCATGAATTTGGAATTTACTCGATTCTGATTGGTCAATCAGAGGCTATTAAATCACAATAAACACGAAACAGCTGGTCAGATGGCCGCATCACCGTTGGAGCTAATATTCATTGAATATCACTTTTATCAGCCATTGTCGGTAGGCATATTTAAATAATTATATCTACAATTACAGGTTACAAAATGCACAGATGCGGTTACTACAATATTCAAAGGATATGTGGCAATACATTTCGTGCAGAAAACATGACAGAAATCTACAAAGGGAATGTATTTACGTTTTGGAGACAACAGAGAGCTTGGAATTTTGGCGCTTTTCTATATACGACTATGACATCATAACTTTTGCGTCACAATGAGCAATATGACGTCATAATGGTGACGTGCGATGTAGAGCAAAAGCCTTGCTTTGTTTTCTTTAGGGATGCCCACCTCATGTTAGCTTACCAATTTGCCGTGCTTATATGCTTTCAATGCCTGTCATATGTTCGAGTGAAGTATTACGGTGTAAACAAACTGCTTGAGTATATAGAGCGACATAGTTTGTTCAGTGATTCTGTAATTCAGATCGATAACACACTTAAAACACTGGAGTCAACTGCCGCTTCACTTAATGTATTTGGAGACACCAAAGAGTTCCCGTTTTATTTAGTCATGGTAGAATGGAGATAAACATCCTGTGTTATCAATGTAGAGCTAGGTTACCTGTAGATTTAACCGCGCTAAATTTAACATTTGGAATTAATTTAGTGCGGTTAAATCTACAGGTAACCTAGCTCTACATTGAAAACACAGTATGTTTATCTCCTAATTAACACTCTTGTTTATATGTATGCTCTAACTCAGGTCAGATGACCTTGACAAAACAGGCCTTGGTCCAAAGACAAAAGGGAGGAAGTCTCACTATCAGCTAGGTTAGTTCTCTGTGGCACCACAACTAATACTGTTTCTTGCAACTATCTACCTATATACATTAAACATTGTATATGATGCAAGCTATAGAGTGGATATCACCTCTGATAGAGAACTGTATACGTTGCACATATCTATGAAAAAACAAATAATCACTATCAGTGCAAGCGTGTGTAACTGTCCATCTTGTGTAGTGTTTAATAATAGTTCTGTTCCAAATAAAATTAAATGCACATACATGGTATATAAATTTAATTTTTGGACAACCCCAGCTTATTTGTCAAAGGAAACAATTTACCATGAAATAACAGGGATTTATCTAGGATTCAATGCAAGCATGCGTAACTGTCCCCATCATGCAGTGCTTAATTATACCGGTAGCTCAGTGTACACAGTATATATATTTAATTTTTGGACAACCCTAGCTTATTTGTCAAAGGAATCAATTTAGCATGAAACAACAGGGAATTATCTAGGATTCCAAACTTACTGCTCTTGTCAGTCAATTTAGATGTTTACAGTTTTTATTTTCTTGAGTACAGTGATATTTTAACATTGCATTCAATGCAACAATGCAAAACTAAACATTAAAGTTTCTTCACCATTTGTGTCAGTGAAATACAAGACACTTCCACAAAGCCGTAACTTTAGATATAATTATGTTTATTACTTGCCCGTGAAGAGATCACCCGTTTAATAAACATACAGCTGTATTACACATTGTGTAAAACCAAAACGCGTGCTTATGTACTCTCGGAACACTTTTCACGAACAAATATTGAAAGCTCTCAACATCCCTTGGCTTATTCAATGATATTGATAGTGGAGTTGATAGATCACTGAGAGGAGCTTATGCACACTCGATGACCCCAGCAACCTTGTTGCTAGGCTGACGTCACATGGCATTGTTTCGCCGATGGATCTTGCAACAAAATTCCACAAATTACGTCATCGGGTATTGTGACGTTATTGTAAACTTTGAGGTGCAAGGCCCGTTCCACAAGGCAATCGTATTGTAGCGCAACGACAGTTGTCAGTCTGTTAAAGTATGTGAGTTGCGATAGGACTTGCGTGAGGACCATGTCAAGTCTTGCAACACTGACTCGCATGTAACATTGGTATTTAAGATCTGAACCACAGTTTCGTAGACAAGGCATTGAAACATTGACACATTTATAAACATGTGTAGCCAAAACAAATTGTTTGTTTGTTTGATTTTGTGTTTTTATAAGAATGACAAAAATTCATTTAAGTAATTTCTTATTGGTTGTTTCTCCCAGTTGATTGAATGTTATGATTAGTCTGTCTTACAGACCTTGATACAAATATATATCAAATACAGCCCATGCAAGTCTAAAATGTTTGGCAAGTCAAGATTTCTGCAGTATCTGGAAATGAAAGGAATCACTGGGCTCCCTTTTATGATATTTTTATTAAGATATCTGAACAACTGTTATTTCCTGTTTGATACTGTCATAGCGACTGATTTACGACATCCATTGTCTGAAGAACATTTAATTGCAAAGGCTCATTACCCTGGAGCCATGACATCTATATGCCTTGAAACTCTTTATTGCTGTTATTTATAAGATGCTAATCCTATTTGTTAATTCCCATTTTTGTGTACATCGACCGTCTGCCATCCTGAACGAGATGTGCAAGTATGTCACTGATGATTTACTGTTTACATTTATATTTATTACTTACTAATGTCAGGTGACCTTGGTTATATAAGCCTTGGTCCAGAGAGATTGAGAGAGAAAAGAAAGTTCTTACCCTTAGCCGAGCTAGGGTTAGGCTGGGTGCTCCGGGGCACCTAGACAATAACCACTACCACTATGTGCTGACCTGGCACATAGTTTCTTTTATATGTATATATCTACATGTATAAAGTAAAACTGTATATACCGCAAACCATCGTCTCCAAGTTGTCACTTCCTACTGAGAAGCATACGTCGGCCTCTTGCATATACGAGTATGCAAATTATTCATTAATCAACGTCAGACCAACACATTGTTAATATGTTCATTTCAGAGACAAGATGTTAATATGTTCATTTCAGAGACAAGATGTTAGTCTATGTTATGATGTATAACCCTTGAAAAAGCATTGGGGTTTAATTGATGAGAGTTTATATTTTCTTTCTTTGGAACTTTGAGGTTTTTAGTAACTAAATGTGTCCATTTGAGTCCTGGCTTGATGACCCAGGTAGCTGGCAAAAGCTTTACTTCAAATAAAAAAAGCCCCATAAGCTGGGCCGTAATGTTTTTGAGCCATTGATATTTCCTCACAATTTATCATCCAAGTTGGGTTTTGGTATTTTTGGGGGGTATTCAACAGATTCATTCTCGATGGGGTCAAGTCTATTGGATTTCATAAACTGATGAGCAGACATTTTAAAAATAATTCTACTCCTTTGCTGTGTCAGTAGCTTCTAATCAGCTTGTTCATGTTCTGCCCCAAGCTCGTCACATGTCGCATAACCTAATACCGTATTCGACGTAATTAGCGCCCCGCTCTGATAAGCCCCCATGGCGATATTTGCTAATATATTGGCTAGTGAACAATCCTAATAAGCACCCCTTCCAATTGATCAATGTACACAAGACTTATTTATTCGTGTAAAATACGCACTTGTGTATTACATGCACCCTTATTTATGGGCAATTAAATATATGAATCGTGTATAAACATTTCAGGCTGTCAGCATAAACCACGAAACTTACGTTCTTTCAACTCTCTTTTTTTTCTCACCAATATAATATTCCAATAAGAGCCCCCTATTTCTAAATTTGAGAGCGACCCTGGGCGCTTATTACGTCGAATACGGTAACCGTGATACATGTCTATTGTATAATGAGCAAGATGTTGCAAACCTGTGTGTTATTCACTGCAGATGAGTTCATGTAAATGTGATGCCTGCATTCTGTCAGTAAGAAAAGATCTGTAAAGACAAACATGTACGCATGCTGAAAAAGCTTCATTGGGTAAGTACGCCTAGTGTTACAATTCTGAATGATCAAATTTTTTCATGTGCATTTGTAAAAAATTAATTAATTGGATTGTGATTTTGTTTGGATACATTGCGCAAATACACATCTTATCTGGAGCTCTGCAACAATAATGTTGTGGTTTAGTAACAATGAGTAATATTCATCTGTCCAATCAGGGTAGTAGGGTAGCCTTATGGTTTAAGCGTTCGCTCGTCACGCCGAAGACCCGGAATTTATTCCCCCCATGGGTGTGATGGGTATCTTAGCTCAACTGCATGAGAAAAGTGAAAAAATGTAACCATCTTATCATGACTTGAGTTTTATTATTACAAAACACCCGTTAAAATAATTGTTCAATGGACAGGCTAGATGTCCTGAAAAAATAAAGAGTTGTGGATTCAAACTGATTTTGTGGCTCCTTTCCTAGAACAAAATGTGGTTCTTGAAGATCTCCTGCCAAAATATTCTGTCTGAAACAAAACTCTCTGAAGTAAACATATTTTACAGAAAATATCAGATGGAAAACTATGGTCATAACATATTATAAGAAGGAGCCAAGAGACTTTCTTCATTTTCAGATACTGCAGTAATCTAGACTTACCAAATATTATAGACTTGCTTGGGCTGTATTGTTTCAGGGTGTGTATGTCAGACTAGGTAAAACCTGATGACAGGCTATTTGTTTTCAGTCGGACTGGGACAGATAACTCGGGTACAGAGTTGAACTCGGGGATCCACAGGACTACCCGGATCCGTGGTTTGTCATGTGATATACTGTTTAATGAAACAAATATCACTATAACTCTATGGGTACACTGCAAGTCACTAATGTTCACATTTTTTCTGACCCATGCAGGCATTCCTTCTGACTTCTACATGTCTGAATAGAGATAAGGCTTCAGTCAACTTCAGATCGTTTTTATCTCATATCTGAACAGTTTTTGCCAGGGCTCTGGTAAAACAATATACCATGTTGTCCCCACCTCTTGACACTTACAGCAGGTCCCCCAAATCACCAGCCCTTAACCCCAAAGCAGCCCCACTCCTGACTCCCCCGAGCATCAAATTTTATGTTCCTTATATATATCTTTCACTGCTCGACAAGCCCATGCAAAGAAAGCTGTTTTGAATTCCAAAATGTGATGAAGTTGATGTTTTCTTCGATATTGATTACATTGTGCATATTGATGCACAAAATGACAAAACTGGTTCCCCAGGGGTGAGTCATCAATCAACATGCACTCACTCACTGAACATGCTTGAAATATAATATTGGCGTTCAGGACGAAACTGAAACTGTGGTGATTGATTAACTTGGCTTTTGGCCTTGACGAGCGGAGGTGATTGGGACTGATTTAGATGAGATTGTGTCCCAAATGAATTCATCAATGATCGTGAGTGCTTGGCAGGATTGCAAGCAGGCTGATACAGTAATGTGTTAGACTGAATACAGTGTTTTAGTACTTTTGTTGAAAATGCATGTACTTTTACTGGCATCGGGTGTACTTTTTCTGATACAGTTGCACTTTCAGTGACACAAGCTGTACTTCACTGACACAAGGTGTACTTTGTACTGACACCAGGTGTACTTTTACTCACACAAGGTGTACTTTCACTGACACCAGGTGTACTTTCACTGACATAAGGTGTACTTTCACTGACACAAGGTGTACTTTCACTGACACAAGGTGTACTTTCACTGACACCATGTGTACTTTCACTGACACAAGGTGTACTTTCACTGACACAAGGTGTACTTTTTCTGACACCAGGTGTACTTTCACTGACACAAGGTGTACTTTCACTGACACCAGGTGTACTTTTAGTGACACAAGGTGTACATTTACTGACACCAGGTGTACATTCACTGACACCAGGTGTACTTTGTACTGACACCAGGTGTACTTTCACTGACACCAGGTGTACTTTCACTGACACCAGGTGTACTGCCACTGACACAAGGTTTACTTTCACTGACACCAGGTGTACTTTCACTGACACCAGGTGTACTTTCACTGACACAAGGTGTACTTTCACTGACACCAGGTGTACTTTGTACTGACACTTGATGTACTTTTACTGACACCAGGTGTACTTTTACTGACAGAAGGTGCACTTTTACTGACAGAAGGTGCACTTTTACCGACAGAAGGTGCACTTTTACCGACACAAGGTGTACTTTTACCGACACATGGTGTACTTTTACCGACACAAGGTGTTCTTTTACCGACACATGGTGTACTTTTACCGACACAAGGTGTTTTTTTACCAACACAAGGTGTACTTTTGCTGACACCAAGTGTACTTTTACCGACACAAGGCGTACTTTTACTGACACAAGGTGTACTTTTACTAACACAAGGTGTACTTTTATTAACACAAGGTTGTACTTTTACTGACACAAGGTGTACTTTTACTAACACAAGGTGTAGTCTTATTAACACAAGGTGTTCTTTTACTGACACCAAGTGTACTTTTACCGACACAAGGTGTACTTTTACTGACACAAGGTGTACTTTTACTAATACAAGGTGTAGTTTTATTAACACAAGGTGTACTTTTACTGACACAAGGTGTACTTTTACTAACACAAGGTGTACTTCTCCTGTAGTTTTGAAGTAATTAAGACTACTTCACTGACACAGTTTGTACTTTTCCTGACACAAGATGTATTTATACTATTACTATGTGTATTTATACTGACTCAAAGTGTTCTTCTCACATATTGTAGAAATTAAATTTGCATTTGGTCAGGAGGGAGAGAATCATTTTGCTACAGGACATTTCAAGATGTATTTGAGATGGTACACAATTGGTTAGCGGTTGGTTGATGAATGGATGGACAGTATATCTTTTTGCCTAAACAATGATCTATCGTTTGTCATGTCAGGAAATATATATTCGTGCTTCAGTGATACATCAGAGAGGACCACGAGTCCTCAACTGCTTATATTGTATAGTTTACCAATCGGTAGTCATACAAAGCGAGGCGGTGATATCAGCTGATTGTTCATTCCAGGTCATTCACGTTTTGCAATCGGTTCTGAAAGTGATGCCCTTGATGTTTGAATATCACACTTATGAAAATGAAGAAGAATTTTATTGTATGCGTACCCATATCTATGCTGTAGTATATCGCGGATCAGCTATATCATATGGATGCGATGTTAGCCCAGACCGATAGAATGTCTAGCTGTTTTCTGACGTAGAAAATACTGTGGCAATATATGGTTTGTCATGGCATTTTCCCCGCTATCTTTCATCGTGTCAATTTTTATTTTAGTTGGAAGACTCAACAAATTGATATTTTAGACTAATAATCACTACAAAATATGTGCTAGTTTAAAATAATCAGTTGTAAACGACAGATTTTGAATGAAGGTGCAACAGGGTGACGCTTTTGCTTGGCTCCATCTCAACATGTCACTAGATGTAGCAGCGCGCATTGATCCGGGAACCAGACCGGATGCAACTGAGGTTGGACCGTTGCTTCTACCATTTCAAAATGAGAGTTGTTGCCCTTTGGAACAAAAAGATCGCCCATTGTTTCTCCTTATGATGACGTCATGTTTTGTTATGTTTGTTAAATATTGGTGTTCATTTTAAAACAGTTGAAATGGAATATTTCAATGCTGACAACATCTTTTGTTCAGTGTTCAGTTGACATTTTAGAGTGTTGATTGCTTATCCAGGTGAGCTACAGTGCTGTGACACATTTTTTTATTTACATGAGGTAAAAAATTATATATTGCTCGTGAAGTGATATTGCAAACTCTGCTTTTGACTACTTGTCAGACATTTTGCAGATTATTGGAAAATAAGCATTTATGCATAATTTCCAGATATTGTTTTTCTTACATGCATGTTGCTATGGTTACTCTTTTTCTTAGAACTCAGGTCTTCAACCTATGATTCTCTTAAGGCAACGATATGGATGAGGTGGTCAGGTGAAGCATAGGACAGCATAGGATGATGCTCATAATATCAATCACTGTATTGTCTGGTCAAGACTTGATTATTTACAAACTGCCATCATATAGCTCGAATATTGCAGAGCAACAAATTAAGAAACATTGAACATTTGAAGCTTAAACATAGTCTACCCATTAATGTTCAATGAAAAATTTAAAAAAAATTTAAATGGAAGTAATATATTTCTAAATGACACCAGAAATGGGTTTTACACAGACACAGATCTGATTATCCAAACACTCCTCTCTTACATTACAATGTGTCTGAATATTTATGCATCGGGTGAGCTACAGTGCTGTTTTGTTATTGTCAAGGTTTCATTTATTACTTCAATATCATAAAAAGTGTGCATTAGAAACATTTGTAGACTCATAGTTGCATGTCAGATTGGAAAGAGCATGACTGCTAAGTTTTGGTTTTAACAACAAATATTTGACACTGAGTGAGTGAACTGGGTTTAAAGCCCCGATGCAATTTGTCCACAGTGTTTTAGTTTAATTGGGATGAAACTCTGCATATTAAACACTTTGGTGAGACCCACGAGCACAAGTATGGGGCTGAATTTTAGTCAGGGTGAATCTGGGATTTGAATCCACAACCATATGACTCCAGCATGGCAAAGGAACGCAACTGCTCAGTGAATTCAGCATCTGGGATGACTGGGCCATCAATACCTGTCCCCCAAGCAAATTAAAGTATTTCAGTACTGCAGAAGCCCATCAGCTGACTGCTTGCTACAAGAATGTGTGCTGTAAAGGTGAACATATTGCCTGAATGTTTATACCACATTCCAGGTGGGCTTCTGTGACGCTAATTTTTACCAATTTTGTGAATAAATTCTGACAAGAATGATACCCTTACAAAAGAACATGGTCACACTTAGAAGTTTAAATGAGTAGATTTCGGATTTCATTTCCTTCTGAAATCACCCAGAAATGAAGCTAAAGGATTTTTTTGGTATCTAAACACCAGTAATTGTCCGGATATGCCTCCACCACTTTGTCCCAGGGAAGGTTTGTTTTGACTGAAGTCTCTGGTTGTTAAAGTCAGCTGACAAACAGTGTCAGCATCCTGTCAGGGGACGTCTTTCATGTTCTGATCCCTGCCGATGTGGCGGTTTAATCAATGTCTTTGCCCGGCGCCGTATAACTGCCACAGTGTTCTTGCTGGCTAGTCCCTAGTGTCGTGATGACGTCGCAATTAGAAAGGCCCAGTTGAGTCTTTCCAACCTCATTGCAGTCCACGAAATTCACCACAAAATGAAATTAAGTTTAAAAGCTCATTCGTGCCTCGGCCAACTAATCACTGTTCAAAGAATATTATTAGAATCGTGATCACAACAGCGCACTGCTGCACGGCTGACAGTCGTGTTGCTCTGTACTGCGTATTGGGCAGCCTACCAGCATGGCATCAGCTCTCTAAGGTAGGCAGTGTTTATAGCCAGGTTGTTACTAGCCATTATGAACATTTATGGCCTGGTGATTAAATGATCAGTGCGTTATAATTAAAATAGGTCATGTGTGAAAACAAGCTGTAGCTTTTTATCAAAGACAGACATGTTGTATAACAAAAGCTACACAAACATGTCAGGCAGTTGAAGTGTAGTCTGGTGCTGAAAGCAGATGCCAACATACATATGTCCTGACATAGTTGCTTGTGTCAGACAAGTCTGCTGTTGATGTAGAGATAGATATGTATATATACATAAAATGTCCATAATTCCTTGGTGTGTATGTTATGAATAGGAAAAACAAAGTAACTACGATATCAAAATACTCTTCTTTGCATGAGAAGTACTGTCTCTCCGTTCAGAAATATATGAGCGCATGTAGACGCACACGCACGCAGGCAATAGAGTGATGGGGACCTATTCTAACACAGGTCCCAATGGGGGCAGGCAATAGAGTGATGGGGACCTATTCTAACACAGGTCCCAATGGGGGGCAGGCAATAGAGTGATGGGGACCTATTCTAACACAGGTCCCAATGGGGGCAGGCAATAGAGTGATGGGGACCTATTCTAACACAGGTCCCAAAGGGGGCAGGCAATAGAGTGCTGTTGACCTGTTCTAACCCTGGTCTCAATGGGGGCAGGCAATAGAGTGATGGGGACCTATTCTAACACAGGTCCCAATGGGGGCAGGCAATAGAGTGATGGGGACCTATTCTAACACAGGTCTTAATGAGGACAAGCAGTAGAGTGATGGGGACCTATTCTAACACAGGTCTCAATGGGGGCAGGCAATAGAGTGCTGGGGACCTATTCTAACCCAGGTCCCAATGGGGGGCAGGCAATAGAGTGATGGGGACCTATTCTAACCCAGGTCTCAATGGGGGCAGGCAGTAGAGTGATGGGGACCTATTCTAACCCAGGTCTCAATGGGGGCAGGCAATAGAGTGCTGGGGACCTATTCTAACCCAGGTCCCAATGGGGCCAGGCAATAGAGTGATGGGGACCTATTCTAACCCAGGTCCCAAAGGGGGCAGGCAATAGAGTGCTGGGGACCTATTCTAACCCAGGTCCCAATGGGGGCAGGCAATAGAGTGCTGGTGAATGTAATTGGCAATTAAAGCAATCTGTTCCATGTTTACTTCAAATGAATAGTTTCTAATTTGTAAAATTGTCATTAATTTTATTATTCAGATAAGTCCTGAGAAATATGAGTAGTTTTCTGTTTTCTCCATTATTTCAATGTCTGAAAACTTGCCTTGTACCCTTGGTTCTGAAATTCTTTTGCTGGAGTTTTTATTTCTGGAGTAGTGAAATGATGTTGTGCACCATTTGATGGGGGTCATCATTTATATGATGGGGACCTCAGCACAGGTGTCCAGTGTTGGCTGGTAGGTAGATAGTGTGAAAGTTATCAGTTAATGTCTACACCAGTCTCTCTCTCTTCATTATTATCCCCCGCCACGAAGTGGAAGGGGGATATAGGAATGGGTGCCGTCTGGCCGTTCTTCCGTCCTGCCGTCACATTTCGTTTCCGGAGCAGATCTTGAAAACCGTACCATATTTCTTCATCAAACTTGGCACATAGATAGATCTAGTGGTGAACTGGTGCCTTTTGATAGTTTGGGATTTTAAAAACAATTATTTTTTTAGTTTCCATGGCAACGACTTTGATTTAGACTAAAAATGGCGGTAGTCCTCGTTTCCAGAGCAGATCTTGAAAACCGTACCATATTTCTTCACCAAACTTGGCACATAGATAGATCTAGTGTTGAACTGGTGCCTTTTGATAGTTTGGGATTTTAAAAACAATTATTTTTTTAGTTTCCATGGCAACGACTTTGATTTAGACTAAAAATGGCGGTAGTCCTCGTTTCCAGAGCAGATCTTGAAAACCGTACCATATTTCTTCACCAAACTTGGCACATAGATAGATCTAGTGTTGAACTGGTGCCTTTTGATAGTTTGGGATTTTCAAAAAAATTATTTTTTTAGTTTCCATGGCAACGACTTTGATTTAGACTAAAAATGGCGGTAGTCCTCGTTTCCAGAGTAGATCTTGAAAACCGTACCATATTTCTTCACCAAACTTGGCACATAGATAGATCTAGTGTTGAACTGGTTAAAATGGCAGTAGTCCTCGTTTCCGGAGCAGATCTATATTTCTTTACCAAGCTTGGCACATGTCATCTCACAGTATTGAATACATTTCCTTTCTTGTTGGTGAGTTCTGCATTGCTTGAGTGTATGTTCCTCCAAAAGTGTCATGGACACAGTTGTTGCATTCACTGACTAACTGCATACAGAAACACAACTCATTACAAATACAACAGTGTAACTGATCTTCAACCTACTCAAATGTATAAACAAGATATATTCTTGTCAACCATACTCTGTCCTTCACTTGCTTGATAACGGTGTTAGAACCTACACCGAAACCATCGCTCCTAATTGTAATAAAGAAGTTGTTTATCCATATGTCTCATCCTTACTCATTACAAATTCAGTAACATATTCTATCATAAACTGCAGATGGAAAAACAACACCAGTAATAACTTTTTTTTAGTGCAGCAATTAGGCCATTTACAAAAAGGCCCAGTGAACATAGTTCACAGGAGGTAATGCATTGCACACACCTGACATGTCATATTGGTGGGGGATGTGAGTATTTCATGCTTGTTAACAGTTGTGAGACAGGTGAGGTGAAGTGAAATGGGGTTTAATGTTGAGTTCAAGATTATTGCACTTACAAAGCATGTGATGCCCACTGAGGTACCATGCTGACTCCAAGGTGACCAGTCCTTGTTTTAGCCCCATAATGCCGAGTGCCAGGCAGGGAAACAACAAGTACCATCTCCAGTTATGAGACAGAAAAGATGTCACTTTGGAATGCTATGACGTCATGATACAGTTTAAAGAATGTGCAAGCTGAAGATGGTTGGATTAGTATGTGGCTTGCATACAGGAAATCTTTCAGACCTTTCACCGTATATGTCCTTTTCTTTATAAGGTAGACCTGCGAAGATCTGGTATAGAAAAGGTCTTCAGCAACCCATGCTTGCCATGAAAGGCAACTAACGGGATTGGGTGGTCAGGCTCGCTCACTTGGTTGATGCATATCATTGATCCCAATTGTATGGATGGATGCTCATGATGTCAATCACTTGATTGTCTGGTCCAGACTTGATTACTTACAGACCGCCGTGCAGCGTTAAACCACAAACTCACTCACTCATTCTTGATCAGGTACATTTTTTTCTCAATTCCAAATTTGAAAAATGTCCTTTAGACTTGATGAAATGGATACCACATTAATTAAATACTAAGTTTGATCAATATTTACCAGAACAACTTCAATTCAGTTGATTTTTTTCCATATTCTGCTAACCAGGCAAGTGCAGTTTTGATTGAATCATGTGGTATCATCTATTGTATCATGATGTCTTTGTATTTCAACTTAGTGCACACCCCAGCAACCCCTCACAGTAGAAGTGTTTTGACATCATGTTGATTAAACTAGGAAGCTAGGTAGACACAATTTTATGGATACAACTTCTTTAATACTGTAAAAAGGAACGTTTCGGTATAGATCCTTATACTGTTGTCAAGCATTAAAGTATTAAAGAAGTTATTATCCATAAAATTGTGTCTACTTTGTCATCTGTCAACTTCTAAGTAATGCCTATCAAACAATTTAAACTAGGAAGCTGGCATTGCAACATTGAAATTGTCTCATTTTCACAAACTGCACTAATTACAGTCTAGACCTCGACTGAAAATAGGTCCAAGACTGTAAGGCACAGTTTCTTTTTAAGGATGTCCATTGGCCTGATTTTGTGTTCACTACGCAACTCAAACTGACGTGTATCGTGAGTCTATCGCGAGGCCTTTAACAGCATGCTTAACAACATATTAATGTCATTCGGTGGCCAAGATGAAACAACGAAGCTGAGGTGAGAAGACTTAGAGTCAAAGAGTCAGACATATTGCATTACAAAAATAATGGGAATTAATTCCCATTTTACAAAAGGTCAATTAGTGTGTATGGAAAAAGTTAATGAGAGTAGCACTGAAATGTTCTTTAGCTATGACATCACTGCATTGTAATCTCATGTCATGACCTCAGGCGGGGCGGTCGGTTAGGGTAGCCTAGTGGTTAAAGTGTTCGCTCGTCACGCCGAAGTCCCGGGTTCAAATTCCGACATGGGTACAATGTGTGAAGCCCATTTCTGGTGCTCCCCACCATGATATTGCTGGAATATTGCTAAAAGCGGCACAAAACCATACTCACTCATGTAGTCAGAATAGTGCAATGGACTACTTTTAGTTCAGATTACTTACGATTATGTAAAATAAATTTGTTGCAAGTTTATTTTTTGAAAGTGTTGGGGACAATGACAGAGAGTTAACAGTTAAAATATGGTTAATATTTGGTCAATTTTTTAATATTTGGTTTTCAGATTTCACAAATGTGGATTAAATTTCAAAAGTATGTCTTCTTGATCTTTCTGACAACTTATTTCAGTAAGGAAAAAACTTCAAAGTAAAGACATATAAGATAACAACTCTTTGATTTGTTTTATAAAACAAGGTAAATCCAATTGATCTTTCTTGGAAAAAAGCATTCATAAACCATGTCGTTAAAAAAGATACCTTATTATATTTATCCACTATCAATGTTTTTTTATTATTTGGTATCATGGGGAGGATGATTATAAGCATCTTGGAGTCACAGTGTTTTTAGTTGACAGAGGGAATGTGATAGGTGAGGTGAGGTGAGGTGAGGTAATGTGATAGGTTAGGTGAGGTGAAATTGGGTTTAACGTCGCATCCAAGATTATTGCACTTATATAGAGATGTGCATGCACGTGTGTGTGTGTGTGTGTGTGTGTGTGGCTGCTTGTACTAGTCCGGACTGCTGCCGTTTTATAGTGCTAGCTCACTGAGATACCATGCCGCCGTTTAACACGAATACCCCTCAGACACAGCATACTGACTACGAGCCGACCAGTCCTTGTTTTAGCCCCTTAATGCTGAGCGCCAGACAGGGTAACAACAAGTACCATCTTTTAACGTCTTTTGGTATGACGCAGTCGGGGATCAAAACCCGGACCTTCCGCTCTCCGGGCGGACGCTCTACCACCAGACCATGGAGGTGGTCCGGTAATGTGATAGGAGGAGTACTATGGAGTTTCATGATTATGATGGTAATTGGGGAAGCAGCACGGGGGAGGGGCATGTGTGTGTATGTGAGTCAGTTAATACACTCATGGCCAAAAGTTTTAGTCAGATAGATTTTGTGGTGAACACACATCAACATATATATATTTGGATCGAAAACAATAAATGTAAAATTCAAAACCTGACCTGTTCACCATGCAACTAACAAAATGAAAAATGGGGGCGATTATGATTGTCGGGGGGCAACTAACTAGATCAGGTGATCAGGCTCGTCTGATGGCGGTCTGTAAATAATCAAGTCTGGACCTGACAATCCAGTGATTGATATCATGAGCATTGATCCATGCAATTAGGATTGATGACATGCATCAACCTAGTCAGCAAGTCTTACCACCCGATCCCAGTAGCTGCCTCTTATGACAAGCATGGCTTGCTGAAAGCCTATTCTACCCCGAATCTTCACGGGTTACACAGCTGGAATGTTAGAATAAGGGAAAGGGACTGTTTTTTTGTATCTCCTTTTGTTTGTTTTTTCATTCAAATATCGTATGCAATTTTGTCTAATCTGAATTCCCTTTTTATCTGACATGAAGTGAAGGTTATTATGAGCTGATGTTGTCCCATAGTGTTCAGTATTTGATTGTCATCAACCCATGTATTTTCAGCATAACTTCTGGATCCAGATCTATTTAGCTGAAGTCATCTATGTTTTATCCCCGCATTTTAAATTATGGCAGAGGCTTTTAAATTTAAATTGTAAACTATGTGTCCTCAATTACCCGTGAGACCTTTTTGCTACATCATGAGAACTGCATGGACAGCAGAATGCAGAGTAACATTTTTTAATACAATGTTTTGAAAACAATTCAATATGGATGTAAACTTCATGTTGCATGCCATGAGTATGATGTCAAAAACTTTTCTCAAGAAATTAAAAGTCCAGAAGATATCCGGGCTTTCAAGCCCATTTAAAACTAAAAAAACCATATTCGACCAATCAGATTATAGCACTCACACTCCTATTCATCTTACAATCTTCCGAGAATCTCTTGAGATAGCAGAACAGACTAAGTGTGAAAAATATAATTACAAATTTAATTGATAAAAAAGATGCTATCAGTCAGTGCCATAACTAGATGTGTTTTCATCACCTCTGAAATGGGGAACGGAAGAAATGACAGTTTTGATAAATTATTCAAGAATTCACTTTTAATGTTCATTGATTTCAGCTCTGCTTGTCTCACTGAGTGTGTGAGTTCACTGGGGACAAGACACACTCTGTCACAGAGTTCATGGATATTAACCTCATCATCAGCATCATGGGCCAAAGTGGTTTATCTCTCCACAACGTGACTGCTTCCATTGTGAAACGACATGCCTTCATGCAGGATGGGATGATAACAATGGAGTAAGTGGATTAGATGCTACAGCAGGAGCTGTAACAGTATGGGACATATACACACCAGATAGTGGTCGCTGCAGGATAAATGATGCCAACATCTTGTTGAGGAATTGTCAGCTCATTGTGGGAGCTTGTAATTGAATAACTGGATACGGTTATCGGTATTCTTCATTACCATACTATACAGCATTGATGACCTCGGAGGACATTGTGTCAGTGACCTAGAAGACTGCTGGGTCAGTGACCTCACGGGATGGTGTTGTGGATGTGAAGAATAAAACTCTGACCTGTGGGGTTCTTTGGGTTATTATTGCATCTAGAATGGATTATAGACAGGATTGTGCATGAGCAGTTTCCAGGACAACGGTCATGATTTCAGAATTTATTTCCCTTGTACCTAACTCCCAGCCATCCCAAGAGTACAGAGGTTTCATCATGACGTGGATACATTGACAGTGACACAACTGAGGCTTTGAAATTTGTTGAAACAAGAGTGAGACCTGAATGGTCCAAGAATTAAAGATTGTAATGATCCAACAGTACAAGAGTTATAGATCATGATGGTCCACCAGTACAAGAGTTAAAGATCATGATGGTCCACCAGTACAAGAGTTAAAGATTGTGATGGTCCACCAGTAACATGAGTTAAAAGTCCTGACAGTCCACCAGGATCCATGGACTCATCAGATTAAATGCTTCATAAAGTCTTGATTGCACATGAACACAAAGTTGTGTCTATCTTGATTGTTCATGAACACAGCATTTTGGAAGCAATACCACACCATTTTACCACCAAGGAGGTACCTGATCTATAGCATTTTCCTTTTTGGTAGGAGACATTGAAAAGTGTGAGCTATCAAACCAGTGCATCACTGTCAAAATAAGACACCAGTGCGTCACAGTGAAGCTAGGACACCATCATCCTTGAAGTATTTTAACTGGCAGAACACAATCATGACAGCAACTGAGCAGTGGAATTACCCCATCACTCAACGTTCCATCACATGACGTTCATCACATGAGTTACACGTCACAGATGATCACAGAATGGTCCTAGCTTTGATGTCCCCCTGTCATATAGGTAAAGTAGCTACTTTTGCAGTTTTGCTTGCAGCCTTGTGTTTGTAGTTATTTCAAGTAGAATTGAGCCAGCTGGGGCCAGCTTTAATGTCCAGCTGTCAAAGTTGCGCCTGTAATTACTTCTAAAACACACACCTCCTGTAGTGATTACTGTTTTAGTTTTTATGAAATCTCATTATAATTTTTTAGGAAAGATATTTTTTTAAACTTTTCATGATATATATAGGTCGGAATATAAAACTTTCTCAAAAACAAGTTTTTATGTGACAACGTTTCAAGATGCCTCGCTATACATGTGCATCGTGCTGCAAGGATCAAGAGAGGATTTCCATATACATGGTTAAATGCCAGCTTGTGATGCCATCCAAGCGCCAAGATCCTTGTTCTCCTGTGAGGAGTACTCCAGTGTGACAGAGAGTTGTGTGTCCACTCGGCTGTCTGATCACTGCTTTACTCTATGTCATCCAGCCAGGTCTTCTATGCCAGTGAGTAATCTTTTGAATAATTGCCTATTGAATCTTTCTGTGATTGTCTTAGAATTGAATCTGATTTGTTGACAGAACAGCTGCGATCTCAGCTATTTATTTGAAACAAGGATTATTAATTTGGTGGATATAATTATCTCAATGGTTCAACAATCTGTCATCAGGTATGAGTATTCTATGTGGCTCTATGTAAACGCTGGTGTATTGATTTCCATCAGTATTTATGCTCATCCACTGTTGGTTATATACATAGGATTAGGAACAGAATTCCTCCCAGGTGGGAAACATCATGAATATTTATTCATTATTTGCCTACAAAATCATCACATTGGAAATAGTGTATGCAATAATACAGTCTTGGTGAGGATTATGCACAGGATTAATCCCAAGTGGTAAATATCATATGCATTTATATATATTCAGGGGCAAAAGTAACTGCTATTCTTGATATTTGTCATATTGTGATGTACTTGAAGAATATAATGTTATTATATGAAGATGGTAAAATATGAATTGTATCACACAGCTGATACTGATGAGAGATGTGATATATGCAGCTTATACTGATGAGAGATGTGATATATGCAGATGGTATGATATGAACTGTGTCGTGCAGCTGATACTGATATCAAGTGTGATACACGCAGCTGGTATAATATGAACTGTATCATGCAGCTGATACTGATATCAAGTATGATACATGCAGCTGGTATGATATGAACTGTGTCATGCAGCTGGTATGATATGAACTGTATCATGCAGCTGATACTGATATCAAGTATGATACATGCAGCTGGTATGATATGAACTGTATCATGCAGCTGATACTGATATCAAGTATGATACATGCAGCTGGTATGATATGAACTGTGTCATGCAGCTGGTATATGAACTGTGTCATGCAGCTGATACTGATATCAAGTTTGATACATGCAGCTGGTATAATATGAACTGTGTCATGCAGCTGGTATGATATGAACTGTGTCATGCAGCTGGTATGATATCAAGTATGATACATGCAGCTGGTATGATATGAACTGTGTCATGCAGCTGATATTGATATCAAGTGTGATACATGCAGCTGGTATGATATGAACTGTGTCATGCAGCTGATATTGATATCAAGTGTGATACATGCAGCTGGTATGATATGAACTGTGTCATGCAGCTGATATTGATATCAAGTATGATACATGCAGCTGGTATGATATGAACTGTGTCATGCAGCTGATATTGATATCAAGTGTGATACATGCAGCTGGTATGATATGAACTGTGTCATGCAGCTGATATTGATATCAAGTGTGATACATGCAGCTGGTATGATATGAACTGTGTCATGCAGCTGGTATGATATGAATTGTGTCATGTTGTGAGTACTGATGGTCATCTTGAGGGAACAGTGGTCATGTTTAGGAATCTAGGGTAATGTTGGGGTGAACAGAGTCATGTTGGGTCAAAGGGGGGTCATGTGGAGGGAAATCGGGTCATGTTGAGGAAACTAGGGCCATGTTGAGGGGAACAGAAATGTCAGGAGAACGGAGTCATGTTGGGGGGGAACGGAGTCATGTTGGGGGAACGGAGTCATGTTGGGGGGAATAGTAATGTCAGGGCAACGGAGTCATGTTGGGGGAACGGGTTCATGTTGGGGGAACGGAGTCATGTTGGGGGGAATGGAGTCATGTTGAGGGAACAGAGTCATGTTGGGGGAACGGAATCACGTTGAGGGGAACGGAGTCATGTTGGGGGGAATGGAGTCATGTGGGGGTTGGGGGGAAATGGAATCATGTTGGGGGAATGGAGTCATGTTGGTGGGAACGGAGTCATGTTGGGGGATTGGGGTCATGTTAGGGGGAAAGGAGTCATGTTGGGGGAACGGAATCACGTTGGGGGAACAGAGTCATGTTGAGGGGAACAGAGTCATGTTGGGGGTACTGAGTCATGTTGGGGGGAACGGAGTCATGTTGAGGGGAACAGAGTCATTTTGGGGGAAATGAACAGGTGCAAGAGGATATTTCCTCCGACATAAGCGGGTTACTTGTTACTGGTGTTTATTGAGATCAATAAGCAGCTACTGGCTAGTGGGCTTTAATTGGTTGGAAGACTGCAGAGTCACAGCGGGGCACTCTGCTCTATTGGACAGCACGCTGACAAAGTGATTGGCAAAAACGCTTCTCTAGCTTATTGCTTCCCAAATCTCAAGTGACCAGAAGCAACTAGATTAACAGCCTCATTATCAGTCCTGCTAACGGGCACGTTTTCATACAGCGTGTAGAAAGCCCAGATACATTAAGAGATAAAAGCTGTGTTGATGCTTGGGATTGGCCAGTGATTAGTTTGGCACCGTAGGTCAATACCTCTAATTGTTGGTTACTGAATGGTGTAATACGGCCCAATAGCAAGGGCTAAGTAGGGCATCCAGCAGCAATCAGGTCCGAATATCACAACATCATAAGTGTGACACAGCCACATTTGATGACACTGTTTCCCTTTCATCTATGAGCCATTGATTGATTTCACACCAGATCCCCCTTATTCTCAGCAATCAGTGTATTGTGCTGCAACAGACTTAGAATGTTGTGATGGGTGTAAAGTTAAAATCACTGTTATTCAGAGGAGGGAGCTGATCCAGTAAGGGACCAACCATTGATGTTGGAGGTCATGTTGGGGGGAACGGAGTCATGTTGGGGGAACGGAGTCATGTTGGGGGGAAGGGGGTCATGGTGGGGGAACGGGGGTCATGTTTGGGGGAACAGGGTCATGTTGGGGGAACGGAGTCATGGTGGGGGAACGGAGTCATATTGGGGGTCATTCTGGGGGAACGGAGTCATGTTTGGGGGAACAGGGTCATGTTGGGGGAACGGAGTCATGGTGGGGGAACGGAGTCATATTGGGGGTCATTCTGGGGGAACGGAGTCATGTTGGGGGAACAGAGTCATGTTGGGGGAACGGAGTCATGTTTGGGGGAACGGAGTCATGTTGGGGGGAAGGGGGTCATGGTGGGGGAACGGAGTCATGTTGGGGGAAACGGAGTCATGTTGGGGGATTGGGGTCATATTTGGGGGAACGGAGTCATGTTGGGGGAAAGGAGTCATGTTGGGGGAATGGGGGTCATGTTGGGGGAACGGAGTCATGTTGGGGGGAACGGAGTCATGTTGGGGGGAAGGGGGTCATGTTGGGGGAACGGAGTCATGGTGGGGGAACGGAGTCATATTGGGGGTCATTCTGGGGGAACGGAGTCATGTTGGGGGAACAGAGTCATGTTGGGGGAACGGAGTCATGTTTGGGGGAACGGAGTCATGTTGGGGGAAGGGAGTCATGGTGGGGGAACGGAGTCATGTTGGGGGGAACGGAGTCATGTTGGGGGATTGGGGTCATATTTGGGGGAACGGAGTCATGTTGGGGGAAAGGAGTCATGTTGGGGGAATGGGGGTCATGTTGGGGGAACGGATTCATGTTGGGGGGAACGGAGTCATGTTGGGGGATTGGGGGTCATGTTGGGGGAACGGAGTCATGTTGGGGGAACGGAGTCATGTTGGGGGGAACGGAGTCATGTTGGGGGATTGGGGTCATGTTTGGGGGAACGGAGTCATGTTTGGGGGAACGGAGTCATATTGGGGGAACGGGGTTATGTTGGGGGAACGGAGTCATGTTTGGGGGAACGGAGTCATATTGGGGGAACGGGGTTATGTTGGGGGAACGGAGTCATGTTGGGGGAACGGAGTCATGTTGGGGGAAAGGAGTCATGTTGGGGGAATGGGGGTCATGTTGGGGGATTGGGGGTCATGTTGGTGGATTGGGGGTCATGTTGGGGGAACGGAGTCATGTTGGGGGAACGGAGTCATGTTGGGGGAAACGGAGTCATGTTGGGGGATAGGGGTCATGTTGGGGGAACGGAGTCATGTTTGGGGGAACGGAGTCATGTTGCGGGAACAGAGTCATGTTGGTGGGAACGGAGTCATGTTGGGGGAACGGGGGTCATGTTGGGGGAACGGAGTCATGTTGGGGGAACGGAGTCATGTTTGGGAGAACGGAATCATGTTGGGAGAACGGAGTTATGTTTGGGAGAACGGAGTCATGTTGGGAGAATGGAGTTATGTTGGGGGTGTTCACGAATATTTGGAAACAATGCACACCAACACATCGCAACATTGGATTCTGACGTGTTGAATTTGTCTGCGCACTTTTTCAAATGTACAGTAAAGCTTATTTGCTCATATTTTTCATTGTTCCCTTATTAGTTTCCATCAGTATATAATCGTTATTATTATTGTTGTTATTTGTAATGTATGAATTCTTACAATAACTTACACAGCCCAAACTGTAACAGACCAACTGTAGACCAGTGAGCACCATCAAGTGACACAAGTTGAAAATATATACTCGCTTACCAAACTGTCCTCATGCTCTGATGCCCATTTCTGGTGTCCCCCGCTGTGATATTGCTAGAATACTGCTAAAAGTGGCGTAAAACCATACACACTCACTCACTCACTCATGCTCTGATACTAAATCATATTCCCACAAGACCAATCAGATATGGTAGGACTTGGAACCTGGAAAAGATCTATACTTATCTTCATGAAACTTTTCACACACATCGATTACCGAAACTGGTGGCATCATTGCCATTTAAAGTAAGGGAGCAACCATTTGATTTTCATGGGAGTGAGTGAGTGAGTGAATTTTGCTTGATGCCACAACAGCAGTTTTGCAGCCATTTTCCAGGGTGAGGGGCGGGATTTTTTCAAAAATATTAATCAAGCCCCCAGTTTTTCTTGAATTTCTTTTACATGTGCTTTGTCATTGCCATTACGGAGCAACTGTTTCATTTTCAGCAGGGAGGAGTTGGGATTTCTTGTAAAATAATAATGAAGCCCCCCTTTTACCTTTTACTGAATACAATGTACATATGCTTCACATTGTTGTACAAATATAATTTACCATTTTCTTGCAGGAAAGTGTCCACAGAATACAGTTTGTTCTGTTTATTTATTTGCCAAATAAAAATAAGTGAGCACATGTTAATTTTAGAGGAAAAAAAATAGAGCTCCTGAACATAAAAAAAAACAATCCTGATCTCAAACCCAAATCCTGGACCCTTGCAGTGGTTGTCCTTTAAGATGTCTGTAATTATGGCATTGAAATGGAGACAGCCTTAAATATTGCAGATAAGGTATTGTTAAGAGTACAAACTCATGTGAATGTTGGTCATGTTCTTACGGACTTGGTAAAACATTGACGCCAAGTTGATTGGACGTAACTATGAGGTGGCTGGTAAAAAGCTGTCATTGTGAGCTTGTATGGCGACCCCCTCTTCTGTTATAAGCAGTCTAAGCTGGCATTGTTGCAGGGATATAAGTCTGTGACGTTAACACCCTCAGACTGAAGTGCTTCTTCATGAAGGTTGATTCTGGGTGAGAAATTACTTTGTTTTTTGTCTATGTGTTTTTATTTGGTTTGACGTCATTGTATGGTTGTTTTGTTTTTAGACTTCCTCTGGTCATAGGGGGGCCCGGGTGGCCCAGTCGTCTAAGGCGCCAAAATACGATGTGCAAAGTTGCGTCCCTTGGCATGCCAGAAACCAATGATTGTGGGTTCGAGTCCTGGTTCTGTGTTTCTAGGTTTGTCAGCACCATACCCATGCTTGTGGGTTTCACCGAAGTGGTAAACGTCTGAGACCTGCATCACTTCGACTTTCCTCCCACATTAAGCTGACATGCCGTGATATAACTGGAACACTGTTAAAAGCTGCGTTAAACCCAACTCACTCACTCACCCCTTTGGTCATAGTAATCTATAAGCTCTTTTTAAGTGTCATTACACTGCAAATACAATGCCAAATTATGTTTATTTTGAATGCTAATTTGACATTTAACTTTCCCCTCCACACACACGCACGCACGCACACACACACCTTGATTTCATCCATGGACTGATTCAGACATTTTGATTGGATCACAATTGCACGATTTAATAAATTAAATAGTTATTCTTTATTTAGTAGAAATTGAATGACATTAGTATTTTATTTTGAACATACATTTTAATGAAATCCAATATATAAGATGAATTTATGAATGTCAGAAAGTGCTACTTGTCTTAAATTATGACTGTAATGCTTGAACAAATTCTGAGTCAAAGCAAGCATGATTAACCCATTTAGCCGTAATGTTGGTTGTCCACTAAATCACATTTAACAATTTCCGTAATTACACACAGACTATGTCTCAGTTTCACACCAGGCAAAGGCAACTATGCTTGTCATAAGAGGCGACTTACAGGATCTGGAGGGTAGGCTCATTGACTTGGTTGATGCATGTCATCATATCCCAAAGGCATAGATCGATGCTCATGATGGCAATCACTGGATTGTCTGGTCTTGACTTGATTATTTACTGACTGCCATCATATAGTTGGAATACTGCTGAGTACGGCGTTGAACAACAACAATAACCACAACAACAACAACAAAAATCACACTGGACACTAAATAGACTTTGAAATTGACATCAGATCCTGGAGCTTAACACTCTTTTTTCATATATCAGATGTTAGCCAACTCATAGTGATTGCTGGGTCTGAAAAACTTGTTTTATTGCTTTAATTTACAATCTCAAGAAATCTCTTCAAAAAGCAGAGTCCATTTTATGATTCCGACTAAATCATAAGCAGGTGTTTATGAATTACTATCAAAAAGTGATGATACCATGTGTTGTGTTCATGCTGTGTTAGTGCTGTGTTAGTGTTGTGTTCATGCTGTGTTAGTGTTGTGTTCATGCTGTGTAAGTGCTGTGTTCATGCTGTGTTAGTGTTGTGTTAGTGCTGTGTTAGTGTTGTGTTCATGCTGTGTTAGCGTTGTGTTAATGCTGTGTTAGTTCTGTGTTAGTGTTGTGTTAGTGCTGTGTTCATGCTGTGTTAGTGTTGTGTTAGTGTTGTGTTCATGCTGTGTTAGTGTTGTGTTAGTGCTGTGTTAGTGTTGTGTTCATGCTGTGTTAGTGTTGTGTTCATGCTGTGTTAGTGCTGTGTTAGTGTTGTGTTCATGCTGTGTTAGTGCTCTGTTCATGCTGTGTTAGTGCTGTGTTCATGCTGTGTTAGTGCTGTGTTAGTGTTGTGTTCATGCTGTGTAAGTGCTGTGTTCATGCTGTGTTAGTTTTGTGTTAGTGCTGTGTTAGTGTTGTGTTCATGCTGTGTTAGCGTTGTGTTAATGCTGTGTTAGTTCTGTGTTAGTGTTGTGTTAGTGCTGTGTTCATGTTGTGTTAGTGTTGTGTTCATGCTGTGTTAGTGTTGTGTTAGTGCTGTGTTAGTGTTGTGTTCATGCTGTGTTAGTGTTGTGTTCATGCTGTGTTAGTGCTGTGTTAGTGTTGTGTTCATGCTGTGTTAGTGCTGTGTTCATGCTGTGTTAGTGCTGTGTTAGTGCTGTGTTCATGCTGTGTTAGTGCTGTGTTAGTGCTGTGTTCATGCTGTGTTAGTGCTGTGATGGGTCTGGCAGTTGTTGCATTCAGATTGCAGTGTGCAGTTTCTGGAACCTTGGTGTCATGAGGTGAGGTGAAGTGGGGTTAAACGTTGTGTTCAAGATTATTTCACTCACACGATGACCTGCATGCACGTGTGTGTCCGCTTGTACTCATTTTGACTACAACAGATTATTTTTAGAACCAGCCCACTGAGAAACCGTGCCACAGTTTGACATGGATAGCCCGCTCAGACACAGTATGCTAACACCAAGCTGACCAGACCCTGTTTCAACCCCTTTATGCCGAGCGTGTTGTTGCTGATGATGAGATCTGAGGAGCCATCTTCCAAAATCATGAAGTTGTCAAAACTAAAAGCCCAGATATAAGTGACTCATTTATTAATAAATGAGGAGATTGAGGAGCTTTTAATAGCCTGTAACATTTTGCCAGAATGAATAATTAAAGATTTCTCTGGATTTTGAAATATGGCTTTCTCAAATCAATCGATTTCAAGTGACCCTGTGTCATGAAAGCTTTATTATGCAGGGTTATTATGCACTGACATCTTTTGTAAAAGAACTGTGGCACCAAAGTGAGAGTTGTATGAAAGTGAAAACTGAGATTCAATGAATATACCGTAAACTACGGTTATAACAAACACAAAGGCACCACTAATTTGAGTTCGTTATAACCGTCGTTCATTACAAGCATTTATACAGCATATGTACAGCAAATGGTTGGGACAAAAAACATATGTTCTTGATATCCATTAGTCCGTTATAAGCGTGTTTGTTATAAACATAGTTCACTGAATTGGCACTGTCAAGACAGTAGTGAGTCAGAGAGAAGAGAGATTTCCTCAGTTCAGAGGACTGAGTGAATAGGGCTTAATGCTGCTTTTGACAATATTCCAGTTGTATCAAGACCAGTGAGCAACTTAAGCAATGATGGTACTACAATGAAAGTTTGATGAGAACTGTGTGGCTGTTCCGCAGGATTATTTGTTGCAGACCCTGAAGAGAATGACAATGAAAACATAAATGAGGGTCTCAGATCCAAGGAACCTATGCCTCCACACTGTCCTGGGTGTTATATGAGCACGATGAGAGCAGGAAGATTGAGCGCTTCAGTTCAGATGAATATTTTATGGTTCTCAAGCCACTGTGTGACCAGTTGGGTGAAAGATACTGCCACCATCAGTTGTTGTGGTGTGGACTTACAGGATGTATACCCAAGGCTTGCCATGGAGGATGGTTTAGCAGAGACGGAGTGAATAGCTTGCAGTGTCCTCTGATCATCGACTGAAATTGGATTGATTTCTTCATTTAAAAGCAATTGTAAGTTCACTAGAGTCAATGAGACAGGGCTGCTTTCGGTGTCGTATTGATTCTGTGGGAAAAGGGAGTGATTGGCTGTGTCTGTTGAGGGAGGGTTGAGTGATGTGGTTGTGTCTGTTGACAGAGGGTTGAGTGATGACTGTGTCTGTTTAAGGAGGGTTGAGTGTGTGCTGTGTCTGTTGAGGGAGGGTTGGGTGATGTGTCTGTGTCTGTTGAGGGAGGGTTGAGTGATGTGGTTGTGTCTTTTGACAGAGGTTTGAGTGATGACTGTGTCTGTTTAAGGAGGGTTGAGTTATGGCTGTGTCTGTTGAGGGAGGGTTGAGTGATGACTGTGTCTGTTTAAGGAGGGTTGAGTGAGTGCTGTGTCTGTTGAGGGAGGGTTGAGTGATGGCTGTGTCTTTTGAGGGAGGGTTGAGTGACTGATGTGTCTGTGTCTGTTGAGGGAGGGTTGAGTGATGTGGTTGTGTCTTTTGACAGAGGGTTGAGTGATGATTGTGTCTGTTTAAGGAGGGTTGAGTTGAGTGATGGCTGTGTCTGTTGAGGGAGGGTTGAGTGATGACTGTGTCTGTTTAAGGAGGGTTGAGTGAGTGCTGTGTCTGTTTAAGGAGGGTTGAGTGATGCGTCTGTGTCTGTTGGGGGGGGGGGGGGGGGGGGGGGGTTGAGCGATGTGGCTGTGTCTGTTGAGGGAGGGTTGAGTGTGTGCTGTGTCTGTTGAGGGAGGGTTGGGTGATGTGTCTGTGTCTGTTGAGGGAGGGTTCAGTGATGTGGCTGTGTCTGTTGAGGGGGGGTTCAGCGATGTGGCTGGTCTGTTGAGGGAGGGTTCAGTGATGTGTCTGTGTCTGTTGAGGGAGGGTTCAGTGATGTGGTTGTGTCTGTTGACAGAGGGTTGAGTGATGACTGTGTCTGTTTAAGGAGGGTTGAGTGTGTGCTGTGTCTGTTGAGGGAGGGTTGGGTGATGTGTCTGTGTCTGTTGAGGGAGGGTTGAGTGATGTGGTTGTGTCTTTTGACAGAGGTTTGAGTGATGACTGTGTCTGTTTAAGGAGGGTTGAGTTATGGCTGTGTCTGTTGAGGGAGGGTTGAGTGATGACTGTGTCTGTTTAAGGAGGGTTGAGTGAGTGCTGTGTCTGTTGAGGGAGGGTTGAGTGATGGCTGTGTCTTTTGAGGGAGGGTTGAGTGACTGATGTGTCTGTGTCTGTTGAGGGAGGGTTGAGTGATGTGGTTGTGTCTTTTGACAGAGGGTTGAGTGATGATTGTGTCTGTTTAAGGAGGGTTGAGTGATGGCTGTGTCTGTTGAGGGAGGGTTGAGTGATGACTGTGTCTGTTTAAGGAGGGTTGAGTGAGTGCTGTGTCTGTTTAAGGAGGGTTGAGTGATGCGTCTGTGTCTGTTGGGGGGGGGGGGGGTTGAGCGATGTGGCTGTGTCTGTTGAGGGAGGGTTGAGTGTGTGCTGTGTCTGTTGAGGGAGGGTTGGGTGATGTGTCTGTGTCTGTTGAGGGAGGGTTCAGTGATGTGGCTGTGTCTGTTGAGGGGGGGTTCAGCGATGTGGCTGGTCTGTTGAGGGAGGGTTCAGTGATGTGTCTGTGTCTGTTGAGGGAGGGTTCAGTGATGTGGTTGTGTCTGTTGACAGAGGGTTGAGTGATGACTGTGTCTGTTTAAGGAGGGTTGAGTGTGTGCTGTGTCTGTTGAGGGAGGGTTGGGTGATGTGTCTGTGTCTGTTGAGGGAGGGTTGAGTGATGTGGTTGTGTCTTTTGACAGAGGTTTGAGTGATGACTGTGTCTGTTTAAGGAGGGTTGAGTTATGGCTGTGTCTGTTGAGGGAGGGTTGAGTGATGACTGTGTCTGTTTAAGGAGGGTTGAGTGAGTGCTGTGTCTGTTGAGGGAGGGTTGAGTGATGGCTGTGTCTTTTGAGGGAGGGTTGAGTGACTGATGTGTCTGTGTCTGTTGAGGGAGGGTTGAGTGATGTGGTTGTGTCTTTTGACAGAGGGTTGAGTGATGATTGTGTCTGTTTAAGGAGGGTTGAGTGATGGCTGTGTCTGTTGAGGGAGGGTTGAGTGATGACTGTGTCTGTTTAAGGAGGGTTGAGTGAGTGCTGTGTCTGTTTAAGGAGGGTTGAGTGATGCGTCTGTGTCTGTTGGGGGGGGGGGGGGTTGAGCGATGTGGCTGTGTCTGTTGAGGGAGGGTTGAGTGATGGCTGTGTCTTTTGAGGGAGGGTTGAGTGATGGCTGTGTCTGTTGAGGGAGGGTTGAGTGATGGCTGTGTCTGTTGAGGGAAGGTTCAGTGATGTGGCTGTGTCTGTTGAGGGGGGGTTCAGTGATGTGTCTGTGTCTGTTGAGGGGGGGTTCAGTGATGTGGCTGTGTCTGTTGAGGGAGGGTTCAGTGATGTGGCTGTGTCTGTTGACAAGGGTTGAGCAATGACTGTGTCTGTGGACGGAGGGTTGAGTGATGTGGCTGTGTCTGTTGAGGGAGGGTTCAGTGATGTGGCTGTGTCTGTTGAGGGAGGGTTCAGTGATGGCTGCGTCTGTTGAGGGAGGGTTCAGTGGTGTGTCTGTCTCTGTTGACAAGGGTTGAGCGATGACTGTGTCTGTTGAGGGGGGTTCAGTGATGTGGCTGGTCTGTTGAGGGAGGGTTCAGTGATGTGTCTGTGTCTGTTGAGGGAGGGTTCAGTGATGTGGCTGTGTCTGTTGAGGGGGGGTTCAGCGATGTGGCTGTTTCTGTTAAGGGAGGGTTCAGTGATGTGTCTGTGTCTGTTGAGGGATGGTTCAGCGAGATTCGGATATCAGGCCACTCAAAAAAATCCAATGTTGGCACCAAATCCAAAATGGCCACCATGGAGGAATGTAATGTGAACATGACTCACAACCTAAATATATAAACAAAAATGAACTTTTGGGAATATATTTTCCCAACACTGCAACTGTAAAGTGAATAATTTTATCACTATAGACTATTCATGTTGATTTAGTTAATCTAAAATGTTACAAAAAAAGTGCATTTTTCCAGCATATCTTTAAGAGATACTCCATGAGGGCCAATTAACTATATATTGTCTACCCATATGGTGAATACAATGACAATGACAGAATATTTAAAGAACAGAATTTGCATTTATTAAAAAATGCTGTAAATGGAATCAGGCAAGGACATGAACAGCCTAACATCGGAATCAGACTACACTACCACAAGCGTCTAAGTCATGCCAAGAGCTTCTGAGATGTAGCTGTAAGTCTGAGAGTGGATGCAGAGCAAGGTGTGACTGTGTTGTGCTACGTTCGATGTGTACACCACTTTGCTAATGTGATCACATTTAATTGTCTCTAGCCAACCAAAACATTAGCCATGTTCAAACATGTTTCAAGAGATACAGAATTGGTTCTTTAAAAGTTCTGTTATTTACCATATGAATGTACAGTTAGTTGGCTTTAAAGATGTGTCTTAAAGATTTGCCTAAAAAGGAAAGAAATGCATATTCTTTTAATTTGTTCACAATTTTGATTACCTAAATCAAAACCAATAGTCTGCTAAAGTATAGTTATTTAATTTAAAGATGTAGCGTTTGGTAAATGTATATTAAAAAATGTCCATTTTTCATAATATATTTAGGTTGTGGGTCATGAATCCCAACATCCACATACAACTCATTGTTAAATGCAGTGTTGGTGGGTAGGCAGTAGCAGGAACAATGTACAACTCTATCATTGAATCCCAACATACATGTACAACAAACCATTGTTACATACAGTGTTTGTGGGTAGGCAGTAGCAGGAACAATGTACAACTCTATCATTGAATCCCAACATACGCGTACAACAACTCATTGTTAAATACAGTGTAGGTGGGTAGGCAGTAGCAAGAACAATGTACAACTCTATCATTGAATCCCAACATACGCGTACAACAACTCATTGTTAAATACAGTGTAGGTGGGTATGCTGTAGCAGGAACAATGTACAACTCTATCATTGAATCCCAACATACGCGTACAACAACTCATTGTTAAATACAGTGTTGGTGGGTATGCTGTAGCAGGAACAATGTACAACTCTATCACTGAATCCCAACATACACGTACAACAACTCATTGTTACATACAGTGTTGGTGGGTAGGCAGTAGCAGGAACAATGTACAACTCTATCATTGAATCCCAACATGCGCGTACAACAACTCATTGTTAAATACAGTGTTGGTGGGTATGCTGTAGCAGGAACAATGTACAACTCTATCACTGAATCCCAACATACGCGTACAACAACTCATTGTTAAATACAGTGTTGGTGGGTAGGCAGTAGCAGGAACAATGTACAACTCTATTACTGAATCCCAACATACACGTACAACAACTCATTGTTACATACAGTGTTGGTGGGTAGGCAGTAGCAGGAACAATGTACAACTCTATTACTGAATCCCAACATACACGTACAACTACTCATTGTTAAATACAGTGTAGGTGGGTAGGCAGTAGCAGGAACAATGTACAGCTCTATCACTGAATCCCAACATACACGTACAACAACTCATTGTTAAATACAGTGTGGGTGGGTAGGCAGTAGCAAAAACAATGTACAACTCTATCATTGAATCCCACAACATGGTTCAATGAAATATTCACACAAAGTAAAGGTCAGCAATAGGCTAGATGATAGCAGCTGGGTAAAAGAAGCTATTTTCAGTCTTGGGTATTTTTATCATTGGCAGATTACTGTATTTTCTTGAGTATAATGCACACTTTCTTTTTCCAAAAAAAACAGTTGTGAAGAAAGGGTGTGCATTATACATTCCAGAGTTTTGATGTTTTTTCCCCAAATGCAAAGACATTTGAGTGAGCACGTAACACCGGAAATACCATGTCAAACAAATCTGTTCTGGAGTTCACAATGTAATTACACTGCCTGGTTATAAAAGTGTTCATTGTATATCTGGACTTATGTTTGTAACCTTTTTCATTAATTTTATTCAAAATTTCTTTCAATATTGTTAAAATAAAAATTTGGTGAAATCGTGTGTGAAGTAATCAGTAGATCACACAACCCACAGTTATATACAGCAACCACAGTCATATTACCGATATTGGATACATATATCTTAAATGTCATACTTTGACTTGTTAAAAGTCATATTTGTTTTAGTTTGATGATTCTATGTCGATATGTAGGTCTCACGATCACGAGCATGGGAGCCTCCACAGTGACTAGTCAAATTGTTCCATGCAGAAAAAAAATATCCGGCAATAGCAATCAGCTACACCGAAGTGCTACGCTTATGGTTATTGTTATTTTAAATATATATGGTAAAAGCTGCAACTAAAATAACATCATATTGGAATATATTATTCATGATACAATAATAGTTTCAGAGGTATTGATATCCTGGAGATGTAAAAGGGCATAATGGAGACCGCTTTTATTGATAAATGGCAAGGACCTTTAACTGTCATAGAAGTTGTAGGGCTTTTTACTTAGAAATGGAGTAAGCCTTTAATTGTCACAGAGCTGTTGATGGTCTTTTACGCAGAAATGGACAGGGCCTTTTACTTTTACAGAAATGGGAAGGGCCTTCCAATGAGAATGGAACAAGCTTTTAACTGTTATCTAACTTGGAACTGTCACGGATGTTGGAGGGACTTTCACTGTGAAATGGAGTAGACATTAACTGTCACAGAAATGGTGAGGATCTTTTATTGAGAATGGTGTAGGCCTTTAATGTTGCATAATAAGGAAGGATGCAAAACTGTGACAGAAATGGGATGGCCTTTTGCTGAGAAATAGACAAGGCTTGTACCTGTCTTTGAAACAGAGAGGGCCTTTTGCTGAGAAATGGACAAGGCTTTTACCAGTCTTTGAAATGGAGAGGGTCCTTTGCTGAGAAATGGACCAGGCTTTTACCTGTCTTTGAAATGGAGAGGGCCCTTTGCTGAGAAATGGACCAGGCTTTTACCTGTCTTTGAAATGGAGAGGGCCTTTTGCTGAGAAATGGACAAGGCTTTTATCTGTCTTTGAAATGGAGAGGGCCTTTTACTGAGAAATGGACAAGGCTTTTACCTGTCTTTGAAATGGAGAGGGCCTTTTACTGAGAAATGGACCAGGCTTTTACCTGTCTTTGAAATGGAGAGGGCCTTTTGCTGAGAAATGGACAAGGCTTTTACCTGTCTGTGAAACAGAGAGGGCCTTTTGCTGAGAAATGGACAAGGCTTTTACCTGTCTGTGAAACAGAAAGGGTCCTTTACTGAGAAATGGACAAGGCTTTTACTTGTCTTTGAAACGGAGAGGGTCCTTTGCTGAGAAATTGACCAGGCTTTTACCTGTCTTTGAAATGGAGAGGGCCTTTTGCTGAGAAATGGACAAGGCTTTTACCTGTCTTTGAAACGGAGAGGGCCTTTTGCTGAGAAATGGACAAGACTTTTACCTGTCTTTGAAATGGAGAGGGCCTTTTGCTGAGAAATGCACAAGGCTTTTACCTGTCTGTGAAACGGAGAGGGCATTTTGCTGAGAAATGGACAAGGCTTTTACTTGTCTCTAAAACGGAGAGGGTCCTTTGCTGAGAAATGGACAAGGCTTTTACTTGTCTCTAAAACGGAGAGGGACCTTTGGCTGAGAAATGGACCAGGCTTTTACCTGTCTTTGAAATGGAGAGGGCCTTTCCTTATTGCAGAAATGGGAAGCACCATGAGAACTGTCATTGAATTTGTAGGGCCTTCAGTATTCACTTTTAAGGAGAGGGCAGAGGCAGAGGGCAGAGGGATTGTCACAGAAATAGGAATGACGTTTGCTGAGTTGGTTGGTTGTTTTACACCACACTCAGCAATATTCCAGCTAAATGATGGCGGTCTGTAAATAATCAATTCTGTACCAGGCAATCCAGTGAGTAATATCATGAGCATTGATCCACGCAATTGGGATCGATGACATGCATCAACCAATCCGATCACCCGATCATGTTAGTCACCTTTTATGACAAGCATAGTTACCTTTTTCGGCAAGCATGGGTTGCTGAAGACCTATTCTACCCCGGAATCTTCACGGTTCAACTTTTGCTGAGAAATGGAAAGGCCTTTAAATGGAGAGTGTTGTAACTGTGACAGAAACATGGTGAGTCTCTCACTGTGACAGACAAGGGAATGTCTTTAACTGTGAAAAAAGGAAGGGCCTTTACTGTGACTGAAAAGGTAAAGGCCTTTTAACTGTGACAGAAAGGGAGAGGGACTTTAACTTGGACTAAATGGGAGAACGCCTTTAACAGAAAAGGGCAGGGTACAAAGTGCCGCTGATTGAAACTCAAGGCAGAAATATGGAAAGGATTTGGAATATTTTTGATTGTTTTCATCAAACAGATGTTTCAGCACAAATCACCCACAGACAATGTGCCGTGAAAGCAAACAGAGTGATCTGAGGGGTCTTCATCTACTTAGGAGGGATAAATCTGGAGCTAATATGCCTGTGACTCATCCCGCGGGTCTACTAGCTTTAGATAACTCATTTTGTGTCGTCATCTTCTGTCCTATCATGAGCAGATTCTCCAACTAGGCTCAATGGTTAATCCGCGATGAAAGTTAGATAAGATCCCCTCCAGGATGTAACGAAGGCAAGCCTGTGGTTCTATAGCCTCCACAAGTTGGCTCAGAAATGCAAAAACAGGATATTCTCTTGGAAGGAGACACAATTTGATTAAGGTAAAGAATTTAGGGCATGTATGTAGGGCCCCAGGGACACCTAGTTATTCATTTATTATCCAATTTAGTTGAGCTGTTCGCAGTTATATCACAGATATGGGAGAATTATATTTGTTTTTATCTATGCGCAAATGGAAATCGTATTTCAATAAGCATTTTTTATTGTATGGAAAGTGCTTTGATTGGAGTAGAATTTTCAAGATTATTAAATTTTACCAGTTGGTTCTCTAAAGGCTTAGCCCTAGGTGAGAGATGCTCTCTGGTTAAGGAAGACGATTTTTCAGTTGAGATGCTGTTGAATTCTGTAAGTATTGTGGAAGCAGTGTTGTATTAATAATGTAGCAGTTTAAATTCATTGATTATTTAAGCTGATTGTGATCTTTATGGTGGCTGGGTTGTGAAGCAGGTTTGGTTTTGTGTATGTGCACTGATCTGAAAATACTTTGCAAACAAGCAAAGCAGCTGTGAACAGTAGCAGTATGCCCATTTTTTTGTGATGATGATGATGATGATGATGATATTTCTACCATACTGTATATTTATTATGATAACTGAGTTTGGTGACGAGCACCTCCGAACACCGAGGCTGTAATTTAATCACCAAGTCTCTCCTTGATTGTTTCATCACGATCCAGAAATCTAACAAATTGTCTGAGTTGGTTGTTTCATTCGCTGTTTTAACGCTATACCGACCAATGATGCAGGTAACATTCATGTGTTGTCATGCATGTGTGAAACAGCCTGTTACCTGAGGTAATTATCTATGTATGCTCATGCATTCTCACAGGTGCAAATATCACCTGAGTTGGGGATGGGCTCAAAATATTGCTGTTTATTGTACTTTATTGAGATATGTGTTGACGGGTTAATAATTTAATATATGTACAGCAATATCTTTGCTTGGAATAGTTAAAAGCTATGAAACGGGATGAGTATTGGAAGGTTGCGTATTTTAATTAAGAAGTATTTGTTGTTCAACAGATGATTTCTTTAGATAGCATCTGATGCCCCTGATGACGTGTATGAATCTGTACTATCACCCAAAGGTATGATAACTAGCTGAGCAAGACTGATATCTAGCAAAGACTGCATTAATCCTCCCTTTAACATGTGTACCGTATTCGACGTGATAAGCGCCCCGCAGTAAATAAGGGCCCACGGGGATATTTGCTAATATATTGGCAAGTGAACAATCATAATTAGCACCTTTTCCGATTGATCAATGTATACAAGATGTATTCATTCGTTTATAATCGTGTGTTATATTGGCAATTAAATTCTCGAAAATATGTCTAATATGTACAATATGCACAGATTCTTCTTTTATATCATTTCAGTCTGTCAGCAAAAGTAACAAAATTTACAATTTTCAACGCTGTTTCTTTTCTCACGACATTTATATTCTAATAAGAGCCCCCTATTTCTAATTTTGAGAGCGACCTGGGCGCTTATTAGGTCGAATAAGATAAGTTGGAATGTCGTGTTATGTCTTGCCAGGAACCCTTTATTGTTAGCTAAGATAGGCTCAATTGGTTTGAGCTCACAATGTCTGACTGGCATAAGACAACAAGACCATGTTGTGATGCCAACACATATGTCTTGTACTTTACTGGTTTCTTATTCAAGCAAAGTTTCTCCTTGAGTTGAACTTTTGTTTCATATGGTCTGAAGTCGACATTGCAAGATGTCAGATATTCCTGCATGGTCACCTTCAGACTACTCATGGTTGGTGCGACAGTATCTGGTTCCTGACGTTATATTAACTGGCGTTATCCATGACAATGACACAGGGGTTGTTCGGATTGAGCAGAAGCTGATGTTCCAACCAGTCTATGAACACATCACCTTTCATTTCCTTTTGAGAATCACCAGTTTTCTTTTTCGCCTCGAAAACTAGCTCACATTCATCAGTAAGCCCTAAATCACGGGTTCTGGCGTGCAAAACAATGAATCGATTAGCTCTACCTGATGGGACCATGGGTGCTTTTTGTCCATCTGACGGTAGCCACATGCAGTCAGTGGAATGATTCTTAAACACCCAGGTTTCATCAAGCTAAATGACCTGGAAGCCCTGACTGCGATAGTTATGAATGGTGCAGAGATAATGTGATGTCATAGACAGGATAGAATAGTTTCCCCTGAAAACTGCTCAGTCATCGCCATGCGGCAGTGTATCAAAATCCCATCTTGTGGAAGGCATATATCAGTGTAGTCGCGTAAACTTCAGTTGGAGGTACCTCCTGCTCATAAAGGTCATAAAGCTATGAACTTGCTGATTTTGTTCGATTTTTTATTTGGTATAATTGTTGATAGGACTCCCTGTGACTGAAATACATCAGGGTTAAATGGGCCCCCCCCACCCTGGTGGATGACCTTTATAAGGTTCACTAATCCGTGAGCCTCCCAGACAGATCGGAGGTATCACATGTGTGCTTTAGCATTTTCTCAGCCAGCAGTGACCCAGATCTCCATCCCAGCAGTGACACAGTGAACTATATCTGTGAGACAACCCAGAAAATGCAGCAATAAATACCCATATATATCTCGTCTCGTATTCCCCAAGGACCCATATTCTGCCAGCAGCCAGCTTGTCTGACCCTGAATGTGATGAAAGACTGTTGATATGGGAATAATTACCTCAATAATATTACTTCAGGAAGAATAAATAACCTTTGAAGTACAATGATTTGTGATTCTGTAGAATATGAGTACCTTGTTTATGTCCCTGTTGGAAAATGGCTCTCAGCTGGGAGTGTTCCCTTGGTGTACTGACCACCTTCAATCTGGATGTGTATAACTGACCAGTGTTAAAACTGCCATCACAGATCTAACACATTGTATATCTAGCTCTCAATGTGTACTGACCAGTGTTAACACAATGTAGAACTAGTTCTCTTTGTTTTCTGATCAATGTTATTACGATGTTGAACAAGTTCTCTTTATGTTTTGATCAGTGTTAACACAATGTAGAACCAGTTCTCTTTATGTTCCGATCAGTGTTTTCCCTCCATCACATATCTAACACAATGTAGAATTAGCTCCCAGTGTGTACTGACCAGTGTTAACACAATGTAGAACCTTCTCCCAGTGTGTACTGATCAGTGTTAACACAATGTAGAACTATCCCCCAGTGTGTACTTATCAGTGTTAACACAATGTAGAACTATCTCCCAGTGTGTACTGACCAGTGTTAACACAATGTAGAACTATCTCCCAGTGTGTACTGACCAGTGTTAACACAATGTAGAACTATCTCCCAGTGTGTACTGACCAGTGTTAACACAATGTAGAACTATCTCCCAGTGTGTACTGACCAGTGTTAACACAATGTAGAACTAGCTCCCAGTGTGTACTGATCAGTGTTAACACAATGTAGAACTATCCCCCAGTGTGTACTTATCAGTGTTAACACAATGTAGAACTATCCCCCAATGTGTACTGATCAGTGTGAACACAATGTAGAACTAGCTCCCAGTGTGTACTGACCAGTGTTAACACAATGTAGAACTATCTCCTAGTGTGTACTGACCAGTGTTTTCCCTCCATCACATAACTAACACAATGTAGAACTATCTCCCAGTGTGTACTGACCAGTGTTAACACAATGGAGAACTATCTCCCAGTGTGTACTGACCAGTGTTAACACAATGTAGAACTATCTCCCAGTGTTGTACTTATCAGTGTTAACACAATGTAGAACTAGCCCCCAGTGTGTACTGATCAGTGTTATCACAATGTAGAACTATCTCCCAGTGTGTACTGACCAGTGTTAACACAATGTAGAACTATCTCCTAGTGTGTACTGACCAGTGTTTTCCCTCCATCACATAACTAACACAATGTAGAACTATCTCCCAGTGTTGTACTTATCAGTGTTAACACAATGTAGAACTAGCCCCCAGTGTGTACTGATCAGTGTTAACACAATGTAGAACTATCTCCCAGTGTGTACTGACCAGTGTTAACACAATGTAGAACTCCCAGTGTGTACTGACCAGTGTTAACACAATGTAGAACTATCCCCCAATGTGTACTGATCAGTGTGAACACAATGTAGAACTAGCTCCCAGTGTGTACTGACCAGTGTTAACACAATGTAGAACTATCTCCTAGTGTGTACTGACCAGTGTTTTCCCTCCATCACATAACTAACACAATGTAGAACTATCTCCCAGTGTGTACTGACCAGTGTTAACACAATGGAGAACTATCTCCCAGTGTGTACTGACCAGTGTTAACACAATGTAGAACTATCTCCCAGTGTTGTACTTATCAGTGTTAACACAATGTAGAACTAGCCCCCAGTGTGTACTGATCAGTGTTATCACAATGTAGAACTATCTCCCAGTGTGTACTGACCAGTGTTAACACAATGTAGAACTATCTCCTAGTGTGTACTGACCAGTGTTTTCCCTCCATCACATAACTAACACAATGTAGAACTATCTCCCAGTGTTGTACTTATCAGTGTTAACACAATGTAGAACTAGCCCCCAGTGTGTACTGATCAGTGTTAACACAATGTAGAACTATCTCCCAGTGTGTACTGACCAGTGTTAACACAATGTAGAACTCCCAGTGTGTACTGACCAGTGTTAACACAATGTAGAACTAGCTCCCAGTGTTGTACTTATCAGTGTTAACACAATGTAGAACTAGCCCCCAGTGTGTACTGATCAGTGTTAACACAATGTAGAACTATCTCCCAGTGTGTACTGACCAGTGTTAACACAATGTAGAACTCCCAGTGTGTACTGACCAGTGTTAACACAATGTAGAACTAGCTCCCAGTGTGTACTGATCAGTGTTAACACAATGTAGAACTAGCCCCAAGTGTGTACTGATCAGTGTTAACACAATGTAGAACTTTCTCCCAGTGTGTACTGACCAGTGTTAACACAATGTAGAACTCCCAGTGTGTACTGACCAGTGTTAACACAATGTAGAACTAGCTCCCAGTGTGTACTGACCAGTGTTAACACAATGTAGAACTAGCCCCAAGTGTGTACTGATCAGTGTTAACACAGTGTAGAACTATCTCCCAGTGTGTACTGACCAGTGTTAACACAATGTAGAACTAGCTCCCAGTGTGTACTGACTAGTGTTTTTCCTCCATCACATGTCTAACACAATGTAGAACTAGCTCCCAGTGTGTACTGACCAGTGTTAACACAATGTAGAACTAGCTCCCAGTGTGTACTGACTAGTGTTTTTCCTCCATCACATGTCTAACACAATGTAGAACTATCTCCCAGTGTGTACTGACCAGTGTTAACACAATGTAGAACTAGCTCCCAGTGTGTACTGACCAGTGTTAACACAATGTAGAACTATCTCCCAGTGTGTACTGACCAGTGTTAACACAATGTAGAACTAGCTCCCAGTGTGTACTGATCAGTGTTAACACAATGTAGAACTATCCCCCAGTGTGTACTTATCAGTGTTAACACAATGTAGAACTAGCTCCCAGTGTGTACTGACCAGTGTTAACACAATGTAGAACTATCTCCCAGTGTGTACTGACCAGTGTTAACACAATGTAGAACTAGCTCCCAGTGTGTACTGACTAGTGTTTTTCCTCCATCACATGTCTAACACAATGTAGAACTAGCTCCCAGTGTGTACTGACCAGTGTTAACACAATGTAGAACTAGCTCCCAGTGTGTACTGACTAGTGTTTTTCCTCCATCACATGTCTAACACAATGTAGAACTAGCTCCCAGTGTGTACTGACCAGTGTTTTCCCTCCATCACATGTCTAACACAATGTAGAACTAGCTCCCAGTGTGTACTGACTATGTAACACAATGCTGTGTTGTGTGCAGGCCCTGCCCCATGCCTAGTTGCTTGTTATGAGCAGAGACAAAGGTAAGACTTAATTGATTGCAGCCCAGTCTGCGGTGCGTTGTCGACGTTGCTGTCAACGATGTTGCAGGACAGCAGGAGTGATAGATGTGGGGTCGGTGAAGTGTAGGTTCATTTGCATGCAGTATTAAGTACAATATTAACAAGCCTTGCTATAGCCTTATTTACTGTAGTTATGCCCTAAAGCTAGACATTATTTTTCTTCAGATATGGAGCTGGAGCTGTCTGATGCCGCAAAGTGATAATGGTTGGCTCACCCAAATGCCATTCATTCAAGATTTAATATGGAAGGATCGGAGAACATCAGAGCTTGTTATACCATATTCTCAGCAGGAACTGAAATGATATTTCATGGTGGGAATCGACGACCAGTGAGGGTTTGGTTTGGGATTGTTTGATTGGAAAATGCCAAACACATTGAAGGCTTGACAGAGGCACACTCTTTGTTAAAGAGTATTGAATGATTACATGTGTGAAGAGGCAGAGGCTTTGTAAAGGTGGCTGACAGAGAAGATCCCTACTCCACTGCACTGACTGAAGTGATTGTATACAGTAGGGTGTATTACATTGGATTACTGCTCTGCCAGAGAAGATCCCTACTCCATTGCACTGACTGAAGTGATTGTGTACAGTAGGGTGTATTACATTGGATGACGGCTCTGCCAACGCTTTTCAGAAATAGAACATTGATATCAACAACTGTGCATTTGGATTAATGAGGAATCAAGTTAACTGTTAGTTGCCTTCGATACTAGTTGTACACATGTTCTAGAAGGTAAGAAATTGGATATTTCTGAGAAGAGAGAAGACAATTGTAATATTAGTGTGCTTTGGATATCTTGTGTTGTGTAACAAGCAGTTCAAGGATACCGTGTTTATGTTTCTTGGGCTTCCTTTCATTGAAATTCATTGTGTTACCAGGGAAGAAGAGTCACCTTGAACAAGCTTGTTTTACAATGACTTTTTGACGTGGATAACCTTGCCAAGACGTTTTGTGCCAGTGTCGTTTAGGTCCTGGTTGAAACTCTATTTCATGCTGCAACTTGTAACAACTGAACAAGACATGCATTTTTTTGTGAAACTTTGAAACAAGTGATATTTTTTTTAACCCAGAAACCTACCAGTCTTAAGTCTCCTTTCTGAGACCTTCGAAATCAAATCTGTGATTTCAGATCACCTGTGATTACTGGGAATGAGATGTTTCTTCATGGACAGGACCCTTCTGTTCCCTCTTCCAACAAGCTGGAGCCATCAGTAGAACACCCCAACAGTGAGATGAGATATTTTGATAATGGCTTCCTTGTTCAAGTGTGATTTGGTTTGGGGAAAGTGATACTACACACCTCCACGTATACAATACAGGTCCATAGATGACCTTGATGACCGTGACGAAGGTGTGACTTTCTAGGAGGCCTTCAACCATGCCATCAGGGTGTAACCTCAGACCCCAGGACAAGTGCAATGGTGGCACAGGATGTGTCATGACCTCGAATCATACGGAAGGCATGATAGGGAAAGATGTGGAGAAGGGGGACGACCCGACTTTGCTCGGGTTCCTTCCAAGAATGTCTGTGCAGGAAGTGCCGGCATCGTGGTGGACGAGCAGAGAGAAGTATCTCATGGCTGTGTGTACACTGCTCTTCCTGGCATGCATCGCTTTTATTGCTGTAGCATTTACAAGGTCTGGTAAGGAGGTGTATTTTTGCTAGTTTCCATATTTGGTATGAAGAATAGAGTGAGTGAGGTGGGTTTAACACTGCTTTTGACTGTAAGCCAGTTATTAGAAAAGCCTAAAGTATTGCAGGTCTTTGACATTTACAACTTTAGCGTAATCTATGAGCTTAGGTATGGTGCTGACAAACCTAGAAACATAATCAGGGTGAACCAGGATTCAAACTCACAATCATAAGTTTCTGAATGCCCAAGGGACGCAACTCTGCACAGCGAAGTGTGGGGCCTTGGTCAGCTGGGCCACCTGGGTCCACCTTGAAGGAAAGAACTATTGTGCTCATGCAGTTAAACTGGGTTTAAGTGTCCACAGTGTGATGAGTGTTGGTTGGGTGATGGCAAGGGTATATGGTTTATATATCAGCTAGATAAATGACATAACAGTTAGGTTACATTACAGCAATATATGTTACACAGGTTATGTATCAGATAGACAGGTTATGCACCAGGTAGATTGGTTACATAACAGCTAGATAGGTTATATATCTATATATAACCTAACAGTTAGGATACAGTACAATATATGTTACATACGTTATGTATCAGATAGATAGGTTATGCACCAGGTAGATTGGTTACATAACAGTTAGATAGGTTACATAACAGCAATATATGTTACATATCAGCTGGATAGGTTACATAACAGCTAGATAGCAAAATATTAAGCTACATAGATATCAGCTTGATACATATATAACAAATAGATAGGTTACCTAACAGGTAGATAGCTGTATATATTAAGCTACATAGGTTATATGAATCTTGTTAGCTAGATAGGTTAAATAACAGCTAGATAGCTATATATATAAAGCTACCTCAGTCATATGAATCTTGTTAGCTAGATAGGTTACATAACAGCTAGATAGCCATATATATGCTACATAGGTTATATGAATCTTGTTAGCTAGATAGGTTACATAACAGCTAGATAGCTATATATATTAAGCTACATCGAACATATGCATCTTGTTAGCTAGACAGGTTACATAACAGCTAGATAGCTATATATATTAAGCTACATCGAACATATGCATCTTGTTAGCTAGACAGGTTACATAACAGCTAGATAGCTATATATATTAAGCTACATTGAACATATGCATCTTGTTAGCTAGACAGGTTACATAACAGCTTGATAGCTATATATATAAAGCTACATAGGTTATATGAATCTTAACAGCTAGGGGTGGTCGGGTAGCCTAGTGATTAAAGCGTTCGCTCGTCACGCCGAAGACCCGGGTTCGATTCTCGACATGGGTACAATGTGTGAAGCCCATTTCTGGTGTCCCCCGCCATGATATTGCTGGAATATTGCTAAAAGCGGCGTAAAACCTTACTCACACACACACACACACATAACAGCTAGATAGTCATACATTATGCTACATAGGTCATATGAATCTTGTTAGCTAGATAGGTGACATAACAGCTAGATAGCTATATATATATTAAGCTACATCGAACATATGAATCTTGTTAGCTAGATAGGTTACATAACAGCTTATATAACTGGTATATAACAGATAGATAGGTTACATAACAAATAGATAGGTTATATAAATCATATCAGCTAGATAGGTCACATATTAGCTTGTCGTGAGAGGTGACTAACGGATCGGATGGTCAGACTCGCTGACTTGGTTGATGCATGTCATCAAACCCATCAGTGTGGATCATGCCCATTCATGATATCAATCACTGGACTGTCTGGTCCAGACTCGATTATTTACAGACTGCCATCGTATTGCTGGAATATTGCTGAGTGTGGCGTTAAACAACAAACAAACAAATCAGCTAGACAGCTGACATGTAACCTAACAGACAGATAGGTTATAAAAAATGTTCAGCTCGAAAGGTTATATAACAGATAGGTTATAACAAAAAATTCAGTTCTATAGGTTATATAACATAGGTTATAACAAAAAAATAAGTTTGATAGGTTTTACAACAGATAGGTTATAACAAAAAAATCAGTTCAATAGGTTATATAACAGAAAGGTTATAACAAAAAATTCAACTCGATAGGTTACATAACAGATAGGTTATATATAAGCTAAACTGGTTATATAACAGCAAATAGGTTTGTGTCAGGTGGCACAGTGACTGAGGGACACAGAGCCTGTGTGGCTACACTGTTTGCAATGGAACAAATAAGAACTACAAAGAATGTTTCAGTTTCTGTCAATTGCAAACCCCTTTCTCTGCAGAGAGCATCTCAACATGTGAGTTTGGAGAGTTAGTTTACACAACACTTCATAAGTCTCCAGTACCTTCCGCTCCACTGCGGGTGGTTCTGTGACAACCACATGCTGGCTTCATTCCTCTCAACAAGACAATGCTGCTGTAATTGATTTGACGAACAGTCGCCAGGAGTTATATTTCATCTGATGGTGGTGGGAACTGTGTTGTATGAGAGCATGGTAACTGCGATGGCTAATCAAATAGATGGATATCTTGCTGGTGGGTGTCTTCAGATAATAGAAAGTTGTGACAGTATGACAGTAGACAGATGCTTACATTTCCTGAATTTAAAAATGATGGCTACTGATATATTTTTCTATTTTTTGCAAATGTGTCTTTTTAAAAACATTTTGTCCAAATTTCTCTTTTGTAGGAATCTGAAACATGTGAAAGTTAGTATTTGTGTTACACAGACATGACAGGCAGGATTTATTTTCAATAAATATGAGAAAAAGTATTCCTGGGTATGTTTTCCAAAGGGTTTGGGTGAGTAATGTATGTTATCATACTGGCAAAACTTATAGGATATATCTTAACATAAATCCCAATTTTTATGGACAGTCAGTGAGGTAGGCTAGTGGTGAAAGGATTCACTTCTAATTGTGAAGGACCCTTGAAGATCCGGATAGAGAAAAGGTCACGAGTAACACATGCTTGCAGAAGAAGGTTACTACGCTTGTCATACGTACTAACAGACTCGCTGCCTTGGTTGAAGCATGTTTAAAACATTTTTATCTACTTACGAAAACAGTTTTACCAGGTATAAACCTGATTATTTACAGATATTATCTTGTACAGAATTCTTTTAATAAATTAAGGCAGATGTTTCACTGGGTTCAGATGGATGGATGGATGGATGTATTGATCTTTGTATTGATGAGGGGATGGATGGATGGATGGATGTATTCATCTTTGTATCAATGGATGAATGAGGTGAGGGATGGAGGGATGTATTGATCTTTGTATTAATGGATTGATTAGGTGATGGATGGACGTATTGATCTGTGTAGTAATGGTTGGATGAGGTGATGGATGGAGGGATGTATTGATCTTTGTATTGATGGATGAATGAGGTGATGGATGGAGGGATGTATTGATCTTTATATTGATTGATGGATGGAGGGATGTATTGATCTTTGTATTGATGGAGGGGTGTATTGATCTTTGTATCAATGGATTGATGAGGTGGTGGATGGAGGGATGTATTGATCTTTGTATTGATGGATGGATGAGGTGATGGATGGAGGGATGTATTGATCTTTGTATTGATGGATGGATGCAGGGATGTATTGATCTTTATATTGATTGATGGATGGAGGGATGTATTGATCTTTGTATTGATGGATGGATGGATGGATGTTTTGATCTTTGTATTGATGGATTGATGAGGTGATGGATGGAGGGGTGTATTGATCTTTGTATCAATGGATGGAAGAGATGATGGATGGAGGGATGTATTGATCTTTGTATTGATGAATGGAGGGATGTATTGATCTTTGGATTGATGGATTGATGAGGTGATGGATGGAGGGGTGTATTGATCTTTGTATCAATGGATGGATGAGGTGATGGATGGAGGGATGTATTGATCTTTGTATTGATGGATGGATGGAGGGATGTATTGATCTTTGTATCAATGAATGGATGAGGTGATGGATGGAGGGATGTATTGATCTGTGTATTGATGGATGGATGGAGGGATGTATTGATCTTTGTATCAATGGATGGATGAGGTGATGGATGGAGGGGTGTATTGATCTTTGTATTGATGGATGGATGTAGGGATGTATTGATCTTTGTATTGATGGATGGATGGAGGGATGTATTGATCTTTGTATTGATGGATGGAGGGATGTATTTATCTTTGTATTGATGGATTGATGAGGTGATGGATGGATCAATGAATTGATGGAAGGGTGAATGGATGGAGGGATGTATTGATATTTGTATTGATGGATGGAGTGATGGATAAGGTGATGAATGGTTTGATGAATTGTTTGGTGAATGGTTGGATAATGTATTGATGAGGTGATCGATGGATGGATCAATGAATTGATGGGTGCATGGATTGCTTAAGTCATCAGTAATGCAGATATATCACGACAGCATGCAGTTTAATTTTGCCTGGACCAGACAAACCAGTGGTTGATAGCACGAACATAGATAGGTTCACTCATGGTACAGTGACACACACAGTCATATTGGCCACTCAGTCCCTGTTTCGAGGGCCTTGTAAAAAATCACTATTTCAAAAGTAAGAAGATATTGGGAATTATTGATTTGTGTACATTCATGCCTGATTCACAAATATCTACTTTTGTATAGATCTCTGATTCTCAACTGTACCATGTCATCTGTACGACAGGTAGATGTTGACTATGTCATGATTTCCTCATGATTAATGACATTTGGGGTTGCGCAGTGAACCAAAACCAATTCCAGCAGACATCCTCAGTACCTTGGACAAAGCTGCTAATGCTGAAGAAAGCCCAAAATGATGCAGGTCCAAGACAACAATCACTTTGGTCTCAAATCTGCAAGCATAATTATGGTGCTTCCAGGGATTTATCAAGACAGGCTCTGAGGCCAATATTCAACACGCAGTCAAATATTAAGAGCAAATGGAATGATAAGTCTCCCAATTTATGTTAATATATATAACCAATAACTACTTTTATAGCTTTGTAGAGATAACATGTATTTCACTTGTAACAAGACGAACAAAAAGGAAGGTGTTGTAATGTTTAGTTATATATTATTGTATTGAATGCTATCTCAAAATACAATGTTATGATAGGCCTACCTCTGAATTTAAGAAAACAAGAACTTTAAGAATCCCAGTTTTGAACTGTTAATAGCCATTTTCTCCCAAATTGCCTGCAGGGGGTATTTAGTTTAGAATCCTGGAGAAATCCCTGGTGCCACTGACTAATGGTCATTATCATGGCACAACTGTGATTCTGGCCCATGACCTGCACATCATCATCAGTGAGTTAAGGCACTCATGTCCAAAATCCAAGAAAACTTAGAATCCAATTTGCATGGTCTTATGTACAGTATATCTGAATTCCAGAGTGAGTGAGTTGGGTTTAACGCCGCTTTTAAAAGTATTCCAGTTATATCGCGGCATGTCAGCATAATGTGGGAGGAAAGCCTGAAGTGATGCAGGTCTCAGAAACCCACGAGCACGGGTATGGTGCTGACAAACCTAGAAACATTATCAGGGCGAACCAGGATTCGAACCCACAATCATAGGTTTCTGGCGTGCCCAAGGGACGCAACTCTTAGACGACTGTGCCACCTGTGCCCCCTGAAATCCAGAAGAGAAGGATCTGACCAAGATTCCCTGGGGTTTAGCCTTGGCTGTTTCGTCTGGTGTGGTAAAGGTTTAGCCTGCTACACAGGGTCTACTGTACCACATGTAACAGTGTGTACAGGAGAGAGTTGGCCTATTTCTGATAAGACTTAGATTTGATTCTTTTCTGGGTACAAGTTGTGAAGCTCATTTAATGGTGCTCCCACTCAATGTTGTTTGCATATATTGTGAAAAGCAGCTTAATAATTGACTCATACACTCACCTGAACATTCAGTTATGAATTATTGATAGTGCCATGTATGTTTGTATTTCAGAAGAATCCAAACACTGTTTAACAGCTGACTGCATTAAAACAGGTAATATGAGACTTAACATTTATTATCTTCAGCCATGATTTATATGGCAGAATTACTTATGATCATAAATGTAATATGGGACTTGATTCAATTTAATCAAAATCTGATTTTTTACAATATTGTTCTTCAAGACCTGAGCCGATCAGTGTTGAGGCTTTTGAATTCTCGTCACTAACATATCTGATTTCTGTGTTGAGGCTTTTGAATTCAAATGTTTGGTTCTGAATGTAGATGATTATGGCCCCACAATTATTTTGTTGTCAATATTTTGTACTCCCTGCAACTTCTGAGAGCCAAAATATCCCCTGAAAGAAGTACCAAATTTGTGTTCAACATGGTTTTTCTGTGGTGTGGGGATGGTTGACAGCCTTATTTACCCTTGATATGTACAAAAATATATTTCTTTCTTTTGTTTAATCATCCTCAAATTGATTGTTCAATTGTTTTGCCCCCATGCTTGCTGAACTGTGTCACTCCTCATTAATACTGTTGTTTATAATTATGACTTTATCAATGTCAGATGACCTTGGCTATAAAAACCATGATCTATTGATGAAGAAAAACAGTGGTCTCACCCTAGCTAGAGTTTAGGTAGGTTCCAAGGGCACCAACACCACAACCACAACCACTATGAACTGACCTGGCAGACAGTGATTGTTTATATCTACCTGCATATTAAATATCCTGCAAGCTATCAATGTTTTCACTTCTGATCGAGAACCATTGTTACAAGGTGATTTCCAAATTGAGCGCAGAGGTTAACCGCAAAACTGTTCCCACAGAATAGGTTGTGAAATCAGTAAATGGCCACACAAGATCAAACAATGTATTTTTACACACAGTTTTTGTATTACAAATAAAAGGTCAATACAGCAGGTCAAGTAATTTGTAGCAGCAGTAACAGGTAACAGGCCCTAGTACTAATGATTATGCTCACAAAGATTCAGAATATTGTCACTGTGGAATATATTGAAGGAGAACGGTCTCGTACTTGAATCCAGAATACTGTTGGAAGTTGGCAGGAACTTGATGTTTCCAAACAGGTATCTGCTTGGAATAGTCCAGACTATTGCTGGTTTTGTAGTATTAGCCCAGAGGGATACCATGCCACATTAGCATGGATACCCCTTTCAGACACAGTATACGGACTCTGAGCTGACCGGTCTTTGTTTAATCCCCTTAAGCGCCAGGCAAGGTAACAAAGTAAGAGTAAGATCTTGGCATGATGCAGCCAGGGTTCAAACCACTGACCTTCCTCTCTCCGGGTAGAAGCTGTATCAACCAGACCAGGGCAGCGGTCAGGTCAAAAATGCCCGAATCACCCTCTTGTTGCTGTCCTGTCCAGAAACTTCTAAATTATCAAGCCTGCGATGTTCATGTTGCCAACAAGGGCAGATAACTCTAAGTCAACTGCAAAATATTTCTAGAAAGCTCCACTCTACTGTTGACTGTTCAAATTGGGCCATGACAGCACTTTACATTTTTTTACCAGCAGTTTAACCACTTTCTCCCACTGACAGTTAATACAAATATATTTACGACAGTTCTCTCTCTACTAAAAGTACTTACACATGAAGCATTCGCTTGTCACGCCGAAGACTCGGGTACAATTCCCCATATGGGTACAGTGTGTGAAGCTCACCTCCGTTGTCCCCTGCTTTGATATTGCTGTAATATTGCTAACAGCAACATAAAATAATGCTCACTAACACACTCACTTACACCTAACAACATCCACTGACCTTTTGCGAACAATCATGAACAGTGTGTAAGGCAGGTGCGCATGGCAGGTCATCAGTAAGAAATATCCCGTTTTCCTATCAAAAGTTGAGTAGTATTGTATAGTTCCCTTTAGAGCAGGACAGCAGAATTTCTGCTACCCCAGATCTGTGTGTGAAATAATCGCAAAACATTGCTGGCCAGCTGAGTAAGCTAGCCAGTTTCATGTTTACACTTGCTTAAAGATATACCAGTTTAAGTTTTGTCTTCTGCAATGTTTGACTTTGCTAGTCAAAAGTTTGATTGCTTAAACCACGAAATTACAACCAATGTTACAGTAACAGAGCTATCACTCAAACAAGATCAAGGGGGATAACTCTGATCACGCCACCTCAATTCGTTATTAATTTTATTATATTTTTGGGATATTTTTTTTATTTTTGGTGATCAAACTTTTAAAAATTTTAATCAACAAAGAGGATAGCCAAAAATATCACTGTTAACATTTCAGTAGCTGGTTGGCCCAGGGTATATCAGAATTCTGAACAAAACTTTGCTCGCTATGGGCCTGTGAGGCATCAGGTTTACCTTAGAGGAAATGTGGATACATGTTGAAACCTTTACAATCTCATTACGATCAGATCTTATACTCTGAAACTTAGAAAAGAGGGCACCTCCTTAGATCACAGTGAACTGTGAGTGAACTTTGACCACCCAATCTAACTAAATGATGTATGGTTATTGGGTCAATCAGAAGTCAGCTTCTATAATGATTAAGCTTTATGACTTTACCACCTGCATTCAGAAATTCTGGTCTTAACTAAAGAAAACAACATAAATATTCCATCGATAGCTCATCCTTTTGGTGAGGAAGCAACAGGATGTATTGATAATGTCTTCATGGCGTTGCATCTGGAACTCCCAGATTACAGTAAACTACGGTTAGACCAAACTGAAAGGACCACGAATTTTAACTGTAGTTTGTTATAAGCATATACATACAGCTATCATACCACAAATGTCCAGGACCAAAAATACATGTTGTTATATCCGTCAGTTCATTATAAGCGTGTTGGATATGAATGTAGTCAGGGTATGAAACTCCCAAAAATTTCAGCCAGACCACAGGACTGGCTACCTGAAATACTTGCCAGCCTGACCAAAACCTCCCTGCCCACTATAATCATATGTTTCTCAGGATAATTTAATTAAAAATATGGAAACTGATTGCTTGTAGCATAAGCGCATCGCTAAATGTTAGGTTGTCTAAAAGCTAACGGGGTTTCTTTTTGGTTACATTTTATCATTCATCTTTACATGTGAATTAATGCTTATTATCGGGAAATATTAAGAGTATTTTCACCTACGAAATATAACCCGACCGTCGGGCAGGGGGATTTGAAAATCTGGCAGTCCGAGTTGAAATCAACCCGTCTCGGACAATCGGGCAGGCAGGTATTTCGAACGCTGATGTAGTTCACTGTTTATTTGTTTTTGAGATACAGAAATCATTAATCTTGTTCCGAGAATGTAAATCCAGGATGCTGGTTGACTCATTAGATACATTGAAAACACAGCCTGTTTATCTCCCAAGTAGTTAGTAATTAGATAGAATTAATTTGGGTAAACTTCAAATTTCTTGCACTCATGAAAGCTGTAGGGACTGGTTGGTTTCAGTTTTCACGTTGAATGCAATCGCTTTTTGAGTTGGAAATTCCAGTACAAGAATATGTCATTAACACATCCCAACTTGCAGACTTCCAGGAACAGAACAGTAAAGGTCATGTGTGAATATAAGGGATGATTGGATGAAAATCTAAAATCAATTACTTTTTCATCACAAGCCACCAATCAATCATAAAAGTTAATCAGTTTTAAAGGTGCAAGATCAAATTTCTGAATCTTTGAAAGTGAAAATGTTTTTATTTGACTTGAGAATATATTTGAAAATATGATATTTATTACCCAGGAAAATGATACGGGATGGCTATAAAATTGAAATCCCACTGCGGTTACCCCGGTAATTGTTGGCTAAAAATATTTATCAATAGCGTCAAACAAGACTCCATCTTTACAGATTATGATGGTGTCAAAAGCATCAATAATAGGGCAAAATTTGCAAGAAAGATTGTATCCATGGAGATAGCCAAACTAGGATGATGCGCTGCCTGCCTGGCTGACAAACCGTGATGACTGGGTTCAATTCCTTGATTTGTGCTCATTATCTTGTTCTTTGTTTCTGGTGTCACTTGACATGACTAAAGCTCTTGTGACTTACAGCTTTAATTCTTCTCCCAGATAAATATATGAAAAGAAAAGTAGGAATTTAGAAGAGAAGTGAAATATGGAAAAATCATATCAATTTCTGGTTTGGTTGTACCATGACCGATATGACTGTTTCCCCTTAGGGCAACTTCTAACTAAGATATACAGAAAACCAAGAAATGACCCAAATTTGCCTACTGGGGAAGGCTAGAATTCAAATGAAATGTTTCTCTGGCATTGGTACTACACTTTAAGTCAGGCTAACCTGTCATATGTCTTGCAACTAAAAACATATATCTCAGCTTTCCAGTGTTATATGAAACAGATTCTGTTAAACATGAAAGGAACAGAAATGATTTGTGTCCACATTTTCATTCTTTGTGTTCGGCGCTGTTTGTCATAATTAAAATGAAGAAAACTATTTCCATAATTGTAAGAATTCTCTGCTATGATTCTTTTACTACTTCTATGATTGCTACTTCATGAGCATCACTACCAGTGATGACACCAGGGCCCACTTGCACAAAGCGATCTTAGCACTACAACTATTGTAAGCCTATGTTAAAGTATGGGAGTTACAATCATCTTAGCGCTAAGATTGCTTTGTGCAAGTGGGCCCTGGTGTTCCCACAAAGGTGAGTATATCCTACCCCACTGGTGACACCCATCACAGACACGTGCAAAGGCAAGTCAATAGTTCACCTGAAAAAAAACAGGTACATATGGTACAAGTCAAATTAGAGAATTACATTGGACATAATTTTTGCATATGTATGTAAAAGTGTTTCCTCTGCTCTTTTGTTATATAAATGAGCTATTGATGTCACCGTGTGGTATTTTTTCATGTGCTAGCGTCCCAGCTGATGGACATGATGGATGTGACGGTCAACCCGTGTGAGGACTTCTACCAGTTCGCCTGTGGTCAGTGGGACAAGACCTATGTCATCCCCGAGGAGAAGTCCAGCTTCAACACCTTTGAGAAACTGCATGATGAACTACAGATCATTTTAAAAGGTGAGCAATGCATGTTTGTGTCACTGCAAATTCTTCAGGATCTGTAAACATCTTTATAGGTGAATATGAAGTCATAATGTCTGGATCAGCATGGGTCTGAAATACCTCATGCCTGCAGTATGAACTGATTATGACAGACTTCCACCTCTTTTTCTGGTGTCTATCACTGGGAACTTGAATGGGATTGTTTAGTTTTTGTAAAAAGTGGACAACATGGAGATATTATTGGCAGAAAAAAATATGGCCTTCCAGAGGACAAGTCCACTTTGTATTTCACCCGTTCTTATTGAAATAACCCATCACAGATGACGGGATAGGCTCTTATTTGCAACTCTGAATAACATGGATCAGGCTCTGCTTCAAACAAACTATCAGCACCCAGTCAAGATGATATGGTCGATAATCAAGATGTATATTGTAATAGAACAGGTCTTACCTCACGAAGCGCATGAAATCACTTGGTGCACATTGATTTAAAACATGAAAACATTTGGAAAATGTCTGTTGGTGCTAAATGGCAGTTTACATGCTTTGCAAATCCTGCAGTCGACTGAAATCTGCATGTTAAAATCGATGTTGTTTGTGAACCGGATGTATAGCTTGTTACGCGATTTTGATTGGACTATGCATAGACTCATTAGTCCAGCCAAAATGTAACTACGGAATTCCAGCCTAGTTCGGCAAGGGTGGAAACTGGACATCGTCAATTAAGTCCTTGCCTCAGGAAGATGACAGCAACCGTCATCTCTATATCATAGGTGGGGGACATGCCAGATTGCTCCTCCTCTAAATATGCCCTGGGTAGTGGAAACTTTTGTTCTCCTGGTCATACCCACAGATTGGACGGCAGCAGCATGGGCAGAAAATGAACAGATCAGGGGTTAACATTTACCCTTGAATGAGAGTGACATTGGTCAAGCACGGGATATTTGACCTATCGGTGTTTATGTCCCAGCCAATGGAAAAAAATTGTCAAGTTATTAGGAGCCCATGCAGAGAGGTATCAAAGATCAAGAAGATGATACCACATTGAAGAGGAACCCTGGTCAGCTTTGCCCATACTTGAGATTAATATTTGACAGGGGATATCAAAATTGGCAGGTGAAAATTATAAGAAATAAAGCCACTAATATATTTGTAGCCTGAATATACATAGTGCAGCAACATAAAATTAGTTTGAATGAAAACTTTTTTCTCATTGTTTACATTCAGAGGTTTCAAATCACAACAACAATCTAGATTAAAACAGATACTTTAATGTCTTCATCTCTGAGAAAGAAAATATGCGTAGGAAAGTACCAATCCCTCTCAGTCATAGTCAGTAGGCACAAATGATAATTTTAACATGTAGGTTTTTGAAAGCAGGGATCTTCACTGAAATCACGGAATGTTTATCTCCCAATTTACTCACACATTATTTTGGCCCAGTCGTCTAAGGCGCCGCAATTCACTGTGCAGAGTTGCGTCCCTTGGGCACGCCAGAAACCTGATTGTGGGTTCGAATCGTGGTTCGCCCCGATTATGTTTCTAGGTTTGTCAGCACCATACCCGTGCTCGTGGGTTTCACCAAAGTGGGAAAAAGTCTGAGACCTGCATCACTTCGGGCTTTCCTCCCACATTAAGCTGACATGCCGCGATATAACTGGTATACTGTTTAAAGCGGCATTAAAACCAACTCACTCACTCACTCACACTGTCTGTGAGTCAGGGGGATCAGACATTTACTTCTGCAAAAAGGACGAAGTACTTCCTGGGGTTATTTAGGTCATTGTTAAACAATGGCATCATTTACAGAAATAAACTATTTAAAAAAATTTTAAAAAATTATTTAATTTTGATATTTTTTGTAGCTTTTTGTGTTGTGGGAATTTGTGTTTTCTCAGTGGAGCCCAGTGTTCAGTTACATGTGCATCGTTGACTTCATAATACAATTAGTGATGCATTACAATCAATCAACGGAAAAAACAAAGAGGTGTATTTTTTACAAAACCGTAGATTTGCTGGTAAAAAGAAATATAAAACAAAAAATATTCTGTCTCTATCATCAGTTATGTAAAAGAAAAAGTCACGTCAAAAGGTAATTCTTCACTTTTTCTTCACTTGATATTTTGCCAAGACTTGAAAAAATATTCAGAAATACCTCCATATGTTATTACTGTTGCATGAAATATTACTCTTATATAAGGAAAACTTAGGTTAATTTGCCCCAAACAGTCGATCAAGATATTTTATGTTTTTTAACGTGAAGGAAAATGTGCGAAGTTGTTTTTTCTGCAAGTATTGAAAGTGTGAATGCATTTACAATACATTGAAAGTAATCACCTCACAGGAAGGTCTTTTCTTTTGATCACTTATAGGTTATAGTTCATTTTGGTAATTAAGATAAATATAGGAGTTCATAAATATTTCTTTAAAGTCATTTGTTGTCCATCATTTAATAAAAGAAAACCAAAGGTTTCAGATTTTACTTGACTAAAAATCAAATTAGTTGATGTCATGGTGTGTTGTCTATCCGTCATTAACCTTCACATGTTCCACATCTCCTCTGAAACTACAAGTTGTATGGAACTGAAACTTTGGGTAAATGATCCCAGTAGGGCAAGGACGGGTGACTTGGGTACCCGGGTTGGGTGGGTCCTGAGTAGGGCCCGGGTACCCATAGGACTACCCGGACCCGTGGTTAGTCACATGATATATTGATTAATGACAAGTATTATCTAGAACTCTATGGTTACACTACAAGTCACTAATGTCCGCATTTCTTTCTGATTATGAACCCATTCCTTCTGATTTTTCATATGGTTGAATAAAGATAAAACTTAATTCAACTTCAGTGTATGAATGACCAGATTGTTTAATACATGTATCTGAATACATTTCGCCGGGGCTATTCTAAAAATGTTCCCAATCGGACATTTTGAGACATCTCCTGAGACCTACAGTGGGTACCCACGTAGGGTCGGGCAATAGGTGGGCGGGTACCTGGGTAGTAAATTTGGACTCGTCCCAGCCCTGGATCCCAGCTATGTTGTCTCTGTATAATGCTCACAGAATTCTGATCTGATTTTAAACACAGCTGCCATTATTTCTTCTATATTCATGTGAGCTACAAAGCCGTGTAGTTATATTTTTTGTTTTGTCTCATGCATTGTTTGTGAAGCACAAATATAAATTAGATGAATGAAATTGTCCTATCCTATAAAAAAGAAACTTTACCCATTCCCTGAGGTCTAAAACAGTGAAAGATTTAATTCATAAATTTGTTTTTTTAAACTGATCTCTGAGTACATGTATAATGTTGGTTGGGTGAAAAAATACATTTAGAATAAATGAATATGTACATATTTCTTATTTGGCTATCATGAATATCATTAAATCAGAAGGATGATATTTGCCTTTTCACATAAAAAATAATAACTCTCATATAAAGTTATTATTCTACAGGTCTCCTGGAGGAATACCCTACCCCCCATGACTGCGAGGCCACTCTCAAGGCCAAGGTCTTGTACCGATCCTGCATCAATGTCTGTAAGTATGTTTTGTGGCATAAATAATCTGTGAAGACATGATGCTGAGGTCTTATCGTTCTACTGCATTCAGCCTTTTTGTGACTTTTGTGTGTTTGTTTGTTGTTTAACGCCACACTCAGCAATATTCCAGATATTTGATGGTGGTTTGTAAATTATCACGTCTGGACCAGACAATCCAGTGATGGACATCATAAGAATAGATCTACGCAATTTGGATATGATAACATGCATAGACCCAGTCAGCCTGCCTGACCACCCGATGCTGTTACTCGCCTCTTACGACAAGCATAGTTGCCTTTTACGGCAAGAATTGGTTGCTGAAGACCTATTCTAACCCTGATCTTCACGGGTGACATTTGTGTGAAAAGTTTTGAAAGAATAAGGCAAAAGAAAGAACTCTTGAATATATATCCGAGATATCCCAGGATACGATCTGTCTGTTTGGTTCATACTTTATTAATTACATACAGCTGGAACATTGTGAGTGCAACATGAAACACACACACACACATTGGTTGCCGTACTGTGTAACATCGTTGCAGCCCAAGTGGAGCGAGTCGGAGATACCCCGCTCCGGGAGGTGCTGGAGAGCCTGGGAGGATGGCCACTCATTGATGCCAGCTGGGATCCATCCACCTTTGACCTTGAAGTGTTGCTTGGGAAACTGCGAGGGAAGTACAACGCTCCAGTTCTTATGGACATCTTGGTCAGCGCTGATGACAAAAACTCTTCCGTCAACATCCTACAGGTAGAAACAGGGCACCTATTAGCTCTTTCAACGACGAGTCCCCAGACACACAGATATAATTTTATGAACCTAACTGTCATATCATTCATGATTAAATCTATCATTTTTCACAATTTTTTAAAATATGTATTTCATTTCAACTTATCATATTTTATCGATTGATTAAAAATATTTTAAAACTATTTCCCACAATGTTATTGAAAACAAAGATTTCTAGGACACATGCTTTGGGACAACGGGTCCACATCACACATATCAAAGAGCAACATAAGGATGTTTCAAGCAAATCTGTAAATAAATTATTTTTATAAAGGCAACAAAAATTTATCTAAAAGTTGTCAAACTTACCATCTTTTCATGCCATGACGTTTAATGTAACCTCCATTATAAGGCTTGGACATGCCAAAATGTATGCATGAGCATTCTGTATCAAAGGTCGTAACCTAGCATAATACTTCCACGGAGTTCCATATTTTTAATATTGGTTGTGATTTTTTACTTAAACATTAAGAATAACACAATTTAACCAAAACCTTTCACCTAAATATGAAATTTATCACGTACTTGGACGGTATCTATGGTTGTAAGTAATTGGCTGCCTAAGGCTAGGTGCTTGCATTTGATCAATCACGATTCTTGTAGCAGATTTCAGCAAGAAAGTGTCATTAGAAACTAATTTCTATCCAAATAAAATAGCATGTTACAGCTACGAAAATACGCCAGGGGAGATTACTGTCATATTATATTTCTAACACTGGACTGATAAAGCTGAAACTGAGAGTAATCCATCTACCCAAAATGACACCAAATCTGCTGAAGAGGTTTTGATCAAACTTTTCAAATGGCCAACCATGGTTGCTTATTTTGCAGTCAGTTGCATGCTGACAGATATTAAAGGACTCGATTTTTCCGAAATGTCATTCTTTTTAAATATACACTTAAACATGGGCTGTATGTAAACCAAACATAACAAAGCAGTGCTGTGGTGAAGCTAACCTGGTACCTGCTGTACGGACCTTTGTTGCAATACACCCATACTGATTTTGCATGAATAACAAGCTGCATATGCGCTGAACTTACCAGAAATGTACTTCTCCACCTTTGATAGGGATATTTTTGTCTCTCCATGATACTCAAAACGGATACTCGTGTCAAGTGTATGTTTAAATAGAATGGCCTATCTGATTATTAGGGCTGGGACGAGTCCAAATTTACTACCTGGGTACCAACCACCCTATTACCTGAACCTACCCTTGTACTCGCTGTAGGCCTCAAGAGATAGGTACAAAATGTCCGATTGGGAATTTTTTTACCATAGCCCTGGCAAAACGTTTTTAGATTCACATATTTAACAATCTGGTCATGTATACACTGAAGTTGACTTCAGTTATATCTTTACACAGCCATATATAGTCAAAAGGAATGGGTGCATAATTTTTGTCATAAAACAATATATTACGTGACTAACCACGGGTCCGGGTAGTCCTGTGGGTACCTGGATCCTTTTCAGTACCCACCTGACCTGGATAAAATGCATATACAAAATAGTTTCAGTCATAACAATTTAGATATGTTAGTAATGTCTACATAGTTTAATAGATTTAAAGCTTTCAGATAAATACTAGCCTAAGGTATCAAGATCCCATCTCCCAGACATAATATCCAATAAGACAGAAGATATGTCTACATTGTCTTATAGATTGCCTTGAACTGTTTTGTTAAAGTAAATCTGTCATCACCTTTTTGGGAATAACATTCAGCAATTACTTCAATTTAGACTCATTAATGATTAGCCCCCATACAAGCTTGTCTATAGTGATGCCATAATCTCTTTCCAAGCACCCATTAAATATGTGAACAAGATTAGTGCAAGTCCAACAGGATTAACAGGATTAACAGGATTAAGTATTCCCCTCTGTCTAGCCATTCATTAATCATAGGGCACACCCCATCATGTATCAACCAATCATATTCCTTTTTTTTATCTAAGTTTTGTTAAACACATACAGAAGCAAAATGTTAAGCAGAAGGGGTTTGATGCTCATACCAAGCAGATCTCTCTCCCACAGCCCAGAGGGTTGTACCGACTCTCTGTGGCACCCTCAGCTATATTTTAAGATATTGTAAATTGTTAATTGTTCTTGTAAATAAAATTGTGATTAGTCTCCTGTGACTCCGGCTCTTTGCTGACTAATTCCCCCAAGAAAACCAGCACGCCATTTGGAAGGTTTTGTTCATCTGATGATATGACACAACAGACATCCTGATGCTGTTTTGATTATAAAGGTCAGATGAGATATAAATAGTTGTGTCTCCATGGCCATGAGACTTTATTCAACATGGCCTCTGTTCCCTCAGCTGTGAAATGATCTGTGATAGGATGAGATTGTGACGTCAATGGAAACCTTCCTGCAGCTTGTGATGTATGATCCCCAGGGAGCTGAGAATCCAATTGAATGCACAATGTCCCGTGAACGAGAGTAATGAGAAGTACCCACTTCCTCTGTGATGTTGCATCTTAGGCTTTCAAGTGTATTACCATCACATGAAGGACTGCTTTGTGATGTGTAATCACATATTTTATCCAATCATGGAAGTTGTATTTGTAATTGAGGACTTGTATATATCTTCATCACCACTCGCCCCTTTCCGTAACCTGCAAGAAGACTCATCCCCCTATTGATGAATGTTATGTGCGAAAATACGACAAACCAATCAGAATGCCCATATGACTTCAAGTACTTCGGTCAAAGAATCCCTCAGAAATAATTTTTGATTTAACATATGTCTTGCATCTGATAATATACCCAACAAACAGTTAAATGTGTTCAAACATGCTGTATATTACTGTAAGTCTCGATGTGTTTTAAATAGCATCTGGAAAATATATACATGGGGAAATATATATATGATCATTACGTAACGAGTTGACAATTCTTTTAGCTATGCCCATTTGACGGAACCCAGTTGCAAAAAATGGCCACAAGAGGGTCACAAGTCGTTATTCGACTTGTCCTGGAAGAGTTGGTGACGAATGATATGAAATAAAACTATATCCTGAGCTTCATCAATTTACTAACTCAATGTCATATCTAGACAGAACAATGGTATGTTTACTGCACTCCCTGTTTGGAGGTTCATATCTTAATGTTTTAGAAATGTTTTTGACAGACATAAGTTTTGTTCAGTAACAAGTTATATGTCCATAATTCATTGATAATGCATCGAGTAAAGAAAATAACCATTTCATTCACTAAGAAATAGGTATTTAGTGGTTGTTTTTCATTTTACATAAACTCATTGTTTGGAGGTTCTGTCAATGTTTATCTTGATGACTTGGCATTATACTAGGACGTGACAAGGGGTCCTCTCGCTTGTTAACTCACACACTACCTCACTCACTCACTCACAACCGCACCCTCACTCCTAAGCACTCAGTCACTCACTCAAATATCCACCCAAACATCCACCCAAAATACCCAAAAACAAATCCACTCACTTACTCACATAACCACTTACTCACTCAACCACTCAACCACTCACTCAGCCACTCACTCAACCATTAACTCACTCAACCCACTCACTCAACCACCCATGATCCACTCACTCACTCACTCACTCACTAACTCACACACCCACCCACCCACTCACTCACTCACCCACCCACCCACTCACTCAACCACCCATGATCCACTCACTCACTCACTCACTCACTCACTCACTCACTGTTACAGATAGATCAGCCAAAGTTGGGGATGCCCAGTCGGGAGTACTACCTGCAGGCGGAGGACAAGGTGTATTTCCACGCGTACTACAAGTACATGCTGGACGTGGCGCACCTGCTTGGGGCAGACATGCATAAGGCGCAGGACGAGCTGCACGAAGTCCTCGAGTTCGAGATCAAGCTGGCAAATGTGAGTTCCTGTATTCATTATAACACTTAGGGAATAACCTATTCCAGAACCTTTTAATCTTCTTCCAGTCTTGTATTGTCACTTCAGTTACATTTTTCTCCTGACCCATGGGCTGTGGTATGAGGAGCTTTCTAATCTGAAACAATCAGACTTTCTTTTGGCTTTGATCAAGTGGCTTAAGTTGCACATTTTGTCACATCATCAGTGTTTGTTTGTTTGTTGTTTGACGTCGCACTTATCAATATTCCAGCTTTATAATGGTGGTCTGTAAATATCCATTAAAATCCATGCAATTGGGATACTATGACACGCCTCTAACGACAAACAAAGTCACATCTTATGACAAGACTTCTTACCCTGATCTTTACAAGGAACAAGCATAGGTTGCTGAAGACCATTTCTAACCCGGATCTTCATGGGCATATTATCGGTGTTTCAGTTTGCCAAGGGTCTGGGTCATTGACCATGTAAAAAGTAATTACTCATTTCTGAGCGAAAGGGTCCCCTGATCTGAACCCTCATTGTCACAATCTCAATGTCTGCTACTTCCCATGAGGACACTCAGTAAAACCCATGTTTGGGTAGAAAAATGCAGGAGAAATATGTTGATAGTATACAACATGATGAACATTGATAGACGATGAATTTTATTTAGCTGGAGTAGAAGTGGTTGATTTGAATTGGGATGTAACTCGGATTAACTAGGATCCTATTCAGCCCACTGTAAATGTCAAATTGTATATTGACAGAAAACTTTGGTTGGTTTGTTTGTTGTTTAACGCTGCAGTATTCCAGCTATATGACAGCGGTCTGTAAATAATCAAGTCTGGACCAGACAATCCAGTGATTAATATCATGAGCATCGATCCATGCAATTGGGATAGATAACATGCATCAACCAAGTCAGCAAGCCTGACCACCCAATCATGCTAGTCGCCTTTTCAGCAAGCATGGGTTGTTCAAGATCTATTCTAACCCAGATCTTCACGGGTGACAGTAAACTTGAAATATTGGTATGAAGGTTATCAGATGTGTCCAAATAATGGCTGATAGCTAGCCCTTTAACTTTGTTAGGCTTACAAGTTGTGGACTTCTGACATGAACAGTAAAAAAAGTTTGACTGTAATTAGTGATTTTTTAAACTTCAAGAGAAAATCTAACATTGAACAAGTTCTTCACAAAGGTGAATTTTTTACTATTCCAGTCTTAGATAACTTTTTCGAGAAAAACAACTTGGGTCAAGGACTTGGTCATGTTCAAATATTGAAAAAATGCTTCCTGAAAAACCTTTAAGATAAATATTTTTATAACATTAAAGCCTTGCCTAAGCATTAGGAGTTGTCATTAGTCCAGTATAAAACATCTGCGCAAGAGAATAACCAGTCTTGATTATATGTCAAAACTGATTCAAGGACATTGAAGGAAAAAAAGTGGGAGATAACTGAAAATGAGTGATGACACCAGGTGTTCATGCAAAGGGTAATTATGTCCTGCCCTACCGGTTGCATCCAAAACATGCAAATTCTGAAATGAACAAAATATAATTCTCATTCATATGAACTGATAATATGAACTAAACATCTTACTGATTCCTTAAGTCATGCAGATCCTGGGGGGTCAAGGTTACTCATCCTACTTTGACCATTTCCTCATGTTTGCAGGTGACAAAACCTCAGTCTGAGCGCCATGATACAGGCGCCATCTATGACAAGATGACTATTAAGGAGCTACAGCAAGTGACGCCAACCGTAAGTTCTTCACAGATGATATTTATAACTTCCAGTACTGTGTCTGTTACATAGAGAATCTCACCCTCGTATCTCTTGATATCAAATATATCAACACAAGTCGATAAACGTTGAAAAACATGGCTTGACGAGGAGTTTCTTCCACTTTTATCAACGAGTGTTGATATATATTATTTGATCTCAAAAGACACGAGGGTGAGATTTTACTTATCATCCAACATCATTCTTCCAACTTTTTCAGTTTGTAGACAGTAATAAGCATTCTCTCAAGTGTAGAAAGAACTGCTAACAGCTTCAGTAGCAGAGCCATTACTGATGTCATTTGATTGTGACGTCATGGTAACCAATGGTCACAATGGCCTACAATGCATTGTGATGCAATTTCATTGCAGCAACATATCTACAATGTAGATATCGCTCAATCTCACCCAAGCAATATCTCCTGTGGGAGCCAGTTTTAGATGATAAATAAACTGTCAGCACTGTATAGCAAAAAACTGCATAATCGGATACACTGTATGCTAAATCTGTTGCCACTGTATCCTAAAACTGTATATAATCTATTAACACTGAATGCTAAATCTGTTATATAATCTGTTGCCACTGTATGCTAAAACTGTATAATCTGGTAGCACTGTGTGCTAAATCTGTTATGATCTTCCAACAATGTATGCAAAATATGTTATGAATCTGTTACCACTGTATGTTAAATCTGTTATATAATCTGTTACCACTGTATGCAAAATCTGCAAAGGATTCAGTAGCACTATATGCTATATCTGTTATAAATCTGTTACCACTGTATGTAAAATCTGTTATAGTGAGTGAGTGAGTATGGTTTTACGTCGCTTTTAGCAATATTCCAGCAATATCACGGCGGGTGACACCAGAAATTGTACATTGTACCCATGTCGGGAATCGAACCCGGGTCTTCGGCGTGACGAGCGAACGCTTTAACCAATAGGCTACCGACAGCCCCTAAAAATCTGTTATAAACCCTGCTACTACTGTATATTATATCTGTTATCAACCATTATGTTATGTTAATCTTTGTTACATTGTGTACTGAATACAAATGTACATCATTCATGCTGGGTAATACAAAAAAAGAGGAAATGAAACTGCTTCAGTTTTCATAAGGTATATGTTTTGTTTCTCTCACTGGGTTTGCTGATAAAATTGTCCTGGTATTCAAATGATTGGAAAGAATTAAACTGAAGAAAAAACTATCTAAATATCAAAATGACATCTTTTGAATGGCTTGTCAAAGTGTGACTTCCATTATGAAATAAATTAACATGTAACATTTTATTATTTTATTATGTGTATATTATCATTTTTCACTCTATATTCACCTACTTTTGAAAAAAGAGTAGTGATTTTTCGATTTTGTAATTACATTGTAGCATGTATTATTTAAGTATTTAAAAAAGTCTCCAAGGCCAGACATAACTTGGATTATGAATCTGCCAACTACAAAAAGTTGAAATGTATAAAAATATAAGTATATATAAGTATATATAGTATAAGATATAAGTAAAATCCTCATATGCTGTTGCTTTAAATATAAATAATGTAAAATACTTTGTTTAAAACCTGTTGAAATTTTATCTTAAAAACTCCCATCCTTTTCTTTTCCTACCAACTTAACTTTTTGAGAAAACCAAAATAAATATTTGAAAATGGAATTTTATATATATATTTTTTGGGCCAAAACAAGCCATAAGACAAAAGAAAAAAGGTTTGACCTGACAATGGGATGAGAACAACAAATTTAGCTTCAGGAGTCTGCTCTTCTTCAGTTGATGATGAGTTACTGCCATTCTCTGTGAAGCATGTTCACAGCTTTGGAACATATATTTTATGAGTGATTCGCACAAATTTGCACTCATCTTCACCTTAAATTAGCCAAGCACACCATTTGAAATTCTGGAATTGCCTGCAAAATCATTTTTCAAAAATAATTTGTTCCAGAAAATATCGGAAAAAAACTTGGCCTTCAGTTATAACAAAATGTTATTGAGTGTACGGTCTGAAAATATATTGTGGGTCAATTTTTTCAACTGTATGTCTTAAAGAAGAGACCCATATTATATTCTTCCTCTTACAGAATATCAAATGGTCAGTCCATTTATGTTTCCACTGAGTTTACAACTGAAGTCATACTCTCTTAATCTCTGTTCCCACTCGGATGTGAAAACAAATATTGCATATTTACATTATACAATGATGTCTACTTGTCAAATGTTAATTCATAGGTGCTGATAGTTGTGTTTGTATGCTGCAGTTTGACTGGGTGCGATACTTCAACCTGTTCATGCCGTACCCAATCACAGAGCAGGAGCCAGTGGTTGTGTTTGCTGCGGAGTACCTTCACGACATGTTTAACACTGTCATGGAAACAGACAGACAGTAAGTCCCATGCTCTCCCACTTGCAATGAATCATGTCATATTGCTTTACTCTGTGATGCTCTTTCACATATATCCCTCACAACAAAAGACAGATTGCATACCAAATTAAATCAAACCAAGCGAAAGTTTTGAAAATGAGTTTTGTTGATTTCACCTCTCAGGACAGTCGTCAACTACATCATGTGGAGGGTCATTCTAAACTTTGCTGCTGAGTTGACAGAATCCTATCAACACGTGGGACGCCAGTACAGACGAGTCCTACAGGTAAGCAGTGTTTAGATCAGCCCCACAGGTAGGCAGAGTTTAGATCAGCCCCACAGGTAGGCAGTGTTTGGATGACTCCAACAGGTACACTACTGCCTAGAAGTTCATTCCCCTTACACGCATGGGCAACGCGTTACGCAACCAGTGTGCATCGGGTTGGTCACGCGTGTGATACCCGTGTGCAACCCGTCCGCCACTCGTGTGCAACGCGTGACACACTCATTAGAGGGGGAACAAACTTTTGACCAAAGGAGGACCCGTCTTAAGCTGAACCTGGAGGTGGTAACAAGGAGAGAAGATTTTGTTATCCTGACGAAAAATGATAATGCACATGCATTTCCTAATGTCTCCTTTCTTTATGTGATTTTGTGGGAATAACATGAATACTGTTGTGATCAAATAGATGTGTTTTGTTTTATACGACCATTGCTTCTAAATCCGATGGTGTTAAGAGAATACATGGTCCTGGAACATGTTATTGCAATTGAAATGCTTTTATTGTGATTTGACATTAACCGCCTGTAGTACGACTTTCAGTGATAATATGTATGAGGTTTGGCGGCGCATTGTTTTTATTGGACCCTAATTACTTTATGATGACTTGGACTCTTTATCACAGCTCCATAGCCGTGAGGTTGGAAAAGAGCAGCATGTAATTAATGAGGGTGGGTTATATCATTGAGGATACACTTGAGGGAGAGAATACTAATTACCGTACTACAGGAAGAGACCTGTAGACGTAAGCGCGGGGTGGTGTTTTAGCTGGCCGTTCGATAATGGCCGCCAGAAGTGAGCTTTGACTGCGTCATCTAAAATAAATAATAAGATACAGCAGTGTTATTTTCACGGTCTGTTGAATAAACTCCCAGTGCAACGGTCAATGTATCTTCTACTTGATCCTTGATACATCATTTTGGCATTCACAATATATAGTATTTCAACGTACAAAAGAGCACTGATCTAAAGCAATTCCGCGGGAGTAGTTGTTACCTGTGCATTACTGTATTTTCTCAGTGAGTACCCGGATGATATAGCAGAAATCTAGACTTGTTCGCGACCTGTGCTCGCCATTCGTAAGCGCATTTTTATTGAAAGTAGAAGGACATATGGTCACACTGATCAACAAAAATGAAATACAGTTTTTGAAATGTAGGTATATTTGTGGGGAGCATCGGTAATGGTGATGCAGTTTTGATAAGTCACTTGCTTGGTAATTGTGCGATCTTCGTGTACACTATTTTGACTTGCAACACAAAGTAAATATTTCATCTGCACATTGCTTATTTTACCGTGTGTATATGTTTACATTCAAAATGTAAACAGATTTCACTAAGGAAATGTATTAAACGCCTAAATATTCAGTTTATTTTACAAATTAACTGAAAAATATGTCCATCTTTATTAATATGATAACGAATTCCAAATATTTGTTTATGTTTAATATCATCACCAAGTACAGTTCTGTATTGTTTGGCTTCTTTTCTTAGCATAATTAATATATTGTGATGTGTTTAAGCTCTTTTGGTCGTCTTTATCATTTTTAGTCAGTCGGTTAAATAAATGAATGGATTATTCAGTCAATTTGTAAAATGACTGAAATATTTAGATATTTAATAAATTGCCTGAGTGAATCATATTTTACACATTGACTGTAACATATACACGCTTACAAAAGAAAATACTTGTGAAAACAACGTCTATCGCGCATCGAAAAACTTCCCAACCAAACGGAAAGGAACAAGAATGATTCTGTTCAAAGCTGCAGCGAATGAATGAAAACAAAATGCAAATATCATTATTACAACCTACCAAAGTTATAATGTATCCGGGAATATCAACATAAAGGAACAATATCAATTGCGTCTGCAGCTGTACAAAAATACTTATTCGATGTCAAATGTCTATGTGAGAATCAAATACTTTAATAATAATTATTTGGAAACAATATTTGGAATATATATGAAATATATTAAAATATTTAAATATATCGTTTTTAAACGTTATTTAAATGTATCGAATATTATAACCCGTGTCTGTTTCTTAACTGATCACTTAGTTTGTTTCAGTTGTTTCACATAGGTGCCAAGTTAGCTGAGAAAGCCCACGTGACAACTATTTTTATAATGTCCACGGTTCTTAAAAACATACATTGAGTTAGATAACAATGAACAACCAGTCAGTGTATTATCGGTTACCCTTTGAACAAAGTATGTTGTTTTTACATCTGTACTTCACGCCATGATATGAGTGTATTCCCTAGGTTTAGTAACCCTACCTTCACATTAAACACTTACTTTTGACATATCCACTGTGCAAGATAACAGTAATTAATCAATCAACGTATTTCCTGTTGATCCTTTGATGTCTGGGAATGATCAGTTGATTTACAAAAAAAGTAAATCAACTGATCATACATCTCTTGCTGGGCTGCCACGTGCATAATTCACATTCCACCTCACTTCAAACCTGGATTTAGATTAAATAATTATCCCAGGTACAAGAAAGACCAAATTTGAACCTTTATCCGGTAATCTGAGTGGTGCTACAACTGAGTATACATAATATAAATTCATTAAATGAGCAGCATGTGAATTACGACAAATACAGAAGTGTAGGGTTATACCAGAAAATGTGGATGACAACAAGGGAGTAGTAATTGTATCATCCACGCAATCCGAAATCCGCAAATGCTTTCACTCAGGGATACTTTTTTTATTATCAAACTGTAACAATCAGGGGTATTTCCAAATAACGACATCCGATGAGCTTTCGCCGTTATTTGTCTGTTTGTTTAGGCTGAAGAAATTAATTACCATGCGCCCTTTGTTGAAATCTTCATAGATCACGGGTAACCAATCAGTTTTCAAAAATGCGTAAGTTTATTTAGCTGTCCTTGCAGACTGGTAGCCCAGTCTCTTGTCACGCTCGGTTGCGTTAACGAGCAAATTGACTCACGGCAGCTAGTAAGCCCAAGCGGAAATCCAAAGGTCGTATTACCTGAAGAATCAACCTTCATTTGCGAAATATCTACTGCTCTTAAAATCAATATTTCTCCCAATACTAAAATTCAGAACTTTCTAACCAAGGATTACCAGTTGAAACTGGTCGATGGCTGAACACTCCCAGGGAAGACAGCCAGTGTCCACTCTGTGATTCTATCGCTGTGGGAGATGAATTGCATTATTCATTCCGATGTGAAGCTTTACACCAACGGCGATATGAACTCTTAAATAAGCAATATCTTAAGTTTCCAAACATTTAAGAAAATTATGACCACTAACAGTGTAAGAAATCTAAAAGGCCTATCTAAATTCCTTAACAATGTGTACAATACAATTGGTAAATTGTATTAGTGTCCACGTATCCTATTTTTATTATTTTTGTTAAATTGTACATAATAAAAATTGTAGATAATTGTATGTCATGTTATTCTAAGAATAAATGAGTTTGAGTTTGAGTTCGACACCCGAGAAGAAGCCAGAGATTAGTGCTCCTTTTTGAATAGTTTACAATCATGTGTTTTAGGGTTAGCTGTGTTGGCTTAAACGTATTTTTATTTCAAAAGAAATCTGGATCGGTAAACAAGCAAAACTTGCTTATGTAATACCTCTCCAGGTAACAACTTAACAACAGCTGGATATATATATATATAAGAGAGTGATGAACATAAACATACAAAACGCACAAATGAAATACACGAAGCCAGTACACTGAAGCAAGTGGTGTCTGTGAAATAAGGTAATGCAGTTTTCCTTTACTACATGCATAAAATTAAGCTACTCAAACCTTTTGCTTTTGACAATGATGTCATGAACTGATTTAAGAAGAGTCATGTTTGTAGAACTGCTTAAGTACTGCCTCGTAATATCCTTTTTAGACCATACCCATGTGTGTAGAAATACACAGTGTTTCTGATATTATCGTATTTTTTAACAGTTATAGAAAAAGTGAATTGCATCTTCAAGGTGATATCCACAAGTGCAGTCTGGTATGTCTGATACATGTCGTCTAAACTTATCAGCGTTTAAGTCACTGCAGCCGAGCCTAAGGCGACAGTGGACAATTTGGCATGATCTATGAAAATATTTGAAGTCAAAAATATTAATAATTGCATCAGAACGATTAATTAAGGATTTGATTTCTTTTAATGAGCGAGCATTAGTTACTTCATCGGATAGAGGGTTCCGCAGGTTGATCATATCCAGAAGAAATGATAATAAGCATAGGTCTGTGTTCTACATTTGATTGTTTGTATGTTGAATCTTTTTCTAAGGTTATATTTGCTGTTATCAGAGAATTGAATATACACTTTTCAAATATTTTGGCTAAGCAACTTGTGAGTGCTACAGGTCTATGATTTGGGCATTCATGTTCATCGCTGACACTGACACCGCATCAGCCCGGCAGTGGACTTGACACAGCTATTTGCGCACTGATTATATAACTCCTACAGACAGGTGGGGTGGTTGTTTAAAGCGAAACGGACGACCCCGTCTGTTATCTAATAAATGCTGTGCGGCGCCTTTGATCTTGCCTCCAACCATACACCTTATAGTAGTAAACACTTTTAGTTTGCACTTCTTTATTTAATCATTACGCTTTTTTACCCTAATAGTATAAGTGCTTCCCCGTGTGCGAGATAGGCTAAAGTCGGAAAGCGCACGTTAAATCTCCGAGGTACCTATCTACCAGAACTTTATTTGCTGTTCTGGTCATACATAAATATATGTAAGTTACGTACACGGGGAGGCTAGATTATTTACAGCTTACAGCAATATAGTGCAAATATTATGTTCAATAAAAGAAAACGTTGATAGATCTATAACACACTTTTTGTACTTTTAAACAAACTGTGGACTTTTAAGACATTTTCGCTTATTGTAATAACATCTAGCTAACCAATCATGTCTATCTATGAAATCTACAAGCATAGTTGCTGTCAAACCTAAAAAACATATACAGGGAGGTAAGTTTTGACTTGCCAAGCACCTTAAGGTGAGTTTACTTTTAAACTGTCAAAAGCTATTGTCCCTTCAATACTAGTATAAGTCTGGAAGCTGTCTCTCGGACTGTTATGAGTTATGATGTATTTTATGATATAACTGGGGAATGTTCAAATTAGTTACTGTCATTTAATCCAACGTTCTAACTGTCAACTGTCTCAACAGGATCATAGGTTTGGTTATATATCTCCTCCCTGTCTCTATGTCTTAAGTTGGTAATCGGTAACTGCGGTCCAAATGTATCAACTTATTCATCTATTGTTGCAAACTTGACTGATTTAAACATATCTTATTGATCATGAACTACTCAGTCAGTCAAGCACCTGTATCAGAAATGTAAAACCAGCCATGTTTCATGTAGTCCCAATATCACTGAAAAATGCCGATGTAACGTGACATATAAATTTACTCACAGACAATATATTTTTCGTGAGAGTGAAGCACAATTTTATTAAAGTTTTATTAACAATTTCATAAACTATAATAATATTAATATTCAAATTCATCATCACTTGCCAAGTTTATGAAAATGTCCCCATTTGGGAGATGTCACATATAAACAAGGATTCGAACTAAATTTGATCGTCTTTGACACTGAGGTTTATCCCCACTTTGCCAGCAAACTGCAGAAGATTAACAGTGAGTGAGTGAGCATCGTTTCTATGTTTATACAAGAAAAGATGTCAAGCCAAAAACGCTCACAGTAGTTAGTGAGTAAACTCACGACCTGTCATGACCTGGTTGAGTGACTTCCTCCAATCAACATGAAAGGATTGCCCACAGAGAAAGAAAGGATTAAAGTCACCTTCTCCTAACGTAGTACTCCAACTTCGAAATGCCTCTCAAAGAAGGATTAAAATCCTAAAGATATCCTATCTACGTGGTATAGGTACTCACAACCTCTAACAATAAACTGTTACGTTTGGTATCCCCAGCAATAGTCACCATGGTCATTGGGCAAATGTAAAAATCACAAACCCTAACGAGATTCTGTCAACATGGTCACACCCGGTGATTGTTAAGATCTCAAATTCTATCAACTGTCAGACAGCATGGCTGTTCATATTCATTTACAACATCCTCTTATAATTAGTATAAAAGTGTCCCACACAAAACCTTCTTTTCAAACCACTACTACCAACACCACCCTCAAACAACAACACTCACGCACGCAAAACAGTATACCCAGTCTCCGTATGGGACCAAAATCAGCGAGACGCATACATCGCAAATGAAACAAACACCCCACACATCCCACAAACTCACACTCTCACCCTCCCCGCCTCTCACCCTACAATTACCACATCTACACCCGCAAGCAAAACCCAACGCACAACGACCACCACACAACCAGCACCAACACAAGCCATCACAGCCACAAGGGCAACAACACTCCCAAACCTACAGGCAACCCCCGAACAACCAGTCAACAGGGAAACTACAGACACCACTCAGACTCTCGCACCCAAAACCAGCATGCAACCCACCACCGAACAGATTGACCAAACTAAAGACAACTTAACCGAAGAGGACGAGTACACATCCTCAGAGGAAATAAACGAGCTTACCTTGTCAGCCCCAAAAACCAAAAGCTATAGAAAAAAACTCACCCAAAACGTAGCAAGCAAAAATCTAAACAACTTAGTCCTCCTACTAGCTTACGTGTTAAGGCAGTCTAATCCAGAAGCCAGCTCCAAAGCCTTCTTTGGTGTAGCACATAAACTAAAACTCGTCACCACCTCTTTCGACCGTTTCAGCAGCAACCTTAATAACCTACTAAAGTAAATACCTAAACCAAGCCTAAACCAAACATAAATCCACCCAGTTTCCCAATGGAAGGCCTAAACATTTTTCAATGGAATGCCAATGGCCTCGCCGGCCATGGTTCTGAACTCAAAGCCAAATTCAAAATAGATAAAGGTCCCCATGTAGCTTGTATTCAAGAAACCAAATTCTCACATAAAACTAAATTCAACCTACCAAATTATAACGCAGTGAGAACCGACAGGTCCAAAACCATGCCAGGCAGAACAGGAGGAGGTCTAATCATCTACGTTAGAGAGGATATTAACTACGAGGAAGTTAAAGTAAACACTCCTAATCTAGAAGCTAATGGAATCCAAGTCACCATCAATAACCAAAAAATAAAAATCATTAACATCTATCACTCAACACTAAAACCAATTAAAGATACAGACCTAGATGTCCTTTACCAATTAGGAAATAAATCAACCATCTTCCTAGGAGACTTCAATGCCCATCATCCTACCTGGGGCATTGCAGATAAACTAGACAACCATGGACAACTAATATCAGAGTGGATCGAAAAAAATGACCTAATACTATTAAACAATAACCAACCAACTAGATACGACAAAACCCACCACACCATGTCGGCTATCGACTTAACAATATGTACGCCAGACTTAGCACAAAGTCTGATGTGGGACGTCCACCCAGTACCTCTAGGCAGCGACCACTTTCCCATAAATATAACCCTAGGAAATATAAAAGTACCAAATCAAACCCCTAAACAGGAACCTAAATTTCAGTACAAAAACGCCAACTGGGACCAATTCCAAGAATTATGCAACGAAGCTAATCTAAACGATTTAGAAACAACAGACCCCGAAACATTCTGTCAAAACCTAACTAACTTCATAATCAACGCAGCCAAATCCGCAATCCCCTTCAAATCATCCAACCCAGGAAAACCCACTGTCCCTTGGTGGAATGAGGAAATAGAGCTAACTAGACTAAAACGCAAATCAGCTTTCAACAGAGCTAAACGAGACCCCTCTCATCTCAAAACAGCTCATGAACTTAACCACCAAGTGCAAAACCTAGTTAAAACTGCTAAAACCAAAAACTGGAAAAAATTCTGTGAGGAGCTAAATCACCACACCGACGCTAGGAAGGTGTGGCGCAAAATTCACGCCATCCGAGGCATCAAACGGCACAAAAAAAGCCCCAATATAAACAACTCAACTAACCCCACCCAAAAGGCCAACAACCTAGCCAAACACTTCTCTAAAGTTAGCAGCAACAGTAACTTCAGTAAGAAATTCCAAGATAAACTAAATAAAGAAACCAAATTCTCCAAAGAAAACAGACAAGACAACCTAGAAATAAATCAACCTTACACCATAGAAGAACTAAATCACGTACTAAACAATAGAAAAAAAGGAACAGCCCCTGGCCTAGACCTCACCTCTTACCAAATAATCAAACACTTACCTACCAAACTACTCCAAACTTTACTTAAACTATACAACCTAGTCTACCTAAACGGACAGGTCCCATCCTCATGGAAGGAAGCTCTAGTAATCCCAATACCTAAACCAAATAAACCAGCAGATCAGGCAAACTCCTATAGGCCCATCTCCTTAACCTCAAATCTCTGCAAAATAATGGAACTTATGACTAAAAATAGGCTACAGCACTACCTAGACCAAAACAACATCATAAATCCTGACCAAAGCGGCTTCACTCCTGGCCGATCAACTCTCGATAACCTTGCCCGACTAGAACAGGATATAAAAACAGGACAGCTAAACAAGCAATACACCATAGGCATATTCCTCGACTTCTCTAAAGCTTTCGATATGGTATGGCACCACGGGCTAATACAAAAACTAAAAAAAATAGGACTAAAAGGTCAAATAATAAACTTCATCCAAGATTTCCTAAACAATCGCAAAATTACCGTGGGTATAGACCATACACTATCGGACCAGTGTCCCCTAGAAAATGGCACTCCCCAGGGCAGCATCCTCAGCCCAACCCTCTTCAATATAATGATAAATGATCTATTCGAGGGATTATCCCCTAAACTAAACACTTCAAAATTCGCGGATGACGGAGCCCTATGGATCCGCACTAAAAGCATTAAAATGGCAGAAAACTTAATCCAAAAATCTCTAAATAAAATACAACAATGGGCAGACAAATGGGGCTTCTCCCTTAACTCAGATAAAACAACAGGAGTAGTATTCAAACATAAAAACATGAAACCTGCCTACCCAATCCTCCAGCTAAACAACCAAACAATCAAATTCCAAAAACAAACAAAATTCTTAGGACTTATTTTCGATCAACACCTCACCTGGGAGGCTCACGTCCAAAACCTAAAAACTAGATGCAGCAAAGACCTTAACACATTAAGATGTCTCACCGGCTCTAACTGGGGAGCCTCCAAAGATACCCTCCTCTCACTATATACAACACTAATTAGATCAAAACTAGACTACGGCTGTGCCAAATACAATACCCTAAACAACTCTCTTTCTAAAAAACTTGACTCAATACAATATCAGGCTCTCAAACTAATTACACGCACCCAACATGGCACCTCCTACACCTCACTTCAGGCCCTTACAGGAGAAATGCCACTAAATCTACGCAGGGAACATCTAAGCCTTAACTTCTGGGCCGCGTCCCAAACAAACCCTCTCATCCAAAACCTAATTAACCAAAACATTAGCCCAAGAAACCAAGCTCTAGCTCGCAAACACCCCTTACTCACCCCAATATCCCAAAGAATAACTAACTACCTCAATGAACACCAAACTCAAAATCTTAAACAAAACTGCAAAAAATCAAATATCTTCACCCCTAAACTCAAAATACCCCAAATAGACACAACGCTAGCTAACCAAATAAATAAACAAACCTACCCAAACATAGCTAAAACCACCACACTTGCATACATACACGAAAATTGGCCAAATTGGTGTCACATATACACTGACGGATCTTCAGACCCGATCTCCAACCACACAGGCTTCGGAGTCCATACCACACAACCAGTTATATCCACACAATCTTACCGACTCCCTAACAACCAATCTATATTCACGGCCGAACTTATGGGCATGGCCTCAGCCCTGCATAACCAACTATCTAAAAACAACAAAAAAATCCTAATTCTCACTGACTCCCTTAGTGGACTACAAGCCCTCCAAAACAAAAATACCAAAAAACGACCTAAATTAATAAACCAAATACTTAAAAGCTCCAACGACCTAACAAAAGCAGGCAAACAAATAACCTTCTTGTGGATCCCCGCCCACGTAGGAATTTACGGCAATGAAAGCGCCGATAAAGCAGCTAAATTATCTCTCAAAATACCAGAAATAAGCCTAAACCTACCCATCTCAAAATCAGAAATTAAAAGTGTAAACAAACAAAAAATAACCAAAAAATGGCATAATCAATATCAAAACTCAAATAGCCAAATCAAAAAAGTGCTCAGAAAACCACTAGCCAAACCTAAAATCCTACACCCCTCTAAAAAAATTGACAGATTAATTACAAAACTCCAAACAGGACACACCAACCTAAATAACCACCTAAAACAACTTAAAAGACACACCACAGGCAACTGCCCCCACTGCAAACAACCCGAAACCACAGAACACGCACTCATTCACTGCACCCACTATCAAACACACAGAACCACACTACAAACCGCCCTCAATCTAAATAAAGTTCCTACTCTAGATGAAATACTAAACCCTCAAAATAAACTAGAAAACTTCAAGGCCCTAGGCGTATTCCTAATCAAAACAGACCTAATTAAGCGCATCTAAAAATTAATTAATCTACCAATTCAAAATCCAATAAACATACAAACACCCACCTCACCCGGCTCCCTTAGTTCCCTCCTCCACCCACCTCGGCATTTATTCCAAATTTAAAAATTTCAAAAAATCAATATAAGCAACCCCTAAAAGCCCCCTCTTGGGTTGCACACACCACTTTCACCCTTCTCGGAATACACTAAATGGTCCGACCAGGCCCGTGTGCGAAATACGCTGTAGTCGGAAAGCGCACGTTAAATCTTTTATATCAGTCAGTCAACCTTCTTTTATTTATTCTTTCAAAATACAACACAGAAAGTGGGGTGTGGGGAAATGGGACATATTCCTACGTGAAATAATGAGACATTAGTAGTGGTGACGGCTATATCATAATTGTACTGTCTAAAGCATAAATTTTGCGAACGAAAAACGTTATATTTGCAATCAAATGGAATGACTCGTGTGGGCAAATGAATATGTTCGCAATCCACAAACAATCATTTTATTAATGGCGAACATTTACCAACCCGCGACAATCGTGTCAACACGGGGGTTCCCCTTGCAATAAACTCGCATCTAAATTCACTACTGTTCTACTGTCGGCTAGCCACAATGGCTAGACTGGACCCTAGTGGAATGGTTCATGCCATAAAAGTCTAGCAACCGAACACTAATTAAGATGGGCCGACCTTGTATTTACGGTCTGGTGAGCACAGCTCAATGGCCGCTCATTAACTCAAATTTCACATCTCACTGTTTTGTTTTATCTCACTATTCATTTGATAAATTTGTCAACTTCAACTGGAACCCGGTCCCGTGTTACACGCGTGGCACACGCGTGTGCAACGGGTTGCACACGCGACGCACACCCGTTGCACACCCGTGTCCAACGGGTGCTCACCCCGTGTGCAACCCGTTGAGCACCCGTGTCACTTGCGTGTTACACGCGTTCTCAACGCGTGTTAGGGGAATGAACTTTTAGGCAGTAGTGTAGGCAGTGTTTAGATCAGCCCCACAGGTAGGCAGTGTTTAGATCAGCCCCACAGGTAGGCAGTGTTTAGATCAGCCCCACAGGTAAGCAGTGTTTAGATCAGCCCCACAGGTAGGCAGTGTTTAGATCAGCACCACAGTTAGGCAGTGTTTAGATCAGCCCCACAGGTAGGCAGTATTTAGATCAGCCATACAGGTAGGCAGTGTTTGAATGACTCCAACAGGTAGGCAGAGTTTAGATCAGCCCCACAGGTAGGCAGTGTTCAGATCAGCCCCACAGGTAGGCAGTGTTTAGATCAGCCCCACAGGTAGGCAGTAATTAAAAGTATGGGCACAAAGGGTAATTTATTGGAGGGGAGGGGGGCCTGGTCAGATTAAGTCAGGGTTTCAAATAATTTTCTTTTCAATAAAATGAACATATTCAGAGACTGGTAATTAATTATAGGGGTCATGAAAAAATGTTACATTAAATTGGGGCAGAATATTATACAGTCCTAAGACTAATCTCACTGCCATCCCCCCTGACTCAAACCGGTGTGGTCATGTCTGCGTTTGATTTGGAATGATAGAGGTATACATGTTTTCTCCTCCAGGCATCTGTCCTCCCCTTATATGAATAGTGCTCAGATACACAGCCTCTAACTTTGATTGAAAAGTAATAATTGCTGTGATGAAAGCTATTTTTACCCCACAACACAGGGCGTGAAACGTGACAAGATACGCTGGCAGAAGTGTGTGGAGTACGTCAACAAGCGGATGGGCATGGCGGTGGGCAGCATGTTCATCAGAGACAACTTCAAGAAGGAGAGCAAGGACACGGTATGATGGACGAAATGTTGCTGGACTGAGCGTGTCAGTTCTTATGCTACTTTGTAATATTTCAGCTATATCATGGCATGTCAGGTTAATGTGGATGGAAAACCGACAGTGGTACAGTGAGTAAGTGAGTGAGTGAGTATGGTTTTATGCTGCTTTTAGCAATATTCCAGCAATATCACGGCGGGGGACACCAGAAATGGGCTTCACACATTGTACCCATGTCGGGAATCGAACCCGTGTCTTCGGCCTGAGACACTGGTACAGGTCGATAAACTCAGGTATTGTTCTGACAATTAAATTAATAATCATTACCAGATTGAATCTGGTCTCAAACTTACAAACAGCAGATTCTTGCATGGCCAAGGGACAAGACTCTTCTTAGTAAGTTACAGTTACAGCACCTTAGACCATTGAGTTACCTATAGCTGTTCCTCCTCGGTGATCACCTACACAAGCTACCAGTTTTGATGCCAAACATAGAAAGATAATTATTATAGTATCTTCTGAGAGTTTTTTTTGCTTCGGTCTTATGTTACATGAGGTGTCACCTTAGGCAAGAGACTTTGTACACAATATGCCTCTGTTCACCCAGCAGTGAATGGGTACCCTGTAGGATGAGATGGCAACATGATAATAAACCTCCTTGTGCCTCACATGGCAACTTGATTTGTATACTCCCCAGGAAGCTGAGAATGAAACTTGATCCATTGACTGGGACAACAATAACTTTGCGGCATCAGCATTCATTTGGAGAATGGACTCTGGCACATTATATATTGACCCTAATTTTCTGACATATTACATAATTTTATTTTTTGTGTATTTGCATCGTTCTCTATTTCAGTAATGACACAAAATTCAAAGAAGGTCAATGTCAGTTTTATTTCTTCATTTACATTTTACTCGACAACATTTTTTTAAGATATCATGAATTTTATGATTTTTAGTTTTATTTTATTATCGAACGTGGGACCTAAATAAAAAAGTTGAACAATTCAAAGCTGACTGGATCAACTGTATTTGAGCAGGCTTTGGAGATGATCCACGATATCCGAGAAGCCTTCAACGAACTCCTGGAAGAGAACCATTGGATGGATGAAATCACCAAGTCATTTGCCAAGGAGAAGGTACTGGGTTATGTACACTCCCCAGGGAGTTGAAAATGCCTTTTGAATGCACAATTCATTACCAAGGATTTAAGGCCTGTAAAAAAATCTTGATCTTTCGTAAACTGTTACTTTTTTAATAGTTACTCTTGCAGTATATTGAATACTGATTCTGAAATTTTCAACCCTGGCATCAAACTTTAAATACCTTCAAATAGCATCAAGTGTTAATGATTGCCTTCATTATCATCATCTATTATTATTATTTCCATGGCAGTAGTGCCCCTTTCTGGAGCAGATCTTGAAAATTTCTTCACAAAACTTGGTACATAGATAGGTTTATCATTAGTTTTGAAAAATTTATTTTTCGAGTTTCCATTGTAATGACTTTGACTTAGACTGAAAATGGCAGTTGTGCTCGTTTCCGGAGGCCTAATGCCTTGCACGCAACTGGACATGTCATGTTGGCGGGGAATATGAGTATATCAGGCTTGTTGTTGTTGTTGTTGTTGTTGTTGTTATAAATGGTGAATATTTTGTCTGCAGGCCAATGCTATGAATGAACGAATCGGCTACCCAGATTTCATCAAGGACAGCAAGAAACTGGATGAAAAATATAGCCTGGTTAGTGTCTAGTAGTGAAGTCAATAATACGGCTGGAATTTTGTTTACAGCATGCAATGGTGGCTAAGGTAACCCAAGACAGTGTTCAGTCTTGGATCCGTTAATTTTGCGTGTTTTGATTCTAAGGTTATTGCGGATTGCGGACCCCTGGCGTGGCTGATTTCAGTGGTAGACATTTGCCGCTCTGAAGCTGTACAATGTACAGAACATGTGTGTTGGGATTTTAGTCAGTGATTGCAATGTCGAAACCGTTTCGAAAGTGAAGGCGAATCTGACTTGTTTTATTTTTGCTGGTTAAGGAAAGTTAGGTGTCTCCCAATTATGAGTGTCTGTCTCTAACCCTCTTCTTATCAATTTGTGTCCAGACATTGGACCGCTTTCTTCCAGTCTGCAACAAGCATGTACATAAACTGGAGATGTAAATAAACTATTGCACGTCTGTCTCATTTCCCCTGATTGGCTTCTTCAGTTTTTGGCAAAGGACTCCAGTCCATTAAAGTCCATTGAGTACTGGTGTACCCATCATGTGAGGTGAGGTGATACCATGCCACAGTTTAACATGAATACCTTAGTCAGACATTCTATACTGACTCCTAGCCTACCAATCTTTATTTTATACCCTTTATGCCGAGTGCCGGGCAGGGTAACAACAAGTACCATCTTTTTACAGCTTACATATGACGTGGCCGGGGATCGAACCACCGACTTTCCACTCTCTGGGCAGATGCTCGTAAATGTAAACATCATCGCAGTTTTAGACTCTCACTGATTCACCTTATTGAACCATCGTCAGTCATCACTCAAAGAGTGAATGAAAGAGAAAAGGAGTATATATAGTTACCTAAGCTCTCTCAGACCTGTAGTAATTACTTAAGATGTGAATATATAGAGGCAGAAATACTTAATTACTACAAATCTAAACGATTTAAGGATATATAAATTATTTCTAAATTAAGACAATATTTGCATATGTGCGTTCCGATTGTTGTGTTCAGCTGCAGTTTGACGCACAGCAGTACTTCAGGAACATTCTACGAGTGGAGGAATACAGCGCCATCAACATGATGAGGAAACTGCGTGAACCGGTCAGGAAGGACACGTAAGTCCCACTGATGTCGTATTGAAAGAAGCACTCCATAAATGCCCGGGAACAATGAGGCAGTTAATTTCTTATCTTGAGGTGGTTTTATACCACTCAAAAGAAGTTAAGGTCACTCTGATTCTTTTATATTACTGTAGTTAATCTGTCATGCCAAATGACGTGTAACACGACACATTGGGAAACCCCTATGTAAGCCTATTAAGAACATTGGTAAGCAGTTTACTAAGAAAGAAGGCATAACATCAATGTATGGAGCATGAAAGTAGTTCCTGGAGCTAGGTGACATCATTTGCATATTTATCGGATCGTGATACTAAGTTTATCACACCGATAACACCAGCTATTAAATGATAAAACCTGTTCTAATTTCAGTTGGGAGCAGGACCCTGCCGTTGTGAATGCTTTCTACAATCCCAACAGGAATGATATTGGTATGTTGTGAATGCTTTCTACAATCCCAACAGGAATGATATCGGTATGTTGTGAATGCTTTCTACAATCCCAACAGGAATGATATTGGTATGTTGTGAATGCTTTCTACAATCCCAACAGGAATGATATTGGTATGTTGTGAATGCTTTCTACAATCCCAACAGGAATGATATTGGTATGTTGTGAATGCTTTCTACAATCCCAACAGGAATGATATATGTATGTTGTGAATGCTTTCTACAATCCCAACAGGAATGATATATGTATGTTGTGAATGCTTTCTACAATCCCAACAGGAATGATATTGGTATGTTGTGAATGCTTTCTACAATCCCAACAGGAATGATATATGTATGTTGTGAATGCTTTCTACAATCCCATCAGGAATGATATTGGTATGTTGTGAATGCTCTCTACAATCCCAACAGGAATGATATTGGTATGTTGTGAATGCTTTCTACAATCCCAACAGGAATGATATTGGTATGTTGTGAATGCTTTCTACAATCCCAACAGGAATGATATTGGTATGTTGTGAATGCTTTCTACAATCCCAACAGGAATGATATTGGTATGTTGTGAATGCTTTCTACAATCCCTTCTGGGATGATATTGGTATGTTGTGAATGCTTTCTACAATCCCAACAGGAATGATATTGGTATGTTGTGAATGCTTTCTACAATCCCAACAGGAATGATATATGTATGTTGTGAATGCTTTCTACAATCCCTACTGGGATGATATCGGTATGTTGTGAATGCTTTCTACAATCCCAACAGGAATGATATTGGTATGTTGTGAATGCTTTCTACAATCCCTACTGGGATGATATTGGTATGTTGTGAATGCTTTCTACAATCCCAACAGGAATGATATCGGTATGTTGTGAATGCTTTCTACAATCCCAACAGGGATGATATCGGTGTGTTGTGAATGCTTTCTACAATCCCTACAGGGATGATACTGGTATGTTGTGAATGCTTTCTACAATCCCAACAGGAATGATATTGGTATGTTGTGAATGCTTTCTACAATCCCAACAGGAATGATATATGTATGTTGTGAATGCTTTCTACAATCCCAACAGGAATGATATTGGTATGTTGTGAATGCTTTCTACAATCCCAACAGGGATGATATCGGTGTGTTGTGAATGCTTTCTACAATCCCAACAGGAATGATATCGGTATGTTGTGAATGCTTTCTACAATCCGAACAGGAATGATAATGGTATGTTGTGAATGCTTTCTACAATCCCAACAGGAATGATATTGGTATGTTGTGAATGCTTTCTACAATCCCAACAGGAATGATATTGGTATGTTGTGAATGCTTTCTACAATCCCTACAGGGATGATATCGGTATGTTGTGAATGCTTTCTACAATCCCTACTGGGATGATATTGGTGTGTTGTGAATGCTTTCTACAATCCCAACAGGAATGATATTGGTATGTTGTGAATGCTTTCTACAATCCCGACAGGGATGATATCGGTATGTTGTGAATGCTTTCTACAATCCCTACTGGGATGATATCGGTATGTTGTGAATGCTTTCTACAATCCCTACAGGGATGATATCGGTATGTTGTGAATGCTTTCTACAATCCCTACTGGGATGATATTGGTTTGAGGGATGGAGGTAGGGAGGGAGAGAGAGATTCAGAAAACGACTGATAACCTTTATGTTATTGAGGAAATGTAACATTTGACACCTCTGACCAATGCTGTCAATTCCAAATGAAAGTGTATCTCCTAAATGAGCACAAGAAGCTGTGTTACTGTCGTTCTTCTATTAAACAAATGGATATCTCTGACATGTCATGTTGATGTTGCAGTGTTTCCAGCCGGCATCCTCCAGCCGCTCTTCTACAGCAGACATTTCCCCAAGTAAGGAACTGTCACTTTGCTTTAAGTTTGTTGTAAGTCTCTTCATAACAAGTCTAACAGAATTTCAGCTTTCTCTCTTTCTCGTTTTTGAGATCCTTACAAGCTTTTCTTACAAAAACCCGAACACTTTATCACATTTAGAATATTTATATACCAGGTTTATCCTTTTTCAGCAAACATGTAATTATAATTTTGTCAACAAACAAGTCTTTTATACTATGAGTGTGTGTGGGCGAGAGAGAGTGACCCACCACCTATCCACCCCAACCCCATCATATCATAAAGATAATCACTAAGGGCAACTGAAAGGCTTCCAGACCTAAGGTCACATGATCTCAACATGGCTGGATTGGATTGATTATTGTGCAATGTACATTTAAAATGTTATATAAGATCATCACTGAGGAGATGATATAGTGGGAATGCTGAAGCACAGGTTCAAAAAGTCAAATTGAAAAATCTGATCTGGAAAAGGCTGAAATATTTCCAACATGCAAATGAAAAGTAATCAATATTCAAATAAAGACTTGTCATTCACAAACATCTAGCTTTCGTAATTGGACTCATAGTCTGTTGTATACCCTCATGATTTGCTTTTGTAAATAATTTAATAGTGTAAGATCTCTTTGTGATGTAGGGGCGGTCGGGTAGCCTAGTCACGCCACGCCGAAGAGCTGGGGTCGATTCCTGACATGGGTACAATGTGTGAAGCCCATTTCTGGTGTCCCCCGCCGTGATATTGCTGGAATATTGCTAAAAGCGGCGTAAAACCATACTCACTCACTCACTCACACACTTTGTGATGTAAATATTGTTCGAAGCAGCATTCACTTGAGGGATCATTCATTATCTGAAATCTTCTGCCTTATATAGTAATGGTTTTCATGTTACAGGTCACTCAACTATGGAGGTATTGGTGTGGTGATTGGACATGAAATAACACATGGATTTGATGACAAAGGTATTTGATGTTGTCATTTCAGCATTCCAGTCAAGAGTGATTGTTTTCTGTATTGATAACAACGAGAAGGAGACTACTCCCAATCTGGTGCCGTTTTTGTGTCAAGATTTAAATATTGAAATTAGTTCTGTGTGTGAAACTTTGACACTGTAACTGTGTAATTAGACGAAGCATGAACGAGTACATTGACATACATAACAGACATGCACAGACAGACAAACAAACATAACAGACATGCACAGACAGACAAACAAACATAACAGACATGCACAGACAAACAAACAGACATGCACAGACAAAGAAACAACAGACATGCACAGATAAACAGACATGCACAGACAGACGAACAAACATAACAGATATGCACAGATAGACAAACGGACATGCACAGACAGACAAAGAAACATAACAGACATGCACAGACAGACAAATAAACAACAGACATGCACAAACAGACATGCACAGACAAAGAAACATAACAGACAAGCACAGACAGACCAACAGACTTGCACAGACCAACATAACAGACATGCACAGACGAACAAACATAACAGGCTTGCACAGTCAGACAAAAGGACATGCAGACAGACAAAGAAACATTACAGACATGCACAGAGAGACAAACAAACATAACAGACATGCACAGACAGACAAACAGACATGCACAGACAGACAAACTTAACAGACAAGCGCAGACAGACAAACAGACATGCAAAGACAAAAAAACACAACAGACATGCACAAACAGACAAACAAGATGGAGACTGAGGGACATGAATCAAATTGCTGGGTACCCCATTGATGGAGGATTGTGTACGAAGCAATGTTATGAATGTTCCTGGGCTGGGACAAGTTGACCCCTATCGGAGGTCCGGCACAAACTATTTTCATACACATATAAAATGATCTGGTCATGCATACACAGAAGTTGACTGAAGCTTTATCTTACTTACACAAATGAAAGCCAGAAGTAATGCATGCAGAGTCAGAAAGATTGTGAACATAAGCGACTTGTAGTGTAAACAATGTTACTGTCATTAAACAATGTACGATGTGACCAGGGCAGGGCAGTCCTGTGAGTCTTACACAAGTTACCAGTCCCAGCCCTAGATACACGATTTGGAACACAATGAATACACAGTGACCATACTATCGTCATGCAGTGAAACTTCGTTAATCTGGATGGTGTTGTTTCAAGCAAAATTGTGTTGATTACCGGTAACACATTTTCGGATTTACGAGTATACAAAGTACCTGATACCAGGTAATGTCCTGATATACAGTCAAGTCCCGTTAATCCGACATGGTTGGTTGCATATGATTATGTCGGATAAACGAGTATGTCGGATAAACAAAATTAAGTATCAACGTTTGTGATCGAAAATCAGACAAATACACGATAGATAACGATGCAAACATTAATTGTTCATTAATTGTTTATTGTTCAGCAAGTTTATCTCTACAGCCGTTGTTATATGCAGCTACCAGCCGACTCGTCTCGCATCAAAACAGGGGCTGTGTACTCGCGGGCAGATGACCATGGAGTACGCTGATCACTGTGTCGGATTAACGAGACTGATTAATGAGAAATTTCGGTAATTTGTTGCAAATTAGGTGTATCGGAGTCAGAGTGCGAGACTGTCGGATTAACGGGTCTAAATGGCAATGATGTCATCGGTTCCCATCATCAGTGTCGGATAAAGCCGATTGTCGGATTAAAGAGTGTCAGATTAACGAGACTTGACTGTAGATTGATGCTTCTACCAGTAAAGAGGCGAAGTTCCTGGATTAACAGGACAAACAAAATTTCACTGTAATTGGAACTCTGCTGCAGTGGTTTTCTGGAAGTGCTGATTCTGCTTCAAAAAAGGACAAACAAACTTTTCTCAAGAGGAAACAAGTAATCCTTGATTTAACATATTAAAATTATAGGGAACTGGTATTTAATGCCACATTAATGGAAATCTTACACTAAAAGTGACATCAGTTCATGATAGATTAGTGACATATTTAACTCATTTTAAAGCTGCAATTAACTAAGTTTACACATGAAAATTGGATTTGACCCAAAATTACAAATGATATCAAAACATTGCTAGGCTGAGAAACGGTTACCGAAACTCTGCAAACCTGAGGTACAAAACACAGCTATGATTGATACCCATATAAAAAACATCACCATCAAGTAACTATATCTTATTTGTTTCATTTCTTAGCCACCATCAAACAAGGGTACACTTTCATTTGCCCATCAGTTTATTTACTGTAAGTTGGGATAAATAAGGATGAATATTGCCACGTTAGACAACATTCATCTACTCGACACTGATTGTAATGCTTTTTCAGTATCAGATGTAATTATTTGTAGGTTTGATTGTGTATTTTCAAAGAAACACAGGGGTGGTCGGGTAGCCTAGTGGTTAAAACGTTCGCTCGTCACACCGAAGACCGGGGTTTGATTCCCGACATGGGTACAATGTGTGAAGCCCATTTCTGGTGTCCCCCGCCGTGATATTGCTGGAATATTGCTAAAAGGGGCGTAAAACCGTACTCACTCACTCACTCAAAGAAACACAATACCATGTGACATGTTATTCTCCTCTAGGACGTCAGTACGACAAAGATGGGAATCTAAAGCAGTGGTGGGACGAGGACACCATCCAAGCGTTCCGAAACCAGGCCCAGTGCATGATCAACCAGTATTCCGGCTACAAGCTGGTGCAGATAGGGATGTATGTGAGTATATACACCAGCCCAGTGCATGATCTAGTATGTATTCCGGATACAAGCATGAGCAGACAGGAATGTATGCGAGTATAGACACCTGCCCAGTGCATGATCAACCAGTATTCCGTCTTCAAGGTGGAGCAGATAGTGATGTATGTGAGGATATACATTAGCCCAGTTTATGATCAACCAGTATTCCAGCTACAAGCCTGAGCAGACAGGAATGTATGTGAGTATTTACAATGATAACTGGAATGCAAACAAACAAACATGGTCTGAAACATCGTTAATCTTGTTTGTACTTTTGTCTGACTGGAAAGAAGTCAGCCAAAGTATGCCTACATTTGTCAAATGTACCTATCTATCATTCTGTCTAATTGATGAAGTAGTTGAGATTTATGTCATTGAGGTCAAACTGCAAAAAAGACAACCAGATCGTTCCCTAAACAACATGTTGTATGATGTGATGACTATAATAGGACATGATGTGAGATGATTTAACTTAATAACTTAATTTTGTGCAAGTTTTGAGACAGAAGGCATTCCATGCGGAAAGGAAGAACCCATTTCCATACATAGACGACATACATGTTCAAGCTCTCCATGTGTTCATCTAAGCATGTCAACACAACACGTGAACTGTAGCTTTTCACATTCGTGAAGTGATTGTAGAAGATGGCTGTCTTGGACTGCTAAGATATGAATCATAGATTTGTAGCTTTAATGGTCGTCAGCCAGCAAACACAACCAACTTGCCCACAAATAAACTTTCCACCCCTCCTTTGCATGGATTGTCCAGAGCCGTTGGTTCGATTACCAGGTCTTGATATTTCTTAAGTTTGGTCAGCAGAAAAGTACAGGTCATGTATGGAGCGGATTAGTTATGTTCTGTGTGATTCTATACCTGACCAGACTTCAGCTGCTTGACTCTGTACCTGACTGGACTAATGCCCCCTTTCACTACGACCACGAATATCCCGAATTACCCGAATCGGAAACTTTCAAAATTTGTGATGATTCTGCCAATAATGCAAACTTTCGTGGCTAATCGGGTTGAAAAATATGAAGAATACCAGGAATTGGTTAAGAGACATATAGGAATTACAAGATACCTGTACGGATCATGCACGAATTGTAAGAATCACCTACGACTGAGTAACGAATATGCCGAATGTTGTTCTTACTTAATTCTTACATGATAGTTGACCCGGGACATTCGTGGTTGTTTCGGGATGTTTTGGGGTTGAGGACAAGAAATTTTGGGAGCCACGAATCGCTAAGAATAGCCAAGAATGCAAAAGAATCGATTATGAAGCTGTAAAGGAACATAAGAATTAATTACGAATGGATTACGATACAGCCATGAAATTGAAATTCGGGGATCCTTCAATGAAAGTCTTTGACAAACAAAAACTTTCTCGCCGTTTTGACGCACTCCCGCAAACTGTACGAATGTTTGGAAATCAAATAAGATTTATTTAAGAACTTCAAGAAATGATTGAGATTTATCTACGAACTTTGAAGACTTCCTATTCACGGTGATTAGGGATATTCGGGATATTCGTGGTCGTAGTGAAATGGGGGCATAAGTCAATGCATTCTATTTTTATAGGTTTACAGATTCTCACCCACTCACTCGCTTGAAGCTTGATCTCCAACCCACTCATCTATCCAGTTACGCTCATAATGGTTGATAAACACATTTTGCATGATCCATCTTCACCTTGACATGACATTGCCTCAAAAAATGTTTCCTGAGTTTTCAGAGTACATGTAGATAAACACATTTTTATTATCAGGATTGCTTTCTTTGCAATCTTTAGGCTAGATCAAGTTATTTTTTTTATTTTATAGATAAGCCTATCATACATTTGACAATGGCAATAGTTTACATACTGTCACAAAATATTTGAAAATCATTTGGAGGCCACACAGCATGTTCCTCTATGGGACCCACTATCTTATATCTCGGGGCCTTGGGAATTTTGCAAGAGACAGGATATCTTTTGCAGTCACAACTTTAAAACACAGGAATAGCGGAACAGTTTACATTTTTTCACAACACAATCTATTTTCAGGACATCAAGCATGTCCAGCCAACAATTTGTCTTTTGTGAAACATGAGGACATATTAGTTTTGTCCAGTAACTGTATGTAATATATAGCAGCGGCAATTATTACTCCCGTAGTCTAGTCTGTAAGGTATTTGTAAACCAGTGAGTAAACTTTAATTGCAAGAATCCATTCTGCTGGAAATGTGGTTTCAGAAGACTTCCAATTTGCATCTGTTCATCTGCTGTCCCAGTTGTGTCACAAGCTCACAACAACGATAGTGCCTTAGGGAGATGAAGCATTTTTGTGCATTATTGATTGCAATAAAGATCATGTACACATGCATTCAATCAGTGAAAAAGGATCTGTGAAGACATAAGCTGTGCAAGTTGAAAAGGCTATTTTGGGTACTTATGCACAGTATTGTAGGGGCTTTGAAATTTTTCAGGTATCTTTTTACACAAGCAGCTTAAAATAAAGTGGTTTATGGTGTGCTGTTATGTGTATTTTATTCACAATATGTCACAAAGGGAACAAAGCTGTGATTGTTTGATGCGTAAGATGTCCCAACATCTCAAAAAACCAAAGGGACACTTTCTGCAAGCAGTATATGAGTACCAAGTAGGAAGGTACCTTATCAGGATGGTTTCCGTGGGTACTGTCTGCAGTATCTGGTACGACAAACCACAGGGAAAATGAGGGAACATTAGAAGAAAATTTAAATATGGTAATTCTATTTCTATTTCCAGCTTGATGGTAAGAACACCCAGGGAGAGAACATCGCAGATAACGGAGGACTGAAACAGGCATACAGAGTGAGTTGCTACTCTTTTCTATACACATGTTCTTTTCCTAATATATGATAACTGTAACGCGGAAACACACCAGGCTCTTTATGATTTAACGCCTTTCTTGACTGCCTTCATGGTCTTGTATAGCATCCACCTGGGGAGCAAAAGGTCCAGGGTTCAATCCCCAGCTGCATCATACCAAAAGATGTTGAAAGACGGAACTGCCTGAAACTCAGGGTCTAAAACAAGGACTAGTCGGCTCGGAGTCAGTATACTGTGTCTGAGTGGGGTATTCATGTTAAACTGCAACATGGTATCTCAGTGGGGTAGCACTTCAAAATGGCATTAGTCCGGACTAGTACAATCAGCCACACAAACACACACACTTGCATTGCACGTCGCCATATGAGTGCAATAATCTTGGATGCAATGTTAAACCCCATTTCACCTCACCTAATGTCTTTCTAAAAGTATGATGGATGTTTCACACGTATTTGCCCTCACTAAAGTGACTTTAGAAACCAGTCATGAATACAAAGTTAGAGTGAGGCACCCCACACATCATATAGTCCCAAATGATTTGTATTTACCTGCAGGCCTACAGGAAGTGGGTGCAGGAACATGGAGAGGAGCAGCTTCTACCAGGCATCGGACTGAGTCACAACCAGCTCTTCTTCCTCAACTATGCTCAGGTAGGTGACTCAAGTGTCTTCAAGTAAATTTCAGAGCAATATGCTGCGATTTCAAGACGTGATAGATGTAATCATTACATTCTAGAGGGCTTCAGAAGTCATCAGGAACCACAGACCTACATTCAAATGTCACACAGTTGCAGTTTGCAAAAAGCTAAACTTTTCAATGAAGGTTTCACCATCAAAGATCTGTTTTAGTCATTCCAGTACGGGTAATTGTTTGGTAGACATTCAGAGGTAAATTGACTCAATATGATCTGTGGCCTGTCAACATTACGTGTGATAATACTGCATACTGATTTTCTTTTTCTTTCTTGGGCCCTTAAGATATGTTTGTTTAGGACGTTCCCTTCGCTGTTTTCATGACAATGTAAACAATCTCAGATTCTGGTTTCTTTAATTGAGTGCTTATTTATCAGTTCAAAGTTGTGTATGTTTTGTGCCCTCATGTTGTCTTTCCAGATCTGGTGTGGGAAGATGCGAGATGAAGAAGCTCTTCACAAGATACGCACAGCAGTCCACAGTCCCGGACCTCTCCGGATCCTGGGGCCGCTCTCCAACTCACTTGACTTTGCCGAAGCGTATAATTGTCCCGTCGGAAGTCGCATGAATCCGACAAAAAAGTGCTCTGTGTGGTGATTCCAGTGTGAGATTCATCCATGATGATGACCTTCATTCAAGGTCACACCGAACTCGAGCCAAGCAAAGATTAAAGTTCAAGAGAATCAGCTGTGTTTTCTCCGTGACTCATTGGTTGTGACAGCAGAGGATGTATAGTCTCTACTCTGGAACTCAAGATTCCTGAACAACTCAGTACACTTTCATGCTGAACTGAAACTTCATTCAATATGTATTCAAACTGCAATATACTGGAGCCGAATCTTGATGACATTTTTTTTACATGGGTAATATTTTGATATATGTTAAATTTGGTGTGGTGGTGAAATGGGTAAATATGGACGTGATGCTTGCCTGTCTGTCCGTCCATACAGGGAGATGTTGGAAACCTGGACATTGTCAATACCATATATGGAGGTGAACACTTGTTAGGGAATTGACATATATGGCTCTCAATGTCTGTGCAAAAGACGAGTAGTGGTGAGAAATGAATAATACGGTGTGGGTGAGAGAGGAGAGCCAAAGCCATGTGTGGAACGGAGAAGATGGAAAAGCTGTATACTGAAAGAGGAGTGGAAAGGCCATATATATTGAATGGGAGGGGTGGAAAGGCCATATATATTGAATGGGAGGAGTGGAAAGGCCATATATATTGAATGGGAGGAGTGGAACAGCCATATATATTGAATGGGAGGAGTGGAAAGGCCATATATATTGAATGGGAGGAGTGGAAAAGCCATGTATATTGAATGGGAGGAGTGGAAAGGCCATATATATTGGATGAGAGGAGTGCAACAGCCATATATATTGGATGGGAGAAGTGGAAAGGCCATATATATTGGATGGGAGGAGTGGAAAGGCCATATTTTAAAGGGGAGGAAAGGAAAAGTCATATACGGAGGGGGAAATTTGGACAATGAAAGTTTTTTCTTGAAGGAAATTGTTCAGATGAAAATATTCTTTGGTTCCAATAGGAGTTCATGATTCCACAAGAAATATGGTGTTATCCTCAAAGATTTAAAATGCTTATGTATTGCTAGAAACACCATTTGAAGTTTAAATTTAATAAACAGAAAGCTATTCATGAAACAATGTGATCATTATAGCCTTGGCCCCAGATGATAATAACAGAAATATTCTGAATTTTTGTGTTTCATCCCATTGAGGTAGCAACTGAAATGTAAAATATTTATACTTTATTAGTTTTGTTGGTCCATTTTGGTAGAAAGATTAGGGGGAAAGGAACATCAATGATGGTATGTATATTACTTCAAGCTGCTTTGTTCAATTAGGATATATACTACTCAAAAGAAGTTAAGGATCACCTGATTCTTTCATATTACAATAGTTCATCTCTCATGCATGACAGATTAACTTTACCAATATGAAAGAATCGGGTGATCCTTAACTTCTTTTGAGTAGTATATATGATGTGGTACTGTGACAGCAGGTAGCATCTGAAATAGGTTTTTGAAGCCGACAGACTGAAGCATTTGCTGGTGGTTGGCTAGACAATGATGAAGATGTGTGTGTGCAATATATCATGACTTCTTTCATGTACATGTTCTTGTTCACTGTTGAAAAATAATGTCAGTCCGTGGACTGTATGCTGTATATTACATGTATCAATTATCATTACATATTCAGGGACCAGTCATTAACTATAGCAGGGGATGTTTTGCCATTGTGCATGACATACAGTTATCTCATTTGAAAATGATTTGGCTACCCTCCGAAATGGTGCATTTGTTTTTTACAACCATCCACTATCCATAGCCCTGGCCACCTCACAGATCTAACCCAGCCCCAATCTTGGTAAAGACAGAGTCATCTCATCATAAATGACTGGTCCCTGCTTTGACAGACTCTTGCCCTAATTTGATATGTTTGTATAAGACAGGACTATATATGTGTTGTGTTTTGTGGTGCCAGTGTGTATCATGTGTTCGACAACCAGTTGTTGAAACGGACTATTTAGTTAAAGCTGTATCGTTCTTATTCTTAAGTTAATGGATATGCTGATACTCAAAATGGAAAGTAATCAACCAAACTTCAAGTGGAGTCAATTAAAATATACTATTCAAGAGCTGTTAAAGAAATCCCAATTCTTTCGTATTACTGTAGTTAATCAGTCATGGCATTAACTTCAGTAATATGACAAAAAAGCAGATGTATTTTTCAACTTCTTTTAGTTGTATATGTCAAGTATCATTAAGGTGAGGCAAACAGAAAACCCATATTAGGCACAGTGATTCATTGGGAGTCAGTTTGACAGTATTTTAGTTTTATCAGAATATGTCAGCTTTATGTGGAAAAAGGGCCCAAGAGGCATTCATCATTTTTGTGAAACCAAGATACATGCTGAGATAATGGGTAAAAATAATTATCCGAAGCTATAACCAGCGGATCCTGGCATGTGTAAGTCCCGCAACACTGTACAGCGTTTCAGTTTTATCATCTCAAAAGATATATTGAGTTTTTGTGATTATTTTATGATCGTATCATACATTAACTGGGTTGTAGGGGTTGTGATTTCATCAGTCCATCTATTTTAATCAATCCATCGTAAATCACTAAGCATCGTTGTTCTTAGCGGAAAGGTCTGTTGACAATAGCATCTTTATTTGTATCGTACCTTTTCACCAGAGGATACAATCAAGCCAGGTAATTAAGTAACTGACAAGGATTCGACAACAACCCTCTTTCCCCTCCACATCACCGAGCTAATGAAACATCGCAATTGTCTTTAACGTTTAATACTGGAACGGCAAAGAAACGGTTTTCTTGTCTAAAAAATAACTTTATGATCCGACTGTCAGAGAAACTACACTTACTTTTTTATAGTTTTTCTTCCGAAGTTTATTTGCAATGTGGATTGGATTGCTAGACAGCCTTGGCCTGCCTTTCTATATCTTTTTGTCAACCTGAGCTATCTGAGGCTTGACATTCCTATCAATACTTCAAGTTGAATTCACATGGAATTACGACTGGAGGAATTCTGGTAAGGTATTCATATTAACGAAATGACAATTCGACATTTGTGTGGGCAACTGCTTCTATGTTTAAACATACTGAAGTAGATATTGTCTTACATGAAGTACACATATTATATCTATATATCATACACAGACAGCTTTGTTATTTTTAGCTTCAGAAAATACTTACGACATCGTGTTGAATCGGCAATACCAAGTAATGAACAAATGGAAATAATGGTAAAGTTGTCTTTGCTAGCTGCAACCAAAAAGCATACTTCACAGTCAGAAATTAGTTTAACACCTGCAGGTAGACATAAAACCAGAATAAATATCCTGGCTTCAAGGTGGGAAAGTATGACTTCTTGGTCTTAGATACACACATGCTATTATATTTCAATAATAGGTCAAATAATAAATCGTCAATAATTCACTCTGTCACTTGCCATTACAAAAAGTGATAAAGCATTAAAAACATCACAACTACTAGACAAAAGATGAAAGAGAAAACTGGTATGTCTTTATTAGCAGTCAAACAAATAAGTCAAGATGACAACAAGGTACGCACAAAAATAACATGACAGCATAGTTAACGAACTCAGGTAAAAACTGTGAATTCACCGAAAAGAATGAATACCGTGGTTCAAAAATCTTCACAACTAACATCATGACACATTGCTAAATGTTAATAGATACATTATACCATCATACCAACTTTAAACACAAGTTCAGAGAGGACACACGCCTGTTCGTTACCATGGTACGGCTATATGGTGGTACAATGTATGTTGTTAGGAGTGCATGAATAAGGAATTTAATCACTTTACAGAAAGACAAAACATGATAAAACTATAGACGCTGTGTGACAAGTGACGTAATTGTATTGCATCTTGTCTTATCCACATGTGTAAGAATACGATCATCTAAGATTCATATGTGAAGGTATCGCCAACATGACTGTTTACATTGTTAGATCGTGATGCAGATATCGACAGGTTGTTATCTATACATCTGGAAAAAAGATCAGCACCATCCATTTTCCATGTATCTGTTGGAAATATCTACATAAATCATTGACGACGCTTTCATAAATATTTAGTATCCCATCGATATTTGCTGAAAAGCTGATACAAGGACGTTGTATTTCAGTATAAACATATCACTTTGTACACAAAACAAGATGTGTTTCACCAGAAAATGAATACAGAACGCACCTTTTTTAAAAACATGATAGATTGAAATACACAGCTGGGTTTGCTGTACCTTTGTCCGTGTGTTATAATGGCGGTTGTTCCTGTTAGACCACACATTCCTGTTTCCTTGTTTCTGTAAGTTAACTTTAATAAAGTATATTCATGTTCAGGGTCTGTCATCATTCGTTCTCCAGGAGATCTGGAATATTGCCGAGTGTTGACGTTAAACAACAAACAAACAAATCCGGAGCTCCGATAATGAAGAGGTAATAGATTCTGGCTGTTATAGCATCATTGGTGTACCCCAAGAGCTGCGACACCGAAGATGTGATTGATTCTGGCTGTCATTTATAACATCTTCAGTGTACTCCCGGGACCTCCGACATGGAAGAGGTACTCGATTCTGGCCGTCATTTTCAGCATCATTTGTGTACCCCCGGGAGCTAAGACGCCGAAGAGGTACTCGATTCTGGCTGTCATATACAGCATCATTTGTGTACCCCCGGGAGCTAAGACGCCGAAGAGGTACTCGATTCTGGCTGTCATATACAGCATCATTGGGGAACACCAAGGAGCTCCGACACTGAAGAGGTACTTGGTCATCAGCCATCATAGCTAGTTGCTCGGGTGAATGCCGTGTTAGATTTGGTCATCACCAACTACGCCTGTAAGAAACGTGATGCGTACGTGTCATCGCATCCCGACGGCGGAGGGTGTTGCTCATATTATCAATCATTAGATTGTTTGATCCAATTTTTAAGATTTATAGGATACCGTCATGTAGCTGGAAATTTGCTGAGTTAGTCGTTAAACAACAAACATACAAAGGACATATAGCTAGTTGGATTTGACATAATCCAAACAGCACTAGAACCTTTTGATAGTAACTGTGTAACGCCACATCACGCGGTATATAGTTCGTATACCACGAAGGACGTTTTTGAAAATTATTCTTGATATGTCAATATTAAACTTTCATTTGAAAACCAAACCAAACAGAAACAATTTGAACAGTTATATAAGGTTAGAGACTGCCGTCATATGTTGTGCCGTGTGATTGGTGCGTGCACTAAACTCGTTCTAATATAGATTCCTGACAGTGCTGCGGGTGTTCCAAATGGACCGAGTCGTATTGAACCATAGACAATTCCCAATTGCATTAATATCAAATATTTTACATCTCTGAGTGTTTTTTTTGTTTGTTTGTTGTTTAACGCCGTAATATTCCAGCTTTATGACGGCGGTCTGTAAATAATCGAGTCTGGACCAGACAATCCAGTGATTGATAACCTGAGCATCGATCCACGCAATTGGGATCGATGACATGCATCAACCAAGTCAGCGAGCCTGACCACCCGATCCCGTTAGTCGCCTTTTACGACAAGCATAGTCGCCTTTTACGGCAAGCATGGGTTGCTGAAGACCTATTCTACCCCGGATCTTCACGGGTCTCACATCTCTGAGTGAGGATCCGACGATCACTCCAGAATTTCTCATCAACTTCGAGGCTTCTAACTTCTCGGTAGGAGTTTACGAAGCTTTCAGATCAGCATATCTGATTTGTACATCTCGAAAATGAACTGTTCCGAAAGAACATACAGTCCGTTTGACTCCAAATGAGAACGATGAATTGCAAAATAACTCGAAATCCAGAAAAGTGTATGAAACATCAATACGGTACTTGACCATGAATACCCTGTACCCAACAAAATCTGAATTTTGTTTATTTTAAGACCCATGACGGATGAAGTTCTTTTAGAAACTATCATGTAATTTTGTATAGAAATGTGTACATGTGCAATTCATCGTTCTCATTTGGAGTCAAACGGACTGTAGATTGTACCGTTATGTTGAATGGGATATTTATACATCCTTTCGTTTCTGAGCGCCATGCCATCGAAGGTATATTTGTTTTCTCTGTGGGTTTACCTTTGTAACAATAGAAATTTACCAACACAGCCGGTAAAGACATCTGATTGACTCAAGAACCACCCTTTATTTAAATCGGGCGGTCAGAGTTCACCGAGGGTTTTAAATGACATGAATTTTGGAAGGTGCGTGAGTGAATTAATTTTAACACATTTGAACAATATTCCAGTTATATCACGGCGTGTCAGCTTAATGTGGGAGGAAAGCCCGAAGTGATGTAGGTCTCAGACGTTTACCACTTCGGTGAAACCCACGAGCACTGGTTTTGTGCTGACAAACCTAGAAACATCATCGGGGTGAACTGGCACTCGAACCCACGATCATAGGTTTCCGGCGTGCCCAAGGGAATTAACTCTGCACAACGAATTGCGGCACCTCAGACGACTACTCAGTGCCCCCGACTTTTGGAAGGGTTGTCAAGTGTTCACACAGAGAGGAAAAAGATCTGATTCAATGAGATTGAAAAATTACAAATAGGTTTTCGTACTGACAAAGTCAAAACACATTATGTCTTTTCAGTATCATGTGCTATATTGATTAGGTTTCAAATGTTGCAGCAATCGGAAACCCAATGAAACTTTGAAATCTGAAAACACCCAATGCCCTCTACTAAATAAACATTTATACACGCAGACAATGTCACAATTCCACACAAGCTACAACAGAGACGAGAAATGGACATTAGCATAGAATCCTCCCCGTTCTCGTTGTTCCTTCTCCAGATGCTTCTGATGTACTGAGGTCTGAGGTACTCTATCGGAGTTAAGACAGTCGTAGCGCTCAGATATCTTTGTGGAACTGGGGCCAGGACACAGGCGTTGGTCTCTGTCACGTCACCACAAAGTGTACACGTATTGGTCTGCAATAGAGGTCGTACATAATGGCATACGTATGCAAATTAGATAACCGGATACGGCACTTTTTTGACTGGTGTTTAGATACAAATAACGAAACAAGATAGGTTCTCTTGATCATGTTGATGTTGGAAACGTAGATAGAATGGGAGTGATACCGTGTTGACAGTTTTACCGAATTGCTAATAACGGTTATGAGATGGGTACAGATTGATGGTAACGAAGTTGAAGTTGCCTGTCACAGATTAAGTGTGTAGTCAAGTGCTTACTTGTGGACGGAAGATGTGGAACAATCTCAGGTGATTCTACTTTCATTCAACTCACAAGGATGCAATGGTTAAGACAGTGCCTCAGCAGGATCAAATCCTTTTCACAATATTTCAGAACATAAAATAATATATCACTGAGAGTGAACATTTACCAGTCACCGTGAGTATTATTCACGATAATGTAGACACAGAAAGCCCAAGTGGCAAACAGTTAAAACAAAAGTATATCTGAGACTGAAAACCTTAGTGAACCTTTGTCACAAACATCTCATCACAGATACGACAGAAAACGCAGCAATGTGTTCTGTCCACAACATATCTCCTGGTGTGAGTTTTAAAACTGACGCTAGTCTGATGCCCGTGTGTTTGAAACACAAATTCGCCGTAACACACGCAGAGACTCCACGTTCAATGACGATGAATGTCTCACAAGAAAAACTGAACGTTCGCCATGCACTAAATGCTTTCAGCACACCGAATACAAGAGGTACCATCAAAAGCGTGCAAACAAAGGCCTTGTGACGGGAGAGGTGAGGTGAAATGGGGTTTAACGTCGCGTCCAAGATTATTGCACTTATATATCGACGTTCATGTTCGTGTGTGTGTTTGTGTGGCTGCTTGTACTAGTCCGGACTGATGCCGATTTATAGTGCTAGCACACTGAGATACCATGCCGCAGTTTAATATGAATACCCCACTCAGACACAGTATACTGACTCCGAGCCGACCAGTCCTTGTTTTAGCCCCTTAATGCCGAGCGCCAGACAGGGTACCAACAAGTACCATCTTTTAACGTCTTTTGGTATGACGCGGCCGGGGATCGAACCCCGGACCTTCCGCTCCCCGGACGCTCTACCACTAGACCACGGAGGCGGTCTGTGACGGGAGAAGACAGTTCAAACAACACAAGTGATTGGACATAGTTAACTCAGTGGCGGACTTGAAGCGTTTCTGGAACGTGTAAGGCACGTGTCAGGTTGACCAGGCCCACCAAACCATATCGCTCTGGATGATTGGGCTGACGTCAAAAGATGGCTCTTTTGAAGATTTGATAGACCCTGATTTTATAAACACAAGTGACTCACAAGTTTTATCAGGAAGCATTTTAGACTATCCAATAACCAGAGATAAAAGACATAATCAACGCTCTCAAAAACAACAAATGGTTGGTGTAAATAATATTTTTGGTGAACACTTGAAGCAGCCACGAGACATTATTTCTCATTATCGAGAGAGGCTATTTAATGGAATGTTGAAAAAAAGTGTTTTCCTGAGAACTGGTCATTTGGGATTATCATTCCACAACACAAGAAAGATGACTAATCTAACCCCGCCATTCGTCTTTTGGGTATTCTTAGTAAGGTCTCTTCTTCTATCTCCTGTCCCCGCCGTGATATTGTTGGAATATTGCTAACAGCGGCGTAAAAGCAAACTCACTCACAAGAGGCTGTTGTCTTTGGCAAGTACTTGTGGTAAAATCTCTGAGTGTCAGTATTCCGGAAGGGAAATTCAACAATAGACAACTGCTTCTTAAAAAATACATTGTCCAACGTTTTCTAGCTGTAACGAGACATTCGAATTTAATTTGCTTTTACAAACATCGAATGGATTTAAAAATGGGTAAAATGTCAATTCAGATATCTGGATTTATGTTTTAACAAAAGGCTTAACTACTGTAAAACGACTGACAATAAATCATTCGCGATCGACTCAGCCCTCCGTAACAGCTATATCCCTCGTGAAAGCAACCATAACCCCAACATCAACTGGCCATGATCGCCACATGATTACATCACGATCTCATAGAATCTTTATACATACACCACATAGAATGTAAGGAATCCAACAGGGGTTGGACGAGTCCAAATTTACGACCCGGGTACCCAACCCCCTATTACACGACCCTACCCGGGTACCCACCACCCTATTACCGACCCTAACCGGGTACCCAACCCCATATTACCCGACCCTACCCGGGTACCAACTGTAGGTCTCAAGAGTTGGGAACACCATGTCTAATATTGAATAGTTTAAGTGCAGCCCTGGCAAAAACTGTTTAGATACATGTATGAAACCCGAGACCATATAATAGATATATGGCCTTTTATGAAACGATCGAATCATGCGTACACTGAAGTTTACTGAAGCTTTATCTTTACTCAAACATATACAAGTCAAAAGGAAGGTGTGAATTAGGGCTGGTCTCAAGAGGTAGGTATAAACTGTCCGATTGGGAAAAGTTTGACCGAAGCTCTGGTAAAATGTGTTTAGATACATGTATGAAACGATCTTGTGTATACACTGAAGTTGACTGAAGTTTTATTTAATTTAAAAGTCAGAAGGAATGGGCGTAGTAGTTAGGAAGGACTGCGAACATAATTGACATGTAGTTTAAAAAACAGTTTTAGATACTCTTTGTCATTAAAGAATACATCGCGTGACTAACCACGGGTCCGGGTAGTACTGTGGGTACCCGGGTCCATCTGATGACCCACCCGACCCGAGTACCCGAGTTACCCTTCCCAGCCCTGTGTGCATCATCATGAAGAAATGGGAACATTAGCGACTTGTAGTGTAACCACTGAGCTCTGGTGAGTTTTTGTCATTATTATATGTCTCGTGACTAACCACGGGTCCGGGTAGTACTGTGGGTACCCGGGTCCAACTCAAATATTTGATATTGACAAACCTCCAGCTTCAAAAGAAACCGGAAATAATAGCGTGAAGAATGCGAAGGGACATCACTCCGTAATTAAATAACGTGTAGGCCACTAGAAAAATATGGCCAAATAATATCAATTTACATTTACAAATAAATCTTATACCTTGCTGACAAATATACTAGCACTAGCACATATAACACCTACTATACAGACATGTATAACACCCGCCCCACAAACATGAATAACACCTTGCTTGCCGTAAGAGGCGACTAGCATCGGGTGGTCAGGCTCGCTGACTCGGTTGATGCATGTCATCGTATTCCAATTGCGTGGATCGATGTCCATTATGTCAATCACTGTTTATTCTGGCCCAGACTCGATTATTTACAGACTGCCGTCATATAGCTGGAATATTGCTTGGTGCGGCGTTAACCAACCAACTAACCAACAAACAAAATACACCTACAATACTGACATCTATAACACCTACCGTACTGACATGACAAACACCTACCATACTGGCATGTACAATACCTACCATAATGACATATATAACACCTACCATACTGACATGTATAACACCTACCATACTGGCACATATAACACCTACCATACTGACATGTATAACACCTACCATACTGGCATATATAACACCTACCATACTGACATGTACAACACCTACAATACTGACATACATAACACCTACCATACTGACATGTATAATACCTACCATACTGACATGTATAACACCTACTATACTGGCATATATAACACCTACCATACTGGCATATACAACACCTAACTTACTGACATATATGACACCTACCATACTGGGATATATGACACCTAACTTACTGACATGCATAACACCTACCATACTGGGATATATGACACCTACCACACTGGCATATACAACACCTAACTTACTGACATATATGACACCTACCATACTGACATGTATAATACCTACCATACTGACATGTATAACACCTACCATACTGGCATATATGACACCTAACTTACTGACATGCATAACACCTACCATACTGGGATATATGACACCTACCACACTGGCATATACAACACCTAACTTGCTGACATGTATAACAGCTACCATACTGGCATATATAACACCTACGATACTGGCATATATAGCTCCAGTCCAATTCGCAGCAGACGTCGTTGATCCCATACTGCGCATTCCTCTTTTCCAAGCCACCGCAGTTCTCGATCCCTGATATAACAAAGGTTTAGAAAGTTCATTGTCCGAGTCAGCTTCCGTAAAACACGATACCCAAGGTATCTTCCGCTTTAACTGCATCTGACAATGAGTAAATGAGTTGGGTTTAACGCCACTTTGAACAGGTCGTAATATATGATAGGTGTACGTGACAGGTATGAGTGATTGTTTTAGCGAAATGCACGATGTGCGATGTCTACATAATATATATTTACCGCCCCCGTTTAGTGGTTCGCCGGATAGAAAGAACTTGCTGGTATCCACCACACCTCCGTTCATCCAGTGCAGCACACCATCATCTCGTCGCGTGAATCCTGCAACATTTAGTTATCTCCCGTGATTCAAGGCCCTCCTAACATAGGAGTTTGCTTAAACCTGCTCTCTAAGTTTAGGTGAGGTGACATGCATACCCTACTCAGACATAGTATTAGCATACCGACCTAGAGTCCCCCTATCCCCTTAATGTCAAGCGCGAGGCAAGGTAACAACAAGTACCATCTTTTACAACGTCTTTTGGCATGACGCAGCCGGGGATTGAACCACCGACCTTCCGCTCTACGGGCAGACGCTCTACCACAGGACCATGGAGTCGGTGTGAGAACACGAAGCATCCACAATATGTATGAACATGAAGCATTCGTAATATGTGAGAACACAAAACACTTATGATAGGAAATAGTATGAAGCATTTACAACATGTTAGAACACGAAGCACTTGTAATATGATAGATTATGAGGTACATATACAATGATAAATCATGAAGCACACATAATGTTACAACATGAGTGAGTTAGTGAGTGAGTTGGGTTTAACGTGGCTTTTGACATTATTCCATTTATATCAAGGCGTGCCAGCTTAATGTGGGAGGAAAGCCCGAAGTGATGTAGGTTTCAGACGTTACCACTTCGGTGAAATCCACGAGCACTGGTATGATGCTGACAAACCTAGAAACATAATCGGGGCGAACCGGGATTCGAACCCACAATCACAGGTTTCTGGCGTGCCCAAGGGACGCAACTCTGCACAGCGAGTCACGGCGCCTTAGACGACTGGGCCACCCGTGCCCCCTATTAGAACATGAAGCACACATAATGTTATAATATAAAACGCACATTATGTAAGAATATAAACACACACATTAAATGGTATAGAACATGAAGCATCCACAATATGTTAGAACATGAAGCATCCACAATATGTCAGAACATGAAGCATAAATAACTAACATACTGTGCAAGAAGGGGATATTTTGTTTTGAGGTGAAAGAACAGAAAGACTACACCAGTGTCACGCAATAAAAATAATTGATTTATGTGGCAGGACCATATTCGAAGAAATCAAGTTCCCAAACACAACATTGTGACAGTCATGAAGCACGTGACCTCGGACAGCAGGTGCAATGGGTGGTATGCCAGATTTACCATTGTCTCTCAGACTCGGTTGTTAGGTTATTGCCCTTATTAATCAACCATAGGCACCATGTATCTTAGTCTGTAGCTCTTATACAACAAGCAGACATTTTATAACGGGATAATTTAAGTTACCTATGTAGAATCTGGCCTCGTCGCCGTAAGGTTCCACGAGAGGGAGGACGTGGTCGTACACTTCCTGGTTGTAGATATGAAGAAGGTCGCCGTACTTCAGCTGGCATTTTGACCAGCTGGCGTCAAATGACCCTGGTTTGGAGGGTGTGACCTCAATACACATGTCGAGGAATTCACTGGTCCCTGGAGCGCACTTCTTGACTGTGAAAACAACGAGGACACTACGTTGGTGACAAGCACTGTGTCAGCTCAGTGTATAATTGTTATTTTTATTTAATTGCAAGGTGACTCGATGGTGATATCATAGCTGTGTTTTGGACCTTATAGTAAACAGTGTTTCCGCGGCAGTTTTCAACCTAGTAACGTTTTGATATCGTTTGTAATTTTTGGGTGTAATCCAATTTTCAAGTGTATACTTTTTAGGCCCGGGTGTTTACATCAGTGAATTCGTGCACTAATGATTGTGTGAATGTTGTTTAATATACTAGTATCTAAATTATCGAGTCTTTACCTGACAAAGTACGATTATTGCAATCAGAACATCACAGTTGCTGCAACACTTCCTGGGTTAATATACGCTATATATATTCCCCCATCGCCCGTGAATACATACAGCCGTTATACGGCGTCGTGGGGACATGTGTGTATTTTTAATCAGCTGATGAATTAGGCCGTGTATCATTCACATAAGTCCAATGGGTCCAACTCCGTGCATGAACTCTATGCGAGCCCTACCATTGCCTGACATTGAAGCTATGTGTGGAGCCGATACCATAAGGCCTTGGTACATGTGACACACGATATCGCGCGGGAAACGTTGCCGTATGTGAGAGCGTGTACACTGAGCGTTCATTGGTCGAGTACTCACCTGCCTCCCGTTCACTTAAAACAGGCAGTCGTTGATACGTTGGTTAAAAGTACAGACTACAAATGGAGGGACATGATGTATTCGATTCTGACCTACCAATCCACTATAATAGGCCATTTCAACAAACACGAGACACTTGGAACCTTATTTGATCCGGAATCCCCGCATGGTGTCATAAAGAAAATGCAACCTTAGTGTAACTCGATCAATTTCAGCACGACAATGAAAGCCATAACTGCCAAAATATAAATAGTCTAAATAGTTCTAAATAGTTCCTTTGCAGTGCATAATTGAAATGAAAATTGTTCAAACGCAAACTGTTTGAATTTCAAAGAGGACTCAATGATATAAAGAAACTGTTAAAAGAAAGATATTTTTAATGCTAAAGGCTATATCATTACTTACCATAGCAATGAGCCCCATTGTATTGCGCGATTCTCTGGAGTTGATGAGATGCAAAAATGAAAAGACATGTTAGTGAGATTCATATACATATTTAGAATATTTGTGTCAATGGAAACACGAGTGTAAATCAGTTTACGTCAATGGCATCTTCGATTTTCCTGAGTATATTTTTGTCGTTTCGGAAGTGACGTCACCACCCCCAGCGCTCATATCTCGAACAAAGCATAGAATGTCTCTCGCTCATTTGAGGACTTTGATTGGAGGGCCATTAGAATCAGGCTCGAAATTAAACCAATGGTGGCGAATAGGTCTGCGGTTCTTTTCCACATAATTGATACATAATACAGAGGTTAATCGTCGTCTATGGCTACCGTGTGATACATCGTTCAAATGTTTGCATAACCTTAAATGTTCACGTGTCTCGTTATTCAAAACATAAGTGATTACATCAATACATTTCGTAATTGAGTTAGAAAATGTGACTTCCAGAAAAATGGTAAATTATCGTTTCTAACATTAGATACCAAAATTCACAGCAGTGATCATGGTCTTATTAATACTATCGTAATAATATTGTTTCCTTGAAGATTTAAAGTGTATATATTGTAACCGAGTTTGAGATATAACTTAAAAGTAATATGTTTTAGATTCACATTTATGATGAATGTACAGGTGCTTTCAACCCTGATTAAAAATATACAGCAATTCGAAAGGTTAATATATCATTAGGTCTAACTTTATGTTTTACCGAAACAGGCATTTAATTTTCAGTCAGCAATAAATGTATATGCCGTTGTTATGAGTATGCACATATGAAGGTCTATTCGTTGTAATATTTCATAGGTTCCATCATGGTTTCGACAGTATGTTTTACATAGAAAAACGTAATATATCACTTAAAAGAAGTTTAAGATGACCCGATGACGCACGGCATGACAGATTAACTACAGAAATGTTAAAGAATCGGGTGTTCTTAAACTTCTTTTGAGTAGCATATATGAAAAGGCTACAATACGAATATGGCGATCATCAGAATTATTCTAGAAAATGTTTCCACTGCGGAGAGTATTCTAAAGGTTCATTTATTGCACAGTTCTGTTCATACAAAATGTTGTCTTTGGAAGTATAAACTTATAAGTTATATATCTGATTTAGTCAATATACTTATGTCGTGAAAGAACAAAAACATTTAGCTCCTGAAATCCTATACGCTCGTTATTCAGATATATACACACTTGACAGATATGTTAAACATACCAACAGGCTTGTATGGAAAACATGGTATTTGGGAAAATGAAAAGAAATAAAGGTCTAAAGTTTTGGTTTGGTAGAATCTTGGCAACAAGGTTAAAAGTCATTAGAAAAATCAGTTATTAAAAAAAATGACGTTGGTAATTTCTCCATGAACTATTGTGGCGGCCATCTTGGATATCAAAATGGACGCCATTTCTCTTCTGCTATTGGTCATATTTCAAAATTTAACTGTCCAAGATATTGTGACACAAAGGCACGATAGATATCAAATATGACGAATCAATATCATTACAAATTTATGTTGGTTGAACTGCACATAGCATTTTCCAAAGAGACACATATGTAAAGTTACATCTGACTCGGTAGATTAGTAGCCTAGTTAGTACCGCAAGACACAGTTAACATTTTCATTTGTAAACATTTCATAGTCTTCTTCCCAAAACTGTGAAAAAGCCTCCCTCAAACCAAAGCCATTCATTCCATGTCAGCTCTGATTCTCCCAATGCTGTTAAACTATCTCTCTACACATACCACAATGTCGGCACCCAGAATACAGTTAATATGATTAATCAGAAGATCTGTTCCCCAGTTGGTACTGCAAGATACTGTTAATGTCACTGTTCCGTGTCGCCGTGATCACTGTTTCGAAATATTTTGAGAAAGTCGTTGGCAAACGTTAATTTAGAGCGGGTGGGGATTAGAAGAAGAAAATCTATTTATTCTGAACTAACGAGAAATTTACTAATAATGGTTTCTTTTTCCTGATAGTGCTCCTTCACAAAAAGTTGGTGCATTGGTGCGAGGCTTACATCCGGAGAAGAAATCCTCTTGTGATAGTAGTTCCATCCGGCGCTAGATGACATATCCCATGGTACCAACCTCTGGTCCATGGTGTTCAACTGGCACTTTCTCTGCTGTCTGTTGTAGTTGACAGACCTGCAGACAGTCGAGTCCATGTCCAGACATTCACGGACACACTGAAGCAAACTAATTCCCTCCTTTGTCTCTATCTCTTGGTTGGTGAGACGTTTCCCAAGAAACGAGTCAAAATCCCATGAAAAATTGCAGGTTGCCCCCTCTGGTAGGCTTACAGCCCCATCGAGAAGACCCATCATCGTCACCACCACAAGCAGCATCTCGCAACACGTACTTTAGATACGATATACTGATTAGAAAGACCAAAGCTTGCCTCCCATAAACTCTTCTTTGGCATCAAAGCGATCTATTTTAATGATATACTAAAGAAACATCTGAAGAAGAATATATGTCTCTTGATTTTCTTTCTGAATGTACGCCCAATGTTATTCAAGTAGTTATTCAGAGTGGTGCTCAGACGAATATCGGGATTGGTATAATCATGAAAATATCAAACATCCCGCTTGGTGGCAGAATCGAAGGCAACCTGATCGATGGCATAGCATAGTATACCGCAAAGGTTAGGAATATAATTTGTTTAATCGGTCCCAGTTATTGGTATTGATGTAATCAATAATGGCCTACTAATCCTTGAACCAAACCAGGAGCGCTTACCCTGCATAGCTAATATTCAGACACACCTTATTCGCCGTAACAAGGATTTAAGAAGATTGTTTTTCGTAAAACAGTTATTGATGAGTATAAATTATCTGTTAACAGGCTGATGGCGCTTTTATTGATGATGATGACAACACAAATGTTTTTTTTATGGATATCAATGTGGAAGCAATACACAGATCATTACAAGGCTCCAGGGCATCATACAGGCATAAAATTAAAATAAATTATCATATGATCATGGGGCAAAACGTATGGGTTCTATTCTCCACAAAGATATATTAAGTGAAGGCTATTTCCGGTGTCTCCGCCCCCGTCCCGTGTCCGGGTTATTGCAAAAAGAGGCGTGAAACAATGCTCACTCACTAACCCATATGTTCGATGACATTCATGAACATGAAAGTTCATTTTTTGTCCAACCGGCGCGCTACCTGATTGTTGTACAGTAGTGCGTGATGTGGCTACCTGATTGTTGTACAGTAGTGCGTGGTGTGGCTACTTGATTGTTGTACAGTAGTGCGTGATGTGGCTACCTGATTGTTGTACAGTAGTGCGTGATGTGGCTACGTGATTGTTGTACAGTAGTGCGTGATGTGGCTACGTGATTGTTGTACAGTTGTGCGTGGTGTGGCTACTTGATTGTTGTACAGTAGTGCGTGGTGTGGCTACGTGATTGTTGTACAGTAGTGCGTGGTGTGGCTACGTGATTGTTGTACAGTAGTGCGTGATGTGGCTACCTGATTGTTGTACAGTAGTGCGTGATGTGGCTACGTGATTGTTGTACAGTAGTGCGTGATGTGGCTACGTGATTGTTGTACAGTAGTGCGTGATGTGGCTACTTGATTGTTGTGCAGTAGTGCGTGATGTGGCTACGTGATTGTTGTACAGTAGTGCGTGATGTGGCTACCTGATTGTTGTACAGTAGTGCGTGATGTGGCTACGTGATTGTTGTACAGTAGTGCGTGATGTGGCTACTTGATTGTTGTGCAGTAGTGCGTGATGTGGTTACGTGATTGTTGTACAGTAGTGCGTGATGTGGCTACTTGATTGTTGTACAGTAGTGCGTGATGTAGTTACGTGATTGTTGTACAGTAGTGCGTGATGTGGCTACGTGATTGTTGTACAGTAGTGCGTGATGTGGCTACGTTATTGTTGTACAGTAGTGCGTGATGTGGCTACGTGATTCAGGAACACTGGGTGGGTATAACGTCAATGCCCTTGATGTTTATTGTAAATATTATATCCGTATTGAAAAATATAATTATGCAAGAAGAATAAAAATATAGGAAATATCATTCTGCCTCCCGTCTCGGAGAAATTAAAAACGTGTTCGCTGGAAAAATTGGATGTACTAAAAAATGTGTTGCAAAACATATAATTGCTCGGATCGTTCTTTCAGGGAGAAAAAGATAACAGTTTGTGTGTGAAGTTTTAAAAGGTTGCTCCAATATTCTGTTTGTGCTGAGACTCCACCATGATATTGACGCCGCCATGGATATGCTTTATTTTGTTACATCACTCTTTCGCTTTTAATCAACGTGAGTGGACATGGTATTTGGAATGTATGCTTGCTATAACCGTCTCATTTCGTTAACTGTTTCGAAATTGCGTTGTGTATTTACATAATACCTGTGCAGGTTGTGTAAACATTTATTTGTTGGAGCTGATGGAACTCAAGCAGTAATTAGGACTTACAATATTGTGCAATATTGTGATGAAAATCATTCTCGACCTTTCTGCTTAACGTCTCATTGCATTTTACGTTGTAACAACTAACGATCAAATATGATATCGCTCTCTGGCTAATGATTTAATTGCGTTGTACCAGCTTGCAGATCTGCCATGCCAGGGGAGATAAGATGTTAGGGTTCGATGACACGTTATCGCCCCATGCCATCAGGTACGATGACACATCGTCGCTCCACGCCGTCAGGGTACGATGACACGCTAGCGCTCCACGCCTTCAGTGTCCGATGATACGCTATCGCTCCACGTCGTGAGGGTACGACGACATGCTATCGATCAACGCCGTCAGGGTACGATGACACGCTATCGCTCCACACCGTCAGTGTACGATGATACGCTATCGCTCCACGTCGTCAGGTCGTGATGACACGCTATCGCTCCACGCCGTCAGGATGTGATGACATGCTATCGCTCCACACTAGCACTCATCGTCGTCAGGATGCGATGAGCCAGGTATATGACAGTTTGACAGGACGCAAGGGCGCGAATACGACATTTTGGAAGGGAGTGGTGGTTGCACCTAACATACAATATACTAGATGAATCCAAATAAATATTTTATTTTAAACAAAAATATCGCAAATAATTTAGATATATCCTTCATTTTAATATAAAGCGGGGCAAGAAGGGTTCACACCGAGCCACACACACACACGCGCGCAAGCACGAAGGCACACACAGACAACACAGACACACACACCACACACAGACACACACACAGAAGAGACACACACACAAACACACAAACAAACAAACACACACACACACACACACACACACACACACTCGCGCGCGCGTATACTTTATAATCGCCCAGCTTGGACAACGAAGTATCGCTATCAGGAGGTAACACAACGCGACCCAGTCCTTGGTTGAAACTGATATGTCACGTCGGGACGTCTCACTCCGCCAGACACTGACGTACCCTGGGGGAGCGACTCCGTGCTGTAGACATGTCACTCCCCACTCCCCCTGACAACTGATGGCGTCACGTAATCCCAACTGGGACGGTAGTCTCACGCTATTCATCTTCCACTCTCGTCTCTGACGAGGATTTACACACTTCCTCTTGTTTCGACTTGGTCAACTGTGTCATGCAAAATGGCTTTCCTTGAAACCGAGGTCGTTATTGTTTTATAAGAAATTCGTTAATGTGGTTTTTTTTCAAATAATTGCCACAAAACCCTTATAAGAAAGGAATAGAGTCGACTGTATGATCCCGACTATATCAGAAGCATGTATCCATGAATCACTATCAGATAGTGATGATACCAGGTGTTTATAAATGAGTAATGTTATCCGGGACATTGAGAAACACACACTCACATATCGCAGTTTCATTTAGTATTTTACACCAGTAGGGGTGACTACAGTGCGTGAGAAAGAAATAGTGTATGATGGATTTTACCATAAACCGTAGTTGTTCCAAAAACCATGAAGTGATTGTTCTTTTCTCGTGTTTTTGATGTGTGTGAAATCAAAGGTCGTCGCAACGAAACGATGTTGGTGAAATGCAAGTTGAGCGAGTAAGTTAGCTAGTGAATGTGGTTGTATGCGGCTTTAGCAATATTTCAGCAACATCTCGGCGGTGGACACCGGTGGCTTCACACATTGTACCTATATGGGGAATTGAACCCGAGTGACGTGCAAATGCTTTAAGCATCAATCTACCCCCTAAATCGAGTCTCGTCTAATGTTTGGCTGTGTGTGAAGTATTAGGTTACAAATGATTTTAACGCCACTCTCAACAGTATTTCATTTTCAGCAAATCTTGTTAGTTTAGAGTTATGTGTGTTTTGTTTGTGTGTGTTTGTGTTCATTTTTTTGGTCTGTGTGATTGATATTGTGAGCAACGATCCACGCCATTGGGGTACGATGTCGCGACATCGACAATGTCAGCGAGCCTGACCACCCGATCCATTTAGTCGTCTCTTACGACCAGCATAGGTTGGTGGGGACCAATTCTAACCAAATATAAATTTAGAACCGACGACCAGGATGCTGTTTGTTTGTTTATCGTTTAACGCCCCAGCCAATAAGATGTCAGTGAAATGACGGCGGTATGTAAATAATTAAGTAAGTTAAAATCAAGAGATTGACATCATGAGCACCTATTAAGGCAATTAGGATACGATGACATGCACTCTAACAAGTCCGACTAACCAATCCATTAAGTCGCCCATATTCTTACCCGGAATCTCCCCAGGGTACCTGGCTCCTGTGCAAAGTAGGTTTACGATAGTACGAACCTAAACTACCCAAGACACGGTAGTTGTGACCTCGCTGCCAACGGTATGACACACCAGTGGCTTCACTGACCTTGGGTTGACGTAATCTGGCGTCTATACTCGCGTTCGATTTGAAACCCCTGGGCGACTGTGGTGAGCCATGTTTACCATGGAAGAACCCAAGTTAACTCTGACTGACCAGAGTCAGCACATGTTAACTTATTTACGTCATACTTCGGTTGGCCCAAGTTATCAATACCTGGTGAACCCCGGGAGTATGGTATTTTGATTAGCAGCCGCCAAATGACCTCATCGTTAATACTAAATAGGTTTTTTTTATCGATTCAATCAGGAATTTAAGCACTTGTTAATGAATGTAATTAACAAAGTATTCATTTTATATAATATGTGTCAATTGTTTATATAAATGCTTTAGAATCAATTATGCAACTTTGATAATGATTTGATTGATGCCCTGTGCGTTATATTGAACTATGAAAAGATACAATGGCAGCTTTGTGAAACAATATGAACACTTGTTAACCTCCTATATATTTGGCAGTTGTGTTTCTTCTTCTCCCGGCAGCCATTTTGTATTAAATTTATAGGTTGCAGTTAATGCGTTTTATTTCGCTTATTGCCTTAAGCTGTCCTTTATTAACACGGTTCTAGCTGAATCTAGTCAACCTTGGCTACCAGAAATGAAGTTACACCAGTTATTTTGATAATCGAACGCAAATTTGTTCCTTGGCCGCAACTGTGGATCTTCATTAGACTACAGACTAGACCATCCGATCACGGACGTATTAACTGCCCTTGACGTTCTCCCATTAACTTCAGCTATTATTTCAGTGAAGCTGGGGGTATTTAATGTGCTACCAAACATGTGATTTCACTATTTCATATAGTATTTTATACAATTACAAGTATATTTTATTGAATTATTTACATGTTATATCCTTTTTATAAGAGCCAGAGAGGTAACTGGTAACATATATGCCACGTCACCCCCAAAAACATCTTGTTCTCTGTTCTATCTAACCCCCTGATTTAATAATATACATGGCTTATACACCTGGAAAACATTAAGTACAAACTCTTCCTTTCACAAATCCCGAACTTTGGAAGTGTTTTGGAAAATATCTACATTATGAACTTGATCTAATGTTGACAAATGCTTAAAAAAAACACCAATACCTGCTGCCAAGTTGGCACAAGGACACTCTCTGTTTCTCAAGGCCACCAAAGCCGGGTCATAAGATTAAACAAAGGTCGAGGAACCTCGTTTTCTATAATCCAATACGAGAATGCCACTTTGTAAACATAACCAAATGTGCCTCGTCAGAAAACTAATACAGGATACGATTTTAAATGATTATTTTATTTGGAAATATATAGTAAGGGGCACTTAACATTTTGCTTGTAAGATATAGATATATATTGATTAATTAAATAGATTGCATTGACCTTTGAAGGGAGATAATTGATCGTATCTGGGATAAAAAGGGTACCCCGGTGTATTTGTTCATATCATATTTGTTAGCTCTCGTTTGAACTTGTTGTTATTGCTACTATTGATTCAGTTCTCAATGAAGCGGAACCCCACGTGCTTGTTCCCACTGATGACACCCCAAGTTGTTCAAGAGGTTACAATCCGATTTTCAATATGGCCGACACAGAATCCATACTGACAAAAAGCTATTTTTGACCCTTGCTCAAAATGTAATACATATTGGTGTATGTTTTGTACATTATACGTAGTGGAAATCAGCCTATACATTTCGTTCATTGCAAGATGCTTTTGACCATGTTTTGACCGAGTTCTTACATTATCTCAAAACGCATAAAGGTTCTCTACAGTTCCCCACCTTTGTATTTATTGTTTAGACTTCAGTATCTATGCAGAAAATATTCCAATACCAATGCTGCAGTTACATTTGTTTAGTGTACATAAAAAGTTCTATATGAATTTATTTACTTCTTAAATAGTCGTATTTTGGACAAACTAAACAAACTAATCGCATTGCTCACAAATTCTAAATTCTCCAGCTATGTTTCTATGTCTGCATAGGGACAAGTCTATGAGACCTGCATCTAAATTGTCTTTTAAGATTGATATCAAACAAATAGTATTCTGGGGAAATATGTGTCTTAAAATGCTTGTATTAATTGCATCTTTCTAAAATTAAAACGTGGAATGACTATTCTATGTAAAACGGATATCCTTACATCTTTGGCGTATAGATAATAAAAACGAATATGGATGACTACGTTCATATTGTTTGTGCCAAAACATATCCATAGCCGCATTCATTAAATAAGGATTTATCCCTTTTTATCAGCATCGTTGCATTACTGGTGTCACAATTAACCGAGAATCTGCTTGTGAAAGTAACCACCAAATATTTATTAGAAGTGGCAATTTGTGACGGTTGAGTTAAACAAGCATTTTTATCCACTTGATAATTTGTTTAAGTTCTTGAAAAGTAACACTTTCGTTTGTTCAGTGTTTAGTTGGAGTTTGCAAATAGAAAAGTGCAGCTCCAGCATATCTATCAAATTCTGCAATCCTTTAAAGTACCAGAGAACCTAACTATATCATCAACAAAAAGTAACAAATATATCTTAGCAATATCTGGAATCACCTGTATACCATACGTAAAATGTGCAGCAAGTTCACTGATGAAAAAACAAAATAGGAAAGTACTAAAAACACAGCCTTGGCGTACAGCAATGTTACATGTAATAACATCAGAATTCATTCCTCGGTTTCGAACAGATGCCTTACATTTTGATAAATATTACAAAGTAATTTCCCCATTTTGTTGCTCACATCATTTAAAGGAAACAATGACCACATTATAGTCCTGTTTACAGAATCAAACGCCTTTTTTAAAAATCGACAAATATATATATATTAAACATTTGTCACTTTTTCTCTGCATGTATTTGTGAATAATCGCATTAAGTATAAAAATATTATCCGTGGTTGAGTACCCTTGTCTAAAGCCTGCTTGTTTTACGAAATTCTATCGAAATTTTCTATCTGACCAGTAACCCTTTTATTGATAATAAAAAGAGTTTGTATGTAGACGGGATAATCTTTCAGCTGCAGCTGCCAAACCAGATATAAACCCCAGGGATTAGGTAGGTGGGCAACTGAGGCCAACCGAAGTATGAAGTTATATAAATATTATGTAAATGAGTTAACATGACAATGTGATTACATTGGTCAACCAAGGCAAACAGGGGGTTTATATATCTTGGTCAACACATGTTCACCAGAATCGTATAAAGTTTAAAAGATCAATCGCAAGTACTGATGTACTATGTACTGATGGATGGAGGTGACGAGTCTTCTTGCAGACAACGGAAAGTGGCGAGGGGTGACGAATCTCCCTGCCCCCGTATACACGGCTCTTACAACACGTGGTTCTCGGTATATATATAGTTTTGCGATGATTGCGGTTACCGTGGCAACGCAGCATGTATGTTCTGTTTAAATGTACTTAGTCTAATTAAATGCCTTAACAGGCAAATACATGTCGATCACGTATCAATCAATACTATTTACACGTTTCCCGTACCTAATAATTGATTCTGGGGCTATTCTAGTTTAATATACAAATTACACCTCAAATAGCAACAAAGTATCAGGGATCTGGGAAAATAAATATTCATATTAATTATGACCATTAGGTACTTCAAATATAGGCATAAGAACGAATCGAAACATAGCCAAATAATGGTAACTGTCATTCACAAAACCTGGGTAGATTCTTACAATCTGGATCCAACATTTGCTATTCGTGTGTGTGTGTGTGTGTGTGTGTGCGTGCGTGCGTGCGTGCGTGCGTGCGTGCGTGCGTGCGTGCGTGTCGGTATGCTCAGTCCCTTTATTGCTCGTTAACCTCTGAGTTTCTTCTGGGTACAAGGCAAATATTTTGTACTGACCAACATCCCCCCTTAATGATTCCGGTGCGTTATTACCGCTGTGTAGAGTTGTATCACTTGGGCTCATCATAAAAACTAGTTCGAATCCCAAATTCGCTAAGATAATCCGAAATGATGTATAAATTGATAGTTATACAACTACAAATATGATCTAACAGAGCATGTGATACAACTGCAAATATGATCTAACAGAGCATGTGATACAACTACATATATGATCTACTAGAGCATGTGATACAACTGCAAATATGATCTAACAGAGCATGTGATACAACTACAAATATGATCTACTAGAGCATGTGATACAACTGCAAATATGATCTAACAGAGCATGTGATACGACTACAAATATGATCTAATAGAGCATGTGATACAACTACAAATATGATCTACTAGAGCATGTGATACAACTGCAAATATGATCTAACAGAGCATGTGATACGACTACAAATGTGATCTAATAGAGCATGTGATACACCTACAAATATGATCTAATAGAGCATGTGATACAACTACAAATATGGTCTAATAGAGCATGTGATACAACTACAAATATGATCTACTAGAGCATGTGATACAACTGCAAATCTGATCTAACAGAGCATGTGATACGACTACAAATATGATCTAATAAAGCATGTGATACGACTACAAATATGATCTAACAGGGCATGTGATACAACTACAAACATTATCTAATAGAGCATGTGATACAACTACAAATATGATCTAACAGGGTATGTGATACAACTACAAACATTATCTAATAGAGCATGTGATACAACTACAAATATGATCTAACAGGGCATGTGATACAACTACAAACATGATCTAATAGAGCATGTGATACAACTACAAATATGATCTAATAGAGCATGTGATACACCTACAAATATGATCTAATAGAGCATGTGATACAACTACAAATATGATCTAACAGAGCATGTGATACAACTGCAAATATGATCTAACAGAGCATGTGATACGACTACAAATGTGATCTAATAGAGCATGTGATACACCTACAAATATGATCTAACAGGGCATGTGATACAACTACAAACATTATCTAATAGAGCATGTGATACAACTACAAATATGATCTAACAGGGTATGTGATACAACTACAAACATTATCTAATAGAGCATGTGATACAACTACAAATATGATCTAACAGGGCATGTGATACAACTACAAACATGATCTAATAGAGCATGTGATACAACTACAAATATGATCTAACAGAGCATGTGATACAACTACAAATATGATCTAATAGAGCATGTGATACACCTACAAATATGATCTAATAGAGCATGTGATACAACTACAAATATGATCTAACAGAGCATGTGATACAACTACAAATATGATCTAATAGAGCATGTAATACAACTACAAATATGATACGACAAGACAGGTTATACCTATAATAACAGGGCACCTTGATAAGACACGCCAACCGTTGAATCATGGACATATCAAGTCTATCAGGTAAAACTGCGGTTGGATTTATGATATTTTTAATTGTTAAGTTTCTGCCACGGTTGGCGTCTTGTTAGGGAGTTCATTGAATGTATTGCTAAATTTCTCTTTATACTTAAATATCACCCTTCAAGAGTTAGGAACGAACAGGCTCCAGGGTCATTGCGCTCATTTGCAGCTTACTGTGGCACTCACCACAACCCTTGTCGGTATTGTGCAAAGTAGTGAGTTGGGTTTAACGCCGTCTACCCCGGATCTTCACGGGTCATTGGTACAGTGAGTGAGTGAGTTGGGTTTAACGCCGCTTTTAACAGTATTCCAGTCATATCACGGCGTGTCAGGTTAATGTCGGAGGAAAGCCCGAAGTGATGCAGGTGTCAGACGTTTACCACTTCGGTGAAACCCACGAGCACGGGTATGGTGCTGACAAACCTAGCAACATAATCGGGGCGAACCGTGATTCGAACCCACAATCATAGGAGCCCAAGGGACGCAACGCTGCACAGCGAATCACGGCGCCTTAGGCCACCCGTACCCCCATTGTGCAAAGTTATTAAGCATGTTTGCTTGGAACTTCCAGGTATATATTTTCCTGTTTAGCATTTAGTATGTTTGTAATTTTTAATGACTATATTATTGACTCCAAGTGAGTGAGATAGTGAGTATGATTTTACGCCACGTTTAGCGATATTCCAGTAATATCACAGCGGGGACACCACAAATGGGCTTCACACATTGTAACCATGTGGGGAATCGAACCCGGGTCTTCGGCGTGACGAGCGACGCTTTAACCAGCAGGCTACCCCACGTCCTCAAGTGCGATGAGATAATATTATTTGGTGGTATAAAGTCATAAATATGTGATATCTCCTAGCAACCCCTATCCTGTATATCCAAAGAATCAGCAAATCAATTACAGAATACCGTTCGTGGCGTTGGAAAACAAACAAACATTTACTTTTTTATGCATAGTGTGTGAGTTGCTGCCGGTAGATCAGGACACGCTAACTTATTTTCAGTGATCCATTCATATTATTTTCGATACTATTTTGCCTTTTGCGCTCTGTTTCTAACGTTAGCCGTGAATGATTTTTCTCTGCCGTTGACGTCTGATCATTGCAATGGTCTCAATAACCGATTGTTGGAAACAAAGACTCCATCGTCGGACGGAGGAACGGTTATTTCTACTGAAGAAGTAATTGATCTATCCTTTCATGTCCGAGTGATGTTGATGTAGGGAGTCAATATCATATATATAGTACACCTCGTGGACATCAGAGTGTCCCGTCTTCCCGTGGCTCTATTCTCTTCACAGCCGCGTTCATTACGGCGCATGCGTTTCGCATTTGGCTTGGCTATCTTCTTCTCTGCTTGATACCTTAGACCCAAGGTCATTCACTCTATCACTTTGAGCCAGTCATCTTTTGTCAGTTTAATTTGTTAATTATTGTGAGCCAACTGTCACATTTTGTACTGACGGTTGAACTTAAGGCGAACCTTGACCGAATACATAACAAGTGTTCGGTGACGAATTTCGTGAAACAGACAACATAAATTATGTTCTCAGCTACAGCCTACTGTCGTTGTTAAGATCGATTTGGAAATAAAACAAGGATGAACTTTGTATGGTGTTCGATGTCGACAGGTTAGCGGAGAGTTTGATTGACTGTTCAGATGATACCGACTTGCATACTGAAGTTCATCAGAAGTAAAGTTTGAACCGTGAGTGTTATTGAGGTGTTAAGATTCGGAACGATGAACATTATTTTATCCGAAACAATTAAAACGTTTTTGTTCGTATAATGGACTCTGCTTTTGGACAGGTGTCACCGGTGTTGCAGGATACGCTTACCTTTTCGCGAACGTCGGGTGTCGTCACTATTTGATAGTGATTCATAAACACATGCTTTTGCTTATCAACTCACCAGTTTAACACTTCGATTTTAACTGTGAAATGTTGAGTATAGGCTGATAGAGTTGAGAAGGAGATAGGAATGGTATATGGTGAATATTTTATTAAATAAATGGTCTGTGTTCCGTAAGAAACTAAGTCCTCATTATGTCAACATATTTGAGTCATCCTTATCATCAGTGTTTGGAGAAAGATAACATATGTATCAAATTCCACAATTCATTTCAACCTGAGACGTGAAACTCAAAGTACAGTTTTGTAAAAATTTAGATAACACTTACCGATAATAAGTAGAGTGAGTGAGTGTGTTTTTTCGCTGTTTTTAGCAATATTCCAGCAATATCACGGCGGGGGACACCAGAAATGGGCCTCACACATTGTACCCATGTCGGGAATCGAACCCGGGTCTTCAGCATGACGATCGGCATGACGAGCGAACGTTTTAACCACTTGGCTACCCGACTTGGCTACCCTACCCGTGCATACACATGGAATTGCTGTTAAGGGGAAACCTTTCTGGGAAGAAAGATAATATATCATGCATATTCCGCAGTTAACTTAGACATAAACGGACGCCTTGAATGACTTGATGATTCGTAGAAATACATATGTATTGACAACAGTTTTCAACTAGCCAGTCGGGCCTGCTTTACGGAAATGTTACCAGCCAAATTAAAAGTCACCGGCATGCGGCAAGCGGGCAGACAGCTGCTTCGAACACTCATACCACAGTTAATTAAAACTGAGACGGGAAACTCGAGGCATCATTGTTGATATGTTCGTAATACTTACAATACATATGTAAAACCATGGCGACATATATTGTAATGTTTTTCAATTCAGTCAATATCCACCATGTTTTACCTGTAACAAAACGTTTATCGGGCAAATTGGGGAGTCGAAAAGGTCCCATTAGCCTGTGCTTGTCGTAAGGGTTGATTGGTTGGTCATGGCGAGGGAATGGAACATTGCAAGTCATCGCACCCCGAAGGCAAAGGGCGTTGCTCATGATATTAACCACGGGGTTTGTCTGGCCCACTCTCAATTATTAACAGGCAAGCGATATAGCTGAAATATTGATTGCAACGTTAAAAAAATATTCTATCATTGTTTTTTTCACATATTAGATTATGATTGGTCAATCAGTGGTTTCAAATCACAATAGAGCCGTATCACTGTACACATGGCATACATTTTGTAATGGATTGGTCCTTGAGGAAAGACATTGGATTGGCCCTCTATAGACATCCGACAAATATTTGTGACTGAAATAATCCTCTTGTATGGACACTGAATGTTTAACATGAAAATAGACGAGAGGTGAAGCAATTCATCATTCTTGTCCTTTTTCTGAAACAACACAACAAAATCATCTGAATTATTGACAATGTTTACAAAATACCGATTTCTCTAGACTATTCAATAATAGAACGATGAATTTACCCTTGTTTATAACAAAGGAGGTGTGTTGTTTTATGCCGCAAACACTGATTGAAAAATAGCTATTAATTCAATTATGTGTTCGTTCTTTTCCTTCTTTTTATCAGACACCTTATTTCCCCCTGTCTCTCTCAGAGAGAGGAATACTGCATGTGAATGAATTATAGCTTCAGTCGTTAGAATTATTGTTAAATATACAGACAATCAAAGTTTTCATGTTTCAGACTTAAAAATATTTGGACTATTAAACTGCCAACTCGAAGAGAAATAAATCTTACGTCCATGTCACAGTTTCTACACGGGATAATGTCTTTGTCTATGTTTAACACAATCGGCTGGAGGGCAAAACGGTTATAGCCGGGAGAGTTGACCTGTCATGTGACAAAGTATCCCCTATGACGTCATCGTTGCACTCGTCACCTCGCGGCTCGTGACATGAATCATCACTCCATCCATCGCTTTGACAAAAGGCACCTGTTGAAATGTCAATAGCTGGTATTGTAGTCTTGTTTAATGACATCGGGAGAGTACATTTCGTGAATAGGGAGGCTGGGTTTGAAATCCTCACATTTGATGTCAATATGACACATACCGTTTACCAATAATAATCTACATACCAGAAATAACATGCAACATTAATTTCTTCACATAACACAATTATTAAAGGTTACATTAAGCAACAGTGTTTTTTTCTTGTTGTAAAATTTACCCCTTTAAACAAAATGGGTTCTTCCTCAATCTTTGGCTCTAAAAAGGCGCAGACGACAATCCGAGCAGACGACAGGCGACAGTCAAAGAACAATATGGTGGCCTCCCTGACCCTCGTGATTTGTCTCTCAGCTGTGACGTGTGTTTTCGCCTTCCCAAATGGTGCACCGGCAGAATTGTGCGGAAGTCCACTCGGACGCCCCATGCACAACGAGACGCTACCACAGAGTACATGTAGCCCGTTTCAAATAGTTGTGAACGCAACGGAATACGGACCAGAGCAGCCAATCAACAGTAAGTCTCTGTATCTTTGCCTTCCAAAAGTTTGTTTCTTTGTTTGTTGTTTAACGCCGTACTCAGCAATATTCCAGCTATATGACGGCGGTCTGTAAATAATCGAGTCTGGACCAGACAAACCAGTGACTGACATCATGAGCATCGATCCACGCAATTGGGATCGATGACATGCATCATCCCATCAAGTATGGTCTGTACAACCAAGTATGTATCGGTAAAAAGCTTCAAGAGTTCCATTGGTCAACGCGCGACAACCGCGAACACAATAAACATAAATACATATTTAGTGCTCGCACCACTTTTTCATACGATAAATTAAATTGTCATGAAAAGCTCTCTCACTAATTGTGGTGCCAATATAGGGTACGTAACCATAAAAGCTGAAACGAAATTTACATTCCTCCATCAACAATCTTGTTCCCATTCATCAGTAAACAATGTCATTCACATTCCTCAGTAAACGGTGATATTCCCATTCATCAGTAAACAGTGATATTCCCATTCATCAGTAAACAGCATAATCCACATTCCTCAGTGAACAATGTTATTCACATTGTCCAGGAACAATGTTATTCCCATTATCCAGTAAACAATGTTATTCCCATTATCCAGTAAACGATGTTATTCCCATTCATTACCAAACAGCGTTATTCCCATCCATCAGTAAACAGTTATTCACATTACCCAGTAAATAGTATCACCCACATAACACAGTAAACAGCGTTTAGCTCCGTGGGGATTCCGGGTTAGAAAAGGTCCCCATGCTCACAGTTTTAACCACTGGATTGTCTGGTCATATAACAGTGTGACGGTTATTGGAGTCTCAGCAAGCAGGTAACAGGACGCAATATTCATGGTAATAAGTGTCATGTAACCTTGGTAACATGCAGTGTTGTGAACTATGTTTAAAAATACGTAATACCCGGCGGCGGGTGCATAAAGTACATCCGTGACAGTTGGAGATTACTTTGTCTTGTGTCAACTGAAGATTTGACAGCATCCGTGTCCTCCGTTCTTTTATTCTAACATTCTTTACATGTTCGTTCTTGATTTTATAGATATACAAATGTCATAAACCACAATATACGTTCGATTAATACACATTATATGATCGTGTAAATCTGGACAGTTTTTAAATGTTTCTGAATGTAAACGTCACACATGTTTGTGCTAGTCCGGACAAATTTCGATTTTATGGTGCTAGCCCACTGAGATTCCATGCCGCAGTTTAACATGAATACCCCACCCAGACACAGTATACGGACTCCGACCAAGTGAGTTTTTGCTTTTGCCCCTTAATGCCGAGCGCCAGGCAGAGTAGCAATGGATACAATGTACATGTTTTACGTCTTTTGGTATGACGTGGGATCTTACCACCGACCTTTTGCTCTCTGAGCAGACGCGCTTATCCACTACACCACGAAGGCGTTCGTCAGGCAGCATAAACAATGGGTTTGTTATTACATTTTATAAGTAATTCATTCTATATTAAAAATAGCAAGGAGTTAAACAACCAGCTTATGGTTTGGTTGATACAGGTAACTGAATTATAAATTCGGATAAAACATATAATTCCACTCTGAAAACACCAGATTCAATTCATAACTAAATGATGTGATAGATGTCTAAAAGCAGGTAAAAACCTATCAATGACTCATTCTCAAAATAATTCATTTTCGCATTTTTATATTCAATTATAAAGAAGAGCGCCAGTGACTGTCATGATGTTATTAATGGTTCGTGTCACGTATACTCATCCTGCGTTTAGAGATTGATGGCTTCGTGTGTTTTGACATCTCGTATTTATAAGGTAGAACGTGAGAGTTTGTTTGCTCGGTATAAAATACCGTTAAACCTGTCCACGTCATACTCAGATTTACATGTAGTTTATTTTCGGATGATGTCGTATTTGAGCCATCTTCCCGAGGCAAGGGGGTTGACTGACTTCAAAAGACCAGTTTCCACCCTTGCCGAACTAGGCTGGAATTCCTGGGCACGATTGTAGCGCCACCAGTGGCTGTTACGAGTTGTGTCCCTTCTCAGCCTCTCCTTTCGCCCAATCAGATTCCACCCCTCGTATCACTTGCATTTGTTTCAAACAAAATGTTATACGTGCGTTTAGTTTTAAAAAATGTCGCCGTGTAGTTTTTGGATTAATTTGTGTACTATTGGAGTATTTTTGTAAAATGTCATTATGTATTCGGTTTTTTTCTGTTTATTGCCGTATAGATAGGTCCGAACAAATTAATAGCTCGTTTCGTTCGTATGACACTCTGACTCCCGCTAAGTTAATGTTCAATGCATGGAGTGGTTTATTTCTCAACTGTACATGTAACAACCTTTCTGTCCAATATTTTGGTTTATGTCAAATAAACAGTATTGACGTAGCCCTTTTGGTCAAAGACAAATCACATGAGCGCGGACACAAGGACAGATAACTCTTATAATAAAACATTCGGACAAAACTTTTCTTGTTTAAACTGAACAAACACCGATTGAGGTATTACTGGGGTTCACATTGTATCAAAGCTACCCCCAGGGGGATAAAACGTAGATGCTCTTTGTCTATATTCGTGTGTTCTCTCAGCTCAGACAGACGACTATCAACCCATGATCAATACAAAAATACCTGCTCACTCCCGCTTGTGCACCATCCCATTTCAATAACAATGTTTTCCTGTCACAGAAACGGTAAACACACAGCCATGCTCATGCATATTACACAATAATATTTTCCTGACATATTGTGATCAAAGTTAGTCTCGATTGACCTCTTTCTTTCAAAAGAACGTTCATGTTTCTGAAATAGCCCAGCTTATTATTTATTAACGGTTTTTTTTATTATATGTACATGTTCGGTTCAAATATAGATATATCTTTATAAAAGACTGCAGATCGATTTGTGGTGATTGATTTTTTATATTACATCAATGCCTGGTGACAGCAGCGTATTTGATAAAACAACAACTTAAGGTTTTACCTTGACCAACAAAACCAGATATCCATGACCCCCATTTACTTGTTCAAGGACCCCTTCAGGAAAATTAATGAAATGGTGTTTAATGAACAGTACTGTAATATTGAATAAATATTTAATAATTACTTTAATCAATTGAACTTTATATTTCTTGTCAAGAATTTGGTTTAATGAATAATATTGTGCGTCCCGAGGGACACACAGTATATATTTTTTCTGCACCCATCATTAACATTTGCGCGTGCTGGGCGCATATTTCTGGACGCATATTTCACGCTGACACGCCGTCATATAACTGGAATACTTTTTAAAACGGCGTTAAACTCACTCACTCACTAACTAGACTCCCGAGGAGGTTAGACAAAATATTGATGCCATATCCGAGGTGCAAGAGAAGCGTTCAGAAGCTTTGTTACGAGGCTTTCATCATCTGTTGTTTTGGTTTGAAAAATGACAGTTATGACCCCAGGTGTGTTTGATTGCTTTTTGTTACTTCATCCGAAATGTCATGAAATTGTCTTTTGCTCTGTTGTACCATAAATGATTGAACGTATGAAAATATATTTATAATAAAATGTGCACATTTTATCGTTTTCATTTAAGGAACAATCCAAGTCGGTGAAAATTTTCTTTTTATCAGTAGTTTACCTCTGTTTCAGTCACCATCCATGGCAACGGCCTCCCCTTCCGAGGCTTCCTGGTCACAGCCGACACGACGACGGGGATGTTTGACGGTACCTGCCTCAACACCTCAGCCGACGCCAAGGCCGTTCCCAACTGCGGTATGACTCACTCCAGCAGTGTCGACAAGACATCGGTGACACTGTTGTGGTACCCTCCTACCATCGTGCACGTCGGAAGCATCCAGTTCAAGTAAGTACAACTACATCTGCAAGTCCTCAGAGTCACCGGGGAAGGTGGGATCGCCCAGTGGTCATATTAAAGCGTTGCCTGAACACGTCGAAGACCTAGGTTCCATTTCCCACGTGGTATCTCCCATCGTGGTTTGGATTCAACATAGCTTAAAGCGTTGTTAAACTACATGTATACCCAATCACTTAAAGGATTTGTTTCATATTTACAGAGATGTGCATCATACACCATTTAATTGAGGGTTCCGACCATCTTCATATTGAATTCCTACTTCAATATTCAGTGAGAGAACGGAGAAGGGCTGGGACGGAGAGACTAAATCAACAGTGATAATTAATAAAGGTGTCATTAATCTCGTTAGATGTCCACCGCATTGGCTCTATCGTGACCATCAAATACGTCAAGTGACAGCAGCGTCTAGCCGAACAGCGTGGTTTACTTAAAACGTGACACAAGAAAACGTTTTTTATAGAGAATAGATGAAAGAATTCTGATACGTTCATTGGAAAGCCTCATTTGTTGCATTTAAGCACGCGATAAAATATGTCTGAAGAAGCGTTTGTGAAGTGCACGAGGGTGTTCTGTCATCGTTATATCAACTGTCTATATTGTCACGTTGGCAAGGACAGCTACATCAGCAAGTGTCATGATGAATTCCTTGGTTCCTCACTTCACATACCTGTCTGCGGTTGATCGTGATGGTACAAAGGCGTTATCCTATGAAACAGATTTAATTAATTCTTAAAATAACCAAGACTGTTGACTTCTAGCCGTCAACAAAGCCTTGTCATTACTGTATTTGTGTAGGGAGAATCTTATGACAGAATATTTCCATATTGCATTGGAGATCTAGTTTTCCTACTAGGGAAACAAGGTAGAATAGTATTTGGTTTTCAACTTGAACTAATTTAACTGGAGGGTAGGACGGCCCTTGTGCAAATTCGATGAGGATGGCTCGTAAGATAATCACGTTATGTTAAGGGGGTCCTGGCAACTATTTACAGTATTTAACTTTCAAAATATAACAATAAAAGCGACAAAACTCTTTCAGTATTTCAAAGAAATATCTGACAAAAGCATGGTCGATTGTACGATTCTGACTATATCTTGAGTAGGTGTGAATGACTATCAACTTTTGATGACACCAGGGGTCAAGGCGATTTAGCTCTCCTTTTCAAATATTCGGGTGCCAATTTCATCATGCTAGCTGACAAAATTTATATTGTTACGAGTGAAAACGATAACCATTTCAGGCCACGAGATAAACATGCTATTTGATAATAATTATATAATATTATATTATGTATGTTTTTACTTATCTTACTCCGAAAAGCAATCATATCTTTCATGCAGACTGGAAGCAGTCCTGGTATGGAATAATGTGTTATTTCACTCGAGTTTAATATCAATTTTAAACAGATAAATACAACATTTCATCATTAAATCCATAACACATGCTGTTACTTTTACCAGGGATACTTTGATAAGCGGCGTCCATTTAAGTGGGAAGTTATAATAACAAACTGGGAGGTAAATATTAAGGAAGACCTCCGGACAAATATGATTGTGAATTATATCTTTTGAAACAACAAACGTTGAGAATGTCAGACCATACGCGTAAATTTGGTAATTCGCTTATATGTATCCGTGTCAGCTTCAGAGTGAAAGCCCCAAGTCATAGAATTTACAACTTTCTTAAAACCCACGAACAGGGGTCCGGTGCTTACAAACTTTGAAATGTATTCAGGGCGAATCGGGATTCGAACCCACGATCACAGATTTCTGTCACGCCTAAGGGCCGCAGCTCTACACAGCAATTTGTGGCGCCATAGACGACTGGACCACTCTTTGCCCCTGCATTTAAGAAGTTGTTCTAACGGGACTATATGTTCGATGTTTCAGGCTGGTGGTCGTCAAGGAGTATTCGACATATTGGTCTGATGTACGTTCATCCGTGCTGACACCAAGTAAAACAGGATGTAAGTATTGTACACAAATACCTGCTGTGTTGATATTCCATGTGTTCTTGGAATATCTCTGAGTTTAAACAGTATATTATTTCCATGAAATGAAAACCTGGATTGATCAACATGCACACAAAAGGTAATTACATAATAAATGTTAAAGGTAAAGACTTAATATATACACAACGTAATCCAACGTAAGGCCCACTTGCACAAGATTACCTTAACGGTACTATTGTAAATTCCTACACTTGTACACAGGTTTACATTGATCTGGCGACCGCCTCGCAAAGACGCGCTTATCTGAATAATTATTCTTGTGTTTAAAACCACTTTGAGCAGTATTTAAGTCACCGCACTCCGTATCAGTTTTATATGGGAGGCCAGATAGATGCAGGTCTTTGGCGTTTACCACTGTGAACCCCACGAACATGGGTATGATGTTCACAAACCAAGGATGATAATATGGGCGAACCTGGGATTCGAACCCATGGTCATAGGAACATGGCTCGCATTTGGGACGCAACCTTGCCCAGCATGTTCCAGAATCTTGGGTGACGAGCTCTGAATGGGTAGCAGGGTAGGGTGGATTGGTGGCTACAGGGCCGTTGGGTTGGATTCTCATAATATTATTTTTCTATTTTCCTTACATCCATCTTTATTTTTTCAGATTACTCATTAACAGACATCTGGGAGCTTGGGTGGTTCAATCCCGGGTCCTCTCTTGGCGGTCACAATAATCACGCAGGATCAGGGCGAGTTCACATGCCTTCAGCAGGCAGACAGTTCGCTTGAGGCACACCAGAAACAAGAGAAACAAGCAATATTCCTCTAAACCTCGACCGTCAGCCCGACCTCACCCGACCGCGCCCTTTGTGTTGTACGATACATGTCTTTAATGCATTTGGAGAATCGTTTAACGTGTGTCTGTGATAGGGTGATTTTATATCATCCACACATGCAAGTCACTTGACACGCCACAATCAGAGTTTTTGTTTAGTCAAAGACTAACAGGTTACAATTTAATACAAAATATGTATGTTTTGACATGGACTTCAATTTAGACCATGGTTATTACTAAATTTGTGCCTTGGGAGAGAGAGATGGAGAGCTCATACATGTCATCATCGACTTACGTGTTCACAGTCTTGCTGTAAGTCAAAGGCTATTAGCAGTCATCACAAACCACGTTTGGTGAAGACAACCCCCGGTCATAAGAAATTAGACCAGGGCCCACTTGCACAAGATTACCTTAACGCTACTATTGTAAATCCTATACTTTTACACAGGTTTACATTAGTCTTAGCGCGAAGAACAGTTCGTGCTTGTGAGTCCAGAGACTCGTATGAAACCGCTCGGACATCTACCAGACAATCTCTTTGCTTGAAGCTCGTTTAGGACGTTTCACCTGATGCTGTCACAGGAACTCACTTTATATTTCTGACTGAATCTTGATGTTTTCGGCGCTTTACAACTTCTGTTTGCGATATGTGAATAAACTGTCTTTTGTATGAGTTCCTATTATGGACATGGATGTCAATTACTTGTGCTGGCATGTACATTTACATACCCGCTCTAGATTTCCGAAATGGGTACAATGTGAAGGACTTTCTTAATGTAGCCGCCGTGATGTTGATGGAATACCTTTTGGAGTATTAATGATGAAACCTGTTTAAGTTTTGTTTGTTTCTTTGTTTGTTGTTTAACTTCACACTCAGCACTATTCCAGCTATATGACGACGGTCTGTAAAAAATCGGGTCTGGACCAGACATTCCAGTGATATCATGAGCATCGATATACGCATTTGGGATACGATGACATGTATCAACCAAGTCAGCGAGCCTGACCACCTGATCACGTTAGTCGCCTCTTACGACAAGCATAGTCTCCTGTTACGGCAAGCATGGGTTGCTGAAGACGAGTGGAAAGACTCTCTCACGACCTCACTGACGTGAAGATGCCATCTTTCTGTGCATGCGTGCGTGCGTGCGTGTGATTGTGTCTAACATCGCCCTCCGCGATATTCCAGCTATTCGACGGTGGCCTGTAAATAATCGAATCTGGATCATACAATCCTGTGTCTTTGGGGTACGTTAACACGCCATCCACCAAGTCACCGAGCCTGACAACCCGATCTCTTACGTCCGGCATCGTATCCAGCATGCGTGGATCGATGCTAATAATATCAACCATTGATTCTCTGGTCCAGAATCGATTATTTACAGGCCGCCGTCATGTACCTTGAAAATCGCTGAGTGCGACGTTAAACAACAAACAAACAATCCATTACGTTGGGACAGCAACAGATCACACATATTTACCATTTGGCTTATTATGAGTGAGTGAGTTAGGTTTAACGCCGCTTTGAACAGTATTTCGGTTATATCACGGGGTGTCAGCTTAATGTGGGAGGAAAACCCGGAGTGATGCAGGTCTCAGACGTTTACCACTTTGGTGAAACCTACGAGCAAGGGTATGGTGCTGACAAACCTAGAAACAATCGGGGAGACCCGGGATTCGAACCAACAACCATAGCGTTCTGGCGTGCCAGAGGGACGCAACTCTGGACAACGAATTTCGACGCGTTAGACGATTGGGCCACTGGGGTGATGAGATACATGTGTCACGGGTTGGAAGTACAGCATTTAACGAGATGACTTACCTTGTACGTCATAGAAACACAACTGACCTCATAATGACGTCATGACATCCGTACAGGCTTGCCAGCTGACTTGTATGGGTTTTCACAAGACTGCGACTTACCAGTCAGATAATTTAGATTCTGTAACCAGTGATTGACAATGCCTTCGTCACTCATAATGTCCGCTCTGATATTTATCAGGAAGGGTGAAGTAGAACGAAACAAGTCGCGTTTTTAAAAATATTCTTCGTGATGCGAACGATACCCGAGTGAGTGATTATTGTTTAACGCCGCAGATCGCCACTGTAGACGATGGTCTGTCTCTACCAGATTCGACTATCCTCTAAGGCTGCCTTAAACTAGCTGTGATATGGTTATTTTGTGTTCATACCTACATAATTCGATACCGTTTTGAAAACCACAACATATGATTATGTTTCATACGGCGAGAAAAAGCAAATTGAAATACTGCTATTTAATATAACTCTGTTAAGATTCTATGAATTTCATGAGGTAATCCGGTTCGCCCCGATTATGTTTCTAGGTTTGTCAGCACCATACCCGTGCTCGTGGGTTTCACAGAATTTGTAAACGTCTGAGACCTGCATCACTTCAGGCTTTCCTCCCACATTAAGCTGACACGCCGCGATATAACTGGAATACTGTTAAAAGCGGCGTTAAACCCAACTCACTCAATCACTCATGAGGTAATCTATACCACGTGACGAAACAATGCTACCATAATAGAACATTGACCCGAAAAGGCTTGGCCAAATCACATGACGCGAAGGTTGTCTCATTGCATGCAACCATTGACAGTCACATGCTCTGTATTGACCAGAAAACAGCATTATAAAAAGAAGCCTGTAAAAAATGTGAAGTTAAGTACTTTATAAATGAATTAAAAGAAAAAAATATTACTATGAGCGAGGTGATTATGTGAAATCGAGGACCCGAGATCATCCCCCATCCCCTACCAACCCCCTCCCCACACCACCCCATCCCCTACCAACCCACTCCCAACTCCAACCCCATCCCCTGCCAAACCCCCCACACCCCCACCCCAACCCACCCTGGATGCCTATTTGCATTCAATATACTGATGAGATGTATGAACGTCAAATGTCTGTTATCAATTTAAGAGCCCTATCCATCACATTTCCTAGTTTAAATATAACTATCGCATCGTGGTCCAGTATCTTACATTGTAGTTGTAATGTAAACTGAGAACATAATTATCCATTTCAACGTTAATCATTATTCGGAGCTTCGCAAATTCGCTTTTGTTAATGCTCCCCGTTATGCAAAGCGTTTCCAGTCAATACAATAAGGAACATAGTGGAGGAGTTTTTGTTTAAACCAACGACACATCGCGATTGTCTATGGTCCCATGGCAACGAAACGATGAAAAGTTTTATCAGGGGTCCGTCAATATTTAACATCGATACCGCGTGACAGCATCGAAAATTTATTGTTCAACATCCACTGACACCATTCAGAATATATAGAGGCAAGTGGGAATCAATTGAGGACACATTCAGACGATAAGGGGTCACGGAGTAGCCCAGTCTTCTAAGGCGCCACAATCTGCCGTGCAGCTGACCCATGGGCACATCAGATGATTGTTGGTTCGAATCCCGATTCGCTCCATCACCATACTCGTGGTAAACATCTGAAACCTGCATCATTTCGGGTAATACTGTTCCAAACTTACTTCCTCACTCAGACGCTAAGCTACTCCCTAAACAACTGAAGCCAGGGCCCATTTGCACAAAACGATCTTAGCGGTACGACTCTCGTAAGCAAATGTTAAAGTATGGGAGTTACTTTCGCTTTAGTGAGTGAGTGAGTTAGAATGGCTTTACGACGCTTTTAGCAATATTCCAGCAATATCAAAGTAGGGGACACCGGCTTCTTCGTTGTACCTATGAGTGGAATCGAACTCGGATTTCATTCTTTCGTAATACTATTGGAATATGTTGTTTTACCCCGCAGTAACATTGTAGTCCTGAAACTGTAGCCTGTGAACAATCCAGCTGTGGTTGATACAATGAGCACCATCCCACGCTGTCGGGATACGATGACATGCAATGATCCAAATTCTCCAACCAGTGACCTGCCCAGCAGGCAAGCAATAGAATACTGGGGACAATTATAATACGAGTTATTGGTATAGTTCATATGCCAACAATAGCCACAGCTAATCTTTTCTCTCCCCGTCTTCTCACTCGAACAGCGTGTTGTGTTTATGCGATATGTTTTGAGCCTCATCTTCGCAATATCCAAGTAAAGCAGGGCAGGGTGAACCACGAACGCGCTTGACATATTTTACTCAAAGGGAAATCGACTCATGGTCCTTGGCAAGACAAGCGATAAATTTACCCACTCACCAATCTTCTGTCTGTCCTTGACTCCACACATCAACGCCAAAGTCTTTTGCCATATTTTGCAAACAGTTCCGCGTAAATGTCTGCGTAACAAGGCGGCTTTGAAAGCACTGCGCAGAACTACACCAGACTAACACTTAGTCCTAGAAATATAGTTATCGTATTTAAAAATATATTTCTACAAAATACAAAATAAAATACAAATGGAGCCCAGGGCAATGCTTTATTTCAGGGCTAGAGTTGAGGCGATCTAGACTTGCCAAATCATTCCAGACTTGAGTTGGATTTATTCATTTATTTTCTTGGGTATGGGAGACCGACATGTGGTTGGCGATCACGTTATTAGGCAGTCATTTCGGATGTACACATGGCAATGTACGTATCCAGTGAACATTTGCTGACTGCGTGTCAACGATCTTCGAATTTGTGGGATGCTGCTCATTCTTTCAGTCATTGGTTTGCCTGGTCCAGACTCGACTATGTACTTACCGGCCGTGATATAGTGGTACTGTTGTTGAGTGCGTATACATCATTCAATGGTTCACTTTGAAACTGACGTACAGCCTCGATCATGTAATAAACGTTGGCCGCACTCGGGTGCCCCGTTTTACAAAGCGAGTTTTGCACTGTGATTGTCCTTAGGCTGTGTCAAAGTATTGGAGATACGATCCTCATGGTCTATGCTCGCTTTGTGGATTTTGATAGGTTGGTAAGGTGAATGGGGTTTAACGTCGCGTCCAAGATTATGCACTTAAAAAGCAACGCGCATGCACGTGTGTGTGTTGCTGCTTGTACTATTCCGGACTGATGTTGATTATACAGTGCTAACCCACAAAGATACGATGCCGCAGTTTAACATGAATACCCCATCCAGACACAGTGTACTGACTCCGAGCCGACCACTATTTTAGCCCCTTGATATCGATCGCCAGACAGGGTACAACAAGTACCATCTTTTATCATCTTTTGGTATGACGCGGTCGGGGCTCGAACCCCGGACTTTCCGCTCACTGGTCAGACGCTCTATCAAAAGATCACAGAGGCGGTCATCCAAAGAGAAAGTCATGGTTAGTACGATAAAAGTATATGTGAGTGAGTATGGTTTTACGCCGCTTTTAGCAATATTCCAGCCATATCACGGCGGGGGACACCAGAAATGGGCTTCACACCCGGGTCTTCGGCGTGACGCGCGAAGGCTTTAACCAGTAGGCTACCCGAACCCCCTTAGTACGATAACGAACTCTGAGAAAAACTGCCGGACAAAAGAAAGTATACACGCATGATACGGATAATACAGTTGTGTTTGGGACATTAAGTTTGTAGTGTTGCGGCGACTGTTTTCAGCAGCGTAACGTTTTGATAACATTTGAAACTTTTCAACAAATCCAAAATTCAAGTGTACACTTTCTTTTTCCCTACGGTTAATGAGACGTCATCATAAGTAGCATGCATGAAATGTCTCATTCGTATTATTTATTTTTTGCCTCTACAGATCTTGCAAGGTCATGTATGGTTTCGTCATTTATCAAAATAACCAGATAAATATATTAATTGCTGACTGTGACTGACTTGAATATAATATTGTGGGAAATAAAATTGTATTGTGCGAGCATAATATGTACTAGAACCTGTACCCGACGAGCAGTGTGTAATAAAGCCTCAGGATTAGTTCATGTTGAAAATGATAAATTCATCCATACCACTGATATTTTACCTTTGAATATTCTAATCTAGTGTTCACTGCTGGGATAATTCCTGAGATACGGTTAACAGGCATAATAAAACCTATTTACAAAAATAAGGGTAATCCTTAAGATGCAAATAACTGTAGATCAATAACAATGTTAAGTTGTTTCGGGAAATTATTCACCAAAATTCTGAATACACGCCTAACAAAGTCTTGATAAAAATGGTATTACGAAAAAAGTTTACGAGGGAAGATGTCAGTTTTGTATTAAATATACCAATGCATATTTCAAAATTGTCGGAAAAAATGTAATTTATTGATTTTACCAAGGCTTTCGACACTTTCGTCCAAAATGCAGAAAAAGGCTAGGGTATTGTAAGTAAATTTTAAAAAATGTGTCTAGTAATAAAATCACTGGTACAAACAAATAATATGTCGTCAGATTACTTCCCTAAATATTTACAATATTTGTAAATGACATTGAACCCTACCTAATATCTTTGGGCTGCCGTGGGGTTAACATTGATATTAAATTTGCTGATAACTCATGTATTTAATTTTTTATTCATTTTTCATTTTACTTTATGTTCTTTTTGATGAAACGCCCCGGGTTATTAATATACAAAGTGGCGTACTAGACATATGGAGCTATTACCTTTTAAAACAATGTATAATTCATTAGTAGTTGCATAAGGGTAACATAGGTTCAGTGAGAGCAGCGATAATGTCCACGCGTGTGGGGCCAAAGCGACTATCAGCGTGCTCCGCTCAGGCGCAAGGTTATTATACAAAGTGGCATGCTTTACAGATGTAGCTATTACCCTTTTCAGCGTTTCCCCACGGAATGTTCCCAGTGGCTGTGGTATTGCTTTTAATTCATCATTAAGCACGAGACAGATTAGTCCATTGGGTAAAGCGTTCGACAGGCGCGGACACAGCCTTTTTTGGAAAAAAAACGACGGGGAGGTTCCACTTTTTACATACAACATGCTACATGAGTGAGTTGGGTTTAACGCCGCTTTTAACAGTATTCCAGTTACATTCATATTCGTGTCATCATAATGTGGGAGGAAAGACTTTTACCACTTTGGTGAAACTCAAGAGCACGGGTATGGTGTTGACAAACCTAGAAACATAATCGGGCGAACCGGGATTCGAACCAACAAAAATAGGTTTCTGGCGTGACCAAGGGACGCAACTCTGCACAGCGAATTGCGGCGCCTTAGACGACTGGGCCACCCGTCTCCCACGAGGGAAAAGGCGACGTGAAACCCCATTTCACCTCACCTCACTTCATTTCCGATAACGCGGATGAGATTCGCACAGTACTTTGCAACATCCTGTGTCAATATCAGCCCGGGTTTGCAGTGATAGTCCTATCGACCTACACTACCAACTGTAAACGTGATCCCACTGAAACCATTGTTCATTATCGTACAAGCAGTAATCAATGTTAGAGCTTGTTACAGAGTGGCGCTTTGGACTATGGTTCGTGTCCATGGTGTGGTGAATGGGACCGTGGTAAGTGCAATAGTCTGACAAAGAAGGGAAGGGACTTCCTTCATCCTGATCATGATCAATGGTGGACTGTAATGGGATGAGGTGACGATACATTGTCCAAGGAGTGTTTTCTATGGCTCCCAAATCATACAACAAAAGACCATTACCAACACCAACAACAGCCTTCGTCACCGTGAACACACATATCAACATGATTTGGTTGGATTGTTGTTTAACGCCGTACTCAGCAATATTCCAGCTATATGACGGCGGTCTGTAAATAATCGAGTCTGGACCAGACTACCCAGTGATTAATATCATGAGCATCGATCCACGCAATTGGGATCGATGACATGCATCAACCGAGTCAGCGAGCCTGACCACCCGATCCCGTTAGTCGCCTTTTACGTAAAGCATAGTCGCCTTTTACGGCAAGCATGGGTTGCTGAAGACCTATTCTACCCCGGAATCTTCACGGGTCATATCAACATGAACACACACATCAATGCGAACACCTTTACCCATGTAACAAGTGCAGAGATTTTAATACTTAGGTTCAAAGAACACGTTTAAGAAATATATTGTAGTTAAGTGGTAGCTAAGGTAGAAGTGTAAGTTTAGATGTAAGTGCTGGTGTAGGTATAGATATGGTTGTAGGTGTGGTTGCTGTTGTAGATGAAGATGTAGGTGATTAGATGTCTATGGTGTAGGTGTAGGGAAGTATTTCAGACATATTTTGACACATCAGCTAACAGTTCACATCGACTTTGACAACCCAGGGACTTAACCCTGTAAATAAAGAAGTGGCAAGACAATACTGGTACATGAATATAACCCTCGCCCACATATGTCTTTGAGATTGAAGTACTTACAGTGACACCGGCACCTCGTCACTTCAATCAATATAATATGGAGATGTGTGTAGAGCGCAATTCCTACATTTCGTTATGCTAAAGGCATTAGCCACAAAAAGAGGAGCGGTCAAAGGGGGTTCAACAATTCCAGCCGCAGTTTCACCCAATCAATACTTTATTCAGTATGAAGGCCACAGGACCATAAACAAGTAACAGTTTACAAGTATAGTAGAGGCAATATGCATAGTTTTAAACATTGTTTGGGGGCACGGGTGACCCAGTCGTCTAAGGCGCCGCGTTTCGCTGTGCAGAGTTGCGTCCCTTTGGCACACCAGAAACCTATGATTGTGGGTTCGAATCCCGGTCCGCCCCGATTATGTTTCTAGGTTTGTCAGCACAATACACATGCTCGTAGGTTTTTCGGGCTTTCCTCCCACATTAAGCTGACACGCCGTGATATCCAAGCTTGATTAAACATATTAATAGCACAATCCTTCAACACACTTATTAAACACTTTTTTATCTCCAACTGTTTGTGACAGCCACACAAAACCAAAACCATGAGAAAATAGTAGATATCTAATATTTGAAGCCCAATTTGTATACCCTACATTATCTAAATAAATGAACATGTTGTGCGCTGAATACTGCCTAACACGTTATTACCATGGGCAAAATTGGTCTTGTCTTAAGACGACCATGCTTGTAGTTAGAGGCTACTAACGGGATCGGGTGGTCAGGCTCGCTGACATGGTTGATGGTTGACATCGTGTCCCAAATGCGTAAATCGATGCTCATAATGTCAAATCACTTGATTGTCTTGTCCAGACTCGATTATTTACAAACCACCTTCACATACCTGCAGTATTTGACAACAAACAAAGTTTAACAAACAAATATAGCGAATAAAGTGAATCCTCTAGGCTTACATGCCATTCAGACGTTCTTTTAATCAAGGAACCGCTTGGTTCGAGCCATTGGGAACCACCAAGCGCTCAGACCAACAAGCGCAAAGGTGCAACACGTGCCATGGTAGACACAATTTATAGATAACTACTTTATTTGTCTGTAATGGCGAAAAATATTTGCAAAATATGATCTCAACTTTGCAATAAAGTGGACCAATAACCCTCTATCCTTCAACAATGTCCTGTATCACAAAATGATTGGATCCATTTTACTGAAGATTATTTGTAGGGTTGACACGTGATACGAGTTCCTTGAGTTTCTTTCCTGAGGAGAACTGGTGCTATGATCGTCGTCTTAACGATCTTGTGGTAACCAGATCGTTCAGTGACATGGTTGATTGGTTGACTCGACTATTATCATTCTACAAGGCTATTGCTGACTGTCGCGATATACAACATGTTCTCACTCACTCACTCACTCACTCACTCACTCACTTACTCATTGTCATTTAGAAATGTACAGAAGAGATTCAAAACGTCAACATCTCTAACATCTGTGGAAACAGATGAATGATATCATTGGGTCTCTGAAAATCAGTTAGGACACCAGGTGTTCCCGAAAAGGGTAAGCATCTACCGGTTGCGCCTGCCACTCATTCAACTGTCATTTGAAATGTAACACCCCGAACCATGTATTATTATCAATCCTTGAAAAGATAATATTTGTAAATATTTCAAAAGTATACATAAGTCACATACAGGTCTGGCACACCTAACCTGACTCATAAAATTTGTAAATGTCTTTGGCTTTCTTCACACATAATGTGTATCCGCTCTGTTGTAACTGCAATAATGCTTAAAGCCTTACGGTCGCAGCTAAGTTAAATTCACCTTGAGTGTCCCACCATCGGTCGTGCCAAGATCAAGTGGTCATGGATTCGAATCTAAGAATCGCCGCGATAACTGACTTATCATATGGACAAATTTAAGCTTTGTAATGTGATTACTGGTGTTGATATCAAGCACCTGCCAGTCAGTCCCGTCTCTATTGATACTATAGTCAATGTACTGTCGCCAGGGAATTGGCTCTTGATCGGAACGAAGGACAACATGAGCATCACCGTTCTCGAACATTTAATAAACAACGTAAAACACTAACACAGAAAATACATGGCGAGAGTTCCTGGCTCAAACATATATAATCGCCACTTCCGTGATACCAAGCTTCCTGCAGATATACATGAAGTTGCTCATTTTATACAGTTACATGAAGATGACACAGTAATGAGAGGTCATATTAGCTGAAATAAAAGTGACAATAAATTCATTTCCATAACAATAACATATCCAATGTACGAATCCCACTGTATCATGAGTATGTGTTTGAAGAAGACGGACAAGAAATGGACATATTTTCGGTTTTTAACGTGAGTATTGGTGTTGATACCAAGCACGAGCCAATCCGCGCCGTATGTATTGATACTGTGGTCAATGTGCTGTCGCAATGTCCTGGAACGAAGGACAACATCATCGTTAAAAATACCCAAACAGAAAGTACATGGTGAGAAATTGTGGCTCAGGCATACATGAGTCGGGCGGGGCTCCAGTCAAAGCTCCTAAAATCGCTACATCCTTGGTCGAAGGTCGTCTGCACACAAACAGACGGAATATCAAACAGTTCATTTTATACAGTTCCATAAAGTACGAATCCAACTGTATCATGAGCAAGTGTTTAGGAAATACTATCAAATAGTGATGACACCAGGTGTTCGCGAAAACATGAGCGACTTTTGCCCGATGGCACTAAGTTAACACGAGTACGAATACCAATACAGCAATGTTACAAAATAAACGACGAATTGGCGTTGTTTATCGTACAGTATCCTGCAGTGTTGTATGGTCCAATAAACAAGGCCCACTGGTCGGCAATGTCGGACAAGTCCATTTGATGAACGGGAAGTGTGTGTCTGTGTGTCTCTGTGTGTGTGTGTGGGGGGGGGGGGGGGGGGGGGTGGGTGGGTTCTTTGACTTTCCCGCATATTCTCATAATTTGCATGTCGATTATCTGTACCCTTTCTAACAATACCGATTGCCATATCCCTCCCACTTTCGGACATTGCGTTTATCAAGTTGCGACCGCATGTTCGAATCTCCAGAAATGACGCATGCTAGAACACTGTTTTACCGTGGAATAATCCACGCTTTTTTGTTCACAGTTCTTTCCGATTTATCACGTAGCTATTATATATAAGCAATTTAATCATTGAAATAATCTAAGCCAAAAGGTGCGAGCGCAACTGAGGCAGTATTTGTTCAAGATTTTGGGTTGAGGGCTACACATCCGACTTGCAGTGCATCGGATGACTAGGCTACCAACATAGCACAGAAGAATCCACTTGAAGATGCAAGGACTATCAGTAGGAAGACCACAAAGAAAAGATGGTCAATTCTTTGTACAACACACGGCCATCGCTTTTCATACAGTGGGGCAGCATCTTTGTCCTGGTGTGACATTTGGAGGTCTTGTGATGCTGATTTTGACAGTGGTACATGGGCCTGATTTGGCAGGGTAAATGCTGAAGAAAAGTATCTACTGAGACGTTGACGAACTGCCGAATTGGGTGAAGCTGAGTGAAGGTGGAGAACAAAGACTGACGCCACAACAGTCAGAGCCTTGAGGACAAACATGCAGTTGAGGTAGACGCTGAAGAGAGCCACGTGATCGGACACAGACGGTAAGAGGGAGTTGATGGAGGTCAGGTACACGGCGTAGGCCAACAAAACAGATACACACAGGGACATCTTCTCCCCTGACTCCGGGGGCACGTGAAACACCATCAGATTGAGACCAGATAGGATAGACATTGGTACCACGACTGCTAAAATGTAATAATCTCGACGGCGAACAAGGACTAACTCAAAGATGAGAATTTGATATTTACCTTCATAGATATAACCTTTTTGAATTGATGACTTCCTTATTTCCCACTCACCGTTTTCTTCGTATGACCGAAATGTGATGGGTGGGTCATTAAAAGTGTAGTTCACTTCTGAGCTGAATGAGACCCACTGCGCCAAACGAAAAGAACAAAGCTGTTGGTCGAACGGGAAACCGGTGACGTCGACCTTACAGGAAGTGACGTGTCTTTTTGTTGCGTACCACTCAACAGTCCCATTACTCCAAACATGAGGCGGAAATGAATCCTCGCTAAGATGACCAAATTTGTCAATGGCATTAAGCAGCATCAGATCCGGCAACCACAACATATCAGCAGGCACCATCACCCGGGAGATATTCTGAAATTCGGATTCATTCCAAGTCAACCCTTTCAAGTTCCACACAAAGTAAAACCAGGCAGAGCTCGTCAGCGCCTGTTTGGTTTCATCCAAGTCGTCCAGATGAAGAACATTGATGTTCACTGACACATTAAGAATGGTTCCCTCGTAGACAGGAGACTGCAAGGGGTGACGGCTCTTACAGTAGTCAAACACAATGTCAATGGGAGTCTTCGAGGTAAAATGTCCTGGAACTATGTGAATAAAGAGGATCATCCACACAGCTGTCTCCATTATTTTAGCCTTCCCCGAACACAACACTGCAAATTTGCACGTTGATAACTGCGAGGAACTGCCTTCGAGTATGACTGACGTTTGGATAGCTGTGATATGAGCGCAACTCATCAATGATACATATTCAACAAGACACGCATTTGCTCGAACGGGATACATTTCACCCACACACATTTGAGACAATCTAGGTGTTAACATGATTTGGATGTTCGATTTATAATAGGCTTTTGATGAGTGTCGTGTGTAAAACACTTTACTCGCTATGTGGTGTGTTAATAATCAAAATTGAATAGATTTTCAATTATATTGATGCTAAAACTGGTGAAAGTTAAAGTATATGTAACGATAATATTGACCTCAGGCAAATAGCAATATCCTGTAAGCCTTATCAGGGAAATATTCCTCACGCAGTACCTTCGTTACATCACCGGAGTTGCCATTGGTATCATGACAAGCTCCTAGATTATAAGAATAAAGTGGGGTTTGTTCATTTTACGTTGGTGCCACTGGGATCTTGTTTCTTTACCTGAACTCTTGTATTCAAATTTGAGTACAGCCATGTGACTACGTCAGACAACCACTGCCGTGATTTAAAAGGCCATATATATTACAGCTTTGTAGAAGACTCGGGATATGGATAAGCATTCTTCCTGTGATCTCATGTATAAAACGTGTGGTTTAAGCCGAAATCTTACAAATACTGGAATATAAGTAGGAATATTCCAATTCTGACTACTCAAAAAACAAGGAGTTAAATGAGCCTGACTGAAGAATAATGAACTACTCCAGTCGTTATCTGCCTATATCTACATGAACAATGTCGAATTAGAAATGCTGTGATTTTCAGTTGTATATTTGTTCTTATATTCTATATTTCTCATAAATCATAGAAAATACCTTACCAAGAAACCTGATATTCATAATAGCATTAAAAAATGTCAGTGGAAAATGCAACGAAAGCAATGTTTGATGTATCATACTCCATCTCCGTATCTGACCTCACCTGGAAACAGGTGTGATACGAAGTAACGAGCAGTCACTGAGTAATGAAGTGTGTGGCACGAAACAGTCGTAATAATGAGAAGTAGTCATAATGGGAAGTACTAGTAATGGGAATACACCAATAACATAAAACCATGCAAGCTGTCTCACCCATTCGTTATTAATGGCATAATGGCGCAGTTGAGTAGATGCAGTTTGGAAAAAAAACAATATTATCGTTGGTTTAAAGTTTCATTGAATTATTACGTATTTTATGTCTGGGTTACACTGGTCAGTCTTTTATTTCTAAGTTACAAGAGATAATTTCTCTTTTTTTTCAGCGTCACACCGTGCTCCATCGAAAATGCCAAATCGAAAACACTTGCCATGCTAACATTGATATCAAACTTTTCTGAAGAAGAAACACGACTGTCTGATTTGGCGGGTTCCATTTACAAATGAATACAAGTTGGTCTTTACAAACCAGCGGTTAAGTCCATGCCATATTGCTATGATGCCAAACACTCAAGACACTCTTGTCAGGTTACACGGTAATTCTTGTGTATCACAATCGGAGGCATACCTGACGGCCATGAAATTTTCTGAAAATGAAATAAGTAAGAAACACATACCAGTTAACATGTAACTTATAAACGCTTCCGGCTCAGACATACTTGAGTTGGGCGCAGGTGAAGAACCAGGTGTTTCCTGTAATCACCGCATCCCTTCTCGCGATCTTCGCACACACGCAGACGGAATACCAAGCTTCCTGCAGATATACATGAAGTTGTTCATTTTCTACATTGAATACAATAATGAGGGGTCCTATTAAAATAAAAGCGACGATAAACCATTTCGATAATAGTAAGAAATCTCTGCCAAATGCAGAATCCAATGTACGAATACTGCTGTATCAAAAGCATGTATTTATGAATAACAACCAAATATTGATGATACCAAGTGTTCGCGAGAAGGTGAGCGCATTCTGTCCCACGTCACATCAACACACACTCAAGTCGGAATCGTACTCTTCTTTTTGGCAGAGATTTCTTATGAATATGGAAAGTGTTTTGTCGCTTCTATTTATGGAGTAACTTGACAACTCAAAATACCATGACTGTTTATTGCAATCTTTAACCCGACGGACAAATTCATTCAAGAACCATTCAGTCTCACCAACACCTTGAGTTTCTCAAACACTACCAATACAAAAGAACATAATGTATTCTTGATATTTGGTGCGTGTGTGAACACTCAAATCAGATACCGAACATGTTGTGCGCTTTTGGGGGGAGGCGTTCCTCGCGCATTCATAATGTTTTATACCAGTATCTAATGCAAACAGTTTAGCATGGATACCTCAAAAGACATATTCTGAGCCGGCTAATCCTTGTGTTATTCCCTTATGTCGAGAGCAGGCAGGGCAACAACAGGTATAATCTCTGAACATCTTTAGGTATGACCAGGTCAGGTGATCGAACCATTGACCTTTCTTTCTCTGGGCAGACGCTCTATCCACTAGACTACGGGGGCGGTTAAGTACATGAAGAAATATATAGATAGTGTAAATAAATTGGATGTTTTACAGTGGAATAGCTGGAGCACTTATTCCCACACACTTGTGACATGCGGTCATGAATTTCTTGGGGAGTACTTGATGACTGCTCGGTGGACGTTCTTGTCCATTTCTGTGTCCATTTGGACACCTGTCACGTTCAACCGGCTGTCACTAATATACAAACGGCCTCAATAGACCAAATATACTTGGAATGAACTACTCAAACAATGTACTACATTGCCTAGTTCACATTGTTATGGCCTATAGTTGAAAATTAGTCAGGCTTAGAACTTTTTGACTAGCCCTCGTTTGCTTTCCAATACTCATAGGTTACGGTATTAAGACATATCCCAATGTATTTTGATATTACGTCGAGACTTCAAGGGTATGTGGATACTACGTTCCTCAATTACCAGTGAATACTGCCTAACCCGTTATTACCATGGGCAAAATTGGTCTTGTCTTAAGAGACGACCGTGCTTGTCGTTAGAGGCTACTAACGGGATCGGGTGGTCAGGCTCGCTGACATGGTTGATGGTTGACATGCGTAAATCGATGCTCATGATGTCAAATCACTTGATTGTCTTGTCCAGACTCGATTATTTACAAACCACCTTCACATAGCTGGAATACTGCAGTATTTGACAACAAACAAAGTTTAACAAACAAATATAGCGAATAAAGTGAATCCTCTAGGCTTACATGCCATTCAGACGTTCTTTTAATCAAGGAACCGCTTGGTTCGAGCCATTGGGAACCACCAAGCGCTCAGACCAACAAGTGCAAAGGTGCAACACGTGCCATGGTAGACACAATTTATAGATAACTACTTTATTTGTCTGTAATGGCGAAAAATATTTGCAAAAAATTATCTCAACTTTGCAATAAAGTGGACCAATAACCCTCTATCCTTCAACAATGTCCTGTATCACTAAAGATTATTTGTAGGGTTGACACGTGATACGAGTTCCTTGAGTTTCTTTCCTGAGGAGAACTGGTGCTATGATCGTCGTCTTAAGGATCTTGTGGTAACCAGATCGTTCAGTGACATGGTTGATTGGTTGACTCGACTATTATCATTCTACAAGGCTATTGCTGACTGTCGCGATATACAACATGTTCTCACTCACTCACTCACTCACTCACTCACTCATTGTCATTTATAAATGTACAGAAGAGATTCAAAACGTCAACATCTCTAATATGTGTGGAAACAGATGAATGATATCATTGGGTCTCTGAAAATCAGTTAGGACACCAGGTGTTCCCGAAAAGGGTAAGCATCTACCGGTTGCGCCTGCCACTCATTCAACTGTCATTTGAAATGTAACACCCCGAACCATGTATTATTATCAATCCTTGAAAAGATAATATTTGTAAATATTTCAAAAGAATACATAAGTCACATACAGGTCTGGCACACCTAACCTGACTCATAAAATGTGTAAATGTCCTTGGCTTTCTTCACACATAATGTGTATCCGCTCTGCTGTAACTGCAATAATGCTTAAAGCCTTACGGTGGCAACTAAGTTAAATTCACCTTGAGTGTCCCATCATCGGTCGTGCCAAGATCCAGTGGTCATGGATTCGAATCTAAGAATCGCCGCGATAACAATTTAGGCTTTGTTACAGAAAACTGACTTAACATATGGACAAATTTAAGCTTTGTAATGTGATTACTGGTGTTGATATCAAGCACCTGCCAGTCAGTCCCGTCTCTATTGATACTATAGTCAATGTACTGTCGCCAGGGAATTGGCTCTTGATCGGAAGGAAGGACAACATGAGCACCACCGTTCTCGAACATTTAATAAACAACGTAAAACACTAACACAGAAAATACATGGCGAGAGTTCCTGGCTCAAACATATATAATCGCCACTTCCGTGATACCAAGCTTCCTGCAGATATACATGAAGGTGCTCATTTTATACAATTACATGAAGATGACACAGTAATGAGAGGTCATATTAGCTGAAATAAAAGTGACAATAAATTCATTTCCATAACAATAACATATCCAATGTACGAATCCCACTGTATCATGAGTATGTGTTTGAAGAAAACGGACAAGAAATGGACATATTTTCGGTTTTTAACGTGAGTATTGGTGTTGATACCAAGCACGAGCCAATCCGCGCCGTATGTATTGATACTGTGGTCAATGTGCTGTCGCAATGTCCTGGAACGAAGGACAACATCATCGTTAAAAATACCCAAACAGAAAGTACATGGTGAGAAATTGTGGCTCAGGCATACATGATTCGGGCGGGGCTCCAGTCAAAGCTCCTAAAATCGCTACATCCTTGGTCGAAGGTCGTCCGCACACAAACAGACGGAATACCAAACAGTTCATTTTATACAGTTCCATAAAGTACGAATCCAACTGTATCATGAGCAAGTGTTTAGGAAATACTATCAAATAGTGATGACACCAGGTGTTCGCGAAAACATGAGCGACTTTTGCCCGATGGCACTAAGTTAACACGAGTACGAATAGCAATACACAATGTTACAAAATAAACGACGAATTGGCGTTGTTTATCGTACAGTATCCTGCAGTGTTGTATGGTCCAATAAACAAGGCCCACTGGTCGGCAATGTCGGACAAGTCCATTTGATGAACGGGAAGTGTGTGTCTGTGTGTCTCTGTGTGTGTGTGGGGGGGGGGGGGGGGGGGGGGGAGGGTTCTTTGACTTTCCCGCATATTCTCATAATTTGCATGTCGATTATCTGTACCCTTTCTAACAATACCGATTGCCATATCCCTCCTACTTTCGGACAATTCGTTTATCAAGTTGCGACCGCATGTTCGAATCTCCAGAAATGACGCATGCTAGAACACTGTTTTACCGTGAAATAATCCACGCTTTTTTGTTCACAGTTCTTTCCGATTTATCACGTAGCTATTATATATAAGTAATTTAATCATAGGAATAATCTAAGCCAAAAGGTGCGAGCGCAACTGAGGCAGTATTTGTTCAAGATCTTGGGTTGAGAGGTACACATCCGACTTGCAGTGCATCGGATGACTAGGTTACCAACATAGCACAGAAGAATCCACTTGAAGATGCAAGGACTATCAGTAGGAAGACCACAAAGAAAAGATGGTCAATTCTTTGTACAACACACGGCCATCGCTTTTCATACACTGGGGCAGCGTCTTTGTCCTGGTGTGACATTTGGAGGTCTTGTGATGCTGATTTTGACAGTGGTACGTGGGCCTGATTTGGCAGATTAAATGCTGAAGAATAGTATCTACTAAGACGTTGACGTACTGCCGAATTGGGTGAAGCTGAGTAAAGGCGGAGAACAAAGACTGACGCCACAACAGTCAGAGCCTTGAGGACAAACATGCAGTTGAGGTAGACGCTGAAGAGAGCCACGTGGTCGGACACAGACGGTAAGAGGGAGTTGATGGAGGTCAGGTACACGGCGTAGGCCAACAATACAGACACACACAGGGACATCTTCTCCCCTGACTCCGGGGGCACGTGAAACACCATCAGATTGAGACCAGACAGGATAGACATTGGTACCACGACTGCTAAAATGTAATATTCTCGACGACGAACAAGGACTAACTCAAAGATGAAAACTTGATATTTACCTTCATAGATATAGTCTTTTTGAACTGATGACTTCCTTATTTCCCACTCACCGTTTTCTTCGTATGCCTGAAATGTGATGGGTGGGTCATTAAAAGTGTAGTTCACTTCTGAACTAAATGAGACCCACTGCGCCAAACGAAAAGAACAATGCTGTTGGTCGAACGGGAAACGGGTGACGTCGACCTTACAGGAAGTAACGTGTCTTTTTGTTGCGTACCACTCAACAGTCCCATTACTCCAAACATGAGGCGGAAATGAATCCTCGCTAAGATGACCAAATTTGTCAATGGCATTAAGCAGCATCAGATCCGGCAACCACAACATATCAGCAGGCACCATCACCCGGGAGATATTCTGAAATTCGGTTTCATTCCAAGTCAACCCTTTCAAGTTCCACACAAAGTAAAACCAGGCAGAGCTCGTCAGCGCCTGTTTGGTTTCATCCAAGTTTTCCAGATGAAGAACATTGATGTTCACTGACACATTAAGAACGGCTCCCTCGTAGACAGGAGACTGCAAGGGGTGACGGCTCTTACAGTAGTCAAACACAATGTCAATGGGAGTCTTCGAGGTAAAATGTCCTGGAACTATGTGAATAAAGAGGATCATCCACACAGCTGTCTCCATAATTTTAGCCTTCCCCGAACACAACACTGCAAATTTGCACGTTGATAACTGCGAGGAACTGCCTTAGAGTATGACTGACGTTTAGAAAGCTGTGATATGAGCGCAACTCATCAATGATACATATTCAACAAGACACGCATTTGCTCGAACGGAATACAATTCACCCACACACATTTGAGACAATCTAGGTGTTAACATGATTTGGATGTTCGATCAATAATAGGTTTTTAATGAGTGTCGTGTGTAAAACACTTTACTCGCTATGTGGTGTGTTAATAATCAAAATTGAATAGATTTTCAATTATATTGATGCTAAAACTGGTGAAAGTTAAAGTATATGTAACGATAATATTGACCTCAGGCAAATAGCAATATCCTGTAAGCCTTATCAGGGAAATATTCCTCACGCAGTACCTTCGTTACATCACCGGAGTTGCCATTGGTATCATGACAAGCTCCTAGATTATAAGAATAAAGTGGGGTTTGTTCATTTTACGTTGGTGCCACTGGGATCTTGTTTCTTTACCTGACATCTTGTATTCAAATTTGAGTACAGCCATGTGACTACGTCAGACAACCACTGCCGTGATTTAAAAGGCCCTATGTATTATAGGTTTGTAGAAGACTCGGGATATGGATAAGCATTCTTCCTGTGATCTCATGTATAAAACGTGTGGTTTAAGCCGAAATCTTACAAATATTGGAATATAAGTAGGAATATTCCAATTCTGACTACTCAAAAAACAAGGGGTTAAAATGAGTCTGACTGAAGAATAATGGACTACTCCAGTCGTCATCTGCCTTTACCTACATGAACAATGTCTAATTAGAAATTTCTCATAAATCACAGAAAATACCTTACCGAGAAACCTGATATTTATAACAGGAATAAAAAAAGTCAGTGGAAAATGCAACGAAAGCAATGTTTGATGTATCATACTCCATCTCCGTATCTGACCTCACCTGGAAACAGGTGTGATACGAAGTAACGAGCAGTCACTGAGTAATGAAGTGTGTGGCACGAAACAGTCGTAATAATGGGAAGTAGTCAAAATGGGAAGTACTAGTAATGGCAATACACCGATAACATAAAACCATGCAAGCTGTCTTACCCATTCGTTAATAATGGGACAATGGAGTAGCTGCAGCTCTGAAAAAACCTTTTCGTACGTTTAAAGTGTTATGGAAATATTACGTATTTTATAATGTGTCTGGGTTACAAGAAATAATTACTTTTTTTCGGCGTCACAAAGTGCTCCATCGGTGGTACCCGTCACATGCCATGCAAACATTGATATCAAACTTTTCTGAAGAAGAAACACGACTGTCTGATTTCCAATTACAAATGAATACAAGTTGGTCTTTACAAACCAGCGGTTAAGTCCATGCCATATTGCTATGATGCCAAACACTCAAGACACTCCTGTCAGGTTACACGGTAATTCTTGTGTATCACAATCGGAGGCATACCTGACAGCCCTGAAATTTTCTGAAAATGAAATAAATAAAAAACACATACCAGTAAACATGTAACTTATAAACACTTCCGGCTTAGACATACTGAGTTGCGCGGAGCGCCAGGTGAAGCACCAGGTGTTTCCTATAATTGCCACATCTGTCCTCGCGGTCTTCTCACAGAAGCAGACGGAATATCAAGCTTCCTGCAGATATACATGAAGTTGTTCATTTTCTACATTGAATACAATAATGAGAGGTCCTATTAAAATAAAAGCGTCAATAAACCATTTCGATAATAGTAAGAATACTGAAATGCAGAATCCAATGTACGAATCCTACTGTATCATGGGTATGTGTGATGAATAACAACCAAATAGTGATGATACCAAGTGTTCGCGAGAAGGTGAGCGCATTCTGTCCCACGTCACATCAACACACACTCAAGATAGAGTCGGAATTGTACTCTTTTTGCAGAGATTTCTAATGAATATGGAAAGTGTTTTGTCGCTTCTATTTATTAAGTAACTTGATAGCTCAGAATACCATGATTGTTTATGGCAATCTTTAACCCGACGGACAAATTCATTCAAGAACCATTCAGTCTCACCAACACCTTGAGTTTCTCAAACACTACCAATACAAAAGAACATAATGTATTCTTGATATTTGGTGAACACTCAAATCAGATACCGAGTTGAATATATCTGTAGAGACAACAAAGTTGTCAACAATACTGGCACATGTTTTGGCAAAAAACAGGTAAATGAGTCACTGGCAAAACGTCCATTCAGTTAATGAATTCCGAAAGTACAGCTGAGATAATAAGTTGTTCACCAAACTCGCTAACCTAAGTATCGCTCGACTTTCCCTGATAAGTAAACTGTCACTGGCATAGTTCATATCACGGGAGCCGGGAATACAATCACCAGCCAAACTAATTTGACCATTAGGGAAGTCTCCAAGTATTTCTGAGAGGCCATTTTCTTAATAATTAATACGAGTGTCCGTCGAACAACCTTTTCCAGATTTCCATAAAGGCAAATAAATCATATGCAATGTAAAGTTACAGTAGTCACACACAATATCATTGGGATTATCCATACAGTGGTCTCCATATTGTCCGCATTCTACGAATACAACACTGCAAAAATGCGATTTGCTAACTGGGATGAACTGTCATTTGGAGTTTGACTAACGTTTAGACTGTAATGCTATGACAGCTTAATTATACAAATTCAACATGACACGCATTTGTTCCAGCGGGATACGATTCACGCATACATTTTCGAGACAATGTAAGTGTAAACATGATTTTGATGTGCGATCAATAATTGGCGTTTTATCAGTGTCTTGTGAAAGCACTAGGTGTCAATACGGTGTGGTAACAATTGAAATTCAATAGCTACTCAATTACACTCATCGGTGCATAAACTGTTGAAAGTTACACTATGAGCAATCAATAATCTATTTCAGTATTAATGCCTCAGGTCCATGTACATTTAATACAATTGTGATTGATGGCATCATGAATTTAATTTAACTAATGTTTTAGAACGCTTACATCGGAGGACTGCAACGTTGCCATCAAACTATCACTTGGGTCGAGCTATGGACATTTAAAAATGGGAAATGTTTTTAACGTATATTAACATATGCGGAGCATATCAATAAAAAATGAATTTCATTTTCAATTACATGGAAGTTGCATAATGGACAAAACTGAAGCATCTAATCGATACCCGTTCTCCTCCCTATATTATGCATACGTTCCAGTTCACCAATCCTTAATAAAGTAAGCATATGTATATTTTCTTTTATAATATACTTAAGAAGGACTCTACATTAAACGAAATCTTAAATACTGTGTACAATTCTAGTTTCCAGTAACTCGACACCTAAGAATACCATGTTTCTGTATGAGAATCTTCAACCCTACTCTTACACCTTATTTGATACATAATGTTTGCAATTCATCTATTTTCCTCTGCAGTGCGAAAATAGTATCGGAAAACATGCACAAATCGGCAGCATATAAAAAGCAAAAATAGTTCCATCAAATCCTGCTGAACAAAGATTCCTCTACCTCCAAACTGATTAAATAAATAGTGATTAGATCCATTAGATTAGAAAATATTTTCCCATGAATTCCGTTCGAGTGAAGAACAAACCAGAGCAGATCCCTATTAACCTAATGGAACGCCTTCTGGAAATCTACTAACAGGCGGTAAAACCTTCCCTTTGATTGCGACAAATACTTTCTGAACGAGTGATTGCAGTATAAACATATTGTCCATTGTAGAATAGCCCTTTTAGAAACCTGCCTGACATTCTGGAAGCTTATCATATAGCTGTTTCAACCTGTTATTTACAATCTGCTTAAAAACCTTGCCACAAATAATGATGATAGTGATTTAAATCACGAAGTTCTAATCGAGAGTAAATATAATGCTGTGTGAATCATCCGGAACTGAAAATATTGTTAACACGCGTAAGAGGACATGGTATTAAAACATTACTGCCATAGCTTAGCATCTCTGCCACAATACCATCACGGCCTAGAGCTTTAAACACTTTAGGTCATCGATAGCTTATACGAGTACAATCTCATCAGACGTTGTATCAAGGTTGAATAAACTATTGATATCATCATTACAACACACGTTACAATTACCAGCATCAAAGTAGTCAACAATACTGGCACATGTATTGGCAAAACAATTAAAAAGGTCACTGGCAAAACGTCCAATCAGTAAATGAATGCCTCGATAATTCATATCATGTTAGCCGGGAACGAACTTTATTCACGCATTAAATAATCAGTAATAAACCAGTGCTGGCATTATCACCAACTAAAACAGTTTGAACATGAGAGAAATGGCTTATAATACATAGTGGATAAAATAGGTACACATGTGATGTACTTCTACATGTACCAAAGATAATAAAACGTGACACACTTCAATCGTCACCGCTCATGGTATTTGTCCTGCATAAAAAAAGAGCAGGAATAAATACTCATGTATAATATGCACATAATATGTAAATACTTAAAGCGACAAGAAAATAGTATTACCAAGCGCACAGACAACTTACTATGCAAACTAAATACAATGAAATAAATTTCAAAATGCATAGTTTGTGCACTTCCATAACTGTAGATATGCCTTAGCATGTACACAAGATAATATTAAAATACACTATTAAATTTTACTTGCTTAATTTAAAGTTCAACCCCTAAAACACATTCATTCAAAACATCAACATTAATACAAATATATGATGTAATGTAAATATGACAATTTATGCTTAGGTGCTTATTCATAATGTCTAACCTTTGATTGCTATGTAATCCTATTGAGAACTAAAAATATCTTATAAACTAATCTTTAGTGGTGATCCCCAAATGCAGCGCACAGTGAATATTAATAGTAGCGATATGGAGTTAGTCAGAGCAGGAAGTTAGAGTTTGAATTTGGCCAAACACAGGATAGCTTGGGATGTGATTGGTCACTAGAGAGCTGGACATAGAAAGTAAGATAGCTTGGGATGTTTCTGATCTAGACATAGATAAAAACTACTTGATGGACAACAAAACATATTGATATCCTGAAATGCCAACAAACCTCTGTTGAATTATATTCAACCGAAACAAAAGCTGAAATAGAAAATACTTACAAAAGCTAAAATACAAATACATACACCTGCTACAGTTCATGTATACAAAATGCTTCCCAGTGCAGTCACGAAGTCTTATGTCACTGAAATGAACTATAAACTATGTGGGGGTCCAAACATGTACATGTAGATAGAGAAAACGGGCTGTCTTCTCAAGTACTGCACTTCTCAAGTTTAACCTGATATGTTTGTGCTCTCATCATAGTAATTACATACGGGGGATATCTCTCATTCAATGACACTGCGGTAAGCATTTGACTCAGTGTCCAAGACGAGGTCGAATAATTATGACTTCCTCACGTTTCTTCCTTAGGGAATGCCCTATTGGTTTTCAAAGAATGACAAATCGTATCCATATGTCCGCCAGTTGTCCCAGAATCCCACAACTGTTGCCAGCTTGCGGTCAAAGCTTTTGCTAAAATGAAGTCGAAGTCTTTTGTTTGGGGTCCGAATTCTCATATCGTTTGGGTATTGCAAGCCAGATTTCGTGAGTTGGTCATTGAACCATTGATACCAGATTCAAATGCTTTAACATGCGCCATGATCATTTTTATTAACCTACCTTACAAGCGAAATATAGACCCAACACTCCACATATTGCAGCAGAAACGATTTCAACTATACTGAACAACAAAAGTTCCTGTGACATTAAAAAAGATTTAATGCAAAGTTATGTTTTTTACCAAAATCTGAAACAGTTTCGGTTTGCAACAGATAAAAGACTCATGTAAGTGTTCAAATGGTTTAATTTGCCATACTGACTTCAGAAAATGCGTGATTTCATACAAAAAATGAACATGCCAAAATGTCAATTTACAAATCAATAGCGTGTGTGTCCACCTCTGGTTGCGATGCAAGCAACACATCTTCGTCTCATGGAATGGACCAGGCGTCGCACAAAGTCCTGTGCGAGTTTGTGGAACACGTAGTTGACGTCGAAGGCGCCGATGCATCTCATCCCACATGTGCTCGATTGGTGAGATATCAGGGGAGCGAGCTGGCCATTCACGTTGTTTTGTTGAAGAATCCTGAACAAGTCGAGCAATATGCGGCCGTGATTTCATTAAAAAAAAAAAGGAACATGCCCAAAATGTCAATTTACAAGCACCTCTGGTTGCGATGCAAGAGACACATCTTCGTCTCTTTGAATGGACCAGGCTTCGCACAAATTCCTGTGGGATATCTGTCCATATCTGCTGGAGCATATTTCGACGTTCCTGGGGTGTCTGTGAAACACGTGGTTGACGTCGAAGGCGCCGATGTATCTCATCCCATATGTGCTCGACTGGTGAGAGATCAGGAGAGCGAGCCGGCCAGGGGATGATATTCACGTTGTTTTTGTTGAAGAGAATCCTGAAAAAGTCGAGCAATATAAGGCCGGGCGTTGTCATGTTGAAAGGTAATGCTGTTTTGCTGTAATCCCACCCCATAACAGAACGCTGCCGCCCCCGAACCGATCTTCTTCCATGACACAATGATTGACGTAACGTTCACCTCGATGTCGGTACACTCGAATCCGTCCATCGCTGTGGCTGAGGTGAAAACGAGACTCGTCAATAAATAGAACTTGTCCCCACTGTATGGCCGTCCAGCGTAGACGCTGTCTGCACCTCTGTAGACGTGCTTGACGGTGGTTTCCTATCAACATGGGATGTCTGGTAGGTCTGCACATCTGAGGAGACGACGGTTCGTGAAGATATTCGTCGAAGGCCAGGGATGCTTCTTGCAGTCACTGTTGCTGGCTGGGATCGATTTTGTAGGTGTGTTGTTCGAATCCAGTTGTCTTGTCCATTGTTGGTTACGCGTGGCCTGCCACTCCGAGGATGGTCTCTGACTGCAATCGTCTGTTACCAACGTTGCCATAAATACCAAATGGTGTTTTTGTGGACGTTAAATAATTGTCTTGCAACATCACTTTGACTCGATCCTGCTTCAAGCATACCAATGGCTCGCAGACGCTCATTTTCGGACAGGCGTGGCATTTCGTAATGTTGAATAATTGCGTAATTTTGTTGTTTTTCTGAGTGGTTGTTGTCAGCACGATGCTAAACAATGCATATGGAATCCCGTTAACGCAAATGTTTTTACACCCATTCTTGGGTAGTGAAATGCACGGGGCTTGCATAAAAGTCAACTTTTGCATGGAATGCATGCTTTTCTGTAGCAGTTGCGTTTTTGTGACTTGATTCCATACATGTACTACAATATTGAGAAACCAAACTTTACTTACTTACACTACAAACTTGCACTAAAATATTAATGTCACATGAACTTTTGTTGTTGAGTATATTTAACTTCATTGACACTCAGATAAAAATGGCATAAAAAGTGGGAACGATGGAACACTGTTAAATTGAACCCCAAAGGTCAGGGGGGTCATAGTCCCGCGAAGTACTTTTCTTCAGTTTTGTGGTTTATTTTTTTACGCTGCTTATCAAATGAAGGCTCTGTTCATAGGCATTTAAGAAATATATAACCGCAGACCTTGAACAATAGCAAAAATCCGAAATCCAAAATGCCCCTTCAGTATGTACCATGGCCCAATCCTTTGGGGCATCAGTAATCATGTGTGTGAAGTTGGCATACTGTTCAGTTATAAAGCCCTGAGTTACTGCGTTTATGACATTTGGACTCACTCTCGCTTGTGGCCTAATTCAGATCATCACAAAACCTTGGTGTCATAAGCAGACAAGGGGCAGAATCTGGAGGTGCAGAGATTGCACTGTATGACGACTCCATGCTTAACCGCAAGTTTCTGAATGCTCAAATCAAAATGGACCTTGCAATGTGACCAATCGCAAATCACAGGCGTGTGTTACAGAAAACAACATCAGAAACGTACAGTTGGTCATTTTATATTTGATGAACAAATTATTGTATTTGACGTGTATGAAATGATTTTTTCTGTTACAATTTGCTTAATAAACTCAATTCAACGATACCGCTTTAAACAACAATGTATACCTTTTACACAGCCATATGACGCTACCCCATTCAAAGAGATGAAAGTTTGATTTGTTTTTGTTGTTGTTGTTGTTGGGTTGTTGTTGTTTTGTTGTTTATTTTTGTTTGTTTGTTTTTTTTTGTTTTTTTGTTTTCTGTTGTTGGTTTGTTTTTTTTTTGGGGGGGGGGGGGGCAGCAAGCGTTTTGAGTTCACATGTATAAACAACAGATACAATGCATACGTCCTGGGCTTTTCCCTCGCTCGAGGTTTTACCTTTTAAACCAGATGCTTAAATCTAATTGACTGTAGTGCACGTTTTCCGAGGTAAGTATGTCAGAAGGACAAGGTCTCCTTGTTCAAATTCCAAACAACGTCCAACATATCGTATGACAACTACGACCGTCAACCAACAGCAAATAGGTTTAACTGTTGTGTGTTGACTAAAACAATCGGCAGATATTAGAGATTGATTATTTGCTGGCGTTGATGTTTTGAACTCATTAAAAGGGGCTTCCGGGTGTTTAATCATGCATATATTTTGAAACTACACTCTGCAGATTAAAGTGCTGTGATTCTCGTTAGAAGCATTATGCGATCAGTAAGTTGGTAAGCGCTGCTGTGTCATACTGCGTTTTGTCAGAATGGAAAGAGTTCTGCTGTGGTTACTTATGTTTCCTACAGTTATGTGCAATGTTATGTTCCTTTCTCCAGGGGATTTAGTGTCAGAATACTGCTCTAACCACAATCCCCTTTATCATCCGATGCCTTTTTTCAAGCCCGTTCTGGAAGTGTCTGTCAACTTTAATCTGCTACATATTGAAAATCTGGACGAGTCGAAACAAATGTTGACCACCACGGGATGGTTCCTCTTCACGTGGACCTTAGAAGGATTGTCATGGGATGAAACTAATTTTCCGAATATTTCAAGGGTTCCTGTTTTAGCTAAAGACATTTGGTTGCCAGATTTGGTGTTGTCCAATGCAAATGACAACTACGGCCGTCTTGGGGCCGAACACCTACCAAGCACTATCAACAGCAATGGAACTGTGGAGTGGTATGCCATAGATCGACGTTCAACTTCCTGTACTATAGACGTCACAAACTTTCCATTTGACTATCAACGCTGTTCCTTCCAGCTGGTACAATGGATTACAGACACTTCGGAGGTTAACTATATTTTTGGCAAAGTACCCATATCCTTCATCTCACACAAAGAAAATGGTGAGTGGGAGGTTTTAGGTTCGTTTATAAAAGAATATTATATGTATGAGGGGATGTATCAGGTCCTGGAGTTGGGACTCATCCTAGCTCGACGTCGAGCTTACTACATACTTACTGCCGTTTTGCCTGCTTGCATCCTATCTGGTCTCAATCTAATGGTGTTTTTCGTACCCCCCGGGTCAGGGGAGAAGATGAGCCTGTGTATTTCTGTATTGTTGGCCTATGCCGTGTACCTGACCTCCATCAACTCCTTCTTACCCTCTGTGTCCGACCACGTGGCTCTCTTCAGCGTCTACCTTCATTGCATGTTTGTCCTCAAGGCTCTGACCGTTGTGGCGTCAGTCTTTGTCCTGCATCTTCACTCAGCATTGCCCAAGTCGACAATAAGGAAACAGCTGACAAAGCATCTTTCTCCCAAACCAAAGAAATACATACCTGGTGCGTTTTCAGCTGATAGTCCTCAGGAAGCAAATAATCTCAATGATGTTTCTGTGAAACCAAATAAGAATATCGATGACGTCTCACGCGTGCTGCATCACGAACAGTGGACTGAAATTGTGAACAAAGTGGACCTTATATTCTTTCGTATTTTCTTGATATTGTTCATTTTGTCGACAGGTGGCTTTTTCTGCACAATTGCATTCAGACAAGAGTAATTTACAAAATGCGATTATTTCAGTCATACAATTATAAGACGTGCTGGTTCTACTTGAAAATGAATAGCCATATTGGACATTTACAGTTGCGTTTTTAAAGACGATTTTATTCAATGTATTGTTAGCATTGTTCATCTTCTGTATTTCTTATATTTTATATACTGATCATGATATCTGATCAGCCGTCTTGCAAATGAGATATATTTAAACCTTCAAATCAACTTTCTTCTTTAATGCATATGCTTTTCTCAATTTTGAAATTACTCGATTGTGATTGGTCAATCAAAGATTATCAAAAAACAATAAACCCTATCTGATTGAAACGAATGTAACATTTACAGAAGAGTACTTATTTCTCAGTCATTATCGGTAGGTAGTTTTAAAAAAACATGTACATAACTTTTGCAAATACAAAGTTGCGGTTACTACAACTTTCAAAGGATGTGTGCTGAAAAACATTGCTCAGAAAACATGATAGAAATATACACGAGAATGTATTTTCGTTTGGGGAGAGCTTGAAATTTGGCGCTTTTCTGTATACGATTATGTTGCCATATCTTTTGTCTTACAATGAGCGATATGACGTCATAATAGTGACGTGCGCTGTAAGACCCTGTTGTCTGCTTTGGGGGTGCCTACTTTAGGTAATCTAACAAAGTTGCTGTGCTACATACTTTCAATTCGGATGAGGTATTACAGTGCAGAAAATACTTCTTGAGCTTCTTCAAGGCAATATTTTCTTTGAAGGCTGGTGTCGGTGATTCCGTAATTCAGATCGACAATCACCTCAGAACACTGGACGCAACTAAAATTATTTCATTCAATATATTTGCTGACAATGGTTTAATTAGTCATGGTAGAATGGAGATAAACTTATTGCGTTTTCAATGTAGAGCTAGGTTACCCTGTGGATTTAACCGTTCTCAATTTAACACTTAAAACCTAACGTTGCCGGTTGTGTTCCAAATTCAATTTCGCGCAGTTAAATCTACATGTAACCTCGCTCTCCACTGAAAAAAACAGAAGGCTACAACTGTCAAATATGTAGAACTACCCATTGTCAGGCTGATATTTGTGCATTTGTAATTATCCGTGACCAATAGACTTTCAGGTAGGGCGTGTGTACGCAGCAAACAAATGCATTATGGTTTTAATACTAAGGCATTAATGCGTTGTTTGTGTCATGTGTTGCGCTCATTGTTTCCTTAATTCACTTATGTTTAAGGGGTTGTGTGATGAAATAAAGCTTTTAAGTAAATCAATATATATTGTGACAAGTTAATCTATAGTTTACATCGAACGACAAAGCTGTGTATTTGCGGGAATGAGTAATAGGCGACAGAAAGCATGGGATGGTGTTATTAAACGTTTATATTCAAACCAAGAATCAGTATTCTTTACAATGTCAATATAGGTTTCTTTCATGTAACGCAATTCAGCAAAACCGTTTTTAGTAACAATGTATACAGGTTTGGACCTGTAACGTAGACATGTTCCAGATATACAAACGAATCAAAAGAAACAATACATTTTTTTAAAATATAAAGCATTCATGTAAAGTATTCACAAAGAGTCAGAGACTAATTGCAGTTGCGATATGCAAGTACACAAACTTTCAGTATGTAATGACAAATTATTCACAATTTGACTGAGCATCTTTCATGACACTGTCTTTGCTTTTCATGTATTTCATTTCACGATTGCATAATTGGAAACAGTATCTCAACAACCTCTGATTTTCATTTTATGAAGAAAAGTCAGTGGACTGTGACGAGAAAATAAAGTCGCAACATGATAGACTGCAAAATGGGATAGAGCCAACAGGATGGCGATAGCATATTTGTAGTGGTGGAATATTTTATCTGGTATTTGACACATTGCTTTGAAAAATAGAAACCAGAGTAAATTATGCCTGTGACATCTTCCTGTAGCTTTCAGTAGAGCAGCTACATATTCTATTTAAATGACAGCGATTTGCCAGTCTTTTCAACAAAATACAGGACCCAGGATCGTTGCAACAGAAAATGACTTTTCAGCACTTCAGATCAAGTCTGTTAAAGTTGTAGTGAGCAAAAAAAGCAGAAAATAATGTATCATGATTTCGGGTATTTGGGGATAATTGAAGTGACTGAAATGAGGAGAGATATCCTTATTTAAAATAATTGATAATGCATGAATTGTTTGCATTGGATGACCAGCGTTGCCAAGATAAGACAAATGATTTTGTGAAGCTGTGAAAGTCCTTTGAAAATGATCTCATTCTCTTACCACTTTGGTGAAATATGACTTCAAAGAAGTTGTATTGATGTTCAGTCATAGCACATTGTAGCACAAAACGTTCAGTCGAGAACTTTCACTTATGAACATGATTCTAATGTGGCACGTGACAGGTATGAAGTGGGTACCACGTGCCTCTCAGATGCCTTGTTTCAAAAGTCAATCCGGTAACAAAATTATATCCTGACCGATATGGTAAAGGTAATGCGCCATTTTTGATATATACTCAACAACAAAAGTTCCTGTGACACCAATATTTTAGTTTATTTTTGAAACAAGTAAAGTTTGGTTTTCAATATTGTAGTACATGTATGGAATCATGTCACAAAACGCAACTGCTAGAGAAAAGCATGCATTCCATGCATAAGTTGACTTTTATGCAAGCCCCGTGCATTTCACTACCCATGAATGGGTATAAAAACATTTGCGTTAACGGGATTCCATATGCATTGTTTAGCATCGTGCCGACAACAAACACTCAGAAAAACAACAAAATTACGAAATTATTCAACATTACGAAATGCCACGCCTGTCCGAAAATGAGCGTCTCCAAGCCGTTTGTATGCTTGAAGCAGGATCGAGTCAAAGTGATGTTGCAAGACAATTATTTAACGTCCACAGAAACACCATTTGGTGTTTATGGCAACGTTGGCAACAGACGAATGCAGTCAAAGACCATCCTCGGAGTGGCAGGCCACGCGTAACCAATAATCAACAAGACAACTGGATTCGAACAACACACCTACAAAATCGATTCCAGCCAGCAACAGTGACTGCAAGAAGCATCCCTGGCCTTCTACGAATATCTTCACAAACCGTTCGTCGTCTCCTCAGATGTGCAGAGATTGTCGCCAGAAGACCTGCCAGACGTCCTATTTTGACAGGAAACCACCGTCAAGCACGTCTATAGAGGTGCAGACAGCGTCTACGCTGGACGGCCATGCAGTGGGGACCAGTTCTGTTCACTGACGAGTCTCGTTTTCACCTCAGCCACAGCGATGGACGGATTCGAGTGTGTGTGTGTGTGTGTGTGCGCGCGTGCGTGCGTGCGTGCGTGCGTGCGTGCGTGCGTGCGTGTGTGTGTGAGTCCACTACTTTGTACACTGTTGTACCAAAAGCACTTTTGCCCTGACAACACGACCTGAGCATTTCTCCCGCTGTGTTAAAGTTAACATATCGACAATATAACTATAATGAGATGGGTTTCATTTTCTAACTTAGCTGTCAACGTCTCTAAATTCTAAATTCGACAATATATCCAACATATCACTACTTCCAAAGACAACCACAACCGCCAACCATCAGCATCATGGATTAAAATCTTGTTAGCTGTGTTTAGATGATTGACAAACAGAACTGTTAACTCAACAATACTTCCCAACAGCGATATTTTCTTGCAGTTTTGTCTTGTAAAGTTTACCCAGTCGATCCATTGAACCTATAGTTGTGACGATGGCAGCCAGCATAGTGTATTTTGTATTTTACAAAATCTGCCGATATACGAGATTGATTATTCTCTGGCGTTGATGTTTTCAACTCATTAAATGGGGCTCCCGGTGTTTATTGATACTACACCCTGCAGATTACCGTGCTATTATTCTTGTTAAAAGCATTATGCGATCAATCTGCTTGTTAGCGCTGCAGTGTCATACTGCGTTATCTCAAAAATGGAAAGAGTTCAGCTGTGGCTACTTTTGTTTCCTACAGTTATGTGCAATGTAACCTTCCTTTCTCCAGGGGATTTAGTGTCAGAATACTGCTCTAACCACAATCCCCTGTATCATCCGGTGCCAGTTTCAAAGTCCATTCTGGAAGTGTCTGTCAACTTTAATCTGCTACATATTGAAAATCTGGACGAGTCGAAACAAATGTTGACCACCACGGGGTGGTTCTTCTTCACGTGGACCCTTGAAGGTTTGTCATGGGATGAAGCTAATTTTCAGAATATCTCAAAGGTCCCTGTCTCTCCTAAAGACTTTTGGCTACCAGATTTGGTATTACAGAACGCTAACAACAACTATGGGCGTCTTGGGGGCGAACATCTTCCAGGCATTATTAGGAGCAATGGAACCATGGAGTGGTACGCCATAGATCGTCGTTCAACGTCATGTGCTATAGATGTCACCAGCTTCCCATTTGACAATCAACGCTGTTCCTTCCAGCTGCTACAGTGGATTACAACCACTTCGGAGGTTAACTATACATTTGGCAATGTACCCATATCCTATATCTCATATAAAGACAATGGTGAGTGGGAGGTTTTAGGTTCGTTTATAGAAGAATATTATCTGCCTGATGGGATGTATCAGGTCCTGGAGTTGGGACTCATCCTAGCTCGACGTCGAGCTTACTACATACTTACCGCCGTTCTGCCTGCTTGCATCCTATCTGGTCTCAATCTAATGGTGTTTCACGTGCCCCCGGGATCGGGGGAGAAGATGACCCTGTGTGTGTCTGTATTGTTGGCCTATGCCGTGTACCTGGCCTCCATCAACTCCTTCTTACCCTCTGTGTCCGACCACGTGGCTCTCTTCAGCATCTACCTCCACTGCATGTTTGTCCTCAAGGCTCTGACTGTTATGGCAACAGTCTTTGTCCTACATCTTTACTCAGCACTGCCCAAATCTACAATAAGGAAACAGCTGACAAAACATCTTTCTCCCAGGCCAAAGAAATACACACCTGATTCCAGTTTTACTGATAATCTTCAGCAAGGAAATAGTTGCAGCGATGTTACTGTGAAACCTAGCAATAATGTTGACGACGTCACACACGTCCTGCATGACGAACAGTGGGGTGAACTTGTGAAAAAAGTGGACTATATGTTCTTTTGTATTTTCTTATTGTTGTTCATTTTGTCGACAGTTGGCGTTTTCTGCGCAATTGCATCCAGGCAAGAGTAATTAAGAACATATTACTCTTTTAGTCATGCAGTAACAAGGCGTGCTGGACATATTTTTTTTCACGTTTTCAAAGACGAAGTATCAATTGTATTGTTAGCATTGTTCAGGCTCTGTATTTCTTAGTTTGATTATTGGTTATAACATTTGATCAGCTGTCTCACAATTGTCTCGTGTTTCTTTAAATCAACTTTGCCCTTTAATACATATTCTACCTTGAATTTGAAAAGTACTCGAATCTGATTGGTCAACCAGAGGTTATCGAATCACAATGACCCCACTGATTGAAACAGTCGAGTTTATGCCCGCATCACAGCGGAATGAAAATTTATAGACAACTACTTCTTTTTTCAGTCACGGTCGGTAGCCATTTTCAAATAATATATACACAATTTCATGTTACAAAATGTGATATTGCAGTTATTACAATATTCAAAGGATCTGTGGCAATACATTTTGTGTAGACCATACGATAGAACCATAAAAAGAGAATGTATTTCAAGTTTTGTGGGCAAAAGAGGGCTTGAAATTTGGAGCTTTCTGTCTACGACTGTGACGTCATATGTTTGCCGTACAATGAGTGATAAGACGCCATAATAGTGACGTGCGCTGTAGGCTCGCTTAGTTTCTTTTAGGGGTGCCTACTTCATGTTAGCTAACACGCTGCTCTACTACATGATTTCAATGTCTGCCCTATGTTCGAGTGAGGTATTACGATGTAAAAAAGTGCTTGAGCATGTACAATGCAATAGTTTGCTTGAATGGCGTTGTCAGATCGACAACCAACTCAGAACAATGGACTCAGCCAATGCCGCTTTTCTCATCATATTTGCAAACAACGTTTTATATAGTCGTGGTAGAAGGGAGATAAACCCACTGTGTTGTCAATGTAGAGCTACGTTGCCTGTTGATTCAACCACGCTAAATGTAACCCATAAAGCCTCACGTTGCCCTTTGGGTTCCAAATTCAATGTTGCGTGGTTAAATCTACAGGTATTGTCTCAATACAAGGTCATTAATTGTTTGTGTGATGTGTTTCCCTCATCTTTCCTTCATGTGCTAATGTATAAAGGGTTGTGTGCATGAAATAAAACTTCCAAGTAAATCAGTAATAAGTTTTGACGAGCTCACCTATAGAATGAATCAGATGATAAACTTGTGTGTTTGAGGGAATGAGAAATAGGAAAGAACGTATGGAGCGGTATAATTTTACGATTGTATTCAAACTAAGAATCAATAGCACTCTCAGTGTCAATATAGTTTGTAATACACACACGCCGCGATATAACTGGAATATTGTTAAAAGCGGCGTTAAACCCAACTCACTCACTGAAATACACACAGATTCTTCATGCATCTATTCACGTTCAGATTTTAAAGATTTTATGTTACAATTAGGCAAATAAACTCGATTGAACAATAGCGTTTTCAGTAAAATGATCATAATTGTAGGTTACAAAATGCGAAGATGCAGTTTCTACAAAGTCAAAGGATTTTGGACAATACATTTAGTGCAGAAAATACGATAAAAATATACAAAGAAAATTAATTTCAAGTTTTGTGGACAAAAGAGAGCATGATATTTGGAGCTTTCTGTCTACGACTGTGACGTCATGTCTTACAATGAACCATATGACATCATAATAGTGACGAGCGGTCTAGGCCTGCACAACTTCCTTTCGGGTGACTGCTTCATGTTAACTAAAACGTTGTTGTGCTTCATGCTTTCAATGCCTGCGCTGTGTTAGAGTGAGGTATGACGGTGTGTCAACCCTGCTTGAACATGTACAAAGCCAGTGCCGCTTTACTCAATATATTTGCTTATGTCGTTTTATTTAGTCATGGTAGAAGGGAGATAAACCAACTGTTCTTTTTAATGAAGAGCTAGGTTTCCAGTAGGTTAAACCAGTCGGTTTATTTCCAAAGTACATCTGTCTAACTACGAATTGTCATTTTGATACGTGTCATTAACCTTGGTTTTCCATTACCAACAGACAGGTAAATCGTTAATAGAAAGTACGACGTGTTTCACTCATCTTTCCTGAACACTTTAACGGTTATAGTGTTGTGTGCATGAAGTACAGACTTTTAGTTAATCAGTATATATTGCGACGACTACCTACAGACTGAATCGACTTACAATCGTTTATATTTGAGGGAATGAGAGAGATTCGACAGAAAGCGCTAGGTGGCATGATTAAACAATTGTATTCAAACTAAGAATCAGTATTACTTACAATGTCAATATAGCTTGTAAGAAATACATGCACATGTACAGTCTTGTAAAGATGGGTTACTGACCATGCCTTCAAAGGAACTAGAATTAAAGGAAGTAATATACTCAACAACAAAAGTTCCTGTCACCAATATTTTAGTGTATTTTTAAACAAGTAAAGTTTGGTTTTCAATATTGTAGTACATATATGGAATCAAGTCACAAAAACGCAACTGCTACAAAAAAAACATGCATTCCATGCAAAAGTTGACTTTTATGCAAGCCCCATCCATTTCACTACCCAAGAATGGGTATAAAAACATGTGCGTTAACGGGATTCCATATGCATTGCTTAGCATCGTGCTGACAACAACCACTCAGAAAAACAACAAAATTACGCAATTATTCAACCTTACGAAATGCCACGCCTGTCCGAAAATGAGCGTCTGCAAGCCATTGGTAAAGCAGGATCGAGTCAACGTGATGTTGCAAGACAATTATTTAACGTCCACAGAAACACCATTTGGTGTTTATGGCAACGTTGGCAGCAGACGAATGCAGTCAGAGACCATCCTCGGAGTGGCAGGCCACGCGTAACCAATAATCGACAAGACAACTCGATTCGAACAACACACCTACGAAATCGATTCCAGCCAGCAACAGTGACTGCAAGAAGCATCCCTTCACAAACCATACGTCAGGGATTGTCGCCAGAAGTCCCACCAGACGTCCTATTTTGACAGGAAACCACCGTCAAGCACGTCTACATTGGTGCAGACAGCGTCTACGCTGGACGGCCATGCAGTGGGGACAAGCTCTATTCACTGACGAGTCTCGTTTTCACCTCAGCCACAGCGACTGACGGATTCGAGTGAACCGACGTCGAGGTGATCGTTACGTCAAACATTGTGTCATGGAAGAAGATCGGTTCGGGGACGGCAGCGTTATGGTATGGAGTGGGATAACAGCAAGACAGAGGGCCCGTTTGATAGCGGTAGAGGGAAATCTCAATGGACAGCGCTACCGCGACGAGATCATCGGCCCTGTTGTTCTGCCGTTTTTGCGTCGTCATGGCCGAGGCATTACATTTCAACATGACAACGCCCGGCCGATCAACTTGTTCAGGATTCTTCAACAAAACAACGTGAATGGCCGGCTCGCTCCCCAGATCTCTCACCAATCGAGCACATGTGGGATGAGATGCATTGGCGCCTTCGACGTCAACCAGGTGTTTCACAGACTCACACAGGACTTTGTGCGACGCCTGGTCCATTCAATGAGACGAAGATGTGTTACTTGCATCGCAACCAGAGGTGGACACACACGCTATTGATTTGTAAACTGACATTTTGGCATGTTCATTTTTTTTAATGAAATCACGCATTTTCTGAAGTCAGTATGGCAAATTAAACCATTTGAACACTTACAGGAGTCTTTTATCTGTTGCAAACCGAAATTGTTTCAGATTTGGTAAAAAACATAACTTTGCATTAAATCTTATTCAATGACACAGGAACTTTTGTTGTTCAGTTTATTTATGTGTCAAATTTCTTTGGAAGGCAGTAATCAGGGTGAGTTATGCATCTCTAATACGAATATCACTTACATCTATTTTTTTTTAAAGTTATCTGTGTGAGAACTTGAAATATCGCGCAAGTGTGACTTTAACTTTGTCGGATACAGCGTGTCCAAAACAAAATGTACCAAAATTAAGTAATGGTAAAAGAGCAGTCACTGATTCTGCACAGAAAATTAAAAGCAAGAAAACATTCAGGATATTATAAATGATTATATTATTATATTATTATTATAAATGTTATTCTTTTAACAAAAAAGCCATCACTGACCCAAGAGCACGGGTATGGTGCTGTCTAACCTAGAAACATAATCGAGGAGAATCGGGATTCGAACTTACGATCATAGGTTTCTGGCGTGCCAAAGGGAGACAACTCTGCACAGCGCCTAAGACGACTGGGAGTTAAGGTGTTTTTAAAAGATTCAGATATTCGAAAGTCATGCTGATAGTTACTTCGCACTTGCATTTAGACGAACTGTCATCATGTCTGTAAGATATCTCTTAATAATTTTATAGCTACACTGTCTGCTTTTCCGAATCTTTCAGCTAGTTTATCTAATATCTGATGGTTACTCTATATGTTCAGCGACTTGGTTGGTTACATTCTATGATGAAGCTGCTTTTATTATCACTCGCTGGTTCGTCTGGTCCAAATTCAATCGTTTACAGGCCAAAAGATAAACAAGAAGTTATCATTCACTCGCGTCTTTAATTTTAAATTCGAAACATATACAAGCATCGAAAAGTCAACGTCTCAAATGTCCGCCGATACAGATCAGATTGAGTCCCCACAGGACAGACATTGGTACAATCATTGTCAAAATGTAATAAGCTCAACGACGAGCAAGGATCAACTCATAAATGAGAAATTGATATTTACCTTCATAGCTATAATGTTCTCGAACTGAACACGGCCCTATTTCCCACTCACCGTGTTCGTCATATGACCGAAATGTGATGGGTGGGTCATTAAAGGTGTAGTTCACTTCAGACTGAATGATATCCACTATGACAAACGACAAGTCGAACGGGAAACGGGTGACGTCGATCTTACAGGAAGTGACGTGGCTTTTTGTTGCGAACCACTCACTCCAAACAGTGACCGGAAATGAATGCTCGCTAAGATGACAAAATTTGTCAATGGCATTAAACTACATTTGATCCTCACCTCAGTAGGTACATTCATCCGGGAGATATACTGATATTTTGTTTCATTCCAAGAGAATCCTTTCAAGTCCCACAATAAGTAAAAGCTGGCAGTGCTCGTCAGCGCCTGTGTGTTGTCATCCAAATCGTCTAGATGAAGAACATCTTTTTTTCAAATTTGAGTACAGTCATGTGACTACGTTAGACAAACACTCACCCAATGAAAGAATAACTCAATTGATGCTGACGTTAAAGAAAGTCATGACTGCAAGAGTTGGTGAAGATGGCGTTGATTAGTCCAAACTGTGACCATCAATGGCGCCAAAGAAAACCCAGTTAAAGACACAATATATGTTGCACAAACAAGTACCACTATACTCCTTAACAATTTGTCGTGGCCTTCTAGCATACCAAACTCGTGAGCGAAGATTCCAGCCATATTACATGGATCATACATACATCATAACTTCTTCCACTACTCTGATCCTTTACCTCCATAACTAAGCCACACCTTTTTTCCAAATAAGAAGTAAAGCACCTTCCCTCCGTCATTTCCCTTGCCTTCTCATTGCATTAGAAAACAACGTGTGACAGAAGGCAGTGGCACCGTTGTCCCTGTGGTTCGCAAAATCCCATGTGAGATACACATGCATGCATGAGATGCTCCTACTGTGCGTGTCTTCTAATTTTATCCCTGCTTGATGACACAACACAAAGGGCGTACTTGTTTCCCAAATAAAATATGTATACCAAACCAGTTTTAGTTTTTCATCATTAACATTTATGGGCCTGAACATGTTATTTTGCTTGAGACAGACAATATGTTTTTTGGTTCTTGCAAACATGCATTAATTTTCTACAGTTTGGAGATGTGGTCTATGGAACTAATTGATAAAATCAAACAACACACAATGAACATGTGAGGAATTGTTTCAGTTGTAATATTGGTGTACGACAGGTCGAAACATTATCAACCGTTTTGTTTGCATTGTACCTAAATGATCTGGAAAACGTTCTCTCTGAAAATGGTTTTAATAGACTGGAAAGTGTAAATAACTGTATTATCGACTCGCTTGGTTTCTAAACAAAACAAAACAAAATATGATATGCTGACGACACTGTGTTAATAAGAGAAATTCCAGATGATCACAAAATGCTTGACTCTATTTGAAGAATACTGTGAACTCAAAGTAAATGTATATAAGACAAATGTTGTAATATTTTGTAAATGATCGTCAAATAAGGCGTACAATGTTATGTTAAATAATAATATTCTCCAGATTGTGAAAGAATATGTATATTTTGGTATGTTGTTTACAAACACAAGAAGATTTTATAAAGTCCAGTATATATTGACAAGTCAGGCAACAAGGGCTATGTATGCAGAACAATTAGACTGTTAGAAAAACCTATGGATTGTCAGCTGAAACGTGTTCAGCCCATATTGCTATTTGGTTTAGAGGTACTTTGAGAAAAAATACTATAAGAACGTGTACATTTAAAATTTTATAAATATGTACTTAATCTAAAACAGTTAATGTCAGGTTGTATTGTCATGGTTTAAACTTAAGGTTGAAACAGTTCTGATTGATCAGTCTATTCAACATTGGAGAAATTTCTATTTCATCAAAAGGCCATTACAATAATACATATACAGAGATACCTTCCCTCGAGCCATACTACCTATTATTACCGTCTAACATACGTACATGTATATGTCTACCGCTCTTTAGAACTTCTAATCACAGGTTACTTGTTGAATCTGGGGGATGGCACGATGTTGAAAAAGGTATGCGCATGGACCATTAGACGAAAAGTGTGGACCTTTCTCTGAATCGATATTGTGATTAATTAGAAGAAATCTTCGTCGTCTTCTTCTTCTCGTCTTTGTTCTTCTCCTTCTGAACAAAAACCTGTGTGACAGACAAGCCACCTTCTGAAGATAACTTGCCATGAGAGTCATACAAGCCTCGGCCAAATTCATCAGCATTGCTCGGTTATTCTTTAAGTTAAAAACTTGCAACGAATCATTGCTACTTCTTTATAATATTGTGGGATTCACTATTTTGAGAGCTATGTAGACAACGTGGTTTGATAAAGTCATGTTACTAATGTAGAGAATGAACCATATTTTTAACATCTGTGTTATCATTATCCAAGATTGTGACAAACATTTGATACCTGAGAAACGACAGACGAAAGCCGAGTTAAATGATTGCTCAAGACAAATATCTTCCCTGTCACGACTTGGAACACGAGTCGCCACCAGGGTCGCGTCATTGTAAAGGATTATTTTCTCATTGAACATTCTGGAACATTTTCATCCTGTGACAAAGAGTTTCCTTTGTAGCTCAGTTGCGTTTCATTATAGAATATCGCCTTGATATTGCTGTTAGAAGGATGGACGAAATGTCACTGTGAGGATAAAGTTAGCTAAAATTCACACCTTAATATGTTTTTTTCGGGCATTAGCTTGCTTTTGGTGACATCCACATATGCGGTCGGCTGTTAAAAAATTGACATTTATTGGGACAAAAACTAATAAAAGAATAGAAACGAAACAATACTAATTCTCTCATCAAATGAAGCCGGGGCGGTCGGGTAGCCTAGTGGTTAAAGCGTTCGCTCGTCACGCCGAAGACCCGGGTTCGATTCCCGACATGGGTACAATGTGTGAAGCCCATTTGTGGTGTCCCCCGCCGTGATATTGCTGGAATATTGCTAAAAGCGGCGTAAAACAATACTCACTCACTCACTCAAATGAAGCCGCCTCCGTGGTGTTGTGGTAGAGCGTCCGCCCGGAGAGCGGAAGGTCCGGGGTTCGATCCCCGGCCGCGTCATACCAAAAGACGTTAAAAGATGGTACTTGTTGTTACCCTGTCTGGCGCATTAAGGGGATAAAGCAAGGACTGGTCGGAGTCAGTATACTGTGTCTGAGTGGGGTATTCATGTTATCTCAGTGTCTCAGTGAGCTAGCACTTTAAATCGGCATCAGTCCAGACTAGTACAAGCAGCAACAAACACACACACAATGTGCAATAATCTTGGACGCGACGTTAAACCCAATTTCACCTCACCTCACCTCATCAAATGATTTTTTCCATGGAAATAAACAAACACTGTTTTATACAACTTGTGTGAGTGGCGGGTGCTACCATAAGGGCGGGGCATGCTTACCCTTTTCGCCAATACCTGTTGCCATCACTGACAACTTCAAGTATGTTTTTCTGTTACAATACTTTTATTCTAAAGCTATTCAACACTTCAAAGTCAAAGTAAGTTATAAATTAAAGCGACCCTTCCTATATTCAAAAGAAATCTCTGCTAAAAAGGTCCTTTGTATCAAACGCATGTGTTCATGAGTCACTATCAATAAAATAGTGATGATGCCAGCAGTTCCCGAAAATGTGAGCGTATCCTGCCAAACATTGTCACAAACACAAGCAGAGGCATCAAGGGTACACCTGAACAAACACGGGAACATTTGGTACATGTCAATATGCATCAGACACCATTTTGTTCAACGATAAGTCAAACTTCAAAATGTATTTCACACATCTACCATATTGGATCGGAAGCTTCTTGGTCAAACTCTAACTGATAATACCAGGTGTTCGCGACAAGGTGAGTGTATCCTGTCCCATCGGTAGCTCATACAGAGGCAGCAAGTGATCACCTGAACAAACACGGGAACATTTGACAAATGTCAAAATAGGGGATTGTATCGGGCATCCTTTTGATGTCCTCTGCATGTCTACAATAAGCGATACCCCCGAAGCTTATCGTTAAGTTCATGTTTCTAGGTTAATTGACAAAAACACATTTAGAATTTGATTTAATGATCAATACAATAATGTGACCATGGTGTCTAGCCGAGAGTGCCACATTTCAGAAATGGCTATTGCCGGTAGAGCCACATTTTCAGCTGAGTGCATTTCACCTATTCTAGCGGGTAATTAATTAATCCGATTACCGATACCTGTATATGAGTGTCCCACATTTTAATTATACTCCTAATTTAATACTCCCAGACTGAGGGAGGCGACCTGTTCCTACACCGTGTTAGTGACGACATCCTCATCTTCACTACAGAAAAGAACTTTGAACATTTGTGTACTGCAGACATTGTATTTTGTGATGGTATATTTTATGCCTGTCCCAAGTTGTTTGATCAGATTTATTGTTTACATGCTGAGGTATTTGGCCATATGTTTCCATTAGTTTACTGTTTGTTGTCCAATCGAACAAAAGAGTGTTATGTCAACATGTTTCAGTACCTATGCGATTTTGCTAGTAGAGGAGGTCTAGAGTTTGCACCACTTACAATTCAGTTGGACTTTGAACGTGCAGCTCACAATGCCGTGACTGATGTATTTCCTGGGACATTAGTTAGAGGGTGTTTCTTTCACTTCACCCAATGTATCTGGAGGAGGGTGCAGAAAGAAGGTCTGGTGATGGACTATAAGGAAGATGAGGAGGTGAAGAAGCTGGTGAGAAGAGCTGCTGCCCTCCCTCTAGTACCTCGTGACAAAGTGGATGATGTGTGGCTTGATGCCATTGCTGACTCTCCTGCTGGCCCTAAAGTGACTGCCTTCATGGACTACGTGACAACCAGTTGGGTTCAAGGAGGGGCCTTCATGCCAGAGATTTGGAACCATTTCGAAAACCAAGGCCACCGTACCAACAATCCCTTGGAAGGGTGGCACAACAAGATAAAGAAACTTGCCAAGAAGTGCCACCCGAACATCTACGAGGTAGTGAAGCTATTTCAGCGAGAGCAGTCACTCAAAGAGGTTGCAGTCCTGAGACTCTCTCACCAGCGGTCAGAACCTTCACGAAGAAAGAAGTACAAGGCATGTATCGATGCATGTATTGCAGTAATGCAGTAATGACATTAAATCCATTATGATATTCATATGCTATTCATATTCATCAATGTAAAGTTTTGATGAATATGTTATCCTTGTTGAATAATAAATGAGAAAACAAGACTTGTTTTGTTATATACGGTAACCTGTTAGAATCACAAAGCATGTTTTGACAGCATAGCCGCGAGAGCCACATTATACAATCACGCAACCATAACCATTGCCGCGAGAGCCACATCAATTTGGGCTATCTATTTTCGAAATGTGGCTTTGCCGGCCTGTAACCGTGACCATTTATAGCTAGTGCCGATGAATAAACATCAACTCAGACTTTTAGACGTCATGGTTAACTTTTGTTGTGAATAAGACAAACATAATACTTTTTTTACATACTTCAGTGTGAAGTTGGGAAAGTGATATTTTCATTGCAGTGAACATAACTATTGTCATACAAGAGTTACCTCCACGCAAATTGTCCCCTTTTATCGTATTTGTCTGACTTCCTTTTTACGTAAGTTCCATATTGACAAGGCAAAATAATGAGAGATGGGGATTTACCAACTTCATATCGCTTCCTGCCGTGTGTTTTTCTCATGCAAATGTTTCCTTATAAACTGTACATTTCTCATTTAACTCGTCAATCAAGACCGTTCGTTTCGCAGAGCGTCATTTTTGTTACTTGACCAGCGTGTATTCCTTCGGTTCTAACATTGGGCTCGTAGCTTTCAAGAATAAGTTGATTTTGTATACACTCATATCCTAATGTATGACAAAGAATTTCAGTGACCTCAAATATAATTTAATACTATTGTTTATATTTTTCAGATTTTGCGAACTCGGAGCTACATTTTGAGAATTTACGTTTACGTTTTGTAAGGAAAAAAATAAATTTTCAGGTAGATAAATACACAACAAGTTTATTAAAAATAGGATATTCCATGTGATTCTTGAAATATCATGTTTCTCTCATCTCGTGACTACGCCACTCGTGAAAATATCTCCCTTCCCACGTCATTTGATGAGAGAAACATGATATTTAACTTGACACATGAACTATCCTCCATTTATTGTAAGATACTCAATGATACTACAAAAGTGGGGGTTAAAGTGAAAATATAGAAAGTATTTCACATAATGACTTGTCATTTGGAAGATAACCTAAAGTGATGCAGTTTCTTTATTTAGTATCACATGGATATGGTGCTGATAAACCAAGACCTCACTTCAGTATCACACTGATATACAAAGACATCTCTTCAGTATCACACTGATATGGCGCTGATAAACAAAGACATCACTTCAGTATCACACTGATATGGTGCTGATAAACAAAGACATCACTTAAGTAATCACACGGATATAGTGATGATAAACCAAGAATTCACTTAAGTATCACAAGAATATAATGATAAGAAGCAAGGCATCACTTAAGTATCACGCAGATATAGTTCTGCTAAACCAAGACAAAACTTTAGTATCACACGGATATAGTGCTGATAACCGAGGCATCACTCAACATCACAAAGATATACTGCTAAGAGAGCAAGACATCACTTTAGTATTACTTGGGTATAGTGCTCATGAGGCTGGAGTTATTATCAGGAAGAACTAGGATTCGGACCCTCAGGAACGCATTGTCATGCCATGGATCACGAGTACATTTTATCAGCTCAATGATTCTTCTCAAAAATGTCCTTCCACCCTCAACAACCATGCTTGCCCAACTCAGCTTTCCAATTAGACTTTTTGAGTTGACGTTTGCTTGACCACTTCCCGGTGGAGTAGTCTTCCACTAACTGTTGCAAGTCCTTAAATGTACTTTCCTGTAAGGCTAAGTTGCACATCTTAGTAATTATAAGTATTCCTACAGATCTCAACTCCATACCCAGTGAAAGGCCCTTCGAACACTAGCTAGAGTAGGATAGTTTTTTAGGACTGATAGATGGAGTAGCACTGCCCATCTGACGAAGCATCTTTGCATTTGCCGAGCTAGCTTAAGGTATTAATTGGATGTCACGGATGTCGTGTGCCGGGGTGCCTCATCGAAATGTTTCCTGCACACTTTTTGCTCTGTACTACATGTAATACAACAAGACACTTCCACAAACGTACTCCGATGAAAGCCGACAGACGCCTTATTCATACTTGAGATAATCTAGAGTCTTGTCTTTTCCGAACTCTTCTTTTGAGATTAATTGTCGGAGAATACATATCCTCGCATTTGTCCACATTTCCTGTGTAACTTTGCTGTTGCAAGATCTTCTGAAATCTAAAGAAACGCCGTCTACTTATTCCACACATTTGGTATCACTATTCAACGAATCAATCCACAAATAATCAAGAATGTTACGCTTTTTGCCAGTCGTACTTTGAGTCGAGACCCCAGCAGACGATAAGACGGTTGACGTCCACCATCTTGATTCACGGTGACATCTCATGACCGTGCCAACCTGACTTGACGTGCACTGATTTTGGCTTGTAACTTGCTATGCTTAGTTTCCAGTTGCAAACGCCTTAATTTCGCTTCTAAAATCTCACATTCATCTTGCAGAGCTTTAGCACTATCGCCTGGAAGATAACCCATATCATATTGTGCCCTTTGCGTTGGAATTCCCGCCATGAGCAAGTCCGATTGCCTGGCACTTGGTGATGAACTCACTTTCTGATTGCTTGGGGTCTTTAGAGCATCTGGATGATCGGCATCTTGACCCCTGTATCTTTCCATTTTGTTTTAGATCTTCACACCACAGAGTATGTGGAATAAACATAAGAACGACAAAAATGTGCTAGTGAGCACAAGATGCGGTCTTGTTGCTTGCGTTTTTAAAGTGTGGAGGACGCCACTTGGTAGTAAGGGGCAGTAACTCTACTAGCTTGGCTGCACACGAACATGAAATACTTTCCAAGCTCCTTACAGCGATAGCCCAACCGCTGAGCTCGCTCTCTATACTGTCGCTGCCACCAGTCAAAGTGATAGGTGGCCTGAACCATGCTTGGAGTTGAACTCTCAGCTGACTGACCATTATGTTTACAAACAAGTGATGACTGCTGTGACGCCTAAGTCTCTTACAACAGCTTAATTATTTTCTTTGTTTGTTAATTTGAATTTCTGTTTCATTTCAGCTATCATGTAATTGGTATAGTAAGAATATAAGGGAGAAGTTGGTTGATTTTCCGTGAGTCTGCAATTTCGAACCAATCCGATCAAACAAACAAATAGGTAAATCATTTGGGAAATGTGGTAAACCTTTTAACAAAAGCTGTGACGGCATTCCCAAAGACATAAACAAGAGTATGGACTACATAAAAGTTACTACATTTAGGGTTGGAGGACAAATGTCAAGACATATTCTTGTAAAGGCCGCGCCCACACTGGTGGCAACGATGTTACTGAGAATGGTGTCACGCCAAGGAAGGAGCTTGGATACTTTCGGTGCAAGGGAGGTAGCTCTTACACACGGTTAAAAACAGTTTTATGCAAATAAAACAACACTTTAGTCATTGCGACAACCTTGTGAATATCCGGGTTTGAATTTGTCTCCAGCAACCCATACTTGTTGTCAAGAGGCAACTGACGGGATCGCGTGGTCATACTCGCTGACTTGGTTGATGCAGCCATTGATGCTCGTGATGTCATGTGCTGGATTGCCTGGTCCATACTCAAATATTTACAGACCACCGCCATATAGCTGGCATTATATGGTATGATATGATAAGATATGATGGGACAAGCTATGGCATTGCTAATGTGTTGTGTGATATGACATGTTGAAATGTGATACAATATAGTTGTGATATATGGTACGATGGTATGTATAGTATGTTATGATAATGTTATATGAAATAATACTATATAGTATGATCTTATAATAATGATACAATATGATATGATGTTATAGAATATGTTGTATGATATAACAAGTTGTGATATGGTAATATAGAAATTATGAAATTACAGGGTATGGTATTGTACTGAATGTGTGAAATTATGTGACTGCGTTGAAATGCGAGGTGGAATGACGTGAGATGATCTGGTGAGATATGTACATAAATTGTATAAAACTGTATATTCTTCAACTTGTACTATAGGCCTGTGGCCTCTTCAGTATGTGAAATAAAGAAAGAAATTCGAGTGCGACAGGGACACTTGAATAGACAGAGGCAAGGTTAGGAAGACATTAACCACGGCAGGTTCCGTTATAGCTCAATGCATGGCATAACAGAATATCATTTTTAACCAAATGCCACATGAACGGATGATGTTGAACAGACACATGAAAGAAATTCATTTTGAGAATACATTTTATAAAACCATGTATATGTGATATACAGCCAGTGTTATTTCATTTGTGTTTTCGTCCAGCCATATCTGATCAGTGATTGGGTCAGCTTTACGTAAACTTACTCACCCAATGAATTCAATGAAAGTATGACATACAATAAACTGACAGAAGGAAATGCTATAAAATGCAGCAACGATAAGTAGATAGATATAAATAGTATGTTGCTGAAGGTCTAGTTTTGGTAGAAATGGTGTGTCTAGCTCCTAATGCTCGATTCCATGAGAATAGACTCATTTGCGGTCTGTAAATAATCGAATCTGGACAACACAATGTGGTGGCTGACAGCATGAGCATCGATGTACGCAAATGGGATACGATGACATGCATCAACGAGCCTGATAATGCCATCTCGGTAGTCGTCTCTTAAGACAGCCAAGTGTTACTGAAATAATCAACAACACATTTTATTTTTGATGAACAACTTATAATGTTTTGTGAATAATTTAAAAGGATTTTCTGTTTCAGTTTGCCAACACAATCTGTGCTTGACTCCCGTTGTACAATAGTGAACATACCGACAGTATAAATATCATGAGATGGGTTTCGTTTTTTAAGTTTCAACAGGGCCTTGTTTACATTCGATAAAACAAAGACTGTAAAACTGCAACATCGTGGATGCCAGTCGTTTTAACAACTTGACAAACACAACTGTCAACCTGTAATTATCTGACACCTCCAATTCAAAATAGTCAACACGGCTATCCCACAATTTATCTAGTAATGTTTTCTCGATCGGTGCAAAATATGTTGTAACGCTGGCATCCGACACATTGGACAGTGTTTTCACATAACTACATACTATAGATTAAAGTGCTTAGATTCTCGTTGGAAGCATTACGTGATCAAAGTGCTGATGTTAAACACCGAAAGCCTGAAACTTTTTACAAACTTCTATTAAACTCTGGAATCGACTGTTTTCTTCTGAAACTGGCTGTTAGCGTATCGTTGGCGAGGCACGCGACCAGTAATGATATTGCGTCACCCGCGTGTCCCAAGGTGACCATATCGCCCACGCGCCATAAGCTCGTGTTCAAGACGTAATTATGGTAGTAAGCTCGCGTCAACATCGTATCATCCCCGTGACAAGGACGCAGGCTGCTCTTCCCAGGAAATTAAAACGTATTGTGCTCCTATAATTCTTAGTCACATGATGTCTACCGTGCAATTCAACGGGTCACAAATACTGCACGAGGTCGTTACTACGAACAATACCGAGCACAACACGATTATAACATGAGCAAGATACGATGTGACACGTGTACAGGAGATAATTTGAACATGTCCAAAATATCTCCGACATCGTGAACTAACCACGGTATCTCACGATGATTATCACGAGCACATAAGGAGCTAAGTACGAGTATATCACGATCTTTCACACGAGCTTAACATCGTGATATATCGAGGCCAACATCGCCTGAGATGCGACAGAAAGCACGGGGTGTATAATTAAACGAGTGTATTCAAACTAAGAATCAAAATCACTTCCAATGTCAATATAGCTTGTACTACTCACAACTGGCTGATGTACAAGTTCACAAGACAGTACAGTGTACAGTGTTGTAAAGATGGGCTTCTGACCATGACTTCGACGAACCATTCCAGTGTTTGGCCTTCCGCCACATGATCATGTGAGTTTCAGAGCATTCTGATACTATCATTCTAACAAAAACATACATATGATCATATTATGTTAGAAAGACAACCAATTATATGAGTGTAACTTTCGAAAGATTTAGTGTAACAATTGAGCAAATAAACGCAATTCAACAAAACCCTTTTCAGTAATAACGTGTGCGGTGGCTTGAAGCTTTAACACAGCCAATGTTCACACATTCAAATGAAACAAAACATACAATGCATTGTAAAATAAAAAACATTTATTTATTCACAGATAGGAAGTGACGTATTTCAGTTGCAATATGCTGGTTCACAAACCTTCAGTAAGTTTTAAAAAGTAACACATCATTCACAACTGGATTGATCTTCTGTCGTATTATATCTCATAACTGCATTCTTGCAAACACCACCCCCATCTCAACAACCTCTGAATTTATTTTATGAATAAAAGTCAGTGGATTGTGATCTGACAAGAAAATATGGCAGCACCACGATAGACTGTAAAATGGTACAGAGCTAACAGGAGAGCGACGGTATATGTGTAGACCCACACAGGAGATTAGGACCCATGATCGTTGTTACCGAGAATGAATTTTCTCTCTCTAAAACTGGTCAGTAAAAGTTGCAGTGAGCAGAACAAACACATTATATATTTATCACGGTCTTGGTACTTGATAGTTGCAATGAATGAAAGGGTGAGATACATCCTTATTTAAAATTCTTGTATTTGCATTAAGTGGTCAAACACTCTTGTGAGAGTAGTTCATCATGTCTTTTGAAGTGAGGATTTCCCCTTGGACACATCGTTTGCATAGCGTTATGTTTCTCCAAACTACCTTGCCAAGAAGTCGTTATGGAAATCCTTCAGAAATGATCTCATTCGTCAACCATTTTGGTTCAAGCATTCAACGCGGCGTTGTGATCTTCAAGTGATCAACACTCCGATCGCCTTGTTTCTATCAACTTCGCTGGACCCTTTTTCTTACAAATAATCAGAGATAATCAATAGATAAAGATTGGAAAGACTCCCTGTGTTGTTAGGTGAAGTGCCTTGTTCTTTTAAACGTAACCGAGCAAGGTATTTAACATATGTCTGTTGTTACTGTACTGGATATTTTCACTACGTGGATGGGCAGTGTTTTGCCTATAATTATAAGGTTATTGACAATGCTGACACAGACAAAAATGACGACATAATTACTGTCTTAAATACTTGATCCATGACTGTTCCATGTTATCACAGATTATGAAATTGTAATTTGAATGGCATTATCACATATATGTGAATCTATCTTTTCCTTGTAAGTATCTTCGTTCTTGTTAACTTGTGTCTGGTGGGGTACTTAACGATCACTGCGTTGGTTCGTCACGCCGAAGACCAGGGTTCGCTTCCCCACATGGCTAAAATGTGTGAAGTTCATTTCTGGAGCCCCCGACGTGATATTGCTGGAATATTCCTCAAAAAAGGCGTAAAAACCATAATCACTCACACACTCACTCACTCTTGTTAACTTGGAGGTTCAACCCATGTGTGCCTGATGACTTCAATGTAATTGTTGAATAGTTGTAGTATGAAAGATGATTTTTTACGAGAGATGTTCTAGAAAATAAATAATTGAGACGTAAGTCATTTAACTTATAGTCCCTCTGGTGTCAAAAACGTGTTCAAGTCATTCCGAGACGCCTGTCGTTGGTAATCATCTTCCTCAGCTTTCGTCTGTCTCTTCTTAGGTGTTTATCACAGGTCGTAGAAAACGATACCAAAATAGATGACAAGAGATGTGATGCCTTCTACGCATTACATGATTTGTCACAAGAACGTTGTCTTCAAAGCTTCAAAACGGTTATGAGTAAGTGTGAAAAATATTCTTATAGAATGTCAGCAGCATCTGCAACAATAATTGCCCCTAATTTAAGATATGGTTCCGCCAAATTTCACATTCTATGGTCAATTTGAAAGAGAACCACAATGTGTTATCATATTCTGTCTTAACATTGCAACAAATATGGAAATCATCATTTCTCCCCACCAATATCAACCTACTTGTCAAATAAATGCATAAATCAAATGAATACTACAAGGAATCTGTGTTGTCTTTTCCTATTTTGACTACTGCAACTCCCATTCGTGACCAACTCGTGTTATTCCGGGACAAGCCGAATAGCGACTCGTGCCCCCCTCGTGGCCATTTTTGCGACCGGGTTCCGTCTTAGCGCAAACGGGCATACCTAAAACAATTGTCAACTCGTTGCGTAATCGTTCACTCATTTTCCCAATAAATTATATATATTTCAGATGCAATTTAAAGCACATCGGGACGTGCGGAATTATACAGTATGATTGAACACATTTAACTGTGTCTTTGGTATATTTTTAGATGCAAGATATATGTAAAATCAAAAATTATTTCGGATTCTTTGACGAAGAATTTGAAATCATACGCGCATTCTGATTGGTTTGTCGTATTTTCGCACATAACATTCATCGATAGGGGGGACGAGTCTTCTTGCAGGTTACGGAAAGGGGCGAGTGGTGACGCGTGCTGCAACTCCGTATCCAAAACAGGTGTGATAGGAAGTAATAAGCATCACTGAATCATTAAGTATGAGTTTTGAAACAGTCGTCATTATGGGAAGCAGTCGTAAGGGGAAAACAACAATATAACACGCCACCACATGACACAGAAGATATTGTTTTCTTGTGATTACACAAGCTCTCTCACCAGATCGCACAATTAAGAAGATGCAGTTTTGAAAAAGACATTATCGTACGCTTTTAGTATGTCTGCTTTACATTGCTCAGTCGTATACTTTTACATTGCAAGAAATGATGACTTATTTCAGTGCCACATGCTGGCGTGTTATTTTTAAGTCATAAAGATTCCGTCTGAATCTACTCTTGTTTCCTTTGCAGATTTGTAATAAGACCCAACTCCATCACTGGATGTCTCAATACCGATATATCCTTGCTCCCTGGAAACGACCTGTGTCATTCGAATGCCATAAGTAACGCCTGGCATTTTCACGAACTGTAATCATGTCTGTTTTCTCTTAATAGTTTTATAGGTAGACTGTCTGCTTTTTCCGAAATTCATCCTACGTTTGTCTCCCCGCATGCCATGGCATACATGATATGAAGAGTGTGAAAATAGGAACTCAACTTTTCAGTTGTTTTCTATAGAGGATACATGACTGTCTGACGTTGTCTTTTATTAATTAATACAGTTCGTCTTGACAAACGAGATTCCATGCCATATGGTCAAACAATCAGGATGGACACTCTTGTCAGGTTACACAGTGAAATACAGTGATCCTCGTGTAAGACTAGAATCCTCACTTATAGCGGAGGCTTGCTTGAATGTCTTGAAACAATTCTAAAGATACGTAAATAAAAGCGACTCTTTCCATATGCATAAGGAATCTCTGCTCACAAAACACACAAAAATCTCTGCAAAATGCAGTCAATTGTTCGATTCCAACTATAACATGAGCTGGTGTTTATGAATCACTATCAAATAGTAATGAAACCAGGTGTTCCCCAACGTTATATTAATATTGCTGAAATATTGCTAAAGCGGCGTCGTAAAACCACACTCACTCACTAGTATTGGACTTATATTTAATCAAATATCTTGGAGAACGATTTGTAAGTAACATTTCCAAGAATATAAATGTGTTTTAACATACAAATTAGTACTTAAGCTTGCATCGATGCAATTAAACAAGTAAGATAATTTGTAAAATATACACTGAAATACTTTTGGAAAAGGTGGTTTCTAGGGGTTCCCCTTTGTACAACCATTTATCCTTTTGAGGAAATTTTCGACCATTAAAACACTGACCTTCCTTTTATCTTAGTTTACAGTTAATTTTCATTAATCAAAGTATTGCCTTTGTAAACCGCCAACAATGATTGAGAATAATATAATTTCGTCCGCAAAGCAATTGTATTATGTCAGGATGCAATTGAATTATATCTGTACAGTTATCTTGAATTTGTGTTTCTTATTCATTAATAAAAAAAAGAGACCAAAAAAGGACTTAGCATACTGCCTTGTCTAACTCCAGGTTCACTATCAAACATTTCCAGCAATTTCGGGTTATTTTTCACACACACTTTTACATTTTCATAAACTTTACATAGAAGTTTGCTCTTTTCACAACTAAGACCATGAACATACAGAAGTGACCATATGCCTTTCCAAAGTCAACACATTGAACATACAATTTCCCACTTTGGTACTTAGATAATTTTGTACGATTGTTTGTAGTATAAACATAGTATCAATAGTCCTCTAACCTTCTCTAAATGTGGCTTTGGCTTCACTTATTTTATCCGCAGAACACTAATCTCTTGTTAATGATAGATGTAAATATCTTGCTGAATATGCTTACAAGGTTAATACCTCTGTAATTATTTGCATTTTTTATATCACCTTGTTTATTAGCATTGGGTGTGGGTGAGTGAGTTGGGTTTAACGCCGCTTTTAACAGTATTCCAGTTATATCACAGCGTGTCAGCTTAATGTGGGAGGAAAGCCCCACGTGATGCAGGTCTCAGACGTTTACCACTTCGGTCAAACCCACGAGCACGGGTATGGTGCTGACAAACCTAGAAACATAATCGGGGAGAAGCGGGATTCGAACCCACAATCATAGGTTTCTGGCGTGCCCAAGGGACGCAACTCTGCACAGCGAATCGCGGCGCCTTAGACGACTGGGCCACCCGTGCCCCCTTTTATCAGCATTGGGACGATAATACCAAACGACCATGAATTTGGAAAATGCCCATTTTCTAATATCAAATAAAAGATTAATTCTGAGTATGGAAGTAGTAAATAGGTAAAGAATTCAGTTATAGTATCATCTATACAACCTGCCTTCTTTCACTTAAAATAATATATGCCATCAAATATCTCATCTCTCGTTATTGGATAATCAAGAATATCCTCGGCAACATTTAGATTTGTATTTTTTCAAGCGGATCTGTCTGGCTCTGCGTCAAGCCAGTCTTCAATGAAGGGGTATGAAAAGAGATCTTGGTATCAATCATTGGTGGTAATATTATTTCTGGACTTTATGTAGTTCAAGAAGTCAGGTTCTGAACTTTTCTGAAAAACGGAAATGTTCCAAATAAAAAATTCACAGACAAGTCCTCAAATTTATTACAAGTGTCTGTTTCTATGACACAATGACGAGTCACAAAATCTCTGGTACTGTCTCTACCATGGCCATGACCTTATTCCTATTCGGTCTGTCCCTTGCCGGACGGGCAGGAGCTTGATCTGGTGAATCGTCGCGGGCAGGAGGTGCACGAGGTGTTTCAAAATCTTTTTTGATGTATCGTGACAGAATCGGTGCTCATTATTATCAGAGAGTACAAAAACTGCTTCAAGGATTGTAATAATTGACTACACTTATGCCCCTTAAGCGTGAAAGACGTCGTTTGACGAGCGATGAATTAGGCAGATGCATAGGCATGCTTGAAACTGGGTCAACACGTCACGTTGCAAATGTCGGATGAAGTCTTTGGTGTCAAAGTGTTATCAGCAGGGCATGGAATCGATACCAGACGTTTGGATCAGCTTCCCAGCGACATGCAGGTGGGAGGCAGCGTTCAACCACTCAGTGGGAGTCAGGTCTCTCCTGATTGCAGAAAGACGTCATCACTTCGTGACTGCCTCCACACTCTGAAATGACCCGCGGAACGCCAGTAGAGTTAACGTTTCATCCCTGTGCATACTCGTCTCCCTCAGGCTGGTTGCCGGTCATGGAGGGCATGTATTCGATTCCCACTGACCCGAAATCAGGGGCAGGAACGTTTGGATTGGGCTGAAGATCAAGTCAATTGGACTGACCAATTCAACTGATGAAACGAGATTCTGTCTAGATTTCGCAGATCGTCGTGCCCGAGTATGGCGTAGACAAGGAGAAAGATTTCAGAATTCCAACGAACATGACTGCTATGCCGGGGTTCAATCATGCGATAGAATGAGTAGAGATGGAAGAACCGATTTCCATGTCCTACAGCGGAGCACTATGACAGATGTGTGCTACAGGTGACATTCTGGATGTGTTGACCGTATGCTGGTACATTCTGACCGGACTTCATCCTCATGGACGAAAAGGCACGACTTCATCGTGTCAGGGTCGTTGATGCCTACTTTGAGCAGGAGACCATTGTCCGCATGGAGTAGCCAGCCCGGTCACCAGACCTCAACCCTATCGAACTCATGTGGAACGAGCTGCAGATCGCCCTCTCATGATACCTGTTCTTCCGACAAATCCAAAGGAACTCGGGCAATACTCTTACTGAAGAGGGAAACAATCTTGCGTTAGCAACCATCCAGACACATTTTGGGAGCATGAGACGACGGTGTCAGGTTGTGATCGCATAATGTGGATAACATATGCCCACCTGAGGGCTGTATTTTGGGAACAATGATTTCGTGACATTTTGACGTTTCAGTTATCGTCATATCTTCTCATTTTTACGTGTGATCTGTTTACTGGTCACATGTTGTTTGTTGGCATTTTGTGGCATATGACAACGGACCTTTGTTCATTAAACATGCCTTCACGCAATATTGTCTTTGGCTTATCCAATATATGCACACAATTTGACATATTACCTTTAAAAGAGGTGATCCAAAGCAAACTGTGAGTAATGACAAAAATAATTATCAGAGGAAGTTTCGAAAAATTCTTTTTATGGCCTAAACTTGACCAACGTCTGATATAAAATAAAGGCGTGAAAATGAGGTAAACTACAATAACTGCTTAAGTCTTTAGCAAATGTACAGTTGTTTGAACTGCAGTGTGTGCATGGAAGGAAACGAAATTCAAAGAACATGGTGTTATCATTTTCTGAGTTGTGTAACTGTGTAAAGTAACATGCCACCGTTTTACTTATAAACATATGTTCACGTATTACTCATGTCAGTATTGATAAGAGCGCCATTCATACCTTCTGTCGTTTACATGCATAGGAACTCAAAGATCAATGCGACAAAACCAAATAATAAAAAATTGGCGACAACTTTCTCGTTCATAGACCCAACAAAATTGTATTATGTTAAACCAAACGAAATATTTCAGATACCGACTTAACAGCTTGCGGTGATTGATAGTGGACCATTAGTAAACTAGGTAAAACTACTATTAAGGAACATCAGACGTTGCTGACTTGGAAATGCAGATGTTTTTGTTGTCACTGTTCACCTCAATGTTGATGAAATAACTGAGAACAGAAGTTCAAAATCTATGATGCAGATGTTTAAACTGAGAAAGGGTGGATCGATTATCTCATTAGCGGGTATACTCAACTCCACTGTTTGACTTTTTTAAAAGACTGGCAAATACTCTTATGATGTTTAAAACATCTTGGATTCTTTTCTGTTTTTAATAGCCGGTGAAGAACAAGTGGTTGCTCTCCTGCGTTTTTAACTACTAAATTTGCTCAAACATTGTGACCAAGTTAAAGCTACACGTGGTATTATATTTCAAGTTCTCAAATCACCTGACTTTCATAAAAGAATAGATGCTAACTTGATGAATAGATTTCATCCTGATAACTCCATTTTCTTATCCGACCACAATCCAATGTTGAGATGGAGCTTGTGTTTCAAGAACAAAATCGTGATATAAGATACATGAAACAAAGAAAATGACAATGTCAAAGACGATGTTTGCCATGTTTCTAAACTTACTGAAGGTTTGTGAACATTCGTATTGAATGGCATTTCGAAGTGATACACATTTGAGAGCGAAATATGGCTGTCAACTTCTTTATTGTGAGGAACACAACGTTTTGGAATATATAATTATTCCTTTATCAGGTGAATGACATTTAGAAGTGATACACATAAGAGAGAGAATTTATAGATGCCAACTGCTTTATTTGGGGAACACAACGTTTCGGAGTTTATACTTACTCCTTCATCAGGTGAGTGACATTTTGTGTGAAAGTCAAAAAAAAATAATTAGTTGTAGAACAAATGTAATATGGACATGTGGGTCCTGTTGCTAGAGTGATAGTATCAGAATGCTGTGTAACTTCATTAGTTGTGGGTTCATTGAGAGTTGTTTCGTTTCACATTCATGACTAACGTCCCTGAACTTATGGTCAGTAACACATCAAACTTGTACATGTGCATTATGTTCCGCTATTTATTCTTGTGCATCAGCAAATTGTGTGTATTACAGACTATATTGACATTGTCAGAGATATTGATTCTTAGTTTGAATACAATCGTTTAATTATACCACTCAATGCTTTCTGTCGCATTTTTATCATTCCCTTAAATACACAAGCTCATCGTTCAATGGAACCCATAGAATAACTCGTCATAACATACATTTATGGTCTGAAAAGCTTTATTTCATGCACATAGCCCCTTATACATAAGTGCATAGAGGAATGATAAGTGAAACACATCACACAAACAATTAATAAGGTAGTATTAAGAAAAGAATGCATTTGTTTGCTTCATACACACACCCTATCTGTATGTCTATTCTTTATTAAATACCAAGATAAATAACAAGTATCAAATTGACAAGGAGTAGTTTAACATAAATACCCACTCAGACAGAGTATACTGACTCCGTGCCAACCAGTCCTTGTTTTAGCCCCTTAATGCTGAATGCCAGACAGGGTAACAACAAGTACCATCTTTTAACGTCTTTTGGTATCACGGGCGGACGCTCTACCACTAGACCGTGGGGGCGGTCCCTGACATGTGTTCTCAGGAGATAAACCTACTGTGTTTTCAGTGTAAATCTAGAGTACCTGTAGGTTTAACCACGTAAAAATGAATATGCAACCGTACATGCAAGGTGAGGATTTATGTGTTTAATGTAATGTATTTAAATCTTCAAGTAGCCTGGCTCTACATTGGGAACACAGTAGGTGTATCTCCATTCTAACATCACCAAATAAAACTGTGTTACATGAATTGAATGAAGCGGCATGTGTTGAGTCCATGTGTGATGTGTTGTTCTGAGTTTGTTGTAGATATGAATTATGGAATTACTTTACGTAATACTTCTCTCGAACACGAGACAGGCATTAAACGCATGTAGCACAGCAACTTTGTTAGCTAACGTGAATAAGGCACCATTAAAGGAAACTAAACAAGCCTACACGTCACTTTTATGACATCATATCGCTCATAGTAAGGCAAAAGATATGACGCCACAGTCGTATACAGAAAAGCGCTAAATTTTAATCTTTCTTTTGTTCCAAAAACTTGAAATTCATTCTCTTTGTACATTTCTATCATGTTTTCTGCACAAAATATATTGCAACACATCCTTTGAATATTGTAGTAAATGCAACTTTGCATCTTGTAATATATAACTGTACATTTAATAATTAAAAAATGATTACCGACAATGACTGAGTTAGAAGTACTCTTCTTTTAATAGCACCTCTGCGGTGATGCGGCTGTCAAATCGGCTGTTTCAATCCAAGGGGATGTTTTGTTATTAACCTCTGATTCACCAATCAAAATCCAGTAATTTCCAAATTCAGGGTAGAATATGTATTAAAGGGGAAAGTTGATTTGTAGACTGAAATATGCCTCATTTGAGCACTGCTGATGAGATATTATAGTTAGTATTTAAACTTAAAAATACAGTCGCTGGACAATGCCAACAATACATTTGAATTTTTCGTCTTTGATAACGCGACTGTAAAATGTCCAGCATTACCATTCGTTTTAAAGTAGAACCCGCACCCTTGACTAAAATAATCATGTATTCTAAATTACTCTTCTTTGGAAGCAATTGCGCAGAAAACGCCACCTGTCCACAGTGAACAACATTAAGAAAATACAAAAGAATACAAGGTCCACTCTTTTCACAATGTCAGTCCACAGTTCGTCATCCAGGACGTGTGTGATGTCATCTGCATTGTTGGTAGGTTTCACAGAGACATCTCTGTGACTGTTTCCCTACTGAAGATTATCAGCTAAACTGGCATCAGGTAAGTATTTCTTTGGCCTGGGAGAAAAATGTTTTGTCAGCTGTTTTCTTATTGTAGACTTGGGCAGTGTTGAGTGGAGATGTAGGACAAAGACTGTTGCCATAACAGTCAGAGCCTTGAGGACAAACATGCAGTGGAGGTAGATGCTGAAGAGAGCCACGTGGTCGGACACAGACGATAAGAGGGAGTTGATGGAGGACAGGTACACGGCGTAGGCCAACAATACAGACACACACTATTCACTCTTCACTCCTCTCTCCTGACCCCGGGGGCACGTGAAACACCATCAGATTGAGACCAGATAGGATGCAAACAGGCAAAACGGCAGTAAGTATGTAGTACGCTCGACATCGAACTAGGATAAGTCCCAACTCCAGGACCTGATACATCCCTTCATGCAGTGGAGGTAGATGCTGAAGAGAGCCACGTGGTCGGACACAGACGGTAAGAAGGAGTTGATGGAGGACAGGTACACGACAAACAGACAAAAGTGTTGAGTAAGCCCGAAGTCGAGCTAGGATAAGTCATATTTTTTTTCACAAACGAACCCAAAATGTTCCATTCACCATTTTCTTTGTGTGAGATATAGGATATGGGTACATTTTGAAATGTGTCGTTAACCTCTGAAGTGTCTGTACGCCATTGTGCCAGCTGGAAGGATAATCAAATGGGAAGCTAGTGGCATCTATATTACAGGATGTTGAACGGCGATCTATGGGCTGATAGTGCCTGGTACATGTTCACCCCAAAACGGTCATAGTTGTTGTTAGCATTAAACATCACTAAATCTGGCAACCTTATATCTTTATCTAAAACAGGAACCCTTGAGATATTCTAAAATGTTTCATCCCATGACACTTCCAGGAGTTTGTTGTTAGAGCAATACTCTGACACTACATTCCCTAGAGAAAGGAATGTAACATTGCACATAACTATAGGTAACATAAGTAACCACAGCACTACTCTTTCAATTCAAACACAAGCAACATGACACGACAGCTTTAACCAGCACGTAATGCCTGCAAAGAGGGATTATAGTACTTTAATCTACAGTATATGGTTAAAAAAATGTACACTGACTAAACAGCAGAAGCTCCGTTTAATGAGTTGAAAATATCAACAGCAGTAAATACTCAATCTCGTATATCTACCGATCTTGTATTTATTCACCACGCAACTCTGTACATAAGGCAACATACCCTATGTTGGATGCCATCGTCACAATTATAGCCTGAATAGATCGACTTTGTAAACATTACCAGACGAAACAGGAAGAAATATCACCGTTGGCCAATGTTGTCGAGTTGATAGTTCTGTTAGTGAAGCAACTAAACATACTGGCATCCATGATACTGCAGGGTGGCAGTCGTGGTTGCCATAGGAACCAGTGATATGTCGGACGTTGTATCAAATTTAAACAAGGAGGCGTTGGAAGCTAAGTGGGAAAGTGGAACCTGTACAACAATAGTACTACTGTCGATATGTTCACGTTAACACAGCGGGAGACATGCTCACACAGGGCAACAGTACAATTAGTTCAACTCTTTTCGAAATAGCGGACACACACGCACACGCACACGCACACGCACACACGCGCGCGCACACGATGTAAACCTAACAAGTTTAGAGGGTACTGGTGTGAAGCTCTCCACAGAATTGTGATCCTAAATGTAAATTCAACTCATGAATGTGTTGTGTGCTAATATGTTTACTGATATTGAAAGAAAGTAGTTGATTTGGCTTTCTTTTTACATCAAAATACACATTCAAAAGGCACAAAGATATCCTCTTCGTTCCCTGGCAAGTGGCGTTTTGTGTACAAAGAATCCAGGTATTGACGTATCGTATTTATCCCTTTCTCAGCATCGATATATTGATATGATAACTTTTGAAGTTGAGAAGCAAGGATCTGCCAGGAAATAAGTCCGTATTGTCCAAGTATATTCACGAAAGATGGCCTGCACGGACGTTGATTGATCGGTTACTGAATACCGTCCTGAAATAGCTGTTCCTTAACTGTTGGTCTGGAAGGCTCAAATGACTCCACAGGCTCATACGACTCTAGAGTTATTTGAGCTCAAATTTATATGAGGGGAATCAGAGACTCGATCAGACGGAAATTCAGTCATGATTTTTTTCGCTGGTTCTTTTTCTGACACAAACTCAATTCAAGTCTTTCCTTTCATTGACCCAATTAATATTCTGATTCTTAAACTATTCACGGCTGCAAGAATAGGTTAATCCAATGTTAAAAGTGTGTTACAATTAACTTCGGTTTTAGTACCAATGTTACATCTGTGGTAACTGGACTCTTCCACTAACGTCACGCAAATTAATACTGGACTATGCACAACCGGGGAGGCAACCACGGAAAAATTCAGAATACTATTCATAATCATGTTGTTACAGGATGCAGATACATTTCTGCTAACTCTCAACAAATCCTGACATATGATATAATCAACTATATTTCTCTTCTGTAACACCAAAAAACAACTACTGAACGATACTGACCAGGAATAGTGAGTAAGAATAAACAGATATAGACACGAGTTTGCACTTTTGCAGCCATGTGATAGTGAAAAATGAAATCCAAACGGTGCATTATCTTTATCAGATCTGTCAGGGTATGTATTTCTTCCCAGGCTGACTTTTGAAACCAAACTGTTTAACCAAGTATTCATATTCTGAGTGTAAGAAGTTTATGTTTTTAATGTGCATTGTCGTGTCAATTCAAATAATATGCGCCCAGGCTCTAAAAATGTAGATGTGACACATCTTTGATCCCCAGCTTCATACACGTCCAGTGAAGTGGATAGCATCGGGGCGATCGGCACTTGTTTACTAGAGGTTCTAAGCGCCACGCTGAATGCATGAAGTTAACAACGCCGTGTTGCCGTGCGTTTTGACGTTTACCACTCGATAAGTGTGATACATATCGCTCGATACAACGCCGAAATAAGTGTTTCTAAACGTGCATACGTTTAACAACGTAACCTTCAAGAACTGTTGCCGATTTCATACTGCTTTCACCAGAAGTCTTTCTGGTTGGCTATACATGTGGTTAAAACGTTGAAACGTTGCCCCGAAGGCCCAGGCTCGATTTGCAACATGGGAACAACGAATGAAGCCCACCTGTAAGTCTACACGTGATCTTGCTGCAGAACGCGGTAAAAAACAACCAATACTCACCAGACGTTTTTGAATGTTAGTGCCTCAGAGGTTGAAGGTATCGCCAGGGCCACAGCTGGACTCAGCTGGGTTCAAGACATCTTAGACGCATGTGACACCTACATGAACATCATGCTGATAAAGGAATTTTCTCGACTCAACGTTGTGTACTAACATATGCTAAAACTGTAAATAAAACTTATCTGAAGTCAAGATAAGGGCACGGGTGGCCCAGTTGTCAAAGGCGTCCTTTAGGTGTGCCACAAATCTACGTTTGTTGGTTCGAATCCCGTTTCGACATGGTTATGTTTCCAGGTTTGTCAGTAACAAACTCGTGCTCGTAGGTTTCACCAAAGTGGCAAACGCCGGAGATTCTCAAACCGACACGCAGTGATATTACTGGAATACTGACCAAAGCGTCGTTAAACCCAACTCACTCAATCACTCGTGCTCGTGCGTTTCATCCAATTGGTTAACGTCTGAGACCCGTAATTTACTTCAGCATTTCCTTCCAAATCAAGTTGACATGCTGTGAAGTAACCGAAATACTGTACATGAAGGAGTTAAACCAAACTCACTCACTTACTTCCAGAAAAATCTGAAAATCAATCAATGATATTTTAGGATTGAATGGCAGATGAACATTCGCCATAATTACGGGTTACTGGATCAAGAAGTAACATTTTGCATACGATTATCGTACCGTTGGAATAACGATAACATATGTATATTATGTCTATTCCACACATGCACATGCACATGCACATGCACATGCACATGCACCAAGTTCTTGATTGTACGTTCCCTTCTGTGTTACACTATACTATATTTATCTACATTTACAGTTTTTCTACACCATTATATAAAGCACAGTAAAATCAATGTACAACAATTAATTCATATTTCTAACATATTTATCCCTACGATACGATCCTTACTTTAAACACGTTTCTCGGCTCTTGTACTCGAATGTTGTTTGAATTCCATTGTCAGAGTTCAAACGATGCCCAATGAATTTCCATATAAACATTACAAAACCTTGTTCATATTTTGGTAAGAACTTTATTTAATTTATCTCACTTCCAAATTCACATATGCTAAAGACGTGATGAAGTTATTCTTCGAGACTTCGTTTGAGTCACTGTGGTTATATGTATACACATGTATTTTACATAAGGCTATGTCTCCTTTCTTCAGTCAATGCAATGATCATGTACCGTGAACTTGAAACATTACATTGGATTTGTTCTGCTCACTTCAACTTTCGACATGACCTCAGCAGTTCAGTTTGTTTGAATTTGACTTCGGATAGTGAATGTCAGGCTGCATTTGACAAAGTTATGATGTTATAAGTTCTCAACAGCACCCGACTTTCAGAAAAAAATTGACGCGAGTAATCTTGGTGCTGAAGGTGTGTTGTTATAGGAAGGTGTTAAAGACATAATTCTACCTGCTTGCTACTTTCCAAAAAATGTGACAAGCACCAGATAAATCACTGCAATGATACTGCTCTATGACATTTTGTAGTATGTCATGGCATTCAGACTACACATTACTTTCATATAACAATAGACTGTCGTTTATTTATGAAATGAAAATCAGAGGTGGTTGAGATGGAGTTTGTGTTTCAAGAATACAATCATGAGACTAAACACATGAAAGGCAAAGACAATGTCATGACAGGTACTCGGTCAAGTTACTGAAGGTTTGTGAACTGGTATATTGCAATTGAAATTGGTCACTGTAAATGAACATGAATGCTTTGTACTTTTTATGTTTTGCTGATTTAAATGTGTGATAATTGGATGTGTTAAACCACTGTATACGTTATTACTGAAAACGTTTTTGTTCAGTGGAGTTTATTTTCTTAAATTTGACATAAAATCTTTTGTAAGACACAACAAAAATATTTAGTTGTTCGTCAAGCGCAATATGGCCATGTTGTTGATAGAAGGATAGAATCAGAATGATCTGAAACTTACTTGGTCATGTGGGTGAAGGTCACCTATTTGAATTTGGCTATTTGAGAGTGCTTTTCTTTTCACATTCGTGACTTCCCTCTGTGTACTCTAGTTCCTTGTTGGCATTGTCAGTAACCAATCTCTTCAAAACTCAACATGTGTATGTGCATAATGTACCGTTATTAATTCGTATGAACATGTGCATAAGCAAATCATGTGTATTACAAGCTTGTTTGACGTTGTAAGTGATACTGATTCTTAGTTTTGTACAATCGTTGATAATACCATCCCTAGCTTTCCCTCAAATACAGTTTGTCGTCCGATTCAATATATAGGTAAACTCGTCAGAATATACACTAATTTCCTGAAAAGCTTTATTTCATGCAAACAACCCCTTATACATTAGCACATTAAGGAAAGATGACTGAAACACATCACACAGACAATTAACGACTAAACGTACGAAAAACATAACGCACATGTTTGCTACATGTACACGCCAAACCTGAATGTCTATTGGTAATGGAATATCATGGTTAATAACAAATATCAAACTGTCAATGAGTAGTTCAACATATTTGACAGATGTACTTGGCAGATGATTTTCAGTGTTTTCAATGTAGAGGTAGGTTACCTGTAGATTTAACTGCGCAAAGTTGGATATGTACCGTACGTGCAACGTGCGGTTTTAAGTGTTACATTTAGCGTTGTAAAATCTACAGGTCACCTACCTGTACACATTAGGTTTATCTCCAGTCTGACGTGACTAATTAAACCGATGTGAGCCGATATTCACAACAACAAAAGTTCCTGTGACACCCCTTTTCAATCGAAAATCCTTCTGGTGTTCAATTCGGATACGAAAATATGAAAATATGTAGCACAAACATGATCTTATTGCCAAAAGTGCCTTTCATGCAGAAATCATGCAACTGATGATGTAAACCAGGGTCTAAAAGTACGCGTGTTGTAGGGATTCGGTATGCATTGTTTCTGCTTGTCTTAACAACTGCAGGGGCGGTCGGGTAGCCTAGTGGTTAAAGCGTTCGCTCGTCACGCCGAGGACCCGGGTTCGAATCCCGACATGGGTACAATGTGTGAAGCCCATTTCAGGTGTCCCCCGCCGTGATATTGCTGGAATATTGCTAAAAGCGGCGTAAAACCAAACTCACTCACTCACTCACTTAACAACTGCAACATTGAAAAACACCACAAGAGAACCATTTGTATGCCCCAGTCAGGAACGTCGCAGCGTGAAGATGCTAGGCGATTGAACGTGCACAAAAACACCATTTGGACGTCATGGCAGCAATGGCTGCTAACAAACACTGTCAGAGACCGACCAAGGAGCGACAGGTCCCTCGCTACGAGCGTCTATCAAGATCGTTAGATTCGAACTACCCAATTGCGAAATCGGTTCCAGCCTGCTTCAATCACTGCGAGAACCACCCCTGGTCTTTCGAATATCGGCACACACTGTACGTCGCCGTGTTAGACGTTACGGGAATGTTGCGAGGAGACGAGCCAGACGCCCAATTCTGACCAATAATCACTGCCGATTGCATGTGTAGCAGTGTAGACAGCGAGTGCGTCGGACGGCAATTCAGTGGAGACAGGTTCTGTTCACCGATGAGACTCACGGCTATGTCCGAATGCGAGTATAGCGACGTTGCGGTGAACGTTACGCTCAGAACTGTGTTGTGGAGGAAGACCGTTTCGGATGAGACAGTGGTATGATGTGGGGAGGGATCACCGAGAGACAAACTCGTTTGCAAGTGATCAACAAGCACGTGGACAGAACAACGTGAATGTGATCCCATGGCCTGTTCGCTCTCCAGATTTTTCTCCAATTGAACACATTTGGGATGAAATGGACCGCCGTCTCCGAAGTTTAACACGTGATCCGACTACAGTACAGGAACTGAAATACAGGCTTGTGGTGATATGGGATGCCATCCCACAATACTGTGTTAGACGTTTGATCCGTTCAATGCAAAGGAGGTGCATTGCATGCATCCTAGCGAGATGGGGACAAACACGCTATTGACGTTCTGTTCTTACTTCTTTGTCCTGTCATAACGTCATATCTGTGCTAGACATGTGTCATTAAATGTGTCAACTTGTTTTACTGGTCCACTGTCCACTCTTGTTTTATATCGTGTCACAGGAACTTGCTGAGTATATATTGATTGAACATGCATGTCTTGCGTCCAATGTTGGTTGACAATCTTATGGATTCACCGACAATAGCGTTCAAACAAAATATGTGATTGTACATGCCCCAGTACTTTTTACACAGAAATACCTCACACAAACATTGAAAGCATATAACACGGCAACGTTGACACCCCTAAAGCAAGCTTACGCCGCACCATTATGACGTTTATAGCTGTTTGTAAGAGAAAAAATATGACATCACATTCGTCAAGAGAAAAGCTCCGAATTCCAAGCCCTCTTTTGTCCCCAAAACTAGAGATACATTCTCTTCATACATTTCTATCATGTTTTCTGCACGAAATGTAATGCCACAGATCCACTGAATAGTTACCGCAATTTTGTATGTCATTATTTAAGAATGACAACCTCTCATTACCCAATCAGAATAGAGTAATTTCCAAATTTAGGGTAGAATATGCATTAAAGGGGAAAGTTGATTTGACGATTGAAATATGTCTTATTAGTAAGACTTCTTAACAGATATTGTAATCAGTTCTCAAACAAAATAACAACAACGCTTAACAATGCTTACAATACATTTAAACATTTCGACTTTGAAAACTCGACTGTAAAATGTCCAACATGACCATCAATTTTTAAGGAGAACGAGCACGCCTTATTACTGTATGCCTGAAATAATCATAAGAGAGATAGTTTATGGACGTCTTCTTCATTATTATGAGGAACACGTCTTTTCGGAGTCTATGCTCACACCTTCATCAGGTGAATGAATGTTTTCCTCAAAATAAAGACGTTGATGTCCACAAATGATATATTTCATGTGTATCACGTCTAAATGCCATTCATAGACTTGAAATAATTGTACATTCTAAATTACTCTTGTCTGGATACAATTGCGCAGAAGAAGCCACATGTCGACAAAATGAACAACATTAAGAAAATACGAAAGAATATAAAGTCCATTCTTTTCACAATTTTAGCCCACTTTACGTCCTGCAGGACATGTGTGATGTCATCATCATTGTTGCTGAGTTTCACAGAGACATCGCGGCGATTTCGTAACTGATGATTATCACCTGAACGGTCACCAGATGTGTATTTCTTGGACCTGGGAGAAAGATGTTTTGTCAGCTGTTTTCTTATTGTAGATTTGGGCAGTGCTGAGTGAAGGTGTAGAACAAAGACTGTTGACACAACAGTCAGAGCCTTGAGGACAAACATGCAGTGAAGGTAGACGCTGAAGAGAGACACGTGGTCGGACACAGACGGTAAGAAGGAGTTGATGGAGGTCAGGTACACGGCGTAGGCCAACAATACAGAAACACACAGGGTAATCTTCTCTCCTGACCCCGGGGGCACGTGAAACACCATCAGATTGAGACCAGATAGGATGCAAACAGGCAAAACGGCGGTAAGTATATAGTAAGCTCGACATCGAGCTAGGATGAGTCCCAACTCCAGGACCTGATACATCCCTTCATGCGAGTAATATTTTTTCACAAACGAACCTAAAACCTTCCACTCACCATTTTCTCGATGTGAGATAAAGGATATGGGTACGTCGTGAAATGTATAGTTAATCTCCGAAGTGTCTGTAATCCATTGTCCCATCTGGAAGGAACAGCGCTGATGGTCAAATGGGAAGCTAGTGACATCTATAGTACAGGACGTTGAACGGCGATCCATGGCGTACCACTCCACAGTTCCATTGCTGCTGACAGTGCCTGGTAGATGTTCGCCCCCAAGACGGTCATAGTTGTTGTCAGCATTATACATAACTAAATCTGGCAACCAAATGTCTTTAGCTGAAACAGGAACCCTTGGTATATTCTGAAAATTAGCTTCATCCCATGACAATCCTTCAAGGGTCCACGCAAAGAAGAACCATCCCGTGGTGGTCAATATTTGTTTCGACTCATCCAGATTTTCAATATGTAGCAGATTAAAGCTGACAGACACTTCCAGAATGGACTTTGAAACTGGCATCGGATGATACAGGGGATTGTGGTTAAAGCAATATTCTGACACTAAATCCCTTGGAGAAAGGAAGGTAAGATTGCACATAACTGTAGGAAACAGAAGTAACCACAGCCGAACTCTTTCCATTCTGTCACAACGCAATATGACAAGGCAGCGTTTACCAGCAGACTGACCTCTTACGAGACAAATAGCTCAGTGGCTATACAATTGTGTTGAATGATACCACTTGTGCACATCCTGTCATCGATGACAAGTTAATGTCTCAAGTGTGTGACCTGAATGCATCGAATCAAAGATAACAGGAAACAAACATTACTTTAAGCCGCACCAAGTTGATCACAAATACTGGAAACACAACGTTAACTGATCATAATTATATGATGACCCCTATGTTTGTTGAGCAAATAGATAACAGGAATACAAGGAGTGATTCTGGAAGTTGGTATGATTGTTTTACCGGAGAAAAACAATACCCAGAATAATTCCTGCCTGAATTTAATTAAACAATAGAAGAAATGCAGCTAATCAAGGAAAAGGAAACATGAGTTGGATGTCCATGTCAAGTAGAATGATAACATTTTGAAAGTGAAGAACAGTTGAAAAGACCGGCATCCATTATGCTGCAGGTTTGTGCTCTTTGTGGTCATAGGAACCAGTGATATGTTGAACTTTTTATCGAATGTACGCAAGGCCAGGGTGAGTATGTTAGCAGGGCAACGACACTCTTTGAATAATTATGTACAAAATAGAGGACACCACACGTACAAAAGAAATACCAGAAAACAATCTTCGATATGTTTCCTTCTGACACAAACATGATATAGTTTTTGGTTCCCGGATTGACCTTTGAAACAAAATGGTTTCACCAAGCGTTCATATTCTCAGTTTACCAATTTGGGCACGCATATGCCTTAAAAAAAATATGCATTAAATTTAATCATTGATAGATTATGTTTGAAAATGTAAACCTCGAGCGAGGGGAACGCCCCAGGGCCGATGAATTGTATCTTTTGTTTGTCATTTATCCCACTTCCTTTTCTTAAAATGGGGGAGTGTTATTTGGCTGTGTTAAAGGTTAAAACCGCCGCGTATATTTCTATTTAAACGGTATCGTTGTATTGTGTTTATTTAACCAATTTTAACAGGAAGTCCTTCCACATGAGTCACTCATAATCATAATAAGTTGTTCATCAAATATAAAACGACCCACTATGTGTTGTTCATGTTGTCCTCCCTAACTGACGGGAAAGGGTGCTCAGGTTCGCTGATGCATGTCATCGTATCCCAATTGCATAGTTTGATGCTCATGGTGTCAATCACCTCATTGTCTGGTCCAGATTCAATTATTTATAGACCGCAATTTTAAATGGAAACGTGATGAGTCTTTTCTCATGACATCGTGTGTTAGGAGTTAGTGTAGGTCTATCCTTGAATTCATCACGTTCACGTAAACCTGGCTCCCTCACGTATCAAATATGGCTTGATGAAAACACAAAAGAAATATCTGTACTTTCTTTCATTCGGGTTTCATAAAATGTTTCGTCAAAATGACATTTCTTTCATGTATCTTATCAACAACATCATCCTTTATAGTGCCATTTGTTTAACAGTTATATTCTGTGATGCCATGTATTGAACGATAATGGAACCTCGTTTTATAGAATGAAAATGTTCCCAAATGTTTATTGAGACGATAACCCTTTGCAATGACAAACATCTAGACTGGCACAGTCTACTTCATCTTTCCTCTGCCATTTCGTGTCTAAAGTGAGTGTCCCTCAAATGCTCTAATTAATTGTTTGTTTGGTGTTTAAGGCCTCAGTTAAAATACAGATACATGTATAAATACAGGCAGATTTAGTTTCACCGACAAGCTATGGTTTAATGTGTTATTTGTTGGAATCGGAGAATGAAGTCTGTGTTGAATGGTATGATAGGACTTGACTGTTGTTAAATCGGCAAATATTAACTATTGCTTGGCATTCTAGATGATGTTGAGTAAATAGAAAAACGTACACCTTTTTGGACAACAACTTCTGGTTTATTGCATAAGCTTCGGTTTAACGCCGCTTTGAACAGTTACATCACGGCGTGTTAGCTTACTTTATGAGGAATGTCTGAAGCGATGCAGAACACGAGCAGAAACATGATCATGGCAAAAAGGGATTCGAGCCCATGATTATAGAATACTGGCTGTGTTAGGGGGCGCAACTCTGGGCCATGTGAGAAGAAGTGGCCAGGGATAGTGTGGTTTCCGTATAAAGCAGCATGTTAAAGGACCAGTCGTATGTTCGTTGTTGATTAACGTCGCATTCAGCAATATTCCCGCTCCTTGACGTCGGTCTGTAAATTATTGAGTCTGGGCCAGACGATCCAGTGGTTGACATCACAGGCATCGATCTACACAGTTTGGATACGATGCCAAACATCAACCAAGTCATCCAGTCTGACCACGCGATCCCCTCAGACGCGTCTTTGGTCGAGTCAACAGTTCATCTAAAAAGACACGGGAACCTGTGTAGACAACGAAGGCCGGTGCTGCTAGAATATGTTCTCGACATAAAAGTTGACTATTGGAAAGTCATGCCCCTTGTCAAACTGTCTTATGGGGAGTTTTTTTGTCACTCTGACTATTTATGCATAGATCTAAATATGAAAGAGACGAGACGGTCTCAGTTTAGGTGGGCAAATCAGTGGAAGGGAATCAGCTATTTGGTTGTTATTTAATTGTGATTTAGGCACGTTTGATGTCACAAGATAACAGAAGAATATCAGCGGGAAAAGTAACTGTGACCTTTTCTAAAAATCAATATATAATTTATAAGCATACAACTCAAAACGCCTCTTTTTCTGTTTCGTTAATTTGGTGCATTGTATATAATCTGGACTGAAGATGGACATAGTAGGCTTTCCAACGATTGTTTCATTTAAAACATTGAAACAAATATAATATTCGGTTTTGTCAGTCAGCTACAATCCTGTCTTTTAGGACACAAATCTGTCTGTGACTTTTGCGGATAAAGGAACTCACACAAAAGGCTTTCCAAAGAATATTTTCATATCAAAATACCAAGCTGTAAAGAGGTTTAATATTGCCTTCTGTCTATTTTTCCGTTCTTCACACAACCTGCATCCCATCCAATTCCGGCCCGTGAAGATCCGGGGTAGAATAGGTCTTCAGCAACCCATGCTTGCCGTAAAAGGCGACTATGCTTGTCGTAAAAGGCGACTAACGGCATCGAGTGGTCAGGCTCGGTGACCTGGTTGATGCATGTCATCGGTCCCAATTGCGTGGATCGATGCTCATGTTGTCAATCACTGGATTGTCTGGTCCAGACTCGATTATTTACAGACCGCCGTCATATAGCTGGAATATTGCTGAGTGCACCGTTAAACAACAAACCAAACCAAACCAAACCATCCAATTCCACCCCACCCTACCGCTTCTTTTGAATGTTTGTTATGAGTGAATGGGCGTCAAATGTTCACATGTAGTATCAGAAATGAAAAACATTTCCACCCGGGGTCATTATCTCGGAACCTGGTTGAGTGGAAACGTGTTGAAAGTGCAGGGGGAAATAACGCCATTTAGTAGCATTATCAAATTAGATTATATTCACATTTCTACTTCATGTACTTCTAATAGCAGAAACGTAATGTTAAGCTATGATTTAGGGACAAGATGAAATCAAAGAAACATCTGCTATGTGGCATGACAGTAAACATTACAATTAATAGTTCCGCCCTTCTACTTCCAGTTCTTTCAAACTGAATGTTCATCAACACGTTCCTTCATAGGTACCTAATGTATGCTTGCATTTCCAATCAGATATTAGTATCCATTTGCTAATGTTCCATCTTGACTGGCTGCAATTTGAAAATGTTGTCATCCTCCTTGACATAGACGCTCATCAAGTGGTCCCTTTTCCTTGATCAACTGCATTTCTTCAATTGTGGGGCGTATTCGATGAAATTATTGCTCGTTTTGTTCTGGGTATTGTTTTTTCCCAATAAAACCAACTCGCAGAATCACGCATTGTATTCCGGTTATCGATTTGCACATGTACACAAGGATCATCATGTAATTATGAACGGTTTACGCTGGGCCTCCAATATTTGTCGTCAACTTGATGTGGTTCAAGCAATATGTGTTTCCTTTTAGCTTAATTGATTCGATGCATTTAGGTTATACATTTGAGACATCAGGATGTCATCGATGACAGGATGCGCGTCAAATGGTGACATTTAACACAAGTGCATTGTTTTACATCACTATGCTAATTTTGTCTCATAAGAAGCATTACGTAATTAGTGCACATGTGCATTCTGCTGTTTCATGTTGCGTTTCGGGAGAATGGAGAGAGTACTGCTGTGGTTGCTGAAGTGTTCAATAGTTATGTGTAATGTCACGTTCCTTTCCCCAGAGGATTTAGTGTCCAAATATTGCTCTAACCACAACCCCTTGTATCACCCAGTGTCTATTTCCAAGTCCATTCTGGACGTGTCTGTCAACTTTAATCTGCTACATATTGAAAATTGAGTCAAAACAAATGTTGACCACCACGGGATGGTTCTTCTTCATGTGGACCTTAGAAGGATTGTCATGGGATGAAACTAATTTTCCGAATATTTCAAGGGTTCCTGTTTTAGCTAAAGACATTTGGTTGCCAGATTTAGTGTTGTTCAATGCAAATGACAACTACGGCCGTCTTGGGGGCGAACACCTATCATGCACCATCAGCAGCAATGGAACTGTAGAATGGTACGCTATAGATCGCCGTTCAACGTCCTGTGCTATAGATGTTACCAGTTTCCCATTTGACCATCAACGCTGTTCCTTCCATCTGGGACAATGGATTACAGACACTTCGGAGGTCAATTACACATTTCACAATGTACCCATATCCTATATCTCATATAAAGAAAATGGTGAGTGGGAGGTTTGGGGCTCGTTTCTAGAAGAATATTATACGTATGAGGGTATGTATCAGGTCCTGGAATTGGGACTTATCCTAGGTCGACGTCGGGCTTACTACATACTTACCGCCGTTATGCCTGCTTGCATCCTATCTGGTCTCAATCTAATGGTGTTTCACGTGCCCCCGGGGTCAGGGGAGAAGATGACCCTGTGTGTGTCTGTATTGTTGGCCTATGCTGTGTACCTGACCTCCATCAACTTCTTCTTACCCTCTGTGTCCGACCACGTGGCTCTCTTCAGCATCTACCTTCACTGCATGTTTGTCCTCAAGGCTCTGACTGTTGTGTCAACAGTCTTTGTTCTACATCTTCACTCAGCACTGCCCAAGTCTACAATAAGAAAACAGCTGACAAAACATCTTTCTCCCAGTCCAAAGAAATACACACCTGATGCCTCTTTAGCTGATAATCTTCAGCAAGGGAATAGAACGACGAACGCCAGTTCCCATGACTCCACACACGTGCAGCATGACGAACAGTGGGCGGAAATTGTGCAAAAGGTGGACCGTATATTCTTTTGTATTTTCTTTATGTTGTTCATTTTGTCGACAGGTGGATTTTTCTTTTTCATGGCATTTAGTCAAACTTAAGTTAGATCACCTCAATCATGCAGTAATAATACATACAACATGTGTATTGTTATATTGTTTTCTGTCCATTTCTGCAACTCAAAGTTAGATTAATATGAATTAGCTATATTGTGAGCAAGGATTTTATGGTGAATCTACGTCGCATATGTAAGACTTGTTTTTATAAATAAGCAGATATTCTCACAGCTTGAGTTTGTGCCAGCAATCGTTTCCTCAATATTGTTATTATGGGTCTGTGATCTGGGGATCTTATATGATTAAGTCATGGAAAGGGTAAACGTATAAATTGTGGATCTTATTGTCATGAAATAAATTTATCTTTATGTGTCGCAAGCTATCATATCTCCTACATGTTGTCTGTGTCTTGTATAACACCGCACTCAGCAGAATTCGTGCAATTTAACGGTAGCCTGAAAACAAGCGAGTTTGGACCAGATAAATTAGTTATTGATATTACGAGCAACGATAAGCCTTATTTATTTATTCCATTGCAAAAGGCATTAGTGACAAAGTCGTCGTGGATGCCAACTTTGAGCTTGATATCAAGTGGTGGAAAAACATTATGTGAACTTTCAATGGCTCTGTGAAGTTTCTAAACCAGCGGCCTGTATTCAGTGTGCAGACAGATGCTTGTTCAAAGGGCGCAGGCGCATACTACATTGGAGCTTTTGTCTATGCTAACTGGCCTTGTGATATGCCATAGATAGCTAGCACACATATCAACATCAAAGACACTGTGTCACTAGTGATTGCAGCATCAAGGTCGGTGAAAATTTGAGGACTAGATAAATTGTGATCAGGACAGATAATATGATTGCCAGGGCTATAATTGATAAAGGATCAACAAGAATTCCTCTGGTTCTGGTGTCTCTAAGCAACTTTTTTTGGCTCATGGCTACTTATAACTTTTCCCTAAAAGCAGTGTGTTTTCCAGGTTACACGAGAAGGGTCGACTGACTCAGCCGTGTGTGAATTGTTGCCTTGCCTCCGGGTGATGGAGTTTACAATCGAAGGATCTGATAATTTCTCCATGAAAACGATTTTCTAGAAACTTTAGCATTGCACTCAATTCCAAAACAAAGATAATTAATACCAAACACATTTGAAAATTTATTATCACATATAATCACCAATACATAGTGCTGATACCCAAGACATCACTTTTGTATCACTAGGATATAGTGCTGATAAACCAAGACATCACTTCAGTATCTCACGGGTAAAGTGCTGAAAGGCAAAAGATATGACGTCACAGTCGTGTTCAGAAAAGCTCCAAACCTCAAACTCACCATTTGAAATAACATTTTCTTTGTATATTTCAATCATGTTTTCTGCACAAAATGTATTGCCACTGATCCTTTGAAAACTGTAGTAACCACAACTTTTGTAACCTATAATTATAACATCGACATAGACTGTGTAAGATGTGCTCTTATAAATCATACCTTCCGCGTTGATGTGGACGTCATATCGGCTGTTTTGATAACCTCTGACTGACCAACCAGGATCAAGTACTTTCCAAATTCAAGATAGTATCAAAGGGCAAAGTTGTTTTGAAGGCTAAAATATGTCTAAAGACGATATTATCATCGAATATTATTATCAGTATATTCAAACTAAAATAGACAGAAGATGAACAATGCTCACAATACTTTTGAATATTTCGTCTGAAAACGCAACTGCGAAATGTCCAACATGACCACCCATGTTATTCACAAATATCAAAAGGACAGATGTACTCAGAAGAAAAACCCACTGTGGTTTCAATGTATAGTTGTGTTAGGTGAAGGGCGTGGGTTAGGTCTAATGTTCTAGTTGTTGATAATCTGAATTTCAGAGTAGCCGCGACAGCCTTCAAAATGTGGCATTGTACATGTTCAAGCACTCTTTTTACACGGAAATATCTCATTCGAACATAGGACAGACACTGAAAGTACGTGACACAGCAACTTTGTTAACTAGCATGAAGCAGGCATCCCTAAAATAAACAAGCGGAAAATCTGTATGAAAGGGAAAAGTTGATTTGAAGTCTGAAATATGTCTCATGTGTGAGACGGCTGATCAAATGTTATAATCAATAATCAAACTGAGAAATACAGAGCTTGAACAATGCTAACTATGCTAATGTTTGGTCTTTAAGACGCGACTGTAAAATATTCATCCATTTAAGGTAGAACCAGCACACCTTATAACAATATGACTGAAATAGATATTTTAAATGACTATTGTCTGGATGCAATTTTGCTGAAAATGCCAACTGTCAACAAAAGGAACAACATTAAGAAAATACGAAAGAATATAAGGTCCACTTTTTTCACAAGTTCAGCCCACAGTTCGTCATGTTGGACGTGTGTGACGTCGTCAACATTGGTGCTAGATTCCACATCGCTGCGTCTATTTCCTTGCTGAAGATTATCAGCTAAACTGGCATCAGGTGTGTATTTCTTTGGACTGGGAGAAAGATGTTTTGTCAGCTGTTTTCTTATTGTAGATTTGGGCAGTGCTGAGTGAAGATGTAGGACAAAGACTGTTGCCACAACGGTCAGAGCCTTGAGGACAAACATGCAGTGAAGGTAGATGCTGAAGAGAGACACGTGGTCGGACACAGACGGTAAGAGGGAGTTGATGGAGGTCAGATACACGGCGTAGGCCAACAATACAGACAAACACAGGGTCATCTTCTCCCCCGACCCCGGGGGCACGTGAAACACCATCAGATTGAGACCAGATAGGACGCAAACAGGCAACATAGCAGTTAGTATGTAGTAAGCTGGACGTCGAACTAGGATAAGTCCCAACTCCAGGACCTGATACATCCCCTCATACGCATAATATTCTTTTATAAACGAACCTAAAACTTCCCACTCGCCATTTTCTTTATATGAGATATAGGATATGGGCACATTGTGAAATGTATAGTTAACCTCCAAAGTGTCTGTAATCCATTGTGCCAGCTGGAAGGAACAGCGTTGATGGTCAAATGGGAAGCTAGTGACATCTATAGTACAGGAAGTTGAACGGCGATCCATGGCGTACCACTCCACAGTTCCATTGCTGCTAATAGTACCTGGTAGATGTTCGCCCCCAAGATAGCCATAGTTGTTGTTAGCATTATATATCACTAAATCTGGCAACCATATATCTTTAGCTAAAACAGGAACCTTTGAGATATTCTGAAATGTAGCTCTATCCCATGACAATCCTTCAAGGGTCCACGTGAAGAAGAACCATCCCGTGGTGGTCAACATTTGTTTCGACTCGTCTAGAGTTTCAATATGTAGCAGATTAAAGCTGACAGACACTTCCAGAACGGGCTTGGAAATAGGCACCGGGTGATACAGGGGATTGTGGTTAGAGCAATATTCTGACACTAAATCCCTTGGAGAAAGGAAGGTAAGATTGCACATAACTGTAGGAAACAGAAGTAACCACAGCCGAACTCTTTCCATTCTGTCACAACGCAATATGACAAGGCAGCGTTTACCAGCAGACTGACCTCTTACGAGACAAATAGCTCAGTGGCTATACAATTGTGTTGAATGATACGACTTGCGCACATCCTGTCATCGATGACAAGTTAATGTCTCAAGTGTGTGACCTGAATGCATCGAATCAAAGATAACAGGAAACAAACATTACTTTAAGCCGCACCAAGTTGATCACAAATATTCTGACACTAAATCACCTGGAGATTTAGTGGAAACATATTTAGGAAACATATGTAACCACAGCAGAACTCTTTCCATCCTGCGACAACGCGGTATGACACGGCAGCGCTAGCAGCAGAGTGATCACTTAATGCTTCTTACGAGAATCACAGCACTTTCCTCTACTCGGTAGTTTCAATAAATGTACACTGACTAAACAGTGAAAGCTCCCTGAGTTGAAAACATCAACGCCAGAGAATAATGAATCTCGTATATCTACGGATATTGGCTTTGTTCACCACACAGCTCTGTACAAACTACACTATCTTTGATGCCATCGTTCCAGTTATAGGCTGAATGGATCGACTGAGTAAACATAACGACAAAGAGAAAAACAACAAAAGACAACTAAAAATATTTGCATCCATCTTGCTTGAGGATGGCGGTGGTGGCTATCATAGAAACCAGTGATATGTTGGAAGTTATAGCGCCAGCGCAGCATACCCAGGGAACCAGGCTAGAGGAAATGAATTAAGGGAACACTTAGTTTTAGACACAGTAAAATTACATGCTATGATGGATTCCCAGGCTTGTCTACAAAATACGCGTTGGAAACAATGCATGCACCTAACATTTGTTTCTGATATTTGTTAAATTTGTTTGCGCGAAATTCAGATGTACTGACAGCTTTGAAGTGTATTTATCTTGTGCGCGACCTTAAATCTCACAGGTTTAGAGGGTACTGGTGTCAATTTCTTGTCTGAAATGTGATTAAAAACAGAAAATTTAAATACAATTTGAAATGTAAATCCTACTTATAAATGTCTGTGTTGTTTGCAAATCTGTTTACTGATATGGAAAGAAAATAGTTCATTAAACTTACTTTTTACCAAAATACACTTTAAACAGGCATAAAGCTACCATCTTCTTTCCTTGACAAGTGGTGCCTTGTGTACAAAGAAATAAGATATGGAAGTGTTGTCCATATGATAACTTTTTAGATATCAATATTATTGTTTATTTTGAGAAGCAAGAGTCAGCCAGGATGAGGTCCCTGTATATTCGCAAGAGATGGGCTAAATAGACGTTGATTGCTCGATTACTGTCAGGTCAGGTCGTTGTCTGGCCAAGACTCAATTACTGTATACCATCCTGAAATAGCTGTTATTTAAATTCCGGTGTCCATCACGCTAGTCCTATGGTGCTGTATCACGCAATTTGTCTCCTGATTACATCGATTTGCAATAATGATGCGTAGTGTCCTTCGACCTGCAGGAGATACAATCCCATCTGTACAAATATCATATAGATAATCAGGGTTTAATAATTTCTCAATACCATGAAAGATGTATCGCTAAGGCTAAAATAAGACTCGATGAGGTGGAATTTTTATCATGCATGTTTTCTTTGCTGGTTCGTCTTCTGACACAGACTTACTTTGTTTTGCTCTTCCTTTCGGACAAAAATCCAGTGACCCCAAAATTAACTACCAGAAAAACCTATTTAAGCCAATGTGATACTATTAACTTCGGTTTAAGTACTTTTTTCTCTTTTTAAACGTATGTTATCTTATTGACAAGAAATCAGCTCACTTACATAAGTGTCTGCTATCCTGCAGGTTTTTGTTTTATGGTTCAGCGGCTGTTTTTGGGTTACTATATATGCATATATTGCTGTTGTATTGTTATGTTGTGCGTGTGAGGAGATGGTGGCGCACTGGGTCGTTTAAAGGTCGTGGGTCAAATTTATGATTTGCATTTTTCAGCCAACGACACTTATATTGGGTGATAGCACCTCTGTTGGCCAGACACCAACGAATTCTTCGAGGTATGCATCTGATGTATTGACCAATGTCAGCTTTTCTTATGTTGTTCCACTCATCAATGAGAGCAGCACCGAGTTCATTGAGAGTGGTGGGTTGAATTTGACGTTGACGTAGACGTCTGCCAATGACGTCCCACACGTGTTCACTGAGGGAAAAGTCACGACTGAGTGCTGGCCATGGCATGCCATGGATGTTTTGTTGTTGGGGGAATTGGGTCAGATAGTATTGACCTGTGACCCTGTCATCGACAAAATGGAGTGGAGTTCGGCCAGTCATTGTGATATTACCCCATACCATTATGGACCCATCCCCAAAACAATCACGCTGGACGACGTTAATGTCCAAAAAACGCTCCAGATTCGATCCTTCGGTCACGGAAGTCGAGATCGAACCTGCCACATAAATTACTTTCTTTCATTGCCAGACATTTGTGAATTTTCCTGGAGTTCCACCTCAAAACAAAATGTCCCCTATATTGCGGTGACTTTTTAAATGCCTTGTTTTAATCAGAGTGGTGCATTGGACGGAAATAGGTCTTTTCTTGGCCCAAGTTCTCTCTAAATCTAGTGGATACTATGTTGACTGAATTTGTTAAAACTATTTTTAATTTGTTTCGGAAAGAAAATGACAGGCTGCACTTAATTATGTTATACTAGTGATATATCAAGTTCACAAAACACGTGACTTTAAGAAAATAAATAGTGATCCTGTGTGTTGTTACAGGAATATTCCACAGGCATAATTCACCCTGCTCACCACGTTCAAAGAAATGTAAGAAAATACCAGATACTATATTCCACCATTGCAAAACCGCCGCTCTATGACATTGTGCAGTGTATCATGGCACTACTTTTAGATAACAATCCACTGACGTTTATTCATGAAATGAAAATCAGAGATTGTTGAGATGGCGCTTCTGTTTGCAAGAATACAATTGTTTAGATTAAATATATGAACGGCAAAGTCCTGGTCAGTGTCCCATTTTCACAAACTACTGCATGTGAATACTGTACCGTCATTCATTCTTGTGAACTTGTGCATTAGCAAATCTTGTGTATTACAAGCTATGTTGGTGTTGTGAGTGATATTGGTTCTTACTACCCGTTCCCTCTGTCTCATCTCGTTCATTCCCTCAAATACACAAGTTTATCGTTCGTTTCAAACAAAAGGCTAACTCGATTGATTTTCTTAAAACTCTTTTACATTAGCGAATTAAGGAAAGATGGGTTAAACATGTCACTCAAACAATGGACAACAATTTTATTAATGACTAAGTATTGAAGAAAGAATGCATTTGTTCGCTCCAACACACTAGCTACCTGAATGTCAGATTGTAATGAACTACCACGGTTAATAATAAATATCAAAATGACAATGATTAGTTTAACATATTTGACAGTTGAACTTAGAACATAACATATTGTGCCTTCAGTGCAGCGAGCTATGTAGAGTCCTATGTTCAGAGTTGGTTGTCGATCTGATTTGGAATCACAATTGGAATATTTGGAATATTGCTAAAAGCGGCGTAAAACCAAACTCACTCACTCAAACAAAATATGACATTGTCCATGCTCAAAAATTATTTTACATGGAAAAACACTCAATTTAACACAGGACAGTAGGCTTTGTTAGCTGACATGGAGTGGACACCACTCAAGCAAACTAAGCCCACACCGCACATCTCTAGTATGATATCATATCGCTAATTTTTATGCAAAAGTTGTACACAGAAATCCGTCAAAATCTCAGGCCCTTCTGAAATACTCTCTGTGTATTTTTGTCGTGTTTTGCACAAAGTATATTGTCACACGTCCGTTTAATATTGTTGTGACCGCAACTTTGGATTTTGTAAGCTACAATTGTGCATATCATTATTAAAGAAATCCTACCGTCAATGACTGAAAAAGTACCACTCTCCTATAAATGTAACCTACGTTTCAGTCAGAGGGGTTCATTGTGATTTCATAACCTCGTATTGGCAAAACGGCAGAAAGTATGAAGTAAGACCGGGAGTCGAGCTAGGATAAGTCCCAATTCCAGGACCTGATACATATCTTCATGCGAGTATTCTTCTTTCACAATGGAACCCCCCAAAAAACACTCTTTCTATGAGATATGGGACATGGGCACATTGTGGAATGTATAATTAACCTCCGAAGTGTCTGTAATCCATTGTGCCAGCTGGAAGGAACAGCGTTGATGGTCAAATGGGAAGCTGGTGACATCTACAGTACAGGACGTTGAACGGCGATCTATGTCATTCCACTCAACAGTTCCACTGACAGTGCTGCTGACAGTGCCTGGTAGATGTTCGCCCCCAAGATGGCCGTAGTTGTTGTTAACATTTGACTAAATCACTAACTCTGGTAACATATACCTTAAGCTTAAACAGGAACCCATCAAATATTCTGAAAATTAGCTTCATCCCATGACAATCCTTCAAGGGTCCACGCGAAGAACCAGGGTTCGATTCCCGACATGGGTACAATGTGTGAAGCCCATTTCTGGTGTCGCCCGCCGTGATATTGCTGGAATATTGCTAAAAGCGGCGTAAAACCAAACTCACTCACTCATTCACTATGTCGGATGTCATCGTTACACTTTTAGCCTGAATGGATCGATTGAGTAAACATTTCCAGATAAAACAGAGGTAAATATCACTGTCGGTTTGTCGTGTCAGTAATATTGGAGGAGGTTTAGCATAATTTCAGAATGGCAGTCTTGTTTGTCAAGCAGTGTAATTCTTTGCAACCATGTCGCTGCAGGTTTGACGTCTTGTTGTCAAAGGAACATAGTTATGTAAAACTATACAGATGTGTTCAATGTCACCACTGGACGCGCATCCTGTAACCGATGACATGTTAATGCCTCAGTGTATAACCTGAGTGGATGAAATCAATTAAGATAACAGGTAACGAATATTACCTGAAAACGCACAAAGTTCAAGACAAATATTGGAGGCCCAGCGTTAACTGTTTATATACGTGATGGCCCTTGTGTTTGTTGCGCAACTCTTGTACACATCGATAACGGGAGTACAACGCGCGATTCTGGAAGTTGGTGCCATGGTTATCGGGAAAAACATTTATTTTCATGAAATAAGCTTCGCAAAAGAAAAAATGCAGCCAACTAATTAAGGAAAAGGACAAATGATTTTTTTCAAAGTATAGAGACGTTTTGCGTTCGTTGATGTCACAGGAACCAGTGATATGTTGAATCTTTTATCGAATGCAAACTAGGACACGTTGGGCAGCTGATGAAACCAATCCAAGTTTCCTAGTTTTCCTGGAGATACGTTCAGTTTAACGCAACGGGAGACATGTTCAGGTTGTGCTAGCAGGGCAAAAATATTACTGGTTCAACTATGTACAAAGTAGAGGACACACACACACACACACACACACACACACCCACCCACCCACCCACCCACCCACACACACACACACACACACACACACTAACACACACACACACACTAACACACACACACACACTAACACACACACACACACCATACACACTAGAAATAGAAAGCATCAGACACAAACAGAATGTGTCTTATCTCCCCTTCAGAGAAAAATGTAGTGACCAGTGTGGCGTGTTATCATTATTCCACGTCCTTGCTCGTTGTGTGGTCAAGACTAGGTTACCGTTCTGAAATAGCTGTTCATTAACTGTCGGTGTCCAACACTCCTGTTACATGACTGTATCACGGCGCTTTGTCTCACGAGTCTATCCATTTGCCATTATGAGAAGTGACATTCTACCCCAAGAGATACAATCTCATCTGTAAACTACTAAACAAGATCATCAGTGTTTGATGATAAGTGAATATAACAATAAAGAAAATGTAACTCGATCAGACCGAAATTCAATCATGAATATTTTCTCCGTTCTCGTGGAATTTCTAAAACAATTGGGAATAAATCCATTCCAGCTTTTACTGGATTCCAACGCTTCCCAAAACAAAAGAGAAAAACGAGGGTAGATAAGTAAGTTGTACTTCCAAGCAAATCAGTCCTTTTTCAGTCTATTTATTTAACAGATTGACTAAAACATCACAATAGACTAATTATGATAAGATTAAAGCAAATTGTGTTAACACTGACTTTCATTTTCTTTCAAGCCTATCATTTTCAGTCAATGAGTGATTAATTTCAACATCAAAATGTTTGGAATTCGTATTCATAATAAACTAAATGGACATAGCTTTCAGTTAATTTGTAACATGACTGAAACAATTGGGCGTTTTGAAAGTTACCTAAAACGAAAATTTTAGTCATTACACATTAACTGTAACATCCACAAACACTTGAGTCAATTTCGCATAATGTTTCGCTGTGACAAGTCAGTAAAATAAGCAATGGTGTGTGACCCTTACACAATGGACACAGATTGAGGAACGTGCATATGGAGTCTACATTTCCCAGTACTATTGAACATGTCATTCAAAGACTCATTCTGCTTACAACTAAGCTTTTCAATCAAGATTTCACAATCAAAGGCCTGGTCAGGTCATTCCAGAAATGCTATGGAAAACAATCAGAGGAATCAACTGAATATGACATGTCAACAGGATGCGCCCATACTATGACCTTTACAGGGGGTTTTCACACCTCTTTACTCACTGGCATTTACTTTAATGTATCGGGTGATCATGCATTTAATTGTTTGGTGAGATACCAAATAAAGTCCAGTAGCTTCGTGTATTCTCAACAGATTTACAAGGTTCTAATATACGAGGGGTGTTCATTAAAGATTTCCCCTGACCCACTTCCGATGGACCTAGTGGAATGAAACTTGGCATAGGTATTAGTCTTTCTCCACATAGGAACCACCAAGAGTTACACACTTCTCCCATCGTTTTATGCAACTATGGAGACCTCGCTTATAAAAGCCCTAATTTTGCGTCTTTCTTCCGTTTGTCATCTATAAAAAAACAGTGTAATAAGGACAGCTAATTACTGATCACCTGATACTTACCGATGACGTCACAAGAGCCAGTTTTGGTATGATAAACCAGTTTAGTTATGACATTGTCAAAGTCAGACCAATGATCCTTGGTAGGGCTCCGCAATATCTGTTTTCAAAGGGACATAACCATGTTGAAGATGAATTCCATGTTCTTATGATTTGTGACCAGTATTCTAGAGCAAGAAGAAACTCTTTTTCCCAAGAATCTCGTTACCCCTCCCTCTATTGAGAATTTTATAAGACGTATGTCAGCTGAAAACGAACAAATTATAAAAGGCTTAGTAAATGTCTCTCCCAAGTCATGAACATCGAATGGAAACACAGTGTTGAACGGTAAATCATTATTAAATCTGCTCAGCATGCAGATATATATATACAGTATATTTCCATTGTATTATGAGCTGGTGGCCTGGAGTCCCGAATAAATTTGTCTGTCTGTCTGTAATGTATCAAAAATACGATGTCATTAAAAACACTCTGAATACCATTGTGTCGTGCTCAGTTCTATAACGCATAATCAAACTCATCATTAAAAAGACTTTATTTTACCAATAATGAAAGTAAAGCACATAAGATATTTAAAATGGAAAAAACGCAGGGCAACCATTCATTAAACTTGGATGTGGTGACCTTAATAGTGAGACCGTTTTATTCCAGATGTTATTCGCTGTCTAATTGTGGGTATAATTACGAAGGCAGACTTCTCTACCATCTTCGTTGTCCTAATTATACCTATCAAAGATCAAATAGCTACTTTTACACCGACGGTTTTGATCTGAAAACTGCCAAATATGATAATCCTTACCTGCCAGAAGATATTAATTTGAAATTAATAGAATCTGTACATGAGGCGACTGACGTGATCGGGTGGTCAGGCTCGCTGACTTGGTTGATGCATGTCATCGTATCCCATTTGCGTGGATCGATGCTCATGATATTAATTACTGGATTGTCTGGTCCAGGCTCGAATATTTACAGACCGCCGTCATATAGCTGGAATATTGCGGCGGCGTTAAACAACAAACAAACTTTCTGACTAAATGAGCTGTGCAACTATGAGTGCTTCATTATAACTACGACTTACATTACAATATATCCTACATTACATAAATTTAACCTATTGTTGTTATCATGTCATGCTGAAATCATGAAAAATCTTTCACTTTATATATATTCCATGCCATGAATATTAGAAGCTCGTTAATGTCCATTGTTTACCTGACTATCTAAATGTACAATGGGTCGATGGCCTACAGTGCGAAATGAATAAAGAAATACTGAACTACGACTTTGGGTGGCGCAGTCTATTAAGGCGCCGCATTCGCTGTGCATAGCTGCGACCATTCTGCACGCCAGAAAACTATGATTGTTGTTTCGAAACTCTGTTCGCTCTTATTATGTTTAAGTTGATTTATCAGCACCCCTGGCTGTGGGTTTCAAACGTCTGAGAGATGCATCATTTCGGGCTTTCCTCCCACATTAAGCTGACATGCCATTATATAACTGGAAATATTGTTGAAAGTGGGGTTACACCCAAGTCACTCATCACTCACTATAACTAAGACGTCGGTGCGACTTTGGCTGTAAGAGCGATGGCCCATTGACCAGTCGGGGTCAGATCTCACTCTCTGCTGGGGTCATCCATATGGTATTCTAGGAGATTGAAGTTTCTTTTGAAAAAAATTAAAATGATGGAAAAGGGATAATCCTGTCCACCGGTTTTTACAACAACAAACACTGGAAATACTCGGTTGTCCCCCAATCCCGTTTGCAGAAAAGAAAACTGTTTTGTCTCCATTAAAGAACCACCACACCCCCACACCCTCATCTATCCTCGATTATTCACTGAGAAATCTGGGATGAGGCAATCACGCGTTGGTTAATACTATCATAACCCAAATGATATCACCCTATGATTAATGTCAACGTTACCATTTATCTTAATGATCCATGGAACCTTTTGGTTTAACATGATAGTTTTCGTGTGCAAAATGATCAAATAGTTGTTTCAATATTGATTCTAAAGCCAGACATATCAATTCCGTTTAAATATATATGTAATATGTTTTGTTTCCATTTGGTGTAGCCTATCATGAAACCTTTGACGTAAATGCGATGTTATAGTTCACAAATGGTATCATTAAACCGGAGACACTAAGGAGATCTGTTATCAGTTTGAGTTGAGAAAAAAAACTTAAACAACTTAATTGAAGAACTAATTTGAGCATGGTCAGACATGTACAAAACTACCGAACAAACAGAATAAATGTGTCCACGAGAACGGCTTTGGCAATTCTCAGCCTTGTGTTACCCACACATTGACATTCCTGAGTGAGTGTCAGCGTCACACCAAGATGACGTAACCGACAAACCAACATGACGTTACCCACACACTTTCATGACGTTATCGACAAACATGACGTTACCGACACACCAGCATGACGTTACCCACACCAACATGACGTTAACGACAAACAAAAATGACGTTACCAACAAACCAACATGACGTTACCGACACACCAGCATGAGTTTCCCAAGTACTAAAATGACGTCACCCATACACCAACATGACGTTTCCGACACACCAGCATGACGTTTCCCACATACTAACATGACGTTACCCACATACTAACATGACGTCACCCATACACCAACATGACGTTTCAGACACACCAGCATGACGTTACCAACAAACTAACATGACATTACCGATACATCAACATGACGTTACCTACACACCAATATGACGTAACTGACAAATCAACATGACGTAAAGGAGACACCATCATGATGTTACCGATCCGACCATCTTCCTGGGGAAAGGGAGTAAACTGTCTATAAAAGTCATGTATTGCTGAACTCGGCTGGATATTGTTCGTTATCGTGTGGCTGGGCAATTGAGTATGCAAAGTAAAATCAAAGTCGCGGTTTGTAAATAACATAGCAACTGCCGTACAGATTTTAAAGTTTTTTTAATCAAGGTGCCAAAGTAAGCTGATGGACTTCTCGAGGAATGACCCGATTTATTACAATATGGATCTTTATTATCGATCAGATCGATCGCAAATGCAAGTGAGTGAGTTTGGTTTTACGCCGCTTTTAGCAATATTCCAGTAATATCACGGCGGGGGACACCAGAAATGGGCTTTACACATTGTACCCATGTCGGGAATCAAACCCGGGTCTTCGGCGTGACGAGCGAACGCTTTAACCACTAGGCTACCCGATGGCCCCGCAAATGCAAGTAATATGATAAGTATAACATGACTGGTCAGTAGAAGGGACATACATCGTAATAGCCACTTGTGGCCCTCCGACCTAGCTACGAAATTCCAGTCCAGTTCAGCAAGGGTAGAAACTGGACTTTTATAGACAGTTTAACTCCACTGCCTCGGCAAGATGCGATCCGACATATCAACATGACGTTGCCGAAACATCATTATAACCTTACAGACACAGGAACTCTAACATTAATAATACATCATCATGACGTTACCGAGACGTTATGGAGACGAGCCCGAAGTGATGTCCGAAGTAAGGGCATGGTGCTGACGAGACAAGAAATATAATCAGGATGAAGCTAGTATTCAAACCCACGATGACAGATTCCTGACACGAAAAGGGGACGCAACTCTGCACAGCATATTCCGGCATTTTAAAGAAACTTTCAAAGTACCGAAACAAGATTTTCAAGCCTTACCAACAAGACTTTATCGGGGGAAAAACATGACGTCACAGTCTTGGCAACAGTTCATTACGGGGACATAAACGAGATATCGTGGTGACGGTATTTGCAACAGACGGTAACTGTGAGAGACGCAGTAACGATTGCATTGTGTAACATCGCAATCGTAAAAGTGTTTGTAGCTGACGTGGGCATTCTTAATAGCATTTTTTCACACCAAGTGTCAAATGGTCATAAAAGATTTTTAAGTTTTGATAAAGAAAAGGCAAAGTTCTTTCAAAGTATCACGTAAAAGTTTTGTAACTTTACAACTTTGCCAGTGAATTAAAGGTCTCCAATCCATAACAAAATATAGCGGTGACAATAGCGAATGTTATATTGATAGGTACAGCTTGGAGCAGCGGATGGCCTTTGACGTCGGTGCACACGTTTCCTGATTACATACCAGACATTCTCTATGTGGGGAAGGTCAGGACCCATGGCTAGTCATTGTATTCAGGTTAGATTTTGCTGCTGAAGGTCGTCAGTTTCGATAAATACATTGTGGGCACGAGCGTTATCGTCTTCAAAGACAAAACGTGGATAAGCATGGGGCGAAAAGGGCACAATTATTGGCGTCAGAATATTGAATCGTGGCCCTTCCATGGACAATATGTAGCGGCGTATGATAGTCATAGTAATCGCGCTCTTCATCATTAAAGACCCACTCCTAAATCTGCCATATTGCCTTACGTTGACGTTGGCGTTCGTTGGGACGCCTCGAGACACGGCAATACCTGTCTTGACTCATTTGAAAACATTACACGAGACCATCGGCGATTCCCACAGTTTCTACGCTCTTAACACTGTTGCCGTCTGGCCAGATTGTGCCGATTATTGACCGTGGTGCAACACGTGGTCGTCGTGCATGAGACGATTTTAATCGTCTGCTCAATAATATGAACTCTGGTGGCCTGGCGCAAGTGAACATCGATTTTATTGGCTTTTTGGGGTTCGATTTCTTAAAGCTTGCTTTCTGATTAATCGATCCTGGACATGTGTTGTTGACAAAGAGCGCCCCGTGCGGAGCCGATCATTATTATATTGTGTCTGCAGAAACCTGTTTAAGTCTGCAAATCACAGGCTGAGACACATTCAACGGATTGGCTACCTCTCGAGTTCTATTGTAGACGACGTATTCCTAATATGATCACTTTTACTGTTTTCGAGGAACAGTAGAGAGCTCACGTGTTACTGTGAATAAAGAAAATCAACACTACTTATGGCTCACAGCGATTTGACGATCTTTCGCTCAAGAGTCAAAATCAAGAATGGCCCTCCTACCCAGGTGCACGGAGGAATTGCCGGACCACGTGCCCTGTTTCTGGTGTTTGAGGGCGTTAGGTTTTCTCCAACAGTCATTTATCAAAGCTGATCTTTCTACTGAACACAGATCATAACATTGATATTTCACTATCTCCGTTTTTTGTTGGAGAGTATATTTGACTTTTGAAAAGATCAACCAAGTCATTGAGCCTCACCACCCGATCCATTTAGTCGCCTCTTAAGACAAGCGAAGGTTGTTTGGGAGCACGATCCTTACCCAGAATCCCCACGACGCAAATCTTCATGACAGAAAGGTTATGTATACTCAACAACAAAAGTTCCTGTGACACCAATATTTTAGTGTATTTGGGGTTGGTTTTCAATATTGTAGTTCATGTATGGAATCAAGTCACAAAAACGCAACTGTTACGGAAAAGCATGCATTCCATGCAAAAGTTGACTTATATGCAAGCCCCATGCATTTCACTACCCAAGAATGGGTATAAAAACATGTGCGTTAACGAGATTCCATATGCATTGTTTAGCATCGTGCTGACAACAACCAAACAGAAAAACAACAAAATTACGCAATTATTCAACATTACGAATGCCACGCCTGTCCGAAATGAGCGTCTGCGAGCCATTTGTATGCTTGAAGCAGGATCAATTCAACATGATGTTGCAAGACAATTTAACGTCCACAGAAACACCATTTGGTGTTTATGGCAACGTTGGCAACAGACGAATGCAGTCAGAGACCATCCTCGGAGTGGCAGGCCACGCGTAACCAATAATCGACAAGTCAATTGGATTCGAACAACACACCAAAGAAATCGATTCCAGCCAGCAACAGTGACTGCAAGAAGCATCCCTGGCCTTCGACGAATATCTTCACAAACGGTACGTCGTCGCCTCAGATGTGCAGGAATTGTCGCCAGAAGACCCGCCAGACGTCCCATTTTGACAGGAAACCACCGTCAAGCACGTCTACAGTGGTGCAGACAGCTGAACGGCCATGCAGTGGGGACAAGTTCTATTCACTGCCGAGTCTCGTTTTCATCTCAGCCACAGCGATGGACAGATTCGAGTGTACCGACGTCGAGGTGAACGTTACGTCAATCATTGTGTCATGGAAGAAGATCGGTTCGGGGGCGGCAGCGTTGTAGTATGGGGTGGGATTACAGCAAAACAGTGGACCCGTTTGATATTGGTACAGGGAAATCTTTATGGACAGCGCTACCGCGACGAGATCATCAGCCCTGGTGTTCTACCGTTTTTGCGTCGTCATGGCCCAGGCATTACCTTTCAACATGACAACGCCCGGCCTCATATTGCTCGACTTGTTCAGGATTCTCTTCAACAAAACAACGTGAATGTGATCCCCTGGCCGGCTGGCTCCCCTGATTTCTCGCCAATCGAGCACATGTGGGATGTGATGTTCCACAGACACTCCAGGAACTTCAAAACATGCTCCAGCAGATATGGACAGATATCCCACAGGACTTTGTGCGACGCCTGGTCCATTCCATGAGACGAAGATGTGTTGCTTGCATCGCAACCAGAGGTGGACAAACACGCTATTGATTTGTAAATTGACATTTTGGCATGTTTCCTGTTTTTTTATGAAATCACGCATTTTCTGAAGTCAGTGTGGCAAATTAAACCATTTGGACACTTACAGGAGTCTTTTATCTGTTGCAAACCGAAATTGTTTCAGATTTGGTTAAAAACATAACTTTGCATTGAATCTTATTCAATTGCACAGGAACTTTTGTTAGTATATTACGGCGAGGAACACCTGGTTTCATCACTATTTGATAGTGATTCATAAACACCAGCTCATGTTATAGTTGGAATCGAACAATTGACTCTGATTTTTTGTAGAGATTTTTGTGAGTTTTAAGCAGAGATTCCTTATGCATATGGAAAGAGTCGCTTTTATTTACGTATATATATCTTTAGAATAGTTTCAAGGCATTCAAGCAAGCCTCCGCTATAAGTGAGGATTCTAGTCTTACACGAGAATCACTATATTTCACTGTGTAACCTGACAAGAGTGTCCATCCTGATTGTTTGACCAGATGGCATGGAATCTCGTTTGTCAAGACGAACTGTATTAATTAATAAAAGACAACGTCAGACAGTCATGTATCTTCTGTAGAAAACAACTGAAAAGTTTATCTGTTGCAAACCGAAATTGTTTCAGATTTGGTAAAAAACATAACTTTGCATTAAATCGTATTCAATGTCACAGGAGTTTCTGTTGTTTAGTATATGTTCATGGTCTCTCTCCAAGTGAAATTCTGCATTATCAGCACATTCACATATCATAATGAACATTAAACCATGGTAACATTTAACCATGATTCATGAAGATGAAGATGATATTTCATATGAATGATGCACGGCATTCTACGGAGTTGTTGAATTCCCTATATGTCTAGTTTACTTTTTTCGCAGCAGTACAATATACAGCAAAATGTGAACATTTGGGTTGATCCAAATATGCACGGTCATGTTTCGTGAAAATGAGATCTTCTCCCACACAAATTCTTGTATCTATATATATTTATCCATAAGTATACAAGTAAGATAAGAGCCTTCAAGGTGTCTGCTTGCTGCATATCTATCGATCGGGAGACGGCGGCCAGACACGGGCACCGCCAAGACACCCAACAAATCTTAGGACACCTTTGGGAAGAGCACCGGCAGAGGAACTAACTTTACAAAGGTAAATGTCACATGTGTGTCCAGGTGTGAAATGTCCTTTGTATTCATCACTAGTAGTTGTAGTTGTGTATTGAACACATTCAATCTTTACAGACCGAGGAACTCCACATGCTGGAAATATTATATTATATATTATCAAAGATCATTATGATTTTATTTGAAAGAAAGACATCTGTTTTGCACTTTGGGCTGAGCCATGAAGATCCGGGGTAGAATAGGTCTTCAGCAACCCATGCTTGCCGTAAAAAGCGACGAACGGGATCGGGTGGTCAGGCTCACTGACGTGGTTGATTGGTTGATGCATGTCACCGTGTCTGGTTCAGACTTGATTATTTACAGACTGTCCTCATTTAGCTGGACTATTTCTGAGTGCGGCGTTAAACAACAAAATTGGGGTATTATTGAATATTTGAAACCATGGTGTACATTTGATATATCTTGTGGTCGGTTCAAATTCTTCGATGTTGTATACAAAATCTTGTAACTGTTTGTTACCAATAGGTCTCAGATTGACTTCAATTAGGAATACGAAAAGTCATCAAAACAATGTTTTCAAAACGAATGTGAGTGAAAAATGTTGTTGAATGGTATGCCGTGAAATTTTGACGTATGAATAATTTTCTCTTTCAGTATCTTGTTTCGTTGTCGTAAATTTGAAAGCACTGTGTTACAATTGGTTGTTATTAGTATCTTTGATATCATGAGCTTTTCCACTGTGGTCCGACTTTCTATGACCATTTGACAAAGGTCCCTGCCGAGCCTTATTTGTTTTTTTTGCTTGATAATTTCGCTGACGTGATGTGGATGAATCCTGACTTACATATTCACATGTGTCATGCGCGGATCCAGGACCAGAAGCACGTGGTGCAGGGGTGCGCACCATCCACCTATTTTAGAAGCATCCTAATCATGTTAACGTATAAAAAACATTTAACGGAATAACTTTGAGACGTTTTTCACAAACATTGCGATCAATTGGTTGACAAACGCACATTGTTTCCCGAATGAATTATTTGAATCCATCCACCCCCACCCCTTGCCTGTACCAAGCAGATGTATTAGCGCTTGTGATGCAAATAATTGTGCCATTTTTGTGAAAAAAGTGCAGGCTCGCATAATGAAATTTGTTTTTTTCTACTCATATTTACGATACGTAAATACTCTCGAATAATATTTTTTATTTATTAGTTTTACATAAGATACACTTTAATTGCCATTTATACCAACCAACTCGCCTCTCCGACGACTAACTTATCAGAAGTATGTCTTTGTCGACTAAATGAAAATAGCAAAAATACTATTATGTCAAATACATCGGGATTCGGTAGTTAATTGACGCAACGAAATTGGTAAAGAATTCGAAAATTCTATAGAAAATGAAACTGCAAAAATGACAAATGGTATAACGGAGTTTCATGGTTTTTACCAAGTAATTTCAAAGAATGAGTAATTGGTAAGGGGAGTTTAAATGGAGTTCTCGTACAAGGTTAATGCACTTATACGGTGTGTGTGTGTGTGTGTGTGTGTGTGTGTGTGTGTGTGTGTGTGTGTGTGTGTGTGTGTGTGTGTGTGTGTGTGTGTGTGTGTGTGTGTGTGTCTGCTTGTACGAGGAGTCCGGTTTAATGCCGATGTTATGGTGCTAGCTCACTGAGATACCATGCCTCAGTTTTAACATGAATAGCCCACTCAGATTTAGTATACTGACTCCAATAGAACATTAAAGCCGAGTGCCAGGTAGGGTAACAAGTTAGTATGATACGGCCGGGGATCGAACCGACCTTCCGCTGGCCGGGCAGAGGCACTACCACTTGATCATGGAGGCGGCCTGAATAAGGAATTGAGTGGATAGACAATATAACAAGTCAACTTTTATTATTCAAATCCTACAGATCTTGTGATGCGGGAGAAAAGCACGAAGTGATGCAAGTCTTAAACGTTTACCACTTGAACCCACGAGCAGGGTGTGGTGCTGACAAACCTAGAAATATACTCAGGGCGAATCTGGGATTCGAACTCACGATCATAGATTTCTGGCATGCCTATGGAAGGCAACTCTTCTGCATGATCTGATGATCATATGCAAGTTGTGAAGACATATTCCCATTCTTGAATTACCACTTACACCCTTACCGTGAGATGTGAAAGTTTTCCCCGAGGAAACATGTTGCGATTCCGATGAAATCAAGGCAATACAGATATTGACACCAACACTTATTTGAAGAAGTCCCAAGATAAGGAAGACCTTCAGATGCCACCACTGAGAAAAATATTAATAAAACACATTATATAATTATGGATGATCGACGAGTCACTACACATCGAATGGTCAATACGGTAGGCATCCCTCGTGAGGCATAAACTGGCCATGACAAAGGTCTAAGCACGTTGGGTTCCATGAATTCGTACTCCTAATCATCTTTTGTGAGAAGTTACGTCCGTTGGAAGCAGAATCAGTTCATTGTGTTGAGCGATTTGTAACAATGAATGAGTCGTTGGTTGACCACTATCCCCACAGACCAAACAACAGTCAAAACAGAGGAAACATTAATGGTCAATATTAGGCTCATCTGCTGAGGCAACTGCATTAGAGAATCAAGGCTCAACGTCGTGGAAAAATCACTGACGGTGTGCACAAGTTTGTTGATGGCAGCAATGCATGACTGGTTTTGAACTCAATAAACACCCCCGTATTCACCAGAAATGGCACATTCAAATTTCTACCGCTTCCCAAACTTGTAGGAAACATTATGGCAACCATTGTGCAAATGATGATGACGTCATTTCAGCTGTTGGGAGCGATAGCCTTCTAGACAAGTAGGATCTGGGCTCTAAAGCATCGTTGGCAGAAGTGTTTGGACCTCGGAGCCTTCTGAACAAGTAAGATCCAGGTTCTCCAGCATCGTTGGCTGAGGTGTTTGGACCTCAGAGCCTTCTAAACCAGTAGGATCCAGGTTCTCAAGCATCGTTGGCAGAAGTGTTCGGACCTCGGAAGAGATAATGCTGAAACCAGTTGAGCAACCAACGCAGTCCATCATAGTTTTTCAGCCACCCTCTTGTACATCGACACCCGTAGTTGCATCAAAACTCACACCGTCGCGATTGCATGCAAAGTTGCAAGAAGGTATCTTCAACAGACCACAGTACTGACTACAGTTTTAAAGAACTTAAAGTGACCACTAATTTTAGTTTTTTATTGTAAAATATACAACAAATGGCCGGGACAAAAAGAACAGTTCGTCATACCCGTTATATGTTGTAAGCGTGTCGGTATGTTAACCTCACCGACAAAAGTACATTTAGATTAAAAGTGGGGGAGGGTAATAAAATATCCATTCACATTAATCGCTTTTTCAGAATAAAGTTCCACATGAACGGACCTAAACATCTGCATATCTCTGGTATCATATTCTGTATATTTTTTCTCCCACTCCCGAGGAGTAAGCACACCTGCCGATACAGAGGGATCAGATTTCAGCCAGCGTATTTCTCCATTTCGTTATACATTTATCGTACTGTCTCACGCCGTCGATACACGATTAATAACCAAAAACCAAGGCAGCGAGTCTGACCACCCGATCCACTTAATCGCCTTTTTCGAACAGCATAGTAGGGCAGTTTGTAGTGAGTTTGGCTCAACATCGCTTTGGACCGTATTTCAGTCAAATCACTGCATGAAGCAAATCATCGTATCTCAATTGTGAAGATCGATTCTCTTGATGTCAGCTAATGGATAGTTGGGTCCAGACGTATTTACAGACCACTAGGATATAGCTGGAATGTTACTGGGTACGGCGTTAAACAGCAAACAAACACACAATCATCCATAAGTGTGAGCATGTTCAAACTGACGCAGGATGTAGACGTTTTCCACGTTGGCGAAACAAGCAGCTGGGATGTTGTGCTGTCCGACTAAAGCTCATAAATTATGGCGAACTCTGGTTTGGAATCTATTGCTAGTGTATCCTGGTACAAATAAGGAACGCAACCCTTTACGCAGTGAATAGCGACGCCTTATTTAACGGGAATATGCATTCTATCATGTGGGAAATGACGACTGGCAATGTGACTAGCAACAGTTGTATCTGCAGGTGATGTTAAGTTAAGACGCGTACTGCTCAAGTTAAGACGTACACTGCTTAAGTTCAGACTTATACCACACAATTTATACAAGTCTGCTTTAGGTAAGACGTGAAATGGTTAAGTCAGGACACGTATAGCTTAAATTAAGACTTGCAATATACAATTAATACGGGTAGTGCTTTAGGTAAGGTGTATAATGCTCAAGTTAAGACTTGCACTATACACAATGGTTGCTGCTTTAGGAAAGACGCGCAATGTTTATATTGAGGAATGAACATGGTGGTGTGTACAAACCTTTGTTTCGGCAATCTATATTTTTGACAAATTTAAAGAAAATGACAACTTGACTTCAACACTGAGACGAAAATGGGCAGATTATTAAGCAGTTGGCAATAGACAACCTTCTGCCAATATTTAGATTTGAAAACACAAATCTTGACAATGCGTTTCGATATTCTTCTGTATGTGGTGTATGTTAAATAATTTTCGGGTTCCAGTAAATATTTAATTGATCTACGAATGTCACATCTTGAACTAAAGTACTTCATTCTTGACTAAATATGCCAATTCGACTTTCTTGGAATTTATTGATAAAAGCAACTTCATCGCCAACACGAGTCGTCTTATGTGCCGTTAATCGACGTGCAGAGTCACGTCCTTTGCACGTGTAAGAAAACGTTTATAGTGGATTCAAAATTCGCCCTCATTTGGTTTCGAGGTTTGTCAACACCATACCATTGCTCGTGGGTTTGAACAAAGTGGTAAACGTCTTAGGCTTCAGGAATTCCTCCCACATCAAATTGGCTGCTACACTGTCCAAAACGGCGTTAAACGAAACTGACCGATCAGAATCGATGATGAATAGATCATCGTGATGTTGTTGCATTATTGCTGCGGCGTTATACGACAAATACGACAAATGTAAAAAACAAAGGTTGTTGGTGAAAACATAGCAGTGGTATCAACATGTTTATCGTTGCACTCACGAGATGCCGAATAGACCAGACAATCCAGTGATTGATAGCATGAGCAACGATCTACGCCGTCAGGGTACGTTGACACGCCATCAGCCAAGTCACAGAGCCTGCCAAAGACGGCGTGTTTGTGACGGGTGCCACAGGTAAGGCAGGATACACTCACATTTTCACGAACACCTGGAGGCATCACTATATGATAGTGATTCATGAACACATGGTCATGACACAGTCGGAATCGTACAACCGATTCTGCTTTTAGCAGGAATTTCTAATAAATATGAAAAGGGGTTTATTTTACAGGCATTAAAAAGTCGTTAAGTCTAAAACTCGTCTATTGAAATATGACACCTAACTGTTTCCACTGAAAGAATTTGCGAGTAGACACTACAACATAATCGTAAACCCGAGGCTCATCAATGGAACTTTAGAACGCTACATTCATTTTTAACAACCTGAGGCTATGGTTTTCAGTTTCAATTAAAATACAATTAAAAGCACAAAGCAGGTATGTCTACATTCTACCATGACTTACGCTTATATTTGTTATTACCTGCTTAATAATGCATATAGTTATGAATGATACAGATTGTTGTTTTCATTCATCATAAGCTATGTATCACAAGTGTGATGATAATGAGTGAGTGAGTGATTTGGGTTTAACGCCGTTCTTAACAGTATTCCAGTTCCATGTATATCGCGGCGTGTCATCTGAATGTAGGAGACATGCCCGAAGTGATGCAGGTCTCAGACGTTTATCACTTTGGTAAAACCCACGATGACGGGTATGGTGCTGACAAACCTGGAAACATAATCGTTATAGGTTTCTAGCGTGCCGAAGGGGAACAACTCTGCACATCGAATTGTGACGCCTCAGGCGACTGGGCCACCCGTGCCACCAATTGTGATTATAAACAACGGTTTCAAAATGCGACTGGGCTTCTATTTTTTTCTATTTTTGTATGTTTTATATACATATATTAAACAAGCCTTACTCCCGAGGCTAATATTATTTGCCCAATGTACTATATACGCAGGGTGTGATACGCCAACTGTAGCACACTTCTTTCCCCACCAAAGGTTGTAATTTTCTTGATTTCATTCATTGTTTGTGTTTGAACTAGCAATGGGGCGTCTGTAACGGGCTGAGCGTCTTCGGGCGATTGGCATGCTGGAAACTGGCAAAAGTCAGCGTGGCGAGTACCTTTTGATCTTTCACAGCATGTGATTAGCAGACTATGGAACAGGTACCGACAAACCAAAATGTTGACGATCGGCCTCGTTCAGGGAGTCCCAGGTCAACGAGATCCATTAATCCAAAACCAGGACCCACGAAATCGAGCTGAGACGGCAAATCAAATCGATGTGCAAACTTTCATAAGGATACTGGAGTACGAGTTTCATGTTGTGCCGCCCCCTTACAATAACGCCGACAGACGTCAATGGTGCACACAACGTCGAAACTGGGGTAGTCGTTGCTGGTTACGTGTCATGTTTTCAGATGTGTCCCGATTCACTTTGCACTTCCTTTATAGACGTGGTCGTTTCTGGCGACGTCGAAATGAACATCTAGTCAATGTCATCCTGAGACCTCATGACAGATTTGGCGGTGGGTCGGTTATGGTGTGGGTTGGCATCACTAGCACTATGACAAACCGAACCCTACTCCATATTGTGCAAGGAAGGGTCACTAGTCAGCACTTTCGGGACAACACACCGACAGCCTTTGTTGTCCCGTTTGCAAGGCATGTGAGTAGACGTTTTGTCTTTCAAGATGACAACGCCCGTAATCACCGTGGAGGAATAATGTAGTCAAAGCTCACCTACAGCAGTACAACATCCATAGAATGCCATGGCCAGCAACGAGCCCAGACCTTTTCCCCACTGCACACGTCTTCGACATTACAGGGAGACTTGTGAGTCAACGTCATAAAGCTGCTTGTACAAGTCCGAATTTATGCCGGTTTAAAGTGCTAGTTTAATGAGAAACCATGCTGCTGTTTAACATGGACATCCCACCCAGAAAACAGTGTACTGACCCCGAGCCAACCAGTCCTTGATTTATACCAAAATTCCGAGCACGAGGCAGGTAACAACGAGTACAAACTTTTAACGTCTTTCGGTATGACGCGACCGGGGATCGGCCAACCGACCTTCCGCTCTCCGGGCAGACGCTCTATCCACCACAGATGCAGGTAACACGACAGACGGATCGTGTATTTTCTCTGTTTACATATGAAAAACAGTTCAATAAAAACATTTTCCATCTCATGCTCCAATTACTTTATGAAATACCAATAAAACAGTAAGGATTGAAACGACAGAAGAATGCTAATTTGAGTGCCCAAATAGAGAGAATGTACACATGGTTCTCCGATGATTAATCGAAGCTTTCTATATCGCTGAATAGTGCTTACTATGTACAAGGGACGGTCGGGTAGCCTAGTGGTTAAAGCGTTCGCTCGTCACGCCGAAGACCCGTGTTCGATTCCCGACATGTGTGAAGCCCATTTCTGGTGTCCCCCGCCGTGATATTGCTGATATTACTGATCGTTTGAAACGTTTTATAGAGAAAACTTGATGAAAGTTTACTGGTACAGTCAACTACGGTTATAACGAACCCAAAGGGACTACTAATTTTAATTTGTTATAACCGTAGTTCGTTATAAGCATATGTACAACATATATACTCAAAATGGACGGGACAAAGAAACAGTTCGTTATATCTGCAAGTTCGTTATAAACGTAGTTTACTGTATTTAAATATTAAAATCTGTTGTTTCATGATACATGAAGAAAACCCTCCAGACAATATCTCGTCGGTAATAATCATTCTTCAGAAACATGGATCCGAATATAACCTGAAACTAGGGCGACATGTTATCCGAGATCACTCTAACCAGACACCGTTAAATTGTGCAACTAGCTGTCTGAAAGGTGAGGTGAAATGGGGTTTAACGTCGATTTCTAGAAGTTTGCTCTTATATAAGAGACCTGTGTGTGTGTGGCTGCTTGTACTAGTCCGGACTGATGCCGATTTATGCCATGCCTCAGTTTTAACAAGGATACCCCACTAAGACACAGTGTTCTGACTCCGAGCCAACCAGTCCTTGTTTTAGCCCCTTGGAGCCGAGCGCCAGACAGGGTATGACGCGGTCGGGTATTGAACCCCGAACAGTCGCCGAAACTGCAAACTTCACGTGCAAAAAGCAACTTTGATACCTGTATTAATTAGATCACCATTGATACCATATTGCCATGTTTGACGTTTTTGTTGAGTGCTTGTGTCGGATGAGGCGTTGTTTGTTTTGCTAACCCTGTTCGAAATATTTTATACGATGTGATGTGCGCATTCACTCACAAATCTACTCGTTTATCATTCAATCAGTAATCAGTCATTTCACTCAAGAAACAACTCACTTATCAATCCAAACACCAACCTGTACCTTCACTCACTCGCCCATTCAATTATCAATCTATCATTTCACTCAATAATCTACTCACTTATCAATACAAACACCACCTGTATATTTACTCACTCACTGACCAACTCACTCATTCATTCGCCCATTCACTCACTAGCCCGTACACTGGATAATCCTCAAAATCAGTCATATCTGTATGAAGAACACTTGAAAGTCTTCGTCTTTAAGAATTGCCATTTTAAGAAACAATGTCACAGATGGACAAGTGGCGAAGCTGCAGCAGTTGCTTCCCTTTGGCGTGCCAGGATCCTTTCATCGTAAGTTCGAAACCCAACTTTTAAGCTTTCTCTTAAAAACAAAAGAACATATCTCTGTTCCGTGGGTTGAAACACAATCGATGTTGAACAAAGGAGTTGTGTTTAATGATATTTCGCGACGTAAACGAAATGCCGACGGGTGTCATGTAGCTCCGTCTGCGAACATCTCGAGATGAGGAACAGAAATACATCTAACAGAGATGACGCATTTGAAATAGAATATGATTGTTTTTTAATGCAGCACATTAACTGCTGTCTCCCAGAAGGGACAATTCATCGAGTTATTTTCCACAATGCGCAGAATCCAGTCACAGTTGCCTTCTCACGCTGCTACGTGTCACTCCAATGTCATTTTCATCTGGAGAGAATACACCCAAAACTGTCGTATGTGGTGGTAGTAGCTTCCTGCAAGAAAGTTTGGCCTGGAATGGGTCCGGCTTAACGCCGTTTTAAAAAATATTTCGCTTTTAACAAAACATAACCCACCTAGGACACACATTCGACGGAACTCCGTTTTGGGTGCCATGGAGCTCAGAAAGGACAGGGAAGATATATTATCAACAACATATGGCGGGGTCTTCATTATGTACATTCGGAAAAAAGTCGTTTAAGCTCGTTTTCGAGATGCAGAAATCAGGTGTGCTGATCTGAATGCTGCGGAGTCCTGAGATCTACACACACAGAGGTCTCGCATCGCAGTAAAAGATTTGATGTTAATGACAGGTCGTTCCACTTCTTGGTCCAAGGGTCATTCTTGGGGCAATACAATACTTTACATCCAGAGACTTACCCTGCGAATGACTACCACAAATTATGTCGGCAAGGGCGGTAGGACAACCTAGAGGTTAAAGCGCTAGGTCGCAAAGCAGACAACCGAGTTCGATTCTACGGAAGGTTAGTTGAAACAATATGTAGCTAAACACGGCGTAGCACAAACCTCACTCAGCTTTATACACACTTTTAAAGTGCTGCCGCACCTCACAATTTACTTCTAGGCTAGAGTTCTGAGGGTATTTCTTTCGGTTTTGTCAGGTTTTGACAAATTTAGTGGATCTAAATTACGTTTATCACCCGGTTTATCACACTGACAACGAAATTGGGAGCCGAAGTACAAACGGCTTTTTTATCTGATCTTGAACGTCAAGGCCACCGAATATGAGTGAGTGGGCTTTCCTTAGCTGACCAGCCTGTGGTAAGTTATATACTTCCGAAGCGCAGTTTTTCCACAATATTGATTAAGTAGATTACTTCGGATAACTATGTAGTCCATTCCATAACAGTCAAAGTGTTTGAATCAGCGGATTTTCGTCGCCTTTGCTCCAGCTGCATGACGGTAGCCTGAACATGTTTGTTTGTTTGTTTTTTAACGCCGCACTCAGCAATATTCCGGCTGTATGACGGAGGTCTGTAGATAATTGACTCTGGACCAGACATCCCAGTGCTTGACAGCATGGACATCGATCTTCGCAATTGGGATACCATGACCTGAACCAACCATGTCAGTGAGCCAGACCATCCGTCAGTCGCCTCTTACGACAAACATGGATTACTGAAGACCAATACCAACCAGTATCTTCACCAGGGCATGTCGATTTGGGGGGTCATATATGACTTAGTCACAGAAGCGGTACACTTAAAATGTGTAGAATGATTGTCAATGTCTGGAAAACAGTTGAATAGCGGATGAAACAACTTTGTTGTCATTTGAGTTCCCTACCCCTTGATTAAAACAGGCCTCCCGTAGACAATATTCTGACAAACCTGACAATGTAAGAGCAAATATTAATCATGTAAAGTTTTAATTTGGCGAAACTGTACGTGTCTCTTAGTTGGTCTCTAATCTAAATCATGTTTGTTGTTTAACGCCACACTACTATCCCAGCCTCTAAATTAAAGAATTTGGACAATACAATCCAGCGATCGATAATGAACGATCTACGCCGTCGTGGTACGATGACACGCTATCAACCAAGTCACCGAATCTTTCCACCCGATCTATTAAGTCGCCTCTGACGACCAGCATTGGTTGTCTATTCTAACCCGGAATCTCTATGATTTCTTTTAAGTGAGACAGGCGGTGGTGAAAATGCTACTATTGATTTTACGTCGCAACTGCTATACACTGATTCTTTTGTTTCAGAATGCCCTGTATTGTGCCTGTCGTTCTCTTTCTCCTTCTCCCGTACCAGTTCGACTCGGCGCCTCTACACCAAACAGCCATAGACGACTACAGCCTTATGAACTACACCCACAGACAGTTAAACCACTACAAAATACACGCAGGCAGCCTAAGCAAGAGTGTCTACAAACTAAGCACTCGCTACAAAAAACTCACAAAACAAGACGCTGATGAAAGACCGGTGATCGAGAGAAGGAATATGTGTCGTAGTGTGTGTACCCTGTGTGAACGGATTGGGTCGGCTGGACATTCAGCTGTGTGTCATAGTGGGTGCGTTTTGGCGCCTACGACTAGTCGCGCCTTTGAATACTGTCTTGGACTGTGGGAACACCATAATGGACGACAGAGCACATGATTGGAACTGGAACATATTGGCACTTATTTGTTGCCATTTGTGTATCACAGAGATATATTTTAGTAGTCTGTAGCATACATATTTTGTAAAATGCATCGCTAGTTCAGCTCAACTCCGACATGACGAATATGAAAAACTGTAAATGATTCAATATTTAAATGATAAATTGATTGATTAGACTTTGCTTCCTGATGATAACGAATATTTGTTACCTTATCAGAAAATGTATTGGGCAGGACACTTACACCTGGTATCAACACAATTTGATAGTGATTCATAACCACATGCTTATGATATAGTCGGGATCGTACAATGGACTCTGCTTTTACTGGATCTTTCTCATGAGTATGGAAATTTTCTGACGCTTTATATTTATTAGATATGTCATAGCAATGCTTCTTACGTCTGCCATGACTGTCAATGTCTGGAATAAAGTTGAACAGCGGATGGAACAAAGTCGTTGTCTAATGAGTTCCCTATTCCTTGTATAAAAAAGGTCTCCCATGGACAATCTCTACACGAAACCTGACAATGTTAAATGAAGACGTTTTTGGTTTACATACTTTTGCATTTCGTATTTGTGGATTTCATACGAGCGTTACTCTAGATTATGTAACTGTATCCTGTCAGATGATAGATCTCCTCTAGATAATGTAACGGTTTCCTGTCAGATGATATATCTCCTCTAGATAATGTAACTGTATCCTGTCAGTTGATAGCTATCCTCTAGATAACGTAACTGTATCCTGTCAGATGATAGATCTCTTCTACATAATGTAACTGTTTCCTGCCACATGATACCTATCCTCTACATAATGTAACTGTATCCTGCCAGAAGAGAGATCTCCTCTAGATAATGTAACAGTATCCTGTCAGATGATAAATCTCCTCGAGATAATGTAACTATCCTATAAGATGATAAATCTCCCCCAGATAATGTAACTGTATCCTGTCAGATGATACATCTCCTCTAGATAATGTTACTGTATCCTGTCAGATGATAGCTATCCTCTCCATAATGTAACTGAATCCTGTCAGAGGATAGCTATCCTCTACATAATGTAACTGTATCCTGCCAGAAGAGAGATCTCCTCTAGATAGTGTAACTGTATCCTGTCAAAAGATAGCAATCCTCTACTAATGTAACTGTATCCTGTCAGATGATATATCTCCTCCAGATAATGTAACAGTATCCTGTCAGATGATAAATCTCCTCTAGATAATGTAACTGTATCCTGTCAGATGATTGGCATCCTCTACATAATGTAACTGTATCCTGTCAGATGATAGCTATGCTCTACATAATGTAACTGTATCCTGTCAGAAGAGATATCTCCTCTCCATAATGTAACTGTATCCTGTCAGATGATAGCTATCCTCTACATAATGTAACTGGATCCTGCCAGAAGAGAGATCTCCTCTAGATAGTGTAACTGTATCCTGTCAGATGATAGCAATCCTCTACTAATGTAACTGTATCCTGTCAGATGATATATCTCCTCCAGATAATGTAACAGTATCCTGTCAGATGATAAATCTCCTCTAGATAATGTAACTGTATCCTGTCAGATGATTGGCATCCTCTACATAATGTAACTGTATCCTGCCAGAAGAGAGATCTCCTCTAGATAATGTAACTGTATCCTGTCAGATGATAGCTATCCTCTACATAATATAACTGTACCCTGTCAGATGATATATCTCCTCTGGATAGTGTAACTGTATCCTGTCAGAAGATAGCTATCCTCTACATAATGTAACTGTATCCTGTCAGATGATAGGCATCCTCTAGACAATGTAACTGTATCCTGTCAGATGATAGATCTCCTCTAGATAATGTAACTGTATCCTGTCAGATGATAGATCTCCTCTAGATAACGAAACAGTATCCTGTCAGATGATAGCTATCCTCCACATAATGTAACTGTATTCTGTCAGATGATAGCTATCCTCTAGATAACGAAACAGTATCCTGTCAAATGATAGCTATCCTCCACATAATGTAACTGTATCCTGTCAGATGATAGCTATCCTTTTCATAATATAACTGTACCCTGTCAAATGATATATCTCCTCTGGATAGTGTAACTGTATCCTGTTAGAAGATAGCTATCCTCTACATAATGTAACTGTATCCTGTCAGATGATAGCTCTCCTCCAGATAATGTAACTGTATCCTGTCAGATGATAGCTATGCTCTACATAATGTAACGGTATCCTGCCAGAAGAGAGATCTCCTCTCCATAATGAAACTGTATCCTGTCAGATGATAGCTATCCTCTACATAATGTAACTGGATCCTGCCAGAAGACAGATCTCCTCTAGATAGTGTAACTGTATCCTGTCAGATGATAGCAATCCTCTACTAATGTAACTGTATCCTGTCAGATGATATATCTCCTCCAGATAATGTAACAGTATCCTGTCAGATGATAGCTATCCTCTACATAATATAACTGTACCCTGTCAGATGATATATCTCCTCTGGATAGTGTAACTGTATCCTGTCAGAAGATAGCTATCCTCTACATAATGTAACTGTATCCTGTCAGATGATTGGCATCCTCTAGACAATGTAACTGTATCCTGTCAGATGATAGATCTCCTCTAGATAATGTAACTGTATCCTGTCAGATGATAGATCTCCTCTAGATAACGAAACAGTATCATGTCAGATGATAGCTATCCTCCACATAATGTAACTGTATTCTGTCAGATGATAGCTATCCTCTAGATAACGAAACAGTATCCTGTCAAATGATAGCTATCCTCCACATAATGTAACTGTATACTGTCAGATGATAGCTATCCTTTTCATAATATAACTGTACCCTGTCAAATGATATATCTCCTCTGGATAGTGTAACTGTATCCTGTTAGAAGATAGCTATCCTCTACATAATGTAACAGTATCCTGTCAGATGATAGCTATCCTCTAGATAACGTAACAGTATCCTGTCAAATGATAGCTATCCTCCACATAATGTAACTGTATCCTGTCAGATGATAGCTATCCTCTACATAATATAACAGTACCCTGTCAAATGATATATCTCCTCTGGATAGTGTAACTGTATCCTGTTAGAAGATAGCTATCCTCTACATAATGTAACTGTATCCTGTCAGATGATAGCTCTCCTCCAGATAATGTAACTGTATCCTGTCAGATGATAGCTATGCTCTACATAATATAACTGTATCCTGCCAGAAGAGAGATCTCCTCTCCATAATGAAACTGTATCCTGTCAGATGATAGTTATCCTCTACATAATGTAACTGGATCCTGCCAGAAGACAGATCTCCTCTAGATAGTGTAACTGTATCCTGTCAGATGATAGCAATCCTCTACTAATGTAACTGTATCCTGTCAGATGATATATCTCCTCCAGATAATGTAACAGTATCCTGTCAGATGATAAATCTCCTCTAGATAATGTAACTGTATCCTATCAGATGATTGGCATCCTCTACATAATGAACTGTATCCTGCCAGAAGAGAGATCTCCTCTACTAATGAAACTGTATCCTGTCAGATGATAGCTATCCTCTACATAATATAACTGTACCCTGTCAGATGATATATCTCCTCTGGATAGTGTAACTGTATCCTGTCAGAAGATAGCTATCCTCTACATAATGTATCTGTATCCTGTCAGATGATTGGCATCCTCTAGACAATGTAACTGTATCCTGTCAGATGATAGATCTCCTCTAGATAATGTAACTGTATCCTGTCAGATGATAGATCTCCTCTAGATAACGAAACAGTATCCTGTCAGATGATAGCTATCCTCCACATAATGTAACTGTATTCTGTCAGATGATAGCTATCCTCTAGATAACGAAACAGTATCCTGTCAAATGATAGCTATCCTCCACATAATGTAACTGTATCCTGTCAGATGATAGCTATCCTTTTCATAATATAACTGTACCCTGTCAGATGATATATCACCTCTGGATAGCGTAACTGTATCCTGTCAGAAGATAGCTATCCTCTACATAATGTAACTGTATCCTTTCAGATGATTGGCATCCTCTAGACAATGTAACTGTATCCTGTCAGATGATAGATCTCCTCTAGATAATGTAACTGTATCCTGTCAGATGATAGATCTCCTCTAGATAACGAAACAGTATCCTGTCAGATGATAGCTATGCTCTACATAATGTAACTGTATCCTGCCAGAAGAGAGATCTCCTCTCCATAATGTAACTGTATCCTGTCAGATGATAGCTATCCTCTACATAATGTAACTGGATCCTGCCAGATGATAGATCTCCTCTAGATAGTGTAACTGTATCCTGTCAGATGATAGCAATCCTCTACTAATGTAACTGTATCCTGTCAGATGATATATCTCCTCCAGATAATGTAACAGTATCCTGTCAGATGATAAATCTCCTCTAGATAATGTAACTGTATCCTGTCAGATGATTGGCATCCTCTACATAATGTAACTATATCCTGCCAGAAGAGAGATCTCCTCTAGATAATGTAACTGTATCCTGTCAGATGATAGCTATCCTCTACATAATATAACTGTACCCTGTCAGATGATATATCTCCTCTGGATAGTGTAACTGTATCCTGTCAGAAGATAGCTATCCTCTACATAATGTAACTGTATCCTGTCAGATGATTGGCATCCTCTAGACAATGTAACTGTATCCTGTCAGATGATAGATCTCCTCTAGATAATGTAACTGTATCCTGTCAGATGATTGGCATCCTCTAGATAATGTAACTGTATCCTGTCAGGTGATATATCTCCTCTAGATAATGTAACTGTATTCTGTCAGATGATTGGCATCCTCTACATAATGTAACTGTATCCTGTCAGATGATTGGCATCCTCTAGATAATGTAACTGTTTCCTGTCAGATGATATATCTCCTCTAGATAATGTAAGTATCTTGTCAGATGATAAATCTCCTCCAGATAATGTAACTGTATCCTGTCAGATGATAGTTATCCTCTAGATAATGTAACTGTATCCTGTCAGATGATAGATCTCCTGTAGATAATGTAACTGTATCCTGTCAGATGATAGATCTCCTCTAGAAAATGTTACTGAATCCTGTCAGATGATATATCTCCTCTAGATCCTGTCAGGTGATAAATCTCCTCTAGATAATGTAACTGTATCCTGTCAGATGATACATCTCCTCTAGATATTGTAACTGTATCCTGTCAGATGATAGATCTCCTCTAGATAATGTAACTCTATCCTGTCAGATGATAGCGACGCTGATCATTCACAAAAGTGACATTATTAAATGCCATGAACGTTAACCCTTTACATTAAACACATAAAGTGACCCCTTCTTCACAACGTTTTTTTTTTATTCTTTGCGACATGGCTTATCATTGTAGAATTTAAAATGTTTCCGCCATATTCATTGGCCAAGAAACAGTCATGTGTCATCCGACAGAAAGGTCTGAGAATCTATTAACTTGTGTTATTACAAATAGAATGAGAATTACATGGAAGTGGTATTCCCCAAACCTAAGCCAATCTTATGTCTCGTTTGTAAGAACCGACATACGTTATTGTAGCTGTCAGATGATAGTTATCCTCTAGATAATGTAACTGTATCCTGTCAGATGATAGATCTCCTGTAGATAATGTAACTGTATCCTGTCAGATGATAGATCTCCTCTAGAAAATGTTACTGAATCCTGTCAGATGATATATCTCCTCTAGATCCTGTCAGGTGATAAATCTCCTCTAGATAATGTAACTGTATCCTGTCAGATGATACATCTCCTCTAGATATTGTAACTGTATCCTGTCAGATGATAGATCTCCTCTAGATAATGTAACTCTATCCTGTCAGATGATAGCTATCCTCTAGATAATGTAACTGTATCCTGTCAGATGATAGATCTCCTCTAGATAATGTTACTGTATCCTGTCAGATTATAGCTATCCTCTAGATAATGTAACTCTATCCTGTCAGATGATAGCTATCCTCTAGATAATGTAACTGTATCCTGTCAGATGATAGATCTCCTCTAGATAATGTTACTGTATCCTGTCAGATGATAGATCTCCTCTAGATAATGTAACTGTATCCTGTCAGATGATTAATCTCCTATACATAATGTAACTGTATTCTGTCAGATGACTGGCATCTTCTAGATAATGTAACTGTATCCTGTCAGATGATTGGCATCCTCTACTAATGTAACTGTATCCTGTCAGATGATAAATCTCCTCGAGATAATGTAACTATCCTATAAGATGATAAATCTCCCCCAGATAATGTAACTCTATCCTGTCAGATGATAGATCTCCTCTAGATAATGTAACTGTATCCTCTCAGATGACAGATCTCCTCTAGATAATGTTACAGTATCCTGTCAGATGATAGATCTCCTCCAGATAATGTTACTGTATCATGTCAGGTGATAAATCTCCTATACATAATGTAACTGTATCCTGTCAGATGATTGGCATCCTCTAGATAATGTAACTGTATGCTGTCAGATGATAGATCTCCTCTAGATAATGTAACTGTATCCTGTCAGCAGATGAAAGATATATTGAAATGGCCGACACAGTGAAAAGACGGGTACAGGCATACCGATCCAATTTTAACTCCATTGTAGTTACGATATTGTTTAATATTCCTGTCATAAAAAAAGTAATATTTGGTTCAGTGTGTGCCCTGGGATAAGACCACAAGTTACTTAGGTCACGAAATAGTATACGGTGAATCTATCGGGGAATATGGTTTTACGGACCCTTTTATGTGGGCGTGTAGCCGTCGGCTCTGGTGACTAATTCTACTTGGAATGAAAACAAGCGACGCTGATCATTCACAAAAGTGACATTATTAAATGCCATGAACGTTAACCCTTTACATTAAACACATAAAGTGACCCCTTCTTCACAACGTTTTTTTTTTATTCTTTGCGACATGGCTTATCATTGTAGAATTTAAAATGTTTCCGCCATATTCATTGGCCAAGAAACAGTCATGTGTCATCCGACAGAAAGGTCTGAGAATCTATTAACTTGTGTTATTACAAATAGAATGAGAATTACATGGAAGTGGTATTCCACAAACCTAAGCCAATCTTATGTCTCGTTTGTAAGAACCGACATACGTTATTGTAGCTAACAGTTTGATTATAGACTTTTCGTGAGGTCAACACCTGTTTTTTATGGACTAATGAAGTCTATAATTGTATAATGTCACCGCATGGAGTCTCTCTATGTGTATATTTACATATTTCAAACTGTATGAAATCACATTCTATATATTTAATAAAGCATGACTGTTTAATTGTGTTACTTTATAACTTCAGCAGTGGGTGGTGATTTGTGCTCAATGTTATTTACATGCGGTTAATAGTATACATGTAAGCCTTGGGGAAAATGTTAGAGAACCAATAGTCAAACAAGAGTAATCTTTTAAAAGGCTGGTTTGGTAGATACGCCCGAAGTGCATTTCTGAATGGAATGTATGTTACGTAACAAACTACCTCCAAAAATGTTCTTTCTCCTGCTCTCCTGTAACCTGTACACCTAAACACATAACAGGATACAGATGAATATGTTCTTGAGGTTTTGGACAATACATACAAGATCTCATTTGCTCAAACCATCGGAAATAGAAGTAGGAAATAACATCATCACTTCATGGTTTTAGGACAATAAGTCAGTGGTTGAAAAAAGTGTCAATGTAACACAATTATTTGCAAAAATTACAAGTTCCCCATATACTGGATTGTCCAGTGTATAATATACACATGAGACTCATTGTTTGAAACATGACAAAAAGCAGTTAACTGACAAATAAAACGCCTGGCAATGTCATCACACAAATAATGAAGTTGACACTAGCAATTGCTCACTCTGATTGTGACTGGATATTGTTGTTTTTTCAAATGCTTTGTAAATTTACACCTTGTTACCCACTGCACATAATTGGGAGACACGTTTTCTTTAAAAAATGAGTCATTATCTAACATGTCAAAGTAAACCTATTTCATCATACATTAGAAACATCCACAACTACTATTATACAATTATTGTTAACTAAATCACAATACAGCTTTACCATAAACTGCAAGACGTGGATAAGCCTTCAACACCACAGTAGTGTCCCACACACAGAATCACAAAAATGAGCGAGGCTTTCAGACTGTCCATCTTGCTCTGGTGGTCAGATTCTTGAAAGAAGACTTCCGCTCCGTCGTTTGTACATGATAATGCATTTCGAAAATAAACCACTATAAACGTGGAGCTTCGCCCAAAAAGGCATTGTATATGGTATCCTTCACATTACCCCAAATAGCAGGGTCACATGTCCATTAACTCAGTGACAGGTCGACCTTTATTGGTGATTGCACTCTGCAGAGGATACCAGCTGCCTGGGTCCTCTCTACCTCTTTCTGAAGATTTTATATCTGTTTCAGGAGGTGACCAATTCGCGCACACATTTGCATCTTCACTTTGATCATTGTCTGAACCTGACGATTTCCTTTTATTAGTCTGGAAGAGACAAAGACTTTGCGAAATCCTGTTCATTTCTTGCTATCTCCATGATCTAATGTATGGTTAAAGGACATATGGTCATTTATTTCATTTCCATTTTCTATTTTATCAGTGTTGAAATAACGCACCAAAGCTCAAAGTTCTTGTGCCCCAAAGAGATAAAATCCTTTGCTCAGTTCAAGGAGTTCTTCAACATAACAATATAGAGACAGCTGATGTTGTGTCAGTAACATGTACCGTAAAGGTAACAGTCCACTCAAATGTAGACTGTGCATATCATTTGCAATTGCTTACTTTCTTATTCCTAACAATCTGCAAACCAAAATACAAAAGTAATTCTAAAATTGTGACACCTGGCGACTGTGACTCATTATCCATTTGATAGCAATAGGTGTCAAAATATCTTCCAAGTGACTATCTTTAACGAAAGTCATAAGAGTAATGCACTCTACTCCAAGCTTCTCCATGGTCATCATTAGATTTTGGAGAACTGTTGCATCAAGATTTGGCCGAATCCCACATATGTAGTCCCTCAGATGCTGTTGTGACTCAAGCAGAGGTGTCTCTGCCGGAGGTGACAATCACATTCTCCATCTCTAAAGAAAGGGATGAATGTTTCAGAGAAAACTAAGTGTTTTCATTTACATTATAAACTGTTATCAAGATAGGCTCCAAACGTTCAAACACACTCATACACGAAGTATCGTCACTTTCAGTACAAAAAGCATGCAAACCCATTGTAGGTACAGGTTCTGACTGAGTAACTGGGTTTTAAATGGCATAGGGGACATTATCTTTGATGAGAATGACTCGTAATTTGCTAATCATCAAACCTTTTCATTTTCAGATGTAATCCACACCATACCACTTTTGCCAGTGTACCTAAACTTCATGCTTTGAGTAATCAAAGTATTTGATGAATTCATGTTTTTGGACACAGCTTCTTTGCGTATATCTTCACTATAAATAGTGGGGTCCGATTGAACTGCATCGCCAAGTTTGGTGCTATTAGAAAATGATGAGTCTGTAGAGAGGGAGCACTGAAACAATTGATGTATTGATGCAAAAGTCATACCAGTATGCTTGAACTGTTGTAATTTACTTACACACTGCTTGAAGTAGGAATGTTCACTTTCAAACCACATGGTCCAAAGTCTGATACGGGGACCAAAAACTAATATCAATTCTTGGTAACGTGTCAAAAATCTGTGCTTGATCAATTGATTGACAACAAATTATTTCAACTTTCAGTTTCAGGTTTAGGTACATAGTCCACACTTCTTTATCGACACTGGTAATGTGCTGACCAGCAACATAGGGAACAGTCACAGAAACACCCGATTCTGAACTGCATGACCACCAGTCTTCTCACATTATTCGCTCACAGTACGTGGCTTATCAAGAGCATCTTCTCCCTGAAAGCTAAACTTTTCTATGCTTCTATTCATTTGATCAAATCTAAACCACTTTTGGTTCAGGGCGGATTAATTGATCAATCATGAGCTTCATATCAAATGCCACAATACCCTAAAAAATCATTACCTAAACACGGATGAAGACCGGTTGCAAAACATGTCCGTACTTGAGACTGTTTAACGCAGATTCTGCCTTCACACCAAACACATGTTTTGCAATACTGACGTCACCATGAGTGCGTGAGTATGGTTTTACGCCGCTTCTAGCAATATTCCAGCAATATCACGGCGGGGGACCAGAAATGGGCTTCACACATTGTACCCACGTCGGGAATCGAACCCGGATCTTCGGCGTGACGAGCGAACACTTTAACCACTAGGCTACACGACCACCCTCACCATGAGAATCTGCAGTTAACTGACCACAATGTTCTTTGTGCATTTCTGTTCAAGCCTATACGGGACCCTCTGAGTCCCGTATCTGTTCATTAGAGGCCAAACGGTATCTGCAATAATGTGAGCCAGAAAAAACTTTCAATGAAACCTCCTACCATTTGGGATAGCAGATTGTCTCCAACGATGCAAAAAAAACTGACAGTAATATTTTTCCTATCAGGACAATGGATCTCATTTAATTCCAGATCTCTGTTAAAAGTGAGGCAAATACATTTTCTTGCGTATAGGCCTTTCACAAAAGAACCAACTGAATATACTGTCAATACTGGATCAATACGGTTCAAAATTGGCGAGAGTGAAAAGCCAAGACGTTTGTGTTTCTTATAGCCCGAACCAAGAGGGATGACAACCTCAAATTCCTTCTTAAAAAAGTATCTTTTTTACTGAAATACATATCCTTGATGAATATCCATATACATTTTGTTTTAAAGGTCCTGAAATAGAGTTGAGGGGAAGTTGCAGAACGAAGGGTAGTGATTGTTAAAGTTCCGTTAATGGGACATACTGAAATGAATTTTTTGTCCCCTCTCGGTCATATCCAACTTACATATCTCTAGGTGGGACATCAGTAAAGTTTTGGCTTTAAAACACCTTTCTCATGTATTTGTTCCCAAGGGACATTTTGTTACAAGCTGAAAATACATTCGATTTGTCAAAATCTTCCTTTAAATCTTTAATGATTTCCTCTGAAATGCAGCATGACTTTAGTCATTATTACACTTTGGCTGAAATTATGAAGATCCTGAAACCCTGATGATTATTCAATGACTGACTGTGGTATCAAATATTTCCCTTCCAGTTTCATATGTAATACTGAAACTGATCCTTGGAATTGTGAAGCAAATACAGTTCTAGCCATTTCAGATGAACTCCAAAGCTGTCATCTGAAACTAAATGAAGTCCATTATAATCACTATTGCCATCACGATCATGACAAGTCTCCCAGTTCATTTGTATTATCAGTGTCAACATTAACAGTAGGCGTACCACTAGTTTCTGTCTGGAAACACGAATCTGTTTTCTTGACAAATGGGAAGAAAATGACACATTTACAAATTGTGATTTACACTCAGAAATAGGAAAGTTCACATTCTCATTTTGACGAATGTGTGACTTCAAATGAGCTATGAGTACTGCCTCACTATCAAGAAACATCGCCACACAAAATGACATTACATTGAAACTGCCGAAATGGAGGGATATGATTTGCTTTGTGGTCTTGAATGGGACCTCTGATTATGTGTCATTTAAAGGCCGTATATTTGGAAAACGAGCGGCCACAATAACCAAAGCAACATCTTATATCGGGAGCATGCTTGTGAATACTGTAAAGATTCACATACTTCTTCAAAGATAATGTTGAAAAACAACATGTTTTGCAGCGAAAACTATGTACATCCATTTGAGAAAAAAATCGCTAATAACTGCCGCCAATAACAATGTCAAGACTAACAGAGGGAACAAGCAAATCATTTTCACACCACTACATTATTTGTTTAAACATTGAAGTCGGTACCTGTACTGTAAAAGGGCAGATACAAACCGATTTTGATTCTTTCACACTACGACGCCGCCAAAACGTGCTGCCCGGTTGGGATAAGCTATCCCATGTTACGTAAAACGTGGTAACTGAATAAACTAGCGGCGCAAAAGACGTAACCTAAACTGTAATTTTTACGAATATATTTACAGTGCAGTATCCAGCAGTACTTGAACAGAATTGATCTGGGATTGACTTCGTTAGGGCAGTTGTGTTTGATTAAACGCTGCTTTGAACAGTTATATGACGGCAATATGCCAGCAATATCACGGCGGGGGCACAAGAAATGAGATTCACACAGTGTAGATGCTAGATTAGACCACGGAGGCGGTCTATATGCACATAGAACACTTTAACCACGATGCTGCCCCACTGCCCCACCGCCCCCACGATGCAATGAAATGGGTTAAATTCATATGTCTCCGTTGTGAGGAGTCTTAAGATCATATGTACATAGGAGAGGTGAGGTAAAATCGGGGTTAACGTTGCGTTCAAATTATTGCACTAATATAGCGACGTAAAATGCACATGTGTGTGTTGGTGTGGCTGCTTGTTCTAGTCCGGACTAATGCCATTTTGTAGTGCTAGCCAACTGAGATACCATGCCGCAGTTTAACATGAATACCTCACTCAGACGCAGTATGCTGACTCCGAGGCGACCAGTCCTTGTTTTAGGACACATGCTTGATCCATGAGACCACGGAGGCGGTCGATAGGCACATAGAACGCGTTGCTTTCGCAAGTTGTCTGACATGAGATAGGGTGAAATGGACTCACGTCGCGTCCAAGATATATATTTTGATAGCGATGTCAATGTGTGGTTGCTTGTACTAGCTCGGACAACGTCAGTTTTATATTGCTTGCCCACTGAAATGCCTTGTCGCAGTTTAACATGGACACCTAGTCAGACAGATTAGACTCCGAATCCAGTCCTGGTTCTGTCCCCTTAATGCCGATCGCCAAGCAGGATAACAACAAGTGCCATCTTTTCACGATTTTTGGTATGACGCGCCCAGGGGATCGAACCAAGGACCTTCCGCTCTCCGGGCAGACGCTCTATACACTAGACCATGGAGATAAATGTAAAATAACAAAAGAATGAAGAAAGAAAACCTACAAAATCAAGACACTTTTAATAGTTAATCAAGACTTAATCAAGTGAAAAACAAATGGGCCAAAATGAGTAACTCAAAATATAAGTTTATAAACCGTTTCTGAAAATCTAAAAGCACAAAAAGTATGAAAAGTTCAAAAACGTCCAAAAGGCAATATGACACAACGTCCAAGATTGCAAGATGTCCCTCTTAGCGTCCATCTTGACACGAATCATTCTCCTCAAGAATCAAGACACGCACGACAGGAAGACTCGAACTCGGGGTGTCGTCATCATCGAGGTAGATAACGACGAAGTGAGGGGCATCACGAAGGGCGGAGGTAGAGAGAGGAGCAGGGTAGGGGATAGAGGTGGGAGGGACGAGCAGCTCTGAGTGGGATTCAAGGATGGTCATGTATCTGCCCCTGGGACGCTGACAAGGATGGAGAGAAGGAGAGAAGGAGAGTAACAGAAGATGGAAGTAGACAGTAGAGGAGGAATGTACTTGTTGGAAATGGATTGATTAAGGAAACTCATGATGTGAAAAGAAGGTAAGTGATAAAGGTATTCACTGCTGTATACATACATACATACATACATACATACATACATACATACATACATACATACATACAAAATCACCCGTGTATGTTAGTATGGCCTTGCGTCAGATTAACTGGGAAAGGCGATACCCACTTGGCGAGGAGAGGCCCAAATGTCAAAGGGAACCTGATAACGAGGTCAACAGTTGGCAGGAAAGAAGGAATGGGAGTTTTATATAAGGAGAAATGAGACAGGATCAACTGGACAGTATACATCAACATTTCCAAAAAATCTAAAATGATCTTGATGATCCAGTGTCGTCTGATTCAATTAGTATATTAGACATTAAAAGTCAACACTCAATAGATTATGACTGATAATCATCAGTGCAAAGTACTTAAAGTAAACATTTGAAAAGGGTTGTGGTAAATAAAAGATACACTATAAAAAATGAGGTAAAATTACCAAAACAAGTACACCAAATTTTGGCAGATGGTATACAATCAGTGTACTATCAGGGTCCCGTCCAGAAAGCGATCGAAGCGCTAAGGTGGTCGTAACAACCTTACTTTAACATAGACTGTCGCAAAGAGGTTGCTTCGATTGTTGTTTAACGACGAACTCAGCAATATTCCAGCTGTATGACGGGGTCTGTAAATAATTGAGTCTGGACAACCCAGTGTTTGATATCATGAGCATCGATCCACGCAGTTGGGAAACGATGACACGCACCAACCAACTCAGCGAGCCTGACCACCACCCGATCCCGTTAGTCGCCTCTTACTACAAACATGGGTAGCTGAAAACCTATTCTAGCCGGGATCTTCACGGGTTCATTTGAGATAATAGAATTATTTAAGACATGTGATTAAGTAAATATATGAAGGAATTGCTTACTAAAGGTTGGACAGAGAGCAGAAATATACATGGTATTTGGGTTACAACGTACCTACGGGTGCACATGAAGCAGTGCTGTAATAGCAGAATAAATAAAGTGCCTGTTCAGTTATACAACAAAATAAACACAATTACAGGTAATTATTTTACACATATTCTTGCCAGTGAGCGAAGACAATGTACACCACTCACCCAAGGCAATGTTTTGACACAGAAACGTTGAACATTTTTGGGGGGTATTTAATAGTTAAAATATTGGAATAACCAATATGTTGGGAATAACCAATATGTTGTCAATGTTGGGAGTTAATGCTTAGAAAATAGATTCGGTCTCCCTTCAATGAGTAGTTTCAGGAGGTCAAAATATGTACGTTCTCACACGATGTCCATACACTATTTGCCTGACAAATTCCCATCATTTTTCCGCTGTATAATGCCAGTTCTCCATGATATATCAGTACAAAATATAACAGAATTACAATCTGAACTCAGTTAATTCAAATTTTAATTCACTTTGGTCAAAGCATTTATTTGCCTGTCACTAAAATACATCATAATGTCACCAGGAACTGGCGTATTAATATTCCCTGATCCCTGATTTTTCCATGACTTTATAACAATATTCAAAACATAAAAATTCCCAAACTATTCAAAGCGTGAGAAACTCTAACTAAAATTCCCTGACTTTCCACGATGTCATGATGCTGACACTAGTGATTGTGTTCTAGATATTCATTGATTATTCAAAAATGCCATGAACCTGTTTGGCGCCTTCAAGTTAGGCAACGAAGCTCTCGTAAAAGCATCATCATAGCGGTCACAGTTCAGATTTTAACTTGTTGCCGGTGCGTACTTATGTGTGAGCTGTTGGAAATGTTTCAGGTCTATTTTAATTTATTACGGTCTCACATCCGATCAGTTCTTGTTTTATCCACTTAATGCTGAGCACCAGGCAGGGTAACAACGAGTACCATCTCTTAACGTTCGTTCGGTGAGACGTTCCATCACTAGACCACGGAGGCGGTCTTATATAAATATGATTGTTTGTTGTTTAACGCCACACTCAGCACTATTTCAGCTATATGACGGAGGTCTGTATATAATCGTGTCTCGACCAGACAATCTCGTGTTTGACATCATGATCTTCGTTCCACGCAGTGGGGTTTCGACGACATGTACATCAACCAAGTCAGCGAGCCTGACCATCCGATCCCGATTGTCACCTCTCACAAGCATAGTCACCTTTTACGGTAAGCATGGGTTGCTAACCCAGATATTCACAAGTACATACAAGCATGAAATACTCATATCCCCCGCCAATGATACATGTCCGGTTGCGTGCGTCCTCTGAACTAAGTTCATTGGAACTTTTTGTAAAACGTTATTACTGGTGTTGTTTTGCCATCTTTAGTTTATGATAGATTACAGAACTGTATTTGTAATGAGTTGTGTTATTACTTAAACAGTAATCAGAGAAGAAAGGGAGTTCTTACTTTACTCAGAGATCATTGAGAGCAGGGGTCACCATGAGGTGTACTGAGAAGTACAGCACCAATCATCTGATGATTTGAGTAGTAGACTGGAGTCTGGAATGCTACAGCACTGGCATGATCAGTAAACAACAAGTCCAGTATAGCTCCAAGACAGGAGTTGGAGAGTAAATGAGTTCAGTCACTTTCTGCACATTAAAGAAATCTTCATGTTTCAGTTTTTCACTCAGATCACAGTTGAAATCACATTCATGCTGCTTGGGGAGATCCTAAAGTTTCTACATGAAATCAGTTGGTGAATGGGACAACCGTGTCCATGACTTTTGGAGGAAGATACACACACGGAATGCAGAACTTGCAAACAAGAAAGGAAATGTATTCAATACTACGAGATAGATGACATTACATCACATAGCTGGACACTGTTCTTGAAACTTGTTGAAACATACACAGCAATACCATGCGTAGTATCTCTTGGATATACTTCATATCCTTGCAGGTCTCTTTCACTGTAATCATTGAGGTATCTTTCTGTGAAACACAAAACATCACGCACACCAGCAAAGTTACACTGCGAGGAAGTAGGCTGGTTCGGGTGCCCCTGTTCATGTTACTACTACCCACTGTGAGGAAGTAGGCTGGTTCGGGTGCCCCTGTTGATGTTATCACTACCCACTGCAAGGAAGTAGGCTGGTTCGGGTGCCCCTGTTGATGTTATCACTACCCACTGTGAGGAAGTAGGCTGGTTCAGGGTGCCCCTGTTCATGTGAATTGTACCCACTGTGAGGAAGTAGGCTGGTTCTGGTGCCCCTGTTCATGTTATCACTACCCACTGTGAGGAAGTAGGCTGGTTCGGGTGCCCATGTTCATGTTACCGGCATGCACTGTGAGGAAGTAGGCTGGTTCAGAGTGCCCATGTTCATGTTACCGGCATGCACTGCGAGGAAGTAGGCTGGTTCAGGGTGCCCATATTCATGTTATCACTACCCACTGCGAGGAAGTTGGCTGGTTCGGGTGCCCATGTTCATGTTATCACTACCCACTGCGAGGAAGTAGGCTGTTTCAGGTGCCCCTGCTCATGTTATCACTACCCACTGCGAGGAAGTAGGCTGTTCAGGGTGCCTATGATAATGTTACCACCATGAACTGCGATGAAGTGGGCTGATTCATGTGTCACATGTAAATTGTGCTTTCTTCATCATATACCTTGTCCAAGTTCTATGTCAAGTGGTATACATCTAAATTAGGGAATTATGGTAACGGTTCTCAGACAACCCTGCGTAGATATTATTTTTGTAGAATAGGTAAACGGTTCATAGTTATGCTCTTGCTAAGGAAACATTCGTAAAAACTCCCAAACTATCAAAAGGCACCAGTTTACCACTAGACCTATTAATATGCCAAGTTTGGAGGAAATATTGCACGTTTTTCAAGATCTGTGCCAAGTTTGGTGATTTTCAGTGTAAGTCAAAGTCGTTGCCAGGGAAACTAAAAAAATATATTTTTTTAAAAATCCCAAAGTATCAAAAGGCACCAGTTTTCCACTAGACCTATTTATGTGCCAAGTTTGGTGAAGAAATATACGGTTTTCAAGATCTGTCGACGAAGTCATCTATATCCCCCGCCATTTTAACACATTATGGTCCAAAACCAGGTAACTGACCCAACATTTCTCTTAGGCCATGTCAAAATAGCTGCAATGGAAATTCTAAAGTAAACATTTATAAAACTCCTAAATAGCAAAAGGCACCAGTTCAGTATGTGTCTGGTAAACATGCAAAGTTTTGTAAGAAATTATTAAACGTTTTTTGAGTTACGCTCCGGAAACGAACAGCACCCTTATAGAACTTAAGTCCAACTTGTTGCCATGGAAACATAAAAAATAAAAGTTTATAAAATTCCTAAATAGCAAAAGGCACCAGTTCAGTGTGTGCCTAGTAGACATGCAAAGTTTTGTACGAAAGTATTTAATGGTTTTTGAGTTATGCTCCAGAAACGAACAGCACCCTTATAGAACCTAAGTCCAACTTGTTGCCATGGAAACGTAAAAAATAAAAAATCTATAAAATTCCTAAATAGCAAAAGACACCAGTTCAGCATGAGTCTGATAGACATGCAAAGTTTCGTAGAGAAATATTTAACGGTTTCTGAGTTATGCTCCGGAAAAGATTTCGGGACACACACACACAGAGAACCCATTTCTATATCCCCCGCCAACTTCGTTGGGGCAGGGGATAATTACTAATGCAACATAAAAGTGAGACTCCCCAGGAATGGTCTCCAAGTCATGCTTTTACAACTAATCTGGTATTGAATTTGGCCATATGACACCAAGTCAGCGTTAGAAATTGGCACTAGTCATGTAGTCCTTGCAAAACTGGCCAATAGTTAAGGTATCATAAGGACTAGTAGAAAGGGTTTTGCTATATGTTATCATTATAAGGACTAATGGACTAAACATGTTTCTATCCCTGCAAGTGCAATATTCATTGTAATAAGCACTTTCAAATTGAAATTGGGGGTGTCACAAAATCAAACAAATTAAAAATATTTTCAAACCTAAATGAAACTTAATGAAAAGTGTGTTCAATTCTGGTTAGTTATTGGTCTAGAAGAGAGTCAAGGATGCTTATTGGAATACAGTATAATATATTCTGCTTGAAACAACATAACAATGAAACTGTCGTCATTAATTTATTCTTCATGTAAAATATATATTATTTACAAAACAGAATTTCCATTCATTCAATATGAACATTCATGCAGTCAGATCTGACAGGCACACAGTCTTGTACCCTGAGTACAGGTATAACATGAACAGTGACCAGAAATTGTAATGGACATGATTGTTATGTACAACATGATAAACTAAATACAGAAGTTGGAATGCAAATCATCAATGCCAACTCAAGCAAACTGAAAGTACTGTTGATCTTTCCAATAATATTCTTAAGAGAACACCAACTGCTAAAGCAGGTATCTGAACATAGTTAATCAAAAGTAATTCAACACATCACATTTTTTTCTACTTTTCGATCCCACATTTACAGTATAGGTCAATTGCACTTATAGGTCACTTGCAGGTGACTGGGTTTTCCGACCAAGCAAAATATCCAACATACATTAATCACAGCCATAACTTCAATATTTGTACATCTCTGCCAACAAGTTCATTACCTTAACTGTTGACAAACTAATATCAGCGACAGTCCAAAGAGCTGACAAAACAGAATATACTGTTGACATGTCACACTCCTCATAACCAGTGTAGCAGGAAAACAAGAAGAAAAGAACACATTCCCAGTTGTTCCTAATCAAATTCCAGTACACATTTCATGTTGTCTGGTATCAACTCAACATTGTAGACACAATATGAATAGTAAACATATTTTTGAGTCAATTAGATAGTTAGCTCCCAGCTACAGTCACAACTTCAATCTTGTCCATAGCCTATATTTGCTGTCACCGTACTGTCTCACTGGCCAATGTTTCAAACACTAATCTTTGTGCAAAGTTCCTCCAATATAGCACCAACTTGCTTCAAACAGTATCACCGACGGTATTTATCATACCTGTCCCTGGAATTTGCACGATGACCATTCCGATGTTTCCGAGAACGATGTCTGTCTGGGCTGTATCCCCTGTCTTTCTCTTTGTAATATTTTTTTAGACTTGATTTGGAGTAATGCTCTTCATGGGACCGACTTTGAGATCTAGAACGTGATCTTCGCTTTCGCTTGTGGGAATGCTTTTCTTTATATGTGTACCTGATGGGTGATAACCGCCTTTCTTTCTTGTATTTCCTGGAGGGGCTTCGCATTTTCTTCCGCGATACTGGACTCCTGCTTGTGCTTCTACTTGATGAGGTTCTAGAGGATCTGCAATTACAATTGTAATAACAAAATAACTACCCGATGTCTGACAACAATCTGTTGGAAAATTGGATTGTAACTTACTAATTTACTATGAAGTGTGTGTTGTAAGTTTAAATTTGGTTCTATTACCTTGAGCGTGAATGACTTGGACTTCTATCTGAGCGGCTATGATCACTACCAGAGTGGCCCCGCTTTTTGGAATTGTGATTGCGGCTTCCATGACTAAAATAGATAAGGGCTTTATGTGGGTCATTCTCAAAAAATGTCAGAATTTCAACTAAGCAAAAACATCAAAATTGTCTTTTGTAAAATTCTTTTTTTATTGACTCAGTACACAAAGTAACTTCTGAATAATAATGTTAAGCAAAATGACACCTTAATAATCAATGATGTCCTAATTATGATAATTAATTAACACTGAATAGGAAAAATATGTCTGTCCTGTTACCATTTTAACAATTATATTTTCTGTAACAATATTTTTCAAAGTTCAACACAAATCATGTCAGTTCTTGTTTTTAAATGTATTGTTTAATATTTCAATGAGTACAATTAAAAAGAGATTGGATACATTATTTTATGGACAGATTTGTCTAGCATTTGAGTCAAATGAAAACATTTGAATTCATTCAAATCCAATATGACAAACATACCCTGATTATTGCATCTTATATTTGACACATATACTTCATTAGATGATATATGTTTGAATTCAAATATGTTCTTCTGAAAAATAAAAATAAATAATCAGTATATTTCTATTTTAAGTGCTGGTAACAGGACAGACGACGTAGTAACAGGACGGACAATCGGCTTTGATTGCAGATAACTATAATATTCAGGAGTTTCAAGATTTTGAAATATCTGACAAATACGAAAAAAGTATGTGCAATTGATTACACCTGAAAATATAAGGTGTAATTAACTGAATATTCTTGTATGTAATCTGAACTATAGAAACCGGTCGGTAACAGGATGGACAATTGAAAGTAACGGGACGGACAAACTTATGTTTGCAGTCAACTATCCTGTTCAGAAGTTCAAAGTTTTGAACTCTGACAAATAAGAAAATGTTTTGCTTAATTAACAGTATCTGATCATATGGATGTTATTTACTGAATGTTCTTCTATGTAATCTGAATGTAGGATACTGGTAGGTAACAGCACAGACGGAAGTAACGCCAAAGACAATAACTTTTGCATTTTGGGTTAATCCCTAGAATTACTAAGAATTTAAATTGATTTAAACTTACACTAAATAGTCATGTGACAGTTTTTGTCATGAAGCAACAACACAATAACCAACTTTATCCATGTCAAACATCAACATAATCTGGAGAAAAAAAACTTGTCAGAAGATTTCCTGTTGAAGCTGTATTCTTTTGCAATTGTATTCGCAAATTCTCAAATAAACGGTCTGAAAAGGTGAATTATAGTTTCCTTAAAAGTACAATTCACTTGTATCTATGATTATTTGATTAGTGCCAGAATTCACCCAGAAACCACAGGTTGTTTATTGTTTCTGTTTTATCATATCTGTAATAGCTTCCCAGTAAATGTTTTCAACACTGAAGTGGGAAGCAGTGCCTTCAATCTCCTTTCGTTCAGGAATGATGGTAATAATGTCCTCGTGCTTGTACCAGCATTTGTCCAGCAGGAGTCTTGGCCAAAAGAATCATTTTTGATCCCATTTTTTTGCCAGGCTTGTGCATGCATTCCACATATATATCATAGGTAGAAACATCTATGTATCCAGGATATGGAAAACCATCATATAACACAACCACACATTTTCCAAGACACTCTTCTGTATCATCTGGAATGGATAGTAAAATGTCACTCTCACTTTTCTCAACCTCACCCTTCTCCACCACACCATCTGTCTTCTCCACACTTTTCTCACCCTCACCCTTCTCCACCACACCACCTGTCCTCTCCACCTTTTTCTCACCCTCACCCTTCTCCACCACACCACCTGTCCTCTCCACCTTTTTCTCAACCTCACCCTTCTCCACCACACCATCTGTCCTCTCTACACTTTTCACAACCTCACCCTTCTCCACCACACCACCTGTCCTCTCCACCTTTTTCTCACCCTCACCCTTCTCCACCACACCACCTGTCCTCTCCACCTTTTTCTCACCCTCACCCTTCTCCACCACACCACCTGTCCTCTCCACCTTTTTCTCACCCTCACCCTTCTCCACCACACCACCTGTCCTCTCCACCTTTTTCACAACCTCACCCTTCTCCACCACACCACCTGTCCTCTCTACACTTTTCACAACCTCACCCTTCTCCACCACACCACCTGTCCTCTCCACCTTTTTCTCAACCTCACCCTTCTCCACCACACCATCTGTCCTCTCCACACTTTTCACAACCTCACCCTTTTCCACCACACCACCTGTCTTCTCCACCCTTCTGTTGTTTTTTCATCAGATAACTATCTTCAACAAAGTAGTCTATTTTTTTATGTATATATATTTTCTTCTAAACTGTGATAAATTTGAAAACATATCTCTTAATGTTTCATAAAATTAGAATATTTAGTGATTGGATAAGAAACGGTAGATAAAGATGAACAAATGTCTGTGCTGTTACTTTTAAGTCTTAACCACTTTTTTTATTTAGCTTGGAAGATTTGTTCAGCCATAGCCTCTTGAATGCCTGTGTTATTTCAAAAGAATTATTTGTGTTAATATGGTAATTATATTATTGATTGGTTATACTAGGAAAGACAGTTTAAGGTGATGATAAGTCTGTGCTGTTACCACGGAATGTCTGTGCTGTTACTTTTTCATCAGATAACTATCTTCAACAAAGTAGTCTATTTTTTATGTATATGTTTTCTTCTAAACTGTGATAAATTTCAAAACATATGTCTTAATGTTTCATAAAATTTGAATATTGAGTGATTGGACAAGAATAGTTAGATAAAGCTGACCAAATGTCTGTGCTGTTACCAATATTTGTCTCTGCTGTTACTTTTAAGTCTTGAGCAACTTGTTTTTATTCAGCTTGGAAGATTTGTACAACTATAGCCTTTTGAATGTCTGTGTTATTTCAAAAGGAATTATTTGAGTTATTATGGTAATTATATTATTGATTGGTTAAACAAGGAAAGACAGTTTAAGATGATGATAAGTCTGTGCTGTTACCACGGAATGTCTGTCCTGTTACATGTTTGAAGGTAACAGCACAGACAGTAACAGCATAGACAAATTGACATTAATTACAGTTTTTTTTAATGAGACCTCCCTTGAAATGTTGAAACCACATGGCATTGTGAACAGTTCATATTTTCTAATATTCTGAAAAAATGGTTTTAGAAAAAAATATTTGTTTTGGCAAAAATGAGCAGTAACAGCACAGACATAAGAAAAGAGTATTCATGATAGGACTAAACTTCCCAGTCAAGCAGAATTATCCAAGGTCTTCTCTCACTTGAAGGACACTGCTGCCATGATAGTACAGGAAGTAAGCTGTATTTCTGTTATTTTGAATTATGGGAATCTTGAAGGATTATTTATTTTTCAGTTTTGATCCATCTTGGTAACAGGACAGACACTTTTTTATGTACAAGTGTTTCTTACCAAAAACCAATATAAATAAAAGAGTGTATCTTCAAAAGATAATTTTATATCATGAGTTAGAAAGGTAATGTACAATATATAAACATTATTTACATAATATTTTTTAGTTTTAGCAACATTAAACAATGTTGATGTGCAAACATAGGGTTACGGACACACCCTTCAGCTCAATTTAACCGCAATTAAGCAGTTTTAATTAAAATAAAATACCTAATAAGAAATACTGAAACTTAACTTTCAGACACCATGGTATGTTCTACAAAAAACACTTGTGTTTAAACATATCTAAAATAAATATTTTAATTGTTATTCAACTCGGACTAAAAAACTCACTTTTTTTGAGAATGACCCATGTAAGAGAAGCTTCTATATTTATTTCAATAAACAAGTTCTTCAATGAAGTGAGTGCAATAAATAACAGTGCTGAGTGGCAACAGAGCTTATTCATTCATTCACAGAAAGGGAAAGAATTGGATTTCACACTGTCTAAAATATTACTGCAATCTGTCAAGGAAATACACTTAAGGAAGCTGGGTGATCTTGTTGATAAACCTACAAATGAGTGCATGAGTGTGTGTGTGTGTGTGTGTGTGTGTGTGTGTGTGTGTGTGTGTGTGTGTGTGCGTGCGCGCGTACGCAAATTCCTCATTCAGCAATATTCCAGCTACATCACAGCGGTTTGCAAATAACCCAATCTGGACCAGTGGGTGGGCAAGTGACATGCTTTTGTTTACACCAAAGTCAACAATATTCCAGCTCTTTCCACACAGCCAGTACATAATCTAGTGCATAATCTAGTCCAGCACAGTGGATGATGAGGATTGATCCGTATCGTAACTCCTAAGGAGCTCTTGTTTAGCCAGTGGTTGACAGCACAAGAAAGGGCCTTCAATCAGTAACGCTATTCCATTCAGACCTCACTTTTTGACAAGCATGTGGCACAGGGGGCCTTGTCTGCAAAGGATTCCACACAGGATAAACCATTTGAACTGAACCCACCTTCCATCAGAATGATGATCTTCTTCAAGCTTGACCTTCCTCATCCCAGGCAATATGGACGGATTTGGACTGACATTTTTTGGCGAGTCTGAAAGAGATGGTGTTCACAATAAAAATAATATTTTCAGTACAAATAGATTTTTCTCAGAAAGCATAAGAAACCAAAGGATGTTAGATGTTATTTTCAACACTTCTTAAAGGAATATATATTTTCTATTTTTTGTTTGATAACGCAAAAATACATAGTTGTTAAAACTTACTCTGTCTGGATGTGGAGTTGGGAGTGCCATACTCAGATGAAAGTCCTTTGGCTTTGAGTTTTGCTTCAACCTGAATCTTCTTGGCCTTTTCCACTATCTTTTCCAGTTCATCACAGTTCGGCTAAAAGTATACAAAATAAAACATGACACACCACAACATAGAAAACAATCAAAACGACATCAGATGAACTGACTTGGACAATGTTAAAGAGATGCCAATAAATGTGCTTTCAGCAAACTTCAGGCAATATATACATACCTTTGGTCTACTGTAAAGATTCAGCAATGCTATACATATATCTCGTATCTCATCTTCCTCCACTTCAAACAAGTAATACCAAGGAGGGCTGTCGGGTAAAGGAACCTAAAAAACAAATTGTTCATGTGAGGTGAGGTGAGGTGAGGTGAGGTGAGGTGAGGTGAGGTGAGGTGAGGTGAGGTGAGGTGAGGTGAGGTGAGGTGAGGTGAAATGGGACTTAACGTTGCATCCAACATTATTGCACTTATGTAGCGGTGTGTGTGTGTGTTCTAGTTCAGACTAATGCCAATTTTATAGTACTAGCCCACTGAGATATCATGCCATAATTTAACATGAATACCGACTCCGAGCTGACCAGGCAGGCTAACACCAAGTACCATCTTTTAACATGTCTTGGTATGACGCGTCCGGGGATCAAACCCTGCACCTTCCACTCTCGGGGCAGACGCTCATCCACAAAGACTATGGAGGCAGTCGAATACATGAACCTATAGTATGAAAATTATCTTCAGTAGGTTCTACGTCATGATAAATGTGTTATATTAATTCTGCTGGGGCTGGGGCTGGGGCTGGGGCTGAGGGTTTGGTGTCATTGCTGTCATGTAAAAAGCATACAAGGCTATAATTTGCAAAATACACGGAACACAATTTGCAGTGACTTTTTGCAAGACATGTCAACATAGTACACTTTCAATGTCAAATGTGTAATATCAGAACATATGCTATACTTTTTTACATTCCAGTTGCTGTCCTGCTAATATTCTCTCAAAAATGACTTGCATCAAGGAAAGGTCCACTTGCACTGCAAAAGTTTCTCACCTGTAGCTGTCTGGCTGCTAGGAAAATGCAGGCACAAGCAATAGTCTCAGGCTGGTACTTCATAAACACATTTGTCCGAAAACTGTCATTCATGTAGTTCCTTAAACAGGAATTTGACATTGCATTTCCTTCATAATCAACAGAACAAAAGGATCTAGGACAAAACATTGTATTACGTTTACTTTGATTGATCTGTCATAACATGGAAAAGGGATATTTGTTTTACCCAATGAAATAATGTTCAACAGTGTAGTTTGGTGAAGATACAAATTCATCCTATGTGTTTCTGTTGCATGTATGACAGCTCTCAAATATCTTGGCGACTGTCAACACAAAGTGTTCTCTTTCTGCAATCAAAATTCATTGGTCTTACCTCAAGTTTCTGAAACTTGACAAAGTTACATGTTGAAATGAGTAAGATTTCATGATACAAAATTGCACCCTTTGTAACAACACACCATCTCCACAATGTACCCAAGCCACCATTCTCTCAATATCCTGGTCAATGTCACTGAATAACTGCACATTCTGTGCTTCTCTCGTGGGCTATGTCCTAGCATGTGTGTGCATGCCACAATTACCACAACAAGTCCAGTTACCACCTCTCACGACATGCTGCTATGCCCCAGCAAACCAGACTTCTAACTGGAGGCCACACAGGCTGCTGCCAGCCTTACACATCAGTTCTCCCTCGCTTCCCTCAAGGTCCAAGACAAGACATCTGAAAGAGTCTCACATACTAGACACTGTAAATAAGTTCTCACAGCCTCAAGTGGACACTTAATTCTTACTGTCTAAATGAGTATGCCATCTTTACTTTAGACTTTGCAAATGCAATGGCAATTATTTTAACATTTTTTAGCCACACATATCCCCACACACTGGTGTGAATAAGAACCACAATGCTGTCAGGTCTTGATCTTTCATTTGGCGTTTTAACACAATCACAGTCCTTGTAGAAGCTTGAGTAAAAACTTGGCCGAGGTCCATCGTTGCTTGCGACTGGGAGAGGCAGGTGGGTGAAGTTGTGTTGCTTGCATTGGGTGCAATAACGTCACTCATTCATTGGCTGGGTGAGGCAATTCAACACTTCTACCCACCTATGCTGGGGTAGGCAAAAAGGAAAAGAATAATATGTTAATGCCTGTTTCCAAACCCTTGTTTGATTAGAGCAGTCAGAGCATGGGATACAAGACAAAGAAAACAACTTACCAGGGATGAATTTGTATCGTTCACGAAACAAAACTGCAATGTTATAATGTCCTGTGCAAACGGAAAGCGCCTCATATATTGATGAGACAATGCAACTAGGCATTACTATGTATGAAAATACTTACCATGCACACTGCACCAGGCGCCGGTTGTTTGCACTATCAAGCACTTGCAGATACATCACAATGATCTAGAAATATAAGGAACCACCTTAAAAAATGATATCACAAAACTTGTTCCAAATAAAGAAGGTTATGTTATGTCGGAATCCAGACGTAAAACCCTATGAATTTTTTCAAGAAAAAGTATTTGTATCTTTCTGCCTGATGTTTTACGCATCATTAGCGTTAATCAAGCTATACAACTTCAATATATACAATTTCAATATATACAATTTCAAGCTGTAAAAGATCAAACAAGTGGTTGATATCATAGTAAAGTCCCATTGACTGAGCCCGACCTTTACAACAATAGTGCTTGGGTCCTACTTTCCCTGCTTATTCAAATTATTGAACACTTTCTAAATCCCCACTGTGACATGATGATTCAACTTACTTTGTGAGGGTGTTTAACATGTACACAGAAACCGAGCTCCTTGAGGACCCGTCTCTCTGCCTTGATGACTTGGTTCTTTATGTTGATGTAGTTCTGGTCAAGGATAAGGGGCTGGATGGTCCTGGAACAAATCGCACATCTCACACACTGACCAGACAGACAGCAGTTGGTCAGTTACATATCACTGCCTGCACAGTTAGGTCAAATAGCCAGTGGTCTCAGCAGACTCATCACTTATCACAATATAAGGATCTTACTTACTCATTCGTATACAATCTCACATACATAAAAACTATTGACTGAATAATTTGAGAGACGTGTTCCACTCAGCAATCACAGTGTAACATCAATCACAAGGCTAATTACGGAGGCTATGTCAGGTGTTGTCTGTCGATGACTTTGTGGAACAAAGCCCAGATCTGTAAAAGATTGTTTAAAGATATAGCGAATACACGTTACAAGATGTGTAAATACACCACACCTTACAAAACCATAGGTTCTATTCATTGACCTTCAGAGTCAATGAATTATTCAAAGCATTTGAGGAATGTCTAATCTCTTACTGCAAATGTTAATTAGGTAGGTGGACAGAGCAAAAGAAAACTCAAGTTTGGAAACAATCAAGTATCAAGGCAAGGCCAGCATGAATCAGGCAATAACAAGGTAAGACTTTGTTTGGAGATACTTGTCACAGGCAGCTGGTTCCTCTATAACAGTTTAATATTGAAACAAGCCAACCAACTCATCCCGAGAGTACAGTTCAGAAAGGACTAATGACAATTCCTTGCGGAGAACAGTGTTTGTTACTGATAAAAGAATCTACTAGACTCGATCTATCGCTGATTTCAAAAGTCGTACAAACTTAAATTACTCCTTTGGTAACCCAAATAACACTAGACCACCATTTATTTAAATGAACTTGTCCTTAAAAAATATGCCAACATTAGGGTCAAGCACTGACATACTACTTGGAATATTCGGTACATGGTAACTCTGTAGGAGATCACTATGGAGGACATGGTGGAGAGGGGGAAATTACTTTCGGACAGTGTAGAATCATAAAATATTTTTCTCATACACATAGGGAGAGCATTATCAGCATTTTGACTTTGCATTTATGAGGAATTTTCAGCTGCGTGGGTTAACTCAACTATACCTTATGTGGTCTAGCGGATACAAACCCAGAATTGCATATGATAATTTATTGAGTTAGTGAAACTTGTGCAATGCCTGTCAGCAATTATCAAGCTTTATCACAATTGCCTGTAAATAATACGAGTCTGTTAAAAGCAAACCGGTATTTGAAAACATGTGCATCATGACATGACGACATGCTAGCTGTCCAAGCCTATCCAGAGAATCCTAACACAGGGAACTGCAATAATACCCATAACTTCTATATGTTTTCATTGATTGACCATGGACAGCAAATTGTTTATATTATAAGCAAAACTCACTTGTCTGATAACAACACAAATAAAAATAGTTCTTTCACACCTCCCTAAAGTTCTATCAACAACAGAATATTTCAGTGATAAATTCTGATCAGTATTTAACATTCAAGACCCTCAGGGATGGAGATTTTACAGAGCTTCTATATCAGATTGACCAGAGTAGCCTCCCTTGAATGGTTTTGTTGATACAGTGCATGTAGGACAGGTACAGAGAAGGTTTAAAATATTTATAATTTACATGTTGACTTATTCACAAGCAATCATAACACTACAAATCATGTTTCTCAGAAGCAGAATCATAGGGACCCCAACTGAAGGTTAAAAAATAACTTATATCACCATATGGATGAGGCCAAGGAAGTGGAACATGCCGTTACTAAGCAGCCTTATGAAGTGATAATCTCCACCATATTATTGTAATTTATCTGAAATTTCTTGTTTTGTAACATGTAAAATAGGGATTTACCACACAACATTTCACCCATATTACCAGTGATAGTCTTACAATGAGAAGATAAAGCAAAACCCTAAAAGGTCCTTATGCTATCTTAACTATTTGTCAGTTTGGCAAGGACTTTAGGACTAGTGCCAATTTCTAACACTGATTAATATAATGGTAAGAAATTGACATTCAAACCGACAATAGGCAAAAAATTCTGAGCATGTGCAATGACATAAGAATAGAATCTACTGAAGCATGCCACGTCACCAGCTTGGGAAACAAAATTCATGCCTTGGATCTCCAAAAAATATTACTGGGTGTCCCCTAGTTCCAAAATCAACAGACCCAGGAATATCATGACTTTAGTTATAACTAGAGCTCCAGACAAGCAGCATAATTGTGTGAATAGCGCAAATAAATCACCATCACCCATTTAATTGATGATAATTACACAATGTATCCTAATCAACTTGCATACCTACATTTCTTTAAAGATCTTTATTTACTATTTGAATACAGACATCACACATTCATACATAGCTTATTGTTAATTAGACATACATTGCTGTTCAGTTTATGCGACATGCTCCACACTTTTGGCAGCACCATCCGATGTAAATTCGTTTTAAGGAGAAACTCCTCATTGGTGTAAAAATCTTTGACACTGCATCCAAGGGAGCAAAAACACATTGAATACCCAAAGAAAATTACCAATACCAAATGTGAATGAAAACATTTGAGCAAAATTCTCTGGCAACTGTTCTAATAGCTTACAAAGCATGAAAATAAATCCTCAATAGAACCACGGAATTTACTTCACTGACAAGTGTTTTACTTGCTTCAATTTCCCAACTAAAATCCTCAAGTTTCAACTCTCAGGTTGGTCACAAATATCTATTTACTATCTAACAATAGCAAACCAAATGTGTCTTAACACAAGTCTTTCCAATTAACCATTCCATTTAATGAAATTGTCCATGAAGTGTTTTACTACATGACAGCAACCTCTAAATAATCAGGCCTTGAACAGACAAGTGATTGCAATTATAAGCAACAAGCTCCCCCGTCAGGGAACGCCATCAACCAAAGCATCGAGTCTGGTCACCCAATCAAATAAATAGCAGATTTCAACTGGCATCAGTTGCTGGTCTAAACCTGGCATCACCACAGATCAAGATCTGGAAGATATTCCAAATTAGGTGCTATGTATTTGTCCCTTACAAGTACCTAAAGGCATGCAGAGATGATATAATCACATGTACCCTTATCCAGACTGTTGTTTTCATATCAACCTGTCAACCCGGACAGTGAAACAAACTGTATCCGATTTACCATGATTTCAAAATCTTGCGAAATTTGGACATGCAACTTCTGAAATGAAGTGAATGCATTCTGTTTGTTTTAACAGGAAACCCAAACAAGATAATATACTGCAAACTTTGACAGAACATATCAAGTCGAGCCTGTGATACAGATGCCTAGGCATTGTCATGCATTACTTCAGAACTGACTACAAGCTGAGCTCTAAAGTGTGTTCTTTAAAAAGAAAGAGCTTTTGCATAAATCCCTGCTTCCCTACAGTGCTTCAGTGCCTAAGCCCACATCAAAATGAACCAGACATGACATCTTGTAAAAGGTGCTTGAAGAATAGTCTCCCTTTGATTGCTTGTGGTCTCCATTTCTTCATAGGACACATCAGTGTCGTCATATCAAAGTCACAGCAAGCCAGACACTGATGAAAGACCTGTTCTGTTGTTTGGCTTCATGCTTCCTTTGATTGTTTTTCCCTTTTTCAAGTGATTTCTTTGCTGATGCTAGATCCTCTTCTCATTCATCAAAATAGGCAAATGCTATTACACAGAATGACATTATGAACATAGCAACTTGTATTAATATTCATAAGCAAGTGTAGAACTGTTGAAACATTTCATAATCAAATCTGTAATAACAATAAAATAACATGTCAATTTAGGAATGTGAAAATCAACATGATCAAAACTCTTATTATTTTACTTACTTGCTATTGTACTAGCACATGAATGAAACAAAAACTTTATTTGTGAAAGTTCACATCTACAATTTAACCTTCCCATTACATTTTTGGTAATTATGTGACAATGTCTACAACTAACTAACAATATTTGCCACAAGTATCACCTCATCTTAACTTGCTGAGACCACTGGTAATAACATGACCATACAAACCAGGTTTACATTAAGTGGCTGGGACGTTGTCAGGTGAGTCACATGAGAGGCTCGTGTGATCACCAGATTGTTCCACAAACCATTCACGAAGGCTTCCATCAACTGTGCAGGCAGTGAAAGAAAAAATAATACAAGTTAATAAAATAATTCTTCACCATAAATGAAAAGTTCAAGATTTGCAAAAGTTGTGAACACATGTCAAATCTTTGGCTAAGACAAAGGATATTAACAGATATGAATTGATTATTTCTTGCTTCAGCTCAAAAAAAGGTGTTTGGTTAAAATCTTAAGATCTAACATTTCACAGGAAATTGTAATTACACCAAACAAATTAAAATCCTTTAAGTACTGTGTATTTTTATGGTTATCATGAAATCTTTCTCCAAACACTCACATACATATACTGTTCATGAAGGACATGACCTTTCAGCAATAAGTCAGTGATTTAGGACATTTCATGATTTCAGCAAATTCTGTAGGACATTCTTCTATATCAATACCAAAATTTAAAAATATCTTTGGGACTTTTAAGGACAATCAATGTCGAAGACATGTGAAAAAATGAACCATTCTGAAACCCTACATGTCAAACAAAACAATTACATAATGAATAAATTAAGTAAGTGGCGCAGAGACTGTAATAATAGATTTAAAAGAATTCAAAACAAATAACATTAGCATTGCTCTGTGGACACTTATACTACCCTAAACAATTTTACAGCTCAATCACTTAACTTATGAAAAGATAAGCCATGAATGGCTGACAAACAACCGTTCACCAATCACCAGTTCAAACTATTGTATTCACTATTGTGGACCTAGAATCTCATCCAGAACAATTGCAAATGTGTCTTTTGAGACACAAAACACAGATGTCTTACGGTCTGCCCAAACCTCCTCAGTCAACAAGCCTGAAATTGTCTCTTGATATCACTTCCATTTGATTGTGGTGACATAATCAATAAGAAAAGCTGAGTGAGAGAGAACAACAGCGAAAAACAAATTACTTGACTCAGGTTTCGGACTTGTTTAAGTCACAGACTGTCTTACAAAAAGATTTGAAATAAAGGGGGAATCTCAACCTCACAAACAAGAACCAAACCAAATTACCCAATAAATCCCGATTTTCATTACAAGCAAAAATTAAAATCTACCCAAGATGTCCTGTAAAATGAACCAGTACAGAAAGATTAGAATCCCTGTACAAGATCACATGTTGGTACGTACCTGCCACTTCGAACTTGTTTGATGTGATGGAAAACGTTGATCACATCTCTAATTCTCCGAGGGGACTCTTCAATTTTGGATGCCAGGTTGACACATGCCATTGCTACAACCTGGAGAAAATTAATACAATGAGTACTCATTCAAACAGCTATGATCACAAAATACCTCCATCTGATGGACACCGTGCACTTGGAATGTTGAGGTTGTATTCATTTTATGAAATCACTCAACCCCCTGGGGACAATAATAACATATATTCTGTTTGAAACAAATAATATAAATCACAGACAGGTACATCGTCACTGACAATATGGAGTACTTTTTCAAGATTTTCAAGGAACGTGAATAGTCTTTGAATTCTCTTACCTCCATGTTGTGTTTAACGAATGATTTCGAATAATAAAATCGTTGAAAGAGAACTTGACCAGTAGCCATGGCGACCTACAACAAAAACAAACATTTTCAAATATCAACATCACCAAATTATACATGAAATTGTCAATGATCAACAACAGCGTTTCGAACATTTGAAAGACAAAATGGCCGCCATGACTAACCTGTGGAAGTTTGAGCAGGATCCCCGACGTCTGAATTAGCTCACACCCCAATATTCGGAGATCTGTTTCAGTTTCAAAATCAAGACCATCTTGCATGGAAGGTGTTTCTGACAGTTTCTCGCTCTGTACAAGAACATTATCTAAAGTTAAAATAACTTTACTGAAGTCACGAACAGTCAAAGGATTCACCACGCTGTCCGCCATGTTTCTTCGTGATGGTGAAGCACTACATACTTCCGCAGATTTTTCACTTTGACATGGTTAGGCGATTTTACAGTATCGGGGAAGGTAAGAGGGCAGGGTAGAACGACAAAGTTATTTTATGCCGATGGTTGTCATTGTTGCTTTATGATACCTATCATTCCCAATTAAATTCACAAATACTTGGGTACTATATTCTTACGCGAAATGATCATTTTTGTGAAGAGGGTAAACAGTCACGGACAAACTGAAACCGGTTTGAGAAACAGGGTAAGCAATAACCTACCACACCTAAAGTGTGTAATAGAATAGTCGAAAAAGACCACTGGAGTGGTTTATTATTTTACAGAGGGTAATAGAAATGCATTATTCGCAACTGGTTTCAGTGCCAATTTTCCAGTTTCAAAATCAAACATAGCTCATTTCCTGTTTTATGGTGTCAACGTGTATTATGATATATGGCTGCACATGTAATGGTCTATTATTTGATGTGTCAACCACTATGATCATTTAGGTCACTGACAACGTTAGCGAAAGACACCACTGTTCAGTTGATTGAAATATTTTGGCGTTCTCCAGCAAACATGGATACTGATGCATGGATTTGTGGTATTTGTTTATGTTTATGGTGTATAACATTTGGAAATGGGATTCCACTAAACCCACCAAAAGTTAAAAATGTGGCAGACGATACAAAGGCAGTTGATGATGCAATTGATTCAGACAATCTGAGACCGCTGGAAAACGACCAGAATAAGAATAACGTTCTAAAGTTTGAACCTTTAAAAGACATAAGGAAAGATGAGAATCTTTCCTTGGATAAATTGAAACCAGTTGATCATATCGATGCGTTAAAGATGGAACACGATGGACATATCAATAAGGAGTATCATAAAGAACTATTTCTGGGCAATCACGAGCAGTTTGAAAAGGATGGAGAAGACTCCACGGCAAAACTTTTGGATATCTTCTTCAGGTAACAAGCATTACCTCTATAAAAAAAAGTCGGTTGCCATTAGAGTAGGTCTTTCTGTAGGATGCTTTGTTTTGAGTGTTATTGTTGTAGATAGGTAATTGTAAAAATAATTGATTCATCTAGCATCTTGTTTCAATCGGAAGGTGCTCAACAGAGCTGACATGTCATATTAAGTTATGCCATGATTATTCCTTGTAAGTGTGTTTCTGGTTTAACACCACACTCCACAATATTCCAGCTGTACGACAGCTGGTCCAGACAATCCAATGATTGCTTAAAATGAGCAATGATACACACAGTCAGGGTAAGTTGACATGCCATCTACCAAGCCAACGAGTCTTACTACGGATGCTTTTATTCATCTTTACAACCAGCATATGATTCTGGGGACCACTAATAATCTGGATTCTCCACGCGGCCCTTCCGAGTAAACTTCCACCTCATTACTGGTAGAAGTATGACATTTCCTCTGTTCAGAGTATTACCCATAATGGCAAAGCTTTCTCTTCCAGGCACCATCTTTGTGCTTGTACTAATAACAGGACTCTCCTTTACTTGAACATTATAGGAGATGAAGTAACACATCACGGAAATGATATTTTGGATATATATGCATTGTCCATATTTATGTAAATATTGTTGAAGTCAGTGTTCCAAATTAAGCATAAAATTGAAAGCCAAGGAGTCCTTACAATTCTATATACCTCTGATAATAAGAAAATATGAGCTTAATCCTAACATACCCAGTATTGAGCAAAATAACAACTCATAAGGTTGTCTCCCAAAACAACTACATGCCAAAATTACTACACTTGGTTAAAACAACAAACGCAAATTGTCTAGTGATGGAGCGGAATAGTCCAGGAGTAGGGATTAGATGGAGAGAAACAAGCCGAGAGAGATTAAGCTGAGAAGGATCATGTTAAAAGAAGCTGGTTTGTTCTGACAAGTATTTTCATATATTGCAACAACAATATGATATTGCTTAGAATATCTTTGAAAAAGAATACAAATATACATGAACGTGTATTTGATATTAGAGGTTAAATGAGGTGAGTTACCCAATTTTAAAGTAAGTAAAACAAATTCAAAAGTTTGTGAGTGAGTTTGATTTAAGCCGCTTTTAGCAATATTCCAGCAATATCACAACTAATCATTGTCCAAATACAGTGCCATGAACTTGTTATTAGTGTTGGAACTAGGCATCCTTAATATTTTCTCCTAAAGTATTCAAATATTGGGACCCCAAACATTTTAGCTTTTGACATAACGGTTATGACAAGGGTGCCTGTCTTTCATTATTTAAAAAAAAGTAAAATAAAAAGTTATCATTCCATAAATTGTATCTACTTTGTCATCCATTAACTTCTAAGAAATGCCTATCAAACTGAGAATAATTCATAGATAAAAGAATGTTTCTTTTTTGTTGGGTCTGTTAACCAACAAGAAAAAAACCCATACAGGCTGAAATAAACTAAATTTGCAAAAATCACATTGTTTTTGCTGATAGTAAACTTAGTTGTCCTGAAACATTGTTTATGTTGTGACACATATTGCGCAATGCTTGTGTTGCAACATGGCCAAAAGCACATGGATACCACTTGCCGCTTTCACTCCGTGCTACATCTTCCCCATGAAGATCCGGGTTAGAATAGGTCTTCAACAACCAATGCTTGCCATAAAAGGCGACTATGCTTGTTGTGAGAAGCGAGTATCAGGAAGGGGGTTCAGACTTGCTGACTTGGTTCATGCATGTCATCGTATCATACTTGCTAATGGCGTCAGTCACACTGGATTTTCCGGTCCAGACTCGATTATTTACAGACCACCATCATTCAGCTGGATAATTGCTGAGTGCGGCGTTAAACATCTCTAATAATTATATGCAAGCTTTGATTGTCATTTGAGGGATTAATGACGGATTCTAAACCAAAAGCACCTGGCAGGCAAATAAAAGCCCTTGATTGGTCCAAACACATATACTGCTCAAAAGAAATTTAAGAATATAATAACTGTAGTAATGTGAAAGAATCGGGTTCCTTAATTTCTTTTGAGTAGTATATATTCCCTGTTGATGGGAACGCAAGACCTGCAAATATATGTACATCCATTACACGTCTGAAAGGAAAACGTTATGGCACAATGGTGGTATTTACTGTGTCAACATTGCCATCTCACAAGTGTTATTTAGTATGTCTCTCGTGTCATGTATATTGTTGTGCTTTATTTACAGAGTGGATTCTGATAAAGATGGCCACTTGAGTGAGGCCGAGATGGAGGCATGGATTATGCAGAAGATGGACGAACATTTTGATGAAGCTTTGCAGGAAAATGAGGAGATCTTCAAGCATCTGGACCCAGATGGCAACGGTGCGTGTGATAAGAGGAACAAGACAGAGACAATTTGCAGGGGGATGCAGGCTGCTGGGATCATGCAGGGGGATGCAGGCCGCTGGGATCATGTATGGTGTTACATTCCAGGGGGAACTGGCACAACTCGCATCCCATCACATGTTAAAGAATATCTTTTTTGAAATGCGAGGAAATCACCTTCATTGTTAAGAATAACTTTTCTTACACACCTGTGGGTGAGAAACCCATTTGACATAACTGGTATCAAACATATGTTTGAGATCGATTTCCAGGCCCGTGATTGGCTATTCCATGGTGATGATCTGAGGTCAGATGATGACGGACTACTTTCCTGAACGTAGTCATTCATAAGTTGCTCGTGCTTCAGTCAAATGTTCACCAACATATGTGTTGAACCGCAGGACCGTGTAATTAATAATAATATTCACACATACTCATCATCGTCTGAGTGTTTATTATTATCAGTTACATTGTCTGTTTTTATGTCAAAGTTGTGTTTTTTTAAAGTGTAAACACAGCGACATATGTCACTCCTCTTCAACCTTCACTTCGAAATCGAATAAAATCCAAAGTACATTACTCAAACTAATACACTTCAAAGTTTTGAATTCCCTCTTCTGTGACATCCTTTTCTGTCATTTTAGGCAAAGCAAAATTTCTGAAAGTGAATTAGATGCATCGTAAATCTTGCTAAATCACAATTCATGGCGTTATTTACTTTGTGTTTAGAAATATAGATATCAGATATTTACTCGAAGAATTAAATTTCCAAAATAGCATATTAGTGATCACAGGTATCTGTTTTTCATCAAATCACTAATGCAGGTTTTGTCACCAATGCAAATTAGGTGTGGAAATGAACCCTGCTCTGACAGTGAACAAAGCAAAATTCAGATTTTACACTGTGTAGCATTTTTAGAGGTACTTTCGTCTAATTTGATACATTTGCTCGATCGCGTGTTTGAGAATATTCGTGGGAAGAGTATCGTTGCACGAATTATGGAATTTTCACATATATACATTACAATGATGTGGTAAATTCAACAGAAATCGTAAACATGTCCGTCCTGTGTGACACCATGACTGACGCAAAATCATGCACAACGACGGCAGTAGTTATCTTCACTTCTGACTAATTCTCTTGGTTAAATTGAAAAACATAAAATAATTAACAGTACGCAGATTCTCAGAATGTTTCTGATTACTTACATGACACATTAATGTGGCGGAAACCTTTTTGAGGGTCACATTATTTATGCTTAGTAAGCAGTACGTCGGATGACGTCACTCATGGTCGTAGTGTTATGTATTAATGCACTACTGCGATCATGAGAAAAGACAAAATGCATTGATTTGATGCTGAAAAGGTGCGATTTTAGGGTGTGTAAGAAACAGATTACTGCACTCGTGCCTGTCAAATACCATTTATCTTACAACTCGTTCTTACAAAGCGTATCTAACTCCCTTTCACTGGTTAGATACGTTTTTAAACATCTCGTAAGATAAATGGTATCTGACACTCATGTAGTAATCTCTATGTTCGCCTCATTCCTTCAAAAGTGGCTGTGGTAAACTGGAGTCATGTGGAAACCATGTGAAAAAGTGTGTAGTCATGTCATATGTTGATATATGTTGACAATCATGTGATATTCATTGTAAATCATGTAATGCACAAGTCATTCATGTGAAATAATGCTGTCGTTTCATTTTTTGTCAACCATGGGGTCAGAGGTCGGGTAGCCTCAAGCATTCGCTCGTCACACCGAAAACCAGGGTTTGATTCCTGACATGGGTACAATGTGAAACTGCAATATTGCTAAAATCGGCATAAAACCGTACTCACTCACTCAGTCATGGGATTTGGTGTTAATCATGCCTCACAGGTAGTTTGGGTTGTATACTCCCCAGGGAGCTGAGAATGAAATTGAGTGCACACTGATCCTCTGACCTCTTTGAGAATGCTCCTGCGGAAACATAGACCAAAATAAATGGCCTATTATTGTTGTTGTTCTTGCTTTTGTAATTATAATTATTATCATCATCCTATATTGTCATTTATTTACGTGATATGGGTGTTCTTGCAGGGTTGGTACACTGGAAGGAATACTACACACATTTCCTGCTGGCCAAGGGATACGATGACGTCCGGGCCAAGAAACATGTCCAGGACTATGATGAGATCGAACTTGACTCAGATGGTAATAAGGATACTTTATCTGAACCCGTGAGGTCATGTGATCTGTTCTGTCACAGAGAATTCGAAGTCAGTTGGGAGAGAGGCATCTGGATCTGACTTCTATAGTCAAGTTAACTCTCTTGCCTTGGAGGATGACTGTAATCATGATGTGTTTTGAGGGGAGGCTTTCATTGTAAAAGCAGATCAAGGTTAACAAACAAAAGACAAGGGCTCTGCTTAGATTGAAGACATCGTTTGAGTAATATGGGCCCTATATTGTTCAAATTTTGATGTTCATCTGGTTCATGTGCCCTGTCATTGATTGTAGTGGAGATGAGTTTAATGTGATGATATTTCAGCCAAGGAGGAGCTGGTTCGCTACAAGTTCCGCTGGACGGATGCCGACCTTGACCCTGCAGACAACCAGTTGAACAAGACTGAGTTCCTTGGGTTCCGCCACCCTGAACAGAGTGACAAAACCATCAGCACTATGGTCTCCAGCATCATGAACAGTATGGGTAAGTTGTGTTGAACACCCGCTTGGAAGCAGTCTCTAATGTTTTAAAGGCACACATGTGTTTCTACACTTTCATAAAATATCAACTTTCTATGTTTAGATAAATAAAGTATTTCATCACTAACATATCAACTAATTACAAAGTCATATGATTAAAAACATTGTGTGCACATCTGACCTCTTTTACATGGTGTGTTGCAGACACAAATGAAGATGGCTGGTTGTCCCTGTCGGAGTTCATCGCACTGCCCCCTGGTGAAGTGGAAGGAGATGACTTCCGCGAGATGGATATACACTGGCAGGAGGAGCGCAAGGCTGAGTTTAGTGACGCCATCGACCAGGACAAGAATGGCCATGTCACAGCAATGGAACTCAAGGTCAGTGTAGTATTTTCCTCATAAGGAATCTAGCTATCTAACACCCATACCTAAGCGGTAAGTGTCATTTGGATCACAATTGTTTTCACATTCAGTTCTAAGAACAGTTCAGTCGTCTTAGGCACTGAGTTGCATCCCTTAATCACAGCAGAAACCAGTGGTCATGGATTTGAATCCTGGTTTGCCCCAATGATGTTTCAAGGTAATTCCGCACCAGACACATGCTCGTGGGTTCAACAAAGTTGTAAATGTCCTGCATCACTTCGGGCCTTCCTCCCACATTAAGCTGACATGCCATGATTTGACTTGAATACTGTTAAAAGCGATGTTACAAGCAACTCACTCACTGAGAGTGAGAGTCCACTGAAAATCTATTGTCATTTGTCTCACAGAATAAGTCTTTGCAACTTGTGAATTTGCCAGCCTTTTGAGTGCAAGCACATTCTGCATATAAGCACTGTTCTCCTCACTCTGGTGCTGTGATCAACTCATGTTTACACCCTTGGGGATTACGGGTTACAAATGGTCATCAGTAACCTATACTGGTCATACAAGCTGACTTCATTGATCATCTGGACAGACATGGTGACTTGCTCAGTATTTACTGGCTGCTGTCATGTAGCTGGTGTCCCCCGCCGTGATGTTGCTGGAATATTGCTAAAAGCGGTGTAAAACTATACTCACTCACTCATGTAGCTGGAATATTGCTGAATGTGTTGCTAATGAAAAAACAACTATGTTTAACCAAGACTAGGGTAAAGGGTTTTTAACTGGGATATTATCTAGGATAGGGGGTGTTTATGAGGACATCAGGCCGGTGGAGTAGACAGCAATGAATTGTTAAGCTGAGGACCCGGGTTTGATTACCCATGATATAAGTACGATCATCTTCAAATATTCAGTGTATCATATCTCCATGATCTCTGCGGTAAATACCTTGCATCTATTTGCAATGGGAGCCATATTGAAAATCAGATTCAAACCTGTGGACCAAATTCTGGGGTCATCATTGGTGGGAAGACATGTGAAGTTTCTGCTTCAATCGAAACTGAGATGATGTTCACATATATACTGACCATGACATGAGCTCATTGGACTTTCATTTGTATATTTGAAATTAAGCTACATTTGTTTCTAGACGATTCTTGGTGTCCCTGCGTGATGTTGCTTTAGTGGCTTAAAAGCCTACTCAGTTAGGGACCGGTCATTTATTAAAGGGGTGGGTGGGTCAGAGGGAATCAAGGGAGGGTCTCTTGGGGAGGGTCATAACTAATACTAGGAATATTTGGGGAGGGTCAGGAACAAATGGACATTTTCTAAGAAAATATACACTGCTTTTGCAGATGTTTTTTTTCAGGGTTGGATCATGACAAATAGTACAAGGACATGGGGAGGGTCTTCCAAACATATGACAAGCATTTGGGGAAGGCAGTTGTTTTCAGTACATAAGTCATCAAAAACCTCTGACCCTCCCACCCCTGTAAGAAATGACTTGTCCCTTACTATTCACTGATTTACTTGCAGGCGTATCTGGACCCACGGAATCCTGTTCAAGCGCTCATGGAATCAAGGAATCTCATCTCCCTCATGGACGAGGACAAAGACAAAATGGTGTCCAAGGATGAAATGTTGAAACACAAAGACATCTTCATCTCAAGCAAGGTCGTCGACTTCGCCGCCAACGTACATGACGAATTCTGAAAACATGGGGCTACATATGATATTTTTGTAACTATATGAATATGTGTGTGAGTAAGAATGAGTCTGTGTTATATATATATGTGAGAGGAGCTTTTCTGCAATTGGCACACAGTTTAACCTTGACATTTGTTAAGGCTTTGATGGTGGTGCTTATGGTTATTTGATGATAATTTAATGATTCTTTTTTTTGTTAATCAAATTGTCCCAGAAATCAAATTGTTTTGTTTGATGTGCCTTTACAGCAAAGTCGTTTTGAAGTTTTGTATTGTCAAAAGGTCATCTTTAGAATCCTGATTGCACATAGTTATTTTGTGTGCTTTCATCCAATATCAAGCTGACACGTCATGATGCAAATGGAATACTGTTCATGGCGGCGTTAAGCTCTTTTACTCCTAATCAAGCAGTCAGTGTTGAGGCTTCAGATATACCAAACAAATTCATTACTTTGCCTCAATTCCCTTAATATACCAGGAAGTGAAATATATTGTCTCTAGCCCTGCCATTGATCATTGTCTTCTGACTACACAAAGATGAATGACTTGACTTGTATGATAATACAGTATCGTGACTATTGGAAGATAAAACAGTGGGTTTTCATTTTGGGAGGTATTTTGAAGTACATGTACTTTATTCATAGCAATTTCATTTAGTACCTCAGCAATTGTCAGCACGATACATTGATCATTTTATCTAGTACTGGCACTGGTTGTGACCATGGCTCTTGTAGTTGATAATTGTTGTGTTACAAGCCCCGTGTTTGATACTAACAGTATAATTGACCTGATGAGGTATTTACCCTGTCTTTTAGAGTGTGTGTTGTAAGAGCCTTCGAGGTTTTTCATTCTTGAAATCCATGCAACCCAAAACACCTGTATTATCTCCAGTCTCATTAAATCTGATCTTTTGCTTCTGTTGAGAAAGTACAGGGTGTATAAAATATCCACAAGATGATAGTGTGGTATTTTGCTTGTCCCAATGACAATTGTTTTCAAGATTGTTTGTGAGTTCTGTCTCCCATTCTCCAAGAAAGAAACAATGGGATACAGTGTTTGGAGTGACGAGTATTTACTTCTGTACTTGCCGCCATGTTACATGAGAGGGAGCAATCATTGCTTCCCTGCTGGGAGCATTAAGTTACATTGATAACATAAGATTACATTGATAACATCTTTTATGAGCACTATGCCTTGATAGTTTTATTACAACAAATATATCTCACCAACATTCATTCATATAGACCTGGAATATGTCTAAAGTTGTGACAGCTAGCAGACAAGGCAAACAAACCAAGTTACTTCCCTTTACCCAATGCATTGGGATAACGATCTTTCAGCTCAATGATACTTATGCAAGATAAGCAAGTTACAAAAGTGTTTATCTCAGCAGGATAATAATTGCCTACTGCTAAACCAAGCGGGGGGCCCGGGTGGCCCAGTCATTTAAGGTACCACGAATTACAAGCATGTTTGTCATCATTCTGTTATTGTTATTTTGAACGTTTTGTTGTCTACATTCCATCTCATAAATTTTGCATGTGATGTTAAGGTATCTGTGCTCTAAGTTCACAATATGTAGCCCTGTTCACAATATGTTCGAAAGTTTGTGAAATTTGTATTTATCATTACTTACTTGAGTGGGTCATAATTAACTTATTTCATTTCCAGGTGGACTATCTGTATGCAATTTGGTTTTCAACAAAGTAAACATCCTTTGTTGTCACACAAAAAAAACAACTGTATATTTTAAACAATTTTGTTGATTTATTTTTTTAGAATGTGTTATGTTCATTATCAAAACACCCTATATGAGGCATGAAATATGAGTGCTTGTGCAGAAGAAATCTGAAATTGGTAATCCAGGCCAAACTGTTTAGTGTCGAGGGAGACATCGTGTTCTGAGAAGCTTGTTTTGAAGCATTATCAGTATGTTCAGTGTATGAATAGTTTATGGAAAGTGTGTGCATATTATGGAAGTAAGATAATGAAGATGAGCAACAGTAGATCGAAATGCTAAATGAAAGAAAACCATGTTTTCAGAAATTTCTCGATATATTTCTTTAGCTGCGCAATATGAAAAAGCTGTGCTCAAATTTCTCTTCCAATATCAGATACGAGTGACCAAGGAATTGTTGTTGTCATTGGAAATGTTCTGAGAAATTAGATAAAAATAGTTATTGGCGGTGCATCTGAGAACTTGTGAAATCCACAACTCAGCAGGTATTTATGACAAGCCTTCATTATGTTTCCATGGAAATACACATCACTTACTTATTTCTATATGTAAAAAGCAATCATATCCTACAGAACAGAAAGTTTCTTTGATTCTCCTTTCAACTGCTTACTCTGCTACTTGCAACCACAGGGAGGGACATTCAGTGTACTTATAAATACTTTTCTTTAGGTATTGATGGCATGTGTTGATATTTCGGGATATATGAAAAATATAAAAGGGATGGTGTTTAACATTTTTCTAGGTGTATATTTTTTCCCCAGGAATTGATGTTGAAGTACACACATTTGGGTGATCTATATTTGTGAAAGTGTACTTTTATGGTTTCTGTGCTTGTGAGTAATTATCCTTACTAATGGTGTTGAAGTACATATTTTGTAAAAAGTGTTTTATTTATAATGGACATCCTGCTGTGCTTATAATGTAAATAAATGATTCACATTTGGTCTGGCAATATTGTCGTTATACTGAGCAGATTGGAAATGTGACAACATTTGTCTCCTGATAAAATAACTGTTGTTCATGCCATTCGGGCATCATGTCATGCTATAGATACCCGACATCATCAGGAGACCTGGACTGCAAGAAATAAGTTTCAAAACACAACCCCACTTATCCTTCTGATAGAAAATCCCTCAAGAAGACATGCTTGGGGTACTGGGGACCTATTCTGATGGAGAATCCCTCAAGGAGACATGCATGGGGTACTGGGGACCTATTCTGATGGAGAATCCCTCAAGAAGACATGCATGGGGTACTGGGGACCTATTCTGATGGAGAATCCCTCAAGAAGACATGCATGAGGTACAGGGGACCTATTCTGATGGAAAATCCATCAAGGAGATATGCATGGGGTACTGGGGACCTATTCTGATGGAGAATCCCTCAAGAAGACATGCATGAGGTACTGGGGACGTATTCTGATGGAGAATCCCTCAAGAAGACATGCTTGGGGTACTGGGGACCTATTCTGATGGAGAATCCCTCAAGAAGACATGCATGAGGTACTGGGGACCTATTCTGATGGAGAATCCCTCAAGGAGACATGCTTGGGGACCTATTCTGATGGAGAATCCCTCAAGAAGACATGCTTGGGGTACTGGGGACCTATTCTGATGGAAAATCCCTCAAGGAGACATGCATGGGGTACTGGGGATCTTTTCTGATGGAGAATCCCTCAAGAAGACATGCATGGGGTACTGGGGACCTATTCTGATGGAGAATACCTCAAGAAGACATGCATGGGGTACTGCGGACCTATTCTGATGGAGAATCCCTCAAGGAGACATGCTTGGGGACCTATTCTGATGGAGAATCCCTCAAGAAGACATGCATGAGGTACAGGGGACCTATTCTGATGGAAAATCCATCAAGGAGATATGCATGGGGTACTGGGGACCTATTCTGATGGAGAATCCCTCAAGAAGACATGCATGAGGTACTGGGGACGTATTCTGATGGAGAATCCCTCAAGAAGACATGCTTGGGGTACTGGGGACCTATTCTGATGGAGAATCCCTCAAGAAGACATGCATGAGGTACTGGGGACCTATTCTGATGGAGAATCCCTCAAGGAGACATGCTTGGGGACCTATTCTGATGGAGAATCCCTCAAGAAGACATGCTTGGGGTACTGGGGACCTATTCTGATGGAAAATCCCTCAAGGAGACATGCATGGGGTACTGGGGATCTTTTCTGATGGAGAATCCCTCAAGAAGACATGCATGGGGTACTGGGGACCTATTCTGATGGAGAATACCTCAAGAAGACATGCATGGGGTACTGCGGACCTATTCTGATGGAGAATCCCTCAAGGAGACATGCTTGGGGACCTATTCTGATGGAGAATCCCTCAAGAAGACATGCTTGGGGTACTGGGGACCTATTCTGATGGAGAATCCCCATAGGGTTCTGATAAAGAACAAAGGAGGTGAATATACTGCAATGGTAATTTAATCATCTCACTATAACAAAGAGGCAACAATGGCAGCTGATGGTGTCAGCTTCTGTAGTGAAGTTAACAAGGTGTGTGACTGGTAAACAAGAACATCCAACTTTCTTCACTTCTTGATCCAGTTAGAAAAATAAATACTAACATATTTTTAAAATGCATTTTGCTGAATGGACAATGTTGAATGAGAATTTTGTAGAATTTTCCTATTCGGAATATTCTATAAGTAATACGTTACCACTGTTATACCGAGGCTGTTGTCTCCCACAACTGCTGCTATAGCGAAATTTACCACAGAGATCTCAATTACCTCATGCAGCACGTGCGTAGCCACCTAGCTGCCATGTGACACCCTTCACTCTTGTCTCTTGCGAGAGCAAGTGCTCGGGGGACGGACGGGCGGGCAGCAGCCCAGTGGTAACGTATTACTTATAGAATATTCCGAATAGGAAAATTCTACAAATTACATTAAGTAATACGTTACCACTGTTATACCGAGGCTGACTACCACAGTAGGCGGTGGGGAGCACCTACAACCCGAATCCTGACTGCTAGCGTTCCTTCCGACCAGCGGAAGTAAACACCAAGGCGGAAGCACTCGATGCGCATGCACCTAGCTAGGCGTTACCCTATAGGAATACCAAAGCACTGTCAAGCGCATACCGTAAGGCTCAATCGTCATTGCCAAAACGATTGGTGACTCCAAACGGCCCCACTGGATAGGTATTTCATCGCCGCAGCGGATGAGAACACTGTATCCGCGTGAGCTTAATCTTAGATCAGGTTAAACAGTCGAAAAGAGGGAAATTAATTTCATTCAGACCGTATATCCCAGAGCAAGCCTACTTAAAGTATGCATTAGGCGCGTGACCTAATTCCAGTATTTGTAAGCATGCATCACAAGGTTGGGATACACGACAGACAATTAAATACATAATTGTCAAAATACAAATAAGGACAAAGCACACAAAAAGCCGCCCTCACCTGTGGTGTGAGTGCGCTGGTTTGCGGGACCCCAACTCCTGTACCCACGGCAGTGGGAACATTGGAGACGACCCAGATTGACCACCGTGCAAGGTCTGACGCCTGAGGAGTTCGGAATTGCGCTGGGCACACCCCTTAGGTGCCCGCTTGCACCGCGATCCGCGGGCCAAGACGGTGCACACTCTCCACGACGGCATCAGCGACCTGTTTGAGGTAATGATTGGCAAACACCGAGTCAGAACGCCAGTAACAACCTCGTAATATTCTGCGAACAGAGATATTCGAGTGTAGGGCAAATGTTGCCGCTAGCGCCCTGATCTCGTGCGGGTTTGACCCCGCTACCGGTAACCCCCGAGACCGGTACGCCAGATTGATGACAGAACGAAGCCACAACGCAATCGAGTTGCGAGTTATGTCAACCGTGCGATTAGGGTTACACGATATGAACAGACGGTCACGCCCTTGTCTACGTTCATTCGAAGCCTTAAGATAATACTTAAGGGCCCTAACCGGACACAGCGCTCTGTCCTCAGTATCAGCAGGATGTAAGATTTCTTTGAGTGATCTTACAGTGAATTCTCTCTCCGTTTGCCCGATTCTCGGCGACGAAGCCCATGAGCAGGCCCAGGCGGACCGCTCATTCGTCACCCCTATCGAATCGTACCTTGGCGACATCGAGTGCATGAATTTCAGATACACGTGCCGCCGTGGCAAAGGAGAGGAGAAATGCTGTTTTCCAAGTCACATGCCGGAACGAAGCACTATGCAAGGGTTCATACGGAGCTTCCGTAAGTGATTGCAACACTAGGGAAAGATCCCAGGCCGGTGCCCGAAGGCGGCCCTTCTTAAGATCGTGCTGTTTGAAACCCTTGATAATACCCCGTATCACCGGCTCTTTGGAGAGACTGGTACCCATAGCAACGTCCCGTACCGTAGCAACGTCCCGTACCGTAGCAACGGACGAGACATAGTTGGCAATGGAACCCCCGGAGAGTTTCCGGGTCTCTCGCAAGTGAGACATGAAACGAGCAATATCCTGCACAGATACCTTATCTGGCGAATGAATGTGATGTTTACAACACCACTTCGTGAAAATAACCCAACGTGCATTATACACCTTCTGGGTAGAATCACGATGCATACTAACGTATGCCCGAGACGCCCGGCGAGAAAAACCTTTACTCCTCAGACGCTCGGTGACAACATTCACGCGTGCAGATTGAACTGCCCTGCGTTTGGATGAAGCTGACGGGTGTGAGGGTGGATCAAGAGATCCGGTCTCACAGGCAGTGGAAGTGGCGACTGCGTGACCTGGGTCAGCAAGTCGGGGTACCACGATCTGTTCGGCCACATGGTCGCGATCAGTAACATTCGACAGCGAACTCCTCGAAGCCGGCTTAGAATGTGTGGTATCAACGCTGTCGGCGGGTAAGCATAAGCGTCCAAGCCCGTCCAGTCTACCGCGAGAGCATCGTGATCGATGGCCCTCGGGTCCGGGACTGGTGATACAAACAACGGGAGTTGATTGTTGAACCGCGTTGCGAACAGGTCGACCATCGGACGACCCAAACGTTCGCACAGCCTCTGAAACACTACTGGGTTCAGCATCCACTCTGTGGGGCTCGGATCCTGAGGCCTCGATAGAGCGTCGGCCAGTACGTTCCGCACACCTAGGATGTGACGGGCGCGTATCTGGCACGGGACACTGTCCACCAGAGCGTAAAACTCGAACGTGAGATCAAGTAGCGAGGGACTGTGGGTTCCCCCCAGTTTGTTCACATAGGACACTACCGTCGTGTTGTCTGTCGCCAGCATGAGCCGGGCGTCGACGAGATGATGCTTCCAGAGATTGACTGCGTTGATCACTGCCTTGAACTCGAGACAATTGATGTGAAGACCTAGTTCGTCTACGCACCACAGCCCCGAGCTCACCTCCCCCTCTAGATGGGCGCCCCAGCCCACTAGAGAGGCGTCTGTATACAGGGTCAACGTGGCCCGGTAGGGCCGCATAGAGACTCCTGATACGACATTGTAAGGGACCGTCCACCACTCCAGATGCGGTCGGAGCCGATCCGGGAGGGCGACGGTCGCACTGTTCACCTCCGTAGCTAACAACTGGATTAAAAACCGTTGCAGCGGGCGGAGTTGGAGCCGACCCCGTTCGGTGCAGGCCTGGGCTGATACAAGTAGCCCTAACAGCTGTTCCCAAAAGGGAACAGTCTGTTGCACCGCTAAGACTTTGGCAATCATCGCCTGAATTTTGTGCCACCGGTCTGGGGGGACAAAGAGGCGATGGGACACCGTGTTGAACCGACCTCCGATGAACTGCAAGTTCTGAGAAAGGGTTAACTCGCTCTTGGGGAGATTGACAATCCACCCCAATTGCTCCAAGAGCCGACGTGCGAAAACGAGATGGCGTGACAGGGTGTCCGTCATTCGATTTGCTACTAGCGAGTCGTCCAGGTACGCGAAGTACCGGACACCCCTCCGGTGGAGGAACCCCACTATGGGGGTGGTTAACCGGGTGAACAGCCAGGGAGCGGATGAAAGACCGAATGGGAGTACAACCCATTCGTAGTGCCTGCCTTGAAAGACAAACCTGAGATACTTGTGATGAACCGGGTGAATCGGAACATGCAGATAAGCATCCTTCAGGTCGATCGAAGCGAGCCAGTCGGCCGGCATGATCAGTGCTTTCAGGTCCGCCAAGCTCAACATTCTGAACTTGGGCGGCTTGCGCAGGTAGAACTCGTCCGAGTTCGGCACTGTCCTTCTTGGGAACTAGAAATATCCTGGAGTAAAACCCCGGTGTTATTTCTGGTAGAGCTAACTCCCGAACTGCCCTCTTCTCCACCAACCTGCCGATGGCATCGGCGAGGAAGGGAAGATCGGTTTCCGAATAGAAACCTGCCGACGGGGCAACTGTGAGCGGCGGATTCTCTTTGAGATCGAGCCGATAGCCGTACCGAATCAAGTTGACCACCCACGGGTCGTCGAACACTTGTTCCCAATTCTCCCAGTAACTCTGGAGTCTGGCTCCCACTGGGGAAGGAAAGGGGGGCCTGACAGGCTGCGGCAGGCGCAACTGTTCAGGGCCAAGTGACTCGGGTTCGCCTTAGGGCCAACCGAAGTTGGCGCTGTCGGCATACGAACCCCTCCAATGAGGGTCACCTGGAGGGGCCCTTGCCGTCCTTAGACGACTTGGGCTTCCCCCAGTTCCCCGTCTTCCCGCGAAAGGGCAGCTGATTGCCCATACCGGAGCCCTCAGGGCGGGGCTACTTCCCAGAGGAAGAAGAACCCGACCCCTTAGACCTACCGGCTGCAGCAGCCTGGGGCGCGCTCCGGTTAGGAGCGGCACCCAGGCGCCTATGCAGGGACCCAACAAGAGCAAGTGTGTGCCGAGAGTCCTCGGCAACGTACTCCATGGAAGCATTTAAACTGAGCAGGCAGTTGTAAATGCGCTGGTCACGGTCCGTGGGAGAACCTTCGACCAGACTGGCCGCTGCAGCCAAGTAAGTGTCTCCGTGAGACATGGAGTGCCGAGCGAGGGCGTCCAGCTGGTGCAAGGTAGCTTGCGTTACCGTAGCAGCCGGTGGGGCACGGACACCCAACCGCTCAACATGGGCCTCCGCGGTAGGACCAGCCTCGGGAAAGGCAAGGTCATGTACCGGGAATAAACCCTTTCTCCACGACGTCGGAGGCAACGGGAGACACCGACCGGAGGCCGCCGCGAAGGCGTTCTCCAAGGAAGGCTTGATACCGCGCAGCAAGGTTGATGCGGGGAAAGCCATGTCGGAAGACTCATCGTATACCTCGGAGGAACCCACAGTCGTGGATTCCCCGCGGCACGGGCCGGGGCATGTCCTCAAAGAGGTCATAAACCATAGCCACGCGGTCCTTAACCGATAGCGGGAGCAACGGTTCGGGGGAAGGACCGGTGACCACGGGAGCCGCCGCCGTACCGGTGGACCCCGCGGCTGACCCCGCGGCCACCAAAGTGGCCGGGGACGGAACAGCCAGCGGCCTATCCTGAGATAAGGCCGCCAGCTTGGAGTCCACAAGTTATGCAAGTAATGCAGCGACGGAATCCCCGGACAGCCCACGGGCCGCCAAGGGATCCGCCGCAGCCGTGGTGGTGGTACCCGCAAGGGGACCCCGACCGGACGAGCCGGCCACCACAGGGGTGGAAACGGACTGCACATACAGCCGGTAGCGCTCGCTTGCGGCACACCCCGCAGCTCCTGGTTGCGGGGGTAGAGGGGGTGGAGGACGGCGAAACATCCATGTCAGACATTTTGTTTGTACTATGAACAAAGAGCAAAACATGGTTACAACACACGCACCACAAATAGTCACAAACGAGTATTTTCACAAGAAAATAAACGAGCAATGGGAATATAGAACATACACATATAACATATAGAGGAATAAGTGATGTAAAAACCCCAAGATATACTAGAACAGGGGAACGTAAGACGCAACGTGCATACGAGACACCCCGCAAGTATATAGAAAAAAAGGGTGGGAAAAATATTTCCTTTTGGCGGGAAAAATATTTCCAAGCGTAGTTACAGCAATCGCCCCGTAAAAGCACAGTTTATTAGAGAGAATAAACAGTAATAAATATCACCGAATGGTCGGAGAAACAGGAACGCTTGAGCAGTTTATTGTACGTCTTGCAAGAGCAAGCGAAGAGACAAGAGTAAAGGGTGTCACATGGCAGCTAGGTGGCTACGCACGTGCTGCATGAGGTAATTGAGATCTCTGTGGTAGATTTCGCTATAGCAGCAGTTGTGGGAGACAACAGCCTCGGTATAACAGTGGTAACGTATTACTTAATGTAATATATTATTTTAATGAATCATTTCTAAACTGTAATAAGATTTTTCAACAACATTCTTGTTGCGGGGACCTGTTAATCCAGAAACTTCATCTCCAGAAACACAAGGTGAAGCGCTTATTAAAACCATACATGAGAGTATTAAAGATGAAACTATCTGCAGATTGGTGAAAAAAACACCTGCTCTGTGGGTGTTTAATGGCTCAGGAACGGTTTGTGGTTACCTACTCCGGCTGTAATGAAGTGAGCCACATCTGTCTGGTGAGGAGTGTAGAGAGGACAGGGAAGAGAGAACAGAGATAATAAAAAGATCTGTAGAATTTCATCAGTGGAATATATTAACAAAGAGGTCTACTATTCTGAAGTGTTTAGAGATCTCAATCCTCTCTGTCGCGGTGTCAACTTGACTTTTCCACCCTTGCTGCGCTTGTTGACCGGACTCTTTGCGGAAAACGTATTATCAATGTCATCCTCTGCCTCAGATCCATCACCACCTGAAGCGACAAAAGACTGAGTGAGTTGCAACTCTTGTGGCACCGTAGACTACAGAGTCATCCTACACCACCACAGACAATAATCTGTGGTTTGTTTGTTTGTTGTTTAATGCCAATATAATTCCAGCTATATAAGGCCATCTGTAAATAATCAAGTCTGGACCAGATAATCCAATGATTGACATCATGAACATCCATCTACGAAATGGGGATAAGATGACATGCATCAACCAAATTAGCGAGTCTGACCACCTGATCCCATTAGCCACCCCTTACTACAAGCAGTGGCTGAAGACCAATTCTAAACCAGATCTTCACAGGGCTCCATATCTATGACTGAGGAGCTACTCACCATCTTTAACATTGAACAGCTCTACATCGCTTTCTTCATCAGAACTGAAGGACAGTTTTGGTTTTCCCTTCAACTTTTTCTTCTGTTGACATTTTTGTTGGGATGGACTGTCATCAAACTCACAATTTTCCTTCCCTGTGTTGCGCCGCCGTCGCCCTGAAAACACACAATTTAAAATGCAATGCTCAACAATCATATTATTCTTTCCTGATTTTCTAAGACAAATCTATTTCATGATGTTACGAATGTCCAGGGTGAAATTTCATTTGTTTTTCTTCTCCACTGCATCTGGAGCAGGCTGCAGGTATAACACAAAGCAGTGACTGTGTCCTGGGATTACCATGTTACAATTGAAACATACTTTTGGCTAATGTGTATATAGCGCAGATTTGGGATCTGTAGCGTACATAAACAGGATGTAAACATGAACATCGTGCAAAGTGAAAGTAATTTTATATTAATTTGTTTATTATAAATCTGAATTATATTTATGAGCCTCATTGTGGAATATTTTACCATCTTGTCCATGGGAAATCGAACCTTGCTGTCACACAACAATGGATCATGAACCCGACAAACAAGTGATTGAATCAGTGAGCCCCAATGCAGACTCGCAGATGAGTACCTACCTGGTGTTTTGGCAGGTGTCTTGTGTTTCCCCTTATGTGATGCAGCAGCCCCTGATGCCTTGCTTGCTTTGTGGGCGATCTCATCATCCTCTAACCCCTTGTTGCGACACCGTTCTATACGTTCCTCAATTTCATCAACAATCGTCTTCAACAGAAAAAGATTGCTCAGGGATTAATACAATATATAGAACTCTTGTCAACATAAACCTGGCTATTTCACAGTTAGCCATGGGTTTAACTGTGAAATAGTCAGGTTTATGGCTATTATACAATAGGGTATGTGTATAGAGCTTATCACGCGAGTGTGTTTGGGGATGGTAAATATCCTGCATTAGGAATAAACATTGTATTTAGCGAGCCTTGGCGAAACGGATATCGTTTTTATCCGTTGGCTTTATCCTGCCGAGAAACCAACCCATTATATGATAAATAAATATACATTCAGAAATCCCTTGATCAAAGACTGCGTCAATACTCCCTATATACATACAGAAATCCCTGGATCAAAGACTGCGTCAATACTCCCTATATGCTTACAGAAATCCCTGGATCAAAGACTGCGTCAATACTCCCTATATACATACAGAAATCCCTGGATCAAAGACTGCGTCAATACTCCCTATATGCTTACAAAAATCCCTGGATCAAAGACTGCGTCAATACTCCCTATATACATACAGAAATTCCTGGATCAAAGACTGCGTCAATACTCCCTATATACATACAGAAATCCCTGGATCAAAGACTGCGTCAATACTCCCTCTGTTAATGATCATGAGAAGGTAACACATTTTTGATTGTTTGTGTGGGTTTGTTGTTTAACGCACAACATTCCAGCCTTATGATGCGGGACTTTTCTACCCTGTGTCCTCGTGGTCTAGTGGATAGAGCGTTTGCCCCGGACGCATTATACCAAAAGAAGTTAAAAGATTGTACTTGTTACCATGTCTGGACGAGACAATCCAATGACTGATATTATGAGCAATGTCACATGCCATCAGGGTACATTGACATGCCATCGACAATGTCATCTAGCTTGAAAGTCATTTCTAACCCCAAATCTCCATGGGTTCCCAATTTAGTAGCATCTTCGGGACATTTCTACCCTGTGTCCTCCGTGGTCTAGTGGATAGAGCGTTAGCCCGGCCGCATTATACCAAAAGAAGTTAAATGATGGTACTTGTTGTTACCATGTCTGGCGCTTGGCATTAGGGACAAAAACAAGGCTGAGATTCCGTATACTGTGTCTGAGTGGGGAATTCATGTCAAACTGTGGCATGGTGCCAGTGGGCTAGCACTATAAATTCGTCATTAGTTGGGACTAGTACAAGCAGACACACACACACACATGCATGCGTGTCACTATATGAGTGCAATAATCTTGAAAGCAATGTTAAACCCCATTTCACCTCACCCACCTCACCCACAGGACATCTTTGATAGACACATACAGGCAATAACGAGGAGAACTGATGACAACATCATATAAATGCAGGAGATATTACACACCTTGGCCTCTTGTTTCTGAAAGGACCTGGCTTTGCTGATGATGGTGAGGAAACAGTTGTACACAGCATCATCGGAGAGCTTGTCTGAGTAGCAGGAGAAGTTCTCCTGCAGTTTGCGTATACTCTTCTCGTTGTAGGACAGCATAGACAGACAGAAGGACAGGTCTCGTGACTGGCGTTCCACTCTGAAACACATCAAGGCCATTTCATTGAGATGGGGCACGGCAGTACTGTGGCCATTGGCCTACAGACACTTCACACTCATTCGATGTTAAGCCATTATTTGTTGGATCACTGATTTTAATTTGTCAAAGTCACATGTTGGAGGAAGGAATTTTTTGCAAAAAAGCTGACATTCTGCCATGTTTATTAGGTTTGGCACCAATTATTACGTCAAATTATGAATTCGCCATCTTTGGCACGACCTGCTGGAAGCTTCTTTTTTGGCCATTTTTTCTCGGAAGATAAAGGAACTTAATTTCGTATATCTGTGTATCAAGGACAAGGGACATAACTCTTGAGTTACTATGCAAGGAATTTCACTTCCTCTTGGCAAATTGGCAAAAAATTAATGTCAAATTTAACATTTGATTGATTGATATATTTAGTTTTAAATAAGATACTATGATGGGAGGTTTGTATTCTCAGTTCCCATGTTAACATGTTGCTACACGAAAAGCGACGTGTTTAAAGAAGTATTTATATGTAAAACAAATGAACCTGAGAATTAATGGCATGTGTTCAGAAATTGAGTTCCCAGGATCAGAGTAATCAGTTAAATTTAACTATTTGGAGGCAAGGTACAAAGCAACAAAGAGGATTGAGAAAGGTATAACAGCCTCTGAATGCTTACCGTGTAGCTCTGAACCGATGACAGATCTTCTCAACCAGACTCTCACACTGCTTGTCCTTCTGGATGAACGCGAACAAGTATCTGGAAGACACACCATTACATACAGCAGGATACATACACACACAGTATGTTTGGTGTTTAACGCCGCACTCAGCAATATTCTTGCAATACGACAGCGGTCTGTAAATAATCAAGTCTGGACCAGACAATCCAGTGTTTTACATCATGAGCATCAATCTACACAATGGGGATACTATGACAAGCATCAACCAAGTCAGCAAACCTGACCACCAGATCCTGAAACTTGCCTCTTACTAAAAGCATGGTTTGCTGTAGACCATTTCTAACCAGTGTCTTCACGGGTTTACACACACACAGCAATACACACCATGACACACTTAGATTTAAGACAAAGCAACCTATTTTGTGTCAGAGAGAACGACAGGCTACTCACTTCATGATGATGTTGAAGTTGTCTTCATCAACGCCGATGTCGGGGTCTGAGAGGCGGCTGATGATGTCAGGCATGACATTGTACACAGCATTACCCTGCAACACGGGCACCAGTAAATAACATGAGCACATGCAACAGGGGCACCAGTAAATAACATGACAATATGCAACAGGGGCACCAGTAAATAACATGACCACATGCAACAGGGGCACCAGTAAATAACATGACAATATGCAACAGGGGCACCAGTAAATAACATAAGCACATGCAACAGGGGCACCAGTAAATAACATGACAATATGCAACAGAGGCACCAGTAAATAACATAACCACATGCAACAGGGGCACCAGTAAATAACATGACAATATGCAACAGGGGCACCAGTAAATAACATGACGATATGCAACAGGGGCACCAGTAAATAACATGAGCACATGCAACAGGGGCACCAGTAAATAACATGACAATATGCAACAGAGGCACCAGTAAATAACATAACCACATGCAACAGGGGCACCAGTAAATAACATGAGCACATGCAACAGGGGCACCAGTAAATAACATGAGCACATGCAACAGGGGCACCAGTAAATAACATGACAATATGCAACAGAGGCACCAGTAAATAACATAACCACATGCAACAGGGGCACCAGTAAATAACATGACAATATGCAACAGGGGCACCAGTAAATAACATGACAATATGCAACAGGGGAACCAGTAAATAACATGACAATATGCAACAGGGGCACCAGTAAATAACATGACGATATGCAACAGGGGCACCAGTAAATAACAAGACAATATGCAACAGGGGCACCAGTAAATAACATGACGATTTGCAACAGGGGCACCAGTAAATAACATGAGCACATGCAACAGGGGCACCAGTAAATAACATGACAATATGCAACAGGGGAACAAGTTAATAACATGACGATATGCAACAGGGGCACCAGTAAATAACATGACTACATGCAACAGGGGCACCAGTAAATAACATGACAATATGCAACAGGGGCACCAGTAAATAACATGACAATATGCAACAGGGGAACCAGTAAATAACATGACGATATGCAACAGGGGCACCAGTAAATAACATGACAATATGCAACAGGGGCACCAGTAAATAACAAGACAATATGCAACAGGGGCACCAGTAAATAACATGACGATATGCAACAGGGGCACCAGTAAATAACATGACGATATGCAACAGGGGCACCAGTAAATATCATGACAGTATGCAACAGGGGAACCAGTAAATATCATGACGATATGCAACAGGGGCACCAGTAAATAACATGACGACATGCCACTGGGGCACCAGTAAATAACATGACGATATGCAACAGGGGCACCAGTAAATAACATGACGATATGCAACAGGAGCACCAGTAAAAAACATGATGATATGCAACAGGGGCACCAGTAAATAACATGACGATATGCAACAGGGGCACCAGTAAATAACATGACGATATGCAACAGGGACACCAGTAAATAACATGACGATATGCAACAGGAGCACCAGTAAATAACATGATGATATGCAACAGGGGCACCAGTAAATAACATGACGATATGCAACAGGAGCACCAGTAAAAAACATGATGATATGCAACAGGGGCACCAGTAAATAACATGACGATATGCAACAGGGGCACCAGTAAATAACATGACGATATGCAACAGGGACACCAGTAAATAACATGACGATATGCAACAGGAGCACCAGTAAATAACATGATGATATGCAACAGGGGCACCAGTAAATAACATGACGATATGCAACAGGGGAACCAGTAAATAACATGACGACATGCCACTGGGGCACCAGTAAATAACATGACGATATGCAACAGGAGCACCAGCAAATAACATGACGATATGCAACAGGGGCACCAGTAAATAAAATGACGATATGCAACAGGGGCACCAGTAAATAACATGACGATATGCAACAGGGACACCAGTAAATAACATGACGATATGCAACAGGAGCACCAGTAAATAACATGATGATATGCAACAGGGGCACCAGTAAATAAGATGACCACATGCAATACGGGCACCAGTAAATAACATGACAGTATTAAAGGATCACCAGTAAACATAATGACAGTATTAAAGGATCACCAGTAAACATAATGACAGTCCAACAAATATACTGGTAGTTCAAATTACAGGCGATATGGTTTGGACAAAATTAGTTACCTAATGTACTCAATCAAATGGGCAGAATTTGGTTCAAAATACCACGATTCTGCAAAAATCTTAAAGGTGGGATCAAATGCATACAGAAGGTCGGAAAAAAAGAAAGGGGTGGTTGTTCTGATAGGGTTGTGTGTTCAAGGTCAGTTTGGTCTGTTACAGTTAAGGTAAGAGACTTGTTACAAGATTAACTTACCTTCTTTGACAGTTCCAAGAAGAAGAGTTTGGCGAGGTTGGCGATTCTCTCATCGTGATCAACAATACATGACGCCAGTTCACTGATCTGGCCTTTGACCTTCACCATGTCATTGAGAATGAGATGGGTGAGAACTTGCAGCGTATTCTTCCGCACATGCGAAGACTCATCGCGCAGTCTGTGAAGAAGTAACACCTTCATTTATACACAAAACAAAGACCTACAGGTACTACATTGCCTTATTTCCCCGGTTCATAAAGACATACTGGACCATTATTGGATGAAGTTGCAACATGAATTAACCCACCAGCCAAAATGGAATTTCACAAGCCCCATGCATGAAGTATTACCATTCTCAGATATGAACTAATGTGCACCTAGTGGCATTTTGGTCAGAGAATTTATCATTTATGTCTTTACAAACCCTTTCAAAACATATGAAAAGAATTTACTCATAATCCAAACACATTAAAACCAGATCTTAGATCTCGCTACCGCTAAACAAAGATCTGAGGAAATTCCATTAGGGGTCATGTCAGAATGACCTTTCATCCGACCAATCAGAGCGTCACTTACCAGAAAATGAAAGTGACAGCTGGAATGTGCTTTCTAGTCATGCAACCTCGAAAACTATTCCGAACAATAGTTACGGGTTTAATGACTGAATCCATACAATCTAGACCATATATTTGCCATTCCAGAATGTTCTTTTGTTCAGGTTGCAAATTTGTAATCGAGAGTTTGTCGAAATATGTTTCGAAGCGTAGTCGCCAATTTGAAATTAGTGCCGTAAAGCTCAGAAAGCTGCCTTCTGATTGGCTAATGTTGACTTCTTGCAGTCCTTCCATTGTAACTAATGTTATATTTGGGATAACACTTTCTTAGTAAAGTACAGATGCTAGTACTTTTTTCGGTTGAGTCCCATTAACATTAGTTACATTTGACCACTTTCTAAATGGCATTGTGTATTCACAGTCCTTCCATTGGTCGGTCAAATTCGCACAAGGTCGGTCTGACGTGACCCGTAATAGGGATCATTGTTTAGCGATCGTGAGAACTAAGATTTGATTTTAATGAGATTGCTCATAATCACAACAACTTATTATGGACATGTCGACCAGACTTTCAGGCTGAAGAAAAACCAATACATTTGTACAGGTAACGTTCAAGTAAGCATGGTAGGTGCATAATTGGCCAATAGGAATATAAAAGTGGTTGCCAGGATAAAATATCATAAGCATTTGTCTTGTTGGCCAGTGTATTGTGGAACCCTGCTTCTGGTGCTAGTTGTGGCTGTATCTCACCTGCCATAAAGGTGCGGCGTCCAGGGTTCGATGAGATTTGGAAAGCGGAAGGCCAGGTCGCCAAGGGCGATGATGGTGTTGGCGCGGATGATTGGGCTGTGAGATTTCTCCAGGATTGTAAACATGAGCTGCAGATGGTTGTCACAGAACTCGGAGCTGCAACAGAAATATGAGATGTGAGACTTAAGTGTGTCACCCAAACGTATCCTATCATATCCTTGAGATGGAAATATGCTTTGTCTGAATGATTTTTCAGAGGGTGACAACTAGCAATGGCAGCTATATTTTACAGCATAACTTTGTACATATTTTGGATGTGAATCAACACAGAGACAAAGTTAGTGCATCAGATAATCTTTATGCTGTTTCATTCAGAGGATAGAACTGACAAGGTACATGGGACTTTACATAAGCCAGTAGTGTTTGTCTGTTTATTGTTTAACACCCCACTTTATTGTGTGAGACCCCATCTTTCAGCTATGTGAGAGCGACGTGTAATTAATCATGTCTGGATCAGACAATCCTGTGATTGACATCATGAACATCAATCTACACAAATGGGATGCAATGTCATGCTTCAACCAAGTCAGCAAGTCAGACCACCCGATCCCTATAGTCGCACAAGACAAGAAATGATTTCCAGATGATATCTCACAGTATTTCAGTCATATAATGACTTATCAGATGATTGTGGCAAGAATGTGAATGACAATCCAAGGATCATAATCAGGGGAAAATGGAAATCAAACCTACGATCACAGTACTCTGGCTCGCCCAAGGTATGCAAGTCTGCACAGCAAATTGCATCACCAGGGGCTGGGCCACCCAATGATGTCTGTCAGTGCATATGTTAGTTATGTGCAAGATTAGAGCGAACATGTAGTCGTGTACACACCTGACCGTCATGAACTTGGCGAGTGCGAGTGATGCAGCTGTCTGCAACTGTTGGTCCGGGTACTTGCTAGGGGAGCTACACACAGCCACCAGCAGAGGCTCGAACTCAGACAGCAGTCCTGCTCCTGGTCACAGAGGGTAATGGTAGTTGTGTAAAACCAAACAGATACCAGGCAATACATACAGCTCATACCAGGATAAAGTCAAAGACAACTGTCAAATATGCTGTAAATTCCAAGACACATTTCAGGGAAGTCAGTTCTTTTTCTCTGTCACTGCATAAAGATCTGTGGACACCTGATAGGAGGCCATGTCATATGACCTTTCAAATGAACTAATCACTGTTGTGGTTTCTAAATTCATGGTACGAGTGAGTGAAGCATTCAGACAAAAATTAATATAATCGGATATTCGACTGACCCAAAAGAAAAAAAGAAAGCAGCACCATGACATTGATGTGGAAATGTTATTATGTTTGTTTCTGAGTGGCATGGTCCAAAAGAATGTACGATCTATGGAATATTTGTGTCCCGAGTGCGTGTTCACCTGTCACAACCGTCTATGGAGGTGTCCTTTGACCTTGACACGTGGAGGTTTCACATCAAATAAAAGATCTGATCTGATCGCAACTTCTCCATAACACTGAAGCTGTCTGTCTGTGAAGACACAGTTGGCTAAGGAATTTCAACTTCATTATTCTTGCAATGCCACATTTCAGTACTGATGCTAGTTATGTCTTCATTGATACTACAGCTTCTAAAATACCACTGTTCAATACTGTTCACTGAAGTTCCACATCTTGACCAAAGGAGAACGATAAGTGTGCATCTTTGGAGAACTTGTTACCATCAATAATCAAATATATTCCCATTCCAATTTCAAATTTGTTTCAAGTAACCATATCACTTGTGTTAGTATTACCAGAGACAATCTCCATCTCACAGATACGGCGGATGTATTCACTCTCCGTGTCCTCTGCAGCCGCACCAGCCAGCCCCATCTCATCCTCCATCGTCTCCTGCTCTGTCATCACGCTGTCCTGGTTGAATCACACACATCCGTTAAAAACAAAGACAGAATGGGAATAGCATTCTCTTTACTACCCAGAGTTATTTATGTGTGTAGATGCTTTGTGTTGTTTGTTGTTGTTGTTGTTTAAGGACGAAATCAGAAATATTCCCGCTGTATGATGGTGGTTTGTAAATAATCCAGTGCAATGACATACATGCTCTCTACCAAGTCAGCGAGCATGACCGCCCGATTCATTATGTGAGGTGAAATTGGATTTAACATCACATTCAAGATTATTGTGTGTGTGAGGTCGTACCATGCAGCAGTTTAACATGAATAGCCCCCATTCAGACACAGCGTACACACTCCAACCAAAAAGGTCCTTTTTCCTTGTTTTAGCCCCTTAATGCCTAGCGCCAGGCAGGGTAAGAAGATGTACCTTCTTTGAACATCTTATGGTATCACGCAGCCGGGGATTGAACCCCCGACCTTCCGCTCTCCGGGCAGACGCTCTCCAACAAGACCATGGAAGCGTTGGCCTGATTCATGTAGTTGCCTCTTAAGACCAGCAAAGTTTGCTGGGGACCAGTTCTAACCCAGAATCCCCATAGGTTCATTTGATACTAGAAATCTACAAACTTTGCTTTTAAAACCAATCAAGTATCAAGATCTCCACAGAACTTTGGCTTGTTCAGAGAACAATGAAGAAATGACAACAGTTTCTATGAGTCCATTACCTTTGTCTTGGAGAGTGATGTGTCAATCTTCCTCCCTGCCATCTTCTTGTTGTTGCGCTCCTCTTGCACGGCGAGCCGTCGCTTCACCTCCCCGAACACGCTCACATCCAGGTGCACCAGCTGCTTGAGGGCCATGTGTCCAGCCAGTGACAGCAGCCGGGTCAGCAGACCTGAGCCACACTCAGGAAGCGGGGTCTCAGAGCTGGTGGCTCCTGCAGGGACGTGAATACACAGGTTAGTGCTTATAATGTATTGGTGACTGTGTGGATGGTGAGTGAGTTGATGGTTGAGTGAGTGAGTGAATGAGGTTTAACCACGCTTTTAACATGATTCCAGTTATATCACGGCATGTCAGCTTAATGTTGGAGGAAAGCCCCAAGTGATGCAGGTCTCAGACGTTTACCACTTCGGTGAAACCCACGAGCACAGGTATGGTGCTGACAAACCTAGAAACATAATCGGGGCGAACCAGGATTCGAACCCACAATCATAGGTTTCTGGCGTGCCCAAGGGACGCAACTCTGCACAACGAATCGCGGCGCCTTAGACGAGTTGTTGGTTGATTGAGTGGATGGGTGAGTGAGTGGATGGGTGACTGTGGATGGATGAATGAGTGGATGGGGGACTGAGTGGATGGGTGAGTGAGTTGATGGTTAATTGAGTGGTTGGGTGAGTGATTGGATGGGTGACTGTGGATGGATGAATGAGTGGATGGGTGAGTGAGAGGATGGGTGACTGTGTGGATGAATGCGTGGATGGGTGAGTGAGTGGATGGGTGACTGTGTGGATGGGTGAGTGAGTGGATGGGTGAGTGAGTTGATGGGTGAGTGAGTGGATGGATGAGTGATTTGATGGTTGAGTGAGTGGATGGGTGAGTGAGTTGATGGATGAATGAGTGGATGGGTGAGTGAGTGGATGGGTGAGTGAGTGGATGGGTGAGTGGGTGGATGGATGAGTAAGTGGATAGGTGAGTGAGTGGATGGTTGAGTGAGTGGATGGGTGAGTGAGTGGATGGTTGATTGAGTGGATAGGTGAGTGAGTGGATGGTTGAGTGAGTGGATAGGTGAGTGAGTGGATGGGTGAGTGAGTGGATGGGTGAGTGAGTGGATGGATGAGTGAGTGGATGGGTGAGTTGATGGGTGAGTGAGTGGTTGGGTGAGTGAGTGGATGGTTGAGTGAGTGGATGGATGAATGAGTGGAGGGTTGAGTGAGTGGATGGGTGAGTGAGTGGATAGGTGAGTGAGTGGATGGATGAATGAGTGGAGGGTTGAGTGAGTGGATGGGTGAGTGAGTGGATAGGTGAGTGAGTGGATGGATGAGTGAGTTGATGGTTGAGTGAGTGGATTGGTGAGTGAGTGGATGGATGAATGAGTGGATGGGTGAGTGAGTGGATGGGTGAGTGAGTGGATGGTTGATTGAGTGGATGGATGAGTGAGTGGATGGGTGAGTGAGTGGATGGGTGAGTGAGTGGATGGATGAGTGAGTGGATGGATGAGTGAGTGGATGGGTGAGTTGATGGGTGAGTGAGTGGTTGGGTGAGTGAGTGGATGGTTGAGTGAGTGGATGGATGAATGAGTGGAGGGTTGAGTGAGTGGATGGGTGAGTGAGTGGATAGGTGAGTGAGTGGATGGATGAATGAGTGGATGGTTGAGTGAGTGGATGGTTGAGTGAGTTGATGGATGGTTGAGTGGATGGGTGAGTGGGCTGATGGTTGAGTGAGTGGATGGATGAGTGAGTGGATGGATGAATGAGTGGATGGGTGAGTTGATGGTTGAATGAGTGGATGGGTGAGTGGATGGGTGAGTGAGCTGATGGTTGAGTGAGTGGATGGGTGAATGAGTGGATGGATGAATGAGTGGATGGGTGAGTTGATGGTTGAATGAGTGGATGGGTGAGTGGATGAGTGAGTGAGCTGATGGTTGAGTGAGTGGATAGGTGAGTGAGTGGATGGATATTGAGTGGATGGGTGAGTGAGTTGATGGATGAATGAATGGATGGATGAGTGAGTGGATGGATGGGTGAGTGGATCCTTGAGTGAGTGAATGGTGAGTAAGTGGATCCTTGAGTAAATGGATGGGTGAGTGGGTGGTTGAACGATTGGATGGTTGTGTGAGTGGATGGTTGCTTAAGTGGATGGGTGAACGAGTGGATGGGTGAGTTGATTGGTAAGTGAGAAGATGGATGGCTGAGTGAATGGATGAACGGTTGAATGAGTGAGTGAAAGGACACATGAGAGTATGAGTGGGTGGATGGAGGAATGATTGGTTGTGTGGGTGGAAAATTGAGTATCCACCTACCTTCCCCTCCCGACTCCTGACAGAGGTGCAGGGTTTTAGCAGTCAGGGCCTTGAGGATGTCCCCACACACCAGGTCTGGGTGCTCGGACAGCTTGTAGATGACGTTCACAGACAACTCTGCCAGGGGAATCCAGTGAGGGTTGTCTACCTTGGTCACACCTGCAACATACAAAACACTCACTTCTTGTTTGCTGTAGGTGCTCCAAGGGAACTGTTCTACAAAGTGATCATGATGCTACAAATGTTGTAACTCTCACACTTTAGGACAGACTAAAGATAGTCACAGCCCAATCAGGCCACATGTTTCTTTGTTGTGGTTTACAGATTTTTGGCATAATAGGTTAAAAACAAGAAAATTAAAACAATATTCCAATTTCAAAATTCCTCAAAATGTTACATAGATAGGGAATAAATTGCAGTTTTTAATTATTTTATATGAAATAATTTAGTCTTGATATCAACAGTGTGTTTTTAACAGTTTACTTATTTCTGGTCTACAGAATCAAAAGAACTCACTGCTTTCAATGTGTTTTATTTTTTTCAGATTTCAATATTTTGGAGTCATGGGGAGGTACATACCAGACACCAGCAAGTAAGATAGCCTGGAGAACAGCTCGTGCGTCTGTGGAAGGCGGAATGGCTCAGCTGCTGTTTCCCCTCGATTCTGAAAGGAAAAGAAATACCTGTTCACTTCCTACTCATTCTTCATTCTTCAACTTCATTCTGCACCTGCCGTGTTGTCAGACCCTAGTCTGACGACAGCAGGATTGTAGTTCTGCACCTACCTTCTTGGCAGACCCCAGTTTGACGAGAGCAAGACAGGCGTTCTGGGCCAGCAGGAAGTCCTCCTCGGCTCGTGGTCCCAAGCCTTCTTTGATCAGCACCTCAATGTTACTCTTCACCATTTCCATCTCAGCCCTGTGAAGAACACAAAGAGGCCAACAATCAGAATACATGATCAACAATCAGTACTTTTTTTTCACATGTCCATTCAATTTTACTTCAAAGCAAGAAAGAATTTTTTGACAACAAATTATCTGTGTCATCCAGTGATGCCATATTGAAGACATCTGAAAGAAGGAAGCTGAATCACAGTCACTTATATAGGTTACAGCCTTATAATGGAGAAATATTTTTTACAAACAAAAGGCTATTTTTCCAGAAGTCATCTCTTCTATCTCCATTCTGTCTCGTTTTTATTTTGTTTATAATAGGAACTTGAGAATTAAAATGCCCAGAGAAATAACAACAGGTTCAAGCATGTGTAAAGCTATTCAAGAACAGTAAAAAAGAACTTAAATAAACCAAAGTAAACAGTTTAACAGCAACTGCAAGCCAGAAACAAGTTCAACCAATACGGAACCAGCGTGCCAACAGTCAGACAGTGAGGCCTACCGCTGGTTGAATCTCCTGCTGGGGATATATCTTGTAGGTAAAAAACTAAAGTTGTCATACCCAGCTGCCATAGAGAGCAGCAGCAGTGCTGCACGGCTGTCTGATGCTGTCGTGTGCGCCACCTTCAGCGTGAACCTCTCCCACAACATCTGTATCACTGGCGGCCCAATCTCCCCGCTCTTAATGAACTCAACAACCTGCAACAGACAACATTCAAATGCCAATAAAATCAGATCTTATACTCGGATACGACAACTGTGTGAAGATCTTACGGCCCGTTCTGTCCATAGGAATCACGTCAGTTGATCTTTCTTGTCAGCCAATCAGCATCAAGGCAATTTTCAAAATTAGGCAGTAAAATGTTCTTCATTGAAGAACGAAGTGTATACAAATTTGAGATTGACTGATATTGAAAAACAGATGCGTAATTTTTTTGCAAGAAATGCTTTCAGGATCTTTCGCTGAGGTACTTGAGTGAGTGAGTTAAGTTTAACATCAATTTGAACAGTATTTCAGTTATATCACACGTCAGCTTTGTGAGGGAGCAAATCCTGAAGTGATTCAGGTCTAATACGTTTAGCAATTCGGTGAAATCCCATGCATGGGTATGGTGCTCACAAGCCAAGAAACATAATCAGGGTAAACCAGGACTTGTACAATGATAACAGGTTTCTGCGACGCCTACTTTCCAGCACCTTAGCCACCCTCCTGCGGCTGAGATGCAACAATATTTCAATCACAGTGGGCCTGGGATTGATGATAAGTACACAAAACGGACATACCAGCCCCTCCAGTGATGTCAGGTCTCCCAGGGTGGCTCCGCTGGTGAGGGCTGTGAGGTTCGTCACGATGGCCAGGGCCTTCGACCTGCCACAGAGTAAATAGATTCAGGCTGACCAAACATTCCACTAACCAAATCCCCAAAAATCTTTTCACAAGAAGCTTGATGGGAATCAATGTTAAAACGGATTTAATGTTTTACATGTGTCATAAGTGAATAGTGTTGAAGAAAAATAATGGATTTCACATATTGTACAGTACAAGGTGATGCGTTTCACATATTGTCCTGTACAAGATAACAAGGTTCCCTTTGTGTACTGTACATGGTAATGGGCTTCACATATTGTCCTGTACTAGGTAACTAGGTTCACATACAATACAGTACAAGGTAATGGGTTTCACATATTGTCCTGTACCAGGTAACTAGGTTCACATTGTGTACAGTACAAGGTAATGGGTTTCACATATTGTCCTGTACAAAGTAAGTAGGTTCACATTGTGTACAGTAAATGGTAATGGGTTTCACATATTGTCCTGTACAAGGTAACTAGGTTCACATACAATACAGTCCAAGGCAATGGGTTTCACATATTGTCCTGTACCAGGTAACTAGGTTCATATACTAGGTAACTGAGTTCACATTGTGTACAGTACAAGGTAATAGGTTTCACATATTGTCCTGTACAAGATAACGAGGCTCACATTGTGTACTGTAGATGGTAACTGGGTTTTCACACCCCTTCACCCCCATCCCCCTTCGACCCCACAATGACCCACAGGTTATGACCCCTCCTCACCTCTGGTTCCCACCCTGGGGACTGAGGTACAGCCTCTTGTACGCCGTCACCACCGCCTCCTTCACCCCTGACTCTTTTGACCACACCAACGCCAACATCCGCCTGATCCCCAACATGGTGGCCGTCACACCGAACTCAAACCCTGTCACGAAGAACTCGATAGCCTCAAACACATCGGATGTGTTCTTAGATCCTAGGAGTTGGCAGATGGTGGGGACAGATGTCTGTACTTGCTTGGCAAACGTCAGCGAGTCCTGCAATACACATAATGACACTAAACATGAGTACACTTCACAGTGAAGGATGTGTAATAGTGGAGCTGAGTATTGCTGAGATCTCACAATACAAAAGTTTTACAAGCAATTGAATCTCGGGTGAGTGGTGGCAATTCAATTACCAAATTTGCCCAAACTGAAGACTTAAATGTGCGTCCACTATTACCGCCATGTCCTCATGTTCCGTGATGCTACTTACGCCGTTACGGGAGGTGACTTGATCAGTTCCTGTTCCGTAGTTTCGATTACATCCAAGGTATCGATGAATCATTATAGCCCTATTTCTTATCGTTATCTATGCAGTAGTCCAGCCATACCACAGCAATCTTAATCTTTGATCGGGGACAGACAGGCCAGTGGTTGGTTTAATGAGCAACATTCCACACAGCCTAATCATGATGAGATCAAATTGTTTTGTTTGTTTGTGGGTTAACGCCGCACTCGGCAATATTCCATCCATGTTACAATGGTCTGTAAATAATCGAGTCTGGGCCAGACAATCATGTGATCCATGCATCCATCCACGTAACTGGGAAACAAGGGGCGTTTCCAGGATAAAATAAGACCCAAATAATACTGCACAGTATTACCAGAATACTGCAATACGCTATGTAAACGCAGACAGTGACCAAGCTAACTAATGTTTACTTTAGTATGGCGAAAATATAAACTGCATGTACAATCAGTGTCAATTACTGTCAAACACTGCTTCCAATATATATGTAGCAATACAACTTGCTTGCCAATACACAGCCCTAATCCAAAGCGCCCGTACTGTCTCCTGACGGAAATGTCACATGAGAATAAATCCAGAATGTCTGTTGTCAGAGCTGACTAAAGGAGGGTTGATGACCATGTGTCATCCTCCACCACATGCATGAATCAGTGCTCATACTATCAACCACTGGATAATCAACAAGTAATGACATGGGGCATATTAGTGAGTGAGCGAGTGTTGTCTTACAAAGTTTTAGCAATATTCCAGCAATATCACGAAGGGGGACACCAGAAATGGGCTTCACACATTGTACCCATGTGAGGAATCGAACCAAGGTCTTTGGCGTGACGAGCGAACACTTTAACTACCAGGCACCACCACACCTGGGTAACATTAGCATAAAATAGAAGACTATGGCTAAGATGACTGACTTTTAAGGTAGAATGTAGAGACGGAGTTATCTACCTTGAGGTACTGGACAAGCACCTGCTGCTTGCACACCTCGCTGGCAGCATCTCCCTCTCCTGCATCAGGTGCAGCAGACACGTGGGCCAGCTTCTTGTTGCCTGAAACAGTCAAATGTAGATATTCTCAGGTTTTCTTGTCATACAGTGGGAAAATTATCGAAAGAAATATCATGATAAATTATGTCAACTTAACATGTTATCACACAGCATTACTTTTGCTCAAACTAAAATCAATGAGTCACAGTTTAAGTGAGTGAGTATGGTTTTACGTGCATTCAGCAATATTGCAGCAATATCAGGCGGGGAACACCAGAAATGGGCTTCACACATTGTACCCATGTCGGGAATCGAACCTGGGTCCTCGGCGTAACAAGCGAATGTTTTAACCACTAGGCTACCCGACCGCCCTGCCAGCTTAAGGGAAATGTCTTATATTATGTTAATGCTTCACAATATCTTTTTCTGAGTGTTTTCAATTAATCCCAAGGAAATGGATGTTATTTTTATTGTTTCTCCATTTGCCAAGCAGTGGCAATGTGTGATGAGTGCCCCATCAATCTACAACTTTCAACATGGGGTCATGACAAGGACCCACTGACCTCCATCTTAAATTTCAAACACTGAATCAATAAGAAAAAAAACAAAACAAACAACAAACATTCTGCCCTCTGTCTAGCAGTGGTATATCTCTCACCGAGGAAGATCTCCTTCAGCTGTGTGACTGTCTCCGACACAGGATCTGCCTCCGGCTTGTCGGCACTGAAACACAGCAATACAATTCAACATCAACAACACCACAGAAATAGAGTATTTATTCAATTATGTAACTTTAGAAACAGTGTACAGACATAGTGTTTGAGTGAACCATCCCATGTATTATAGAGTGCCATATGATTTTCAGCCATGTATTTCTACATAATCACCCACACATTAAAATAAAAAACTAAACAGTCAATAGATTTTGGAGCAAGCACTCTTTGAACCGATGAATGAAGATTAAAAGTAGTTCCTGCATGAGGACCTCATTTGCATATTTATCCAATCATGATACCAAGTTTAGCACATGTATAACATTGTCCATCATACGAAAAATTGATTTACCAGTACTCATCTTTTATGATCTCTCAGAATATGTTTTCCTTTGCGACTACTCGCAACTGTATTCCATGACATATATCTTTCTTCACCGAGATGTCTCCCTTACCTGTGACCCTCTTTCTGTCCATTGTTCTCTTCTTTCTGTTCATTCTCTTCGCTCTGACTTGTCTGTCCATCCTCGTCATTCTGTGTGGTGTGCCCCCCCTCCTGTCTGTCTCCCCTCGGTGCCAGGTCTGGCCACTGCTGCTGTGTGGCAGACAGAACCTTCACAGCAGACAGGTATCGACCCTCCAGGAGCAGGTGGTAGATCCTGGTCAACTGACTGAACACAGGGATGTTGTGAGTGGAAAATGGTACATGATTCAGTCTAATTTCTTGTGGGTGTGTATCTTGGGGGAAGGTGGGGATTGGGAATGGGTAGGGGTGTATCTTGGGGAAGGTGGGGCTTGGGATTGGGGTGGGTGTGTATCTTGGGGAAGGTGGGGCTTGGGATTGGGGTGGGTGTGTATCTTGGGGAAGGTGGGGCTTGGGATTGGGGTGTGTGCATCTTGGGGAAGGTGGGGCTTGGGATTGGGGTGGGTGTGTATCTTGGGGAAGGTGGGGCTTGGGATTGGGGTGGGTGTGTATCTTTAGGAAGGTGGGCTTGGGGATTGGGTGGGTATGTATCTTGGGGAAGGGTGGGGTTGGGAAGGGCATGGTTATTTTCGTGCTAACTGGATTAGAAAACATATGCATTGTTTGACTGGCATTACTTTGAAGTTGACGGATGACAAAGTGGAGATAAGTCCATAGTGCCATGCAACCACAACCAGTACATCCTTTCACCTTTCACAGCCTCAGCACAAGAGTATAGTACTATCATAGCGGGGATATAAAGTCCATAGTGCCATGCAACCACGACCGGTACATCCTTTCACCTTTCCAGGCATATCTCTATTACGGTAAACCGGTGTCTGCCACCAAACATCTTCACCCAGTACAAACCATGTTTCATATCAATCCCCACCACCTCAAGTACATACCAGCTCCTGCACAAGACACATGACACTTTATGATTTATATACTTGCATAACCTTGTATTTCCCTCACCTGGCGATAGTGATGTCCTCCTGACTAATGTCCTCCTGGCTGTCCTCGTCCTGCGTGTCCTCTTGGCTGTTGTCCTCATCCAGGGCGGCAAGCAGCTTCTGCTCAACGGCCAGCCATTCCCTTTCAAAGCCGTGCAGCACATCGTCTGTAACAACACACACAACAATTTAGTCTGGAATCTCAACTGACTACCTGAGGAAAGCTAACTGCCAAGGGCATTTAGTCTAGAATCTCCACTAACTACCTGGTAAAGCTAACTGCCAAGGGCATTCAGTCTAGAATCTCCACTAACTACCTGGTAAATCTAACTGCCAAGGGTATTTAGTCTAGGATCTCCACTAACTACTTGGTAAAGCTAACTGCCAAGGGCATTTAGTCTAGAATCTCCACTAACTACCTGGTAAAGCTAACTGCCAAGGGTATTTAGTCTAGAATCTCCACTAACTACTTGGTAAAGCTAACTGCCAAGGGTATTTAGTCTAGAATCTCCACTAACTACCTGGTAAAGCTAACTGACAAGGGCATTTAGTCTAGAATCTCCACTAACTACCTGGTAAAGCTAACTGCCAAGGGCATTTAGTCTAGAATCTCCACTAACTACCTGGTAAAGCTAACAGCCAAGGGTATTTAGTCTAGAATCTCCACTAACTACCTGGTAAAGCTAACTGCCAAGGGCATTTAGTCTGGAATCTCAACTGACTACCTGGTAAAGCTAACTGCCAAGGGTATTTAGTCTAGAATCTCCACTAACTACCTGGTAAAGCTAACTGCCAAGGGTACTTAGTCTAGAATCTCCACTAACTACCTGGTAAAGCTAACTGCCAAGGGCATTTAGTCTAGAATCTCCACTAACTACCTGGTAAAGCTAACAGCCAAGGGTATTTAGTCTAGAATCTCCACTAACTACCTGGTAAAGCTAACTGCCAAGGGCATTTAGTCTGGAATCCCAACTGACTACCTGGTAAAGCTAACTGCCAAGGGTATTTAGTCTAGAATCTCCACTAACTACCTGGTAAAGCTAACTGCCAAGGGTACTTAGTCTAGAATCTCCACTAACTACCTGGTAAAGCTAACTGCCAAGGGCATTTAGTCTAGAATCTCAACTGACTACCTGAGGAAAGCTAACTGCCAAGGGCATTCCCAACCAACTACCTGGTAAAGCTAACTGTCAAGGGCATTTAGTCTGGAATCCCAACCAACTACCTGGTAAAGCTAACTACCAAGGGTATTTAGTCTAGAATCTCCACTAACTACCTGGTAAAGCTAACTGCCAAGGGTATTTAGTCTAGAATCTCCACTAACTACTTGGTAAAGCTAACTGCCAAGGGCATTTAGTCTAGAATCTCCACTAACTACCTGGTAAAGCTAACTGCCAAGGGTATTTAGTCTAGAATCTCCACTAACTACCTGGTAAATCTAACTGCCAAGGGTATTTAGTCTAGGATCTCCACTAACTACCTGGTAAAGCTAACTGCCAAGGGTACTTAGTCTAGAATCTCCACTAACTACTTGGTAAAGCTAACTGCCAAGGGCATTTAGTTTAGAATCTCCACTAACTACCTGGTAAAGCTAACTGACAAGGGTATTTAGTCTAGAATCTCCACTAACTACCTGGTAAAGCTAACTGCCAAGGGTATTTAGTCTAGAATCTCCACTAACTACTTGGTAAAGCTAACTGCCAAGGGTATTTAGTCTAGAATCTCCACTAACTACCTGGTAAAGCTAACTGCCAAGGGCATTTAGTCTGGAATCCCAACTGACTACCTGGTAAAGCTAACTGCCAAGGGCATTTAGTCTAGAATCTCCACTAACTACCTGGTAAAGCTAACTGCCAAGGGTATTTAGTCTAGAATCTCCACTAACTACCTGGTAAAGCTAACTGCCAAGGGCATTTAGTCTAGAATCTCCACTAACTACCTGGTAAATCCTTGCTGTGAGGAAGGGGGATACGTACCAGGGATGGGTGGCGGCTGCTGCTCTGCAGGCTTCATCTCCGCCAACTTCTCCACCTCCTTCTGATGGTTCAACTCCAACTTCTCTATAGGCAGCTGCAACATCAGTGCGAGTTGTTAGGGAATCATGTGGTCCACACAAACATCGCATGCACTGTTTGTGTTTTGAATGAATTTAAGCAAAATTGGGGCAATAATACGAGAGGACAACATGGATGAGTTTCACACACTGTACCCAAGAAAACTCTTTTGAAAACCTGGTTATTTGGCATAAGAAGTGAACCAACTCAGGATTATGGTCACCTTTTCATTTTGAGTACACTGGTCTTGGATTTCTTGTTTTAAGGGGAAATTCAAATCGGTGCCTGATCATGTTTCAACACATGTGGTGTTAAAATACATCTGAATTAAGGTAAACGATAAAAAGTTCCAATTTTGAACAAAAAAATCACTTTTACCAATTTGCCTGCCAATTCTTAATAGATCCCTGATCTGTTTGTAGTCTTTATCTACCATATATATCTAAACATCCCTTGCTTCCATTACTGAAATTAAACTCTCCTGATACAGTACCAGTATTCCCAACACACCAGTCTGTACTCACCTTGGCAGCAAAGGGGTTACATTTGAGTAAGGCTGTCATCAACTGGATGGCGTACTTGCGAACCTGGCTGGACTTGTCTTGGAGGCGACCGATCACCTTGGCAACCAGGTGCTCTTGGCGTGGCAGTGGTAAACACTAGGCATCAAGGTAAAGAAGAAAAGTTACTTCTTAATGACAACCAGTGTATCTGACAATAAAATGTCTTTAGTTTTAGCAGTGAGTGAGAGCGACTTTAAGCCCAACGTTCCTTATCTCCCCTGTAGGAAAGTGAACCAGGTTATTCATGGACAAATTTTTTAACCACTTGACAAATCCCAAAGCCTCTCCATAAAACTCAAATTCAGTTCACTTGAGAAGCAAACAGCATGATGCATAGCTAATAATGTCAAGTATAATAGATGGAACTCTCACCTTTTCATTGACAATTGTCAACCAGATCTGTAGAACTTTACTTCTGACGAATGCATGAACATCATGAATATGTTCCTGAATAAAAAGATAAAAAGGCAGATGTTATTTAGTGAGCCGGTCATAGTTTAATGTTACTTTGAATAGTATTTGCATCATTTCATGACAGATCAGCTTGAAGCATAATGTTTTTAGACATTGATAGTCAGTCTCTCTCCAGAAGAACTCTCACAGTTGTGAGACACAGATGACGTCACTCTGCTGTGCTAAGACCGTCAAATGTGATGGTGCCCACACAATGGGAGACATCACATGCTTCTGTGAAAACTGAACTTGCCTTGTTAGCAGAATGTGGAAAAATAACACCAGAACCAAAGTTTATATTTAATTAAGGTGGTGTCCATTTTGCCAAGTCAAAAGGCATGCTTTTCAAATTTTGGATGGAGGACAAGATACGTATCAACAAAAATATTCATGTGAGAGAGTCCAGGAGATTTCTGTGCATTGAATACCATTTCCTCTCGTTTTTCAACCCAACAGACAGCAGAACACAGCTGTTAACTGGATCATATATCATGGTCCTCTGATCCCCATCTTCGTCAGGTTTAATGATAATAAGCCTGGGGACAATTTCAGTTTCTGTTCAGTTCTTACCTCTAGTTTATCAAAGAATCCGTCTCTGGCATTCTTCATGTTATCGTCCAGGCCATCCTTAGACAACACACGCTGCAGGATCTCACCAAGCACACCCAACACACCATTCCGCATTGAGTATGACTGCAAGTTACATAAAACAAATACCTCATGGACAATTTTGGATGATATAAGTACATGATTCCTCCATTATTGTCCCCAACCACATCAAGTGGAGTGGAGTGGAGTGGAGTGGAGTGGAGTGGAGTGGAGTGGAGTGGAGTGGAGTGGAGTGGAGTGGTGTGGAGTTGGAGCAGTTTACCATTTTGGGGAGACCTATTTGCACATGAATGTAAGATATATATGCAAATATTGCTTGAAATATTTAAGTTTCTTTGTTTGTTGTTTAACATGGCATGCAGCAATATTCCAGCTATATGACAATGGCATGTAAATCATCAAGTCTGGACAAGACAATCAAGTGATGAATATTGTGGGCAACGAACCAGGCTCTCGAGGTACAATCCACCAAGTCACCAAGTTTTACCATCCGGTCCATTAAGTCACCTCTTACAACCAGTATAGGTTGCTGAGGAGCAATTCTATCCCCGCATTAAGAACCAACACATTAAGCATGTGCTGCATCTGCCCTTACATCTCCATCCAGGTGACACAGCAAGACACTAATGTTGGGCAGCATCACTGCCGGCACCCGCTCCGCCAGCTCCACCAGGAACAGTGAGTATGCCCTCGTCCCAGACGTATCACGACTCAGGTCCTGGGAATCAATGCGGCCAATTTCTCTGAAATAACACAAAATAAAATTTTAAGTGATTTCATATTAATGACTGAAGAAATAAAACAAAATCTACACACTGAATAATTGTAAATTTTACAATAAATTGTATATTTCTATATTTATCCTTTCTCACACTATGCATTTTCATTCTTCTTTCGAACCTAATTGGAAACAAAGGTTTTCAGCTTCTAAAAAACAGTTCACCCGAACACACCTAGTTCACAATCGTCATCGCCCAAAAATCTGGGTCACTCACACTTTCATGCCGGTCGACCTACACGCGCTAAACACATGATCTCCACAGCCAACTCATTCTCTCTTTTGGAGCTTCATAGGCCAGAGGAATTGTGATGCGGGGAATGGACAGGTGGGCATATGGCGTAATTTACAAATTCTGAAAATTATCCTATCTCACACTATGCATTTATCCCACAGTTAGAAGGTGGGGTGCAAAACCCAAGCCTATAAAGGCAACAACAGTAGGATATACACAAGGAAGCTGGAGCTAAGAAGTGATACAGAACCATATGAAGTTACAGTGTCTCGTGTCATAAGACAAAGCTCTTGGAAAGGGAAGAAAAACTCCCAAAAGAGTGTTGTGACCCTGATATGTGAACAGAGGAAACACATGAAGTTGGGCACAATATGTCGAACATGTTCATGTGTAAAGAAGCATAATTGTAAAGCCAGACGACAGTCAGCTTGGTAGTGTTCACCTAGGCGAGGTCACCCGCTACTGTCCATATTACAATGTACGACTTCTAACCATTTTGGAAATGGATTCCAACCAATGAAATCTACAAGACTGGTGTATCATGGACGACAGGACAAGTTAGCTTGGCATCTCTTTTAACTCGCCGTCAAAACCCTAAATCACGCCCCAGGGATTGAATTGATAGGTTAAGACAAGAAGAGGAATGATGGACTATATCGTCAAAAGGATCGTCGAGCCAATTGCCAACAACACACGCCCAAAGCTGAGGTGTGGGGAATAGAGAATTGGGACAGTGACTTCCGAAGTCTCTACAGATGAGTGAATGCTTCCTCCAAACAGATATTCAGTCTGGGAAAACCTGAATAATAATACTAAACTCAAAGAATCATGTCAAGGTTTATTATATCTTGAGAGAGACATTGTACATAGAACTAGACCTAGGGTACACGTCTTACCCTATCTGCGCAAATGTGTCCGGGAGACTTGTGCAAGAACCAATAGCCCTAATTATTGCATACCTTGGACATCAGTCACAGAGTCACAGATCCGAAGTACACATACGGGACACAAACATACGTTTTCATGCGTTTTCATGATCCTCAGGAAACCAAGATAGACGTCAAAGGCAGGATAGTAAATAACCGATCAAGTTGTCCGGGAAGTTGATTTTTAGCGATGCCCAAGATCACCGATCCCAATCTTAAGATTGTCGATTCTGAGACGATCATCAACTTGAGGTCTGTGATTGAACTGTGGAGGAAAGTTTATCCGGCGAATGCTGAGATCTTATCCGTGGATCGTTGATCCTCATGAGAGCATTCCCGAGAACGAGACATATGCACAAGTCTTGATTGAGAAAAGAGTCCAACAAGTCTGAGCAGCGATCCCATTACAACAGCTCTCCAGGAGAACGATGATTAGGGGATCTGGAATGTCGAGGAGTAGACGGGGAGCGACAAGCTGCCAATGTAGACAAAACTGTGGGAGGTGCGACTGAAGAGGGTCCAATCAAGGGTTCAGGCGAAACCATGGTCATAGGGATGCCTTCTGGCAGCAAAAGTTTGACATTATCATCAACAGAAGACGAGGGCGACGAAGAAAAGATAGGGTTTACAGAAGGCTTTGTGAAGCAAGAGGATTCGCGGCCGACTGTGAAGAAAATACACGGTCGGTTGGATCCAAAACAGAACTTTCCATACATCCGAACCTGTAGGTTGACTCTTCGTAATGGGCCGAGTGGTCAAGACGGAAACGTCTTCTGTCAGAGAGCTATCCATCAGATAATATGGGAAGCAAAGGGTTAAAAGATTCCCCAATTGTCAAAGATGTAGATAGAATTAGTAACAAAAGATTAAATACAAGATGTTGTTGTTGATGATTGTTGCAAACCAATCCATACCTTTTTCTCATTGGCTTCACCTGCTCCAAGTTTTTTTAACTGTGGTATCAAAAATAAAAGGAATTTGTCTTTACAGTTGCCATGCACTGACTATTTCAGCATTTCATTTCGAACCAAATGTCTTTGTACAGATGATAGTGGCATCTGCAACTCTTGCAGATAGTGTGTGAGTTAAATATGGCAGAAAAGAATATGGTGTATATAAAAGTTCCGCATTCAAACCAATGTGGGTGAGAGAGGTGAGAAATGTTTACCTCATAATCTCGGATACAACACTCTTGGCCCCGTAATGGTTGACAAACAGCTCCACCGTGAGAGACATCGGCGACACCAGGTGTTCGAAATGCTGGAGCAACTGGATCACCTTCAGGCTGGCTCCTACAACACAGCAGCAGTCCTGGTTCACATGCAGGCAATATTACAGGGTCACTTATCTGGATTACTTGCCACTATTAGGGACATACTGAGTCTCCTTCACGGCAATACTGGGTCTCGTTTAGGGGCATACTGAGTCTCCTTTAGGGCAATACTGAGTCTCCTTTAGGGCAATACTGAGTCTCCTTCAGGGCAATACTGAGTCTCCTTTAGGGAAATACGGAGTCTCCTTAAGGGAAATACGGAGTCTCCTATAGGGAAATACTGAGTCTCCTTTAGGGCAATACTGAGTCTCCTTCAGGGCAATACTGAGTCTCCTTTAGGGAAATACTGAGTCTCCTTTAGGGAAATACTGAGTCTCCTTCCGGGCAATTCTGAGTCTCCTTTAGGGCAATACTGAGTCTCCTTCAGGGCAAAACTGGGTCTCGTGTAGGGCAATACCGAGTCTCCTTTGGGGCAATACTGGGTCTCCTTCAGGGCAATACTAGGTCTTGTTTAGGGCAATACTGGGTCTCCTTTAGGGCAATACTGGGTCTCCTTCAGGGCAATACTGGGTCTCGTTTGGGGCATACTGAGTCTCCTTCAGGGCAACACTGAGTCTCCTTCAGGGCAAAACTGAGTCTCCTTAAGGGAAATACTGAGTCTTCTTCAGGGCAATACTGGGTCTCATTAAGGGCAATACTGAGTCTCCTTTAGGGCAATACTGGGTCTCGTGTAGGGCAATACTGGGTCTCACTTAGGGCAATACTGATTCTCCTTCAGGGCAATACTGGGTCTTGTTTAGGGCAATACTGGGTCTCCTTCAGGGCAAAACTTGGTCTTGTTTAGGGCAAAACTGGGTCTCGCTTAGGTCAATACTGAGTCTCCTTCAAGGCAATACTGAGTCTCGTTAAGGTGCATACAGAGTCTCCTTTAGGGCAATACTGAGTCTCCTTTAGGGAAATACTGAATCTCCTTCAGGGCAATACTGGGTCTCGCTTAGGTCAATACTAAGTCTCCTTTAGGGCAATACTGGGTCTCTTTTAGGGGCATACTGAGTCTCCTTCAGGGCAATACTGAGTCTCCTTCAGGGCAATACTGGGTCACCTTCAGGGCAATACTGAGTCTCTTTTAGGGTAATACTGGGTATCCTTCAGGGCAATACTGAGTCTCCTTCAGGGAAATACTGAGTTTCCTTTAGGGCAATGCCGGGTCACCTTTAGGGCAATGCCGGGTCACCTTTAGGGCAATACTGGGTCACTTTTAGGGCAAATACTGGGTCACTTTTAGGGCACTGCCGGGTCACCTTTAGGGCACTGCCGGGTCACCTTTAGGGCAATACTGGGTCACTTTTAGGGCAAATACTGGGTCACTTTTAGGGCAATACTGGGTCACTTTTAGGGCAATACAAGCTTACTTGGAATACAGGTTCACCAAGAGGGGCTTTGCACACACTACACTCCTCCATCACCTGTTAGTAAATACATACTGTCATTTGTGGTGTAGCTGCTCATATTATGGAAGAATGAAGAGATTCCAATGAGAGGGAAACAAGCGAATGTTCTGCATGCACAAGTACACACAGGCACACATTATATAGCATCACATGTCACATATCACCAGCCCTGGGATGCCATGTTCTTGCCTTGGACCCCCAAAATTGAGTACTGAGAGTCTACAGGGCTCAAAAATAGACAGTCCCAGGTTTTGATGTACTGACGATGATCCACAACAGTCAACATACATACCAAGGCCATGGTTGTACCTCTTCACCAGGCAGCCAAGAATGTGAGAAATTGTCTCCCTTGTGTCCTTCGCCTTGGATATTCCAGGATTCTCCAGCAATTTGTAGCAGGTATTACTCACTAGGCTGTGGAGAGAAGAGAAAATGTTGAATGTCTTCTTAACTCTCTACAATGTCATAAAACTCTCTCCATAGAAGGTCATGTCAGGTGAACCCTGAGGGCACTTTGACCACCCTGGATGCAATGGTTCTTGAGCCAATCAGAAGACGTCATTTCTTTACCACCTTGTACATATTGAACAGTTGAATCGGTGGTGAAGTGACATCGTCTTCAAGATTATTATACTTTTATAGCCTGTGCATGCACATTTGTGTGGCTGCCTGTACATATCAGTCTGGATTAATGCCGCTTTTCTAGTGCTTGCCCACTCAGATACCATGCTGTAGTTTAACATGAATACCCCACTCAGACACAAAATACTGACTCTGAGCAGTGTGCCAGGCATGGTAAAAACAAATACCATCTTTCAAGGCCTTTTGGTATGAGACAACCAGGGATATGACCCCCGACCTTCCCCTCTCTGGGCAGACGCTCTACCACTAGACCACAGAGGTGTGAACAGCTCAATAGGATGTTTTGTCCTGAGTAAAGGAAAACTGCCACAGAAGACAAACATACCCGGGACAGTACACCCTTTGGGATGTAGACAGCATGGTGCTCATAGACAACAGGATGTATATTGATAAAGCATCCACAAAATAACAGTGGGTTTTTATGTTGTTGCATTTGGCATTTGCAAGAGGCAGAAAATCAAATATATGTTTGTCTTAATGCTTCACTCACCTATACCACAACGCTGATTAGAAAGTTCACCTGACGCTTCCTCCAAAAGAGGTCCACTATAATTGTGACAACATTCACCAATGGTTCAAAATAAATTCCAGATGTCATCCCATATTTATGTGTTTGTTGTTTATACTATAGCCACACTCGGTAATATTCCAACTATAACGGTCTGTAAATAATCTAGTCTGGACAAGACAATCCAGTGATTGACATCATGAGCATCTTTTTTTACACAATTGGGATACCATGACATGCATCAACCTAGTCTGACTACCCGATACCACTAGTCGCCTCTTACGACAAGTATGGGTTGCAAAAGATAGATTCTAACCCGGCTCTTCACATGTCATCTTACAACAGTGAACACAGCTTGTTTGTACAGATATTTTTAATGAGGGATGTGTCTTTTGGCTAGTTTTGTCCTAATGTTTTGTCATCACCTAACATTACAGAATGTTAAAGCGGGATACAACATGATTATTGTTGTACTGCTTGACATTGATTCATAACACAAGATGGCTGACCTGACAAACTCCTCCTCAGGGATGGGTGGGTCCCAGAGCTTGGGGAGGTTGAGCTGTATTATCTGCAGCAGGGCATGCACCCCCATCTCTCGCTCCCGCTCCCAGTCAATACCTGCATCCACACGCTTCTTCTGGGATTTTCGACCCTGGGGAGAAAATTAACCCATTCTTTGAACACGATTAATGTGGATAGAAGACATCACATTGTTATACCTCTTTGAAGAATCTTAGAATTTCATTGGTTAATCCACATCATGTAATGAAACAATGTATTTCAATGATGTCTCAATACAAAACTGACACAAAATGGTTTGATCAGATCATGTGACTGACAACTCAAACACTGACTCATCACATGATCACTGTTGACCTGTCACATGATCAATATTCACTTTGTCTGACTGGTATGGTGGTGAAATGGGGTTTAACGTCACGTCCAAGATTATTGCACTTATATAGTGTGCATGCGAGTCCTTGTTTTAGCCCCTTAATGCCGACAAGTACCATCTTTTAACATCTTTTGGCAGGGCACAACCGGGGATCTAACCCCAGACCTTCCGCTCTCCAGGTAGACACTCTACCACTAGACCATGGAGACGATCTTGTTTGATAGAAACAACATGGCATCTGTGAGTGGCAATACAGTTTTTCTTTCAAAAAGGTGAAAAATAAGCACTGAACTTAAGTGTAACAAAAAAATTGTATACTCTTGGCAAGGTCATTATGCCAAAACACCACCAAAGGGGTCAGGTCAGCATTTTGTTAATGAATTTTGGGATAAAATACATCTGATTACTCTTGACAAGGTCATTATTCCTCAGGGGTCAGGCCTTGAGTAATTATTTGTATAGTGCTGTAACCATAGTAACACCAGCAGCACCAGAAACTAACAGTTTTTGTCCACTTGTCCTTATAGTGACCACATATAGCAAAACCCTGAAAAATGGCAAAGTTCTACTAGTCCTTATGATACCTTAACTACTAGGCCGTTTGGCAAGGACTAATGGACCAGTGCCAATTTCTATCACTGACTGGTATCACAACAATTCCCAAACTGTTTACCTTCGAGATGCTGACCTGTACAGCATTAGCTTTGTGGAAGTCCGTCTCAAACATCTCGATGAACTGACACAGGAGGTATACGGTCATCTTGACCAGGTTCAGGTTGTGTGCGCGGGTGTCTGGGTCAATACCAGTCTCCTCCACCACACTGGACACTTGACTGGCTACGCCCCGGGCAGCTTCAAAATAGCATGTTTTTTGTAAATGTCTCCATTAACACTATCTGTTTCAAGAAATGTGACCCAGGTATATGAACACATGATGAAACTGGGTACTGATTTTTTCAACCAGACAGGCATGATGACATATTAATAAGTGTCACTATGTCCCAATACGTGTCTTTGGTATCAGTGAAGGCGGGGGTTTCAGTGTGATGTTTTGGTACAGGTTCAAATACCTTTACGAAAACAAGTGAACATATGAAATGCTTAGGCATCAATTATTCAATGAAACCCACACATCTGAAAACTAGACTGATCTAATTCTAACCAGATCAAATAGCTCATCACCATCCTAGACCTCTGACACAACACAAGATCCCCCATTTCTGAATAACATGGGACCATTGCACTTCATTTTCGTTGGGAATGATTGGTCATTTAAAAATTAAAAATACTACTCAAAACAAGTTAAAGAACATGCACAATTGGCATGATTGGAAGGCTGTGTGTTGCAACACCCACCAGCGATGACAGATTAGCAGCAGTCACGTGAAAGATCTGGTGTCCTGTCACTTCGTATGAGTAGTATTTATATCAATATGAATCTCTGGATCATAACAAGTGTTGGACACTTAGCTTGAAAGTCAGGGATCCTTGTCAAAACCATTTTGTTAAATTCACAGATTCAGGTTCAGATTCAAATACTGTAGCACAGATCCCAAGGACACTCCTTATTCCTCTACCACTGTACAACTGTGGACAAAACATACACACCTTTCAATAAGCAATCCCATGTCTCCTCTTTCACTGCAGCATCAAGATCCCTCTGTAGACTGGGAAACATAGCAGCTGATAAGTATACAATCTCATTCAAATCAGATCTTAAAGTACTCATGGAAATGAAAAAAAACTGTTTTGCTGGATTTAATAATCGACACAAAGCATTACGTAGATGTAAATACGAAATAAGAAAACAACTGGAAAAGAACTATTCTGGATTTGCTAGTTTTATCTCTGCTCAATACAAAATGTACTTTACAGGAGGTAATTTGTAGGCACTTTCAACATTCAAAAATAAAACTAAGTCCAAATTGACATGGCAGAAACAGGCTATGGGCATTATGCAAATTAGCCTGGAAAAAAGTTATCAAAACAACAATAAAAATAACAGCTATGTGTATGTACATAATAATAATGACATGTTGTTGTTTGAGAAGGGAATATGTTACTTTTGATATTCCCACAATGCCACTGACAAATCACATGCACGTGGGTTTCAAGCACCTGTTTTCACCTGTCGTCAAGGTGTCATAGGTCATGGACATTCAGCTTGATCTACTAACACCTGGTTATGCTCAGTTTCACAATAGTCTGTTTTGTTCATATTTTTACACACTTTTACGTGTAAAAAGACATAAAAACCTTTGATACGCTGTATTTGTGCCAAGGCCCAATTAGTACTAATTGAGTTGTTTGAATATTTATATATTTTGTATATAAACTGCATTTATTTAAAATCTGAGAACGAAAAAACAGTTTTTTTTCATTTCCGTGAGTACTTTAGTTCTTGCTACCGCTAAACAAAGATCTGAGGACATCCTATTAGGGGTCACGTCAGAACAACCTTTCATCCAACCAATCAGAGCGTCACTTACCAGATCATGAAAGTGACAGTCGGAATGTGATTTCTAATCATGCAACCTTGAAAACTTTTTATACGGGGTATTCCGAACAATAGTTATGGGGTTAACAACTGAATCCATACAATCTTGACCAACTATTAGCCATTCCAGAATGTTCTTTTGTTCAGGTTTCAAATTTTTAATCGAGAATTTGTCAAAATATGTTTCCAAGCGTAGTCGCCAATTTGAAATTAGTGCCGTAAAGCATGAGTAAGCTGCCTCTGATTGGTTAATGTCAACTTCTCATCAGTCATTCCATTGGTCGATCAAAGTTCACACAAGGTCGGTCTGACATGACCCGTAATGGGATGTCCTCAGATCTTTTTTTAGCGGTAGCGAGAACTAAGATCTGATTTTAATGAGATTGATAAGTATATGAACACACCGGATCTGAGGTGTAACTCATGTTCAAATATTAGTCATAAAGCAAACAGGAAAAGTGCATTTCCTTCCCAAAATTTTGACAAAATGTTATGGGCAAAAATAAGAAATCTACTTGTCCCTTGGCACGAGTTCTGTAGATTTGGTGTTAAAGGGGCACTGATCTAACGCAATTCCCCGGACTGGTTGCTGCCTTTGTTATTGTTTTTTCCCCCGTGAGTACCCGGATGATACGCAACGCAACTGAGCGTGACCAGAGACTGGGCTACCGTCTGCAAGGACAGCTAAATGAACTTGAAGGCTGGAGGCAATATTTGTTTTACGCATTTTTGCATAAACACTGATTGGTTAACTGTGATCTATAAAGATTTCGACAAAAGGCGCATGTTAATTAATTTCTTCGGCCCAAACAAAGAGACAAAGAGAACAGCGGAGCTCATCGGATGTCGTAATTTGGAAATAACCCCAGATGATTATAGTTTAATACTAAAAAAAGTGTCCATGCAGTGAAAGAATTTTCGGGTTTTGGATTGCGTCGATAATACGATTACTACTCCCTTGTTGTTATCCACGTTTTCTCGTCTAACCCTACACTTGTGTATTTGTCGTCATTCCCTTGATGCTCAGTTAATGAATTTATTTCAGGTACAATTAGTGGTAGCACCACTTAGATTACCTGACAAAGGTTCCAATTTGGCATTTATTGTGTCTGGGGTAATTATTCAATCTAAATCCAGATTGGAAGTGAGGTGAAATGTGTGTTATGTAATATGCACGTGGCAGCCAAGCAAGAGATGAATGATCAGTTCATTTACTTTTTTTGTATATCAACGGATCGTTCCTGGTCATCAAAGGATTAACAGAAAATACGTTGATTGATTAATCACTGTTATCTTGCACAGTGGATATGTCAAAAGTGAGTGTTTACATGTCTAGGTTTACTAAAACAAAGGGAATACACTCATATCATGGCGTGAAGTGCCGATGTTAAAACAACATACTTTGTTCAAAGGGATAACTGATAATACGTTGATTGATTGATCATTGTTATCTGTCACTCAATGGAACCGTGGACGTTATGAAAATAGTTGTCACGTGGGCTTTTTCAGCCGACCCTTTAAGACTTGACACCTATGTGAAACACCTGAAACAATCCAAGTGATCAGTTGAGAAACGAACACGGGTTATAATATCCCGAAACGATATATATTTTTAAAAATATTTGATTGTTACAGAGACATGTGACATCGAATAAGTTTCTTTGTACAGCTGCAGACGAGTGGGATATTGTTCCTTTGTTTGGATAATCACGGATACATTCCTCGAACAAGGAAGCTGCTTAAAATTTATACACATAAATTTGGTGGGTTGTAATTATGGTATTTGCATTTTGTTTTCCTTCATTTGAACCGATTCGTTCTTGTTTCTCTATGTTTCTATAGATGTTGTTTTCTCCGGTCTTTTCCTTTGTAAGCGTGTATATATTACCGTCAATTTGTAAAATGTGATTCTCTCAGGCAATTTATAAAATGTGTAAATATTTCAGCCATTTTGACTAAGAAATCTGTCCAGATTGATTAAGACGAACAAAAGGGCCTACAAACATCACAACAGATTATTATGTAGGATTAGAAGCCAAACAACATAGACATGTACTTTTCAACGAAATGTTTTTCAGTCACTTTGTAAAATATTTAGACGTTTAATAAATATGTTACACATTTTGACAGTAAAAAAATATACACACTATAAAAAAGCAATGCTTAGGTGAAATATTTACTTCGTGTTGCAAGTAAAATTAGTGTAAACGAAAATCACAAAATTACCAAGCAAGTGACTTATCAAAACTTCGTCACCATTACCGATGCTACCCCCAAAGATACCTACATTTCCTTATTATCTCGAAAACTGTATTTAATTTTGTTGATCAATGTGACCATACGCCCTTATTACTACCGGTATCCATAAACGTGACTAATGCGCTTACGAAAGGTGCAGCAGAGGTCGCGAACTAGTCTAGATTTCTGCTATACATCCGGGTACTCACTGGGAAAAAACAATAACAAAGGCAACAACCAGTCCCGGGGAATTGCGTTAGATCAGTGCCCCTTTAATGTATGGACTTATATAACTGAGTTTACTGAAAAGAAAGACATTTTACAAGAATCAAGCTTGGAACGACTGGCTAAATTCATCTACATGTTGTACTGATATTAAGTAACAATTCTCAAGCTGAACATGTAAGTAACTGAATACTAACCACAAGATGCTGAAGAGTGAGTCAAAATTATCAATAACGGCAAAACTGTTGGATCGGGTGGCATATTTGAAATCTGAAATTTGGAGAAAAAAAAAAAAGTTTTACAAATTACATATCTGATGAAGGATAATAATACATATCATTGGGTGTGAGAAAGTGAGTTGGGTTTAACGCCACTTTGAACAGTATTCCAGTTATATCTCAGCGTGTCAGTATAATGTGGGAGGAAAGCCTGAAGTGATGCAGGTCTCAGATGTCTACCACTTTGGGTCTGGTGCTGACAAACCTGGAAACATAACTGCGGCGAACAGGGATTCAAAACTAAAATCATAAGATTCTGATGAGTCCAAAGGAGGCAACTCTGCCCAGTGAATTTCGGCACTGTAGACGACAACAATGGTGAATCTGGGATTGGAAGTCACAATCATAGGATTCCTTTAGGGCTGGGATGACTCCAAATTTACTTCCAATTACATTCAACGACAACATTCTTCACATTCAGATCATCAATAAATACCATTTTCTTCCGTGAATAATAGACAGGGTATTTTTAAAAAATACAGCTGTGTTGAGGGGAGTAACCATGATTGATATTTTTATTGTTACAATATTATACAATGTTTCATTTAACTAACCAAGTTTCACTGCTCAGGACCCACCCGATCTAGGAACCCGAGTTACCCGTCCCAGCCCTTGAAACCTTCTACATTGTATGTTTGTGCATGTGAGGACAGCTTTCAATGTTGAAATTGTTCCTGTGACCAGGGATAGAAATCAACACTTGTCAGGTACCCTGTTCGAACAAGCTGACTCAATCAAGTTACTGTTAAAACTATCTTTTAAAACATTTTAACAATAATTCTGCTTAAAATGCTGTAGGTAACTTCTTTTTTTTCTCTTCATGTGATGCCTCCCAAGTGTCATAAGTAACAACAGCGATATATGTATCAGTTTTAATCAGTGAGAAAGTGCAGTGCAGAAAAGTATATGAATGTTTAATGCCTGCATTTGATCAGTTAATATAAATGTATAAACATTGCAAAGATATTTGGGTAGGCAAGCTGAAAAGGGGATACGGGTAAATTATGAACAGCGTTGTAATACTATTGGGTTTTTTTCTCACTTTTTCATGCTTATTCATCTGCAAGTCAACTGAAATTATTTGGGCTATTTTGATTTATTTAACACAAATATGCTGATTTCCTTGGGCGGTTTCACATTTTTCTAAAAGACTTACAGATAATGGAAACTAAAACTATGCTCATCTATCTTGACAATGTGTCTGTCAAGATGTTGTGTTACATTGTCTTTTGCTTCAGGGCAATCCTAAGTGATAGAAAGATGGTCATGCTGACATGAATCTTTGTAGAGATAACACGGAGTTATCACAAACATCAACAGTGGGTCAACTGTAATGAGTGTTGTTGATACAGATCGAGAGGCTGACATTTTTCTCGATACTGGAATTGTTTTCATAATAATCGCACCATAACATTCAAATTGCTCGTTAAAACACATTGACCGCTTGGTGTCCCAGCGTCACATACCTTGAAGAGCTCCTTGAACTAGTCTGTGTGTCAGGATCTCTTCCACGGCGTATTGGTTGACACTTGTTTTGGTCAGCAAGTCGTCTCGAGACACGGGGATTTGGAATTCAAACATCTTGTAATTTGTCGCCTGGAACATCATGTAATGCTCAATCTACTGCCATTGACATCAACAGGTACAAACGAATAAGACTGTGTTGATCATGCATCGTGTGTATGGAAAAAACTTCAAATGTATGGAAAATAACATCTTAGGGCTACTGTCAAGATTGTCTATCAACATGGTCAATCAACAATTATCGCATGAACCTAAATCCTGAAAATGGTTTTCATTACGAGCTTAAATTCAAAATTGCATCGATGCGATTTATAACCCACATGGAGAAGCCAAAGTTCAATATTTACGATAATGTTTCTCGTCTTTGTACCTTCCGGGTTTGAAAAGTGCGCCCGAGAGTGTCAGTGCACGATGTTGGCCAATCAGATGTTCCTAAATCTAGAAATGCGGAGAGTTTTAGATTAATCATCCTGCAAAATAAATAAATATTTAGGTGGAATCTTTTGCTTTGTATACTGTATATGAAAGTATAATTACAAATTAAGTGTAAACAATTGTAAGAAATTTTACCTTTATTTTCCACCAATTTACGAATTCACCGTTGTTTACTGTTGTCCTACCGGATACTCTCGTGTCGAACGCACCGGGAGAATGTGAAAGTTTTATGAATAATGTCTTTAAATTTTTCTCCTGTTTTATCTGTTGTTTTCTTAACATTGTTATCATGTATTGTGTTTGGTTTTAAAACAACGTTGTTTTTATATATTTTGACTGTTTTATGCGTGTTTTTATTGGTCGAGGGTAGAGAATGGACCGGTCTTCTTCCGGTAAGACTTTCAGAGCACCTGGAACGGGCCGCTGAACAGATCAGACTGAGCACAAGATATATCAGCACTGTTCTTCATAAACCTTTATTCAGATACAAAAGTCCAAACATGTTTGACAGTTGGAATCCCTTGCAATGGTTGTGGAAGGGAAAAGATGGCCAAACATCAGGATCGCGACAAGTGACCAGATCAAAGTTTGCCAGGCGAACAAAAAATTCAAAATTTGGACAGAGTAGTAAGCAAAAAGAAAGATCTAACGCACTGAATTCACCAGCCCCAATATCTGTGTCATCTCCTAAATCGCCGAAGAGGGGTCTAAGTGGAAATGTATCAACTGGAGATTTAAATACAAGTGTGTCAGTGTTGAACGCATCTGGTCCATTGCTGTCTACTCCATTGATGCCCATGATTAAAAGAGCTGTAGGAAACACTTCTGGACATAATGACACTTTCAGGTATGTGTTACATTACCATTTAGCTTAATGCTTAAATTTGTCTACATTGGGGAGTAGTGCACTCTACATGCTCTACCGGCCGCACTTTTTCAGTTCCAATTAGCGCTGTGGGGGCTCGAACGCGCTTCGCCAGCTCACCGGCTCTGCGAATTAAAGCGTTAATTAGCCGACGCTCTACCACTGGACCACATGCGCTATCACATGTAATCAGTGCTCGTTTAACGGGTCATTAGAATCCCTTTAGTTTCTCTAAGACCGAGAACGGGTGTTTGATCGTAAAGATGTGTAAGTTTCCCTAAGACAGAGAATGGGTGTTTGATTGTAAAGATGTGTAAGTTTCCCTAAGACCGAAAACGGGTGTTGGATCGTGAAGCGAGAGTGACCAGAGCGTGAGGCACGGTAACGGTATAACAAGACAGCGATGGCACTATAGCGCAGTAATTGAGAGGATGGTAGAGCTCGGGCTGCACCCGGTAAACTGCATTGTTGCCCTACATTGCATTGAACTTGTGGGAATTCTGAGGCAGAATAGACGGGTACACAGCGGTAGAAACTAACAGTTTTAGTCCACCAGTCCTTATAATGATAACATCAAGGCCTTAGTTACCTTTTTTTACATCAAGTCCCTAGTTAACCTTTTTTTGATGGGGAGGAGGGGGGGGGGGGGGGGGGGGGCAAATATTTGTAGTAATATCACTTGTTCCCAAGTTGTATTTTCATGATTCAAATAAAACTTTTCTATAAAAAAATCCAGGGAGGGTGGGGGGGGGGGGGGGCCCGGCTGGGTACGGCACTGAACATAGAGCAAAACCCTTATAAAAGTTTGGCAAGGACTATAGGATTAGTGCCAATTTCTACCGCTGGTACAGCTGCACTGTGGTTTAGTCTTAGTCTTGATGTAACTTTATTCATTATGTTTACTCTTATTTCAAGACGATTGCAGTAGCACAATTGAAAGCAAACCTTTTCTTGTAGATTACAACCTACATTCTTTTTTCGATGATCATGATGATGAGGCAGAATCAGTATCTTCATTTTCCCCTATAGTTTACCATGTTTAAGAGGATTGTGAAGGGTAATAATGAAATGATTGAAAAAGAATATAATGGAGCATTCCTTTGTCTGATTCTGCTCTTATTTGTAATTTCCCTTAGCATTACTGGTAAACTCCTTGAGTTTATTAACGAGTCAACAGCCCTTTTTCAGACTTGTGATTTTTTCTGAGATTATAAGCGTGATTAGTCTTGGGGAAAATAAACAAGTCTTTCCATGGGCCTACCTTTAGAATACAGTTCCACAAACTTTTCAAACATGTCACAGTACCGTACGACATAATTTGTAGTATTTTGCTGTCTGGTCACTCTGATGAAACAATGCACTGTGACGTCAGGGGTCATCAGGTGTGCATAAGCTCCTGCCAGCATTGCCCAGTGATCTGTCATCTCTACACGCAATGTCATTGAATAAGCCCAATTGAGAATTTTGAATATTTGTTCACTGAATATAGCCAGCGGCGGTACAATTTATAGTAAACTAGTTTGTGAAAGTATTTTTATTTTCAATATATTTTAGTTGTTTCTTTTTCTTTATTCAAGTAGCTAAAATGATTATAAATGGGAACTGATATGCATATATTAATTTTTCGATTCATTATTTTTCATTATTATGCACAGGAATTCAGTTATTTGGTATATTATATTGGTACTGAACACATCCAAATGTCGCGGGGTTAGGGTACTTTATCCTTAGCCCTTGGACACATGTTGGATCCCCTTTACGATCTCTCTCATCCCTTTCAATCATTAGGTACCCGTTTAGTGGTGATTATAGATTCTATAGCGGCTCCTTATATTCTTCACACAAAAATGTCGAGAAGCAGGGTGAAATGGTTGAGTTTTAGCTACTTGAATTGGAAACTGTCCTGGAACATCACACAAACCACTTTCACCTGCTATATTAAGTCAGTACTGATTCAAATGCGAAATCACCCTGTGTTGTCACTTGTCGCTAACAATCCGAAGGTCGTGAGTTCGCATCCGACGGATTCTCATAAAAACTGGTCACCTGTGCTCATTCAGTTGATTTGTCTATAAACTGGTAATCATTTTTTTTTAAATCCACATATATCAGGTAATCTAGTGATCTACTCTTTTATTTACATGTTTTAGCCCTGATGTGAATTCCCCACTAGCTAGTGGCAGTCGAAGCCGACCAGTCAGACGAGCCAACACGTTCCACTTCACGCCAACACATCCTGTAGATTCATCGCCTGGAGTGCTGCCATGGGTACGCTTTGGCAGGAGAGATCGACATTCCCTGTATAAAGCTGACATCAATTCCTTCAAACACCAAAACACTGTACGGGTAGCTCCACCTGATCCACACAGAGTTATCTCCCCAAGGTAAACCAACAGTTCTAAGGCATTGACAGGAAATATTTGTCTTTACCATGTTTGCACAACTTTGTCATTTATAGGGTTAAATTGATAAAGAAGAACCGTGATACAATTTGTTTTATTTCAATACACTTTATGCGATACGTGTCATGATACGGTACAGATCTCAAGTAAGAACGAAACGACCATAAACTGTTTTTTGTTTAGTGAGTGAAAAATATGTATCACAGTACAGACCCGTATTTTAATGTATCATATTAAAGGCCACATACAGGGTGCATCGGAGTTTCAATGTATCCTTTCACCCTCCACCAATGAAGACCTGGGTTAGAATAGGTCTTCAGTAACCCATGCTTGCCATAAAAGTCGATTATGCTTGTCGTAAGAGGCGACAAACAGGATCGATTGGTTTGACTCACTGACTTGGTTTAATGCATGTTATCATATCCCAATTGCGTGGATCAATGCTCATGATGTCAGTTATTATATTGCCGGTCCAGACTTGATTTTTTTCCAGACCGCAATCATAAAGCTGTAATATTGTTGAGTGCAGCGTTGAACAACAAATAACCAACCAACCAACCTTTCACCCACAGCATGCTTAGTCTTTTATATTTATGCTGGGTTCATAGATGTGAATAGATGAATTTAGTCACAAAAGGGAAATCCCAATGTTGACGTTATGGACAGTGTGCATCCTAATATGTGACTTCAGTTCAATCCGTGTATCCCTGGCAAGTATTAAGCTTGAGTAGAGGTGCTCAGTGACAACAGAGATACCAGAACTCATTTCATAAGATTGATATTACACGGGAGCTCATTTAATATTCTATATAAATTATTGAATTTCAGGACTGGTGAAAAGTTGCCAGGACCTGTGTTTTTTTATAAATACTGATCACTATCAAATATTGTTGTGTTCAGCATTTTCAAGTAATAAAACATAAACATGATAAATGCAATGAGAGATGCTAACCTGAAAAGTACCAGTACTGTAGAGCTGAGAGGAAGAATGGAATTTTAGCAAACTAACCAGCTTTTGTCATCAGCTCAACTGGATCAGTAGTTGGAAAAGAATTTCTGGCTTTGTGTCTTCCTCCTTCCATCTCTCTCCTCATTTTTAGCACTCTTCAGATCTGTTTTTGCTTCTGTTCACAGTGTAATGCCATTGAAAGAGAGATCTGACAACACACCAAAGCCAGTGGACACGCAAGCTGTGGTCAATGCACTCCGGGAAAGAAGGTAATTTGTTGAAGCATTAAGCCAGCATTGGGGTGGGGGGATTCTGTGCACTGCTTATATTGTAGATAGAACAATGTTCAACTCAAACAATGATACACAGAGAGATCATTCAACTGATATTATTTACGGTATTATTTCAGACTGCAGCGTGCGATAACAATGCTATTCCAAGAATAGTGAAAATCACAAGGACAAGTAATAAGCAGTTGAACATTATGCAAGTTGAATAAATAATTGTGGCAATCTTCTGATAAGTTTCTTTAAAATGCTGTCTGTTGTCCGCCATCTTACCTGTCTTATTTTTTGTCATAAACCTAAAGTTACTTAGTGCTACATGCTCAGACAGCTTTGAGAATTGACCTTTACAACAATCACTAAGACAGCTTTGCGAATCAGCGTCCTGTCTTCACCTCTAGACAATGCATGCTATCTGCGCTGAATGATTGGTACATTGATGATGTTAAGTGTACTGTTGCCTTCCTATAACTAACAATGACAATTCGTGTTTTGCTATTCCAGGAAAAGATCACTTGTTGTTGCAGTAGAAGAAGACACACTTTTTGAAGAGTCAGGTCAACATGCCAAGAGAAGGTGATGCAGAGTAGTAGGATCTCGCTTTGATGAAACTTACCGTACTTGTCAGGATTACAGATGGCTGGAAATATTGCTTTTGAGGTGTAAACCCCTTCTCAAGCTCACTGTGCAAAGTTGTGTCCCTTAGCTTCCTTCATCCTCTTATTATTGGATGGACAGGGTTTTATCTAGATCTGCTCTGAGGTCAATATATAGCCCCAAGACTGCAGCAAATGTCAGTCAAAATTTCCAAATTGAAAATAACATTTCCTGTTTCATGATGTAACAGGTATAACTTATGTTATATCTACTAGAATGTTAAATTTCAGTGTTTAAATACCTCTGAATTTAGGTCTATAATTTTTTGTAAATCCCATAAATAATAGTTCACCAATTTGTTGCCAAGGGCACTTAGTTTGGAATTGAAGAGAATACTCTGGTTGTGGTTCCAGGTTTGTCTTGATTAGAAACCTGGCTTGTCAGCACCATAACCAGAGAGAATATAAGATGCTAGTGAGAAACTGTCTGTTCCATGTTAAAAGATTCTCTGGTTATAGTTCCCAGGGCTCCAAATGATGTTTTAACCCTTGAGTACGTTACAATGACCTTTGTACATTATTCACAGTAGTTGCGTTAATGTATAGGTTATGCAGATCTGTAAAGAATATGGGAAAGGCAACCTTTAGTTTTTTATCCCCCGCCGGGCCAGAATGGCCGAAGGGGGATTATGTCATGGCGCAGTCCGTCCGTCAGTCTGTCTGTCTGTCCGTCCCACAGAGGATACTAAGCTTGTGAAGTCAATTCCTCATACAGTATCCAGAGAATATCCCTGAAACTCTACTTACAAGATGTCTCGACATGTTGATGATACGCATATCGCAGTCCCGTTTCATTTCGACCAATTTTGACAGAGTTACTGCCCCTGTTTTACAGAGCTTCATTTGCCTAATTGTGAGAGAGGGTATTAAGCTTGTGAAATCAACTACAGTATCCAAAGAATATCCCCGACACTCTACACACAAGATGTTGATATGTTAATGATAAGCATATCACAGTCCTGTTTAATTTTGACAAATTTTGACAGAGTTACTGCCCCTGTTTTACGGAGCTTCATTTGACTCGTTAAAAAAATTCATGCGGGGAATGTTGTTCTCTCAGAGCACTCTTGTTATGTATTTGTTCACATGCATCTTACGATTAGTTTGGTAATGGTGACCTATTTTACACATCTTACGCAAATACTCAGCTTATCTGGACAGCAGAGTTCCAGGTTAGTCTTGATTTGAGCCTTGGTCTGTCAGCACCATACCCAGAGAGAATATTAGACCCAAGTGAGAAACAATCTACCCCATGTTAAAGGATTCCTTCTGATCCTTTGCTGAAAGCTTTCATTATTCAAGCTAGAGCTGAAAAACAGGAGTAAGTTTCATTACGTACCTGAGCTTGTGTGTTTCCCCATAGTGATAAAAGTCTTCACATAATGTGAAAGTCAACTGCTTCACTGTATGATAGGGTCAGCTGGGATAGTTTCATAAATTCACCCATCTGTGTGCTCTTCTATGTATCCTATGTTACGTGTGATAAATAAAACAAATACAAAATAGATGATGCTAAGTTTTGTCTTTGTTGCAGGCGGCAGGAAAGTAGCCAGTCCACAGCTTCCTCTGCATCCCTGCCTCCCATGCCGGATCACCTCCCTGACTTATCAGACAAGAATGTGATGATGCAGCTGGATGAGGTCAGTCTGAAGCGGCCATCAGCTCCAAGCAGGGAGGCCATGGAGGAGGCAGAGCAGGATGTCAGCCTCGCCAAGCGACAGAAGAACACTCGCAACAACCCCATTACCAGCTCACTCAGTTCCAGCAGGAAGATTCTAATCAAGGAGGTGCGTGTACAGGAAGATACAGGTCGAATGTCGGGGTTCTGTTTGTCCAGCATAGCTAGATTTCAATCTCCATTCTGGTACTAGTGGCTCTGTGGTATCATGTGCCTCAATAAGTTATCGTTTCATCTGGGAGGTGCGTGTACAAGAAGATTATGGTTGGCTCTTCCTTGATTGTCTGGTGCTGGGTGTTAGGGATAGGAGTCCGGGCATCTGTTTGTCCAGCATAGCAGGAGGGTCAGTTGCCTCAATAAGCTGTGTATAGTTGCTTCTGGGTGGAGTCTGTACAGGATGATTAAGACTGGCTTTGCTTTGATGTCTCCTTCTTTCTGAGAGATAAAGGATATTGGTCAGGGTATCTTCATGTTCAACCTTGTTATGGATATTCAGTTCCTTTGTTAAAAAGCAAGAAAGTAAAGCTGGCAAAAACATAATAATCATGGATAATCATGGTCCCCTCATGCACTATGTTTCTGAATGATTGTTCCAATGGACTTTAAACACAGCAGACAAACTCTGGTTGTTGTCTCTGAAGGATGGCTACAATGATTTCCCTCATGCATCATCATCTTCTTTCCCTCTGTTTTATTAACAGTATATCATTTGTGACAGATCTTCTTACTGTATATTTCTGTATTGTTTGGAAGGTGTTGTCATGAAGTATTATTTTCATGTTGCAGAGAATTGAAGCAAAGAGTAAGACTCCCCTGTCCCATCTAGATGCAGAATTTCCACAGACCAAGCGGCGAGCTCCTGACCAGTCGCCTGCCCCCACAAATGATGTCCCTCAGTCAGAGTAGGTGACACTTTCACTGATCATCACTTATGCAGTGTTTGAAAATATGCATAAAAGTCAACATGTCTGTCATAGGCCTAATGTTACAAGTTGAAGATTTTGGGTCCTCACATTAAAATATTTGAGGAAAAGACCTGTCAGACCCCAGGACCTCCCTTAATTTCAAATAGTGCTTATTTTGACCAACCTTGCATTAATTCAGGGGTATAAGGGGAGTGGACATGGGTGGCCTAGTTGTTTATGAAACTGCTGGGATTTTTTTGCCTCCCTTAGTCATACCAGAATCTTATTATGGTAGATTTGGAGCCAGACTCAAATTAACTCATTGTTTGTGAAAAACAAAAGGAAATAATGTTGAAAAAGTGAGCTTATATCGTGGCACATCCGTCAGTTCATTGAAAACTTTTGCATCTCCTCTGAAACTACGTGCATATGAAGCTGAAACTTTGCATGAATGTCTCTGAGAAGTACTAACATATACTACTCAAAATTGGATAAGGATCGTAGATATTTTTCTTAATAAAAAAACAAAATAACTGCATAACTGGCAATATTGTGTTCAAGTGAAATCAAAAACGTCTCCAACACACGTGCACGTGCATTTCATGCCATGGGAAATGCCTTTCACATCACAGTTCATTTGCTACCATTGCACGATTTCCAATCAGGCAACGGTGTCTGATGCATTCTGAAACTGTAAACTCAACTGAGTGTTTACACTACGTTTATCTACGCAATGCCCCCTCAACGTGTAAGGCGTCGCCTGACGACAGAACAACTGGGCAGATGTATTGGAATGCTTGATGCTGGCTATTCACAATGTGACGTTGCCAATGCACTAAACGTCAGCCAGAGCGTTGTAAGCAGGGCCTGGTCCCGACAGCAAAATTTTGGTACAGCAGCACACCGACATGGGGGTGGTCGTCAGAGGTCGACAACCCAACGCCAAGATCATTTTGTGGCTCTTCAGGCACGACGTCATCCCTTCTGGACAGCAACCAGCCTACGTAACGACCTCCTGAACGCCTCGGGGGTGAATGTGTCCACTCAGACGATACGGAATCGTCTTCACAATGCAGGTCTCTACTCGAGAAGGGCATGTGTCCGAATCCCCCTGACTGTTCGACACCGGCAGGAGCGATTGGAATGGGCTGAAGATCATGTCTCTTGGACACGGAACGATTGGGTTCCAGTTCTGTTCACCGATGAGTCCAGGTATTGTTTGGACTTTACAGACAGGAGGCAGCAGGTGTGGCGACGACAACGTGAACGTTTCCATGATGCCAACATCAGTGAACATGACCGTCATGGTGGTGGTTCCATCATGGTCTGGGGTGGAATCAACAGAGATGGAAGGACAGATCTTCATGTCCTGGAGAGAGGAACAATGACGGGGGTGAGGTACCGGGATGAGATCCTCGATGTGTACGTCAGACCCTACGCTGGTGCTGTTGGCCCTGAGTTCATCCTGATGGATGATAACCCCCGTCCTCATCGCGCCAGGGTGGTTGAGCAGTACCTTGAGCAGGAGACAATTGTCAGCATGGATTGGCCAGCGCGCTCGCTGGACTTGAACCCGATTGAGCATGTCTGGAACATGCTGCAGGTTGCCCTTTCACGCCGTAGAGCACAACCCACGACTTTGGCAGAGCTCGGACATGCCCTCGTGGAAGAGTGGAACAACCTTCCCATTGGGAACATCCGGGTGCTTATTGACAGCATATCTCGACGTTGTCAGGCCGTCATTGATGCAAGGGGAGGTCATACTCGATATTGACACTTCATCGACTAAGTGTAATGATGGACTATCCCTCATAACTGTGTAATTCTTTCTCTTGTTTGCTGTTAACATTTTTTAATGAAATGCCTTTTGGTGTTTGCAGATTTCAAACATTCCATATTGATACAAGTTCATGCCGTTCATGAATTTTCATTCATAACATGATTAAGCACGTTTCTGAGTCAGAGTCATGTCTTTTGTTATGTTTGTGGTAACTTACACACATATCACCTAGTGATCCTTATCAAATTTTGAGTAATATATTTCAATCCTCTTTTAAACATGGCCACCATGACAGCCATATTGAAAATATCTTTATTGCCCATTTCTGATCCTGTTGTTATAATGGAAGTTGATATTCAGCAAGCAGGTAGTATGTAGAATGACAAGTAATACGTCTTTTGGCAGGTTTTGATTTTTCACCTATGCTTTACCTTACCTGATGCTTCACAGTGCTCTGTTTTCCAAGCTCTCTCAACAGCCAAAATCATATGTTGAAAAGAGACCTAGTCTTGAGTCCTCTTCCTTTCAGCCCAAGCGTCAGTCCCTTAAGAAAGACTGGAACAACAAGGCCCCCCAACCATGGCCGCTTTTCCAGTGGGGACCTTAGTAAAAAATTAGTTTCTTTAGGCAATTTTCTCCGCCAGCTCTCCCTGTTCAGCCGTCAGCTGCTCTCTCAACAGCAAAAATCATTTGTTGGGAAGAGACCTCGTGGAAGTCCTCTTCCTTTCGACCAAGCGACACTCCCCTAATTAAGACCGAAACTACATGGCCCCACACCGTGGACATTTTTCCAGCGAGGACCATTGATGAAAATGGCTTTCCTCAGGCACCCGACAACTGGCAACTCCGTCCGCCAGTTGTCCCTGTTCAGCCGTCTCTAGTCGGAGGGAGACTTCAATACAGCTACAGCATCAGCTCGTCACAGTCTGGCACTCTTCAATCTCCGCTATCTTGCGCCCCCGCCACATTTCCAGATGATCCATCCATTCCCTTCACCACCTGATCATTGAAGATCATCAGTGGTTCCCAGCTGTCCTCCATCCCAGCCCTTTTTGCCATGGTCTGAGTTTTTCAAGTGGAAGATTAGACTAAGAAGTCCCGTCCTCCAGCTTGGGATCTCAATATTGTTTTACTGACTTAGGCCAGGCCTGATATAAACCGCTTGCATCTGCCTCGTTTGAAGATGTATCCTTGAAGACTAGCTTTCTCCTGGCGCTTGCCACGGCGGGCAGGTTAGTGAGCTTCATGCACTGGATGTGACTCTGGTCCGGTTCGACCAGCGACCTCACGTCAGTTTCACGTCAGTTTCACGTCCCGCCTTTTTCAGAGATTTTCGGTCCAGATGATGACATGGAACTCGCAATTAAATGCAATGTTTTTATACTTACCTGATGCTACACCTACAGGCCCACCCAAACTGCATCCACCTCCTCCACCTTACCGATTTGGCACCACTGTCTACGCTGCACCTGCTGTCATACATTGAAGAATTTGAGGGAGATGGGGCCAAGGGGAATAACTCATGGATGCCGGGGGACAGGCGATAATTTGTTTCAACTGTTTCTTTTTTCCAGTACTGTCTGTTTATATAAGGTAGGGAAGTTGTTGAGAGAGCACTGTGTAGCGTCAGGTAAGTATAAAAAAAACCATTTAATCAGAAATGTTCGTAATTACTGGTGTGTTCTCTTCATTGAAATCTCTGTGTTTTGTTTCAGTGAAGGAGATTCTATCATGATTCCAGAGTGTGAAGAAACTAGGCCTGAAGCATCCACAACTGAAACTGTCAATAAAGACAAGGTACCTGCTTAAAAAAATTTAAAATATGAAATTGGAATCTGGAGTAGAATGAACCTGTCTGCAACTGCTGTGAAATGTTTGTTTGAATAGGTCCCTAACACCACATAGCTAGTAATTTATAAAAACTTGACTTGATTGATTGCATGTTGTCGTGCAAGTCTAGATTATTTACAGGGCACTATGATATGGCTGCAATATTGCTGACTACAGTGTTATTGTACATGGCTTCCCCGTGCAGGGACGAATGCAATGGAGGTTTTTCAATGACAACCTTTTAAATCAACTAGCAGTTTCACTTGTTGAAGGTACTATAAGGGAAACATGCTCTATGTTATAAAGCTATGAGAACTGTTTGTTTCCTTAATTTATGTTGAAATGTCTACCTATTTGTGTGATGTTTTGATTTTTCAGTCATCTACACCATCAAGTAAGACATCAACACCCAACAGGAGATTGCAGCTGGATGGTGTACACAAGCCAACAAGACGCCGGAACCTGTCCCTGTACCCAGGCTTGAATACTTCATTTGCTGGGGTAAGTATTCTATAGTAATATGTCTCTGTACCCAGGCTTGAATACTTCATTTGCTGGGGTAAGTATTCTATAGTAATATGTCCCTGTACCCAGGCTTGAATACTTCATTTGCTGGGGTTAGTATTCTATATCTATATGTCCCTGTACCCAGGCTTGAATACTTCATTTGCTGGGGTAAGTATTCTATATCTATATGTCCCTGTACCCCACTGGTACCCAGGCTTGAATACTTCATTTGCTGGGGTAAGTATTCTATAGTAATATATCCCTGTACCCAGGCTTGAATACTTCATTTGCTGGGGTAAGTATTCTATAGTAATATATCCCTGTACCCAGGCTTGAATACTTCATTTGCTGGGGTAAGTATTCTATAGTAATATATCCCTGTACCCAGGCTTGAATACTTCATTTGCTGGGGTAAGTATTCTATAGTAATATATCCCTGTACCCAGGCTTGAATACTTCATTTGCTGGGGTAAGTATTCTATAGTAATATATCCCTGTACCCAGGCTTGAATACTTCATTTGCTGGGGTTAGTATTCTATAGTAATATATCCCTGTACCCAGGCTTGAATACTTCATTTGCTGGGGTAAGTATTCTATTGTAATATATCCCTGTACCCAGGCTTGAATACTTCATTTGCTGGGGTTAGTATTCTATATCTATATGTCCCTGTACCCAGGCTTGAATACTTCATTTGCTGGGGTTAGTATTCTATATCTATATGTCCCTGTACCCAGGCTTGAATACTTCATTTGCTGGAGTTAGTATTCTATAGTAATAAATCCCTGTACCCAGGCTTGAATACTTCATTTGCTGGGGTAAGTATTCTATAGTAATATGTCCCTGTACCCAGGCTTGAATACTTCATTTGCTGGAGTTAGTATTCTATAGTAATATATCCCTGTACCCAGGCTTGAATACTTCATTTGCTGGGGTTAGTATTCTATAGTAATAAATCCCTGTACCCAGGCTTGAATACTTCATTTGCTGGGGTAAGTATTCTATAGTAATATGTCCCTGTACCCAGGCTTGAATACTTCATTTGCTGGAGTTAGTATTCTATAGTAATAAATCCCTGTACCCAGGCTTGAATACTTCATTTGCTGGAGTAAGTATTCTATAGTAATATGTCCCTGTACCCAGGCTTGAATACTTCATTTGCTGGAGTTAGTATTCTATAGTAATATATCCCTGTACCCAGGCTTGAATACTTCATTTGCTGGGGTAAGTATTCTATAGTAATAAATCCCTGTACCCAGGCTTGAATACTTCATTTGCTGGGGTAAGTATTCTATAGTAATATATCCCTGTACCCAGGCTTGAATACTTCATTTGCTGGGGTAAGTATTCTATATCTATATGTCCCTGTACCCAGGCTTGAATACTTCATTTGCTGGGGTAAGTATTGTATATCTATATGTCCCTGTACCCAGGCTTGAATACTTCATTTGCTGGGGTTAGTATTCTATATCTATATGTCCCTGTACCCAGGCTTGAATACTTCATTTGCTGGGGTTAGTACTCTATATCTATATGTCCCTGTACCCAGGCTTGAATACTTCATTTGCTGGGGTTAGTATTCTATAGCTATATGTCCCTGTACCCAGGCTTGAATACTTCATTTGCTGGGGTAAGTATTCTATATCTATATGTCCCTGTACCCAGGCTTGAATACTTCATTTGCTGGGGTAAGTATTCTATATCTATATGTCCCTGTACCCAGGCTTGTATACTTCATTTGCTGGGGTAAGTATTCTATATCTATATATCCCTGTACCCAGGCTTGAATACTTCATTTGCTGGGGTTAGTATTCTATATCTATATGTCCCTGTACCCAGGCTTGAATACTTCATTTGCTGGGGTTAGTATTCTATAGCTATATGTCCCTGTACCCAGGCTTGAATACTTCATTTGCTGGGGTAAGTATTCTATAGTAATATATCCCTGTACCCAGGCTTGAATACTTCATTTGCTGGAGTTAGTATTCTATAGTTATATATCCCTGTACCCAGGCTTGAATACTTCATTTGCTGGAGTTAGTATTCTATATCTATATGTCCCTGTACCCAGGCTTGAATACTTCATTTGCTGGGGTTAGTATTCTATAGCTATATGTCCCTGTACCCAGGCTTGAATACTTCATTTGCTGGGGTTAGTATTCTATATCTATATGTCCCTGTACCCAGGCTTGAATACTTCATTTGCTGGGGTTAGTATTCTATAGTTATATATCCCTGTACCCAGGCTTGAATACTTCATTTGCTGGGGTTAGTATTCTATAGTAATATATCCCTGTACCCACACTTGAATACTTCATTTGCTGGGGTAAGTATTCTATAGTAATATATCCCTGTACCCAGGCTTGAATACTTCATTTGCTGGGGTAAGTATTCTATAGTAATATATCCCTGTACCCAGGCTTGAATACTTCATTTGCTGGGGTAAGTATTCTATAGTAATATATCCCTGTACCCAGGCTTGAATACTTCATTTGCTGGGGTTAGTATTCTATATCTATATGTCCCTGTACCCAGGCTTGAATACTTCATTTGCTGGGGTAAGTATTCTATATCTATATGTCCCTGTACCCAGGCTTGAATACTTCATTTGCTGGGGTAAGTATTCTATAGTAATATGTCCCTGTACCCACACTTGAATACTTCATTTGCTGGGGTAAGTATTCTATAGTAATATGTCCCTGTACCCAGGCTTGAATACTTCATTTGCTGGGGTAAGTATTCTATAGTAATATATCCCTGTACCCAGGCTTGAATACTTCATTTGCTGGGGTAAGTATTCTATAGTAATATATCCCTGTACCCAGGCTTGAATACTTCATTTGCTGGGGTAAGTATTCTATAGTAATATATCCCTGTACCCAGGCTTGAATACTTCATTTGCTGGAGTTAGTATTCTATAGTTATATATCCCTGTACCCAGGCTTGAATACTTCATTTGCTGGAGTTAGTATTCTATATCTATATGTCCCTGTACCCAGGCTTGAATACTTCATTTGCTGGGGTTAGTATTCTATATCTATATGTCCCTGTACCCAGGCTTGAATACTTCATTTGCTGGGGTAAGTATTCTATAGTAATATGTCCCTGTACCCACACTTGAATACTTCATTTGCTGGGGTAAGTATTCTATAGTAATATATCCCTGTACCCACACTTGAATACTTCATTTGCTGGGGTAAGTATTCTATAGTAATATATCCCTGTACCCAGGCTTGAATACTTCATTTGCTGGGGTAAGTATTCTATAGTAATATATCCCTGTACCCAGGCTTGAATACTTCATTTGCTGGGGTAAGTATTCTATATCTATATGTCCCTGTACCCAGGCTTGAATACTTCATTTGCTGGGGTAAGTATTCTATATCTATATGTCCCTGTACCCAGGCTTGAATACTTCATTTGCTGGGGTAAGTATTCTATATCTATATGTCCCTGTACCCAGGCTTGAATACTTCATTTGCTGGGGTTAGTATTCTATATCTATATGTCCCTGTACCCAGGCTTGAATACTTCATTTGCTGGGGTTAGTATTCTATAGCTATATGTCCCTGTACCCAGGCTTGAATACTTCATTTGCTGGGGTAAGTATTCTATAGTAATATATCCCTGTACCCAGGCTTGAATACTTCATTTGCTGGGGTAAGTATTCTATATCTATATGTCCCTGTACCCAGGCTTGAATACTTCATTTGCTGGGGTAAGTATTCTATAGTAATATGTCCCTGTACCCAGGCTTGAATACTTCATTTGCTGGGGTTAGTATTCTATATCTATATGTCCCTGTACCCAGGCTTGAATACTTCATTTGCCGGGGTTAGTATTCTATAGCTATATGTCCCTGTACCCAGGCTTGAATACTTCATTTGCTGGGGTAAGTATTCTATAGTAATATATCCCTGTACCCAGGCTTGAATACTTCATTTGCTGGAGTTAGTATTCTATAGTTATATATCCCTGTACCCAGGCTTGAATACTTCATTTGCTGGAGTTAGTATTCTATATCTATATGTCCCTGTACCCAGGCTTGAATACTTCATTTGCTGGGGTTAGTATTCTATAGCTATATGTCCCTGTACCCAGGCTTGAATACTTCATTTGCTGGGGTTAGTATTCTATATCTATATGTCCCTGTACCCAGGCTTGAATACTTCATTTGCTGGGGTTAGTATTCTATAGTTATATATCCCTGTACCCAGGCTTGAATACTTCATTTGCTGGGGTTAGTATTCTATAGTAATATATCCCTGTACCCACACTTGAATACTTCATTTGCTGGGGTAAGTATTCTATAGTAATATATCCCTGTACCCAGGCTTGAATACTTCATTTGCTGGGGTAAGTATTCTATAGTAATATATCCCTGTACCCAGGCTTGAATACTTCATTTGCTGGGGTTAGTATTCTATATCTATATGTCCCTGTACCCAGGCTTGAATACTTCATTTGCTGGGGTTAGTATTCTATATCTATATGTCCCTGTACCCAGGCTTGAATACTTCATTTGCTGGGGTAAGTATTCTATAGTAATATGTCCCTGTACCCAGGCTTGAATACTTCATTTGCTGGACTTAGTATTCTATAGTAATAAATCCCTGTACCCAGGCTTGAATACTTCATTTGCTGGGGTTAGTATTCTATAGCTATATGTCCCTGTACCCAGGCTTGAATACTTCATTTGCTGGCGTTAGTATTCTATAGTTATATATCCCTGTACCCAGGCTTGAATACTTCATTTGCTGGTGTTAGTATTCTATATCTATATGTCCCTGTACCCAGGCTTGAATACTTCATTTGCTGGGGTAAGTATTCTATATCTATATGTCCCTGTACCCAGGCTTGAATACTTCATTTGCTGGAGTTAGTATTCTATAGTAATAAATCCCTGTACCCAGGCTTGAATACTTCATTTGCTGGGGTTAGTATTCTATATCTATATGTCCCTGTACCCAGGCTTGAATACTTCATTTGCTGGGGTTAGTATTCTATAGTTATATATCCCTGTACCCAGGCTTGAATACTTCATTTGCTGGGGTAAGTATTCTATAGTAATATATCCCTGTACCCACGCTTGAATACTTCATTTGCTGGGGTAAGTATTCTATAGTAATATATCCCTGTACCCAGGCTTGAATACTTCATTTGCTGGGGTAAGTATTCTATTGTAATATATCCCTGTACCCAGGCTTGAATACTTCATTTGCTGGGGTTAGTATTCTATATCTATATGTCCCTGTACCCAGGCTTGAATACTTCATTTGCTGGGGTAAGTATTCTATAGTTATATATCCCTGTACCCAGGCTTGAATACTTCATTTGCTGGGGTTAGTATTCTATAGCTATATGTCCCTGTACCCAGGCTTGAATACTTCATTTGCTGGAGTTAGTATTCTATATCTATATGTCCCTGTACCCAGGCTTGAATACTTCATTTGCTGGAGTTAGTATTCTATAGTAATAAATCCCTGTACCCAGGCTTGAATACTTCATTTGCTGGGGTTAGTATTCTATAGTTATATATCCCTGTACCCAGGCTTGAATACTTCATTTGCTGGAGTTAGTATTCTATATCTATATGTCCCTGTACCAGGCTTGAATACTTCATTTGCTGGAGTTAGTATTCTATAGTAATAAATCCCTGTACCCAGGCTTGAATACTTCATTTGCTGGGGTAAGTATTCTATAGTAATATGTCCCTGTACCCAGGCTTGAATACTTCATTTGCTGGAGTTAGTATTCTATAGTAATAAATCCCTGTACCCAGGCTTGAATACTTCATTTGCTGGGGTAAGTATTCTATAGTAATATATCCCTGTACCCAGGCTTGAATACTTCATTTGCTGGGGTAAGTATTCTATAGTAATATATCCCTGTACCCAGGCTTGAATACTTCATTTGCTGGGGTTAGTATTCTATAGTTATATATCCCTGTACCCAGGCTTGAATACTTCATTTGCTGGAGTTAGTATTCTATATCTATATGTCCCTGTACCCAGGCTTGAATACTTCATTTGCTGGGGTTAGTATTCTATATCTATATGTCCCTGTACCCAGGCTTGAATACTTCATTTGCTGGAGTTAGTATTCTATAGTAATAAATCCCTGTACCCAGGCTTGAATACTTCATTTGCTGGGGTAAGTATTCTATAGTAATATGTCCCTGTACCCAGGCTTGAATACTTCATTTGCTGGACTTAGTATTCTATAGTAATAAATCCCTGTACCCAGGCTTGAATACTTCATTTGCTGGGGTAAGTATTCTATAGTAATATGTCCCTGTACCCAGGCTTGAATACTTCATTTGCTGGGGTAAGTATTCTATAGTAATATATCCCTGTACCCAGGCTTGAATACTTCATTTGCTGGAGTTAGTATTCTATAGTAATAAATCCCTGTACCCAGGCTTGAATACTTCATTTGCTGGGGTAAGTATTCTATAGTAATATATCCCTGTACCCAGGCTTGATTACTTTATTTGCTGGGGTAAGTATTCTATAGTAATATGTCCCTGTACCAAAGCTTGAATACTTCATTTGCTGGAGTTAGTATTCTATAGTAATATATCCCTGTACCCAGGCTTGAATACTTCATTTGCTGGGGTAAGTATTCTATAGTAATATATCCCTGTACCCAGGCTTGAATACTTCATTTGCTGGGGTAAGTATTCTATAGTAATATGTCCCTGTACCAAAGCTTGAATACTTCATTTGCTGGGGTTAATATTCTATAGTAATATGTCCCTGTACCCAGGCTTGAATACTTCATTTGCTGGGGTTTGTATTCTATAGTAATCTGTCCCAACCCGGACTTCAATACTTCATTTGCTGGATGTAGTATAATGTACAGATGCTCTTGCCTGCTACCCAGGTGCCGGTGGCGCGAGTGTCAGCTACAGCAGAAGACTACGAGGCGGACAGGGAAGCTGAACGGCAGAGAGTGCAGGACATGTTGGAGGATGCAGAGACGTCCAGCAAACAGAAGAGCAGGCCAGGTACATGCCACAACACACTCATGCACATGTTTGTTTGTTTAACACCGCACTCAGCATTATACCAGCTATATGATGATGGTTTGGTTAATAATCAATCAACACAAACAAGTCTGATCACCTGAGTCGCCTCTTTCGACAAGTATGGGTTGCTGAAGACAGATTCTATTTCTGATCTTCATGCGAGCTTTAACTTGACATACATAGACTGGATACCAGATTTACCTGTGTAACTAGTAATTAGTTCTATGTGACAGATAGGCCAGCTGGTTGTATGCTCACACAAAAAGTCATTTCACAGTTCACCATTAGGGAAGCTTAGTACTGGTATTGAAAGGACAAAGATGCTCACAGATACTGGAAAGTCTTTCCCTTGTCACAAGGGGTTGACCTCCTCAGTGATGACGTGGATAGAGCATCAGCCGAGACAATTTAAGGACAATCGTGAGATGTTAAAAGATTGTACTTGTTAACCTGCCTGGCGTTCGGCTTTAGGGGAATAAAAATAGGATTGGTTGGCTCAGAGTTAAACTGAGGCATGCTGATTCAGTGGGCTAGCATTATGGAACCAGCATAAGTCAGGACTAGTACAAGCAGCCACACACACTCTTGCATGTCCGTCCGTCCTTCCGTCCAAGCTTTTGTACGGCCCATAACTTTTTAACCCTGCACCCTAGCTTCACCAAACTTGCTACACACATTAACCACAATGAGTACTTGTGCCTTTTGCTAGTTTGAGGATTCTGAACTTTTTAATTTTTGCCCTTTCCATGGACACATAAATTTTGGGTAGAGTTTTTGTACGATCCATGTTTTCAATATTATATATCCTAGCTTCAGCAAACTAGCTACATTAACCACTATGATTGTTTTTTATCTTTTATAAGATTCTGAAAGTTTTTGATGACTGGTTTTGTATAGCTAATATATTTTCCAAAATTGTTGCCACACATGTAGATCATCATAAGTATCTGTGCTTTGTGTTAGTTTGAATTTATGAACTCTTTACCATATCTGTTAAGGCTAGATGGAAATTATTAATTTTATTGATTTTCTTATATGATATTGTTCAATTTTTTATGTGTTTTTATATCAACAATTTTTGGTCCTTTTGATAATTCTTCTTATGTAACTCCTTAATCAAATTTTTATTCAAAGGTGTTCATGGTGATCTACTTCCTTGTAGTGAACACTGGTAACTTGGGAGATTGGGTGGGGGGGGTCAACTGTCACTGGAACTCAATCTTAGTTTTTAAAACATTGAAGTTAAAATCAGTTAGAAATATGTAATATTTCAATAATTAACAAACTATTTACTATTTGTTGTTGACCAGCGGGGATAACGGGGGTATGTGAGCTTTGCTCACTTCTTTCTTGTTTTGAATGCTACATTAAATCCCATTTTACTTCACAAAGGGCTGTTTTCTCATTTGGGCAACCACTATATTTGAAAATTGTGAATTGTGAAATAAGTGGAAACTTCATGTTAATAACATGCTTTTGTTGTTCCAGGTGCTGATGTGTTGAAATCTGCTGCCACTCCTTCAAGTACCAGCCAGACAGTGACCACTACCAGCACCACCTCATCTCAGCAGACAGGCATAAGCACCACTTCATCACTCCTGTCTCCCCCCTCTGAAACAAAGACTCTAACTTCAGTCAGCAAGACACCAACCTTATCTTCCATCTCTGCCACCAACCCTCTGTTGAACTCCAAGCCAACCTCCACCACTAATCCTCTCTTAAACACGAAACCGACCCCAACTACAAACCCTTTGTTGAGCACCAGACCCACAGCCACCACAACAGCCGCCCAGCTGGACCTAACCTTCAAGCCCATCTTTGGTACAGTTGCCACAGGATCATCAACAGCAAGCACCTCTACAACAGCGTCAGTGACAACCCCAGTGTCATCCACCACTATTTCAGGCTTCAACCCCATCTTCCCACAAGCAGCATCAACAGCTTTATCTACAGGAACATCTACAACAATGACTAACCTTGTTGTGCCGACTCCATCAACTAAAACAGACTCTGGCAGGACTGGTTTATCAGCAGCTCAGGCTATGTTCAACACGTTCAATTCACCTGCCAATCCCCCACCACCGTACCCAGGCACAACTCAAGTTGGGAATGCCCCTGTCAACTTCTCCAGTGCTCCAGCTAAGCCAAGCTCTCAAGTGATCGGCATCTTACCCCTGTCTACCAGTACACCCAAGCCTCCAGTACAGCCTGGGTTCTCTTTAACTGGACCCACTGCTCTGCAGTTTGGGCAGTCATCAGCTCCTGCAACAACGAGTGCAGCATCATCAGTCCAAACAGGATCTACTGGGCCACCGGCACCTACATTTTCCTTTGGTCAACAACCAGCAGCAACTACCACGAATGTTGGATTTGGAGGAAGTAGTTCTGTACCCGCGACCACAAAAGGCACCACAGCAGGACAGACAATTGGACTTTCAACTCCAGCTAAGAATTTGTTTGGAGCAACTACAGCAGCACCATCCACTGCATCGAGTATGCTAGGGTTTGGGCAGTCTGTCACAGGCTCTTCAGCAGCTAATCAGTTTGGGCAGATTACAGCTGTGTCCACAGCTTCTGGTGGGTTTCCGTCTACTGCATTTCAGATGGGATTGACGTCAACAACACAAGCGAAGACATCTGCAGGTCCTGGGTTGTTCAACTTCGGTGCGACTCCTGCAGCTGGGACAGCATCTTCCTTTGGCAACACCAGCAACACCGCGCTAGGGGTGGGAAGCACAACATCTTCAGTGTTTGGATCTGGAGGCAATTCCGCATCAGCCTTTGGAACGGGAACAAGTGCAACATCGGCCTTTGGTTCAGGAACCAATGCAACATCACCCTTTGGAACGGGTACTAGTGCAACACCTGCCTTTGGAACAGGAACAACTGCAACATCAGCCTTCGGTTCAGGAACTAATGCAGCGTCGGCATTTGGGTCAGGAACTGGTGCAACATCGGCCTTTGGTTTAGGAACTAGTGGTACAGCAGCCTTTGGTTCTGGAAACAGTTCTGCACCAGGTTTTGGCACTGGATCTGCTCCAGCCTTTGGGTCTGCAACGGGAACAGCTGCTTCTGCGTTTGGGACAAGCTCTGGGAGTGCTGCATTTGGCTCGAGCACTGGGCCATCTGCACCAGGGTTTGGAGCTGGTGCAAGCACAACAAAACAGAGCAGTACAGGGTCAAGTACATTCACATTTGGTAACACTTCCACTCCTTCACAACCAGCTTTCGGGTCCAGTCAGACAGCCTCTACATCTTCAGTGTTCGGGGCACCTGGTGGGAGTCAGGACCAGAAACAGACAAGTGTGTTTGGTGCATCCACAACTCAAGCAGGGTTCAATTTTGGATCAACATCGAGTGCGTTTTCCTCAGGTTCTCAGCCTGGTTTTGGACAGTCATCGTCAGGGTTCGGAGGCACAACTACTCCCAGTAAAAGTAACACTCCAGGCACATTTCAGTTTGGACAGACAAGTCAGCCAACTACAGGGGAAAACAAGGGATTTAACTTCAATGCATCCTTCACAGGGACTCCACAAGTAAACTTTGGTAAGTTACTCTTTCATGATCTTTAATCAAATATACTGTATATGACTGTATATAAGCAGATCTAAAAGATAAGCCGAGGTGTTTACGTGGTCCTTGAAATCTGTATCAAAATGTTATGTGCGGTAGATAAGCCGGACCTCCAACCTAAAACTACACCTCGTTATGATCTGTCAACAGAAATAGAATGTCAACAAATCCGTATTGAATTTAAGTTAATGGTGTTGTTACCCCATCGGTAATAAAAAATGTTCATTGTATATCTGGACTCATGTTTGAAATCTACGTAATCAAAATTTCATTCAACAATGTTTACATAAATTTCGTTGAAATTGCGTGTTCCTACGATACATACAACTTCAGTTTGCCCCATTCCATACTGTGACAACACGACTTTTTACATATGCAGCAACCACGATCATATTACCGCTATTGACACCTTGAAACAAACCTTAGTTGACAGAATGGATACATATATCATGTGTATAACTGCAATACATTGACTTGTTATAAGTATTATTTGTTGTAGTTTGATGATTAAATGTCAACATACTGTTTTTGTGATGGAAATCATGGAAATAGCAAGTTTGCGCAAAACCTCAACATTAATTTGTCAAATTGTTCCATGCAAAAATGTATCCCACAATACATCAAAGTGCTACCGCATAACCCTGGTTATAGTTATAATTATTTTGAAGATATATAGTAAAACCTGTAATTAAAATAACAAGATTTTATTTTTGTCTGATCATTGCATAAAAATTCTTTTCTGATATATCATTGGGTATGTTTTAACGTAATCACCAGTAGACATGGTAAATGTAGATTGAGAGAAAACGTTTGTACAGCTGATTGCTATTTCTGGCTAAGTTTACAAGACAATACAAACACTATCACTGCATATAAAACAATGCCTAGCATAACAAGAAATACAATCCAAATTGTAAATCACCATGTCTTATAGCGTTGTTCATTCACCTGAAGTGATAAGACTCAAAAATTTGGTTTATCTACGTCACATAGGTAAATATTCTTTACATTAATCATGTTAATATTACCCAAATTGTGACTTTTTGGCATTTTCTTTCACGGGTACATTGTAAAGGATTTAGGTAACCAATAATACTCAAGGTAAAACTGACATGAGTGTCAATATTGTTTTACACAACAGTGTGTAGTTTTGTTATCAGTCGGACATAGTCATGTTAGTGGCTGTAAACATTTTAGTGCCTCACAAGATGATGATGATGATCCAGGTTAGAATAGGTCTTCAGCAACCTATGCTTGCCGTAAAAGGCGACAAACATGATCGGGGGTAGTCAGGTCTGCTGACTTGGTTGATGTATGTCACTGTATCCCAAATGCATAGATCGATGCTCATAATGACAATCACTGGATTGTCTGGTCCAAACTGTCAAATAGCTGGAATATTGCTGAGTTCAGCGTTAACCACCCCCTCTCTCTCTCTCTCCCCCCCCCCCCCCCCCCCACAAATCTCATTCATGTGTCTTGATTCAGTGTTGCCAGGTGTGTGATAACTCACAATATGACTTCGCTTTTGCAGGAACCCCCTCAACTCCCAACACTTCTTTTGCCTCTCCATCCAACATGTTCAGTGTGTCAGGCGCAGCGGGGGTGCCTCCCAAGCCGCGGGTCGCTGCTCGCGGACGCAGGAGAGGTGCCAGGAGGTGAGAGCGACACCCAGCAGCCAACTCAACAAACATGTGAGGGACAGGACCATGTCTCTCTACCACTCAACATTTCCAGCTGACTTGGTGGTGACTTCAACTCTTCTGCTGTTAACAAAGACTGAGTTTGTGAGGAATCAGTTTGTCAGTTCAGGATATCTACAACATGACTTGGGTCTCCTCAAGATGCAGTGTTACAAAAGATGATGATGTAATGGTAACAGTTTTGCAATATATGACTGAAGCCAGTGAGGAATCAGCATGTAAGTTGGAGCCAAACCCTCAGAAAAGAGGTGTTCTACTCTTTGATGCATATGATACACATGCATATTAATATCAGGGGAACTGAGCAGGATATTCTACTCCTTCCTCATCACTAAGATGTGCATGATACACATGCATGTTGTGAGTCGGGGTAATTCAGCGAGATGTGTTGCATATTTTCTCGTAGCAGTAGCAGGGATACAGAAGGTTGTCTTACAAAACGTTAATGGGCCATAATGCAAGTTTTTACAATACAAACAAAATAACCAACACATAGGACAACCGAACCTGTTCAATGAAACTGCAGGTAGAACTTGTGGCAGGTCCTCGATCACAACAAATACATATTGGATGTTGAATGAAGCATGTGTAACCATGGTAACAGTGGCTGCAGTGGCTTACAGTGAAAAGAGTAAACAACTGCTGCTTCCTTCAGCACTTTGCCCAGTCATCTATCCTGGGTATTTCTGTTATCTGGTTGTGCTTCTTGTTAGGAATAAACTGGGATGTAACTAAAGCTGAAACATTTGCTTGTCTGAACAGTGATGACATGAGGACACCCGCTAAAAACCTGAAATTCTTCTACCCCTATGGATACCTTTGACACCAGACAAAATGACTCAGGCTAGCGGGACAGTTGCATCCCTGACGAACGATGCATAGCCTGATCTGACATGCCACCCCATTTCATTTTTGAGGTATTTCAATGAAGACTTGATTTTATTCTCTAAAATGTTTGTTTAAAAGGTTTACTTGGATTATCGGTTAGTCTACCTCAAGGTTTTGAAAGACTGTGCATTTATTTTCCATACTTTACCAAAGTTATCAATCATTGATTAGGAAGCATGGTAATAAAGTTACAATATCATCTGATTAATGTGGTCATGAGTAGCTTTTCATTTTCTGTGGTATAATTGTTTGCCAACAAAGAGATGAAAGGGGGCATAATATTAAAACTGTTGTTTCTTCCTTCATAGCACCAGATTTATTTTACTTCTCACAATACTCCAGCATCAGAACACATTCAGATACCAGGACTGCTGGAAGTGGTGATATTGTTCTAATTAAGTTTGACACTGTCTATTTTACAAAAGGAATGTTTTTTCCTTTTTCACCTATCACATGATGGATATTGTATGCTGGATATACTGAAGTAGTGTCATTATTTCTGTAAGGAGTTGTTTCATCAACAGAGAACTAAAAAAAATGTATCTGTATTACGTATTGTATAATATTATGTTACTTAGTTTGAGTTCAGAGAATATTTATAAGGTTTATTTGTCACAAAGTATGAATCATGTTGAATAATAAATTCAATAAATAATAAAGTCTTCAAATTCAGTATCTTGACAATACAATGAATCAGATTCTTGTGAATGTCTCAAAAACTGAATTGCCTTGTCTCTGTGCATTAAAGGGTTGGGTACACGTGCATTATACCGGATACCGGATACATATTGGTTGGATCCCTTATCAGGGATATATTGCTTATAAAGCAACATGAAAAAAATAGGGTGATATAGCCACAAAATTGAATATGAAAGCAATTACTTAAAATCAACATGGAAATACTAAGGGCATGCAGCAACCTCATCAGTTAAACCATCAAGATTGGTAATGTTTATTGACTTTGGTAGTTCATTAGTTAAGTAATTGTTACAGCAAGCCCACCAAACCCCATGTTTTAGTGAGACTGCTGAAGGTGGCAGGTGAAATATTTAGAAACCATCACAAGGGAAGAAGCTTGTGGACATCCCTAACCAAAATGGTATACTGCAATCCAGCCTTGTAGTGGTGCATTGGTCTGCTTCATCTCAACCAGGCCCATCATGTTCTCAGACGACAAGAAGCAGTCGGTTCACCAGTAGTCTGTATTCACCATTCATTTAATCAATTATGATATATTCATCCCACTGACTCCACTACACTTTGCCTGACGTCAAGATGCTACAAAATGTGCTACAAACGAAGAAAATTACTATGTGTGTTTACTTCCCACAAACAGTTTTTGCATCATGTGAATCACATCCATCAACGATTTATAAATACAGATAACCTGAAAGGTTTTTTAAAATCAAAAGGCCTCCCTCCATTTTTACAATTTGAATGAAAATCAGATAATTTATTCATTGTGGCCTTTAATCTTTCAGAATGTTTGTAATATGTTCAGTTGAATATTGTACCATGTTTTGTTATTTTATGTGAATACTTGTAATTTGTTTCCTTGTGATGTCTGTTCCAGTGTATATAAAACTAGATCGTCACAGATCATGACAGAACATATCACTAGAGTTACATACTCGCATAAACACTCATATTCCAGTGGGAAATGAGAAAAAATCTGTTTATTCAGTGTTGACAAATCAAATAAATCTTTATTTATTCCTGAACGTTTAGCATGTTAAGATTGTTGTACGTCACTGTACATACTGGGAATGTAAGTGTATGTGAGTATGTTGCTCTTTCTGTCAACATGCATATATAATTGTAATATATGACCTTCACCTTGGTATCTGTGGATGTGGCATTGTAATAATCTGTTCGCCATTTCTAATGTGACCTTCACCTTGGTATCAGTTTGTGGGTATGGACTAAGGACACTGTTTTGCCACTTCCAATACCAGCTGTAACCTTGCCCTTCAACACAGCAGATGTGACCCAGGTTATTCTGTATTAAGGGGCATTCAGATGTGTTGTTCTGGTGTCCTTTTGGTAAAACTAATGTTAAGTTTTGTATTTGTCTTTCCATTTCAGCCTACCATGAATATTCAAATGGATACCCAAAACAGGTTTTGAATATTCTCTTTGTGGAAATATGTCTTCTGGAAATATCATTCGATCATGTCCATTGTCACAGTAAAGTTTGATAGTCCAGTGAAACCTTGATAATCTGTCCCAGTAAAGATCCAGGATGGATTTGTCATTCATCAATCTGTGGTGTCGTGTAATTAACGGATGTAATTAACGGATCGGGTGGTCAGACTCACTAATTTAGTTGCTGCATGTCACCATATCCCAACAACATAGATTGCTGCTCATGACATCAGTCACTGGATTGGCTGGCTCACACTCGATTATTTACAGACTGTTGTCATAAAGTTTGAATGCAGCATTAAAAAACTTGATAATCTGGACCCTGTTAATCCAAACGCCCAACTTTCGTGACAATTATTTTTGAGAATGCCCATGTGAATCTAAAGAGTTATTACAGTATATTCATTAATCCTGAAATCTGCCAACCCGATGAACTTACCCGAAACAATGTCATCTGGATTATCGAGGTTTCACTGAAACTGTACTAGTTGAATGTTGCCCTGATGGATGTAGGTTCCTATTTTACAGAAAAGTTAGTCGACCCTAAATTTTTCCCAAACACAAACTTAAAAAAATCTGGAAAACTAATTTGGTCTGGATGAAGGGTGTTTGAAACTGTTAACAACACTTATTTCTACACTTTTTAAACGTGTTTTCGTATGTAGTGCTAATTTACAATACAGGATATGTGTCAACTTTTTTCTAAACAAAATTCATTGATTGATTGTTGAGATCGACATCTGTTATATGTAGTGCTGTGTCCTGCTGGTTCCAGTTAAATGTTTATAGAAGTGTTTCTGCGCCAGATGTCAGTACTGCCACTGCACACACTGGTTACTGTACTTAGTAGAAGTGGTTGCAGAGTAGTAAGTGCTGCTCAAACTCAGGTAGTATCAAAGTGCTATATTTAACTTAATATAATAATATAACTTAATGGGTGTTTTTAATATTACGCCAATGGATTTATGAGTGGAATCTAAAGTTTAAAATTACTAATGGAATTATTATTATTTGTTTATTGAGTGGCACAATGTTGTGTTCTTTTAGTTCCGACATTTTTACAACTCCTGAGACTGAGATCATTTACTTTCCTGCTGTCATTGACATGGGAGTTTGTGACTGGGAATGAACACTTATGCTTGGTGTACTTTGATCAGCTGATTTGGGAGATGAGTACTGGGATAAACTTTGCTGATGTGGAAGTGAGTGACTGGACTGAAGAAAGACATGTTGTATTGTATATGTGAAAATAAGTATGATAAGGGGGTAGAGATACTGAGGTACACATTATTGGTACATCTTCTACACCTGAAACAGTTCATGTAACTTAAAGCAGAACAATCATGTTTAATTAATATTTCTGAAAAAATAATATTTAAGTTTAACTGTTTTGAAATGTGTTACCTTTTTAACTTCATTTAGAACTCATGTAGGGTTTTAGCTCTGGGGGAGGGGGAATGGAGTGGATGTTCAGCGAAGCGCCAATAAAATATCAGATTTACTCGCTGCAGCAGGACGTTTACTTGCCTGGAGCCCGTCTGTAACCTGTATGTATCCAATCATGTTATCCTTTGTATCGTCTGCTCATTGGGTGTAAGATGATCAGTACAGAATTGTGTGGAAATATGAAGATGTGTGATTATTTCTGTGAAAGTGAAAATACAAATTTATGTTTCAGATATTTATTTTGGCACTTGTGTTTTCGAGAAAAATGCTCATTCATGACGATCTAAATTTGTAATAAATTCATACAAGTGATTTTTGTGTTGTTTTGTTTAGTCTGGACCAAGTGGATTCGTTTTTAGAAGTTTACAAGTTCCCCAGATCGATACTCGTGATGTCAATCACTGGGTTGTCTGGTCTAAACGCGACTATTTACAGACAGCCGTCATTTTGCTGGAATATTGCCGATTACGACGTCAAACAACAACGAAAACAATCATATACGCTCAGTGCTTTTGATGCCAATTTAAGGTTTACGTCCGACTTCACTGTTCATCAATACATTTCCAAGTCGTTTGCAACACATTTGTGTTCGTTAGAGATTAGCTGTGTTTATATTTGGGTTTATCAAGAATAAAAGAATAAATGCATGTTCCGTTTAAGGAACTTATCCTCTTGTCCTCGAGTGTATTATATATCCATTCTATTATTATATATATATACCCAGAACCCATTCGTTGTATTAAGTTAGTTACCAAGAACATTTGTTTTTGTCCACATGCTCATATTGAAATACGGAAACAGAACTCGATTATCTTATGACATGTCTTGCAACTGTTCAATGGCAAAACCTTTTTGACTACTATTATTACTGCTTCCTCCGCTTCTTCGCATCATATGACCCAGTACTTTCGACCATCTGGAGGAGGTGAAATTGGGTTTAACGTCGCGTTCCAGAATATTGCACTTACATAGCGAAGTGCATGCACGCGCCTGTAAGTGGCTGCTTGTATTGGTCAGGACCAATAAGGTCGATTTTATAGTGCGAGCCCACTGAGATTTCATGCCGCAATTTAACATGAATACCCAACTCAGACACAGAATACTGACTCCGAGCCGACAAGTCCTTGTTTTAGCCCCTTAATGCCGAGCATCAGGCAGGGTAACAACAAGTACCATCTTTTAACGTCTTTTAGTATGACGCGGCCGGGGATCGAACCCCCGACCTTCCGCTCTCCGGACGGACGCTCTACCACTAGACCACGGAGACGGTCCCATCTAGAAGAACCACATGATTCTTTCATATTACAAACGTTAATTGATTAACTGTTTTAGGCATTGCAGATTAACTACAGTAATATGAAATAATCGGGTGTCCCTTAACGTCTGTTGAGTAGCATATCAAAATACATCAGGGCGCTGGTAAGCATTTCCCCGGTGTGTTAATATGGGATGGGAACTGTTCAGCCAAGCTGTGAAATATCACAATAAAGACAAACTCCAGGGTATATTTTCTAAAGATAAATAATTTAATTGATTATTTATACAAGACAATGCGTCCCAGCACGGGTTACAATGGTGTGAGGGACGAACTTGCTACACAACACAATATTTACAATAATCATAACACGATCCTTGATAGAATATTATCGCTCTCCAGGGTGGCACCAAGTTGATAGACTCTGTAAAAGAGTGACACTTAGCGGATGGATCATATTCATATTCATATCTATTGAATAGTAAAATCAAGCAAAACAAAATTTGAGGAAAATACTGGTGCACTTCGGACCAGTTGAGCTATTGATTAATAACAATATATGTTGATGTAAACACGCATTGTAGACTTGTTTTATCGCGAGAAAAAGAAACGGATCGTGCATTACCAAATTATATTACCCATAAGGTTCAAATGATGTTAAAATGCACACACATATCGGAAAGTTACTGTTATTCTCAATGGTGATTGGCCAGATGAAGCCATATAACGTCACAGTGCCTTATGTTGAGAAAAGTGCGTCTCCCACAGCTGTCGAAGACTTCTGCACTGATTGCGGTGACATATATTTTATGGATTGTATTTTGAGTAAAACGCATTTCAAATTTAAAAACCTAATTTATATGTATTACACAAATTAGGGAGCAAACATGTTCTTCTTCAGACCAGCGGTTGCATAACTTCGGCGATATTCTTTTCAAAGCTAAATATAAACATGTACAGGACGATGTTCATGGAACACTGCATACAGTAGCCTGATTGTTTTACACCTGATAGGACAATATAGACCTACAACTAAAGCTATATTGCCGAACTAGTGTGTGAATACACGAGTTATCATTTCTCGAGTACCGGGTAAGTGTTTCAGCCTTGTGGCACAGTGTTATCTAACGGAATAACATTGTAGCAAACTGTTACCGAACATAACAACATTGTAGCAAACTGTTTCCTAACGGAATAGCATTGCAGCAAATTGTTACCTAACATGATAACATTGGAGCAAACAGTTACCTAACATAATAACATTGTAGAAAACTGTTTCCTAACGGAATAGCATTGCAGCAAACTGTTTCCTAACGGAATAACATTGTCGCAAACTGTTTCAAAACTGATTAACGTTGTAACAAACATATAAGTTGGTGTATATCTCTAGTTCTGTCATGGCGACAACAGATGTAGCACCTGCTTGAAGTTGGCTCTGCTTGAAACTCTGGCGTAGCTGATCAAAGAAAAAAAATTTAAAAACAATGTATCATGTATTGATGTGTAACACATGTGGCACGACCTTCTATTTCATTGTCAATAATGGCTCTGCGTCGATTAATCTCAACAATTCAGGAAATGAAACGTAATTATAAAACCAAATTGCAAGCTGAAACGTAAAAGAACAGAAATGATTCATGAACTTTCTGTGTGATAACAAATAACTCCAAACCACGAATATCAGAGCTATATTCACGCAATGTGATATTATTGGGTCAGCTGTGACAGTGGAAGCGTGAAACCTACGTTTTGCCTGAGATGGTGGGTGACGAAATACGGTTGTCTTTCCATTTATTCGAAATAAGTAAAGGGATTAAAATACCATAGTCCACGCATGCTTTAGTACTATAATCATGAGAACACGTAAATATCAGTGATGGAGATAGATATCTCACAATGTTGTTACGTCATAATACACCTTATGTCATAATACTATGTAAATACGTCATAATACAATGACCATACGTCATAATCTATTGTGATGTCGTAAAATCATGGTGATACGTCATTATACCATCGTGTTAGGCCATAATGCCATGGTGATGCCTCATTCGACCAAGGTGACACATCACAATAACATAGAGACGCGTCTTAACACAATGGTGATACGTCATATATGATATAGACCAGACAGACCGGGAAATGTTTTGTGAATAAGTGCTGAATTCAAATGAGCATATGTAAATCGTATTTATAACAAAATGGCGCCCCTAAGAGTATTCCTTTAAGATATTAGATCCCAATTCCAACGAATATTTGTTGACAGGCCGCAATAAATCTCTTTGAGAAAGCACTTGAGAATTCCTTACTTTTTTTGTGTGAATGTTCCTTTTCTCAAACCAAACACAACAAAAAAATCGCTGTCACTCTTGACACAATGTCCATCAAACTAATAATCAATTGGTGATGACCTTTCGAACATCTCCGTGCGTCTGTCCGTAAAACGTTATATAAAAACAAGTAATGGGTTCGAGTCCCCGCACAGCACCCGTGTTACTTTGGTGATACAGGTTCAATATGTACCACATATAACTTTAATAGAAACTATACTTCAATAATTCAATGTTTGTATTCACCAGAAGATTCATTCACACTCCCAACTATAACTTCATCCCTGGACAGACTAATCCATAACCCACACCTTGTTCCGTCATAGTGTCTAACGTTTTGTATACCGTATTTTCTCTAAAAAGAGTTCTGGAGAATTCCAGTATAGAAGCTGAGTCTCGTCTCTGATTTCTTTCGAGAAGGGAAGACTAAGTTTGGTAATGGGGGAGAAACAAGCGCGGATGCAGCCTTTTTTTCTTTAAATTTCAGCTCTCATGTCCAGACCTTACCCCTTGACACATTTCTGAATATAGGAAATTCGGTATCTATCCTTATTTCATGACACAGAATATACCTGCTACACCCGATGTTTGGATCAAACCTAGCTCTTACTATTCTACTATCTCGTACATCGGCGGTCTGTCTAAACATGGCTACACATATCTACATGTCGGGAGTTACACAAGGTCACATGCTCTCTCATGGGCGCCATGTTTGTATCTTGGTGGCGCTGATAAAACAGACGATTGGCTTCCTATGGTCGGGTGAGACACCTTCCAGGATCAACGAGGGATTTCTTGCTTCTGTGATAACAATTCAATAATGACGAACACAATTATATGCCAGCGGTCGAAACTCCTCATTTGAATCGCTTTACTGAAGCAACTGTGACTTCTTGAATATGAGTACTAGTTCAAAGTCATATCTACGTCAGAACTTATCGCTTAGACGACTACTACACAGGTAACTGGCATTAACTTAGACATAAAAATCTCTCATTTACCTGCATTTCCAAACACAACCCTGAATCTAGATACACGTCGTTACTAATGCACCATATACTTATCATTCACTCGCCACTGAGGTTTTGATTGTTTTAGAAGCGTGTGTTCAGCAGCACTCATGAATAACCGTAACTATACACTACTCAAGTTTTGATAGGGGTGTTCCCATTGTGTCATGAGCGTTACTTTAACGCCGCTTTGAACAGTATTTCAGTAGCATCACGGCGTGTCAGCTTGAGGTGGGAGAAAGCTCAAAATAATGCAAGTCTTTGACGTTTTTCACTTTGGTGATTCCCCCGAGCACGGGAATGGTGCTGACAAACCGAGAAATATCATCAAGGTAAATCTGGGATTCGAACCCGCTACCATAGGTTTCTGTTGTCAAAGGGACGTTACTCTGCACAGCGAATTGCGACGCCTTTGACGATCGGCCCACCCGCTCCCCTAATTATTTCATGACACACTGAACGTATAACTGATAATTTGGAAGTTATTTGGACAGGAAGGCTTCGGTACCTCAGTTACCCTGTCTGAAGTTGAGTAGTACATAACATAACTATATCAGAAGAACGCAGCGTCCTGTTCAGTCTCAGGCGTTTCCCCATTAACTGCGTGACTAGAGACGGTGGATGACACGAACCCATTGACTTGTGGTTTGCTAACATCCGACTGACTGTTTGAAGTGGACACCTCGGAAAAATCAGAGTCGAAAGACATATCAAAATCCTGTAAGTCATCCTCGTTCTCGGGCCAGGGCCCTAGACTCTGAATACCAGGTTTGGGAGACGGCACGTCAGGGCTTGACCAGGCGCCATCTTTACCGTCGAAATAATAAGTCTGATCGTCTGGTCCAGTTTGTCCATTGGCTTCAGAAAACGTGAACCTCTTTCTGGCACCGGTCTGTTCTGGGGCATGCTCCGAGTAGAAGGAATCATTGTGGTCGATATGTTCTACTGGTTTTAAATGCTCTTGGTTACCGTGGTTATCACGGTCACTATTATTATTATACACGTGATGGTCCACACTATTCGCGTTATAGTGAGGAGAGGCCGGGGGGCCATCCTCGGAATAACCAAACGTCCTGAAAGGTGTCAGTCCGTTGACGTTCTCTGTTGTCGGGTTGTTATAGAAGCGGCCGAAGCTTGTTAAGGGGCCTTTATAATTCTTCTCGTACTGCTCTAACTCCTCCTCGGAACATTCTTCGGCTATAGGTTCAGAGACGCCGTTGAGCGGTATGGTGTCAGACCGGCTGTCATCGAGTCCAGGACGATCTGAGATAGAGCTTGCTCTGGAGGACGGCCCAGACGAGACAACGGCTTGCGTCTTGAACACAGTGCCTGCAACGGCGTCAGCCTCCGCGCCACCTTCACTAACGGTCTCTTCAGGTTCCTCTCTAATGGATTCGAAACACAGCCCTAATCCCCCTGGTCCATAGCCCGCGGCATAGTTTAAAGCTAGAGCTTCTTCGAAACCTTTGTCAATGTCTGTCCCAAACTGTACAGTATTGGGGTTACCAGAAGCGTCCGGATAAGCTGTGTTTAGTGACTCACCAGACCTGGGTGAGAGATCATCCTCGTCCATCCAGGGCGGACGTCTCTCCTCGCGGTATGGCTCCAGAGTTATCGAATGATCACTTCCGGGAGTACCTGGCTCTTCGCAATGCTCCACCACACCAACAGGCACTACATCAACATCGACGTGGCCGGAAACATGATGCTCCGGGTCTGTAGTACTCTCTTTGGTCAACTCCTCCAAACCAACACAGTCTGAAGTAACTCCGCTTAACATTTCCTGAAATGCATCGTTCATGTCCATGGACATGCTAGTGTCGGCCACGGCGGTGTGTTGGGTGTCGAGGATGTTGTCGATGTCATCGTCACCGTAGGTGTAACTGGCGCCTTCACTTTCACTCTCCTGGTGGCGAATACGGGGCATATTGTCTGTCAGGCTGTCATGGTGATAGTCACTTGACATGTAATAAAGACTTACATCACTTCCGGTTTTCCGCTTCTCACGCGGCTCACCGCGTTTGGGCGAAGCCAGTTTATTTTCACACGGAACCTCGTCTCCGTCAAAAGCTTCATTTACAAATATGGCAGGAAGATGCTTGCGTCTCATCTGTTCCTTCCACTCCACACGGGAGGAACTTGACGCTGTCCGCCTCAAGTCGTCTCCCCTTACCGGGGTTGACAGGAGGGACTTGGACGGGCTGGCGGGACTTGACTCCCTCATACTGTTCCTCCCACTATCACTCTGCCGTGACGTCACATCGTGGTTACCGCCGTGTTTAGCGCTGTGATTTGTCATAATAATCATCCCGTCATCTAAATCTGTTGTCCTGATTTCCAACATGCCGCCATTTCTGTTATCACCATGCACGTGGTTTACCGCCCCTTGTATGACGTTGCCATTAGCCCTGAGGGCTTGTCCGTTGGCGACGTGGTTGGAGTTGCCTCTGTCGGTGACGACTGCTGTCTGTCTGCCCGGGGCTCTGGACGCCACGCGGACGGTCTGACCGTCCACGTCCCGTACCTTCCTTGTGTAAGACTGTAGCGTGCAGGCAGAAGGATCTGGAAGTATAACAATGACGCTTATTTTAGCTCGGTACTGTATTCTCGTATTTGACTGTTCACTGAGTAACCGTCACATGTAAATCCAACAACACATGTAATTATATTTATAAATACGTTCTTATATTTGAGAATATGAAGTATGAACATCAGAGAACTTAAGAGATTAACTGACAACCCAATCAAACACAGATCTTAACGGAAAAAAATAGTGTGATATTTTGTCGAATACATCTTGTTACATTCGTGTTAAAATGTAGAAATAGACAAACATATACGAGATGTGAGTAATAGAGACAGATGCATATTACATATTATACAGAACGTTATATAAACAACAGAGGTAATATTTCAATGAGTAACATAGAACCATCCTGTGTAATAAAAAGCTCTGTGCCAGAGGTGCATTTGAACTTAACTGTTTCAGAAATATCCTTGAGAGACCAAGAACAAATAATAAATTATATGTAATTAAACAATTTAAGATAAAATCAATTATTACTAAAGTACACATTTTAGTATTTTGATGAAAGATCAGTGATAGACGACACAAGCAGAGAAGGTTCTTGCAACACATGATATGAACAAGATGGCCGCCCTGAGGACACTCGCCTAAAACACGGCATCCAATAATGCATCAGTCTGTTTCATTACATAAACACTAAACTTTCGATTCCATACAATGAACTTCTTTAAGTGGCATTTAGAAGTTGGTGTGATGAAGTAAGACAAGTTCTATGGATGAACAACTTCTTTATTACAATTAGTGCGACGTTTCGGTGTAGACCCATCACTTTAGCATCACTTGCTTGATAAAGGTGTTAGGATCTACACCGAAACGTCGCACTAATTGTAATAAAGAAGTTGTTCATCCATAGAACTTGTCTTACTTCTCCATACAATGAACATGTTTCAAACGAAATTAATATGGCATGTATTTTGTGGTTATTGTTGAGAAATTCGAACAGTTAACAAGATGGCATCCACACACGCAAGCAGACGCACCTGGGACACATGCACGTGGCACATGCAAATGTGCACGTGACTTAAGAAAACAATTACCTGAAGGCCTGGTTATGTGTCCAGCGACCGCACATTTACCCAAATACTTTTTTCATCGCTTTCATAAGCTTAACGCCGCACTCAGCGTCTGTTCCAGCTAAATGAAGGCGACCTGTAATTAACTGTGTCTGGATCAGACAACCCAGTGGTTGATATTATGAGAAACGATCCACGCCGTCGGGGTACGTTGACAGGCATTGAACCAAGTCTCAGCGTCTGGCCATTTGGTCGCCTCTTAAGACCAGCAAAGGTTTCTGGGGACAACATCATACCGGAATCAGTACTCCAGTCAGATTCAGTATTCCGTGTGTGAGTTGGGTATCCATGTTGAACTGCGGCATGTTCGAACGCACGGACACACAAACGCAAGAACGCACGAACACACATACGCAAGAACGCACGCACACACGCACGCACACAATATATATACGAAGTAAACTTGAACGCGAAGTTAACCCCCTGGATGCCAGAGGGACATGTATGTCACAGTTTTGACAATTTCCTTTTCTGTGACATTATCTACTGTCTTTTTAGGCAAAGCAAAATTATTGAAAATTACCTCTCCAAAATAAGGCACATCGTAAAACATTACTAAATCACCATTCACGGCGTTATTTACAGTATCGTTTGAAATCGAATGTAGGTCCTCGCACAATGTTCACTTTTAAGATCTTATGAAAATGTGCGCCAGAAAAACAACGCGGCATCCTGCGGATTAACCCACATTTGACGTCACCTCACTTTTGTCAAATTCACGAAAAGGGCTTTGGTGCTGCCAGCCCCCGAATCATGATTAGAGGGACCCTTGGAGAGGAACCCACAAGAGCTACGACTGTAATGTCTGTATATCATGCTTATAAAGTAATTATACTAAACTTACATCAAACTAAAGTCCGTACATCAAACTAAACTGAAGACTTCAAACTGCGTACATATATTGTATATATACCACACACTATTATGTACATCAACTCAAAGAAGCTGCAGTTTGTGTGCTGGATTCATCAGTTTGATACAGGAATAACAGCGAAAGAGATTTATCAAATTACGTTCTGTGATCTTCAGTTTCACATCAGTAGCGGTTATATTACATCGTTGAAAGCGAATCAGATTCAGTCAACGATATCTTTCAACAATTCACTGTTTCTTTCCTAAATTTATCTCCTTTTATCGATACATATAAGTCATTATATATGGGTGTCACAAGAGGTGAAGAAGTGAAATTGGGTTGAGTCTGAACATAGAGAGAGAGGATGTTTGTATTAATCTGGACTAATGCCTGTTTCATAGTGCTCGCCCACTGAGATACCATGCAGCAGTTTAACATGGATACCCAGCTCAGACATAGGTAACTGACGTCGAGCGACTGGTTCTTGTTTTATCCCATTAATGCCGAGCGCCAGGCAGGGAAACAACAAGTATCATCTACCGTCTTTTGGTATGGCGCATCCGGGAATAGAACCACCGACCTTCCGCTTCCCGGGGAGACGTTCTTTCCACTCGACCACGGATGAGGTTTTCATTCAACATCTTTAGGAACATTACATGACCTTGTCTGTTGTTTAACGCCGCGCTCAGCAATATTCAAGCTAAATGACGTCGGCCTGTAAATAATCGATTTTGGACCAGATAATCCAGTTGTTGATGTTATGAGCAACGATCCACCAAGTCATCGAACCCCACCACCCCTTCCATTAAGTCGCCTCTTAGTGGAGGTGGTATAGGAATCCCCTCGGGGATACACAACAAGTGACAAGAGACATTTGGCAGTGAAGTGACATTCTGAGGTGCGATGGTCCTGTGCTTGAACATGTAGAAGTGACCAGGTCGAACGAAGACTGAGACACAATCGTGACGTAACTGTGACAGAAGTAATGTGTCGGATATTGGTTTCCTCGTTAACAGACAAAATAAGGATACGAATGGAATCTTGTGATGATAATGTTTCGTGTTTTATCTCCAAGAAAAATAATAAAGTGAAGACTAAAGTGAAGAGAAACTACACCAACTTCGTGTCTGAATATTTGAATTTACCGGGCGACTCACTTGGTCTCCATATTCCTCGTCTCTGATTGGTCGGTTCCGGCCACAAGGTGTGCCGGAAGTTGACCATTTGCGCTGCAGGGGTTATCACAGGCAGGTCAAAGTTCACATACAGAAGCAACGTCCAGTCTATTCACTAATACATGATACTCCTACAGATCCGTATACATTAACGATGATCCAGAATATTTGGAAACTATTTACTACTTAATCTATGAATCTGTTAGTCAGCTACAGAGAACTTGATAGATTTGTATAGAGTGAAAATTAGTTCCTCTGCTAACTAATATACTCTCTATCAGTATAAGATTACGAAAGCTTCACTGATCTACGAATTGTAATGTTTACAAACAATAGGATTAAAATTCATTTAATGAAATGTTTTCAAAATATTAAATACAAATTATGTCGTCATTCCATTGTATTCTAGTTATACCACGACATGTCAGTTAAATGTGGGAGGAAATTGATGCAAGTCTTAGATCATTACCACTCTGGTGAAACCCACGAGCACGGGTATGGTGCTGACAAACCTAGAAACGTAAACTGGGCGAACCGTGATTCGAACCCACATCATAGGTTTCTGACGTGTCCAAGGAACGCAACTCTGCATTGAATTGCGGGACCTTAGGCGACTGGGCCACCCGCGCCCAACAATAAAGTTTCGAACTGAATTGAATAAAAACATCGTATACTCTTGATACGCTCCCTGAACATCCTAAGGTGAGTATTATTGGGTAATCGTGATGCTTTTTTCTAAAGATTTCAGGAGGTGGATTGCCTGTGACACGTTCCTAAAGATTTCAGCAAGTAGAAGCATTGTGTTATTTTCTTTTAAAGAGTTTAGGACTTGAGGCATGACGAGACTGTCACACTTACACATGTGCTTGATCTTTACTGAGTGTTTGAGACTGCTTTGAAGTCCACTCACTTGTCGATTTTATTTGACGGACAGACCTCAGGTCATCGAGTTCGTTGACTTTGCTAAATCAATATAAGCCGGATGAAATCCCGTAGTAATTATAGACACACGCCACCGTCAGTTAGCAATAAATACCCTCTTGGTCATTGGTAACGATTTATATTATTTTCTCTACAAATGTGTATAATAATGCTAACAACGCTAGATCCCATTGAAAACCCAAACGCTCAAATGGCTGGTATTGAGCAGGTCGTAGTCAATAATTCGCATTGTGAATGTGAAACAAAATATGCTTAATCAAACCATTACATATCCACAATTTTGTCCTGAAACTTTCACAGGGAAAAATACTTTCTGGGGACAATTTCGGGAAGGTTTAGATTATCTAGCCATTGCATCCTATTCTTTCTCTCTGAACTGGAAGTGCACGGCACACTGATTAATATCGGATGTTCTTTGTGTTAAGACGCAACTTGATGGAATGACCTTGACCTGTAGATGACCTCTACCACATCATTGTGTCATCCCCAGCAAGGTCAGTAAAAGTCGAGTCGTAATTTTCAAGAGTGAGTATTGACCGAATCACTACTGGATTACCTTCTTCTTCCGCTGCAGAATCTCGGAGAACGTAGACCTTCCACGTATAGATGAGCGCGTGCCTGTAGCGTTTGCTGATGAGCCAGAATGCGTGCGGTAACGTGAGCGACTGCACCAGCAACAACCACTGCACTACCATCTGGACAAGAGCTCTGTTTGGTTTCTCCACAAGCTGGCCGAACTCAATTAGCTGTGAACAAAAACAAATACCCTTCAGAAAAAACAACAACTTACATTCAGAAAAATATCATTGATGACAACGAGGTAATGAATCAAAGGACAGGTCATTGAATGTTATTTAATTAAAAAGTGTGTAAAGATACGTTCAAAATCCATAACCAAACAACTACACACATGCAACGACCAAGAATATTTGATTTAACGGAAGAGATGATGTCTGTGTTATATATATGGGCCCACTCGGCGTATTACGACACCAACATAACACTGTGGCCTGCAATGGAGTAGGGATATTGCATGAATTCTCTGAAAACCGCTTAACAGCAGATCATACCGCATATAGATCTTCTAACATGACAGACATTTTTCAAGAAAGTTACATTCGTAAATAAGGACTCTACGCATGTGGACATGTAGCCTGGCACAGATGTGTTTGGGGCCGTCATAACCAGTAAGAACTTTACAACATATTTCATCCGCAGCCTCTCGGCTGAAATCGTTAAGCTTGCTGCGCCTACAAACTGTGGAGCCGGTTTAGGAATACGCGTGTGCAGATATGCTATCTTTATATATTTGGCGCAGCCTTGGGGCCAAATATCGGACTCAGAACAGCTCAAGAGAAATCCCTGTGTTATCAATCCGTCTGTCTGTTTAGCGTTGGGGTGACAATATGATGAAAATGACGTCACCAATAAGTTCTAGACAACTCTTGCCTTGACTATTTTCTAGAGCCAACTGCATAGTGACCTTGACATTCACACACGATGGGTGCAACCGGGAGGACCGCACATGCACACCCATTTCGCGGGCCCTGGGTGTCATCACTGGAATGTTACCGTGGTTCGTTCTGTATTCTTATCGAAGGTTGGCGGTTTGGGTAGCCTTATGGTACAAGCGTTCCCTCATCACACTGAACGCCCTTCTTCATATACAGTATTTTACAATATCTGAAACCCATTTCTGGTTCATTAATGCTAAAAGTGAAATTCATCTTGCATATTCGACATTTCCTCCAATATATATTTATGCCTTCATATGCATATACATTTCTGAATTTGTCGTTTGTATCAATTACAATATTTGAACGCAATGCACTGATCATGTGCTAATTTCGATGTCTTTTCATTCTTGGTTTCACTGCCACGCACAGCCATTAATGACACTGGAGAATCTAAACAAGACTTAACATTATTGACATTCTTTGTGGGAATTATTCAGTTTGTTGGACACCAACACCGAAAACTTCACCCTTCTGTTGTTTACCTATTAATTCAATTGTTTCCAACATGGCGGCAGACGAATCATTTCTTGCGCCATTTACGTTAATAACAATTTGACGCGAAATTTGACTGCATCTGGTTGAAATGGTTCAAAGGGTGAGACAAAACCATGTAAATAAATACAGATGACTTAAAGCAATGCCGCTGGCCAGCGAAGCGAGAGGGGGGAAGGAGGCAGGATGGGGCCCGTCTCAATAGACACTGTTGCCTCAGTTGACCGACTTGAGTTGTCAACAGTCTTGGTCAACACGCCGGATATTGTGTCCACTGTGAAGTCAACATGGCGTTTGTTCATCTGGCAACGAAAATACGAAACTGTTTCGTTAAGTCATTGCTCTCAGCTGTGTACCAGTGTTGATTCAGTTAGGTCTATTGTAGCACGTGGCGTGTTGGTCGAGGGACCTACAGGAGTCAATCTCACAGAATATAACCCATATTAGTTTCCCTTCTGCCCAGCCCTTATTGTTATGCTATTGTCCTAAATGAAGCAAGTCTATATTTTACACAGGTTCTGAATCTCCCATCTCACTGGAGCTTTTAAATTTAAATGTTGTTGCTTGTTTTTATCCTAAGAAATTATTGTCAGAGACTAGGCGTAATTCTACATACACGGCAACAGGAGCAATTCCCACTTTACTGTCAGGTCTTTATTACTGTGAAGTCTTCATCGTCGCTAAGTCTTCATCTCTTGACAATGAGCCTATAACATCCATCATCTTAAAATAAGGACATCTGAAAATGCGTCGACGATTAGCTACCAACCATTCAGCTTAAACTCTTGCTGTTTCTGTCACAATGCTTCGTATTGTAAAACACCCACGCCTTCAGCCATTGAGGACATTTCATTGAGCGATAATAAAGCTACTCTGTCATTGGTGGAATTCAATGTGTTCATACCGTCATCGTCTAAAGGTTCTGCGACTGCAATGAGCAGGACATATGATGTTTGTATGTTGAGCGGGAGTGTCCGTGAAACCCCGAATGGCATCATCGGGCCCACTCGGCTGATTCCGTTACCGTCACCGTCTTCCCATTCTGCTACACAACACTAGATATGTTTTCATTATGTGGAGCCGGAAGTATTCGCGCAGCACCCGAAGCAGGGAATGGCTTCATCGGGACCACTCGGTTAATTCCGTTAAGGTCGTCGTCTCCACTTCTGTTACACCATCCAATACAAGATATGTTGTTGGTGTGTGGAGTCGTAACTGTCCGCGTAGCCTCCGAAGTTTCGGAGGGTGTCAAGTTTTTATTCAAATCCCTCAACAAGAGGGATCTCATGATCATCCCTTGAATATGTGAAAGCAATATGTCAAAATGTTTCTGACGAGAAGAGCCTGGTGCGAAGGCTTAATTTCACGATGAACTTCATTGTATCTATTTGATTGGCATTCTAGAAGCTCGTGAGTGAATAAGCAAACATACAACCTCACGGATAACAACTTCTGGTTTATTGCACTTTGCAATGTTTCGATGTATATTTTCACACCGTTATCAAGCTTAAAGTGAGTTTCATGGAGCTTGAAAACGGTGTAAGAATCTTCATCGAAACGTCTCTCCATGCTGTAAACTAGAAGTTGTTATCCATAAAGTTGTATGTTTTCTTATCAACACCATTGTACATACGGACATTTAAAACATATTGTGTGAGGAGGAGGATGCCATGTTCGGTAGGTTTGGAGAAGAGATTTTCAGTGCAAGCCGACGGACGAAGCCCATAACACATTAGCTGACAGTAACGATGTCAAGATGACCTCAAATTAAGGTGTTTGTTTGCTAAATTGTATTTTGTAGACTTAATGAGGAATCTGAATACTGCGTCACTGTTGCTTTACCCCCATAGTTGACAGGCCAGGTCATGATATTGAACTGATGCTGGGGTTAACTTTCTTTGCATGGATTACCGAACAATAATAGCGAGAAGATATGGACAGATGTGACACAAAGAAAATACAAGGAACGTTTGACCACATACAAATCACGGCTTACGTTGAACTGGGACTGGCGGCTGGGATTTGCATAACATTGCGGCGTTGTTATGGTACAACACGTAGAAGACCTGTGGAAGGAGTTCACAGATACGTTGTTTGTTTGTTGCTGAGGCAGGAAATGATCGGTTTTGACAAAAGTGTTTGAGTTCTGACATCAAGGTCAGACAACGCATATAGGCATCATCGATGACACAAAAGCACGTTATATCCATCGCAACATAGTTATAACATACAGCCTGGCATCCTTAGGCAAGTAGTGAAAAAACAAGGCACGTTGATTCTATGGGCACATCCAGATAACAAAGCACGTGCACAGGCGGGCACATGATAACACAAAAGCACGTGACACGTGACACATTGTGATATCACAAACACGTAGCGTAATATCACAAAACATGTTGGGCACATGGTGATCTCGTCCTGCACCATGATTGTGGAATATATGCATTTTATGAAAATAAAACCAATATAGATTTATATAAAAGCAAGTCGTGTTATCTTTATTTGCAACAAGAGCACAGCTACATGAGATACATAGTGGAGATAAAATTCTCTTAGCAGAATGAAATAACAGTTTCCCGAGCCTAAATTTTACTTTGAAAATATTTGTCAGTATGGATGTATTATGTCGGAATAGCATAGCACGGGACCACCAACGTGTCTGTCCAGACCCTAAATAGATTAGCACAAGACCACCAATGTGTCTGTCCAGAGCCTAAATGGATTAGCACAAGACCACCAATGTGTCTGTCCAGTGCCTAAATTGATTAACACAAGACCACCAATTTTTCTGTCCAGTGCCTAAATGGATAAACACAAGACCACCAATTTTTCTGTCCAGTGCCTAAATGGATTAACACAAGACCACCAATTTTTCTGTCCAGTGCCTAAATGGATTAGCACAAGACCACCAATGTGTCTGTTCAGTTCCTGAATGGATTAGCACAAGACCACCAATGTGTCTGTCCGGTGCCTAAATGGATTAGCACAAGACCACCAATGTGTCTGTCAAGTGCCTTAACAGATTAGTACTAGACCATTAATATGTCTGTAAAGTTCAAAAAGAAAATAGCACAAGACCACCAATATGTCAGTATCATTTGAGGCCTGATTATTTCTCTCATGAAACTGTGCATTTATACCCTCGGCAATTCCACCCATCCATCTCATCCCACATCCCTCCCCCTCTCTCGGATTATCAGAGTGTAACGTGTTTTAATATTAGTCGCTTAACTTTTCTGTGATGCTCATTGAAAGTCACAAGAAGTTACCAGTCACCCCACCCTTTATAACCTCATGGTGGGGGCGGTCGGGTAGCCTAGTGGTTAAAGCGTTCGCTCGTCACGCCGAAGACCCGGGTTCGATTCCCGACATGGGTACAATGTGTGAAGCCCATTTCTGGTGTCCCCCCGCCGTGATATTGCTGGAATATTGCTAAAAGCGGCGTAAAACCAAACTCACTCACTCACTCACTCACTATAACCTCATGGTAACTGAAAGATACTCTTCGCTATTTATTGCCTATTGAAGCCGCGGACAGAAGTACACTCCCTCGAGAAAACGGTACTCATGGAACACGGCCCATCATGGCGCGGACACATACAATAACTTTAATGATAGCAAAGTTACACAAACATTATCTATATTGGTCAAAATGATAATGAAATCCATCACTCATTACGCTTTTATTCCTGACTCAGTTATCTTATTAATGTGTTTGCCGTGTTTGAGAACACACTCATTCAGATCACTTATCCACTAACAGTGGTCCAGTCATGGCAGATGAACGCGTGAATTACACCTGTTGGCCTTACCTTACGTTACAGTAATTATTCAATTGGTCTTTTGTGTGCTCGACGCGGACATCTGCTTCGCGTTGCAGTTAATCTTTCTGGAATCGTTTCATGCAGGTTTTCGTGCTGGGGAAACATCGATTGAGTGCTCCATGAATATACATATTTTTCTAACGAGCAATGCTTTGATAATCAACGCCGAGATTGAACACGTGAATAGACGGATTTAAATACAAATCGCTGTGAGCCTATTGAAATTAACTTTAAATCATGTAATTCTATTTATGTGTCTCAGACACATGTTCGTGATTTCTTTCTGAATTCAGAATAAACACAAAAACCACGCAATTTCCATGTAACAGATGGAATCAGGTTTGATGAAAGGCTAATCGTTAGATACAAGTCGTGAAATTGTTGCTTCAAGTTTGTTCAGACAATTTACACGCAAGACTGGGACATTTTAATCTCTTCTCTTCAGCATGACACTGTTATGTCACTTGTTTTCTTAACGTCCCCTCTGTCTCCAGCAGCCACGGGGGTATTCGTGCATCCGTGATGTCGTGGATAGAGCGTCTGCCCAGAGAGCGGAATAGATCCAAAAGGCGTGAGGCACTTGTTGTTACCCTGCCTCGCGCTCGGCATTAAGGGGATAAAACAAGGACTGGTCGGCTTGGAGTCAGTATACTGTGTCTGAGTGGCATATCCATGTTGAACTGCGGCATGGTTATCTCAATGGGCTAGCACTGTTAAAGTGGCATTATCTGGACACGTCACCATAATCTTGACGTTAAACTCATTTCACTCACTCACGGAATGTGGGTTACGAAAGGTTCCCATCAATCCGGGATGCGTCAAGAGTCCACTTAATGGTGTGTTAATGTAATCCGACGGCGTGGATCGTTTTACATGATATCAATCATTGGATTATCTGGCCTAGACTCATTATTTACAGGCCGCCGTCATATAGCAGAAATATTGCGGCGTTAAAAAACAGATAAACAAACACAAATATCCTTGAACTTGGCTTCCCAAAGCCCGGAGACAGCACACATCGTTGCTAGGCCCGTGGACATGCATTTGTCTATCGCGCATATGTCTATGGTTTAATTTTCCATGAAGAGGGCACACACTGATCGGCTATATCCAATGTCTATCACTCATGTCCAATGTCTGTGGAGATCCCACCCAACCATGTCCAATGTCTATGGAGTTCCCCACTCTACCCGATCCCCGATCTCCAATGTCCAATTTCTGACGAGACTACCAACCTCTTATGTCCAATGTCTGGATACCCAACCCCTATTGTAAAATTGTGTTAAGATCTCTGCTCACTAACATCCAATTTCCGCCAAGGTCCGCAACGTCTCATGTCTGAATTCTGTCGAGATAGCCATACGTTAATGTCTGAATTATGTTAAGGTCTCCACCCACTAATGTCGCCATGTTGTGTATGAATCACACCGACAGATCACTTCGCGAAAATATCTCAACATAAGTAAGATGAGATCACTTTGGATACAGAACAGTGTTACTTTACTTCATCGAATTGCCTTCACCTTTACCAACGACCTTGGCAATGCAGGTCACCTTCATGAAGAAATAGGGAAGTAGTATTTTATTTACACACGTCAAATGTCAATTACCCCGTCACACGGGTCGATCGTACCAGTCAATTCCCAGTCAGCGGCATGATAATCAACGTAAATATGTCTACATCAAGGACACTTTACCAGTGACTATAGCAGTCCAGAGATTTCGTGTGAAGTAAATTGAACATCGATCCATGACGAGGGCTGGTCTCAAAATATCTACCTTCTTTCATATCCTTGTATTCAGAAGTTAGAAAGATAAACATATCGAGCAAATTAGGAAAAGACTGCGAGAGTTCATTATCATGTTTATGGTGCCAATCAACCGACACTAATTTGTTCCAGAAAAAAGTATATGGAAAAACAATTTGTCATCAGGTTTTTACATGTAAGCGAACACAAACAGCATACGTGTCCATTGCATATCCTTCGTAAACGTTATCAGATTAAGTTCAGCTTCACGGATATAAAATTTATTTTAAGAAATTTTCCTGAATCTGTGTAGGTGGTATCACTCTCGCCAACAATGACATAGGCAATCAGGTGAACATATTGTCGAGCTAACTAAGATCGATGAGCGTTGTTAATGTGCAATAAATGTGAACGATACGTTGAGAATGTTCCGACTTCAAAGTTGTTAACGTCAGCAACAGTAACATTAGGCAACGACAACACAGCACGACACTACGGGTGGCGCCATCTACCGTAAACGGGAGTCTCGATAATCAGCGGAATTAATGACAAAAAGTGATTTCATGTTCCCTAGTCGTGTTACAAGTTTATATCACGCGTCAGTTTATAAAAAAACATGCATTACAGAAAAGGAAATGAATCTAATCCTGATCGATTGCCTCTTAGCGATGTGTTTATGAGGGAACAACAGTTTGTGCATGCGGGTTTGCGTGTATGTCCATGCATGCGTATATATATATATATATATATATATATATATATATATATATATATATATATATATATGTGTGTGTGTGTGTGTGTGTGTGTGTGTGTGTGTGTGTGTGTGTGTGTGTGTGTGTGTGTGTGTGTGTGTGTGTGTGCACGTGTTCACGTGCGTGCGTGTAAGGTTGTATTGATGGCAGTGCGTGGGTAGTTGGGCGGATAAACCGATGAGAGTGAGTTGGCTGTTTAACGCCATACTAAGCCATATTTAGCAAAATGACATCGGTATGAAATTTATCGAGTCTCAGACAATCCAGTGATTGACATCATGAGCATCGATCCATGCAATTTTCATCGAGGCTGATCACCCTATCCTGTTAGTCTCCTCTTTCTAGTTATTTAGTAATCTCCCAGCCATATAAAGACGAAGGATACCGGAAATGGGCACACATGGTTCCCATATGTGGCTTCGAACTTAGGCCTTCGGCGTGAGGAGCGAACGCCTTAAACCACAAGGCTACCCCACCGCAATCTTACAAGTGAGTGAGTATGTAGCTGGTCAAGTGGATGGAAGTGTTTATATTTGAATGAATAAGTGAGTGAATGGGCGAGTGAAAAGTTTTGTGAATGTGTGTTTGAGTGAGTATGGTTTTACGCCGTGTCCAGCAATATCATTGTGTGGAACATCAGAAATAGGCTTCACACATTTTGCCCAAGTGCGGAATTGAACCATGGATGGGCAAGTGAGTGTGAAGGTAAGGAGAAGTAGGATATGGAAGGGAGTGAATCTGGCAATATCACAGTGGAGATCAGAACTAAAGTACTCACGGAAATGAAAAAAAACTGTTTTTCTCAATTTAAAAATCGACACAAAGTGTTACGTAGCTGTAAATACGAAATAACAAAACAACTCGAAAAGTGCTAGTCTGGATTTGCTAGTTTGATCTCAGTGAACAATACAAAATGTACTTTACAGGAGGTAATTTGTCGGCACTTTCAACATTCAAAAATAAAACTATAAAACTAAGTCCAAATTGACATAGCAGAAACAGACTATAAGCATTATGCACCTGTTCTCACCTGTCGTCAAGGTGTCATAGGTCACCTTGATCTACTTACACCTGGTTATGCCCTGTTTCACAATAGTCTGTTTTATTCACATTTTTACACACTTTTACGTGAAAAAAAGGCATAAAAACATTTGATACGCTGTATTTGTGCCACGGCCCAATTAGTACTAATTTAATTGTTTGAATATATATATATTTTGTATATTAACTGCATTTATTTAAGATCTGAGGTCGAAAAAACAGTTTTTTTTCATTTCCGTGAGTACTTTAATGGTTTCAAAAACATATCGATATTCGAATCAGGACTCCCAAGGCATTTGTCAACATCTGAAATATGTTGGTGATACATCGGATGAGTAAGCGAACATCTTATTCAACCTCAGGTGATGTTGAAGAATTTGGTTCATGTAGCGATTCGCTGTCATATGGTATTGTAGGATATGGCCACCCACACCATGACACTACCGCCACCGAAATTGTCGAATTCACGTACACAATTTCGGGCAAAACGCTCATTTCGACGACGATAAACACGTTGTCTTCCATCTAGCCAGTGGAGAAGAAATCGTGATTCATCGCTCATCCAAACTCGTCTCCAGTTTTCCAAATTCCAAAGCTGTAAGGTATGGCACCACCGCAAGCGTCGCTGCCGATGGATCTGTTGCAAAACAGGGACGATAATTGGTCTTCTGGGTCGGATTCCAGCCTCGCGAAGATGGTTCCTGACAGTCTGGTCCGATATCCTCCTCAAACCAGGGAGGCGTCCTGCAGTCTCCGTAGCTGTGGCATTGCCACAACGAAGGTGGAACAGTCGAATGTAGCGATCCTGAGCAGGGGTGGTAACTCTTGGTCGGCCGGTTCTCGGACGGTCTGCAGTGGAATTGAACTGTGTGTATCGGTCACAAAGGCGACAAATGGTGCTGTGGTGGACGTGGAAGTGGCGAGCAACAGAAGACTGCGATTCACCTCTTTAGATACGTCTCATGGAGATGTTCCGATCGGCAGCGCTGAGTCTCGGCATTTTCGAACTTGAAAAATGTTGACAATTGAATGACAAAGTATGGGCTTATGCTTGCTTTTTTATAGCCACTACCACGAGTTACGAATGCCATAACTTGCACGTGCATTTTGCTTTATTGTTTTCCTCAATGACATTTTTTAACAAGATATTGCAAATCGACAATGACTGCGTTTTGACGCACCGTTTGTCGTGTATCAGGCCACCAACATTTTCCAATAACATATATCCAATTTATGACCGGATTTTTGTGTAGTCAGGTTCAATGAACTACATACTACCTGTGCGTTTCATTTTTTAAAGAGTGTATTTTATGAATTCTGAGGTGTTTCTGTCAAACTAGTGCAGGTTATGGAAAAGCGAAAACGACGGGTGAAAAATAAAAACTCGACTTAACAGATGTTTCGAGGCTAAATATAAATTTGAATTTAAACTTTTTGAAATTTTGAACCTTTAAATCTAAATTTGTATTGAGACTAGATATGTCTGTAAAACCAGATATAAAACTACCAGCCGAAATATATTTTTTTACAATAAACAAATTGAAACTATGTAATTTTGTGGCGGATAATCAACATTTTTTTATCAACAATCTGAAGAATAATTCTTTTTTTACAAGCATTTTCTGGGACAATTATCAAAATGAGTGTGTATGTGTGTGTGTGTGTGTGTGTGCGTGCGTGCGTGCGTGCGTGCGTGCGCGCGCGCGTTGTGTTTGTGTCTATGAGAGCGGTGGCTATAATTAGATGGACATGGTGAGAGGGGAGAGGAGGTCATTCTGTCAATGAAGCTTAGCATATTTCAGCTCGTCACGATATGGCTGAAATATTGCCGATGTGACGTAAAGCATTACCTCACTCACTAGCATATTTCAGCTGCGCCAGGTGACGCTCACTGTCTCAGCGGGTTGCATAATTCCCGCAGACACGGCTGATTGACATGGGAGATCAATATCCTAACTGAATACAACATCCTTGCCCTGAGTGGTTATGTTCTACAACAGATCGATTTATGACAAACTAATATCACTTTCAACTGCCATCGTCGCCATTTTCTGTTATTCTGCACATCAGGAAATCAATGCAAACGGGTTTATTCTCGCGGGGTGCTTAACTAAGCAATCAATATCTATGAATAATCATCATCATCATCATCATCATCATCATCATCAGAAGAAGAAGAAGAAGAAGAAGATATAACAGAATTAATATATTAAAACAATAATGCTATATCATCATAACAATTGTCATCTGTTTTTTTGGAAGGGACTTTGCTCGACAGTCTGTTGCTTGGGGACCCTGAGTGACAGTCATGAATACGCGGATGCCAAGACTGGAGTGTGAGTGAGTGAGTTTGGTTTAACGCCGCTTTTAACAGTATTACAGTCATATCACGGCGTGTCAGCTTAATGTGGGAGGAAAGCCCAAAGTGATGCAGGTCTCAGACGTTTACCACTTTGGTGAAACCTACGAGCACGGGTATGGTGCTGACAAACCTAGAAACATAATTCGGGTGAACCGGGATTCGAACCCACAATCATAGGTTTCTGGCGTGTCCAGGGGACGCAACGCTTCACAGCGAATCGCGGCGCCTTAGACGACTGGGCCACCCGTGCCCCCGCCAGACTGGAGACCTGTGGCTCATTTCACTTGCTTTCAAAGAACTTTATCAATGCACACACCCAGAAGAGTGTTACAGATGTAAGAGTAAGTGAAGTCACCCACTGACTCCCTGAACATTCAGTAAACGATTATATCGATCAATGCAAAGATTCAAACAGACATATTTTTTCTCCCCGTAAAACCCTGATTACTTATTTTCAGTGTGTGTGTGTGTGTGTGTGTGTGTGTGTGCGTGCGTGCGTGCGTGCGTGCGTGTGTTAATGCTTCTTCAAAATAAGTTATGTGTTTGAACGACTTGAATCCAGCTTGCTAGGATTGTCAGTTTACCCGAGCCTAGTCAGCCTTTAAGGAGAGACGTATTTCTACACCTTGATGTCAAGTTCCAGACTGGGTTTAAATGTTGTGTCAAAGAAATTGAAACATTATCTCAGCTAATTATGGTGTAATTCACCGTAGGATTGAACTACATCATGTCATTTTTTATAGCAGACAAACACGGGAACCTATTGTACAAGTACAACAATAATAGGGAAACAGCAATAATGAGGTCAGCAATATAAGGGAATGTAACCACGACTTGAGGGTTACGCCGCTTTTAGCGACTTCCCAGTAATACCACGGCCGGGGTGGGGGGGGCAACCAGAAATGAGCTTCACACATTGTACCAATTTTGGGAATCGAACCCGGGTCTTCGGCGTAACATGCGAACGCTTTAGCCACTAGGACACCTCTAGTTTGACTGCAATATACACACCATATTCTTCTCTTTAACAGAGGAACGTATTGTATTCAAAAACTGATTAAATATATACAAAAGGTACACTCAATTCACACTTGTGAAGCCCCAATGGTTGCAGGTATCCTGTTAATGTTGGCCAATTAACCATATCAATCAGTCGAGTGAGCAGATTAATAATTATTTAAACAGCCAACCAGTTGAAGGACACGGTTGAGTGGCAGCTCTCCACAGGAAGAGGTATCAATACCAGACAATTGGCAATGTCGGCGAGATAAATATTGCGGTCAGACAACAGCAATCAGTCGATCAATCAATTATCCCAAACAAAGGGAAATCGATGATTACCAAGCATAAACAGTCTAACTGACCGGCACCGCCCACCTGATATTGATCACGTGACATAATATCGGCCGTCGTATCATGCATGCAGATATTAAGGAATATGATCCAGATGTTCAGATTACACCATGTATAACCACGTGCCTGTGATGGAAGCACGGTTACTCTGTTTACCCCGAACTTTGCGTACATGGCTCACAAGGGATAGATTCAAAAACAACCCATGGGTCCCCACCAAACATTGCTTGTCGGAAGAGGCGACTAACGGTATCGAGTGGTCAGTCAAGCTGACCAGGTTGACTGCATTTCATCGTATCCCAATTGCATGGACTGATGCTTATGAGTCTTGTCCAGACTCGATTATTTACAGACCGCGGCGTTATAGCTGGAATATTACCGAATGGGCGTAAAATTAAACAACAAACTAACATAATACGAACTTTTAATCATCGTCTTCCTTCTAAATCCACAGATGTCCTAACAAGCCAAGAGAACAAATAACATTTAAATTTTGTAATAATGATACTTTTACACAATGTCCTAACCTAAACAATCACCGACAAAGTTTACTATATTAAATCAAAAGATGAGCTATGAAGCTCTACTGATAAATATACAACCTCATATGTAAAACAAAATGGCTGCCAGGACAAGGAGAAACACACGAGCCATGTATATTGCTATTACACACAGAAAGGAGAGGTTAACACGTGTTTCATTGCTTGACAAATGATTCAAGTGACACGTGACAAGTGATTCATAAACAAAATTCACTTGACAAGTGATTCCTAAACACATGCTCATGATATTGTCGCAATCGTACTATCGATCCCGCTTTTAGCAGAGATTTCTAACGATTATGGAAAGGGTTTTGTCGCTTTTATCTATTACATGCTGCCATTGTACATTATCTATTCAATGCATGTAGAATGACAAGAATATTCAAAACAACGCGAAGAACATGAGTGAGTGAGTGAGTTGGGTTTAACGCCGCTTTTAACAGTATTCCAGTTATATCACGACGTGTCAGCTTAATGTGGGAGGAAAGCCCCAAGTGATGCAGGTCTCAGACGTTTACCACTTCGGTGAAACCCACGAGCACGGGTATGGTGCTGACAAACCTAGAAACATAATCGGGGCGAACCGGGATTCGAACCCACAATCAGAGGTTTCTGGCGTGCCCAAGGGACGCAACTCTGCACAGCGAATCGCGGCGCCTTAGACGACTGGGCCACCCGTGCCCCCGCGAAGAACAGGAAACAGAGATGCAAAATCATCATGAAACTTGTATTATTGATTCCAAAGTATTTATATCAACAATAGAAAGTTAAATTTCCCTGAAGCATATGAGATTATACACACACTGTAAATGCATCGTTAAGTATATTCATTAAATTGCTTTTATTCATGACTGAATAAAAAAATCAAACTAATTAGCTTAACGATGACGTCACTTGGAGGCTGCTCACCAGAGTACCGCACCTCAGAGGCTCAGTGGGTATGGGCAACTTAGGTGACCGAAGTATGACGTCATTCAGTTACACGTGGCCAACATGGGTTCACCTGCAGGGTCGTCCAGGGTTTTCAAATCGAACGCAAGCACTGATATCGTGATTAACTCCGAAAACAGTGAAACGAAGGGGATTTGGACCAAGTAAGATATATGATATATCTATATAGAAAGGTTCTCTAAGGAGATCGACAAGGGTATTTTATTCATACCTTATTTATCTTCTTTCGAAGTTCTGCCTCATTTTAGTTAACTTGTGCCGACGTTTTAAAAAGGAGGCACTTTGTCTTGGAGCGAGTGGGTTAGGTTTAGTATTTCCGTTACACCATAGAGCGTCAGCTTGATGTGGGTCGAAAGCCCGAAGTGATGCAGGTCTCAGACGTTTACCACTTTGGTGACACCCACGAGCACGGGTATGGTGCTGACAAACCTAGAAACATAATCAGAGCAAAACAGTTTTCGAACCCACGATCACAGGTTTCTGGCACGCCTCAGGGACGCATCTTGCACAGCCAATTGCGGTTCCTTTGTCAACTGGTCACCCGCGCCTAATTTGTCGTGGGGTCATATGATCATGACCTTCTCTGTTGTCCAATGACGTAGTTGTACACAATTACACGTTCAGTGATGCAGCACAAAAAGCAGGTGCAGAAAAAGCAGATGCAGAGTAAATACAATAAATTTACTGAGTGAGTGAGTATGGTTTTACGCCGCCTTTAGCAATATTCCAGCAATATCACGGTGGGGTACACCAGAAAGGAACTTCATACATTGTACCCATGTCGGGAAACGAACCGGGTCTTCGACGTGACGAGCGAACTCTTTAACCACTAGGCTACCCGACCGCCCCCAATAAATTTAAAACAAGAGTACTAATAGTGTGTTCTTTCAGTCGTGTGTTATAGTCACATGATCTTTGGTTAATTTACAGGTTGATCCGGTTATCAGGTTAAAATTGTCGTTGACGACTTGGCGTGATCTGTTTGCTTCTTGCGTTAGTTTTTGAGGAAACCTGGGTTTGATCAGAAAGATCGAACTGGTTTACACTAATAATGTGTTATGTCTAGAACGTTATCTTTGTGATATCTCTGTTTTAGATGCATCGTAAGAGCCTGCTTGTTTGGTATGTTTTCTAATAAGCGTTATAAGTGTTTAAGAAAAAAAAACTATCTATTGCAACATGTTTGCATGCATTTTAATTCCCCCTCGCTACGCCCCTGATGTGTGTCTGTAATCACGGCTGAACATCTTCTTCTCCATCAATCTAAATGTTTTGACGTTGGGGAAATATATACAGTATTCTATTGCATCCAAATAAGATAGACATCTGTTGAAGCAATGGTATTGCTTTAACACAACAGCCTACCTTCATTATTTATCCTTGATGAAAACTCTTTAATAAATCAGAGCGATGCCACATAGGGTTGCCAAGGTGACGGTCTAATTCATATGACCATTGGTCAAATAATAGTTCATCAGATAACGATGCCACCGAGGACTTATCTCTACACTCCCAAATTGACCGAGCGTAATATAAATAATTAACGCAAAGAAAACGTTACATAGAATCAATATGGCGCGAGCACAATAGAGGGGAACAATGCGTAGACATATCCATGCTCGTAAAAAGGCATGGAACAGCTGGTCTCGACCGACACGGACAATGGCATGTGATACCTCAGTGCGGAGGATATGATTCACGGCAATTAATTGCCAGGTAATGAGTTGGGAAATGGCTCAAGGGTATTGTTGTGTGTCACAGTACAAGTCGGAGATGGAGGATTCGGGCTACATGCTTCTCGGAAATGACTTGGAATGGATCTTGCTGCCATGGTTGACCAAAACATTACTAGCGTTATCATAATGTTACTAGGCTGAAAACAGATGCAGCGACACTGCAGAATTAAATGTCCAAAACACAACTATGACACCCGTATCATTTCTTGTTTGTTTCTTTTTAACGACATAAATGTGTTTATATTTTCTATACCCGGCAATTTAGTATATCTTTAAGAATGCTCTTTCAACGAAGATTTTCGAGATTTCAAAGAGCGTCACATGACTCTTGCCAGAAAGTTATGTGATAAGGGTTTTTACAGTCAAGGGTATTTCATTCACTGGCAAAGCTTTCAAAATGTTTTATGTTAGACATGTGGAGAACGTTTCCAAATCTGATGCATCAGTGACAAAAATTCAGTCCGATGCAGTTCCCCATTTTGACTTGTGGAATATGTTCCTGTGCTTTTTTAGGTGAAGAACTGACTTGCCTTTGCATGTGTTTGTGGCGGGTGCCACCGGTCGGGCAGGAAAAGCTAACCTTTTTGCGAACAAATGGTATCATCATATGCTTTAACATGAGAACTCTTATTTTCTTTTATTTCATATGATAATGAAAACGGCTTTGTCTTTTTTATATAATCAAAAGTGAAAAATGGTGTTGCATAACAAACATACACTCAATACTATTCTTCGGGAAAATACAATTGTTTTAATCGATATCATGCTTTTTTGTAACAACGGTGAATTAACCCATAAAATAACAATGAGTATAATTTTACGTTTTTGTATCAATATCCCATCAATATCACAGCGGGTATTAAATAACGTTCGGAATATGAATGCATAGAATGTGAATACTCTAAATGAATCGAAGTTGTAATTCATCCATGTGGGATCTGAATAAGGGTGACTATCGAGGACATATCATTATCACAATAGTATTGTGTTAGTTGGAACCTTTACCGTCACACAACGCAGATTTCCCTGCATTTTAAAACATATTGACAACGTTTTTGCTCCTGATAATTGACTAACAAAATCATGAACGGCTTCGGAAAGGCTGCCCAAACTTTTTCTCATTTTATTACGGCCATCGATACGACCAATGGAGTAGCTCGGTGTCGGTGAGAATTATATATTGACAGTTTCAGGTGTAATCGATATATTGCCATCGGGTCATGGAAAATTGTTGAGCATCGATAATCGATCAGTCGTTTTATTCCTTGATGCGACCTCGAGTTTGTTTGGTTTCGATCACACTTATTACAGGCTCCTCTGCCCAAACTTACGTCCAGTGTTTTATCACTAATTATTGACATTGTCATTATGTGGCGGACGTCATTTGCAGGATACGTGTCACTGGTTCAGAGCCACAAACTGTATGTTCCGACCATAGGTTCCGACTATTTCCGACTGTTTCGTTTCCTGAATTGTGACCAAGATCCATAAACGACTACATAGAAATGGAGGTGACTATCAGGCAATGTCAATCAGTAAATCATTGCAATCATTAAGTGTCACAAGTTTGAGAGGGCATGAATGTGGCTACATGGTTCTTGCATTTAGTGGTCTTCAAAATCGACCTTTGGCCATTGTAAGCTTGATCGGCGTTAAACAGTTAGCAAACTGTGAAAGAATGACCGAGACTTGACAACATTCGTTGAAATGCAGTCATGTGTGTCCAACTCATAAGAACACATTCAGCTGCCTGTAGTTTTCAGAAAACTCGTCAATATCACCGAATTGTTTCACTGGTCCATGATCAGGTATGCTACGGTGAGGGGAAATTGGATTTAACGTCGCGTTAAAGATATTGCGCTTATATAGCGGCGTGCATGCACGTATGTGTGTGTGTGTGTGCCTGTGGCTGCTTCGACTGGACCGGACTAATATCTGTTTTAAAGTAATATACCCCGAGATACCATGCGACAGTTTACCATGGATACCCCATTCAAAAATGATAATGACGCATGATGAAGTTAAAGTCGTGCCCACATGCTCAAACTCTGTTGCGCTGTCGAAGCCTGCAACTCAACACCTGTGGTTTCTCATTGATCGTGAAGCTGGGTACGTTAATTAACTCCCTGTTACCTACGGAACGACCTTAATTGACTGAATTATTCATACATGCGCTAATTTGAACTTTTCTCCTCACGACAACTGCAGTCGAAATGAACTGCTAAGGAATTTAATCCAAGGTAGTGCAAAGTGGCGCAATCTGTACACAGCCTAGTTATATTAAAGGCCTTGAACGCCGAGCTCTCGTCCAAACTCGCGTCGTGACATAAAGGTTGGCGAGATTACAAAGTTCTTAAAACTCAATTTTAATCAAATTATGTATGTAAACGATAAAGAGATACCTGACAAAGGTCTCTGTTCAGTTGGAAACGGTAAGTTTATCTCTGTGTATACGCAAAGTCGAATGAAGATATGGTGGCTGTTATCGCACTGGAATATTCAATTGGAGCATTGAACAATAAAAGCTGCATTATTTAAATAACATATAGTTTTCTTTGAATGGAAGACCACAGACAAATGTCAAACTTACAATTTAGGCATGAAACAATAGCCAGGACTTGACTAATATTGACAGTGTCTTAACTCTGTTTCACAACCCTAAATCATAGTCTTCTCAATGTTTAAAATGAGAAATGCTTGGTCGACAGGGACATGTATTCGCATGTTATGGCCGCGTCTGGTTCGACAGCATGAAACACGCCTTCGTGAGGCTGCACTAAGACAAGAAGGAAGATGTTTCCCCGATCGTTCAACACATAGGTGAAGATGATTTCAATGACAACATGGTACACAACAACATGGCTGATTATGTGAAATGAGTGTTTGATGTTGTTTGTAAATTTACATGAAAGAAATACAATGGTTGTAAAACCATCTCGACAATTTGGCCACCTCCGAGAGAATGCTTCGGCTGATCCCATCAAGGTCCTGTGTAATCCCTGCCCGTTCCTCCAATGTCCGGAGAAACGTCTATAAATAACGCTCTGTCCAACCCCCTAAGGTCAGTGTCGACTAAAGTAATATTTAAATTTCAAATAAAAATGTTTGATTCTATCCGAGCATATTGACTGGTACATTCCTTTAATGCCAGTGACAATTGCGCTGTTGGTCCGTCAAAGAACTTGACATTGTGACAATATTGACCAGCCTGTGCGCTGGATCTTCACGTAGGAGTTATGCCAAAGCAGAGGAGGGACGCTCTTATACCTAAATTCTAAAAAAATACAAATTGTCGCCTTCATTTCACGCCAAACTGTGATTTACGTTGGTTTTTTCTTTCAATGATTGTTTTTTTTATTATCAAAACATACAAGTGAAGTGTCCAGAGCTCGTTCCCCAAGGGGACTCTGCACAGTAGCACAGATGAGACCGCTGGACGATTGACAAGGAAATGAATGCAGAGGACAGTGTCTTGCATTTTATCCTATTATTTGTTCTCAGGCGTCAGAAATGCAACTCGATTAACCAAGTTTATTCGACATTATCTTGAAACCCACTCCCAACAATTCTGTGCAGGGGTATCATTAACACTGATTTTAAAAGATAAATAAAACATTTTATTTCTGCGCAAAACTTTATTTCCGCATACAATCTATTTCCGTTATTCAGTTTAATCGGACTGTGCTTTATAGCGTCAATGACCTGGCCGTTAAACTGTATATGGTTGCGCCAAAGTATCACGGTTTCTTTCAGTTGTGTTTTTAAGACAAGGCTTTCATTGTATTTCTTAACTCCAAATCGTTTTAGAATTTGCATTATCCGCGAATAAAGTTTTGATGGTACGTGCCAGGCAGGCTGGACATAGCTTCGTTTCAAGCTAAAACATTCGTTTTCGTCAAAAGGGACATACACTGGGTATTATCAGTTATTCACGATATTCAGTCACTTTGTATCAAAGTAATCTCATTTGTGAATGAAATTCTAAATACTGAAAATGAAGTGTTTTACACTGCTTTTAGCATTTTTTTAACAATATCACCAGAACTCGTCTTCACACATGGCACCTATGTCGGAAATCGAACCCGGGCCTTTGATATGAAGACCGAACGCTTTAACCACTGGGCTCTCTTACTGCCCGGGTACAGAAGGGGAACGTATGGTTTGGCATGAAATGAATACGACGAGACAGTTTGTGAACACACCGGACACTAACATATTGTGGACATGAATTATATTTATTGAACATAACTATAAACTATATTCGGCAATATCTCAATGTGCCAAAATATTTGTTTCCATTAGTATATATGTCAAGATGGCGCTCGGCAGCTGCAGCCAATATCAACGTGGAGATCAAGCGGATCTTCAGCAACTACACATACAATCTGTCTGCAAGCAACCGTCCCATTGTTAATAAAATACAATGCATTCAAATGCGACCGTTCCCTCTTAATGTTCAGTATTCAAAGAATACACAACAATATCATGCACTTTATGTAATAATTAAGCCCCCTATTGACGAACATACGTTGTCGTCTTGTTAAATCTACTTTTCATCCAATGTATTCATAGAATACACAACAATATCATACACTTTATATTAATAATTAAGCCTCCTATTGACGAACATACGTTGTTGTCTTGTTAAATCTCTTTTCATCCTCAGTAATACAACTCAGCCATGTAGAAAGCAGTCGATAAATTCAATTAACCCTTAGTCCTAATTAAGTAGACTATTCCTAATTTCGTTTTGTATTTCGTCAGATCAATTACGTATTGATGCTCATCAATGAACCATCAACGACATCCCGCTGAAGTCTCGCGTGCAAGGGCAGATAACCCTTATTTATCTATACATACCGGCGTGGTTTTACGTTATTAATGCCTCGCCAAGGCGCGCCATCACCTGTGGTACACGGATGGATTGGTCTGGAGGAGGGGCTGTTGCGTATTCCCTTTGAACAGCCAATAACTGATGCGATACCAGGAACTGGAATCTGATATGAGAGTCTAGTAGGTGCCAACAGCGCGAGCCTCCATAAATACATATTTATATGTGGGTTATATGCAGAGTAAGTATATCCGAAAGCAAGCATCTGTGTTTGACTTAATTTCATTAAAATCAGATTTTTTTATTCCGATAACCCTGCTGTGAGTCAGTATGGTTTTACGCCGCTTAGCAATGTTCCAGCAATTTCACGGCGAAGGACTCAAAAATTAGCTTCACACAATGAACCCATGTGGGGAATTGAAGCCGGGTCTTCAGTGTGACGAGCGAATGCTTTAACCACTAGGCTACCCCACTACCCACTTACAAGTGAGTGAGTGAGTATGTTTGTGGATACCTCCATCAGCTAGCCAGCATCGAGGCTTCTCCATTCTTGTCACGAGTAAGGGATGCATTCAGAAGGGCAGATATTTCTGTTTCTCGAAAACGAATACAACCGGGGAGTTCTGAATGTCAAAACCAAATAGCCGCTCTATTGTTATTCCATACATCCTGTCGTTTCTGATATACATGACATCTACACCGAAAAGGGTAAAAAAGGTATATTTGTTTTCTGTGGCGGTTTTCTTTTGCAAGGATGGAAAGTTTCCAATCGAGGTATGAAAAATATGTAGCCGAATTACAACCTGTCCCAATATCAATTTATATTCTGGGATTGTCTGGAATTTCGTTGAAAATAAAATAAGGTGTTCCTGGAAATACTTAAAAACAAATTTTGCACCAGGTTTTATAAAAGGAAACTGTTCGCTTTAAATGCATAGTAAAAAACCGGTCCCCCACACAGATGCACTGTACCTGAATATGCAAATGTCAAATATAAACAAATCTAATACAGAGATGATTTGTATTCATTAAACTGTATTATTCCAAATACAACCGTATGCAGCCTTGGGCTATTTGTCGTTCTCCTTCCCAGCGCTAAATATGGCTTTATTACAACCGCAATACATATCCCAGCCTTCGGCACATGACTGGCATTCAGCGCAGCTGACGCCAGCCACCTGGCGGTTGTCCTAGTCGGGAGATTTTAATATGGAGGAGATTAGTCAAGCGAAACAACAGCATCCATTGCAATGATAACATTCCAAATAATTAAATTCTTATATATCTGTGTAAGATATAGAACATGTATTTAAATATGTAACATAATCATTCATTTTTAACATTGGTGTTATGATGGATATGCTTTGGGGCACACGTGGTGAGATTCAACCCAGTACTGTTCCCTTATTGTCTCACACTCTCCTAAACATCACGCACTGACCAACTGGACTCATTTAGATCCAGGGTAACACGTGCCGAATTCCTGACCCACATTAAACATGTTGATAGAGGCAGATTGTCCGAGCGGTGATTTCAGCACGTAACGGTCAACACGGATATGCCTGGGTGTAGGAGTGAGTGAGTGAGTTTAGTTTTACGCCGCTTTTAGCAATATCCAGCAATATCACGGCGGGGGACACCGGAAATGGGCTTCACACATTGTACCCATGTCGGGAATCGAACCCGGGTCTTCGGCGTGACGAGCGAACGCTTTAACCACTAGGCTACCCGACCGCCCGCCTGTGTGTAGGAATGATACTAGGAAACTGTTTCATGGTTACAGGGAATGACACAGTTACTGTGTAATTATGTCTAAATTTGACGTCAATTTATGCCTTTTACCACAATGGTTTGGAATCTTATCGGATTTCCTTGAGATCTACTTTTGTGACAATGATTTGTAATTCTCTGTAAAAAGCACGGGTGTTTTGGTCAAATGTATTTAATGTTTATATGCTTGCAATACTTCAGCATCATTTGTCTTGCAAATATACATATAAGTGTCAACTCAAGAAAATAACCAGTCTCAATTATCCATTTGGCGTGAAAGACAAAATAGCGGTGAAAATTATATGAATGGAGCACTGAAAATTAGTCATGACACCAGGTGTTCGCGAAAAGGATAAGTATGTCCTGCACTACCGGTATAGCAACCGCTGCTCACAATATTTAAAAAGAAGGTGTGTTTGTTTCTTGTCTGACGCCGCACGGCAGTATTCCTGCCATGTGACGTCGGCCTGTACACATAGTCCGATGCCCCGATTCCCTGATACTGTAGCGAATGAATGTCATTTCTGTATGGAACGACCATTTGGTGTTCTTAGGGATAAAAAAAATAAAATAATAATTTGCCCTGAGGGTTTTACCCAAAAGAATATTTTGTTCGCTGGACATATTGGTATCCTGGAAAAATGAAATTCTTCGGTTCCTCCTTTCGCAGAAAAGTCATTACATGTTTTGAAGCAGTGACAGAAAAAATATACTGTCTCTTACAAAAATCTCAGCCATCACCACTCACCCAATAAAATTAATCGTCGGTCCGGAAGAGAAATGACACTGTTCTTCGCCGCGTGTGGTGGAAATACCAAATGGGATGGCCCTAATCAAACGCACGTTACAGTTAGGCATTACAGGCTTACTGTATGCATTATTACAATATCTGTTATGGATTATAAAATAAATCGATTCGCATTTTAGATCCTATTTTTACACGCCACCCTTACCCCACCCAACGCCCACTCTCTCCCATCAACCACGCCTACCACTCTGGTAACAAAGACATAATTTCATAATGATTTTTTATCTGGGTTCTAAAACACATGTTGCTCACAAGAACCAGAATCAATGTCTTGCTCAGTTGAAGCATAGATTCAAAGTGTCTACTATCCATGCATGCTTGTTTCGCTCGACTAGGTTTTCGATCTGTCAAGCAAACCTAACATCGCTGTTGGGAGTCTTTGTTCTATGATGTTCTTTGTCTGGCTCTGCGTGGAGCTCTCAGGCATGACAGTGAGCATTGTGCAAGAGAGATGATCGTAGGATGATACCCCAGGGACTTTCGAGATTTCCTGCAACAGCAACTGCTCGATATTTAATCACTTGGCTCACATTTCACACCCTAGAGTGATTTTAAAGTGCTTTTTGGTGTTTAATGGGGCTAAATGTGATGACTGATGTTTGTGTGTGTCGAAGGTCGACACATGTTATTAACTGTATTTCATTAATATCATGAGGTGGAAACTTTATTTTTAAGGAATGGAATTTGTATTGTACTGGCAAATCAAGAACCATAGTCAGGGCGAAACAAAGAATCGAAGACACGATCAGCGGATCCTGGGACGACCAAGGGACGCAACTCTGAACAAGGATTTCGGCACCATCGTCCGAAGGACCAACTGTGTCTTGTCCTTTTGTGAGAGGATAAAGGTTGCTCAAGATTATATTATTATACAGCATACATAATTAATATCATGTCATCTGAGCCGCACTCGAATAACTAACACCCAAAACAATGTAGAGTTAAAGGGGCACTTTATAGTTACTGGGAATAGGCTATACCCTCGTGAGCGGACCCGTCGGAAGCCCAGTGGGTGGCCCACTGAGTGGATCAATAAGTTGCCCAGTGTTCAAAGTCGCATCTGCTAACGATGAGTTTCACTAGTATCTACCAGAATATGCTGTTCATGGGTAATAATGAGTTCGAATCAGAACCGTCCCGATTATGAACCTTGGTCTGTCAGCATCTCATATGCACGTCATCAAAGCGATTCACGTGTGTCAATGTGGGCTTTATAGGTAACTGTAAACCAGATTCACTCACTCACTCACTCATCATTTAGGGATTTAGGTGAGATGAGATGAAATGGTGTTTAACGTCGCGTTCAAGAATGTTGCACTTATATAGTGACGTCCATGCGTGCGTGTAGCTGCTTGTACCAGTTCGGACGAACGCCGATTTTATAGTGGAAGCCAGGGCGGACGCTGTTCCACGAGATCACGGAGGCAGCTGGGGGTTTGGAGTCCAATGCTACATACAGACTGAGCAAGAGATACGAATACACGTGTGAAACGAAGTCCGGAGGATGGGACACACGGGTTACATAAAACTGTGCATATACTGAAACACGCATATTGATTTTTAACAGATAGTGGACATTAAAAACGCTTGAGTTGCACGGGTGCATCCATATGTGTATCTTAACATCAAAAAGTCATCAATACTCCCGCTCAAGCCGTATCTGGTTCTGATATATGAAGTGGAGTAAATTCCTTAACAGAAACAGAACCGACACACTGCAAATCGGGATGACGGGTGTGTGCTTTAAAAGGAACTCAGGGATAATTACGAATTGACTTCAATATTTTTAGCGTACATGAAGGTATAATCGTAAAACGGTGTGCGTACTGCGTAAATCCGCGTAGCAAAAAAACATAGTTAAGTCAATTCTTATAAATTAATACGTCAACAATAACAACTTCAAAGACTGTGGTTTTTATCATTTACATACAAAACAAACTGTAGACAACAGTACGAAATCGGTGACATCATTCAGTGCAATAATACGACACAATCCCGGCCACTGTTTTATCAGCTACTCAGGAGAGGGCCCGCACCAACTAATTTGCGTTTTTTGGAAACATAACCGCAAAAACAATTGCTTGGTCAGCCAATCAAATGCCACGGTCACACTAGCAATGTTTGTGACGCCATGCTGTTGTTCTTTTGAAAAGAATATATTATTTCGAAATATTCGTTTGATAACCCGTTGTCTGATGGTTGAACACTCGAACATCCCATACACGGAACCACAAGCCCTCGGAGACCTCAATGCCATAAATGAGAAAAATGACAATATTCTACCCTGAGCCTAATTACTCCTTTTGTTTATCAAAGAATGATGGCGTGGCGATGCATCCCGTGGGATGGGTCAATACACCACCCCAGCGTGAGATGACAGTCTCACCGCGCATCTTATCCCAGGACAAACACAAAGCAGCCCTCACAGCAATATCACGAGATATCGGTAAATATTTGAATTATCCCACACAATATTTGTCTTACCTATCAGCCTTTTCTACTCATTGATCTGCATGAACATGGTATCATAGACGGCTAATACAACAGGCACACACATAAGATTCTTTGAAACAATTGATGGAAAACGTGGGTTTTTATCTTGTGTATACATTGTGTTGGAGGAGATTAATACAAACTAACGTGCTGCTTTATCGTTGTGTGTAATCCGTGACAGATCCAACACAACCACTTCAAGCTAAAGTCAAAGTTGAGACACTGCAGCGAAACAAATACAAAATATATACTTCCACTATGATTGAGAGTTGCAATCGTCTGGATGGGGGTGGCTATAGTCTGGATGGAGGTGGCATTAGCCTGGATGGAGGTGGCATTAGCCTGGATGGAGGTGGCATTAGCTTGGATGGAGATCGGCATTAGTCTTGATGGGGGTGGCATTAGCCTGAATTGGGGTGGCATTAGCCTGGATGGGGGTGGCATTAGCCTGGATGGAGGTGGCATTAGCCTGGATGGAGGTGGCATTAGCTTGGATGGAGGTGGCATTAGCTTGGATGGAGATCGGCATTAGTCTTGATGGGGGTGGCATTAGCCTGGATGGGGGTGGCATTGCCCTGGATGGAGGTGGCATTAGTCTGGGGGGAGGTGGCATTAGTCTTGATGGGGTGGCATTAGCCTCGATGGGGGTGGCATTAGTCTCGATGGGGGTGGCATTAGCCTAGATGGAGGTGGCATTAGCCTGGATGGGGGTGGCTATAGTCTGGATGGAGGTGACATTAGCCGGGATGGAGGTGGCATTAGCCTGAATGGGAAGTAACATTAGCCGGGATTAAGGTCGAAAGTCGAATCACTACATCTACTGTCCTCGGGTTCAATGCAAAATCTACTTTTATAGCAAATTTTGTGGTTTCCATGGCAACACGTAACTGGTTTGATGGTGGTTTTCGGTGTTTAAGAGATAATGCAGATGGTATCTGTGGCGGCATTGATTTCAACACCCGGCCTCCAGGTAGGCAACTGAAGTGGTGTTATATTACAGAAACAGATGGCAAATGATAAGGGGCTATATCGTCCATAAAGATGAGGGATAACGGGGGATATATCTGCCGTTAGGACAGGGGGTAATTATAGGATAAGGATACGGAACCCTATGAGGGGGATGCTGTTGTCATTATTCTATTAATGCGACGTCTCATCAGATGCTTAATACAACATGAAGCCTTCAGAATCAAATTCATCTCTTGACGATCGGTGGAATCACAACAGATAATGATTAAGTCATCTTTGGTATGGAAACGAATACAATGAATACATTCTAACGGACAAAACACGAAATAGGAACAGATAAATTAGGAGCGTTTTACTATGTAGAATGTAGAAACATACTAGCAAGTGGTTCCATGACGTCATTGGCGTCTTTAATATGAGATATAGGATATATATCTGACATATCAGATATATCACCCGGAGACCGTACGGGTTATCCTGGAATGAACTTTCCGTACTCTTTGTGTCTGTTTGTTCGTTATTTCACACGTACTTTTCCTCGTATATTCCAGATCTGTTACTTAAACAAGGCTCTTTTGTGACTTGTATCTTTCATAGATTGTTCAGATATCAGCTTGTATTATTGAAGAGATGACAAGCTTAATGCTTCAGAGCAGAGGACAATCGAACATATTTAATTACCACCCTGTAACATAACGTTATGTCTTACACACCTGTGGGTGGGAAACCAATTTCAGATAACAGTTTACTGGTATAAAGCATGTGTGAGATCGAAATTTCAGGTCCGTGATTGGCTACTCCATGGTGATGACCTAAGGCAATGGCCTACCTTTCTGATTGTAATTCATCGATAGGCTATTTGTGCTTTCACCGAATTGACCAACGTCTGTATCGAAACTTAATGGTTTCAAAGAGTTTAATCAATTATCCTTTATCTTATCTAGTTAGCATTATCATCATCGCCTTTATAATCCGCGGATATGTCGGAAACATATTTGCGGAGGGTAACACTTTGTATGGGCAGTAAAAAGCAAGCAAGTCGGAAGCCGTTTTGTATTAATGCGCCACTGCAATCACGTGAACAGACAAAACATGCATCGATTCGATGCTAAAATTGTGCGATCTGTGTAAGAAACAGATTCCTGCACTCGTGCATGTCATATACCATTTACCTTACAATACGTTGATATAAAAAAAAGTATCTAACTCACTTTCTGTCGTTGGATACGTTTTGAAACACCTCGTAAGATAAATGGTATCTGACAGACAATCGTTACTTGACGTTAATCATGCGTTGTGTCACTACATCTAGTGACCGTATCACTCTCAATATAGAACACTTTAGCCCACTTCTCCTTGCATATACGTGCCCTAGGTGGTACAAAATAAATATTTTCCCAGTCGCCATGGTTATTTGGCCACATAATTAATCCAATTGAACAATATAATTCAACAAATACAGTCATTAACACATGTACACTGATGTTTCGTAGCCTTTGATGGAATATCGCTCCAAAACGCGTCACTGAAATTAGCGGGATATAACATCCATGGTCCACCAGGCTGACAATATGATATTGGTATCCAACAACGCAACATGGACACGACGGGTGACGGTGTTATACCTTTTCATCACCACTACAACTACGTCAGCCGCAGGTATCGCGTGACCGCCTCCGTGGTCTGGTGGATATAATGTCTGCTTAAAGAGCGGAAGGTCGGTGGTTCGATCCTCTGCCTGCGTCATACCAAAAGACAGTAATGCTACACTGCTTGGCGCTCGGTATTAAGAGGATAAAACAAGGACTGGCCGGCTTGACGTATGTATAACGTGGGGTCTCCTTGTAAAACTACGTTTTGTTTTCTCAGCGGGCTTGCACTATAAAAGCGGCATAAGTCTGAACTCGTACAAGCAGACACACGTGTACATGCACGTTGCTATATGAGTGAAATAGTCTTGAACGCGACGTTGAACCCCATTTTTCCTCACCTGTTTAAAAGTAACAAGCAGGTCTCGTGAACCTGTCTAAGCTGACGTGTCAAGTTGCTGGTTTTCAGTGTTACACCCCGCTATCGATGCAGGGATGCTGGCTGTTTGTACCTGACGGCATCCCTCGCAACAGTTCATTGATCCGGGAAAATGTCAGGAAAACGTGTTTTTAGAAGGGCTTTTTAAAGGGGCGAATGAGTTTTGCAGAATAAACAACATTTACATATCGATGAAACCATATTAACAGTTGACTTTGTGTTTGACGACCTGGACAAACTGCTGTTGCTTCTCACTGGAGACACAACTCTCAGCATGTTTCATTACTACGTCATCTTTGTGCACACCAGTGTCCGGCATCAGTATACACGTACACATATATACTCTATGATCAATACATTTACACACTCATTTATTCAACGTAAAAATAGGAAAATATCATGGATAACAACATTATTTTTTGTAGCTCGCTGCTTCATTCGTCCGTTATCGAAGAAGGGTCAAGACGAAGCCCTGAAATCCCACTACAAACACTAAAGTTGTTGTCCATGAAGGTTCTTGTATTAAACAATGGTACAGAAGTAACCCTGAAAAGGCGTTACAAATAATAAACTACCTGTTCATATTTTTCCCAACGTCTTTATGTCAAAGACTTGATTTATGTAACACTACTAACCCCCTGCGATTGGGTAAACATGTCCGAGTCAGGCCTCTGATACACGAGGATGTCCTGTTGACATCAGTCACGACGATGATATAAACCTATCGTTCGGGTCACAGACGAGAGTGTCTCAGCGCAGCTGTGATTTACGTAAGGGCACTTGACAATAACACCAACCTGCTGTGACGTCATCACTGTTAGTCAGTCAGTATCGATCACAAGTTTTCTGAAAATAATCTCTGAGATGAGCAAAATCTAATTTTCGACGAGATCAGTACATTATGAAATAAAAGTATTACCGTAGTAGTAAACTACGCAGTTTTGTTTAAACACGTATACCCCACATGAAATAAAAATTAACCACAATATGTCTTGAAGATAAATAGAGGATATTTCGCTTTTTAAAATGTCAACCTTTTCGGATCAGGAGATGAGATAAACATGTTATTTGACAAGAAAAGGCAAATATTCTAATTAGGATGTATGTTCTTACTGATGTTAGTGTGAAATATTTTTATTGCCAATCAGCAGATTAAAAGTACTTCCGCACAAAAGTATTATTTCGCTTGAGCTAAATTACATGTTATTTCACCCCACTGAAATGTCGATTTTATTTTTACATAATATAGTATTTCATCTCTATATAATAATACCTTAAAAAAAGAACTTGGCCATGTTCGTGTTCTTGATTTCTGGAAGAGTCTGCGTGCTGTCGCCACACGTGGGTGGCCGGCGACTCTATTTACAAGCATCGTGTCTTTTTAAAGGTTGCCTACACGACGGAAACACAAACACTTGATGAAGTATAATCGATGTTTGCTACCATGTCTGTGACTTTTACAAAAGTCAGAAAGAGAACGTGCCGTTTATCCATATTTATTCAACTGTACATTACTTGCACGTGCTGATAAGTAATATAAGTCAATGGGACTGAACAAAATCATATTATTGTATCACATATCACATATCACATATCAGCACACACATTGCATATCACAGATCATACACCACCTTGTCGCGAATAAATTAAAATGACGTCATACATTGTTCAGTAAACATTTTCCGAAGTTTCTCACAAAGTCAATTCAGAAGAGTTTGATTGTTTGCGTGTGGTTTAACGCCGTTCTCAGCAATATTCCAGCTATATCACGGCAACCTGAACATAATCGAGTCTGGGCTAGACAATCAAGTGACTGACAACGCAAACACATCCCGAGTTATATGATAAAGTAGTTGCTGTAAAGTGAAAAGTGTTGATGTTTGCAAAGTATCGATATGTGTGTAGAGTATGTTTTTGTTTGTTGTTTTTGTTGGGGTTTGGTTTTTTTGTTTTTTTGTTTGTTTGTTTGTTTGTTTTTTTGGGGGGTACATATGCATTGCAAACCCTTCAATCAACCCGAAATTTGCTCGACAGTTTACGAGCCTGATGTTGAGTTAGTTACGCGATTTTGATTGGAATGTTATAGTCATGTTAACTCCATTGCCTCGAGAAATTGATGTATGAAATAAATATATCCAATGTAGCCCATGCAAGTCTAGATTAATGCAGTTGAGGAACATTGTCTATGTCCCTTTTCATTCTCATTTATCCAGAGACCATATAATAGATTATATGGTCTCTGATTCATCATGATAATTTGTTTTTCTTCTGTAAACTATTTTCATATCAGAGACTAGATGAGTCTTGTATATAGGGGCTGAACAGCTTTTTGATGAAAAGATGGGGTGCATACAAAAGAAGTTAAAAAGGCACATTATTTTCGGGAAACAATTTATATTTGTAAGACAAGAATGTTTGTTATTAAAAATGTCACCAAATGATTAAGTTACATGCTTTTACATATGCCACGGTGATATGTTTAGTATGTTAAAAACTAGGGGGTTGCGCGGTGGGGTAGGGGGTTGCGCGGTGGGGTAGGGGGTTGCGCGGTGGGGTAGGGGGTGGATGGCGTATCCCTGCACGGTCGCTTTATGAAACAGTATTTGTGCAGCCTGCAATAGATGATCTCTCATGATATATGTACCTGACACAAGGAACATTACAGAGTAATTAACGTTGACCCGGATGTGACGAGCGACATCTGGTTTGAAGGTCACGTGGTGCTAACATATGGCATAATGTCCATGACACAGTTCACAGTGCAGAGCTATGTTGTCAACAAATCGCTGATTCTGCAATCTGTCATTGTTTCATAGCTATTGACGATAAATTGAAACATAAATATTTCAGCTCCCCATGCAATATGCACCGTAGAACGGATACGAAGAAATACCGGCATACATTATTCATATACTGTTGTTGAAAGCGTGTTGGCGATATTTGAGAAGAGTCATCTGAACAATTAGAAACCAGCCTTCATAGCAACTCACAGAGGACTATTATACAGTGTTCCCTGATATGATAGACACTCATATATACCCCTGAAAATCAATTAGGGGCCATGTGGCCTTGATAACAATAAACAGAACTGATCAGAACTAAACTTTACCGATATTCGACAAACAAAAATACAAAATCAAACATAAAATCCAAATGGGGCCCTGAACAAAACATTCTCGACTTGAGTTGTGTTCTCTAGGGTCTGTGAGACGGACTAGAGTCCACACCATGGCGAGATAGATTATAGTTCTGGGCCTTCTGGAATGGCAATATTATTTCAGCTTACTATTCATTGACGAAGACAGAACAATAGCCATGTAACGCTACATCCACAGACAGCGGATCAGATCTCGCATAGATAACTAGACACAAACAACCACTTTCACGTATTGTTATACTATTGAGGCGTTCCGTAAACAGGATTTCAAGGTTCATCAAGTATTTGGAGACCCATGCTACATGTGTTGTCCATCCATCCATGTGCTCCCCTCCCCTCCCCTCCCCTCCCCTCCCCTCCCCCAGTAATTTAAACAATGCCTTATTTGGAGAGGAAACACATGTCGGGCCAGTTTCAATTTTCAATGGAATGCCGACATTTTATTGGGAAAGTGCACAATGGTGTTTCGAGCAGCCAGGGTAATGTTGAACAATAGGGTTCACAGTTTCCACAGTTCACCACGTGGCAACAGACACTCAAAACAAAACATTTATTACCTTCATAACTAAGGTATGAGGTGTTTTCCGTATGTTCAATATTACGGTGATGCAGGAACTTCCTTACACCTGTGTTATGTTATGACATGTTACCATGGTGATACAGGTATGACACAATGATAGAACGCGGTGTAACGCCCATGTAGGGCTAGGGCAATGCAGTGCAGTTCCGGGTGATGGAGGAAGGAGCGACGTGAACATGATACTCGTGGAACATCAAGGAAAATATAGGACCGTCAATAAATTTGACAAAAAATAAAGAAGGAAAACCATTTGTTTAAACACATATAACTTTTTGATAAAAATTCCTCGGTGTCCACATGACTAGTTGGTTTTGGCCCTTTAGTTGCGGAGGTGGGCAAGTTGATGTATTTTGAGTGGAAGGTGTTTTTGTGTTGCAGTTCGAATCCTGTCCTAGTCATGTAAGGCACATGATGACATAGAATATTATTTCGACGTGATGACGTTTATAGCCTTCAATAGCAAGAATTCGTCGAGAATGTGACAAATTTGATGTGAAATTATAAATGCAGAGTACAAATTTCAGCTATGGACGACACGTTCAATGATACAGCTCACAGAAGCCTCCTGGTTTAGTAATGGATGTGTAATTGATATAGTGGGAGGACGGAGATGAAAATGTCGGGCAGTGATATATACAAAGATAAATAAGACGTATTTGAGCCTTTAAGAAATTGATGACGAAGAGAGAGGGTGGAGAGAAAGTGATGAAGAAGAAGAGTGTAATTCTTACAAATGTATATTCGCACTAATATATACAGGTACATAGATATACACAGATTACATAGATGAAGACTGTCGATGACACCAATGCGCATTTTCAAGATGGGGATGATATTGCTTACTATACATTGTAGAACCATTTCGTTATGATCAAGGTAACCTTTGAACTGCATAAGCTCTTAAGTACATGTATATTTGCACTAATATATACAGGTACATAGATATACACAGATTACATAGATGAAGACTGTCGATGACACCAATGCGCATTTTCAAGATGGGGATGATATTGCTTACTATACATTGTAGAACCATTTCGTTATGATCAAGGTAACCTTTGAACTGCATAAGCTCTTAAGTACATGTATATTTGCACTAATATATACAGGTACATAGATATACACAGATTACATAGATGAAGACTGTCGATGACACCAATGCGCATTTTCAAGATGGGGATGATATTGCTTACTATACATTGTAGAACCATTTCGTTATGATCAAGGTAACCTTTGAACTGCATAAGCTCTTAAGTACATGTATATTTGCACTAATATATACAGTTACATAGATATACACAGATTACATAGATGAAGACTGTCGATGACACCAATGCGCATTTTCAAGACGGGGATGATATTGCTTACTATATATTGTAGAACCATTTCGTTATGATCAAGGTAACCTTTGAACTGCATAAGCTCTTAAGTACATGTATATTTGCACTAATATATACAGGTACATAGATATACACAGATTACATAGATGAAGACTGTCGATGACACCAATGCGCATTTTCAAGATGGGGATGATATTGCTTACTATACATTGTAGAACCATTTCGTTATGATCAAGGTAACCTTTGAACTGCATAAGCTCTTAAGTACATGTATATTTGCACTAATATATACAGGTACATAGATATACACAGATTACATAGATGAAGACTGTCGATGACACCAATGCGCATTTTCAAGATGGGGATGATATTGCTTACTATACATTGTAGAACCATTTCGTTATGATCAAGGTAACCTTTGAACTGCATAAGCTCTTAAGTACATGTATATTTGCACTAATATATACAGGTACATAGATATACACAGATTACATAGATGAAGACTGTCGATGACACCAATGCGCATTTTCAAGATGGGGATGATATTGCTTACTATACATTGTAGAACCATTTCGTTATGATCAAGGTAACCTTTGAACTGCATAAGCTCTTAAGTACATGTATATTTGCACTAATATATACAGGTACATAGATATACACAGATTACATAGATGAAGACTGTCGATGACACCAATGCGCATTTTCAAGATGGGGATGATATTGCTTACTATACATTGTAGAACCATTTCGTTATGATCAAGGTAACCTTTGAACTGCATAAGCTCTTAAGTACATGTATATTTGCACTAATATATACAGGTCCATAGATATACACAGATTACATAGATGAAGACTGTCGATGACACCAATGCGCATTTTCAAGATGGGGATGATATTGCTTACTATACATTGTAGAACCATTTCGTTATGATCAAGGTAACCTTTGAACTGCATAAGCTCTTAAGTACATGTATATTTGCACTAATATATACAGGTCCATAGATATACACAGATTACATAGATGAAGACTGTCGATGACACCAATGCGCATTTTCAAGATGGGGATGATATTGCTTACTATACATTGTAGAACCATTTCGTTATGATCAAGGTAACCTTTGAACTGCATAAGCTCTTAAGTACATGTATATTTGCACTAATATATACAGGTACATAGATATACACAGATTACATAGATGAAGACTGTCGATGACACCAATGCGCATTTTCAAGATGGGGATGATATTGCTTACTATACATTGTAGAACCATTTCGTTATGATCAAGGTAACCTTTGAACTGCATAAGCTCTTAAGTACATGTATATTTGCACTAATATATACAGGTCCATAGATATACACAGATTACATAGATGAAGACTGTCGATGACACCAATGCGCATTTTCAAGATGGGGATGATATTGCTTACTATACATTGTAGAACCATTTCGTTATGATCAAGGTAACCTTTGAACTGCATAAGCTCTTAAGTACATGTATATTTGCACTAATATATACAGGTACATAGATATACACAGATTACATAGATGAAGACTGTCGATGACACCAATGCGCGTTTTCAAGATGGGGATGATATTGCTTACTATACATTGTAGAACCATTTCGTTATGATCAAGGTAACCTTTGAACTGCATAAGCTCTTAAGTACATGTATATTTGCACTAATATATACAGGTACATAGATATACACAGATTACATAGATGAAGACTGTCGATGACACCAATGCGCATTTTCAAGATGGGGATGATATTGCTTACTATACATTGTAGAACCATTTCGTTATGATCAAGGTAACCTTTGAACTGCATAAGCTCTTAAGTACATGTATATTTGCACTAATATATACAGGTACATAGATATACACAGATTACATAGATGAAGACTGTCGATGACACCAATGCGCGTTTTCAAGATGGGGATGATATTGCTTACTATACATTGTAGAACCATTTCGTTATGATCAAGGTAACCTTTGAACTGCATAAGCTCTTAAGTACATGTATATTTGCACTAATATATACAGGTACATAGATATACACAGATTACATAGATGAAGACTGTCGATGACACCAATGCGCGTTTTCAAGATGGGGATGATATTGCTTACTATACATTGTAGAACCATTTCGTTATGATCAAGGTAACCTTTGAACTGCATAAGCTCTTAAGTACATGTATATTTGCACTAATATATACAGGTACATAGATATACACAGATTACATAGATGAAGACTGTCGATCACACCAATGCGCATTTTCAAGATGGGGATGATATTGCTTACTATACATTGTAGAACCATTTCGTTATGATCAAGGTAACCTTTGAACTGCATAAGCTCTTAAGTACATGTATATTTGCACTAATATATACAGGTACATAGATATACACAGATTACATAGATGAAGACTGTCGATGACACCAATGCGCGTTTTCAAGATGGGGATGATATTGCTTACTATACATTGTAGAACCATTTCGTTATGATCAAGGTAACCTTTGAACTGCATAAGCTCTTAAGTACATGTATATTTGCACTAATATATACAGGTACATAGATATACACAGATTACATAGATGAAGACTGTCGATGACACCAATGCGCGTTTTCAAGATGGGGATGATATTGCTTACTATACATTGTAGAACCATTTCGTTATGATCAAGGTAACCTTTGAACTGCATAAGCTCTTAAGTACATGTATATTTGCACTAATATATACAGGTACATAGATATACACAGATTACATAGATGAAGACTGTCGATGACACCAATGCGCGTTTTCAAGATGGGGATGATATTGCTTACTATACATTGTAGAACCATTTCGTTATGATCAAGGTAACCTTTGAACTGCATAAGCTCTTAAGTACATGTATATTTGCACTAATATATACAGGTACATAGATATACACAGATTACATAAATGAAGACTGTCGATGACACCAATGCGCGTTTTCAAGATGGGGATGATATTGCTTACTATACATTGTAGAACCATTTCGTTATGATCAAGGTAACCTTTGAACTGCATAAGCTCTTAAGTACATGGTTGTTGGTCATATTGCCTTCCATACACATGGAACAAGGAAGCGGTACTTACCGTAAACGGAATGACACCAATGCGCATTTTCAAGATGGGGATGATATTGCTTACTATACATTGTAGAACCATTTCGTTATGATCAAGGTAACCTTTGAACTGCATAAGCTCTTAAGTACATGGTTCTTGGTCATATTGCCTTCCATACACATGGAACAAGGAAGCGGTACTTACCGTAAACGGAATGTGGTTGATGGCTGCGGTGGCGATGACGACAGCAAGAACCAGTCGACATAAGTCGGAAGAGAACGTCAACTCATTGTACCTGGCGTGCACCGTCTGAGAACCCGTCTTGGCTACAGCTGACGTTGACGGAAGGTAGAAACGCCCAGCTTGATACTTGACCACGGCAACACGCCGCATGTACCGCAACAACACCACCGTGTCCGACGTGCAGATAAGACACAACACGATGGAACAGAGAATGAGGATGATGAAGAACAAAGCGAAACTAACGCCAAGGTCATGCGGCAGGAAGAAGCAAGTTCCTTTGGTCGAGTATCCATCTTCAGTTGCTCCTATAATCGGCATGATGCCAATGAGGGCCGCAAGAAGCCACATGATGGCCACGTACACCTTAACGGCCTTGGTGGACCCGTATACCTGTTTCCCCGACGGTAGTCGCAACATGGTCATCCAGTGGACACACATACAGAGGACACTCAGGATCTCCGCCACCCTGACCGTCACGCTGAGCCAGATGTAGCAGTAGCAGAGAGGCTGAGACCAGGGGATTCCCCTCAAGGTCATGACCCCTGGGATGGGGATGAGGAGGATGACGTTGGCCATCAGGCAGGCGAGGAGGGACATCAAACACAGGTCGGTGCCGTGGAAGAAGGGTCTGTAGTGAGCGATGACGACCACGGCCGCGACACACGTGAGCAGGGCGACCGGCGACAACACCATCCACGCGATCGCCACGCCGTACTCAACCATTGTCCGCGGACATCGACAAATGTCTCTGGGTCTGCATAGATGGAGATGTGGACTACACCATTGAAGTCAGGCCATGGAACATCCTCTGTCACACGGGTGTCGAGTCTCCGGGTCATAGGCTGCACTTACACAACGAACAGAAACAATCAGAAACTGTAAACATATTCAGACCCTGATCGTTTTGGACACAGTAGCATCGATGTTTAAACAAGTGTTTATCGAGGTATATTTTCATTGATCTATTTGTGTATCCCTGTAAACCACGGAGGAATGTTTCGATGATGATTACTTCTAGTCAGTAAACGAGGTCAGGCCAACCGAATCACCTGGTTCTATACGTATCCAGTATAGAAGCAGCTGTCGCCATCACGTGTTGACGGTAATGATTAACACCAATATCACGAAGTCTACAACATAGTTAGCTGGTGGGCGCATACCCCACCGTCAGTAACAACACACACGCCACGGCAGCGACAATATCTGACGCCCTCGTCGCTAGGTGTTGATGTCCGGGGCAGATCCGGAAATGATGACACAAAATAATGAGGATTTGATATCAGTTATAACCCGCTTGTCTTGTAATTACCCGGTGAATCCAACGATACTCCAGATACTTTGTTGAAATTGAATGTCAGGATGATACTTGGTGTTTCAGTAATTCCGATTTTGTCATCCCTTTATCTGATTCAAGGACACGAAACCGCTGCGTCCTCTGTATTCCTCTGTCGCTTCATCAAATTCGTTCTTGAATCTGACTGTCGTCTGCTTGATGCTCACCTGTCACGTGCCGGAATATGGAGAAACGGCATCAGACACCACGCGATATTAATCGGTTTAGACAGAGGTGAATTGTTTTATCACATTGGTCGGAAAGTCATCAGAAGATGGTTGTCACCAGATTGTTGAGACGTCTACCTCTCGTGTCATAACATAAGCATGAAAGTCACGATAGAGGAACATGTCACACAGGGGTCGATGGAAGTCTTTCCACTGAACGTCTTGCATACCTGTCGTCTGCCGTGTTGAGGCAGTTGTCGTCTGCTAGCAACAGGTAGGTAGTATCACTGCTGCAACGTAGCCCGCTCAAAACAGTAAAGTACAACTGACGTCTGCTATCCAAACCTTGAATTGTTGTCTGCTACATGCAAGCGTGACACATTCTGTAACAAACACGTGCAACGTTCTCAACCGCAGTCGCTTCCCCGCGGTCAACGTGTGTCCGGACTGACCACGTCACCGGACATTCATCCCAAGTAGCATGTTCCAGTTAAGTCTATCTGGTCTCACCTGGCGGCCGTCTTTGATCTCGGCATTGGAGGTCACGTGTAGCACAAAAGCAAGGTGTTACAGCAGATCGCACCTGTTGCTGTAGATGCCGAGGACAGCGCAACTGAAACAACGTTTTGCTCACACTAGCTGCTGTGTCAATAACAGCAAGAATATATAGCAGTCACGATTTCGATTCAGTTTATGTATGACATGACAAATAAACTGATCGTGTGGAATTGTTGATTCCAGAAATTCACAGAACTTTGGTCAAAAACAGGCGTTAGTTATTTCCTACGTACCATTTCCATAGAACAGGGCGGGTGTGTCCATGTCGAATCTAATAATGACAGCTGACGAAGTTGTGTATTTCCATCAGGTGAATGAATCAGTATTATTCCCACATCTGTGCCGTTATAGCACAGTGTATCCCTGTCACCAGCGTGAGGTGTTCAGAGCGTCCAGTAAAATCGTCACATCGGTCCCTGGAGTGTCCGGCACTCAACTGACTACACGCGGCAGGCGACCCACAGTGACTGCAGGGTCAACAAGCAGCCGGGGACACGCGAACACAGTGTTTACGGACGAAACAAAACAATTAGCGAAGCCTCTTTCTCCTCACAGCCACTGAACAACCTGAAGCCCATTATAACTAGCGATCGATCTGGCTGCGTTTCGGCGTCTGGACAATTATATATTAACTCGACGTTAGCCTTTGATGCAACGCACTTCAGTATGATACGGCTTTTAATCATTCTGAAAAAACATGAGAAATATTTCATTAAACTATTCGAGTCAAGTGAAACGAAAATTGGCATATTTTACAGTGGTATGGTTCTTTCACTTTACGTATTTTATACACAATTTACGTTATTTCATCAACTTCATGCTATGCCCATGATAATGATTTTTTCGCACGTTCCGTTTTGTGACATTATAAAACCTTCTCATGTCAAACAAACGTTGATACATGTTCACCTCTTAAACCATGTTATTTGGATCAAGTCGCGTGAACGCACCAGCTAAAGGTGAGCGAACAATAGTGTCGCGCACGTCCAATGAAATGCTTGTCATCTGCCGCGCAGCGCCCAGTTCCAAGGTCTGAATGTTGTTCACGTGTAGAAGGGATCTCTGTTACATAGCGCTAAAAAACCTTTCGCGTTTGACCCCTCATCTTGAACTGCTTTGGCGGTAGATCGATTCATTCAACAAACTTCGACAGGCTCCTATTGGCAAAAACAGTTCGTATTTAGAATATCTCGGTGAAGCCCGTCTGTCGCCCTACATTGATTGCGCTCTTAATTTTCGTGTTATTTACAGATGTCTGCCCGTATCTCATCGTCACTCATCCGTAGCGGACTGCACAAAGAAATACAAACAGCTGATAAATTAGTTATCATGTTATTAAATGCTTCGTTTGATTGTAGTAGTTTTGGAAGGGACCATTAAACCTTAAGCTAAAGTCTTTGTGTTTCATCGGTAAGATTGTCAGAGCTGTGGACTGATGTTTTGTGTTTGATTGGTCAAGCTGAATACATGCGATAAATCGTTATGGTAAATACCTAATATTTGTGCTGACCGTGTACATTAGTTTATGGACGTTATACAGTTGTTTATAATGAATATTATTATTATTATTATTATTATTATTATTATTATTATTATTATCAATATTGTGTTTTGCGTGTGTCGATTAACGTGATATTGATGATGCGAAAATACTTGAATAATAATCTCTATTTATCGAACCAGTTTACTTTCAGTAAAATGTACTTTTCCGGACTAATATCGGTTTTGTAGTGGTTACCCACTGAAATAGCATGATGCAGTTTAACATGGATACCCCACTCGGACACATTATACTGACACAGAGCCGACAAGTCCTTGTTTTATCCCCTTAATGTCGAGCGACACCCAGGGTAACAACAAGTACCATCTTGTAACGTCTTTTGGTGTGACGTGACCGTGGATCGAACCTACGACCTTCCGCTCTTCGGAACTACTAGAGGCGGTGTAATACTTGGTGTGTATTACAGACAAGATATGCAGTGTAATGGTCCATTAAATAGTATATGTTAACGCGTTTTGTAGTTGGGCAAGTTACATATACCAATAGGTTTTCAAAGAATTGAATTAGAATTAGCGGCCTATATACCAATACACACGTATCTTGGGAAAAGTACGTGCGTTTAAAATATAAAACTTAAGTGAACTCAGTAAGCTGAGGTCAGCATATATCTGGCAACCAATCTGGATTGATTAAAGCCAAACGTAATTAAACTGAGTTAACCAAACAGCCAAGGATAACTTAGGGTAGAACGTTAAATGAAACATAAAACAACCATGTGTATTGTATACTATACATCTAGGAGATGTGAACAAGGGTTTCATTGCTTGAGAAAATGGCATTTTGCTTTTTCTATTAAATGAATGTAACAACACAACAAAGCTCAACATTACGCGTCGGACATCAGAGATCCAAAATCATCATCAAAGTTGCATTATTGATTCTGAAGTTCTTGTATCATTGATGCATACCAGAATACATATATACAGTACATACCAGGCTAATAATATTTATTAAAATTCTCTTTAATCATGATTTAGTCAATAAATGAAAGTAATTAGTTTTAACTATGAGGTCACTTAGAGGATCCTAACCAGAATACTGCACCCAAAGGGTTTAGTACTTGCGTTCGAATTCACCCCTTCAAAAAGGGTCAAAGTCCTATATCGATATTTCAAAAAGCTCGGAATAGTTGCTTAACCTTTGTACATAAGTACATTCATACAATGTCGTATCTTCGTATATAAGCTTGATCTCATCGCCTTTGTGACTTGGTGATCATCACGAAAAACCCAAGCTGAATCTATTAGAATTACACTAAGACATTCGTTTTCAAATAGATCTGCACTTTCGAAATATTGTATACGAAGGCGGTTCCAGAGATGGGTTGTCCTCCACCCCCACACACCCCACACCCACTCCCAAACATCCCAACCCCTTTTGAAAACCAAATGTAGTATGTTGTCGGCTGTAAAATTATCTGTGAGTGGAGTTTTCTTAATATTTTGGACCCCTCCCTTTTACAAATGCTTGATCCGCCCTCACTGTACTTCGACTGGGGTGATTTTGAAAATATTTTACGAGCGCTTTAAAAACTTCATCTCTTTACCTTCAAAAATGATTACTTGTTTCTGTTCTGGTGTTTTCGTTAAAAGGAAACGAGATGGGGATACGACAGTAATCTGACCGGAGCCCCATACCCTCGGAGTGTTCCATATAGCGATCTTAGGGCTACGACTATCAGTGTTAAAGAATGGGAGTGAAATCGTGCTTAGCGATAAGATCGCGGATCAAGCCCATGTGACCACGTGTTCTCAACGTTGATGAGCTTGGCTCAGATAACATATCCGCTGGGATGCTGTTTACCACATTGAACATAAACTGCCGGGCAATAGAAAATATACACCCATGTTTGTTGGTAGCAAATGATGAGACCAACAAAAGTAATGGTTATTCGATAGTGATGTATTTGATAGTTGTGTTTTGGACCTCTTTATTTTCAGCCTAGTTTTTTTGTTGTTGTTTTGTTTTGTTTTTGTTGTTGTTGTTGTTTTTAAGGGGTGTTGGTTTGTTGTTTTACGCCGCACTCAGCAATTATCCAGCTACAAGGCGGCGATATGTATATAATCGAGTCTAGACCATACAATCCAGTGATTGACATCATGAGCATCGATCCACGCTATTCGGATCGATGACATGCTTCAACCAAGTCAGCTTGCTGACGGGGTTAACCTCTTTAGTCATGTGGACAAGGCGTCCGACCTCAGATCGGAAGGTCCGTGGTTCGAATTCCATCACGGGACTCGGAAATTGTATGGCCGCTACATTGACATGAAACATAACGTATTTAATCACGCGACCAAGGGATCGAACAACTGACAGGCGCTCTATACGCTACACCACGGAAGCGGTTGAAATGTTCATGTAGGAACAAACTAAAATAGTTTAAGAACCATCTATGCAAAACAAATATTCTATGAAATGTGTTCAGTGTAAATACATTTCACTTTGCATGCTCAATATGGCAAAAGGAGGCAGTTGGTGCACGAAAACTTCCATTTGCTGGGTGACTGAAACACATCGAAAACACTGGGTCCACTCACTGTGTCTACATTTCGAACTATCAGTTGTTCCAGACAAGCGGAGTGCTGATATTGGATCGTTGTGTCGATAAAGAGTGATTGTTGCTGTTTATAAGCAGACTATTAGCCCATAAAAACAAAACCTGTGGTGAAAGGCGACATAATTGATCGGGTGGTCAGGCTCATCGAGTGCGTGCGTGCTGCGATTTATCTTGACCAGTTCAGACATGGGTACAATGTGTGAAGCCCATTTCTGGTGTCCCCCGCCGTGATATTGCTGGAATATTGCTAAAAGCGGCGTAAAACCATATTCGACCACTCACTCACTTGCTCACTCACTCACTCTTGACCAGTTCAGAAGCTTAAAGTGTACAGCAAATGTCAGTAACAATTCCCAAATGGAAATTAAACATACTCGTAATTCCCGAAAATATTGCAATAACTAATATGATGGCTTACATGTTTCACTGTGAACAGGACTAATAACGAGTAGGAGGCTTTAATCATGCTTCATCGAATGCAATTCTAAAACACAATGTTAAAATAACTCTGGTATTATAAAACAATATATGATGGCGGGATGTGTATATTCGAGATTGGACCAGACAAACCGGTGACTCATATTATGAGTAACATCAAAAGCTGCTGTCAGGATACCATGACCAACAATCAACCAAGTCCCAAAGCCGGACCCCCCGATCCATTTAGTTGCCACCTATGACTACCATGCACAGGTTGCTGGGGAACTATTCCAACCCGGAAATCCAATGGTATATGCTTTTGATATCTGACATGGTTTCATAAAGAAATACAGAATGGGTTGGGGGAAACGAATCCTACACTCATTTAAAGTTCAACGGGTTGCCGAAAACGTAAAAAGAGTTCTCAAAAAGGGAAAAAATATTGAATAGCAAAAGCCGTGATCATGTACGAATAAATACCGACCGGTTTATGATTTATGCTCCGTCAGTGAAACATGACGGCCTGGCGGTTTAGGTGTAAGTTCAGGGTTTAAGAGGGAAACGGAAGTCTCTGTCAAGATTGCCCATTGACTTGCATTATCTATAAATCCATATCAGTAGCTGTGATAGTGCAATATTATATGAAGCGCCAGTAATATCCCTGCTAGTTCAGGGCCACGAACTGAAAGAGGCGCCTGTGATATATCACAACATGGAAACATGTGGTTGCTGCCAATGACGTCAAAACTTCAATTGCTTTTAATGAACAATCATGTGTAACACTGTTCACTCATCTGTCTCCCAGTTACTGAATCATATTGTTATCCACTTCTGTCCAGTCCTTGCTGTTATGCTTAAGCGCTAAATGAAGCAAGTCTTGGTTTTTTGCAGGTTCTAAATCTCCCATCTCGCTGGGACTCCTTCTCACTTTAATAAAGTTCTATCCAAATAAAGTTTCTGTCCAAATTAAACATTTTCAGAGACTAAACGTTAGTCTACACTGTATCCCTGTTTTTTACAGGAAATAAAAATAAGTTGAAATGAAGTGAGTGAGTTGAGTTCAAAATCGCGTATAATAATTTGACAGATATCGAGTAATTTCCAGTCAGTAAATGACGCTTTAATGTATAAATGCATTGTGTTCCGCGTCGATGAATGGAAATGGCAGAGCGTATTTACTTTAGCCGACTCACACAACACCTATCCGCATCAAAGATTGCATACATTACTTGGTCAAGTCACGTGAATCAATAAACAGCTGGAGCTATGTGCTGTTGTATCGGCCGAGGATGTATGTTGTGATGTCGTGATTTGTTAGGGTCTTTGCCACACGGATAACAAAACTCAATAAATCACATCAATAGCAAAACCTCGCGTCACGTGTGCATGTATACACTGTATAATTTCCATGCGGATAGTTTGCATTATATCAAGGAAAAGATAAAAATTCAGGACGATAACAAGGGTCAAGTCTGAATGTTGCCGGGTTTAAATATCAGCAAGCCCTGTGTGAGTTTTTGGACTAATGAAGATTTCGAATACTTCATGTCTGTCGTTACAGCCGACTAAAATGAGGATCGGGTGGTCAGACTCTGTGGAATGGCTGATTGCGTGTCATGCTGCCTCGATGGCTTGGGTCGTTGCTTGGTGCCTTCGGTCACTGGTTTGAATGCTCAAGAATGTGGCGTAAAATAACATTCCCTCACTCTCTCCGCCATATTTTATGATGACTACCATCATTGATGTTGTTATTGCTAGTATGGTCTATGGGGGAGCCTTGTGGTTAGGGGTTTACTTGTCAGCCAAAGAACCGGGCTTGATTCCGCACCAGCATGACATGGGTACAATATGTGAAGCCCATTACTGGTATTCCCCGATGTGATATCCCTGAAATATTGCTATAATCGGCGTAAAATTCGCCGAGGCAACTTTGATACGATACAGCCAACATATAAATCCAAGCCAATTTCTAATTGAAAGGTTTGTGCGTCCTCATACGGTTTCCAACAGTTTAACATGTTACCCTGAACCCTTGGCGCCGTCAAAGTGAGCCATGGGTCTTCGTCCTTGTCGCAACCACTGAACATCAAAGGGATGCTTTGAGAGTAAAAATGTTTTCCACAATAAAACAAACCAAAGAAAGTATCCAGCAAAGGTATCACAAAATCTTCGTATAACCATTAGAAATATATATCGTAGAAAATAATACTGTTGAGATTAAAAAGATCCCGCAGCACATCTTTCACAGCAAGGGTTGTATATTTCTGAATACAGGTGCGCTTCTTTACCTGGTATATTCGTCTCCCAAATGTGTTAAAGCCACGCGTATTGCATACATCCGGGTCACATTTACCTAACGTCAGGGACAAGCATTTGATATTGTGGGTTACTGGGCTATTGTACGGACAAAAACTGGGTAAAATGGGGTTTAACGTTGCTCTCGAGATGCACTTATATAGCGACGTGCATGCACGTGTGTGTGTGTGTGTGTGTGTGTGTGTGATAACATGCCGCAGTTCAAGATGAATACCTCACTCAGACATAGAATATTGACTCAGAGCCGACCAGTCCTTGTTTTAGCTCCTTAACGTCGAGCGTCAGGCAGGGTAACAAGAAATGAGAAAACAAGTTGGGCAATTTCTTGCTTTTTGCAAGTCTGAAGCATGATTACTTATTGCAAGCATTTTCTGGAGCAATTTATTTTTGTAGATCCCAGTCACACTCACCAGCGAAACCCACGAACAGCGGTTCCTTGTAACTGCAGACTGAAATGCGTCATCGATTAAAGTAAAATAAACAAATGAATAAAACTGTTTTGCTCCTCCTTTCAGAAAATCGACCCTGGACCAGAGAAACCAGTGATTTATATTATGAGCAACGATTCAAGTCATAGGGGTAGGATGACACACAATCAACTAACTCACCAAGTCTGACTACCCGATCTATTACAATTCAAACCCGCAATCCCCACGAGTCTCCTATCCTGTTATAAACACATTCTGTCACACAGTATATGTAATTGTATGCCCTGTACCCGAAACATTATTCTGGGCAACCACCTTGACTGTCAGCACAATGACTGATTGATTGACGCCGCCCACGTGTTTCAGCCGAAAAGATACATATTGTTGTCGACAAACACACATATTCATCTTTCTATACAGACAGGAAGCGCAATTGAGCGCAATTACCGGTCACCTGACACAATGCTTTGCATAATTACTTTCTGGGACATAATGAAAACATTGTTTTTTTATGTCACTGCCGTGGTTGCGCTATTTCACTGACCCGTCTCAGGCGACAGGAAGAGTTTTTTACTTGTGGTACGTATTTGTGCTCTTATTTGAATAGCTCATATACTCAGAGGTATTACCTGTTTGTTTTGTACACGTCATTGAATCTTGGTCACGAATATCAGTTCTGCACTGACCTAGATCAACGTAATTCAACACACGTTCAATAGACAATGAATACCTTTAGTTGGGTTTTCCGCCCTCTGTGGCGTACAAATGCACTGTTGACATGGGAATGCCCACATATCACGGGCCAGCTTTCAGCTCTTTAACTCACATATACACCCTTTAAAAAACTCCTACTGTACATTTTCACATAACATATAGTTTAAATTCTTTTAAATCGTATCCTGTACAAGGGCGGATACAGAGGGTGGTGCGGGGGTGCGCATATCTGGTGACATGTTTCGTAACTGATCCATGGCCATAGTTATTTATTTAGTCTACCCTTTAATTTGTTTTCTCTACCTCTTTGCGTCGTATGTTGTCAACTGATCGATCCGAGGGTTACAGTAAATCCTCGAATAAACGCCGGCTTTTATTTATTTCGGAAGGTCCAAATCGGAGTTTATTCAATCAAAGTGGTTATATCTTAGGAGGGGATTTTAACATCAAAGCCGTGTGTTCATTTCTCACGGCCTGTACCTCGAGCTGATAAGGTATGGGTCCTTACAAACATTAAAAGGGCGCATAACGTACCTAAATTTTGCAGACTGAAATACGACCCGGCGTTTATTCAAAGACTTACGGTATATTGTGTGATGTACCCTGTGCACAACGACTAAATCTTACCGACATGCATTCATACAGGTCCGGAAGACATGTCCGCAGTGTCACCGAATTTGCGAAATTGGTAGCAGACGACGCCAAGGAACTGAGTTACTTCCCTTACCCAATGCATTCGGAAACTGAACAATCTTTTGCGAGAAAAGCAAGTTAGCTAAGATGTGTCCCGAATGATTCCTCAATGAAATTTGAACCTCGGCTGCGCGAAGGCTTCATGTAACACAAATGGTACGCACCTTAACCAACTGGCATCCAGTATTTTAAAGTAAGGAAAGAAAAGTGAAAATAAGAATGGGTTGTATTTTACCTTCTCTTGGTGAAAAGTTTAAGGTCCCATACTGACGTTTTGTGGTTTGAAATCAAATATCAGGTCCTAAATTACAGCATAGATACACGTATCCCCCGGCTTGGTTGCCATGAAGATTTGGGGCCATATTGTCTATGAAATTATGTGCTCGACTTGACCACTAAAATATCCCAAAATATTCAGAATCCCTAACGTTTTATGTTCACTGTAAATAGGGTTTTATATTAATCGGAGTAAAAGATGAGATTTAATTGTATTTGCATTGAGGAAAGAGTCGTTCTAGGACTACCAAGGGACCTACATGTTATGCAGACGTCAAGTGACTTAATTCTACAGTTCCTGTTTCCTCGTGACATTGGAAATTGGACAAAAGTGGAAAACTTTAAATAGATATTAGTTTGTTTGAACGACAAGCCCACACTGTCCTACTGTGGGGAAACACTATCATGATATGTCATGACTGTCATTGGTCATGTTAAATGTACTGTCGCGTTATTCGTGCCATGGGTTATGAATGTCGTGTTAAGCATGGGTCCCGTTACACGCCATGACTGTCATATATCATGGGTCTACTGTCGGGTTATACATGTGATGGTTTTCGGTCCCGTTACACGCCATGACTGTCATATATCATTGGTCTACTGTCGGGTTCTGCATGTGATGGTTTTCGGTCCAGTTACACGCCATGACTGTCATATATCATAGGTCTACAGTCGGGTTCTGCATGTGATGGTTTTCGGTCCAGTTACACGCCATGACTGTCATATATCATGGGTCTACTGTCAGGTTCTGCATGTGATGATTTTCGGTCCAGTTACACGCCATGACTGTCATATATCATTGGTCTACTGTCGGGTTCTGCATGTGATGGTTTTCGGTCCCGTTACACGCCATGACTGTCATATATCATAGGTCTACTGTCAGGTTATGCATGTGATGGTTTTCGGTCCCGTTACACGCATAGACTGTCATATATCATGGGTCTACTGTCGGGTTCTGCATGTGATGGTTTTCGGTCCCGTTACACGCCATGACTGTCATGTATCATGGGTCTACTGTCGGGTTCTGCATGTGATGGTTTTCGGTCCCGTTACACGCCATGACTGTCATATATCATAGGTCTACTGTCGGGTTATGCATGTGAATGTTTTCGGTCCCGTTACACCATGACTGTCATATATCATGGGTCTACTGTCGGGTTCTGCATGTAATGGTTTTCGGTCCCGTTACACCATGACTGTCATATATCATGGGTCTACTGTCAGGTTCTGCATGTGATGGTTTTCGGTCCCGTTACACGCCATGACTGTCATAGATCATGGGTCTACTGTCGGGTTCTGCATGTCATGGTTTTCGGTCCCGTTACACGCCATGACTGTCATATATCATGGGTCTACTGTCGGGTTATGCATGTGAAAGTTTTCGGTCCCGTTACACCATGACTGTCATATATCATAGGTCTACTGTCGGGTTCTGCATGTGATGTTTTCGGTCCCGTTACACGCCATGACTGTCATATATCATAGGTCTACTGTCGGGTTCTGCATGTCATGGCTTTCGGTCCCGTTACACGCCATGACTGTCATATATCATGGGTCTACTGTCGGGTTCTGCATGTCCTGGTTTTCGGTCCCGTTACACGCCATGACTGTCATATATATCATTGGTCTACTGTCGGGTTCTGCATGTCATGATTTTCGGTCCCGTTACACGCCATGACTGTCATATATCATAGGTCTACTGTCAGGTTCTGCATGTGATGGTTTTCGGTCCCGTTACACGCCATGACTGTCATATATCATGGGTCTACTGTCAGGTTCTGCATGTGATGGTTTTCGGTCCCGTTACACGCCATGACTGTCATATATCATGGGTCTACTGTCGGGTTATGCATGTGATGGTTTTCGGTCCCGTTACACGCCATGACTGTCATATATCATAGGTCTACTGTCGGGTTATGCATGTGAAAGTTTTCGGTCCCGTTACACCATGGCTGTCATATATCATAGGTCTACTGTCGGGTTCTGCATGTGATGGTTTTCGGTCCCGTTACACCATGACTGTCATATATCATAGGTCTACTGTCAAGTTCTGCATGTGATGGTTTTCGGTCCCGTTACACGCCATGACTGTCATAGATCATGGGTCTACTGTCGGGTTCTGCATGTGATGGCTTTCGGTCCCGTTACACGCCATGACTGTCATATATCATGGGTCTACTGTCAGGTTCTGCATGTGAAAGTTTTCGGTCCCGTTACACCATGACTGTCATATATCATACGCCTACTGTCGGGTTCTGCATGTGATGTTTTCGGTCCCGTTACACGCCATGACTGTCATATATCATAGGTCTACTGTCGGGTTCTGCATGTCATGGCTTTCGGTCCAGTTACACGCCATGACTGTCATATATCATGGGTCTACTGTCGGGTTCTGCATGTCCTGGTTTTCGGTCCCGTTACACGCCATGACTGTCATATATATCATTGGTCTACTGTCGGGTTCTGCATGTCATGGTTTTCGGTCCCGTTACACGCCATGACTGTCATATATCATAGGTCTACTGTCAGGTTATGCATGTGATGGTTTTCGGTCCAGTTACACGCATAGACTGTCATATATCATGGGTCTACTGTCGGGTTCTGCATGTGATGGTTTTCGGTCCAGTTACACGCCATGACTGTCATAGATCATGGGTCTACTGTCGGGTTCTGCATGTGATGGTTTTCGGTCCCGTTACACGCCATGACTGTCATATATATCATTGGTCTACTGTCGGGTTCTGCATGTCATGGTTTTCGGTCCCGTTACACGCCATGACTGTCATATATCATAGGTCTACTGTCAGGTTATGCATGTGATGGTTTTCGGTCCCGTTACACGCATAGACTGTCATATATCATGGGTCTACTGTCGGGTTCTGCATGTGATGGTTTTCGGTCCCGTTACACGCCATGACTGTCATGTATCATGGGTCTACTGTCGGGTTCTGCATGTGATGGTTTTCGGTCCCGTTACACGCCATGACTGTCATATATCATAGGTCTACTGTCAGGTTCTGCATGTGATGGTTTTCGGTCCCGTTACACGCCATGACTGCCATATATCATGGGTCTACTGTGGAGTTATGCATGTGAAAGTTTTCGGTCCCGTTACACGCCATGACTGTCATATATCATAGGTCTACTGTCGGGTTCTGCATGTCATGGCTTTCGGTCCCGTTACACGCCATGACTGTCATATATCATGGGTCTACTGTCGGGTTCTGCATGTCCTGGTTTTCGGTCCCGTTACACGCCATGACTGTCATATATATCATTGGTCTACTGTCGGGTTATGCATGTGATGGTTTTCGGTCCCGTTACACGCCATGACTGTCATATATCATGGGTCTACTGTCAGGTTATGCATGTGATGGTTTTCGGTCCCGTTACACGCCATGACTGTCATATATCATGGGTCTACTGTCGGGTTCTGCATGTGATGGTTTTCGGTCCCGTTACACGCCATGACTGTCATAGATCATGGGTCTACTGTCGGGTTCTGCATGTGATGGTTTTCGGTCCCGTTACACACCATGACTGTCATATATCATGGGTCTACTGTCGGGTTATGCATGTGATGGTTTTCGGTCCCGTTACACGCCATGACTGTCATATATCATAGGTCTACTGTCGGGTTATGCATGTGAAAGTTTTCGGTCCCGTTACACCATGACTGTCATATATCATAGGTCTACTGTCGGGTTCTGCATGTGATGGTTTTCGGTCCCGTTACACCATGACTGTCATATATCATAGGTCTACTGTCAAGTTCTGCATGTGATGGTTTTCGGTCCCGTTACACGCCATGACTGTCATAGATCATGGGTCTACTGTCGGGTTCTGCATGTCATGGCTTTTGGTCCCGTTACACGCCATGACTGTCATATATCATGGGTCTACTGTCAGGTTCTGCATGTGAAAGTTTTCGGTCCCGTTACACCATGACTGTCATATATCATACGCCTACTGTCGGGTTCTGCATGTGATGTTTTCGGTCCCGTTACACGCCATGACTGTCATATATCATAGGTCTACTGTCGGGTTCTGCATGTCATGGCTTTCGGTCCCGTTACACGCCATGACTGTCATATATCATGGGTCTACTGTCGGGTTCTGCATGTCCTGGTTTTCGGTCCCGTTACACGCCATGACTGTCATATATATCATTGGTCTACTGTCGGGTTCTGCATGTCATGGTTTTCGGTCCCGTTACACGCCATGACTGTCATATATCATAGGTCTACTGTCAGGTTATGCATGTGATGGTTTTCGGTCCCGTTACACGCATAGACTGTCATATATCATGGGTCTACTGTCGGGTTCTGCATGTGATGGTTTTCGGTCCCGTTACACGCCATGACTGTCATAGATCATGGGTCTACTGTCGGGTTCTGCATGTGATGGTTTTCGGTCCCGTTACACGCCATGACTGTCATATATCATAGGTCTACTGTCAGGTTCTGCATGTGATGGTTTTCGGTCCCGTTACACGCCATGACTGTCATATATCATGGGTCTACTGTGGGGTTATGCATGTGAAAGTTTTCGGTCCCGTTACACGCCATGACTGTCATATATCATAGGTCTACTGTCGGGTTCTGCATGTCATGGCTTTCGGTCCCGTTACACGCCATGACTGTCATATATCATGGGTCTACTGTCGGGTTCTGCATGTCCTGGTTTTCGGTCCCGTTACACGCCATGACTGTCATATATATCATTGGTCTACTGTCGGGTTATGCATGTGATGGTTTTCGGTCCCGTTACACGCCATGACTGTCATATATCATAGGTCTACTGTCAGGTTATGCATGTGATGGTTTTCGGTCCCGTTACACGCCATGACTGTCATATATCATGGGTCTACTGTCGGGTTCTGCATGTGATGGTTTTCGGTCCCGTTACACGCCATGACTGTCATAGATCATGGGTCTACTGTCGGGTTCTGCATGTGATGGTTTTCGGTCCCGTTACACGCCATGACTGTCATATATCATAGGTCTACTGTCAGGTTATGCATGTGATGGTTTTCGGTCCCGTTACACGCATAGACTGTCATATATCATGGGTCTACTGTCGGGTTCTGCATGTCCTGGTTTTCGGTCCCGTTACACGCCATGACTGTCATAGATCATGGGTCTACTGTCGGGTTCTGCATGTGATGGTTTTCGGTCCCGTTACACGCCATGACTGTCATATATCATAGGTCTACTGTCAGGTTCTGCATGTGATGGTTTTCGGTCCCGTTACACGCCATGACTGTCATATATCATGGGTCTACTGTCAGGTTCTGCATGTGAAAGTTTTCGGTCCCGTTACACGCCATGACTGTCATATATCATAGGTCTACTGTCGGGTTCTGCATGTCATGGCTTTCGGTCCAGTTACACGCCATGACTGTCATATATCATAGGTCTACTGTCGGGTTCTGCATGTCCTGGTTTTCGGTCCCGTTACACGCCATGACTGTCATATATATCATTGGTCTACTGTCGGGTTATGCATGTGATGGTTTTCGGTCCCGTTACACGCCATGACTGTCATATATCATAGGTCTACTGTCAGGTTATGCATGTGATGGTTTTCGGTCCCGTTACACGCCATGACTGTCATATATCATGGGTCTACTGTCGGGTTCTGCATGTGATGGTTTTCGGTCCCGTTACACGCCATGACTGTCATAGATCATGGGTCTACTGTCGGGTTCTGCATGTGATGGTTTTCGGTCCCGTTTCACACCATGACTGTCATATATCATGGGTCTACTGTCGGGTTATGCTTGCCATGGGTTATGAATGCCATGTTATACATGTCATGACTATCATTTTGTGTTTGTTTGTTTGTTGTTCAACGCGGCATTAAGCAATATTCCAGCAATATGACGGCGGTCATTGGGATATGATGCAATGCATCAACCAAGTCAACGATCCTGACCACTAGATCTCGTCAGTCGCCTGTTACGACAAGCATGGGTTGCTGAAGACCTATTCCACCCCGGATCTTTACGTAGCATGGCTTATTTGTGTCATATTACATGTCTACATCATGTCAGGTGCGTCATGTGTTACAGCTGCCATATTGTGTAGAAAATGTTATGTCCATGTGTAATGAAAGTCACAGGGTCTCGCATGGTGAGGTAAGGTGGACTCGGGTTTAACATCGCATACACGATTTAACATAAATACCCCACTTACACACAGTGTACTGACTCCGAGCCAACCAATCCTCGTCATAGCCCCTTAATGCCAAGTGCCAGGCAGGGTAACAACAAGTACCATACATGTATGTAAAAGGCAACTATGCTTGTCGTAAGAGGCGACTACCGTAATCGGGTGGTCAGGCTCACTGACTTGGTTGATGTATGTCATCGATCCCAATTAAGTGGATCGATGCTCATGATATCAATCACTGGATTGTCTGGTCCTTACTCGATTATTTACAGACCTCCTTCATACAGCTTGAATATTGCTGAGTGCGGCATTCAACAACAAACCACTCAACCAACATATGGTTATACTGTGTCCAAGTTATAAACTCTTTTAAGCCCCGTCCCATAGTCCCGGGGGTGGGCGTAGGGTTCAGTCCCTACATTTCTCCAGTTGGAATCCCCACCATTGGAGAATGCTTTCAACCAAATATGGTTGATAACTATCTCTTAGTCCCAGAGAAGAAGTCATTTAAAACAATAACGCCAAATTACTATTTGGCCATGTCCCTCAGGCCCTTGGGGGGTCAGCCCCACCATTTGTACAATTTTGAATACCCACCACCTAGGGATGCTTCCAACCAAATATGGTTGATATCTATCTCTTAGTTCCAAAGAAGTCGCTTGAAGAAACATAGCCAAATTACCCCTATTTGGCCCCGCCCCTCAGCCCCTGGAGGGGTAAGCCCCTCCATTTGTACAATTTTGAATCCTTACCACCGGAGAATGCTTCCAACCAAATATGGTTGCTATCTATTTCTTAGTTTTAGAGAAGAAGCCGTTTAAAGCAATATTGCCAAATAATCTCTATTTGGCCCCGCCCCTCAGCCCCAAAATTTGTACAATTTTGAATCCCCACCACCTTTGGATGCTTCCAGTCAAATTTCATTAATTTTCAATTTGTGGTTCAGAAGAAGTTGTTTGAATAAATTGTTGACGGACGCCACGGTATCCCATAAGCTCAACTTGGTCCTTCGGACCCTGTGAGCTAATAATATCGCATCAACTTTTGAATGAAGCTTAAAAAGTCAAAAGAAAACACATGAATGAGATGAAAAAAAAGTTTTATTATTTTCATCGGTTTCACAAACCACAATACATAATTCATACATCACATACTCTGTCCTCTTCAACAGAGTTCTAACAAGAACATTGATGGTGTTATAAACATATATTTGCATACCAAACATCAGAGTACCTTTATCTGGACATGAATTCCTGACAAGTCTTTTATTTCATGTACTGACGTTGGTGCATCCTCCCTTTCATGATTCAGAAATCAGTATTGCTGGTACATGCACAACCTCCTGGCACAGAACTTATGAATGCAATATTGAAGTCATGGCCACTGTGTCATGTAATGTAGAAAATCCCTCGGAAAGCTAACATCTTCAAGGGCTATAAACCCCTCTATTCTTCCTGCTACAGTGGTACAATGTAATTAAATTGTGGCTTGTGAAGGAGTCAATATGCACTCTAAGACAGGTCACTCAAAGTATGGTCACTGGGAAATACATGTATGTCGTCCTTGTTTGAAATTGTTATTAGTTTAGTAACCCCATCTGCTTCATTACAAGCAAACCACCAGTCTTCATATTTCAAGAACCTACAGAAGAGGAAAATGCTTCACCTGAACAACATCCATCAACAGCCTAGGTTCACAGATGCCTTGATTATTTTGTTACAAAAGAATAAATACAAATAAATAAAATGCCTCAGGCCTCATATCTGATAAATATGGATGAAAATTTAATAATTTATTGTGGCCTAATACACTCTTCCATTTATCCCTGGATTCTTTCTTGAAACTTATTTTCTTGTATAAAAAAAAAAATCTAAAGACTACTACTGCACACTGAAAAAGATTCTCAAAAACTTTCCAGTTGCATATGAAAAAAGATATATACAACTTTTGATAAGGATAGGGAGTATCCAGATGGGGTCTGAATGTGAATGATTGCTTCGACATGTTGTCATAAAATAACATTTGATACTGGAACTGAAACATGCGCAATTAATTTCAAGTTGATTCAACAAAAATACAGTTCCATACCTTGTCTCGTTACTTCACAGAATGAAATACCTCAGTATTCCTGTCAAATGTTGAGTATGGTGGTATATGTTAACTCCCAGATCCATGAACCTTACAAGGAGCTGCCGCCTTGACTGCATGTTGTGACCTTGTATCAGTTACGGCCATAAATATACCATAAATCCTTGACAAGAAATGCATGTCAAATGGCAAAATTATGTAATGCTCCCTTTACATACTGAAAAATGCCTCTGAAAAAGTGGATGTCATAATTAAATGCCCCTTGTCAACATTTCTGAATGAACCCTCAGTTTATTCAAGGATTTGCGGTAAACTGTATATTGAGACACACTGCACACTAGGTTAGCTACAATGTACACACATCTCAGGGAACCAGATACAGATGCTCTTCTAAGATGCTACACTTGGGACAACTCTTAATGATGCTTATTCTAAACTTGAAAACAGTTCTGAGAAAGAAATGGATGAAATTTGAAGAGCTGAATTACTTTGCATTATAATCATTCTACAATGACTACAACACGTTCAGGTGCCACAGACACTGTACATGGGAAAGATGCAGGCTTGCAGTTCCCCAAGTATGCAGATGATAGAAAAAATAATATTGTGTTCCATCGGGAACTAAATAGGTAATTAAAGACAATTATCCCAAATTTAAGAATGTCTGCGGGTATTGCTAGCAAATGCTGTGCAACTGGAATTGTGGTGCTTGAGAGTGCTTAAACAACATAAGTGTTCATCTAACTTTCATTGACATGCAGTGATGACTCTTATAAATAAGATACAAAAAATCAAATTGTCAAAAGATGAAGGGTTATATATCAAACAAAAAGAAAATTAATGGCTCGAAACATGCCACATATATATATTGTCGTCAATCAAAAGCTGCACATCCAATTTTTTCTCATTTCTCACATGCCCAGTACACATTGTGTGCCAACTAAACTTACCATGGTACATGGACAGTTAGATTACAAACTAAAGAATTTAGAAATATCTTCAAAAGAGTTAGATACACCGACCAGAAAACATCCTTAACGACAGTTTCCCTGAATGACATCTCAGCTTCGACTACTGCAATGAATGATAAAGTGCACATTGGGTCCATAGGGCAAGCACTTGAAAAATGGATGTGTTCCTTTCCAGAATGTGAATATTCGTGATTGTGTCACTTGTGTCGTTGTACTTCCTGCCTTTATGGGATGTTTGGCAAAGTGACCTTCAGCTGACAGCACCTACATGCACTTTACTCAGTATAAATGTCGACCTTATATTATCCTGCCTGATCAGAGCATTTACTGTCTGCTCCACATATATGATGCTCACCTAGTCAGATTTCATGTTCTTCTCTACACTATCTCAATACAATAATACCAGGGAGTCTATATCTTTGTACAGTCTCCCTGATAATACACTGCAGGGTTAACAGGTTAATAGTTTGGGAAAAACTAAACAAACCAAAATAAAAGGTTTGAATTATGGGATTGATATATACTTTTTGTCCATAACAAATATTTAAGAACTGCACATGTTAACCAATGCAAGGTATATTTCACAGCAAATCTGCATTTTGTGCCAAGCCGAGTAAGTCAAATACTTGCTGCAAAGCATGTAGCTGGAACTTTTGTGAAACTTATGAAAGTGAAATAACATCAAACACTCACATCGGCAAAAGACCAAAGCTACAAGAACACTATGCTTAATAACAGTGCCCCAAATGTAACAACTATTTCTCTAAATGACTTTACGGATGTACCATGTGAATTGTTTCTATACAAACCTTCTGAAGTAATACAATGGGGCAATACAGTTGGGACTTCTTACTTCAGTGGTTCACCTTGTCAAATAAGACATGTGTCTCTTTGTTACTTGGTTCAATGACCTGATGGCCCAAAATATAATGTATATATGTATAATAATAAATGATCTGTAATAAATCTTTGGGAGAGTCTAAACAGCGTCATGTTTCATTCACTTAAAATCTAATAACCAGACTTTTAAGAGATAGCGTAGAAAAATTCTGAATTATATTTCACTGATTTTTTGCAACCTAGTTATGAAAAAAAACACTTAATAAATGAAGCCTGGGTTTAAAGAAAACCCAAACAAATAACATCATCTTCAGGAAGCAGCTGACAGAGCCCAGTCAAAGGATCGAGCTTCTTAAGAGTTTGTTTCTCAAGACTTACAGAGTACAGTGAGTGCACATTGTATGTGGAATTTATAGGTAGAGACTATCTGAGGAACATCACTAACATTACAGACATATGAACCAAGTTAGTGTAAGTATAAAAGATAATGTTACTTTCACATTGTAATGATAAATAAATCAAGTGCAAGAGTTAACATTCCTGAGTAGAATGGTCAGAAAATCTGAACTGAAGCCAGGTCAATTACTTGTTTGTTTCTACAGATTATCTCAAAAAGAATTTCAAGCTGTAGACTGTTAAATGAAACAAATATTGTCTGGTGTGATTTGAAGCTAATTTATTTTTAAGAACAAAAGTACAGAATTTGTTCAAATAAGCATTTCTTTTCAATCGCGAAACGTAATTTAATGAAACTCTATAACAACTGTGTCTCAAGTGTATAAAACCAGTGCACGTGGGACTTATATTCTAAGAGACTACTACATGTATACCAAATACATATTCAAAAATAAATACTTACTTGATAATTTCCATAAAACATATCAACACGTAGGGACTTTCAATATGCCATGAATATGCCTCATAATAGTATTTTGTTCCATGAGTTGAACTGAAGTTTTTTCATTTAGTTGACATAAAACTTGCTTATTTTCAGCATTTTTAAACAAACGACCAGAGTACTTTAAATAATCACCCTGAACATCAACTGAGCACTACTCAAGACTAGGGCATACTGGACGCATTCAATTCATATACAAGTTTTATTCAAAATGTACACAACATCTAGTTATATGGTCTCTAGGTATGTACAAAATATCATAAAAAGATCTGATGTTCCAAAATATATACTGGAAACACCACCATCTAAATTGTGGAACTACAACATACATTGACATTCAATAGAAAAATCAGGCTGAAAAAGAATTTAAACAATTGTTTTGTCAGACAGGATTCAAAATGAATCTGTTCAGGTCTCTGGCCTTTGAAAATGTGTCACAATTTTCTTTTTTTGTCTGAATGCAGAAACATGTTTGTTTGACAACCAAGAATATTTGTTTCTTTTTGAGCCTCATAAACTGTGTCACAAAATTTAATGGATTAATATTAGTGCTAGGATTAACAGAATAATGTCATTACATCTTGTTTCAAATGAAGCATTATCAAAATAGTGTTTCTGACTGGAATAGACGGCTCGGTTACTATTGTTACTGTGGAATGGCATGTTGAAACTATGGCGGAAAATCTTGTGACTTTAGTTTAATATTTGGTTTATTCTGTGATATCAGAATATATGACAATGTACATGATGAAGATGATGATTATCATGACTGCATGAACACTGATTTTGATGGTATGCCAATATCTCACAAGTTCTCATGCTCTCAAATATTTCCCAAGACTAAAGACTTAAATCAGCCAAACTATTTGCATGACATAGAAGAATTATATAAATGCATTCTTTTGTAACTAATGATGTTAAATAATGTGGCACATGGTTTCGGAGACAAATCATTCTGTAATTATTTAAATCATTCAAGTACATCCTCTAACATTTACTCTAAGCTGGGATATATACTGCTGCTGTATCTGAAGCAGCATCTCATTAGGGATGTCAAGTATTGAATAATAAGTATCACAATATCTCGATTAATTACAAATACTTGAAAGAATTCTTATCTGGATGTGCAATTAATCAACTAATGCCAAATATGAACTAGGCTGATCCATGGAACCTTCTGACTTCTTATTGTCCATCTTTACCATGGCAATCTACACAAATGTAAACTTTTCCTTGGGAGTGAATTGTTAATTTACTATGGTTATTCATGGAATTGAATCGATACGGTATCAACATTAAAAAATGATACACCGATATTGCAAAATATATACAACTCAACATTTGCTTAGCACCAAATAGTCATTGGTGTGGACCTCAGCAAATGTCAAGTGGTATACAACGACATCCCTACATCTCAGCAATGTTACATACATCTTCCCGAGGCAAGAGAGTTAACTGACTATATACGTTCAGTTTCCACCCCTGCCGAACTAGGCAGGTATTATGGAGTTACATTTTGGCTGGACTAACGAGTCTATGCATAGTCCAATCAAAATCACGCAAATAAATCAAAATACGGTGGTGCAGATTTCGGTCAACTGCAGGATTTGCAAAGCATGTGCACCGCCAACTCATTGTCAACAGATATATTCCAAGTCTTTTCATGTTTTTTTATCAAGGTGCTCATGTGATTTGATGCACTTTTACCAGTTTTTCTCACAATATAGGTCTTAATTATCGATCAGATCGTCTTTTTTGTTTGAAACAAATGCAAGTGATACGAGAGGTTGAATCTGATTGGTCCATAGGAGAGGCTTAGAAGGGACATAACTCGTAAAAACAACTGGAGGCGCTACGATCGAGCCCAGGAATTCCAGCCTAGTTTGGCAAGGGTGGAAACTGGACTTTTATAGTCAGTTAACTCTCTTGCCTTGGGAAGATGTGTTACATAATGCTCACACACACACGTATACATCAGCTTGTATGTGATTACCCATCGGATCTTCGCAAAATATAAAAAATGTCATCCCACTTACCCTCATCCTTTAAGAAAACCCTCAACAAGTTACCTGACAAAAAGGATGAAGTTTGCAATATTGATGACACCTCAGCTCTAAGTTGCTTCAAGAACTGAGTTAACAGAAAAGGCATTTACACAAGAACCATCGTGACCCTACCACACATCAGTCCGACAATGAATACCACTCCCACGATTCCTCAGAAAGTCTATCTGGAATCTTCAAAAACATTCATAAATGGGAAAAAAGTGCTCCTCTATTTAACATTGCTGTATTCCTCATCGAAAGTCTACAATTGTCTGTAGGATGGATCAACTCTGTAGACACAATAATCTGACTCAGTGCCACTGACGAAAACACTTCATTGTTGAAACCACCTTAAATATGTTTAATTTGTTAATAGAATATTCGAAACAAAAACAGCATTTCCAAGTATGCTGCCAAGGCACCATCTTTCCATGTGTTAAATGCTATTCAATAAATAAATAATATTATTCTCAAAGAAAAACAAGATCAGAAAATATAAACAAACCATAATTTGCTTACTCGGTGTAAACAGATGTTACTGGGCTCTCCAACATTCTCACAAATCAAACGAATGTGAATCTAACAAATTGCTCCAATCTGAATCACTCACAGAACGCAATAATGTGAATGACAAAAAACGCCATGACTTGAATAACAGACAGAATGCTATTATGGGAATCACACATCATGTAACTCACACCAAACACATGTTTTTGTAATGTGAATCACACCAGATATCAATTTAAATCACACAAAGACACTGTAATGTGAAACACAGTAAACACATTTAAATGTGGATCACAAACAGAGCCCTGCAATGTGAATCACACTAAAAAACATCGAAATGTGAATCACACCTGGAACTCCATCAGTGTGATCAGGAATGTATTGTTAGCAAAGAATTTTATTTTTTGTCATACACTGAAAGGTGGATTCAACAGAAGAAAATATTTGTCAGTTATTAACCAAGGATCAGTATTCCAGAGGAAATGAGGTCAGTTGATTGCCAATGATTCTAGAAACACAGGTGAGAGATTATCTCCACAATGCTGATAGTTCTGTGTGCACACAGGTATAAACAGGATCAACCAAGCCTCAGAGAAATATGCTCGGCTCAGGCATCCACTCACAATCTGTAACAAAAGACAACACAAATAAAAAACCCTGACAAAACAGTCAGAAAGATAGGCAAAAAAAAACAAACATTGGTTCTGACACAGACCTTTAAAACACCAGTCACTAGTTTGACCAATTTTATGTGCATGTAACAGATCGCTGTACCATGTCTACCGGAAACCTGATTAATATTTTTATTGTACGAAGTAGAAATGAAATGTGTGAATGTTGTTTTGTGCAATTAATAGAGGCAGTAAAAAAGCTGTAAGATAAGTTTGACATTTTTGGAGATATCACCTCCCCACCCAAACTAAGTATGTTTTAAATTGTATACTCATTCTGCATTACTCCTTATTGCATCAGACATAGTAATGAACGATAAGTAAAAAAATTAACCTGTAACTAATACTGACAAAAATTGCAACTACTTACTATATATTATAAAGACATTATTCCCGATCTCTGCGAATCCTTGGTCTAGGTTCAGGTAGTGCTGCCATCTGCCGGCCAGTCCTAACATTGCCGATGGGGTTGTGCCGGGCACGGCGGTGATCCATTCCTCGCGCCATGTGACGCGTCTTCTCTTGCCACTCACGGTCAAAGGTTGGGGCTTCCTCTGTAAACATGACATCAAGTGTCCATCAAAAATGTACTACAGTACATAACAGTCACCATCACAAGCATAGAATCCAGGGGTCTTGGGGAATATATGGTTTGTATCTATATGACAAAACTTACCCTTGACATAACTAACCTGGCAGAACTCTCCCCCGAGTGAAAGGCAAACAAAATACACCAGTGGGTGAGTGAACGATGACAAACGAAGCAGTCAGCAATATTCCAGCTACATCCTGGCAAGCTGTAAATATTTAAATCTGGGCCAGGCAAACCACAGACAACAATCCTTGCCTTAAGTGTACCATGACACACATTGAGCCAAGTCAAAGAGTTATTCAGCTTCGACAAACATTGGATACTGTGACTTGGAATCCTCATGGGGAAAAGTCAAAATAAAGAGGAAGGATTGGTTTAGAGTACCCAAATATCAGAGCATAACTACCACCAGACAAAAGCATTGGCTGTTAAAGTTTGTATGCAACCAGCCTTGTTTCGGCTGATGTCCAATGCAAATGTTCCAGTCTGTTCATAATCAAGTCTGGATTAGACAAACCAGTGATTGATAATGTGAGCAATAACTCAGTCTGGCTTCCAGGACATGCAATCAATCAAGAAGCAAAATCCAAGTCTGACCACCAGTTCCATCCAGTTTCCTCTGACAACCAGCCTATTCTAACCCAGATTCCCCTCAGGGATGTAGGTGACCTTGGTTACAAACATTGTGACATCCTACCCTCCTCCAGGTTGATGTACTCTTGGTTTTCATTCTGATCCCCGGTACGCCTGTTCTGTGACCTCTCGATGATGTGGGCGCGGTCATTGATGTGGTGACCAATTGCTATCTTCTCAACTCCTGACTCAGTGTCACGCACTGTGCGGCGAGTTTCCTTCACCTGCAATATCATAACCATCACAGTTTTTCACCTAGCCTTTGACAACCAAGAGTCATCACGAACCAATATTTTTGAGTCACGAGCACAATTTTTCAACAGCTAGATTTCAACATGTTCTTGTCCACAAGATATTAATCACAAATAACATTCTGGCAATTGAAACACATCATCAGGTCATGGAAAATAAAGTTTTTGGATATTGGAAACCTATTCTTGCCCATATAACACCATTACCATTACGAAAGTCCAGCCATCTGTCTCGTGGGGTACAAGTGAACTCCTGTACCCTGCTAGTGACACAGGTACACAGATCAAGTGGGAATAGAATCAGTGCTTGTTAGGTGCACTCACCCCCCCTGGTGCCTGGCGTGTCGATGAAGTGGCCTGGTACACCTGTGGTGCCTGCCCTTGACCATTGTTGCTGAACTGTACATACGATGACTGGGTGAACATGTGGCTGTTGGGAGTGGCTACTGCTGGCTGACCCTGGAACAGGTAACAGTCGTGCAAATACTGAACGGAATAAAAAGGACATTGTCTGGACTGCTCCATGGTCTTAACATAGGTTACATACGTTTGCAAACATCATCCTCCTAATTCAATAGGAACAGTTCTTTGATGCATTCCACTAAAGTCCTATTATTAACACTACAACTATTGTAAATTTCTGAAAAAGTTCATGCAAACATAGTCTGGATAAGGTTCTCTTTCTGTCTCACAATCTCAGTTCATAATAGTCCATACACCATGTACATGAGAAAACATGTTTAATAGCAATTAAACATGTTGGCAATAGACATGATAGATGTGTTGGGGGTAAGAGACAAGGCAATTTGGGAAAAACATGCTATTTTGATCAAATTGGTCAGTGAAATACAAGTCACAAAGCCATAACATAAGTTAATAATATAAACCATGAGTAGGGAAATTTGTATTTTCCAATTTGGAATACTTACTGACATTTGATGCTGAAATGGGGTCTGAATATTCACCCCTGAGCAGGCCTTGATAAAACCCTACATCTTGGTTAAAGACATTGCTAAATAGATCATAAACTTTTGTAAAACTATGAAGCTAAAGGACTTTTCAAGAGAGAACTCTTTATCAACTTGTTATCAAGCCTGCGCATGTGGAAATGGCTGAGTATGTGTTCCACTTACAAATGATCTGTGCATATCATCCATCATTTTACGCATGTTTCGGAACATATCCCCAAATCCAAAGTCAGCAGCTCCAAACATGCCGAAGGGAACCATCTGATTCTCTCTGGTGTTTCTGCGTTGTTGGTGTCTTCGGACATGAGGGTGGACTGGGGCCGCCTCAAGCATGTTGTGATGATGCATTGTGGGGAATGGGTTCATCAACTGTTGCATCTGCTGCATTTGCTGACGGTGGCCACTGTCAACAAAACAATGTTTTATTAGATGGAGGTCCTATGTGTTGTTTGAGTATTGTTTTGTTTGTTATTTATCACCGCACTCAGCAATATTCTAGCGACATGACAGCGGGCTGTACACAATTGAGTTTGGGCTAGACTATCTCTAGTATCAGGTTACTGATATCAGAGTACAACGACATGCTACAAACCAAGTCAGTGAGCCACGATTTGGTTGCCTCTTGCGACCAGCATAGGTTCTAACCCTGATTCCCCACAGGGATGTAGTGCTTGAGACAGAGAAAGGAAGTGAGAGTGAATGTCACATGCCACAGTGAGCAATATTAGTAATTTCCATGATTATCCGAATGAGAACAGTTTACATCCAGGCAGCCTGCAAGTTCATCATTGATTATAAGGGATTACACATCATTATATGTCTGATGGGGAAAGCTGTCAGTTGCATGTGCAGCAAGCCATGTGCTGCTCACTATGAGCTGTACCTAAGACAGCTGTACATCATAACCTTTCATATGATTATGATATGATATGACACATGCAGGAACAATGATATGTTTACATTAACATGCAGGGGTTGAGCATGTTGAATGTTGTGAACGTCATAAGTCGTGAAAGTTTGAATACACCAAATGAAAGTCATTAACCAAGTTAAAACTGACATGGAGGTAATAAGGTTTTAAAACTTAATTCAAGCCCTCCCAATCATGCCAATCATTGACAATGACATATTTTGTTTAACATCACACCAACACGCACCGCAAAACTAATTGCAGCTTATTTTACAAGACAATTCTATACATTACCGATATACAAAATCTCTGCATGTTACAAAATCCCTCGCATTACAATTTACAGGATTGTAAACTGGTATTGTAAATCATGAAGACCAGTTATGGAGTCTGACCACATGATCTGATGATACAACATGTTAATAATTTGATACACAGGGAATTTATTTTAGGTGTTAATGTCATGGTCAGAATGACATAACATTAAAGTTACTCCAGGGATTGTATACAGTCACACATCTCGCCTCCTAGCTACAGCTTAGTAACCCTCCAAACCCTTTACCATGTTGACATGCAGTCAGTAACAGATCATAATAATGGACCAGGAATCTCAAATAAGTTGAGTTGCAATATGGCAATATTCCAGCTATTACACTGTGTTAAGGTGGTATGTAAACAATCAAGTCTGGATAAGGCAAATGAGTAGTTCAAGAATCTACCAGAACTTACAATCTGGCAATATTCCAGCTACGTCGGGGTGGCCTATAAACATTCAATTCTGAACCAGGCAAATCAGTGGTGAATAGTATGTACACAGTGTTCAAAAATTCAACATGTTCAAGTGATGTCAAGGACACTTTGTCATGTTTTTTGTTGTTGTTTGTGTGTGTGTGTGTGTGTGTGTGTGTGTGTGTGTGTGTGTGTGTGTGTGTGTGTGTGTGTGTGTGTGTGTGTGTGTGTGTGTGTGTGTGTGTGTTGGGGGGGGGGGGGGGGGGGGGGGTGGGGGGTCATAGCTCTAATCATGCCAATTTCTTTGTTAAAAGTTGTAGGGAATCCCTTGATTCAAACACCATAGTAGGAAATGTCAGGGACTGCAAGGTTGTAAATCAACACTAGTCCATTAACCCGGGGCTGGTACAAATTCCTGTAGGCTGGTACAAAATTCCAGTTTTAACATTACAAGGGCATTTTATCTTTACTTGGGCTAGTGAAGCTTTTTAGCCGAGTTCTAACCCTGCCGTACAGAAAACCCCTGCTATATTGAAACAACCAGGTGTTAATATCTAGAGTTCTACATGCTGATGTTGATCCTTGCTTTAGTTTGAACATTTGGAAACTTTAAATTGAAAACATGAAAATGATAAATACATGTTAGTTGTTCAGGTCACACTCAGCATTAGTCCAGCCATATCATCAGCCTGTAAACATATCAAGTCAGGACTAGACAATCCAGTGTTTGTTTCATAAGAAAGAGCCTAGATACCAGTGCATAATGTGTATGCCATGAAAATAATATTGGTGAATTGACTGATCTTTCAACATGTAATTTTACGTAAAGCAATGCCAGAAACGTAAATCTACCCATCAGAAAGAAGGAAATGACAGCTTGAGAGAGAAACCCTTACCTAAGCAAGTTCATCAAACAAGACACAACAAGACTCTGTCAATATTTGTACCCGATGATCTCCCATCACAGGACACTCCTTGTTTTACCCAGTCAAGCAGTGTAAGTGCAAGCTAATGCATACATTACCTCTTCAGATCAATGCTGTCTCACTCTGCAACCTTTCTTACACGATCACAACTGTGTCACACTGGCTATTCACGAATGTATGTATACATAATAAGCACAACGTAAGCATAATACTCACATCCTACAATCGTTGAATGTGACACGTGTCTCCTCGTTGAAATATGTTGTTTCTTCACTCAAAAACAGACTGTTCTTTGTGAAAACTGTCGCCACAAAAAACTAGGATGGTCTGTGACATAGAACATACTTCCCATGCTATGCTACATATTTGCCAATATGATTTCATTCAGATTCACCTACGCGTCTTTCAAACAACTGAGCGGTTTGTACCTCTAGCCCCAGGCTGAATATAATCACTGATGCATGTCCACTGTACCATGAAGATATATTGTGTCGAGGTCAAATGGAATGTGTGATCACGTGTGCCTTAAAAGTAGTTAATAATTCATGTCTTGGCACAACAAGAGTCACACTTTTCTATTCACACAGTCGTCGGCCAACCATGCCTAAAATAGCTTCTTTGTGAGTGAGAGTATTGACATGATTGAGACTGTTCCTGGGTTAATGAGAAAATACAGTCTGCAACAAAACAGACCACATACACTCTTGTCTGGTATTCATCAAGATCCTATGATTATGTGCAACAGTATTACTTCCCACTTGCATGTAAACAATAACTTGTTTATTCTGGCTCTGTTGTCTTTGAGTGCGAGGTGTTCGTAGAATGTGAATATTACGTAGTTATCCAACTCATTCCAGAATTCATCACATGATAACATTCAATGACGCAACAAAAACAACAATGACAACTGTTACCATGGTTACCATCAACATTCTATTTTTAGCAATTGTTCACACCATCAGGAGATGAACATGTACAAGAATACAAATACACGGTGGCAAAATGAAAGTGGAAGTGGAATTTCCATTCTCGACTCATATTTGACAAAGAGTCACAAGAGACAAACTTCAGCTATTATCAGATCATATAATCTTATTTCCAGAAAATAAAAATGGGCAGAACATAGCACTAGCAAGTTTTATTTTTGTTTAACTCTGCACTCAGCAATATTCCACCTATCCGAGTTTATTAAACATTGAAGAAAGTGCAGGACCTGGGACATGTAGGGTGTTGACCATGTAGATTTTGATAATAACAGTTATTACCAGAGTGACAGAAATTGGCACCAGTCCTGCAGTGCCAAACTACCCAATTGAAACAACAGGGGGTTATCTGGATAAGGCGCCAATCTGTGCGTTTGTAATTTTATTTGGACGTCATCGCCATGTTTATGGTACAGTTTGTACCGGTAGTTAAATTCCTTTCCATGCAAACAAAAGAAAGAGAAAGTATGGTCCATGTCTAAAATGACACAATCATGCACATAAGCATGATAAGAGCATGACATCATGACTATGTTCATTAGGGGTGACTGTTTGGGCTATTTTCACTAATGCGACTGTACTGCAATAGAAGCCCACACAAATTGCAATCATGGCAAATGGCTTGATAACGATATTAATCAATGTATAAGCCATGAATAAAGTTGGATATTTTCCTCCCTGTCTCAGCTCAAAACAAAGAATAGAAACTTTATTCTGAAGTTGAACACAGGCAGGACTAGAATTTGCATCAATCACTGTCAATTATTTTTTATTTATAACTAATTGAAGCTATCTATTTTAATGCATACCATTGACAAAACTACAGATGTACACCATATGTAAAACAGAGTAGAAATAAAGTTAACGTTCCAATGAATCTTTTTGCAAAATAATCAGGAATATACATGATATAGGAGTATAATCATTCAAATACCTTTTCAAATGTAACCATTATGAAACAAATGGTAATGTATTATATATAATATCCATACTTAAAGTTTACGGACTGTCTGCTTAAGCCATGAGTCTGCAAATTCTGTTTGGTACAGTGAGCTCACTCAATAATAGTTCATGTGATAACACTAAACTGTATTGAAAATTATGCTTAGAGCCATGTTCTGGCAAGTAGACTAGAAAGCTTTGGCACAGACCTCATTCATGAATCACGATGAACATCTACACAAGGCCACAACAATAACACAAACCTAACCACGCTCACACATACAAGCCCAGCCCAAATACCCGTGAGGGGAATCAAACATGGGCCTTTGGCGTGATGAGCAAATGCCACTCAGCTAGCCCACTGTCAATGTATCAGTCATTTTATGGTCTGGATGACAAAAGACTCAACATTCCTACCCAGCTTCAGGTAACTGGGTAGCTTGCTACAACGTCATGCAGGTATAGGAAATGAAAACAAAATTGGCAAGTTGATGCCGAAATGGCAAGCTGGACATAAGGTGAGGAATCAAACAAGCTCAGCTAATCAGACACAAGGACAGCAATCAGACGCAACACAGCTATCAAACAAGCAAGTGAGACAAGAGACTAGCTGTACAACAGCAATGTTTAGTGTACTGTGACGTAAGAAGATAGTCTACATGTGAATAACCAAGACTTCAGTTTATTGAGATAAGAGAGGAACTAAAATGAACAGGTGATCAGGACAGAAATGTGATGAGCACTTGCCAAGATACCAACTATCAGTGGAATGTTTCACTCGGGGGGGGGGGGCGGGGGGGGGGGGGAAGGAGTGTACAGAAGTGTACCAATCAAGTCAAGACCATAGCATATTTTCTCTATATCACTAATTGCATGAATATACTCTTCAACAACTCAAGTTGGCTCAACTCTTGAGAAGCTTACTGTTTGGGGACTGATAATTTAACAGGCAATATAGCGAATGTTATGTTAGACATGTTACAAACAGAATATTTTTCGGTCGCTTTACTCGATATGAAATAGGATTTCTGGAGTGTAAAACATTTAAAATGATTCATAAAAAACAGCAAAATCACTTATAACCTGCACTTTCTAGAATAAAAAAAATCCCAGCTCCTCTTCCGTATGTATGTTGTTTACATGGATGAAATACTGATGCTCCACTATAGGGTTTGTGTACTGGCATATAAAACATTCCAATAAATCGCAAAATGGAGAGCTGTATTGCGTTACATATTGCAATACCTTTAGGGGCCCTACACATATTTGTACTGTGCAAATGGTACTTCTTGATTAAATAATCCAGACTTCAGATCGTGAGATGTATGGGACAGAAAAAAGAGACTATGTATCACGTCTTTAATTTGAAATGTTAATGTAAACAGCATGAAGTGTGTGCTGTTTACATGGTTTAGATAGGAACCCAGTCCATCTAGTGAGTGAGTGAATGTTGTTTTAAGCCACACTCAGCAATGTTCAAGCTATATGAAGGCTGTCTGTAAATAATTGAGTCTAGACCAGACAATCCAGTGATTGATATCATGATTGATCCATGTAAGATAAAATGACATGCATCAACTAAGTCAGCGAGCCTGACCACCCGACCCCGTAGTCACCTATTATGTCAAGCACGGATTGCTAAAGATTTATTCATGGGTCCCAAGTCTATCTAAAGGCCTCTAGAAAGTAGATGTAATTTTATATAATCATAATTCTTCTGTGACCGTATTGGAAAATATCAATACACAAGGGTTGTATTAGGATATGTGTATTGATGATAGTCATATTGCAATTTGTCGGTATAAAAGTTATATTGCAACCCCCAAGCATGCACACTACAGAACATCCTGATATGGAGAGGAAAACCAGATACATGACTGACAAACTTTATTATGTTTCTTTTGATGCAATGTCACAGTACAATTAATGGTGTTGACAGTGTTCTGGTGTTAACAATGGTTGCATGACAAGCTGAACATGTCACCTTGTTTACCAAATTAACCTAACGGGTAAAATTTTGGGTAAATCAGTACAATGCTTGTCAAATTTTATGAAAAATATGGCTACAGCATATGCACATCAAGGCAAATAATCAAATCAATCAAGGTGCGGATCACAAGGCAAAATGAGCATTGATTAATCTGTGATAGTGGTTGTGGTCCCATGGTACATTGTTGGCGAGTTACTACACTTGTAGTAAGAATTAAAATTAACTAAAAGTTTCATGATACATGTAATTTCAAAATATTTTATCATTGATTTCACAACAATTCTTGGAAACGGAAATAATCCTATCAGCATAATATGGACCATGGTGATGAACTTGGATATACACTTTGATTCATATCTGTGGAACAAACGGATTGAATTTATGCTAAAATACAGATTTTGTCCCTTGATAGTCATGTTAACACGGGTGGAAAAACCTGTCATGTTAATCACTACCTTTGTATTGCATCTGTATCCAAATGATTTGATAGCCTAACACACTTTGTTCTTTTGAAATTTTACACTATTATTATTATTATCATTATTTTAAGTACAATACGTAACAATAAATTAAGGAAAATAATTCATACATCTTGCCCAGAACGTTATTGGACAGACAAGTATAATGGGCGTCAAATGATCACACAAGGCTAGTTGGGGCTCGCGATATAACGAGTAGGCCCTCGTCAGCTTGGGTGTATACACCATACACGAGTTCCACTTTTCTGTGGATAGTTGTTACATCAGAAATAAAAATATGTTCGACTTCATTGTCAAATACAGTGTGATGTCCTAATGGTTTATATTAGCTGAACAATGGGTATGTACGTCACAGTAATCTACTAAGGAAAACAACTCGGGAAAATTCTTCGAGATCATGTGCAGGTGGTCGCGATTCCGGACATATCGCTTAGCTTGTGTGGATTTATGGGTCATAATACTTACGCAAAGAATGGATCCTCATCAAAGAATGATCCCCCAAGCATTTCGTCGCCTTTCGAACTGTATGCTCGAACAATTAAGAAGACTATTTCCACCACAAATGTTGCGATATACTTCTGTAGTGACCTTTCGTTAACAATTTTGACAACTGTCATCAAAACATGCGCACAACGTCACAATTTTCAACCAATGAAATGCATCGTTCTGTCAATGAACTGTATTATAAAGGTTTTAGCTATTGGTCAAATTACATCGTACGGAAATGTACATATATGGAAGTTTCCGACACAACATTAACATCGGTCTTTTCCGCCACTTGACGTGAGATTTTGAAGAAGGCTGTGAATGGTAATCATGCTGAGAATACAGATCGTCTGCCACATATGATCAGAATCTCGAGTTGTTGGCGTTACACATGATCATTTCAAAAGAACAATGAGAACAAATTGTGGTTAAAGAAAATGAAGTCATTCATATTCTAATCAGGTAAAGATATAAGTTTGTGACATCATGAACACTGGAAACGTTACTTCTGATCGTCTCAAGAAGTAAATGCAGCAATTTAACCAGTTCCTCTATGCTGTTCCTCAGTGCGTTGTAGATGCGGGCTTGTGCAGCAGAGGGACAATGTTGAAAACACAGCAAAGGAAACAACATCATGACATCATGTTCTAAATGCATCACTGCATTCGATCTTTCTTCCACCACAAATAAATGTCGGAGATGAATTGAATATTTCTTTCAATGTCAATACTTGGAGAAGGGAAGAACCTGTTATTTGTCACATGTCTACTGTGTGAAGACGAACTTTCCTAAAGTTGCTCCTATAAGCAACTGTCAAACCGAAATATGTCGTGCCAAAGAAAACTTTATACGATGTATAATGCCAATTTCTGTTTATTACAATTTGCCGGTACTGTATCACTGTTTAAACCTAATTCATTATTTGTGGAATAAACTTTGATTGATTGATTGATTGACAGACGTGAGAGCGCTGGTAGCTTGAGGAAGAAATCCAAATTAGATACAGGTCTAAAATTATGCTATCATTTACTCCCGGTCATGAAACTATCTACAGATTTTTAAAAAATCATTTTTTGTCTTGTCAATATAAAAGAAATGCGTCCAGACAATTTCTTCATTTTCGCGAAATGAACAAATCGAGACTTGTTTAATTATTATAGATCTGCTTAGGAACTTTCGGAAAATTTTGTTTCAGTATTTGTATGAGAGACTAGTACATCGATTTTGGTTGGTATTTGGTGTTGTTACATGTTAAAAAGGCGGAAGTGATGAAAGAAAAGTCTAATTTACATTCACACGAACATATCTGATAATTTCATAAAGATTTCCAAAGCCTTTGGGGGCACGGGTGGCCCAGTAGTCTAAGGCGCCGCAGAGTTGCGTCCCTTGGGCACGCCAGAAACCTATGATTGTGGGTTCGAATCCCGGTTCGCCCCGATTATGTTTGTCAGCACCATACCCGTGCTGGTGGGTTTCACCGAAGTGGTAAACGTCTGAGACCTGCATCAATTGAGAGATTATTGCTCGAGGCTGCATCATCAGGTTTGCAGCTAATCACAGGGAGGTAGCCAAAACGTGCCTTTACCGTTCTTCATCCCTTTCTAACCATTTGCCTGTGCGAGTAAATTGAGAAATCGTGGGGATTCTGAGTAAGAATTGGCCCCTGAAGCAGCGTATGCTGATCGTAAGAGGCGACTTAACGGATCGGCAGGATAGTTGCTGCTAATGTCAGTCACTGGGTTGTCTGATCGATTGACTCGATTATTTCAAGACTACCGTTATATAGCTGGAATATTCTTAGTGCGGCGTTAAACGCACGGGAACCATTCGACAACAAAATGACTCTCTACATGTAATATTTTAATTTCATTAGATATTGACGTTTTGTTTTAACTTTAAATTTGGACTTGATAAAGCAGCAGCAACAACAACAACAAAACAACTTAAAAATAAAATAAATATAAATAAAACTCTAATTATTTAGGTTGCCCCAATGTAGAAAGGCCTGCTGTATTAGTGTCGTCGTTGAACCCCTTATTGGCCATACATTCTGTGTATTTAATCGAATACCGCCCATTAATCTTATACCCTGAGGCAAACTGCTTGATCAAAAACACTCCGATCCCATTTGGGCCCTGAGCGATACAAGGTTGACGTAATATTTTGTACCGCAAACAAAGGATGTGCGTGTGTGGATGTCTTATTTTTCTAAATATCGGATGCGTTTTTATTGCGCCTTTTGATGTTGAATACCGAGACTTTTTTCAAAACATTGTGTCAGGAATTAGGAAATATATTTTGACAGGAATGATGCGTGATCTCTGCATATAACCATGCAGCCACATTCTTATCAACAACTCTATCTATACTAGCTTTGCCGGAACAGGAATGAAATTCATAAAGATATCGGGACGGATATATGATTTTGACAAACAATGTTTGTTGTAGGAGTTTGTTTTCTACACAGACTGTCATTTGTTTGTTTGTTGTTAAACGACGCACTCAGCAATATTCCAGCTATATATGACAGCGGTCTGAAAATAATCGAGTCTGGACCAGACAATCCACTGATTGATATAATAAGCATCAATCCACGGCGGATCTACACGGGTCTCGGAACCGAAAATTCATTAAACGAAAGAGATCGTTGAACTAACTGTCAACTAAATTGGATCGGGTGGTCAGCCTCGGAGACTTGGGTGATTACAAGTCATCGCAACCGACGTCGTTGGACGTTGCTCATGTTTTCAGTCACTGGTTTGCCGTGTCCAAATTGAATTATTTACAGATCGCCTGGATATAGATGACATATTGGTAAATGCGGCGTAAAACAACAATCAAAATGTTAACAATGACACAAGCAAGCTTACACACTGGGACATTGTTCAAATAGCGTCTATTTCCAGTGAGTTTGGGGGATTGTGTGGTTGTGTGGTTGTTTGGTATTAAGCGTTCGCTTGTCACGCCGAATGCCCGGGTTCCCCATTTGGGTACATATATATTACAGTCAATGCGTGAAATGACAGATAACCTAAAAGTTACCAAGAAGCTCAATAGGGCTTAAAACATCACAATAGACTAATTATAATAATAATAGATTAGAAGCAAAAATTTATAAAAAATAAATTGACTTTTGTTTTCTTTATATCAAATCATTTGCAGTCACTGGGCGATGAACTAGAGCATAAAAATGTTTGGAATTCCTCATCATAAAATTGTAATTGGAAACATAATATATCAGTTTTGCGTTTTGTAAATTGCCTTTGTGAAACTTTCAGTCATTTTACACATAGGCTGATTTTCACACATTGACTGTAACATGTACAATACGTGAAGCCCAATTCTGGAGTTCTCCGCCGTGATATTGCTGAAACTTTCAAAAAGGTTTGGTTGAAAGGATTTTAGAAAAATAAAATCGATAACGGAATTAAGTTTTTGGGGAAAAGACAGAGACCGACTCTATAGTCTGAACAGACGTTAACGTTAAATGGACGAGTTTGCACACCAATGACTGATGGGTATGCATGTGAAGTTGTCACAGACTATCTGGCCTGACATCTAACCTTGTAAAGAGAGTATCGATAAGATTTGATTGATCTGATATTACACGAAGTGATCGCAACATCACGCTGACCACTTATGTCCCCAAGATTATCACAGGTGAAATCAAGTTCAGACTGGACTGGATTATGACTGAGCTGTTGTTAAGAAGTATTTCTGTAATATCACGACGTGTTGCCTTGATAGGAAAGCCCGGTGTGATGCAGGTCTTAAGCATTTACCACTTCGGTTCAACCCACGACCACGGGTATGGTGTTGACAAACTAAGAAACATAATCAGGGCGTATCTGAGATTCGAACCCGCGATCACAGGTTCCTGGCACCCCTAAGGGACGTAACTATGTTCAATCAACTCCGGCTCCATAGACGATTGGGCCAAAATAATTATAAACAAATATGTGAAGGTTAAGTGCAAGGGCGCAACTCGGATAAACTGCGAGCGCGGTTCTGGTGTTTACAAATCAATCGAGGCGAATCTCGAATCCGAACGAGCAACCCCCGGATCACGACAGTTAAGGGACACAATTCTTCACAGCGAATTACAGCAGCTTTACTTGACCACTGTATTATATTAACACATATATGAACCAATGGAAACCATGCTCACTTACTCTGTCATGTTCATAATGACTTGGCCCTTTTTGACAATATGGAAACAACTTGATTCCTTGTTAAAATTGCACAATGAAGACACAACACAGCCATTTGTTGCATGATATTTTTATTGCCAAAGGGCGAGTGAGTGAGTGAGTGACTTGGGTTAATGCAGCTTCGAATACTAATTAAACACTATGACAGCATGTCAGAAATATGAATAGATGAACCTTGGGCTGGGACGAATACAAATTTACTATACGTGTCCCCGCTGTCGGTCTCAAAGTGTAGGGTAAAAACTGTCCCATTAAGAATTGTTTACCGGAGCCATGGCAAAAAACTATAAATTAGATACACGTATAAATCGATCTGGTCATGCATACACTTAAGTTGACTGCAGCTTTATGTTTGTATACAAACACATAAAAATCTGTCCTGTAGGTGCACGGGTCCTACTCATGACCCACCCGACCTCAGTTTCCGGGTTACCCGTCCCAACCCAAGTTGTGCCACAGTCTCACTGTCCTCGGTCGTTCAGGCTTTCAGGAGTTATGTCCCTTTGATTTAGGAAAACACACAATTAATTTACTCTTATCGACCTTGCTAAGTTGACAACGTTCGATGTGAAACCGAAATAAGTTTGATAACCAGTCACAATGTCAACAATAGTTCCCTGACGATACAGCCTCAACACTGACAAGGAAGAGGATAGACATTCGGGTAGTGTAAAATTGGAAAGGCCTAACACGAAAGTCTTTACCAGGAAGTTGAATAAACAGAGAAGGAAGAAGAGTAAAGCAGACATGTCGATTTGCACAGAAAACAATATCTTCGGCTTCTTCTTCATTGTTAACGGAGCCATTAATTCTTTATCCCAAGGGTAAGATTAAGATATATGTTGCGTATATGTTGGTATTGATGAGTTGATTGTGTGGAACGACCTGTGGACATGTCGATGTTTCGGTTGTTACATTTCAGTGTCTGTTGAGAAAGGTTTAAAAAGCTTGTCTCAAGAATGTCTCTAAGACCTGTGTCTTAAAATTTGATATTATGTTATTTCAATTATGTGACTTTAGTTAATTTGAAAAGATTAACAATATTTACACACGAAAAAACCTTTGCAACAGCTAGGAAGTAATAACACATGATTAAATATAATAGTGAACTTTGGAACTCTCAGTTTATGACATGGTTAAGGAAATGAGCAATTGTGTTAACAATGTACAACCCAGTTGTATTCTGACTGTGTCCAGACAATTGAGATGATTATACCATATTTCCTCCGCGAAAAAACAGCCTCTATTAAAGCCTCTATTAAGGTCTTGAAATAAGAACCTATCCTCAAATATGAGTGTGGTGTAGTGGAGGGTAGAGTAAACACCCAACACCCTTATTAGAGGCCTGGTTCTTATTTCCAGAGTGGGTGAGTATTACAGCTGAGACAGGTAACTTGTGTCCTTTATTGGGTTTGCTTGGTCCTGAATAGTTAGGTTAGGCACGTGATACATTGGTTGATTACAATAATATCAAAACTCCATGGTTACACTACAAATCACTAATGTTTGCATTTCTCTCTGACTATATGCCTGCACTCCTTCTGATTTTTAGCTGTTTGGGTAAAGATAAAGCTTGAGTCAACTTCAGTGTTTGAGTGATCAGATCATTTTATGCATGCATCTTAATTGCTTTTGCTTGGGTTCCGGTAAAACAATTCCTTATCAGATGTTTTGTACCTTACTTGAGACCTACGGTGTGTCCCTGGATAGGGTCGTGTGATGGGTCGGGTACCCGGGTAGTTATATGGACTCATCCCAGCCCTAGTGAGCGTGGTTTGACATTGATTTTATCATGTGGGGAAAACCAGGGCCTCCGGCAGGAGGGATTGAGTATAGTTTTACGCTGCTTTTAGCAATATTCAAGCAATATCACAGTGGTGGACACCAGAAATAGGCTTTCACACGTTGTACCCATGTTGGGAATTGAACCCGGGTCTTCGATGGAACGATGGAACGCTTTAACCACTAGTCTTCCCCACTGCCCCTTATTTCAAGACCTTATTAGAGGCCTTATAGAGGCTGGTTCTGCAAGAAGGAAATAAGGTATGTGTATCTTCACTGGACAGCGACACTTTTTTATTTCTCCCATAATATTTGAATACCATAGAGTTTATACATGTATTTGTAATGTCCCCACTCAGACATAAAATGAATAACGGCCGGGCCTCTCACGGAAGTCCCAGCCATACCTCAGATTAACACCATCCAGTCAACACCACCATCAGCCATCGCAAACCTGCCCTCAAAGACCCACACCACACAAAACTGCCATACCACACATCCACACCCTCACACCATACCCTTCTCCACTCCTAACCCGAAACCCTGCACTCACAGAGCCACATCACTAAAATCACTCGTACCATATATATCCACACCCTCACACTGCACGCTCAACTACACCACAGCCAACGCTACCCACAATACTCCATTACCACATATCCACACCCTGACACAAATCCACACCCTCACACACACACCACAACCAACCCTACCCTCAAAGACCCACACCACATAATACTCCCATACCACACATTCACACCCTCACTCACACACACACACACACACACACACACACACACACACACACACACACACACACACACACACACACACACACACACACACACACACACACACACACACAATACTCCCATCCACACCCTCACACATCCATACACACTCACATCACGCTCTCTCTCTCTCACACACACACTCACATCACACACTCTCTCTCTCTCTCTCTCTCTCTCTCTCTCTCTCTCTCTCTCTCTCTCTCTCTCTCTCTCTCTCTCTCACACACACACACACACACACAACCCCCCCCAAAAAAACAACCCAAGATTGGAACCCCGAACCACAACCAACCCTACCCGCAAAGACCCACACCACACAATACTCCAATACCACACATCCACACCCTCACACACACACACATCCACATCCACACCCTCACACACACCACAACCAACCCTATCCTCAAAGACCATCATCACACACACACACACACACACACACACACACACACACACACACACACACACACACACACACACACACACACACACACACACACACACACACACACACACACACACACACACACACACACACACACACACACCCTCACACACACACACACACATCCACACACACACCCCCAAAAAAACCTAAGATTGGAACCCCGAAACCCTTCAATCTTCAGTGACCACACTGCAAGGCAGTAATATCCTTTTTTCATCTAGCAGCAACTGTTCTGAAACCATCAGACAGGTCAAGTGTTAGTATGTCTTAATATTTCCTGTATTGTACAGTCATGGGCTAATGTTCTATTTTGTTTTATTCCTCCAGATGGGCTGAGCACACCAACACCACAGCCTTCACTCAGCAAAAACAACATGCATTCGCACATCCATTCTTCCTGGTGAGTTGACCAGAGTCATTTTCACACCTACCGTCAAACCAGTGTCAGAGTACAGGAGTTGCGATTACTAGTATCTTAGCTCTATGCATTTTGTAAGCCTATCTTAAAGTATGGGAGTTGGGATTATCTTAGCTCTATGCCTATCATAAAGCAGTGTTAAAGTATGGGAGTTACGATTATCTTAGCTCTATGCCTATCGTAATCCAGTGTTAAAGTATGGGAGTTGGGATTATCTTAGCTCTATGCCTATCATAATCCAGTGTTAAAGTATGGGAGTTGGGATTATCTTAGCTCTATGCCTATCGTAATTCAGTGTTAAAGTATGGGAGTTACGATTATCTTAGCTCTATGCCTATCGTAATTCAGTGTTAAAGTAGGGGAGTTGGGATTATCTTAGCTCTATGCCTATCGTAATACAGTGTTAAAGTATGGGAGTTACGATTATCTTAGCTCTATGCCTATCGTAATCCAGTGTTAAAGTATGGGAGTTACGATTATCTTAGCTCTATGCCTATCATAATCCAGTGTTAAAGTATGGGAGTTGGGATTATCTTAGCTCTATGCCTATCGTAATCCAGTGTTAAAGTATGGGAGTTAAGATTATCTTAGCTCTATGCCTATCGTAATCCAGTGTTAAAGTATGGGAGTTACGATTATCTTAGCTCTATGCCTATCATAATCCAGTGTTAAAGTATGGAAGTTGGGATTATCTTAGCTCTATGCCTATCATAATCCAGTGTTAAAGTATGGGAGTTGGGATTATCTTAGCTCTATGCCTATCGTAATCCAGTGTTAAAGTATGGGAGTTGGGATTATCTTAGCTCTATGCCTATCATAATCCAGTGTTAAAGTATGGGAGTTACGATTATCTTAGCTCTATGCCTATCGTAATCCAGTGTTAAAGTATGGGAGTTGGGATTATCTTAGCTCTATGCCTATCGTAATCCAGTGTTAAAGTATGGGAGTTGGGATTATCTTAGCTCTATGCCTATCGTAATCCAGTGTTAAAGTATGGGAGTTAAGATTATCTTAGCTCTATGCCTATCGTAATCCAGTGTTAAAGTATGGGAGTTACGATTATCTTAGCTCTATGCCTATCATAATCCAGTGTTAAAGTATGGAAGTTGGGATTATCTTAGCTCTATGCCTATCGTAATACAGTGTTAAAGTATGAGAGTTGGGATTATCTTAGCTCTATGCCTATCGTAATCCAGTGTTAAAGTATGGGAGTTACGATTATCTTAGCTCTATGCCTATCATAATCCAGTGTTAAAGTATGGGAGTTACGATTATCTTAGCTCTATGCCTATTGTAATCCAGTGTTAAAGTATGGGAGTTACGATTATCTTAGCTCTATGCCTATCGTAATCCAGTGTTAAAGTATGGGAGTTGGGATTATCTTAGCTCTATGCCTATCGTAATCCAGTGTTAAAGTATGGGAGTTACAATTATCTTAGCTCCAGTGTTAAAGTATGGGAGTATATGTTTGTCAGCACCATACCCATGCTTGTACACTTCACCAAAGTGGTAAAGACCTGCATTACTTTGGGCTTTGATCCCACATCAAGTAGACACACCATGCTATAACTTCAGTACCGTTCAAAGTAGCATTAAACCCACTTCACTCACTCACTCATCCATCTGCTCTTGTCCTGCAGCAATGTGGCAAGTTCTTTGGTGAACTGTTCTGCCTTCTCCTCTATGGTATCGTCTTCGGTCGATGTGGAAGTTCCAACAATGTCCCCCTCACCTTACCTCAAGACTCTGCACAGAACAGACCTACGCCTGGGGAACGTCCAACAACGGCGCCGACCCGAACCCCAGCCAACTTTATCCAGCTGCAAGAACAGGAACCATCAACATGGAACAAGTTCATCTTCATTCCCTGTGCGCTGTGTGACCTGGCCAAGACTGGGATGTTGTATGTTGGGTTGAAGCTCACATACTCCAGCAGCTACATTATGTTGAGAGGTAAGTCAAAGGGAGGTAATCACCTGGTTATGACAGAATTGCCCCCCTTGATTGTGTAACAACTCAGTAACAATATCTTCCATTTGTAGTTCAATTTTGTTTAATCAGATTACTGCTACAGTTAAGTTGACAATTGCAGAACTTTGACTTAAAGGTGTCAGATATTTCACCGAAAATAAGTCTTGTAAATCATAATGATCAAGAATTTCATGAAGGGTTTTATAAACCTGCACACCCCACGAAAGACACAGTTTGTCAGCTCTCACAAGGATGAGGTATTTATTCAAGCAGTTACATTGATCGAATACTTTGACTAAACTGTTATCTGTATTATCTCTCATACTCCTGTACTAGATGAAGTTAGAGGTTATCACGTGAGTGTGTTTGGGGATGGTTAATATCTTGCATTAGGAATAAACGTTGTATTTAGCTAGCCTTGGTGAGCTAAATACATAGTGTTTATTCCTGATATAGGATATTTACCATCCCAAAACAAACAAGCGTGATAACCTCTTTATCATAAAATGTCATTCTTTAATTCTGTGCTTGCAATTTGTTACCGATAAATTGTGAGTTTTCCTGGAATGCGCGCATTATTATTTATTACGTCACAGGATAAGTGATGTGTCAGTCGGAGAGTGACAGTAGCCAATATAGTACCAACTGAAATATGTTTCTTATACAGTGGCGAAACAACATATGTGCAAACAACAATTGTTTTTACTTGCCTTTCGCGGCAATCCATCGGTATGTCTGCTAGAGTAACTGCCCTTTGTCAAAGGGAAGCTACCCTAACCCTAGTCTATGAGACGCCACGGCCCCGTTCAGACATTGTTGACAGTCAGCCTATCCCGTCATAACGTTAGGAAGTGCAGTCATGTGTACACACAGCGACAAAACCAAACAAGGTAACAATTCAAACATATTTCGGCCAAATCCAACTATTTTGATTTGTGGGAAAGGTTTCAAGCCACAGAGTTCTACAAGCACAGATATGCCTACTGATCCCGCTTGTTTCGAAATTTATATCTCCAAAGTTGCCAAAACTTATAAAATGCCTAAGCTACATCACAGACACTGATTTTCAGTATATTAGACTGTTCTTTTGATAATGATAGGAATTATCCCAGTGGTTTATCCAGATTCCCGATGGTTAATTCTGACTTGATCGCCGAATGACAAGGGCGATGCCATGTTAGTTTTTAAACACTGAAAGTAGTCCTACTTGACCTTTGATTCTTGCATCTCTATCTGCATATGACCCCAACGGATATCGTTTTTATCCGTTGGCATTATCCTGCCGAGAAACCTACCCATTATATGATAAAGACAGTTACGTGTACTGTTTCACAGTCTAAGATAAAACTGTCTACAAACTGAAAACGTTGGAAGAGTGATGATGGACGATAAATGTTATCTCACCCTTGTGTCATTTGATATGAAATATATGAACACTCGTTGTTGGAACTTTTATCAACTCGTGTTGATATATAGTGATTTCTTGACTTAATGCACCTCGATGTACCGCTACTCCGGATGCACCTTGGGGAAACCTTGGCTCCCAAAACATTTCCCCCTGAAAGCGTGTTAAAGCAACTAAAGTGACAAATTAACTGATGAGATTAATTCCCAGTAGAAGTACAAGTCTGTGTATTTGTAAAACAATTACGTTCATTGTATCTAGGTGCATGTGATCAAAACCATTCTGCCTTTTGTTCTGGTTGTGAAACTATTTTGTACACAGATCTGGCATTATACTACACTATTGTAGATAAAATCAAATCACAGCAACAAGAAACTTAAAGGGGAAGTGTACACGCAAAAATCACTTTCTTTCTTTTTCTAAACAAAACGCAATTTTAGAATTAGTTAGTATCTGTGTTTGAAAATATACACTCATTTTTTTTCACAGTGAAAGTAGGAAGCTCACAATAGTGTGAAAGTGATATGCCGTTATGAGGCCTTCGTTTTACGAGCGAAATAGGCCTGAGTTATCCCCCTTAGATTATGACGTAATTGGTGCCAATTCAACTGGGTCCTTGTCTATTCTCAACGCAAAAGATATCAAGGACCAGTTTGCGGTAAAACAACATGGTCTACGACACACTCCGGCGCAGTGGTGACTCAGCATAACACAATTCTGGCTGGCATCTGAGATGCTAGAATCACAAAACTGTACCTACACCACGTGAAGCGGCTCTAACAAAGCATGATGACGTCATAATGTTTATCAATTGGCACCAATGACGTCATATTGCAAGGGGCATAAGCCATGGTGTTTTTGTTATGGAAAAAGAACACTTGGTAAATGTGAAAAATATAAATCGTTTTAGTGCAATAAATATGTTAATTAAATATGATGTTTTTATATTTTTGTCTATGATACTTCTATGTTAACACTTTTAATGTGGCAAAAGTACAAGAAAAAATGGTTCATTTCCGTGTGAACTTGCCCTTTAAGCTGCTGCATTGTCTGATTTAATACTTATCTCAGCTTGTTGTGATTGGTAAGACAACACGTGAGGTGTCTTCGAACTTCGAACCGACCATGTGTAATGTAATTACAACAATAGCTAGGCCGTAGTTAACTTTTGACAGGGGGGTCAAATATTTGTACAGTTATCACTTGTCCCCAATTTGTATTTTCATGAGTCAAATAAAACTGTTTTCTATAAAAAAAAATCCATTGAGGGCAACTACGGCACTGAATAGAAACAACGGTTTCCGGTATTTAATCCAGACTTAAGCAACGGTGAGAGACCTGAAAAAAACATTGGAACTTCATTGTTCAGATATGCAAGTTATGCAAGTTTGCTGTATATACTCTCACAACTTGGAACAGATGAACGGAACAGTAAAAAAACACAAAAATCATGTATATGATATCAAAAGATGCTCGGGTGAGATTATCTATATGTTAGTCCACTATATGCTTTTCCATCCATCCATCCATCCATCCATCCATCCACCCATCCATCCATCCACCCATCCATCCATCCATCCATCCACCCATCCACCCATCCATCCATCCATCCACCCATCCATCCATCCACCCATCCATCCATCCATCCATCCATCCACCCATCCATCCATCCACCCATCCATCCATCCATCCATCCATCCATCCACCCATCCATCCATCCACCCATCCATCCATCCACCCATCCATCCATCCATCCACCCATCCATCCATCCATCCATCCATCCATCCATCCATCCACCCATCCATCCATCCATCCACCCATCCATCCATCCATCCATCCATCCACATGCCAGCACTTTCATCCCCCCTCCCATGTCACGTGTACTGCTTCCCTACAGGGTCTGTGCTGTTCTTCACGTCGCTGTTGTCCGTGGCGTTCCTGGCCAGGAACCTTCAGACCCAGATGTGGGTGGGAATAGGCGTGTCCATTGTAGGTATGGCAGTCATCGGGATCCGGGATTATATATTTCCTCCAAGTTCCAAGTATGATGCTTATGGAATTGCTGCAGGTAAGACAATAATGCACAGATATTCATAGTATTTCTAATATGGACCTGAAATTTGAACAGCTGACAGTTGTTGTAATGTTTCAAGGCTACACTACAGCTTCATTTGGTTAACAACTTTTTGAAAGTGTGTAGAATCATAAACTGATTTGGGGTTCTTCATCAGATTGATTTGAAATGATTTGTGGGATTTTTGTTGTTTTATTTTTTTAGGTACATAAATATAAACTTAACCTAATATATTTTACTTCTTATTGTAACATTTGGCTGCTGTAAGGTGAGGTGAAATGGGGTCAAACGTCATGTCCAAGATTATTGCACTTATATAGCGACGTGCATGCACGTGTGTGTGTGGGTCTGTGGCTGCTTGAACTAGTCCGAACTGATGCCAAATTATAGTGCTAGCCCACTGAGATACCATGCCGCAGTTTAACATTAATACCCCACTCAGACACAGTATACTGACTCCAAACCGACCAGTCCTTGTTTTAGCCCCTTAATGAAAAAATTCAGGATATTGTTTTGCTCTGTTCTAAATCACCATATTAGCAGAGTAGAACCTTACCACATCAGAAGATGGTTATCATGAAGATTCACCCACAGTAGGGTGAGATGGAAATATAGATGTTAACCTTCTCGTGCCTCTCCTGCAGCTTGGGTTGTATATTCCCCAGGGAGCTGAGAATGAAAATCGAGTGCACACTGATCCAGTGACCAGGGTAATAATTAGACCTATCATGGTCTTAGGGCATTAGAGCAGTTATGAATTGGAAACTATGTGATACAAATTCATGATATGATAATAATATTCATGTTCAGGGGATCTGCTGATTGTGATGGCCCAGATCATGACAGCAACCAAGGTCGTCTTGGAGCAGAAGTTTGTCACCAAACACAACATTCATCCTCTGCTGGCAGTGGGACTGGAAGGTGGGTACCAGGTAGTCACCTCTTGTATACCGGTCTAGTTTCATCAAAGCGGAATCTTGTTGACCACTGAAAATATATCAAGGATATTTTCTTTTTAGAAAAGGACTTTTTTTACAGGCCATGCGGCTTGTTTGTTGTTAACTACACTGTGATTCCAGTAAGTGCGAGACAGAATTTGTGTGTTTGTTTGTTTGTTTCTTGTTTAATGATGCACTTCGCAATATTCCAACTATATGACGGTGGTCTGGAAATATTCGAGTCTGGACCAGACAATCCAGTGATCGACATCATGAGCATCGATTCACGCAATCAGGATAGATGACATGCATCAACTAAGTCACGAGACAGAAATACTCGAGGTGATTGGCTGGTGTGTTGTCACACTCTTTCTAACCATACTCAAACAGCTGAGGGACAAACATGACTTAACTCTGGTATGATGTCATAATATAATGAATGGCCAAATATGCTTCCTTGACTTCACCATGCAGAACTGAACAGGTGAATATTTCAACCAGTCTGATTGCGGCACACTTTCCAGTTCGTTTTCATATTGCTGTATCATTGTGCTCATCAACAAGATTTATTCCCAGGATTGTTCGGGTTCATCATCACGGTCATCCTGTTGATCCCCTTCTACTTCATCAAGACTGGAGCCTTCAGCGTCCTTCCTGAACACCGACTGGAAGATCCCCAAGATGCTTTCATGCAGATCAAGAGCACCTGGCAAATTGCCCTGGCCTTCATCGGTGGGTTTACATCACATCAAATTGAGTGGAACAAGAAAGATTTATGCACTTAAAAAGAATTCAGCTCTTGTGAAATATTACAGGAAATAATCATTCCTGGTACTGTAAATCTGGAACGTTTTGTGAGCAGGAAAGTATTATATATACTGAAAAAAATGGTGCGTGACACCAGGGGTCCGGAAAATTTAAAATCCCAATCGGACATTTACATTTATGCCACGCCCCCTTCAAACAGCGTGTTTTAGTACGACTTTTTACACACAAATTACAAGTTATTACGTATTCATAATATGATGAATTATGAATTGTTTCAATTTAAATTGTTTAATTCACCGGACAATTAATAACAAATAATATCATTTTAGATATATATGTAAAACATACGTTTGTTTCTGTTATAATAACGATCTGTCAACGTTGTGAAAGGTCTAATAAATATTCATGAGTCTGCTCAAGTGTACGCGTTGTAACATTTGGATCGAGACTATTATCCCATATTTGGTGATCACGTGACCTCACGGGAAAAGTTGTTTTTTTAAACTAAAGATTATTTAAAAACAAGACAGATAATATAATCATAATTCCTAAACTATCGTTGATAGCAATAGTTATTTGAATACTTTTTCATCTGTACTTAATTATTGACCATAAAAACGTTTGAAATCAATCCTCACAGAAAGCAAAATGGCGGTCAATCAAGATTCAATATACGACTAGCTACCGAAAACAATAAAATCTGCAAATCCTCATTGTATGTCAACCAAGTGAAAGTCGTTAGCCACGACTTACAAAATGATCATTCAGACTTTGAGGGTTTGGCAGATCCGCTCGACTGATCTGCATCGATCGACTGGCTGTCGTCACGCTTTCGCTTCTTGTCTGAGGTTACGTATCGTAGCATTGTGAGGATAATGAGGTACATAGATGATGCAAGGTATTTATGTACAGTTGTAAACACATTTTACTCAAATTAACAAGATGTTCTCAGTAATAAATCCTCGATTAATCAGTGTCAACTCAGTTTATTGCCTATTACAGTGATTGACCGATTGGACTATCATTCTAGGTACGATGTATTTACAGCAATCAAAACAAACAAAGCTTGTCAGTGTAGATAATCTTCATTGTGTTACAACTGCAGACAGAAATTGCTTAGTCCTAACTGTTGATCATGTCCGGTCAAAATTTAAGAATGTCCGGACAATACTTTTTAAAATGTCCGGACAGAAAAATTTAAATGTCCGGTAAGCAATAATTTACACCGGACATTTGAGATTCCCAATCGGACATGTCCGGCGCATATGATGGTTTCCGGACCCCTGCGTGACACACACTAAATAGTTTCATGAGGCAGTTACTTTGCAGACCAACAAAAAACAAAAGGAGGCATATTCTTATATACACTTCCATGTATTGTCAAACCAGCCAGTTTAACATGATTAAAGAAATAATCCCTTACAACAGTCTGATCAGGAAAGTTCACAAGATGGTTAATTAGGTTCCTACTTATAGGCCAAAAAATAACACATGCAGAAGTAGCTTTTGTTATCTCATCAAACTTTCCAGACACAGTTAAGGCTATTGTTAGACACTCACAATAATTTCATGGCGTAAGACATTCCAGATTTACAGTTTTCTCATATTAGCTTAACATTTACAGGTACAGTGAAGATTTGGACTAATTCTCTCCCACTTGCTCTAGCAGGCCATACCTAAAATGTTAAAGTAAAGATTAATTCCTCCACAAAATGTTGGTGGATGTTTAAAACAAATTGAATTTTATTGACACAAGGACATACTATGGATAAGGGCTGGGACGGGAAACTCAGGTACTCGGGTCGGGTGGGTACTGAGTAGGGCCCGGGTACCTACAGGACTCCCCTTGATGAGTCATGGGAGATATTGTTTAATTACAAAAATGATCAAGAAGTCCATGGTTACAATACAAGTCACTAATATTCACATTCCTTCTGACTTTTATATGTTTGAATAAAGATAAAGCTTCTGTTAACTTTCATTCTGTGCATGACATGATGATTTTATTTGTGTAACTATTTACGTTTTGCCAGGGCTACGGTCGAACTATTCCCAGTCTGACATTTTGAACCCATCTCTAAGACCTATAGCGGGTCTCCAGATAGGGTCAGGTAATAAGGGGTTGGGTACCCGGGTGGTAGATTTGGACTCGTCTCAGCCCTACTATGGATGACTCTATATGGTTCCATAACTTCCTGAAGTCTTTGATTCTTTGATTTTCAGGATGTGTCGTGAGTGTTGCCTTCTACTACTACTTTGGTATCGACTTTGCCAAGAAACATGGTGCCATCGCCAGAATGGTGCTGGATGGCTTTGCATCGATGATATCTTGGGCTGTGTTTCTGGGAATTGGCTGGCAGAAGTGGCACCCGCTGCAGATACTGGGATTCATCCTGGTTGTGGTCGGAATCTTACTGTACAGTGACTTTGTCTTCATGCCTATGTTCAACATGCTGTGCCGGAAATATTTCCACGTCTATATCCGGGACACCAGTTTCCCTGGCCCCAGGCCTGAAGACTTGCGACCCTTGCTGCTTGATGAGAGTCCAGGTAAGAGTTGATGATGACACATGTAGCTTGTTTGTGTAGCTTCATCTGAATGTGTGGACCAGTGTGGCAGGGTCAGGTCGGTTTTGTAGCTTTATGTGACTATGTGGACCAGTGTGGCAGGGTCAGGTCGGATGTGTAGCTTTACCTGACTGTGTGGACCAGTGTGGCAGGGTTATGATGGTTGTGTAGCTATATCTGACTGTAGCTTGGTTGTGTAGCTTTACCTGATTGTTTGGACCAGTGTGGCAGGGTCAGGTCGGTTGTGTAGCTTTATCTGACTGTGTGGACCAGTGTGGCAGGGTTATGATGGTTGTGTAGCTATATCTGACGGTAGCTTGGTTGTGTAGCTTTACCTGATTGTTTGGACCAGTATGGCAGGGTCAGGTCTGTTGTGTAGCTGTGTGCCAGGGTCGGGTCAGTTGAGTAGCTTTATCTGACAGTGTGGACCAGTGTGGCAGGGTAGGTCGGTTGTGTAGCTTTATCTGACTGTGTGGACCAGTGTGGCAGGGTCAGGTCGGTTGTGTAGCTTTATCTGACTGTGTGGACCAGTGTGGCAGGGTCAGGTCGGTTGTGTAGCTTTATCTGACTGTGTGGATTATTGTGGCAGGGTCAAGTCGGTTGTATAGCTTTATCTGACTGTGTGGCAGGGTCAAGTCGGTTGTGTAGCTTTATCTGACTGTGTGGACCAGTGTGGCAGGGTCAAGTCAGTTGAGTAGCTTTACCTGACTGTGTGGACCAGTGTGGCAGGGTCAAGTCGGTTGTGTAGCTTTACCTGTCTGTGTGGACCAGTGTGGCAGGGTCAAGTCGGTTGTGTAGCTTTATCTGACTGTGTGGACCAGTGTGGCGGGGTCAAGTCGGTTGTGTAGCTTTATCTGACTGTGTGGACCAGTGTGGCAGGGTCAGGTCAGTTGTGTAGCTTTATCTGACTGTGTGGACCAGTGTGGCGGGGTCAAGTCGGTTGTGTAGCTTTATCTGACTGTGTGGACCAGTGTGGCAGGGTCAGGTCAGTTGTGTAGCTTTATCTGACTGTGTGGACCAGTGTGGCAGGGTCAGGTCGGTTGTGTAGCTTTATCTGACTGTGTGGACCAGTGTGGCAGGGTCAGGTCTGTTGTGTAGCTTTACCTGACTGTGTGGACCAGTGTGGCAGGGTCAAGTCGGTTGTGTAGCTTTATCTGACTGTGTGGACCAGTGTGGCAGGGTCAGGTCAGTTGTGTAGCTTTACCTGACTGTGTGGACCAGTGTGGCAGGGTAGGTCAGTTGTGTAGCTTTATCTGACTGTGTGGACCAGTGTGGCAGGGTCAGGTCAGTTGTGTAGCTTTATCTGACTGTGTGGACCAGTGTGGCAGGGTCAGGTCAGTTGTGTAGCTTTATCTGACTGTGTGGACCAGTGTGGCAGGGTCAGGTCAGTTGTGTAGCTTTATCTGACTGTGTGGACCAGTGTGGCAGGGTCAGGTCTGTTGTGTAGCTTTATCTGACTGTGTGGACCAGTGTGGCAGGGTCAAGTCGGTTGTGTAGCTTTATCTGACTGTGTGGACCAGTGTGGCGGGGTCAAGTCGGTTGTGTAGCTTTATCTGACTGTGTGGACCAGTATGGCAGGGTCAGGTCGGTTGTGTAGCTTTACCTGACTGTGTGGACCAGTGTGGCAGGGTCAAGTCGGTTGTGTAGCTTTATCTGACTGTGTGGACCAGTGTGGCAGGGTCAAGTCGGTTGTGTAGCTTTATCTGACTGTGTGGACCAGTGTGGCAGGGTCAAGTCGGTTGTGTAGCTTTATCTGACTGTGTGGACCAGTGTGGCAGGGTCAGGTCAGTTGTGTAGCTTTATCTGACTGTGTGGACCAGTGTGGCAGGGTAGGTCTGTTGTGTAGCTTTATCTGACTGTGTGGACCAGTGTGGCGGGGTCAAGTCTGTTGTGTAGCTGTGTGCCAGGGTCAAGTCGGTTGTGTAGCTTTATCTGACTGTGTGGACCAGTATGGCAGGGTCAGGTCAGTTGTGTAGCTTTATCTGACTGTGTGGACCAGTGTGGCAGGGTAGGTCTGTTGTGTAGCTTTATCTGACTGTGTGGACCAGTGTGGCGGGGTCAAGTCTGTTGTGTAGCTTTATCTGACTGTGTGGCAGGGTCAAGTCTGTTGTGTAGCTTTATCTGACTGTGTGGACCAGTGTGGCGGGGTCAAGTCGGTTGTGTAGCTTTATCTGACTGTGTGGACCAGTATGGCAGGGTCAGGTCAGTTGTGTAGCTTTATCTGACTGTGTGGACCAGTGTGGCAGGGTCAGGTCAGTTGTGTAGCTTTACCTGACTGTGTGGACCAGTGTGGCAGGGTCAGGTCAGTTGTGTAGCTTTATCTGACTGTGTGGCAGGGTCAAGTCGGTTGTGTAGCTCTATCTGACTGTGTGGACCAGTGTGGCAATGAATTAGGTGATGCCATCTGATGTTCATAAACACAATTGGCCCCATGAACAAACAGGGCAAACATTTTAGCAAAAGTTGTTTATCGTACAATAGAATACTGCAGGGAGAATAAACCATGAGAGTTTGGTTGAGTTTGGTATTTCTAGCATATTATCACAATCCTCACGTAGATGATCTATTCTACCTATTCTTTTGATATCATTAGTCTCCCACATTTGGATACAATCATTCGGCTCCTGCATTTATCTGCGTAGCCCAGCTACATGTACGGGAAACAACTTACTGGACTATTCCCTCTCAATAATAACGTCGTCCAATGAATGACATCATGAAGTTGTGAGCGCATTTTCAGATCTCACCTGACTGAAAATTTTGGGTTCACCTGACTGAAAGTTAAGTGAACTGATGTGAAGGCCCATGTGTCCATCATGAAGCCGAAGTTTTACATGCCTATTCCTGCTAATGATGAATTTTGACTTATTTCAAGAGGCTTGAATCTGATGTTCAACCATCACAGTTATAGTGAAAAAAACTATTTATTGCCACTCCTCAGCCATTTATGATTAAAATTTACTGTAATGCATTTCGGGTCAGAATATAGTTCCCCAACAGCATGTGCTGGTCATAAGAGGTGACGTAGTGGATTGGGTGGTCAAGCCATTTGATTTGATTGCATGTCATTGTATTGTAATTGAGCGATACTCATGTCAATCACTGGATTTTCTGGTCCAGACTTGATTTTTTGTAGACCACTGTCATATGGCTCGACAATTGCTGAGTCATATGTTAAACAACAAACAAAACACTGTTATGCTCTCAGATTATCTCAAAATGCATTTTTGGTCCTCTCCACTGAAATTGCCCAACTGAGGAAGCTGTACTTGTAGCATGTGTAACATCATACAGTAGAACACGGATATAATGAACACCGATATAGCGAACAAACGGATACAGCGAACTGTTAAAAAATCCTCGGTTTTTCTCCTATATAATATCATATAAAATTTACGTATATAACGAACTCTCCACAGCGAACTAACGGACACAGCGAACTGATATCTGATCATCGACTAGCCCATCTATCACTAACTACGTGACGTGTATAGCGAACTGACAAATCTCACTCAGTGTCAAGTGTCACTGACAATTGGCTGTATGCAATCAGCGGCGTTGCAACACAATAGCGGCGAATCAATACAATCAGCAGTGATGGATCAACCTTTTTAAATTTGTATATAAAATAGTCTATTTAGCCTATTCTCAAACTTGCGACTTGCATGGATTATGGAAAGAAAACTATCAATAATAAAATCTTAACTTTTCCAGGGAAAACTCTTCCTTCTTTCATACATTGGTGTTTATGTTGCACATGTTAAAAGTGTTCAAACTATTTTTAGAAAAGCAGTTAAGGAAGGTGATATCGTGGGAACAAATCCATGGGATTTAGAGTGCAGTACCAAAGACTTGTTTCTGTAGCACAAAAAGGTCATTTAAACAGAATTTGAAATGTTGGGGCGTAGGGAAAGGTCTTATTAACAAGAAAACATAGTGATCCATATTCCCCGCTATCTTTTGCATTTTTAGTACAATTGTAAATACATATATATATCCGCGGACGTTTTCCGAGCAAAAACGTGTATAACGAACAACGGATATGACGAACTGATTTCTCTGGTCCCTTGTAGTTTCTTATATCCGTGTTCTATTGTATTTTGTTCAAATCCTTAGATATTTTTTATGGATGAAACAATTGGAAATATTTTGAAGGCTCAGAGATAAAACTTTGTGTAGACTTAACTTTTGTGCATTGCAACAAACTGTGTACATTATGGAACTTTAGATACCGTATTCGACGTAATAAGCGTCCACGGCGATATTTGCTAATATATTGGCTTGTGAACAATCCCAATTAGCACCTCTTCTGATTGAGCAATGTACTCAAGACTTATTTATTGGGGTATAATATCCACTCATGTGTTATATGCACCCTTAATTATGGGCAATTAAATTCTGAAAAATATATCCATAAACATTTCAGGCTGTCAGCATAAACCCCCAAATTTATATTTCAACTCTGCTTTTTTCACCAAAATAATGTTCTAATAAGAGCCCCCTGTTTCTAATTTTGAGAGCGCCCTTGCCGCTAATTATGTCAAATACGGTACTTGTTTTTCATATTTGTAAAAATCTTGGCCTTAGTATTTATGCAGAAAATATTGGAATAGCAATGCAGGCACCAACTTTTGTAAAGTGGCTGTGTTTGTTGGCATTAAAACTGTTGATTACATGTACAGGTGAGCTACAGAGACGTCCTATTTTTTGTTTGAACTTGAAAGAACTTTGGTACATGTGGAGTTAGTGGTGAGGTTCAACATCCATGTTCCTTTTTGTGATATTTGAAATTTTGACCTTGATCTGACCTTTCCACTTTGACCACACTCCTACATTCTCCATACTGATGGCTACAACTTTTTATTGCAATTACTGACCCATTTTCTTTCAAAATGTCATTAAATTTGTTTTTGGGGTTGTTAGTGGTGGGGCTCAAAAGATATGTTTCATTTGTCATGTTTGCACTTTGGTCACAGTCCTACGTTCTCTCAAAATGCAGTTCCTTACACTGCACTATTTATGCAGAAACTGTTTCAATATAAATGCTGACGGCAATAATTTTTCATCGTCTGTCTTTATTTTTTAAACTGTTAAATATATATGTTGTTATATTTATTATTTTAAAATGTAGGTTAACAGTTTGCATTAATTGTGATGTTTACAAACCTCATTTTTCTGCCTGACAATCACAACTATCTTTTTTTATATCTGACAATCTTAAACTCTCATTTTTTTTATATCTGACAGTCTCAATCTCGCATGTTTCATATCTGACAATCTCAAACATCATTTTTCATATAAAACAATCTCAAACATCATTTTTCCTATCCTGCAATCTCAAACATCATTTTTCATATCTGACAATCTCAAAAATCATTTTTCATATCTGACAATCTCAAACATCATTTTTCATATCTGACAATCTCAAACTCTCATTTTTCATATCTGACAATCTCAAACATCATTTTTCATATCAGACAATATCAAACATCATTTTTCATATCTGACAATATCAAACATCATTTTTCATATCTGACAATCTCGAACATCATTTTTCATATCTGACAATATCAAACATCATTTTTCATATCTGACAATATCAAACATCATTTTTCATATCTGACAATCTCGAACATCATTTTTCATATCTGACAATATCAAACATCATTTTTCATATCTGACAATCTCGAACATCATAGTCCAGGGCCACGATTTTCTATTTCAAGTCTCTGCCAATGAGTACAAAACTATGAAATTCTATGTGGTAAAACTCCATAAGTATAAGAAGGAATACTGAGGTTGAAGTTGCAGTATAAAGGCCAGTTATAAGTATTTGCACACAACACAAACCCATTTGTCATCTGGGTGCATGGGTATCCCAGTCGTCAAAGGCGCTGCAATTTGCCTGCATTTGAATTCCATGGGCAAGCCAGAAACCTATGATTGTGGGCTTGAAACACTCACTCACTCAGTCACTAAATCACTCACTCACTCACTCACTCACTCACTCACTCACTCACTTCAGCCCTTTGTAAGAGCAACAAACAGAATTGGGTGGTCACGCTCCCTGACTTGGTTGATGCATGTCATCACATCCCATATTGCTGAGTATGGCGTTAAACACAATGCAACACTCACTCACTCACTATTTGTCATCTGGACAAAACCATCTAAGCTCATGGTCTGCCAACTCACTTTACTAAGGATTGTCTCCCTTCCATCTGGCCTGTCATCAAAGTTATCTCCCCTGAAAGTGCCCTTGCATGCACTGTATCTGGCTTCATGTTGAGTATTCCTGATGATAAAGAGCTGTAAACTGCTTCTTGCAGGTATGACTGGAAGTGTAGCACCAGGAGGTCCACGTCTTTACAATGCAGGGTTCTAATCTACTCATCCTCATCATCATGATCATCATCAGTTATAGTAAATACATATCACTTTTCTTTCCTGAGACCACTTTTTAAACATGTTTGTACATTCTTTTATATCCAGAGGCCAAAGCAATACTATTCGCAACCACCCTCTTAAGAAAAAAATTTGTATATCATGTGTCTATTATGCATACTTTGTAACCATCGCATTATTCAACAAAAGGGCGGACAACTACAAGTTGTAAAATTTGTGCGGGGAAAGTGCAATGAATGGGTCCATTTTTTTAAAGTTCTTAACAAATGTCAGAAGAATAAAACCCATGCAGTATGTTATGGTACATATTGCAATAAATATATTTTGCAATAAAGCGTCAGGCTACAGTAGTCAGAGGCATGCAATTGTTTGTGGGTTTCATCGACATCTAACACTTGCGTCATTTTTGTCTTTTGTCCCACAGAATGCTGACATACTGTTTAAAGTGGTTTTAAACCCAACTCACTCACTCACTCATCCAGTTGCTGATGATGTGAAAAGAACATGGGCAGACAAGTAGTCTAGCCCTACAAGTTGAGTTGTCCCCCTTTCTTTGCAGGATCTGCTGATCACTGGTTTGAATCCCAGATTCACAATGATTATGATCCATGGTCTGAGCTCATGGGTTTCATCAGAGATAAATGTCTATGACCTGCATCACTGCTTTCTTTCAAATTTAACTGATAACTGAAACACTGTTCAAAGCAGCCTTAAACCTTTCGGTTATTCCAAGGCATTATCTGGTCTGAAGGATCCATTGGTTGCCACAAGAGCTGAGGATTGATTAGTTCCAGTGTGTGTGGCCCTGCTGATTGTGTCATCATTTCCTGATGCATGGATCGTTGCTCATGCTATCAACCACTGGTCTGCAAATGTGACTATTGAAAGGTCATTGTGATATATCTTTTAACTTTTTAGCCCCGGGTGACCTACCTACTTTGTGGGATGTCCCCGCCCACCCATGCCACTTATCAGAAGTCACATGTTACTGACTCGTGAAGATCCGGGGTAGGCCAGGTCTTCAGCAACCCATGCCACTATGCTTGTCAAGAAAGGCGACTAATGGGATCAGGTGGTCAGACTCGCTGACTTGGTCAATGCATGTCATCGTATCCCAATTGTTGGGATCGATGCTCATGATGTCAATCACTAGATTGTCTGGTCCAGACGTGATTATTTAGCAGGAATATTGCTGAGTGCGGCATTATACAAACAAACAAACAAACAAACAAACAAACAAACACATGTTACTTATATTTTCACTATCACTATGATTGTCACATATCACTATCAAATAAACACACATCAGTTTTGTCTTGACATGTCAGTCTTCATGTTACATCACACATATACATGTTGGTCTGCAGTGTTCACTAAAATTTGATGTTCAGTTTTATTGAAATAATCGAAAATTGATCTGAAGGTCCGAACAAACATAAGTATCCTAAATGGAACATAGACAATTTATCCCCTCTCTGATCCCTGCAATAGTTTTGTTTCCTGAGTAGGTATATTCAGTACTTAGTACTTAGTACTTGGAGCAAAATATTGAGAAAGAGTGAAGCCAGTGTCTGTATTATAAATAAACTGCTGAGGTAAGTATTTGTGTTTGTGGGATCTAGTTCTGCTTGACTTGAAACCTGTGAAGATCTGGGTTAGAGTTGGTCTTCCACAACCCATGCCTGCCATAAAAGGCGACTATGCTTGTTGTAAAAGGCGACTAACAGGATCCGGTGGTCAGGCTCGCTGACTTGGTTGATGCATGTCTTCGCATCCCAATTACTTGGATTGATGTTCATGATATCAGTCACTGGATTGTCTGGTTAAGATTATTTACAGACCGTTGTCATATAGCTAGAATATTGCTGAGTGAAGCATTAAACGACAAACAAGCAAACTATTGATTCTACTGATTGATTTTGATGGTTGATCGTTTGGGACATACCAGTCATCAAGCATGATTTTACAACCAATTCCCAACACTAATGTCACCAGCAACCTTTGCTCGATGAGAGGTCATTGTGCTATGAGTCATTGCAGGCACTGGACTAGGTATTGTTGTTATTGCAGCCGTGTTGAGTTGTTATTGCGTTTTTGTTGCAGGTGTGCAGGAGGGACGAGAAGGGCCTGGAGGACCACCACGACACAGTCCAAACTTACCTTGCTAGTGACCTGTCAACACAAACTGTCAAATTGTTGGACACCTGACATATTGTTGGACACCTGGACAATTGTTGGACACCTGTCAAATCATTGGACACCTTGAACTGTCAAATTGTTGGACACCTGTCAAATCATCGGACACCTTGAACTGTCAAATTGTTGGACACCTGTCAAATCATTGGACACCTTGAACTGTCAAATTGTTGGACACCTGTTAAATCATATTGTCACTTGTCAAATTGTTAGAGACCTGTCATATTGTTAGACACGTGTCCAATTATCAGACGTCTGTAAAATTGTTCGACACCTGTTAAATGATTGGACACATGTCATATTGTTAGACACATGTCCAATTATCAGACATCTGTCAAATTGTTGGACACCTGACAGTTATTGTTGCTATATACCTTTTTCATTTTGTGGTACATAGCCAAGTAAAATATGAACCCATGTTTAATCCCCCCCAGCTTTATACCGAGAGAAGATAGAGCCATTGGAATACTATTGATGAGCATTACTTTCCCTTTACAAGTAACCTGACATATAATTATGCTCCCTTGTTGAACATTCAAGCCTTCCATGTGAGTGAGTGATTCAGTGAGTATGATTTTACGCCTCTTTTAGCAATATTCAAGCAATATCACGGCAGGGGGATAAAGGAATGAAGTTTACATGTTGTGCCCATGTGGGGAATCGAACCCGGTCCTTCGGCTGGATGAGCAACCGCCCCCCTTCCATGTTTGTTGGTGTGTTGTGCGACTGTAGATGTTCAATAGCAGTTCCTGAGCTTTAGGCCGTCAATGATATAGTGTGTGTTTCTCAACTCCATGTGTATCATGACAGTTGGCAGACTGAAAGAAATCATAAAATCCAGGAAAGATTTATTAAACTGCTGGGTAAAAGAAAGTATACACATGAAAATTGGATTTGAAAAAAATTACAAATGTCATCAAAACATTAAAAGGCTAAAAACAGTCACCGAAACACTGCAAACTTAAGGTCCAAAACACAGCTGCAATACCCGCATCAAATACATCACCATCGAATAACCGTTACTTGTTTCTTTTTCATTGTCAGCTGCCATCAAACATGGAAGTATACTTTCTTTTGCCTGGCAGTTTATATTCAAGTGGGCAAATGGGTGGTGATAAATATTGTTTAAATATATAAGTGGGAGGGGAATTTAGGTCCAGCAGGTGTTGAGAAACAGACAATACAAATAGCCTGACCTTGAAATGTGTGTGAGAGAAGAGAAGGGTAAAATCACTGACATTGTTCCTCTGCCCTTCAGAGTCAATGACGTGGATGAAAGCTAAGTCTTCATTCCTTTATATGCATCACGAAGCAATTTGTCATGAATTTATGGACAATTGCGATGAGTGTCGCTCTTTATGAACATATTGTATTATCACTGATTCACAGTGATTTTCACCACTATTTTGCCTTTTTACAATTAATGTTTTGACAGATAATCAAGACTGATCATTCTCTGGTGTTTACATGTTATGTTTTATTATGTTTTATTTCAGAATGAGGATGACAATCATTGTCGCAATGTTAATCATCAAGTTGTGATGTCAGAATCTCACTGGCAGAAGCTAGCATCAGTGAGCTCTGTCTCCAGCAGTTGGGAACATAATCTCATTAATTCATATACGATATCAGCTTCTTTATATTTTTACTTGCTATGGGTGTTACGATACGCCTACCTCATGTATCGATACATATTCCAGTGCTAGCGTCATGATACATATTGCAAAGCATCTTTACTGTTCATGCAAAAAGGTCTCCACATTCCACACAGTCCAGCTGACAAGAGGTTGCTGTCAACCTATTCGTGTTTCACTTGTATGATTAATTCTCCTGGCCAGTTCTTCCCTGTGAACATATTTGATAATTTCATAAAGATTTCTAAAACCTGTGGGGGCACGGGTGGCCCAGTCGCGATTCGCTGTGCAGAGTTGCGTCCCTTTGGCACGCCAGAAACTTATGGTAGTGGATTCGAATCCCGGTTCGCCCCAATTATGTTTCTAGGTTTGTCATCACCAAACCCGTGCTTGTTGGTTTCACCAAAGTGGTAAACGTCTGAGACCTGCATCACTTCGAGCTTTCCTCCAACATAAAGCTGACACACCACAATATAACTGGAATACTGTTAAAAGCGGCGTTAAAACACAACTCACTCACAACTGTTCCCTGTGGACAAAATAGCCCAGGCGGAACCTTTCCTAGGAAAGAATATCCTGGGCCAGTTTTTCCCCACCCCTGGCCGGACCTGCCTAAACCAAAGAATTAGGTGTTCTTTTACTTCTTTTGAGTAATATATTATGTTTTAGGGGTTAAGGTAATGCTAGCATGATAAGTTAAATATTTTTCTTTTTAAAAATTGATGCGCATAAAATATGAATTGATACATGGGTAGGTGTATCATGTATTGTACAGTCATATTGTGATGTTCCGATACATCAGTGAATTGTGACAATTGTACAGTCATATTGTGCGACTTGCTCGATGCTGTGTATGATTCTCGCACAGTATGAGGTGTTGCTAGGAAGACATGATCCCTTGTTTTGTTACCATCTGTTGTTGTTGTTGCTGTATGAATTTTACTATATTTTTTTAACTCTGTAATACATTTTATGACAGAGATATGAGTATGATACTGCAACAAAGATATATGTAATTTTCTAAATTGTATATATATACAGTTGTTTCTCTTTCTTATAAACATGCCACCTCCATGGTTGAAAGGATAGAGCATCTGCCTGGAGAGTTAGATGTTGGTGGTTTTGATCCAGCGGCTGTATTAAGAGGATAAGAATATTCAAAGTGCTTTGTCGCCATGTGGAAGCGTTTTAAGTTATTACGTGGCATGGTAATTTAACAGTAGCAGTAGGAATTGTTTGATAGGCGTAACTTAGAAGTTAACGGATGACAAAGTAGACACAATTTATGGATGACAACTTCTTTAATACTGTAAAGGCAACGTTTCAGTATAGATCCTTATAACATAGTATCAATAGGATCTTTAATTGTTGCTTCATTTACAAATCTTTGTACATCATTCTGATTGTTGATTGTGTGCTTCGTCACTGTTTATGTAATTTTGCATTTATATGATTGAGGAAACAGAGAGGACATATGTACCGGTACATGTTAGAATGCATTTACTTCAGAATTTAAAACATTTTAAATGTTTTCTTGGGAAATAAATCATACATTCATGAGATGATTTTTTTATATGTTATATTTATAAATCTAAATTTATTTTTTTATTTCATTGAAGTTTGGAATTGATTCTGCATCTATAGCTTTGTGTGTGTGTGTGTATGTTGTATGCTGAAAAATTGTTGTCTATGTACATACATATATATTATATGTATATGTTTGTTTCATTTTCTATTTTGCCATGGTTAATATTTTTCTTGTCAGTATGTGTGTTTCATTTGCTTCTCTTTATATCTGCTATTCTATCACTTGAAATATTAACACATATATTAATTATGCAAGATAATTATGAACAATAAAAGATGACATAATTTTAGGTTGAAGTTGCTATTTATTCCGAAATCTGTGATACAGGTCAGTGTTTATCATTAATGGTATGTAGGGTTGGACTGGGACAATGATAAATCCTCATTTGAGTGAGTGAGTGAATGTTGATTTGTGCTGCCCTCAGTATCATTGCATCTGTATCAAGGGTGCCAGAACATCATTGAAATTGGACCAGACAGATCAGTGGTTGACAGTACAAGCCCAGTGGTACAAGGATACTAACTCAGCTATGTGCCGCACAGTATGTGATGTAGTGTACGTACTTGTTTGTTGATGTTCCACAATGTTTAAGGGGATGTTGTAGTATAGATATGCACACTGAGATATGCACACTGATATATGTATATAGAGATATGTACACTGAGATGTACACTGAGATATGTACACTGAGATGTACACTGAGATATGTACATTGAGATATGTACATTGAGATATGTACATTGAGATATGTACATAGAGATATGTACATTGAGATATGTACACTGAGATGTACACTGAGATATGGACATTGAGATATGTACATTGAGATATGTACACTGAGATATGGACACTGAGATATGCACACTGAGATATGTACATTGAGATATGTACATTGAGATATGTACACTGAGATATGTACACTGAGATATGTTCATTGAGATATGTACACTGAGATATGCACACTGAGATATGTACACTGAGATATGTACATTGAGATATGTACAATGAGATATGTACACTGAGATATGTACATAAAGATATGGACACTGAGATATGTACACTGAGATATGTTCATTGAGATATGTACATTGAGAGATGCACACTGAGATGTACACTGAGGTATGCACACTGATATGTACACTGAGATACGTACAATGAGATATGTACATAAAGATATGGACACTGAGATATGTACACTGAGATACGTACACTGAGATACGTACACTGAGATACGGACATTGAGATATGAACACTGAGATGTACATTGAGATATGCACACTGAGATATGCACACTGAGATGTACACAGAGATATGTACATTGAGATATGTACACTGAGATCCGTACAATGAGATATGTACATAAAGATATGGACACTGAGATATGTACACTGAGATATGTACATTGAGGTATGTACATTGAGATATGTACACTGAGATATGGACACTGAGATGTACGCTGAGATATGGACATTGAGATATGTACACTGAGATATGCACACTGAGATATGTACACTGAGATATGTACATTGAGATATGTACATTGAGATACATACACTGAGATACGTACACTGAGATACGTTCATTGAGATATGTACATTGAGATATGTACATTGAGATATGTACACTGAGATATGCACACTGATATGTACATTGAGATGTACACTGAGATATGTACATTGAGATACGTACACTGAGAAACGTACACTGATATACGGACACTGAGATATGGACACTGAGATATGTACATAGAGATATGTACATTGAGATATGTACACTGAGATATGCACACTGAGATATGCACACTCAGATGTACACTGAGATGTACAATGAGATATGTACATTGAGACATGTACACTGAGATATGTACAGTGAGATATGCACACTGAGATATGCACACTGAGATATGCACAATGAGATATGTACATTGAGATATGCAAAATCAGATGTACATTGAGATATGTACACTGAGATATGCACACTGAGATATGTATATTGAGATACGAACACTGAGATATGCACACTGAGATATGTCGATGTGATATGCACACTGAGATATGCACACTGACATATGTACAGTGCGATACTTACACTGAGATATGTACACTGAGATATGTACATTGAGATATGTACACCGAGATACGTACACTGAGATATGTACATTGAGATACGTACACTGAGATATGCACACTGATATATGTACAGTGCGATATGTACACTGAGATGTACGTTGAGATATGTACACTGAGGTGTGCACTGGGATATGAAGACAGATATGTACATCGAGATGTCCCCTAACTAAAATTGAGCCCAGGGGAATTCTGTTTGGCAGATAATCGACATGGTCCACCAATAATGGTAACCACACACCAACACTCATCCGGCTTCTGATTTTCAGTCCAATTATTTGTGAGACATGTCGGTAATATGAAAGAAACCCCATTATCAATTCAATTGCAATCACCATTTCCAAAGCCAGTTCTTCTTAATGGATTGGGCCTGTCCCCAAAACGGTTTATGTCAGACAGTATCCTCTGATTAGGGGAAAATAAGAAAGATATGTAACAATCTGGTCGACAAGATTAACATGATCATTAATGTCGGACCTTGTTAATGACCACATTTCATGGTGATTATCTCTAAATTTGCACATCGATGTGATTAACTGATTTGTTATCTTTCTAACAAGCTAGTGATAAACCATATGATAATTGTTCCTGCATTGTAATTACACAGAATGTGTTTGACAACATGAACTTCATAAGGAAGAATTAATGTGAGAACGTATAACATTGCAATCTCTTTGGAAGATCGGGCATACGAACCTGTGATTGGCCAGGTGTCTCCGCAAGACATATCAATTGGTAGTAGAGCAACTTAGTGCTTTCATTCTTAGTGAATGTTTGAACATTGTTTCTGATACGCTTTTACTGACAAGCCGCGTTTCTAAAGCGATGTTTCCTTTATTGCTCTTACACTTTGTACTGCTTCTACCGAGAGAAAATGCCAAAGTTAACCCAGGACACAGCAAATCTCCTACCAACGTTAAAGGTGGCTTACGCCTTGATTTTGCCGATCATTTGAAGGTATATGAAGGTTTGCACCTCTCAAGACAAGGTATTGGCTCTGGACTCGTTAAAAGAAACGTGCAGAGACGGAACACTCGTCAACAGGGGTCAGTGCAGAACTTTGTATCAGGTAAAATTTCTTTAGAGGACGAGGTACCAAGTGTGTCATTTCGCCATCGACATATTCTGTCCGTGCTTGAACAGATCGTCGAGGAACGTAACAGCAGATCAGGAATATTCAACAAAACTCGCTTCGCAGACCCACATGAATGTACTGAGCGTGGTATGTATAGATGTGACAGTGGCGTTGGTAATACCAGCAACAGTGACCACTTGGATGCATCAGCCTGTAAATGTATGGACAATAAGACAGACGTACCGAGTCACAATGTAAATGACGGGTCTGGTATGGTCACAACAGAAAGTGTCCCAGAAACAGTATACGAAGATACAACTAACATGACCTCTCCAATGAGTGTTAGGAAGGCCATCATATCCACTCCAGACACCAATGGCACAGTCCTACCACATGACCATGGTGATGAAGTAACACTTCCGTGCACAAATACAGGAACCTGTGTTTATGGAAATTCGGATCTTACAACCGGGGTGCCGACTTCTGAAACAAATTTCATTGCATCGAATACTGACAGGTATCACCGAGAAGGGACGCATCTGTGCAGACTTCTTAGAACATGTTCAGGCGGAAACGAGAAAAATCCATCAGATATATTTACTTCAAAGGCCAACTGGACTATCTCGCATTCCAATACTAGTGACGATGAAAGAACACCTTCGACCATATCTCCTGGAACCTACTCAGATGGCAACGAAGAAATTTCATTGGAGATGTCAATTTCAGTCAATAAGACCACCTCACACGTAGGCAATGATAGTGAAGTAGCTTTGACTTGCAAACGTCATGGAAAGTGTCCAGATGACAGTTCAACAGAGGAGAACACTTCAGACAGTAACCCAAGTGATGGGTCAGTTCTGTTAACCTCAGAGGTAGGGCTTATCATCGCACGCTTTGTGTCCTGCTCTGTCTTCATCATGTCAGCAGTCGGTGCACCTTGTAATATACTAGGTATGCTTGCTTTTATAAATTTACCAAGGAAGAATTCTACGTCCGTGTTCATGATTGCCCTCTTCATGTTTGACTTATGGAACATTGTAGCTTGTGTTGGAGCATTTGTCTCTCAGGAACTGTCGAGGGCTAGTATCACTAAAAATTGGAAAGTTCAATTTATGATCATTACTTACTATACATTGGGATTCAGTACAGTGATTCGAAAAATCACAACTTGTATTCATCTGATTATCTCATTTGAACGCTTTCTGGTGATACTGAAACCGTTTGTCGTGAGAAAATCCCGCAGGCTACACTTGCTTATGCTTTTTCTCCTTGTTCTTTTGGGTTGTTTGGCTTCTTTTCCGGTTGTATTTAGGTTCCAAAGTTTGGAAATTCCCGATCCATATACGAATAGAACAGTGGTTGCCTATGTTCCTTGGCCTATCGTCAAACAGAATTGGGAACTTTTTGTAACGTTTGGTTTGGTTACCAAAGTGATGTTGACTTACGTTCCTTTAATACTTATCTTGAGCATACTTATTGTAACAGGTGTGAAATTGAAACACTATAGGAAAATAAGGCGAGCTATGATTGGTGGTGCTTCCTTGCTTTCAAACAGCGAGAAACAAATCACGAAAGTCAATTTACTTTTTACTTTCACTTTTATGCTATTGTCACTCCCGGCCAATATAACAGCACATCTGTCTGATAGTTTTCCAGAATTCGGTCCTACCGACAGAGAAAGTACCCTATACAAGACCTTGATGCAGCTGTGGTTTATGTTTGACGTACTAGCGAGCACTGTAGGCTTCTGGTTCTATTACTGCATCAGTTTGAGGTTCAGGGTGACTCTGAAGAGAGTTATCTGCAGACGAGAACCTGTTCAGGGGGCTTCGCGAGTTTCCAAAATCTCTTGATAGGCAGTTGAAAGCCCTTGTCTTTCGCAGTATCATCCTATTGCGCACATGTAGAAACTGATACATGTCGATCCGATATCGAACTTTTGAAGTGTTCCCTTTGTGGCTTCCCCCAATCAGAGATCACATTCGGTATGTTGTCTCTGCACTAAAGAAGTAAAAGTCGCCAGTTTGCACCCCCTTAACCGGCCAAGGGACCAGGGTGCATTGAAAGTGCCTTCTCCGGTCCCCAGGAATGGTCGTTGGTGTTAAGTGACCAGCATGGCAAGCTGTGTTTTTTCTTTCTCCTTTCTATAACTATGGCACCAGTTATGTAATCACATCTCAATTACACAAAAATGAAGACTTAAAGTTTCATCTGCTTATTCATGAGTTAGGATAGTAATTTCGTCCATTGAAGCTATTTTGAAAGATTCTGAAAAAAATGATAATTGTATATAATAAAATTTTCGTTGTGTTCATTGAAATTCCTGCATCCTGATTAGCTGAATTGGTCACGTGTTATTGCATTCATTTCCTAATGAATGTAAAACATTAAGCCACTCCCATCGAAGCGCACTACTTTTATTACGCGGATTCATACAGTTTACACATCGGTGTGTATTTATCCCTCAGTACTATTTTGTCAGGTTCGTGTGATGTATGTGAATAAATGTGTACTCACCCAGTATAGAGTTGAGACTTGATTATTCACTGACCGCCGGAATATTGCATTGTGGGACGTGAAACATCACACACACAAATAATTAAAACAATATACAGTAGTCTTCACATATTTACTGCCACTGGAGGGTACTTGCTTTGTTTAGAATCCTATGACACGACATGTAATTCATTTTTTGGTCAGATAATTAACACTTAACCTCTTTATGTCTGCGTCCCAAAACGAGATGTATGTGACGATGTGAAGTATACAATAAGTAAAAAATAATAATAATGGGAAAACAGTACACACACATAGTGTTTTGTTCACAACTATAAAAAATGTATGAAGAATGAACGTAGTATACGTTCTTACAGATTTTGAAAGACAACAAACTTTTTAATGCAACGACATGCATCACAAGATGCATGCATGCCCGAGAGTTGTAACCATACCGACTAATCCTTCACTGTTTGGAGATTACAAGTGGTTTTCTTTAAAAAAACAAAACGGTTATCGACAATCCTGGCGTCCATTCGTGCTTCCCCAAATTAAGCGTCATTATTGATGGTTCACGCAGATAAAAGAAGGTTTTAGAAAAAAAGTCGCATTTTCATCTTTCAAATGTTCAGTTTAGTTGCATCTGGAATGAACCATTTTATACCCATACTGACTATACTTGTCATGTACTGCACGTGCATTGGCTAAACCACTGGTTGCGCTCAGGCGTGTGTTTGTGGTAGCTTTCTCCATCACCTTCAATTTTGCACTTTTCATTGTTTTTAATAATCGTCAATGTTTCATCAAAGGCATCGAGTCAGTGTGACATAGGCATAAACACCATGTTCTGCAACTGTTAATCACATTGTCAACATACTCAGACCTATTGACGCTTGTTGGCATGTGTTCACGTTTGACACCCTACATTCCCTTCAATAATAGTATGTAGACAACAATTGCTTTAAACAATGATTTTTTTCTAATAGCTTTTAGATAAGTGTTTATATGACAATAGCTCAAAACTATTGTAATAATATAATAGCTATGATATATGCACTTACACAACGCTTGCTAGGAACTGATATTTCCATTATAATAGCTACACAGTTAGTATCTACACAACACTAGCTGTCAACTACAATGTACGAAACAACATCCACAAAGTATGACGTCATATCCATAACAAAAGTCATAGACTACACTATACACAACAATAGTCATAGACTACACTGTACACAACAATGGTCATAGACTACAATATACACAACAATAGTCATAGACTACAATATACACAACAATGGTCATAGACTACAATATACACAACAATAGTCATAGACTACAATATACACAACAATAGTAATAGACTACAACATACACAACAATAGTCATAGACTACACTATACACAACAACAGTCATAGACTACAATATACACAACAATAGTCATAGACTACAATATACACAACAATAGTCATAGACTACAATATACACAACAATGGTCATAGACTACAATATACACAACAATAGTCATAGACTACACTGTACACAACAATAGTCATAGACTACAATATACACAACAATAGTCATAGACTACAATATACACAACAATAGTCATAGACTACAATATACACAACAATGGTCATAGACTACAATATACACAACAATAGTCATAGACTACAATGTACACAACAATAGTCATAGACTACAATATACACAACAATAGTCATAGACTACACTATACACAACAATAGTCATAGACTACACTATACACAACAACAGTCATAGACTACACTATACACAACAATAGTCATAGACTACACTATACACAACAACAGTCATAGACTACAATATACACAACAATGGTCATAGACTACAATATACACAACAATAGTCATAGACTACAATATACACAACAATAGTAATAGACTACAACATACACAACAATAGTAATAGACTACAACATACACAACAATAGTCAAAGACTACAATATACACAACAATAGTCATAGACTACAATATACACAACAATAGTCATAGACTACAATATACACAACAATAGTCATAGACTACAATATACACAACAATAGTCATAGACTACAATATACACAACAATAGTAATAGACTACAACATACACAACAATAGTAATAGACTACAACATACACAACAATAGTCAAAGACTACAATATACACAACAATAGTCATAGACTACAATATACACAACAATAGTCATAGACTACAAAATACACAACAATAGTCATAGACTACAATATACACAACAATAGACACCAGCAGAAACGTACATTTGCAACTACAATCTACAGTTACATACCAATATCCATAATTATGATCATATACATTTTCATAACATTTCCATAATCATAAGAATCTTTGAGTCCATTGTACGATTCTAATTACGACATAAGCATGTGTTTATGAATAAATATCAAATAGTGATGATACCAGGTGTTCGCGAAAAAGGTCTTCCACTTATGGATTGATTGTTATTTTTTTCGGTTCGTCGAGTTACAAATTGAAAAACCCAGCTGAATGAATAGTGTATTCTACATACCCAGATATCATTACTGAAGGGTGTATAGGGTGTCAACATAAACATCAACAAACGTCAACATAGTTTGGAGCTATTGTTGTATAAACACTTATCTAAAAGCTATTAGAATGAAATCGTAGTTTGCAGCAATTGTTGTGTAAATACTAATTTTACAGATGTTATAATGCACAGAGTAGTTTATAACTATTGCTGTAAATATTCCTTCATAGCTATTGTTTGTAAATACATTTTATAACTATTATAATGTAAGTTAACGTTTTACCTGTTGTTATGTAAAAATTAGTTTAAAACCATTGTTAGGTAAAATATCTGTTATGACAATTGGTTAAAAAATACGTTTATGGCTGTTGTAATATAAATATTAGTTTTGGGCCTCACCTGGTATCATCAAAATTTGATAGTGATTCATAAACACCAGCTTATTGTATATTCGGAATCATACAGTAGATTCTGGTGTTAGAAGAGATTTCTTCTGATTATGGAATGGGTTTTGTATCTTTTTGACGATGTACCTAGCAGTCATCGTACACTATAGGGCCCGTGAAGATCCGGGTAGAGAATAGGTCTTCAGAAACCCATGTTCACCGTAAAAGGTGACTGTACTTGTCAGGCTCGCTGATTTGATGCATGTCATCGTATTTCATTATTTTAATTGCGTTCAATCGGTGCTCATGATGTCAATCACTGTTTTCTCTGGTCCAGACTCGATTATTTACAGACCGTCGTCATAAAGCTGGAATATTCCTGAGTGCGGCGTTAATAAAGCGACAAAACCCTTCCAAAAGCCGATAGAAATCTCCGCATAAAGCAGAGTCGATAGAACGTTTCCGACTATCTCATTTGCATGTGTTTATGAATCAGACAGTGATGATACCAGGTATTTGCGAAAAGCTGAACGTATCCTGACCCACCGGTGGCACCCGTCACAAACACATGCAAAGGCATGTCAATTGTTCACCTAAAAAACACGGGAACATACGGTACAAGGCAAAGTAGGGAATTGCATCATTTTTGTCACCAGTGCGTCGACAAACAACAAACAGAAAAATCATAAACTAAAGTTTACATGTATACAGCAATGGCAAAGGGTTATCCAAGCATTAGTCATGGCCACTACAACGTACATTTCGATTGCAATAAGGACAAACCACAGTGTGCCCAGCAATATGTTCTGATGTTAGTTAAGTTTAATCAACATTGTAACTATTCAGTTAACAACATATAAATATTATACCAATCATGTAGATGTAGGTATAATTGGACACTGCCGGGCAAAAGAACGTATACACTTGGAAATTGGATTTGCCCAAAGAATTACAAACGTTATCAAAACGTCAATAGGCTGAAAAGCGTCTCCGAAACACTGCAAACCCAAACTATGGGTGTATACGTTATTTTAGCTTGTCACAATCTTCATATTTAGTACATGTGGGTGTTCCAGATTAGAAGTAGTCACTAGCAACCTATGCGTCACTAGCAACCTATGCGTCACTAGCAACCTATGCTAGTCGTGAGAGGCGACTCAGTAGATCTGGTTGTCAGACTCTGTTTCTGGTTGATGGCCTGTCATCATGACTCGCTTGGCTCGTTGCTCATAATGTCAAACGCTGGTGTCTAACTGAAAGTGATGTTAAACGACAAACTATCAGTTCTAATTCAATTCTCGTTTGGGACACTCACAGAACCCTTCTCATTCTGATTTCGAACGGTAAGTTTAACAGGACGAACTGATGAAAACGTGGTATGTTGTTCGCCATTTCTGGTCTTTGTCAGGTCTGATGTTTCCTTGGCGAAGGAATAAAATGTTATAAAGTTGTTGACAAACAGTGGCATAGTTATTGCCAGTACTAAGATTCCCATACAGGCACACAGCACTCCTAGGCACTTAGAAACAGCATTAGAAGGAGTTATGTCCCCATAACCAACCGTTGTCATAGTGATCACTGCCCACCAGCACGCTTCCGGTATGTTCTGCATCTTATCAGAATCGACAAAGTACGCCACTGTTCCAAACACGATGGAGTTAATAGCAACAAGAAGAGCCATGAATCCCACTTCCCTACATGATGATTTAAAAGTGTACACCAGAACTCGAGCTCCTGTGATATGCTTCGTTAAATGAAACAGCCTCAAGACTCGAAGGACCAACAAACCTTCAAGAATGTCTAGAGAAGAATGTCTGAATTTCTCAACGGCCGACACTTGCTCAACGATGATCTTAGCAAGAGATGCTACAACTGCGAGGACATCAATGATGTTCAGTAGAGACCTGAAGAAACGGACTATACTTGGGCAACAACCGATTCTCAACAAAAGCTCCAGGGTGAAGAAGGCAGTGCAGAAGTAACCAGCTAGTTCGAAGTTCTTGTTCTTTACATGGACGTTTGTGGGGAGACTGAAGTTACCGAGGATGTCGCCAGCTGTCTTGTTGAGTCTCTGAGTTATTTCATTCAAATCCCTAGTGTCAGGCTCTGCACCCGCAAGCCTTATCTCGTCGTAATGCTTGTCAAAAAAGTCCTGCCCGAAGTATTGCTTCCAATGCTCTTTCTCCAACGTTCCCTTGAAGTAGGGAACGGTTCCCAGGACAATTAGTAGAGTAGCCGTGACGATCACCATGCAGGAGATCAAGAAGTATATCTGTTGTCAATAGAAACAAAACTCGTGACTTTTCATTGGTATCAAAATGATCGTACCTTATTTCGTTGCAAATATACATTCTCAGCAGATATATCAACGTAGTCATTGTAATGTCGAATGCTGTTATATCGTTTGAATACCAAAGTTTGTTTTTTTGTTGAACGCCGCACTCGAGAAATATTGCAGCTTTTTGACGGCTGTGGAGTCTGGTCCAGATTCGATTATTTAGAGACAGCATGCAGCTTGAATTTCGCTGAGAGTGGCGTTAAACATCCCACAAACAAACAACCATTCATTGAATCCAGTATGTTTTTCATTCATTCACTCAATAAATCATTCATTGCATTTATTTCATTCATTCATTGATACATCCTTTTCCTTCTGTCATTTCATCTATTCATTCGTTTAGTCATTTCCTTCATTGAATTTATTCATTTATTCATTTATTCATTTAATTTTTTCATTTACTCATTCAATCATTCGTTTCATTCATTTCATTCAGTCACTGATGCATTCTTTTCTATCATTTCATTTATTCATCCATTTCATTGGCGGGGTATAACCTGAGGCAAAATATTTTCCATCAGTGACTATTCTATTCTGCATTAAGCTCTTCTTGAATGTAGTAAAAGGGCGGCCAACCTTAGCGATGGTAGATGAAAACGGCCGGTCCATTATCCTCCACAAACAATGTCTTCCCCACGTGAAGGCTGATGTTGCCTGCCTCTTTGATTCAGGAAACTCTAGTGTTGTCTTTTTATTAAACTCGTACACGTCATGTTGCTGCATGTGGAAGCCTCTGAGCGCACGTCGACAACACGGCTCGATGTCATCCACACTGAAGCCCCAGTACTCCAGCTCCTCCTGTCGATACAACGGCAGGCAGCATTTACATTTTACCTTAATCGCCCTGTTTGGTACAAGTAGGTTGGTGACTTCTTTACACAAACGTCCACACCCCTTTACTTACCTGTACAGCACCGAGACACACATATCCAAGTAGATGAAGGTACCCGGTCGGCCAGTCTGATGGTAGCCAAGGGCAGATATGAACACCAACGTCAACAACTCTTCACTTACCTGTACAACACCGAGACACAGATGCTAGTAGATGAAGGTGCCCAGTCTGCCAGTCTGATGGTAGCCAAGGGCAGATATGAACACAAACGTCCACATCCCTTTACTTACCTGTACAACACCGAGACACACAGGTGCTAGTAGATGAAGGTGCCAGGTCTGCCAGTCTGATGGTAGCCAAAGGCAGATATGAACACCAACGTCCACACCTCTTCACTTACCTGTACAGCCCCGAGACACATAGAAGCTGGTAGATGCAGCCGCCCGGTCTTATGGTACCAAAGGACGGACTTGAACAAAGAAGTGGGCCTCTGGAAGAACACTTCCTTCTTTGTGGATGACGTCAGACGTCCCAGAGTAGAATCAGGGAATCTGGACAAGACATCTCGTCCTATCTCGAACCTACGTCCACTCACGTTGACGGTGACGATGCAGTCCGCCATTTCTCCAACTCACTGGTTTTATGCTAGCTGTATGTGTCGTCACCTGAGAATATAATTATATGATAAAAGCGACAAAAATCCCATAATCATAATATGTGACCCACCAGGTGAAAAAGGACCTCATGGGTGCTAGGATACCATTGTGCTATGACGTCATAAAACCGTTTGCCGTCAACTTAATTCAGTGAAGGTCGCCATGTGTGATGTATCATATCAGTGTAACGTCTGTCTGAAAACTGTTTGAGGTCACGTAAACTGCCGGACGAAAGACAGTGTAGACTTGAAAATTACATTTGCGCAAAATTACAAACATTATCAAAACGTTACTGGGATGAAAACAATGGCCAAAACACTGCAACCTTCAGGTCCAAAACACAACCATGACACCCATGTAAAAATTCCACCATCAAATAACTATTTCTTGTTTGTTAATTTTTAGCAACCATCAAACATGGGTGTATACATTCTTTTGTCCGGAAGTTAAGAAAGGAATGCAATGAAAAATAGATAAGTTTTGAAGGGTACATGCAATTAATTTTAAAGGCAACATAGGTTCGCAGCTCTAGGCTGAAAAAGCAATATGTTGATCTCCCATTATGACAATCCATATTTCTTAGACACCTTTTACTATCAAAAGCTTGCTCTTAAAACCCTTAACAGACTCATTAAGGTGTAAATCAATTCCTCTTTCTACTGGACAAATTGCTTTTAAATTTTACAAGGATTACACGACAAAGTAACAAGTTTGATTCACAATAAAACATTAATGTCTTCATTCTTTGCTAATGGATAAATTCGGATCGTTCCTAACAAACATCAGTATACCTGGAAACAATGACACCAGGTACAGAGGTCTTAAATGGGTTCGCTGAGGGTGTAGTGAGGCAGGTAGGCGATATTGCTACCCCTCGCCAATAACGTGGGCAACGCACAAAACATCATCCTGACCCGAGGGTTAGGTAATGGAGCCAGCGCTGTTTTATCCATAAACACTTACTGCTCCATGATTGGGTAGGCTGTTGGGTGTTCCACCGCTTGGTACAGTATACCAGTAATGTGTGCCAGCTTTGTGGGAGGAAGTCCCAAGATGATGCAGATCGGAGACGTTCTCTTCTGTGGTCAAACCTACGGATATATGTATGGTGATGACACATTCTGGATCATAATCAGACCATACCTTGGATCCGAACCCACGTCCTAGCACTGGACTCAACACTGCAAAACCTAATTCCGGCGCCGGAGAGGACGCAAAAGGCCTGACTGAATATGTAAATAATCAAATATTTGAATGTATCATTTGTTTATTTGTTTGTCGTTTAATGTCGTAGTTAGCAATATTCCTCTGTATATATATACAAATATATCCTTGTCAGAACATCTAAACTTCACTGACTATTCATGACACTGATATTAGTTCACCTGTCATGGGAAATGTATCTGTTGAAAAAAACATTCATGTTACAATGTTTTAAACAAAGACAGAAAATAGTTTTAATAGGCACCAGGGCTTCGTTTAACGAAGCGATCTTAGCGCAAAGACGATCGCAACTTCAAACTTTAACAAAGAGTTACGGCAGTCGAAGCGCCAAGATCGCTTTGCGGAACGGGGCCAAGTATATTTGCACAACTCACAAAAACGAATAGGACTCGCTCACCCGACATAAAACGGATACCTATAAATGCAGACGCCCTCTACACCACCAACTACACATCCCGACAACGGCCGTCGCTACTGTAACCGTGTTCCCGTCGCGGATGCTTCCTGGCAGTGTTTACAACTGTTACCTTGATATATTACCCACGATCCTTCAGATGGTTGGTATAACCCATGCCCCCAGAAGTGTTTCCTTAGCAGCTGTTGTCACACACACATACGCCCGTGTATTAGCTAATGTGTTTATGTAAATATGGACAGATCAATACATCGATGACAACTTTGATCCCACAACTTCCATGATTGTTCTCCGGGTGTTTTCATCAGGGTAAAAGATGTGCCATGGCATTGGCAATGAATTACACATGCTCAACTGTAAACACGCCTCACATAAACATTTATGTTTAAGTCTCACGAGAGTCGTTACATTTCTGTACATCAAACGAAGTTTGTCATTACATTTCGTGTTCTGAATTCTATGTTGTGTTTTTCCAACTCTCACGCTTTGTCGAAAGCAAGCACGTTGTTTTCCTCAAGGGAATTACATGATTACACGTTGTGCGTTGTATATAGAGACACAGATTCTGAAAACTAGACGAGTCAGAGCTGGGTAGATTGAATGTTGTTAAACGCCGTGATCTATCACAACTGCCTTTGAATAATCGAATCAGACAAACCAGTGGACGACATCATGAGCAACGCCCCAGGCCGGGTAAGATGACACACAACCAACCAAGTAATGGAGTCTGACCACCCGATCCTCATTTACGACCAGCAATAGCGTTCTGTGGGGCTATTCTCACCAAGGCATCACAAGGTAGACAGGTAAGGTGAGGTAAAATGGGGTTTAACGCCGTTCTAGAATATTGCACTTAAATAGCGACGTGCATGCAAATGCGCGTGCGTGCGTGCGTGCGTGCGTGCGTGCGTGTGTATTTGTGTGACTGCTTGTACTAGACCGGACTAATGCCGGTTTTATTGTGCCAGCTCACTTATATACCATGTCGCGCTTTAACAAATAGTCCCCACTCGGAAACATTATACCTACTCCTAGCCGAAATTCGATCTTACAAATGTACTTGTTTCATACAAACATGGTTAAGAAAGCTGAATGTGCTCAGTTTTTTACATATGCATCTCGTACTGGCGTTTCCTGTGTATGTTGCTGCAGTGTAAGTCCTCTTTACTGATATTTTTTTTGTATTTGTGATCCAAGCAGTTGGGATACGATGACATACATCAACCAAGTCAGCGGGCCTGACCACCTGATCCCGTTAGTCGCCGGATACTTTATCCTTTCCAACCGCTTTATGTGCATAACAGTACAGAGTCATATACCAAACTAGTTCATTCCAAAACAGCACTGTGTTTTATTACACACGTCTCATGCAGCAAATCAAGAGTACAGTCGTGAAAGAACTATACCAAAAAATATGTTCGTAATATTCATCAGTTCGTTATAAGCGTGTTCGTTATAAACGTAGTACACTGTACTTACATCCACCACACCAAAATTTACAACCGTGTCTCTGCGCATTCAAATTCAACACAAGTCAGAATCAAATGTTGCGATGTGTTTGTGTATGTTGTGTCCCACGCGTATTTGGAAGATAAGGCTGGGAACCATTGATAGCATGTCATTTTTCTGTGTCTAAAACTACATGTTCCCTTATTCATGTCCAAAATCAGTACAGTTAGATTTTGTCAAATGTTGATGATCATGCAAATTTGATAACACTAAATTCGGATTGTCCCCAAGATGACGTTGGCACATGCATCACTGTGATGTCATTGTGGAATAATTCAATGTACACTGTATTGAGACAATGCATTGATCGAATGCACTTCGGTTACGTGGCGATATACAAAATCTAAGCTTATTTATTTACCCTGCTGTCCAGATTTCGATGGCAACGATGAGCGCAATGCCACGTAATGGATGTTTGGTATAAACAGTCACGGGTAACTTGGAGCGAGTACACGATTTCGTTAAGTGGTATTTCATGTTTCGTCAATCGACTTGAAAACATACATATGCTGATTTAAACCAACACGGGTAAAACAATACATGTAGATTTATGCATGTCACCATGAACTTGAATGCATTTACTGTTACATGTATATTTTTAATCAGGCTAGCAAGCTACACGAAAAATCAATGGTTCAGCGTGACATGTATTCAAGAATAACAGACATTTTAAAGTATTGCAACTATTGCTATTGACTGTATAGAGCTGTTCTGTTAGCGTTTTTGGTACTTCTGGGACAAGGAAACTGCAGGGTTATTGGGTACAGTGTGAATAATTTGATTTTCACAGTACCAGAAAATGTGAAATGATTGTTGTGACCGGGCCTTCACGGAATTCTTCAACTTCATTAGCTACCAGCGAATACTAGCAAAACTGGGTAAAGGCACCGAGGAAACAACAGCTCTGACGTGTTCTTCAGTGGTATGACTGTCTGAGGAAGTAAGTCTTTAAGAAGACCGTTCTAAAATACATCTGATCTGGAAGATTGTTTGGCATCACCGGTCCAACTTTGCAAATGCCCGATCCCCAAAGGTGCTGGAGCGTGATTTTAGCACGGCCAACATATGCTGGCGACCCGATCTTAGAGCTCGTGATGGAATGTGCTGATTTATAATCTTAGAGATCGGGATGGCATGTGCTCATTTATAATCTTAGAGATCGGGATGGCATGTGCTCATTTATAATCTTAGAGATCGGGATGGAATGTGCTCATTTATGATCTTAGAGATCGGGATGGCATGTGCTCATTTATAATCTTAGAGATCGGGATGGCATGTGCTCATTTATAATCTTAGAGATCGGGATGGCATGTGCTCATTTATAATCTTAGAGATCGGGATGGAATGTGCTCATTTATAATCTTAGAGATCGGGATGGCATGTGCTCATTTATAATCTTAGAGATCGGGATGGCATGTGCTCATTTATAATCTTAGAGATCGGGATGGAATGTGCTCATTTATAATCTTAGAGATCGGGATGGCATGTGCTCATTTATAATCTTAGAGATCGGGATGGAATGTGCTCATTTATAATCTTAGAGATCGGGATGGAATGTGCTCATTTATAATCTTAGAGATCGGGATGGCATGTGCTCATTTATAATCTTAGAGATCGGGATGGCATGTGCTCATTTATAATCTTAGAGATCGGGATGGCATGTGCTCATTTATAATCTTAGAGATCGGGATGGAATGTGCTCATTTATAATCTTAGAGATCGGGATGGAATGTGCTCATTTATAATCTTAGAGATCGGGATGGCATGTGCTCATTTATAATCTTAGAGATCGGGATGGAATGTGCTCATTATAATCTTAGAGATCGGGATGGAATGTGCTCATTTATAATCTTAGAGATCGGGATGGCATGTGCTCATTTTTAATGTTAGAGATCCGGATGGAATGTGCTCATTTATAATCGTGCGTGCGTGGTGGTGAGTGTGTCTTCTTGTACTAGTCTTATTTTGTGCTCTTGGATACCATGAGATGCGGATACCCCACTCCTACCCGAACTGTCCTTGTTTTATCCCACAAACACCGAGCGCCAGGCGGTAAGAAAACAACGAGTACCATCTTTCAACATCTACTGGAGAGACTTTCCGCTGTCCAGGCAGAAGTTCTATCCACAAGACCACGGACAGCGGACCCTCAAGCATATGGAACGTTTTGCATTATAATGTGGGGATTGATTATCGTTGTGCTGACTGGAGTACATGACACGCTCCCCTTACCGAGACAAACACATTAGTTATACTTCCGTCCATGTAGGGATCAGTCCCAGATCTCAATCAGAGTATTTCCATGTGCGCCACACACGAAAGCATTAGTAATGATTTATAAAGTGATAACATCATTTATTAACGTGGTTATTATGGCCTCTGGGGAATAGTCTTGATTCACAGGGCAAGGCCATTACACGGAAAAAACAACTTACCGCATTTTGAATATATTGATTTGAATCAGTGGTCAGTTTCCAAAGAAGACACGAACGGGAACACAAAGGGTCATATTGATCACATAAGATCAACATGGCAGTTTATTGATGTGCATTGTGTACATTTGTTATTCTCAAATAAAAAGATAATTGTACAATACCCCTCCGCCTAAAAGACACTATTTTATCTTCTTCTTTTTTGAAAAAATCCAAAGAAAATCAAAAAAAATCTTAATGTTGTCGTTGAGTCTGTGTCGGTGTCCTTCTTCATAATTCCTTAAGTTCATGTAAACAGCAATCTACTTGTGTGATCCTTGAAGGGGAATGTTCATTATAGTTAAGGGAATCACTTAATAGTAAGGTCAACACAAAAAAACTAATCGAGTTTTCTATCCCAGCACGTCTGTCAATGCTTTCACTGAATACAGTAAATAAAGAAAAGCAACACCAACGACCTACTGTAAAGGTACATGAATGACGAAAGGCATCCTCGATTGTCCAGGGTATTATCCATTATGACAAATGCCCTGCCACTACAACTTCGTTCTGATACGGTGCAAATGACACGACACTAAAAATAAATAAGTGAAACGGTGCTGTGATGTCACTTCCGCAACAAGATATGGTGGCGAATTGGCCCAGGGTACATATAACATAATAGAATGGCAATGCGATCGAGAATGGACAAAAGCTGGAGTAACAGTCATCCAAACCAATATATGAAAACTAAAGTGAAACGCTAATGCTGTGAGGGTATTTTCTGTCTCTCTGTGATCACAACCGGAAGAAGAAACAGACAAGGGGAGGTCCACATCCACGTCATAAACTTCGCTGAAAGTGTTGCACGTCTTCTTTAGTTGTCCTAAAATGTTATATATCTGATATAATGTGAGGTAAATGTTATTAAGCTATAATAATATCTACCAATAAAATATTAGTACCATTTTGGTAATATACAGTCTGTTCATTGTGCAATTGCACATTAAATATATTCATATATACAGTATTTCCATGTCATTTTTTATTCTTATTCATTTTTTTTATTTATCAAGACCATGACATTTCCCCAGTCTGCCGTACAGTCTCTGAACTATATTATGTTCACTTTTGCCCAGTCCCAACTGTACTCTTTTGCAAATCTAGATTTTCCACAGGTTCTCAAACAAAACAGGCGGAGTTGACATAATGCAGGCAATTTAGGACATAATTATGACTCTGAGAAAATCAATAATAATCCATTACTGCCATAAAGATTCCATTTAATGACAATATCAATTTCATGTCCATGTTTACCGTAAGAAGTTGAACAATGTCATTGTACCCACAAAAGGAATGATAACAAAGGCTTTATCTTCAATTATGTCACAGTCTTTGATCGTCCCTTTAACAAAATCTCTCCAATATCCGCTGAGAACATTGTCTTTGAGTGTAACGTACATTGTATAATGGTGTTTCGTCCTCATGTCAGTACAACATTCCCTCATTATATCGCGCTTAATGAAACGTCGGTGAAATTGTAATAGTGTCGCTGGTCTATTATCAGTGACAGAAAACTACATGGAGATCATTCTTTAGACCTTTGTCTCTCACGCCCAGAAGGGACAAGATGTCAGTTAATGCTTACCTACCCAGGTCAGTATCCTTAATGATATTGCACTAACGTGCAGCGTGTGAAACTGAACCTCCGTTTTGTCAATAATCACACGACTCCACACGCGTAGTGAGGGAGCCACCATTTGGTGGTGGGGATGGGGAGTGGCGGCGTTTAAAAATCAAGTGCAAGCCCCTGATTCACGATCGCATATGTCTCACATTGTAGGAACAGATATGATAGACCATTTCTTGCAGACACGCGACCAAAGAAAACTGTTCGTTATTACTATGTATTAAGAAGACTAATTGAGTACCTGTAATTATTTAGATCATTTAGAACACACACACACACACACACACACACACACACACACACACACACACACACACACACACACACACACACACACACACGTCGCTCACCCCATCTTGTGAACCTGCCAACAAACACCTTGAAGCACCCCTGTCAGTGATGACTATTAATCACGTGTAGCAGCCTACACTTTGTAAATGGAGCCACACAATCATACAAAAAAGAATGGCTTCTATTCCTTGAAATCAACGTTTGGCTTGTCCAAGGCACGTAGAAGAAGCATCACCACGAGAATAATTGGCTTAATGATGCTGCTAAGTAGGATAAATCTGTGTTTGTTCTTGTCAGACGTTGTTATTGATTACAATCTTTGCGATGGGATTTTATTAGCTAAACAGCAAAGGCACGAGAGTCTATTTGAAAAACACTTTCCCAGCCAGCATATAATAGGAGCTTTGTAAATACCTTTTATTAGGTATTTATGTTTTAAAGCGCACAATACATACGCCACGAATATAATCATTTGGCTGTCAATAGCACACCCGCCCTCGTGTTTCTCACCAAAGAGGATCTCTTGCGATCCACATCAGTATGAAATGTTCTAAACACAGTTTTCTTCCATACCATGGTATAAACTTTCGACGCGGACATATAAACCGATAAAATAAAAGCGACCAAAATTATTGTGCCATTCCGACCACATCATAAGCGTGTGTTTTTGAGTCACTTTTGTCTCGTGATGCTTCAAAATGTCCTCCACATGTTTACCATAAACTGAGGCCTTGGATGTTGTAACCCTGATTAAACAACTTTTGTACAAGAGTCGAAATGAACACTGGTTAGACCTTGTTTAAAACAATTATTTCAAGTGATCAAATATAATCATTGCTTTGCACTTTAGAAAGTATTTTGTTATCTTCCACAACATAACGTTACTTACATGAACACTTGGGCAAAAGCTGATAATAGAACTAATCGTTGCTCTAGGCCTAACGACCAGGGCCCCGTTCCACAAAGCGAGCTTAGTCCCATTCTTTAACACTGACTTTATTTATCCATTGATCCCTTCTTGTTTTCATCAGCAACGAAGAGCCACAGTGAGAGGTGCGTTTGTGTGACGCTTGGTCCTAGGGAGACACTTCCGGTATGTGAAAGTCACAGGAGTGCCATCTGGAAGTTCAAGGCTAAGGTTTCGAGGTATGAGATTTTTGTTTGTTTAATTGTTGTAAAAGGTCGCGATCAGCAATATTCTAGATATATGACGGCGGTATGTAACCAAACGAGTCGGGACAGGTCAATTCAATGATTGATATTGTGAAGAGCGATCCTCGCCGTCAGGATACGATGACTCGCATAATCAGAGATACAGTTTCAGGATCAGCATCAGGGAATGCTTTGCTTGTGTCCATGGTGAATGGTAGAACTGTAAGCGAGGGCGCTCAATGCTAGAGCTTAGAAATGATTAAAGAAACCTTTATACTTAGAGGACGCCGGTGTTTAATTAAAATATTGAACCTTCGATTCCTGTTCAAATAAGTAAAAGGGAATGTATTTATGCATATAAGATTTTCGATATATGATGTTACCATAAATCATATTGAGGCCATATGTTACCTAAAGGCCTCGGACGAGTGAATAGTTGTGGTATCTGACGAGCGAAAGCGAGTCAGATACCACAACTATTCACGAGTTTCATAAAATTGGTTTTGCACGGGAGTTTAGTATTTTATTTATTACTTGCCATTTATAACGTTTTTAGAATTATACTGTTGAGTGTGGATAGGCGGACACCTACACGACCCACGGCATAATCCAATTGAGTTTAACACAATAATACTTCAAACACGTCAAAAGTTGAAACGTATGAATTTAATACCATACAACGGCCCACCTATTATAGTAGCGTTTAGGTTATCGCAACTCACATACTTTAACCAACGACTGTCGCGGTACCGTACGATCGCCTTGCACGGGGCCTTGCACCTCACAGTTTACAATCAAGTCACAATACCCGATGACGTAATTTGTGGAATTTTGTTGCAAGATCCTTCGGTGAAACAATACCATGTGACGTCAGCCTAGCAACAAGGTTGCTGGGATCATCGAGTGTGCATAAGCCCCTCTCATTGATCTATCAACTCCACACGCAATATCGTTGAATAAGCCAAGGGATGTTGAGAGCTTTCAATATCTGTTCGTGAAACATGTTCCGAGAGTACATAAGCACGCGTTTTGGTATTACACAATGTGTAATACAGCTGTATGTTTATTAAACGGGTGATCTCTTCACGGGCAAGTAATAAATAGCATTACAACATATATCTGCCACTAATATCATTTGATGTAGAGTTTTTTATCGTTGTCTTGTTCTAAATGTCTTAATATCACTTGCATATTTGACACAGCCCTTCTCACACACGAGATGTGGACACGTATGGAGCATGTTATCGCACTGTATACGTACGGGTCAAACTGAAAGAATGACTATTCGATACCAGAGAATATAAAACTGTCTCTGGTTACCCCCAAGATAAGTCACTGGATTGCCTGAATTAATTACATGTAGGTTCCATAACATTTTGATAAATTCTCAAAGATTAGATAAATCCCTCTAATCTACATTTCACAGCGCAATCTAAAAGCCAAACGATTTTATATAAAAATATATTCTTTATGCTGTGTCGGCATAATATTTATGCATAAAAAATTGTTGGAACCACAGCTTTTGCGTTATTATTTCTATCATGTGTATAATTCACCTACAGCTGTCTTACTGATAACAATTTACCATAATCTCGAGATATAGTCTTGATTGAAAGTCTTGCGATAAAATCAAATTCAAAATTTGGAATAGAACCCGAAACCTTAAATCTTCATCGCTCCCTACACTTCAGCTTGTTACAAATCGGTTACCTCCCTTAGACCATCTTCAGTGCGATAACCCTTTCGCGGAGCTCTCTCTCATTCTGTTGCAACTGGGAAGTAACTGTGAGTAACGGAATAAGCCGAGTGGAGCCGAGTGTATGCCCGTCTCACAAAAACAACAGTGTTGCCTCAAACACCTATGTTCAAATATCAACTGTCAGCAGGCATTGTGGATGTCAGGTAGGAAGAGATAATATTGAACAGATATCAGTCTGGTGTTTCGAACAGTCCAGGGAGTCTCAGGCTGATAATATATTACGACATACACCGGAAGTAATGTTATTACTCGTTTGATAATAGATTATGCATTTCACAGGTTGAAGCAATGGAACTTGTATATACATCCCTATGCTTTGTTGAAGCTAATATGTATGCACTATTTCACTGTGAAACAACATACAAATTGATTAATTGTACACAAGGGGGCGGTACCAGAAAGCTCCTTACAGCTATATCCAATACTATCGTATACTGTCCCCGCTGTGATAGGTGGCAACAACCATGCATGGAGTTGAACTCGTAACCGACTGACCGTTATGTTTACAAACAAGTGATGACTCTACGCTGTGTCGCCGAGTACTTATTTCTTTGTTTGTTAGTTGTTTAACGCCGCACTCCGCAATATTCCAGCTTTTCGACGACGGTCTGTAAATAATCGAGTCAGGGCCAGACAATCCAGTGACTGACATGAGCATAGATCTACGCGATTAGGATACGATGACAAGCATCAACCAAGTCACCGAGCCTGACTGATCGTTAGTCGCCTCATAGGTTGCTGAAGATGTATTTTAACTCAGATCTTCACGGGTAGCCCCATTCAGATGACCCTTTGGTCCAGCAATGGGGTGCTGGGGACACGATCCCAGGTCTCCACAGGTTGCCGGGGACACGACCCCAGGTCTCCACAGGGTGCCGGGACACGACCCCAGGTCTCCACGGGGTGCCGGGGACACGACCCCAGGTCTCCACGGGGTGCCGGGGACACGACCCCAGGTCTCCACGGGGTGCCGGGGACACGACCCCAGGGCCCACTTGCACAGAACAGTCTTAGTTACAATCGATCTTAGGCGGCTACAATCAACTTTCAGTTGTAAGTGCTTTGTGCAAGTGGATGGCGATTGTAGCCGAAGTCTAAGATCGCGATCTTAGAATTTACAATAATTGTAACGCTAAGATCGCTTTGTGCAAGTGGACCCAGGTCTCCACGGGGTGCCGAATGCTCTTCCCCCAGACATTTTTATCTTTGTTTGTCAATTCGAATTTCTGTTTCATTTCTAAAATATTCCTTTCCTCATGTTGCAGCTGAGACAGGTGCATACTAGGATCAAGAGGCCAGTCTGTGGTGGGTTGTGAACTGTGGTGCTAGCTGACACCATTATAGTATGTTACATTAAAAACTCACTGGGAAGTTGAACATGTTACAAGAGAAAATGGTTACACAATATGTTATATCCACTGTATAAGGTGAATATATTTTGCTTCACTGGACATTAATAAAATATGTCTCATATTCGGATATGTCTCATTTATTATACCCTGGACCTAAAAAATTCGGGGATATATAGTTGTACCAAGGTTCCGTCCGTCCGTCCGTCCGTCTGTCCGAAAACTTTGTCCGCGCGATTTCTATTAAACTATTCAGTGGATTCATCTCAAACTTAGTACATATGACCTGTTTCATATGGAGGGGTGCAGTCAAAAGAAAAAAATAATTTAAAATAATTTTCCATGTTTTTATGAATTTTTCAAACCCTTACCCTATCCATTTTTTAATGAAACAGAGTGACTTCCGTCAGGCATCTCACACAGTGCAAGTCGAGCGTGATGGACTGCGTGACACACAAGGCGGGTCGGGGGTATCAGTGAGCCACGCTAACTTTTGCCCTTGTTAGGTATCAGGTTAAGTGTGATTTAAAAATTCTGTGATCGAAATGAAATGGGTGTTTATTACAATGTGTATAATCGTATAGAAAAGATAACCGAAAGTGTCTCATTCATTGCAGATGGCGACGTCACAGGCCGAGAAAGTACGAGAATTCCTCACCTGTGTGATCTGCCAGGAACTGTACACAGACCCCTGTACACTGAGGTGTGATCACACATTCTGCAGGAAATGTGTCACTGAGTTCATCCAAACCAGACCTGATGCTGTACAGTCTAAGACGATCCCCTGTGCTTTCTGTCGACAAGATACCAAGGTGCCCCACCCCAACCAACCAGTGGAGGAGTGGGCGGGGCAGATCAAACCCAGCATCATTATACAAGGGCTGATTGACACACAAAGTGAAGCTGTCGAAACAGGTATGTTGTATCATCATTAGAGTGTTCCTTGTAATACTTGTTCTTGTCATTATATATAAAACGATTTAAAAGATTCTTGAAACAATCAAGCTGAACTCCAATATTTCAGATACCGCTGACCAGCAGTGCACATTGTGTGTGGCTGTAGGGGAGACAACTCCTGGAGCCTCGTGGTGTCATGAGTGTGAAGTTACCCTTTGCAAAAGATGTTCCAAGATTCATCACGCAAGTCCGACCTCACGTGACCATGATGTCGTTGATCTTTCCACAGGGATCAGGGTTAAAACAAAACGCAGGGTTATGTGCACAGAGCATACAACGGAAGCCATCAGTCTTGTCTGTAAAGATTGCCGCAAGGCTGTGTGTCCGACATGCTGTGTTGTTTACCACAGGAAATGTGAGTCTGTCTTTACCATAGATTCTATGAAGGCAACAATGAAATACCACTTGACAAGGAGGAGAAATATGATGGCAAAGAAAATAGATGGAAAACAAACAATTGTCAAGAAAACAAAAGAAAAAATAATCAGAATTAAGGAAAAAATGGAATTAGCGGAATGTCATCTCCAAAATGCTGTTGAAAGAGCTATTGAGAAAATAAAAAGGAAAGAAAAACAGCTGATGAATGAAATCACAGGAATTACAGAAACTGAATCCAAACAGTTTCAAGCTGATGTGAAGCGTGAAGAGATTGAGATGCAGATGTACATGCAGCATTGTGAGTTCATTGACCAGGTCTTGGTGTCGGACTGTGAGATGGACCTGTATGACGCGTATCAGGCCTGGGAGTCTGGGGGTGTCAGGGACACAGACTCGTCAGACACACGAAGAATAGATGACATCAGGTTCACACCAGATATTGTCAACGTCAATGACCTGGGCCCACTTGCACAAAGCGATCTTAGCGCTAAGACTATTGTAAGCCTATGTTAAAGCATGGGAGTTACAATCATCTTAGCGCTAAGATCGCTTTGTGCAAGTAGGCCCTGGGGAAGATTGACGTCACATACGAGGATGAGGGCGGATGTTTGCCTATTCCAGTGATGGTAAACAAGATAAATGGAGGGAGTGAGGGGGCTTGTATAGGAGACGTCACAGTCCTGGTTGTCGATGGCATACAGACAGTTGTAGTCGCTGACTGGGGGAACAATTGCGTGACATCATTCTACACAAGACATAACAAGTCCTGTCACTGTAAATATCCCCTGAATGGAAGCCCATGTGGCGAAACACAGCTGAAGGAGAACAAGGTGATGGTTGCTGTTCCACTCTCTTGTCAGATAGTAACACTGGAAGTGACCCCTGACCTACGTCTACTCTCGACCATCACAACCAGCAAGGGGTACTACAGTATCACTGTTCTGAGTCCTTCCTCTCTCGCAGCAGGTGGTGACGGGTGTGTTGATCTGCTCGACATGGCAGGCCACGTGCTAGGGAGGATCGCCACACACAACAAGGGGCGGTTCGTCTTCCCCTTCTTCATGTGTGTCAACAACAAGGGCAACATACTTGTGTCTGACTGGGGGGAGAAGTCCGTGACGTGTATGACGCCAGAGGGTGGTATTGTATGGAGATATGTCCCTACCGGAGACAAGGCACTCACTCGTCCTCGTGGTATCACAACTACCAGCACCGGGGATATCCTGCTTGCTGATCATGACTCCAACAGAGTCATACAACTGACAGAGTCTGGAAAATTTGTCCGAAATGTTCTCACCTCACAAGATGGTATTCCGGCTCCGTCGGGCTTGTATATAGATAGACATGAGTCACTGTATGTGTGTAACCCGGGCGAGATAACAGAATTCAGCTTCATATGAAATACCAATTTGAAAAGCGTCAAAGGGTAGTAAATGGACATTTGTGTTAAATGGATCAGAAGAAAACGCCCTTAACCTTGACTCAAGTCGTGAACACTGTTGATTATTATTATATTATACATTTATATACCACACTTATCCAGGTACTGGTATGCTCAAATGTGCTTCTTATATGTTCCCCGACCAGTGGATCTGTTTGCATTGTAAAGCCGAAAGCTTGTCATGAGTACCTTATCTGAGCATAACGTCATGAACACTGTCACTTCGACTGCACGACCAGAACACCATCACATGTGCGAATACTTTCACTTGGACTGTATGCCATCAACACTGTCTAACGCACTGCACGACCAGAACACCATCACATGTGTGAATACTTTCACTTGGACTGTATATCATCAACACTGTCTAACGCACTGCACGACCAAAACACTTTCACATTCACTGCATGTCCTGAATACGTTTAGTTTTAATGTTAATGAGTTCGTCAGAGACATAAATATGAAATAGATAAACATGTTGTGGTGTATTTGAGCTGCGTGTTTGTTTGTATATTGTGTTGCTCATTACGTTTTTTAGAAAATACCAAGTAAACAAATAATCAAATTAAGACTCACATGGGCAATATTTCAGCCACCTCAAGATTTAAAAGTCTTCATATAAATATATATATATAAATAAAAACTTTATCGAAGGACAGTGTAATAACTCAGTATAATATTAATAATAGGACATTGCATTTGTTCTGGAACATCGACAAGATCAGACTATAGCATATCGACGCTATATATAAATAAGTATAGCTCACCAACAACCAAGGTCAGGCCGACATACCAGGTGGTTCCCTCCAATTAGTTGCACGCGCCATTTGTCACGGTCGACCCTGATCTTTGTTTTTATATGGTGTGTGTGTGTGTGTGTGTGTGTGTGTGTGTGTGTGTGTGTGTGTGTGTGCGTGCGCGTGCGTGTCACAAATGGGACGATAAGGCAACAATGAACATGAACTTGCACCATCCCACACGCGATTGTTGACAAGGTTAGCCTGAGATGAAAACAGCAAATGGCCTGTGATTACGGTAAATATAAGGAAAGACTTTGAATGAAGTTGTCTTTCATAACTATGGGGACAATTACTTTATGCGACAACGACCATCAAGCCCAATCGAGGACTTTGTCAATAACTCTGTAAACTACAAATGTGTAACGTAATCATTTATTAATAACGATATGTGTTTCAAATATAGACATTTGTGTTTTAAACAAATTCATCATTCATTGAAGAACGACATGTCGGACTGATTCTGCCATCACAGTGGATACACATTGCAGGATCTTCACCCTTAAATAAATACTCATGTGTGTTCCTGGTGTGGCCATCACGACATATATACCACACGCCTCATCAGGCACCTTCTCATAGATCATTATACCCTAAATTATAGGCATCAATTCCCTTGTTGGCAAATATTAAATTCAAGTACATTCGGTCTTGGTCTGATTTAGTGGATTTTTTTCTGGTTTGGCCAAACGTTTCAAAGCAATATCAAGAACTATACTCTCAAGCCGATACTGTGGGCTCTTACTGTTTGGAGACCCACCCATCATCAAAAGTTGCTGGAGTCGTTTAATTTCTTTCAATGACTCAGAGAATAGTCGTGTTCCTCCTTTGTGCAGTCCTAAAGGTTCCTGAAGGAGAGGCAACTATTCTTGCAAATGAATGGTATCGTTAGGCCTTGTTCCTACCTTGTAAACATGGCTACGTCAGCGTCTTTGGGATGCCGGCAACAGACTAAATACATTGACGCTGGCAGTTCGCTGGTCAGAAAGATTGTCAACGTCATTTACTTTGTCGTTACATGCATATGGCATTGCTGTACTCAACAGTTGAATCCAATGATTTTCTCTGGACATTTTATAAGGTCGACTGCATTTTAGGCTATTCGATGTATGGTATATTTTCTCTTATATCATAATTTTCATGCAGGTCTTCAAAAATGTTGTGAAGTATGTTTTTGCTGATCAGTTATTAAAAAAGGACAGGTTTTGCATTTTGTGCCACATGACAAAATACTGCAGGGAGATGGGTTTGAATGAAAAATGTCCTCCAATTTTACCCAATTATTTTTAATGATGTTAGTAAATGTTTGTGATGATTTCGTTTTTGAAGTTGCCTTCCCGAGGACTGCAATTTAAACCGTATGTTGCAGCAGTCACATAAGCAGCATATTTGCTCATCCCAAAACAGTTTCTATTATATTTGTTCAAAATTTTTGTGATATGTTTGTGACATGTCTCGGGGACAAAATGTAAATAAAAGTGGCAAAACCTTTGTGGTATTCATAAAGCAATTCTGCCCAAAGCAGAGCCGATTTTACGATTCATGAGCATGTGTCTGTGAATCACTATAAAGTAATGATGATGCCAGGTGTTTTCGAAAAGGTGACCATATCCTACCCCATTTGTGGAACCAATCACGGACACTCCAAAAGCAAGTCAATTGTTCACCTGAAAAAAAACATGAAGTCCATGTGACAGTGTTCAAGACTTTAGGTCAACATGACAGTGTTCTGGGCATGCTGTCCATGTTACAGTGTTCTGGGCATACAGTCCATGTTACAGTGTTCTTGGCATGAAGTCCATGTGACAGTGTTCAAGACTTTAGATCAACATGACAGTGTTCTGGGCATGCTGTCCATGTTACAGTGTTCTGGGCATGCTGTCCATGTCACAGTGTTCTTGGCATGAAGTCCATGTCACAGTGTTCTGGGCATGCAGTCCATGTCACAGTGTTCTGGGCATGCAGTCCATGTCACAGTGTTCTGGGCATGCAGTCCATGTCACAGTGTTCTGGGCATGCGGTCCATGTCACAGTGTTCTGGGCATGCTGTCCATGTCACAGTGTTCTGGGCATGCTGTCCATGTCACAGTGTTCTGGGCATGCTGTCCATGTTACAGTGTTCTGGGCATGCAGTCCATGTTACAGTGTTCTGGGCATGCAGTCCATGTCACAGTGTTCTGGGCATGCAGTCCATGTCACAGTGTTCTGGGCATGCAATCCATGTCAAAGTGTTCTGGGCATGCAGTCCATGTTACAGTGTTCTGGCATGCAGTCCAAGTCACAGTGTTCTGGGCATGCAATCCATGTCAAAGTGTTCTGGGCATGCGGTCCATGTCACAGTGTTCTGGGCATACAGTCCATGTTACAGTGTTCTGGGCATGCAGTCCATGTCACAGTGTTCTGGGCGTGCGGTCCATGTTACAGTGTTCTGGGCATGCAGTCCATGTTACAGTGTTCTGGCCATGCAGTCCATGTTACAGTGTTCTAGGCATGCAGTCCATGTTACAGTGTTCTGGGCATGCAGTCCATGTGACAGTGCTCTGGGCATGCAGTCCATGTCACAGTGTTCTGGGCATGCAGTCCATGTTAGAGTGTTCGGGGCATGCAGTCCATGTTACAGTGTTCTGGGCATGCTGTCCATGTCACAGTGTTCTGGGCATGCAGTCCATGTTACAGTGTTCTTGGCATTCCGTTCATGTCACAGTGTTCTGGACATGCAGTCCATGTGACAGTGTTCTGGGCATGCAGTCCATGTCACAGTGTTCTGGGCATGCAGTCCATGTTACAGTGTTCAAGACTTTAGATCAACATGACAGTGTTCTGGGCATGCAGTCCATGTTACAGTGTTCTGGGCATACAGTCCTTGTTAGAGTGTTCTGGGCATGCAGTCCATGTCACAGTGTTCTGGGCATGCAGTCCATGTTACAGTGTTCTGGGCATACAGTCCTTGTTAGAGTGTTCTGGGCATGCAGTCCATGTCACAGTGTTCTGGGCATGCAGTCCATGTCACAGTGTTCTTGGCATGCGGTCCATGTTACAGTGTTCTGGGCATGCAGTCCATGTCACAGTGTTCTGGGCATACAGTCCTTGTTAGAGTGTTCTGGGCATGCAGTCCATGTCACAGTGTTCTGGGCATGCAGTCCATGTTACAGTGTTCTGGGCATACAGTCCTTGTTAGAGTGTTCTGGGCATGCAGTCCATGTCACAGTGTTCTGGGCATGCAGTCCATGTCACAGTGTTCTGGGCATACTGTCCATGTTACAGTGTTCTTGGCATACAGTCCATGTCACAGTGTTCTGGGCATGCAGTCCATGTCACAGTGTTCTGGGCATACAGTCCATGTCACAGTGTTCTGGGCATACTGTCCATGTTACAGTGTTCTGGGCATACAGTCCATGTCACAGTGTTCTGGGCATGCAGTCCATGTCACAGTGTTCTGGGCATACAGTCCATGTTACAGTGTTCTGGGCATGCAGTCCATGTTACAGTGTTCTGGGCATGCAGTCCATGTTACAGTGTTCTTGGAATGCGGTCCATGTTACAGTGTTCTGGGCATACAGTCCATGTGACAGTGTTCTGGGCATGCAGTCCATGTGACAGTGTTCTGGGCATGCGGTCCATGTTACAGTGTTCTGGGCATGCAGTCCATGTTACAGTGTTCTGGTTATGCAGTCCATGTTACAGTGTTCTGGTTATGCAGTCCATGTTAGAGTGTTCCTAGCATGCAGTCCATGTTACAGTGTTCTGGGCATGCAGTCCATGTGACAGTGTTCTAGGCATGCAGTCCATGTCACAGTGTTTTGGGCATGCAGTCCATGTTACAGTGTTCTTGGCATTCCGTTCATGTCACAGTGTTCTAGACATGCAGTCCATGTTACAGTGTTCTGGTCATGCAGTCCATGTCACAGTGTTCTGGGCATGCAGTCCATGTTACAGTGTTCTGGGCAGTCAGTTCATGTTACAGTGTTCTGGGGATGCAGTCCATGTTACAGTGTTCTGGTTATGCAGTCCATGTTAGAGTGTTCCTAGCATGCAGTCCATGTTACAGTGTTCTGGGCATGCAGTCCATGTCACAGTGTTTTGGGCATGCAGTCCATGTTACAGTGTTCTTGGCATTCCGTTCATGTCACAGTGTTCTAGACATGCAGTCCATGTTACAGTGTTCTGGTCATGCAGTCCATGTCACAGTGTTCTGGGCATGCAGTCCATGTTACAGTGTTCTGGGCAGTCAGTTCATGTTACAGTGTTCTGGGGATGCGGCCCATGTTACAGTGTCCTGGGCATGCAGTCCATGTGACAATGTTGTGGACATGCAGTCCATGTCACAGTGTTCTGGGCATGCAGTCCATGTCACGGTGTTCTGGGCATGCGGTCCATGTCACAGTGTTCTGGGCATGCAGTCCATGTCACAGTGTTCAGGGCATGCAGTCCATGTTACAGTGTTCTGGGCATGCGGTCCATGTGACAGTGTTCTGGGCATGCAGTCCATGTGACACTGTTCTGGGCATGCAGTCCATGTGACAGTGTTCTGGGCATGCAGTCCATGTGAGAGTGTTCTGGGCATGCAGTCCATGTGAGAGTGTTCTGGGCATGCAGTCCATGTGACAGTGTTCTGGGCATACAGTCCATGTGACAGTGTTCTGGGCATGCAGTCCATGTGACAGTGTTCTGGGCATGCAGTCCATGTGACAGTGTTCTGGGCATGCGGTCCATGTGACAGTGTTCTGGGCATGCGGTCCATGTTACAGTGTTCTGGGCATGCGGTCCATGTTACAGTGTTCTGGGCATGCAGTCCATGTCGCAGTGTTCTGGGCATGCAGTCCATGTTACAGTGTTCTGGGCATGCGGTCCATGTTACAGTGTTCTGGGCCTGCGGTCCATGTTACAGTGTTCTGGGCCTGCGGTCCATGTTACAGTGTTCTGGGCCTGCGGTCCATGTTACAGTGTTCTTGGCATGCGGTCCATGTGACAGTGTTCTGGGCCTGCGGTCCATGTTACAGTGTTCTGGGCATGCGGTCCATGTCACAGTGTTCTGGACATGCGGTCCATGTCACAGTGTTCTGGGCATGCAGTCCATGTCACAGTGTTCATAATACAGAAGTTGACACCCATAAATTCTCTGTGTATCACTTCTAAATGTCTTTCAGAGACTTGAACTATCTCACTGAAACTTAAATTATTCACCATGGGTAATTATCTCGACACATATCCTTGTTACAAAAGTCTTTAGATTGAAATAAAATTCAATTTGGAAATCGGAATAGATCTTTGCAACCTCTGGTCTTCGTCGCTCACTCCAAGTCGGTCAGCTCCCACAGATAACACCCCACTTCTCAGCTAGTCAGAAAAAGTAACGGAATAAGCCGAGTAAACCCGAGTGTATCCTCGGTTTCGTGTTAACGACGGTGTTTTCGCACATACTGCATGTTTCAGTTCAACCGTCATCAGTCGTGACGCTTGTTCCCGCAGTACATCAAGTGGCAGCAGGCACTCCGTGTGTCAGGTAAGAAGAGATACTGGATTTGATGTACATAGTTTACAGCACTCGGGATGATAACAAATGACTACACAGACCCGGAAGTTATGTACTTTCTCTTTAGGTACAAGCCCCAGGATTAAGCTATGTACCTTGAATATAAGTCTAGATAAGGAACTTGCCCATATACTTTGTTTAAGCTTGTATATGGTCAAGTTACACCGTTTCGCGGAGAAACAACATTTTATCTGTTCAAATGAAAAAGTGCATAGTTATCACGGCGTGGTAACTCCGAATGACTTTTTGTGAAAACATTTTTTTAGTGTTCATAACAAACAGTTACACGATATCATGTATCTACCGTACCAGGTGAATGTATGTCGCTGGACTGAACATTAAAAAGATATCTCTCATGTTTGTGATTTCTAAAGTGTGAAAAAATGCTTGAAAAATATAATAATGCTTGTTAAAAAAAGGAAGAAATTGTCTTCCACAAAAATACATTGCTGCAAGACTGTTTAAAAAGAAAATGTTAGGCCCATAGTTTTAATTAAATGTATCTGGTTTACATATACCCTTTGCAAAAGATGTTCCAAGATTCATCACGCAAGTCCGACCTCACGTGACCATGATGTCGTTGATCTTTCCACAGGGATCAGGGTTAAAACAAAACGCAGGGTTATGTGCACAGAGCATACAACGGAAGCCATCAGTCTTGTCTGTAAAGATTGCCGTAAGGCTGTGTGTCCGACATGCTGTGTTGTTTACCACAGGAAATGTGAGTCTGTCTTTACCATAGATTCTATGAAGGCAACAATGAAATACCACTTGACAAGGAGGAGAAATATGATGGCAAAGAAAATAGACAGAAAACAAGCAATTGTTCAGAAATCAAAAGAAAAGATAAAGAGAATTAAGGAGCATAAGTCATCAGTGGAATGCCATCTCCAAAATGCTGCTGAAAGAGCTATTGAAAATATCAAACAAAAAGGTAAACAGCTGATGAATGAAATTACAGGAATTACAGAAACTGAATCTAAACAGTTTCAAGCTGATGTGAAGCGTGAAGAGATTGAGATGCAGATGTACAATCAGCATTGTGAGTTCATTGACCAGGTCTTGGTGTCGGACAGTGAGATGGACCTGTATGACGCGTATCAGGCCTGGGAGTCTGGGGGTGTCAGGGACACAGACTCGTCAGACACACGAAGAATAGATGACATCAGGTTCACCCCAGATATTGTTAATGTCCAGCACATCCTCGATGACCTACAGCTGGGGAAGATTGAAGTTTCATACCAAGATGAGGGTCGCTGTTTGCCGTCTCCAGTAGTTGTTGACATAACACATGGCACAATGGAGAGTGATGTGAGTCTACCTATGCTACATGACGTCACGGTCATGGTTATCGATAGCATACAGGCAGTTGTAGTCACTGACCACAAGAACAAGTGTGTCAAGTCATTCCACACAACGCACAATCATCAATATCACAGTGCATTTCCTCTGCAATACAACTCCTGGGGCTTAGCACAGTTGCATGAGAACAAAGTGATGATTTCTATGCCACACCCTTGTCAGATTCTCACACTAGAAGTAAATCATGATCTTCGTCTACTCTCGACCATCACAACCAGCAAGGGGTACTACAGTATCGCTGTTCTGAGTCCTTCCTCCCTCGCAGCAGGTGGTGACGGGTGTGTTGATCTGCTGGACATGGCAGGCCACGTGCTGAGGTCTCTCACTGCACACAACAATGAGACACTGTTTGACTCCCCCTTCTACATGTGTGTCAACAAGGGCTGCATACTTGTATCTGACTGGGGGAAGGAGTCTGTGACATGCATGACGTCAGAGGGTGATCTTGTATGGAGATACGCCCCAGCTACCAGACCCGGGGATATCCTGCTTGCTTACCTCGACGCCAACAGAGTTATACAACTCAAGGAGTCCGGGAAGTTTGTCGGAGATGTTCTCACCACGCAAGATGGTATTTGTTGTCCGATGGGTTTGTATGAAGACAGACATGAGTCACTGTTTGTGTCTTCGTGAGATAATAGAAATCACCTTTTTCTGAAATTGTATGAGAAACAGTAATAAGTGGCTGTTTCTGTCCAGTAGATATGGATGGACCCATCTGATCACAGCGGATGTATGTGGTAAAAGTGAATAATTATGACATGAAAACACATCATGTGTTTTTTGACTGTATTATGTTGTCTAAAGATAATCAGAAATAAAAGACAAATATGAAAACAGAAACTGATCTGCATTATCCTTTCTTAGTTCAGTGTCTGCAAATCGGCATTTTAAGACCATTCATCCATAATCAGTACTTTAGTACCCCGTAATTGCTAATCTCGTGACGCATTGTCTTGATATAAATATTGACAATACCGAGACCAATGTCAATAGTATCATTTATTACTTGCCCGTGAAGAGATTACCCGTTTATAAACATACAGAAGTATTACACATTGTGTAATACCAAAACGCGTGCTTATGTACTCCCGGAACACGTTTCACGAATAAATATTGAAAGCTCTCAACATCCCTTGGCGTATTCAATGATATTGCGTGTGGAGATGATAGATCACTGAGAGGGGCTTATGCACACTCGATGACCCCAGCAACCTTGTTGCTAGGCTGACGTCACTTGGCATTATTTCGCCGAAGGATCTTGCAACAAAATTCCACAAATTACGTCATCGGGTATTGTGACATGATTGTTAACTTTGGGGTGCAAGGCCCCGTTCCACAAGGCGATCGTATGTAACGCAAAGACAGTCGTTTGTCTAAGTTAAAGTATGTGAGTTGCGATAACCTTAGCGCTACGATAGTTTGGATCAATTGGATATATTCTTGCTGAAAGACTAACGGATTTGTGTCTGATTTTTTAAAATTAGTAAGTGTGAGGTCTACAACGGGGTGGACTAGTTGCCAAGGAGGTGTAGACAGTAAACGGTACGGTGCAACAAAATCAAGGTCAATATTTGCTGCTTTTACATGAGGTTTTATTCTAATACCTAGTGGAGGAACAAACTTCGGTTTTGTATGGAATAAGTCCTCGTATATGCGATTAAATATGCAAAAATAGGCTGGATTAGACGGATTTGATTTTAATTTTGTGATATATTGTAAAGCAAGTTTTAGACGGCGTTGTTTTAATGAAGGCTCATCAGCCTCCACATAGAGACTGTCCCGTTCCACAAGGCGATCGTACTGTAGCACGACAGTCGTTGGTCTAAGTTAAAGTATGTGAGTTGCGATAACCTTAGCGCTACGATAGTTTTGTGGAACGGACGCCTGAATTCTAAAGGTGGACCGTTGTATCTTATTAAATTCATACGTTTCAACTTTTGACGTGTTTGAAGTATTATTCTTTTCAACTCAATTTGATTATGCCGTGGATCGTGTAGGTGTCAGCCTATTCATACTCAATAGTATAATTCTAAAAATGTTATAAATGACAAGTAATAAATAAAATACTAAACTCGCCCCCGTGTGAAGCCAATTTTATGCAACTCGTGAATAGTTTCGCTCGTCAGATACCCGAACTATTCACTCGTTTCATAAAAGTGGTATTAAACGGGAGCTTGTTTAGTATTAGATATATTAATGACATGACACTTTCCACAATACAACTAGACGTGTGTATAATGAAGCATTGTATTCACCGTGGACATCGCTGTCATACGTGTTTATATAACAATGGAGAATCCTGTACACAAATTTAGCAGCTAAGGCACTGCCAATGTGATACGAGAGAATAAAACATATTTTTCCAAAGGAGAAAATAATAATTGTTGACTGGTAGGGAAGGGCCCTTTTCGCAAACACCTGATGTCATCACTGATTTTCAGTGATCCATTCATATAATGTTAACTGTTATTTTGACTTCCACGCTCAGTTGATAAGTTTCGGAGAATAATTGAGACTGGTTATTCTCTGGCGTTGACGGTTTTTATTTCATTTCCAGTATGGTTTTACGCCTCCTTACGCAGCGGTATTTGAGCAATTTTAAAGACACATGAAATGAGAAACTTAAATTTTACCAATGTTGGTAATAGAACCAGGACCTTTGTAATGACAAACGCAAACTTTTACCACAAGGCCACTCTACCTTGATGGAATAAAATAGCATGTATAGGGTGCCAGCAGTCTTTAATTTTGGATCTTCATTAGGGCGGATCTGACGCTACAAGCGGTTCCAGGGAGCATGTGCTACTGGACATACCATGTTTGTTTGTTTAACATCCATAACAATATTCCATCTGTATGACGGCGGTCTGTAAATAATCGAGTCTGGACCAGACATTCCACTGACTGACACGAGCATCGATCCACGCAATTGTGATACAATGGCGTGCATCAAGCGAGCCTGACCACCCGATCCCGTTAGTCGCTTCTTACGACAAGCACAGTCGCCCTTTACAGCAAGCATGGGTTGCTGAAGACCTATTTTCCCGGGTCTTCACGTGTGTGGACATACCATGATACACGTCGATATGAAGTGCAGTATATCAAAATATATTAAGTACGGGAAATATTTTTAAAAAACCGAGGCAGTTGTGACACTGTGACTCCTTCACCGATACAAATGCTGCTACAGTCCCAAAGTTCTATTATTACGATATGTCGATCTAATCGAGTACTGTCATGACGTGTCTGTTTGAAACTGGGATTCAAACCCAAGACCAGATCCCTATACGAACTTTACTTACTCATTATATCCTGATGGTGTGCATGTTAAACGGCAAAGCTATTGTGTGAAACGGATTGGTGCAGCATTGTGGAGAAGGTAGTCATCGATCGAAAGAGACCTAAACTAACACGTGACCAAAACACAATTCATTCCCTGCACACGATACCAGTTTGGAGATATGTATTACAAAAAATGTCGATAAAAAAATAACTTCGTTATGGGATAAAACCGCATTTTGAATGACCGCTTGATGACTACCTTTTAGTATTGGCTCGTCACGTCCATCTGCCTATTTCGATTTTCATTAAAAACTACACATCAAAATATCGGATAGTAATTATTTATTTGAAAATATTGTTTCAGATAGATGATATAAAAAATATAACGCAACACGCGGCTGTGTTCTGGTGGTCCGTTTATCCAATGAACCTGAAAAGATAAAAATCGTCTTTTGAAAAAAAGTGAATTCAACAATAGCTGTTATTGTTTCCGTGTTGTGAAATGTCTTGCAGTTAAATGCATTAAAAGACCACATGATGTTTATCATCCCCAAGAATATTTCTATACAATCTAAAAAATGTTGGATGTATATTAGGATGGTGAAAAAAAAGAAATGCAATATACTGGAAATTAAGATTTACTGATGCATTCAATATTTTATATGTCGAGGATGTTACGATTCACACACACACGCACGCACGCACGCACGCACGCACGCGCGCGCGCCACCCCCAAGTCCCACTCGCTCCTTGTCACAAGACCAGTTCTCACACGAAACTACATCTGATTGAATAACATCACTCACTATTATTACCATAAGAGAAAGCCTAAATATATACAATATCACATGAGATAAAAACAAACTGGTTTACAAAGACAATGCCAATTAAAGCGGACTGACGGCCCTAGCAAGTTTGATTCCAGTCGTTGCAACACTATCTTGTCTGTATGGTACATATCTACCTGACAGTTAATAAATGCCCTACGGAAGCAATGTCTCACAGAAGTCACAAACAACAATCTAGGTCTCAGCACCCTTCAAGCTCCACTGTCCCAGAAATGCCAATCAAACAATAAAATTGGCCATAGTCCCCTTTAAGTATTGCGACACTTATGTCAGGGTAAGTGATGTATTGTGAAAGGTGCGCCCATCGTGCCATCCATTTTTCTCCATACAATTGTTGTCTTTTTTACAACAACCCGTTGGTTACCGCCACACACAGCATTATTCCAGCTGTTTGATGGCGGCATGTAAATAATCTCGTCTGGACTAGACAAACCAGTCAGTGCTATTAATAGCAACGCCGTCGAGGTCCGATGACATAAATCAAACCAAGCCACCTAGACTTGAACGGCAAGCATAGGTTTCCTGGGGCCTATTCTAACCTGGAATCCCCAAGACATATGAATAATATCTAGGGCGCATCTACTTTGACAGACAACATCCATAATCGGAGTATTCGTCTGTACGTCCGGGTTGTCAAACATATGATTCACTATATATCTCAGCATATGATCAGTTAAGCAGGAGACATACCTATTTCTGAAGTGGTGGTGCGTGTGCATGTGGTGCATATGGTGCATATGCATGTGGTGGCAAAATGGAGGACGGCAAAAACCGATAAACAGCGCAAAGGCAACTGAAACAGAACCATGAATATCCGCATATTATGCTTTTTATCATCATTATTTAACTACTATGATCGTCGTCATCCGTATCACCAGGCCTGTCGGGTAGTCTAGTGGTTAAAGGGTTAGCCTAACGCTGAATCCCCGGGTTCGATTACCCACTTGGAATCCTCAATTATCAAGTAATTATTACCCTGGATAATCAAGTCTGTCCATACGGTACAAGGTGTGAAATCCGTTTGTGATATTTTTGGAATATTGACAAAAGCGGCGAAAAAACATACTCATTTAAACATCATAATCATCATTATCATTTCGCCCTGATCGTCACAATCACTTCTGAGGTGAGATGAGGGGAAATGGGGTTTAACGTCGAGTTCATGATTATTGCACTGATATAGCGACATGCATATTCTTGTGTGTGGCTGCTTGTACTAGTCCGGAGTTTTACAGTATACTGACTCCGAGCCGACCAGTCCTTGTTTTTGCCCCATAATGCCGGGCGACAGGTGTCATAATTTAACCGACCTTCCGCTCTCCGGATGACCACAAGACAACTAAGGCGGATAGTAATAGTTGTTATATGATGATAATGATGATGATGATTGATGATGATGATGAATAAAGGTTTAAAGTACAAGAAACACAAGAGCAATTGATGTTACCAAGAAGAAAATGGTAAAGGATCTATTTTTCATTACTTACCAAACAAGAAAGGCGTGCACATGACTGTTATCTGCATTGTAACGTTGCAAATGTTATGTTACGTTGTCAGTGTCGTGATATGGAGAAACAATCTCTTTGTATATATATGATGTACGTTACCGGATGTGAATCCAACGAACGTGATCACACAACTGTTCTCAATGCTTACAGTCGGACCCCCGGAGTTACTTCCCCTGGTTGAAGGTGGGCGGTCCATGGTTTGCAGTGTTGGTATACCACACGGCCACAGACACACCGCAACCACATCGACCTGCACAGTTGCAAACTGGGCGTATGAGTTGTTTATGAATTGTGTCATACATGTTTTCAAAAGGCTATTTATGAAATGATATCATCTGCTATAATTATGGCCGCTGTTCAGTGCTATGTGTTTATGAATATCATGTAACATAACGTGTTTCCTCATCAAGTGCAAGGTTTGACTGGTGATGAAAGCATGCAGGGTCAAGGCATCGATTCGTGGGCATACGGTTAAATTTGAACAACTGACGTCACAGGCTCGCGCACCAAATATGGAAGATGACTGTTGTTTGCAGTAAATTTAAGTCACCGAGTGGGTTTAACGCCGGTTTGGAAAGTATTTCAGTTATATTATGTAGACACCTGTTATCGTCAAATCAGAACAGAATATTTTTCAATTTGATAGTAGAATGAGGCTTTCAGAAATATCATTGAAGATGACTGTCGTATGTAGTTGAGTCAGTGAGTGAGTTCAACGCCCCTTTGAAAGAAATACTGATGTGATTTGAAACCTCTGATTGTCGAATCAGATTAGAGTATTTTCCTAATTGGTAGCAGAATGAGTCTTTGCAAAATAGTAATGATCAAACAATATCATAGAGGGGAATTTGTTTTCAATTTGGGGAACTGAGCCGAGCGAGCACCTAAACCATAGATAAGTAGCTTGATGTTTGTAAGCACAGACTGCGTTTGAATGAATGGATTTGCCTGAAACAGATCGTACAGTACATTTTTGGATTACATTTCAAAATGACTTGAACACGCTTTGTGCAAATGCTATGCACGACATGAACTGTGTAAATATCAACTTCTCCTTGCCTATAAAATGCTAAATGGTGTATGCCAAACTTAAACTGCACATTTCCAATCATATACATGAGCGACCTCCCCTTTACTTCCGCTCGCTCACTCACTCACTCACTCACTCAATCACTCACTCACTCACTCACTCACTCACTCACTCACTCACTCACTCACTCCGCATGCAAACCGAGCCCCCGCATATACTAGCAGTTCGTATGACGGCAGATTTTGAGAAGAGCACTCACTCACCATCTCCTTCCGTAAGCAAACCGAACCCCCGCATATACTAGTAGTTCGTATGTCGGCAGATTTTGAGAAGAGCATTCACTCACTCACTCAATCTCTGGTGAAGATACGGGTAAGAACTTCTCTTCAGCAGCTTGTCGTTAGGGGCGACTAACGGGAACGGGTGTTCAGGCTGGCTTATTTACTTGAGGCATGTCATTGTTTCACAATTACGTAGATCGATGCTCATGACAATCACTGGATTGTCTGGTCCAGACTCGGTTAACACCGCTGTTGTATAGCTGGAATATTGCTGAGTACGGCGATTAACAACAACCAAACTCACTCACTCACTCTGCATGCTGACCGATCCCTCCACACTTGGTTGGTACAACATGAAGGCAGATCTTGAGAAAAGCTTTTTGTAACGAAGGTTGATAGAAATGACTGGACGATGACGGATTTTGGTTGGCAGTGACATAGTCTATGCGGATTTACCTCCCTTTAATTGAAGGCAGTTAATTTATCATTAAAAGGGTTGGTTCTGACTTTTTAATGTCAAATTCATTTTATTCATTTAAAAATAGTTTACATACAGAAACATATAGAACGGTTAAGTTAAGTAATCAGTTCAGAAAGTCCAAGACGAAAACAATATCCGTTACGAGTTTGGAAAATAAGATGGCGGTCCTCACAAAACCACCATCTTTTCTTGTTTTCCACCTCAAATACTTTTTCAGTGCATACTGACGATGAAACAAAGTGTACGTATTTGCGGGGAACTGGTTTATGAAGAGGGTACACCGTAACCACTGCCACGATAAGTCAATCAAGTCACCGAGCCTGACCGCCCGTATGATTTAGTCGCCGCGTACAAACAAGCACAGGGGCTTAGGACCTATTCTAACCACGAATTCACTCGTGGGACTCAATCCCCCTTTCTCGCAGTCTTCAAAACATTCAATTTTTCCTTAAAAAATTGGCTGGGTTTGGGGGGTAGTTTTTCTGTGCACACAGTTATCTAATTCACTTATTCCATGTTTGAAGGTTTGCCCCAGTGCGACACGGGCTCCTTTATAAGCGTTCGTAAAATCTACAACTCCGGACTCATCATCTGATATGGACTCGACATGTGAGAGAGGGAGTTTGGTTTAACGATTGCTTTGGGCAGTATTCCAGTTACATCACGACGTCCCGTTTACTTAGATACCTACGTTTTTGCATTTTAAGGTTTACCGAAGTACAGTAGAAAAATAATACTGTCATTCAAATATTTCAAAAATATATTATCCCAGAAAAAGTTTGAAAAAAAACATACGCTGTTGTGAAAAAAAAAGAAATTATCTGCTACACAAAATACATTGTTGTAGAGTGTTATATTAACATAACAAATTAGGCTCATAGTTTTAATTTCAAAATATCTGGTTTTGCAGCTATAACTGAAGAAAACAGCCACAGTGTAAGCATAACCTGTCCTACCAGAAGCCCTCACCTCTCGCACTGTGTGTTGCCTAATACATGACAGAATTCGTATTTGAAATATTGAAATTTGAAATATTGGTTATTGCGGATTTTCGACCTGATTAATATTTTATTATTTTTTATCATCCAAAACTGGCTCCCACGGGAGATATCGCTTGGATGAGATCAAGCGGTATATCGCTGTAGATATCGCTGCAATAAAATTACATCACAATGCTTTGCAGGCCATTGTGACGTCACTGGTTACCATGACGTCACAATCAAATGATATCACTAATGGCTCTGCTACTGAAGCTGTTTGGAGTACTTTTTACACTGAGGACACTGCTAATTACTGTCTACAAATTGAAAAAGTGGTAATGATATATAAGGAATAAAGACAAAAATATGATCAAGATGAATGTCGCACAGATTTTATTGATCACTCATGTTTGTGTTACGCTGTGCAGTGAATAATATGCAGGTCAGGTGGTGATAGTGTCATAAGTGTCTAACAAAAACCATAAATAATATCAAGAAATGCGTATTTGTAGTCATTACTGTAATTCAACATATTCAGCATAATATTCCATCATACTGGCGTGTACCAGGCGTTGAATGCGCTGCTTGTCACTGAGTGCGCACAGTTGCGTCCCTTTAGCCGTGTATCATCGATTCGATTTCCGAGGGTTTTACCTAAGATATTAACGTCTCAAGCCTGCATCACTTCGTGCTTTCTCACTGAAATGTTGTTCAAAGCGACTTAAACCCATCTGATTTAATCGCTCTCATTACAATACAAAAGTTATGATTAAGTCTGTGATAGGCATTATATACAGTTGTCAGAAAATGTTGTTATTCATTGCAGTCAGTATACCTACTGTGCGTTACTAAAAGAGAAAAGAAACATTTAAACATATATCGGTGTATTGTACCTTTTTGTCATGATAATGGCTATGCTGCGCGCGATGATGATGGTGATGAATACTGCCGCTTTTAAACACTACCAATGCAACTGAAAGAAAACACTCAGTAAATGAACAAATCATTATTACATTACCGTTTTAATATTTAGGGAAATGAGAGGGAACATTTTACTCTTTATATTAACCAATAAATAAAAAAATACCATATTAAATTATGATTTTTAAAAAAAAGATAAGTAGTTTATTATTGTTAAGTACTTACTTAGAAGGGTGGGTGCTATTAGCACCGAGATATTCACTGTGGAGACTTGTACACTACACTGCAGCAATAAGTTTCCAAGGCCGTTTTATAGGTCGTGATCGTTCATAGTATGTATACACAGCATGGAGTCTGGACGAACGTGAGTGTTGAATTGCATTGTGACAGTGACGCTGGACCCCTCGAGTTGTTGTCTCTAGGTCAAGGCAGGGAGTCTCTCGCCCCATTCACCACTCGCCTCCTCCCGTCGCGTGCCCCGGAATGACACGATCCAACCCGAACGCTTGCTGATGCACTGAGGTTCATTGTGGCTACAATAATAATGTCTACGTGAACCTCTGACTGTGTCGTTTTTCTTTACAGAGCGCATTGTGTTTGTCAACCAAAAAGGATTAATTTGACGAGGATATGCTCCTTGAGCCTGGGGGGGGGGGGGGGGGCTAGACTCCTTCTGAGAGGCAGCCTAGTGGTTAAAGCGTTCGATCGTCACGCCGAAGACCCGAGTTCGAATCCCGACATGGTTCGCGAAGTTTATATTTGGGTGACACGAGGGCGATTCGAGACCCTTTTCGACCTGATTTGCGTCTTATCTACTTCCTTAGTACGGATATGATACCTATCTGTAGATCAATAACACCGAATTCCTGGCAGCTTCCAACATATTTCCGGTTTCAGGAACAGTCCTCAAGATATTCAACAGTGAAAATGTCGGGACATTCGTGAGTGTGCCTTGAACAAATGGGCCATCCCAGCCGCTGCAATTGCTGACAAGTGACTTCTTAATGTAGAACAAACAAAGGTGTTCTAGTTGTACGGTGTTTCCCTGTCTCGATTACGTGTGGGACACATTACAGTGACACCTGATAGACTAGAAAGCCTTTCAATGGGTGCTCACGGTATGAAAGGACGATAAACCCGATACGCTCTGTCGTGCTTCAGCCGTCAGATATTGCAGAGCTCCAGGTATTTTTGAATGTTTTGTTGCAAATGTACACATGGAAATTGATTAAGCACCCTGTTTTTTCGACCATGTATGCGCAACAACATGGTATAACTCGCACCCAGTCCGAAATATGACGGGGTAAATGTATGCGAACTTGAAGGTGAGGCTCTTGACTAACGTTGATTGGTTGGTTTGTTGTTTTACGCCGCACTCAGCAATATTCGAGCTTTATGACGGCGGTCTGTAAATAATCGAGTCTGGACCAGACAATCCAGTGATTGATACCATGAGCACCGATCCACACAATTGGGATCGATGACATGCATCAACCAAGTCAGCGAACCTGACCACCCGATCCCGTTAGTTGCCTCTCACGACAAGCATAGTCACCTTTTACGACAAGCATGGGTTGCTGAAGACCGATTCTAACCCGGATCTTCACGGGTCGCCTCATCAAGAAATGTTCACTGTTGGTGGTAATTCAGTTAATATAACTGCTACCCAAAGGGCAGTCCATGGATGACGTAACCTCCACTTGTGTAAGACATAGGGCAAGAATTGGCTCTACAATAAATGGTCATCTGCTTGTTGTCCCTTCTGACATCTCGTCATAACACGAAGGCATGGGTTCGACACTCGTGCCTTTAACTATCCACAACTTTTAATAGGATGCAACTTCATGGTCGCCAAACCAAAGACACCATATTGACACTTGGATCTGATTTCGGCACTCGGACTTTTCGAACAACTGTAAAGTCGATAAATTGTCTATGGTCCCCACTTGCTGTGGCTGAAGTTCTTACATATTGTCTTTCTTCGCCACCTAACCTTTGTGTGGCTACATGTTTAGCCAAGAGTGGGTTTGTGATCTACACCTAGGCATTAGTTCTGTGCCAAGGCAGGCTTGTAACGGCTAGATCGAGCCTGAACCCAACAAACCGATGGTTGTTAGCGGGAACATCGACACAAGTCGGACGGCTTTAATGGTGTCATAGGCTATTCCTTTCATTGTCATTATTCTCATGTTTGTTTTTGATTATAACTAAATGTCACAGTTACATTTCCATTGTCATACTCATTTTCCTTTCCTTTACTTTGACAAGAAGCATTTAAGAATTGACAATATAACAATGGATGACTATTTCAGACTTCAAATATCACCCAAAGAGATTAATAATTCCGTACTAACTATCTCGTAATTGCAATATTATTCAGGCTATGTCGCAAAAACCCACTAATGACAATAACAAAGACATACTATGTGAGTAGGAATCGTCTGCTTTATTCAGATTTAAAGCTCACACATCGTCCCCAAACGTATCTGAAAAGCCAAAAATACTCCGATAAACATTTATGACACGATATTACAAACTGTACTACTATGGTTCTGTTTAACGGGACAAAAACTGAAAGTGGCTGACTCGAAGTTTTGCATGTGTTTAAACCAAATACATCAGTATAGATAAAACAAATGAGAAAGATGCACCACCTATTTTCCGTGGTGGTGCCCGTGGTGGTGGTGTCCATGGTGATGGTGTCCATGGTGATGGTGATGGTGTCCACTAGCGCTTTGAAACGTGGCCACGGCAGCTGTACAAGAAAAAAACGATTAGTTCACAACAAATACTGATTATGTTTTGGTCGTATTTTTTTATTTTGGATGTGCTGTCGGTTTTTTTATTTATTGTATTTGAGAAATTAGATATTCGTAATTTAAATAAAAATGACAAAGTGAGACTTGTTTTCATCTGTGTTCTGTCATTTTGCAGTTTAATAGAGTCACAGCGGAAGCATCCTTATATGATCATGAAGAGGAAAGATAGAAGCATAATGCAAGGTGTCCGCCATTACAGCGATGTAAGATTGACGAGTGATGACAACACAGCTGGGATGTACTCACCAAGCAGGAGAGAAGCAAGGACGGCTGTCACATTCATTGTGAATATGTATAGAAATACAAGTAGATACTGAAACGTTGCAGTTGGTGGATGTTTTGGTAGTCGTAGATGTCATGTATTTATAGGTAGGTCACCACCGGAAGTTAATTTTGATCCACGTGATAGGTACTCCGCCCCCTTGCGGGAGACTTCGCCGAAAGAAAACGTTGCCGTACATCAAGGTTTCAGTCCTGCTGTGATTGGGTGTAGGCTCTGACCGCAAACAGAGACAGATAATGTCTTCTTTTTTCCTGTACAGGTGTGTTCGTGTTCTGTGAATTAATCAAAGGAAGCGGTCTGCTGATAGTATCTGATCACTAGAAATTTAGTGAGAAATTGTTTGAATATAAATAGAAAGAGGGTGCACATGACAATGAGAAGATTAAGATATGACGTGTTTTCCTATGCCTGTCCGCCCGTTCATTAACTAAGGATTTCTTCTCCGAATAGCAAACCTTCATCTTTCGCGAACACCTGGTACAATCACCATTTGAGGGTGATTCATAAACACCTGCTCATGATAAAGTCGCAATCGTAAAATCGACTCCCCTTTGAATATGTAAAGGGTTTTGTCGCTTTAATTTAAGATTAGCCTGTCATCTTGAGGGCATGTCTTTCATGATATGACTCTTCCTCCTTAAAATCAAATTTGAAGATATTGTAATGATGAACATTAAATTGTGAAGAATCTTAAGAAACTCCGTGTATATGCAGAGCTGCAGATAAGCAGCGTATCTGCGTAAAATACCCCCTACTCCAAATATTCAAAACCCAATTACTTTCAATTAACTTGCGTACAGAAACGCACGCATTAAACGAAAAACTCAAATGTATAAAAACAGCTCGAGTAAATACCCAATGAGACTTTTCCAGCATGCGTACAAAGAAGCTAATTTCAGAAACACAATTACGAGCTAATTTACTCTCGGAATCATACCTATATACTAGTAGTTGGAACAGTTATATACATCTAAAACATTATTGTATTTTTAATTAAATCTTAAAATGTTAACTAATTTGGGGAAAAACACAATAGAGTGATGAATAAATGAGGTAAAAAATATTGGTTACCCAATGAAACATTAAATTAAAAAAGAAACCCGAGAGTAAAACCTCAACTGCTCAAAAAGTTATCTGGAGCCCTGTAAAGGTAATATGATTTAGATTTCTTTATAGAATTGAGTGAGTGAGTGAGTATGGTTTTACGCCGCTTTTAGCAATATTCCAGCAATATCACGGCGGGGGACACCAGAAATGGGCTTCACACATTGTACCCATATCGGGAATCGAACCCGGGTCTTCGGCGTGACGAGCTAACGCTTTAACCACTAGGCTACCCGACCGCCCCTTATAGAATTGAAGGACCGTGTGGTTTGACTATAAAATTTCATGGAATTCCGTGAATTTCATGGAATTGCTTCTTTTCTTGGAAAGAAACATATTTTTTTAATTTAGGAATATTATTAAGGAATATTATTAAGAACCATTTTCTGTTTATTAAAGGCAATAATGCTGACATCTGTTAGGAGGGACATGCATCACTGTAATATCGCCCAGTAGGAATCGTGCATCTAACTTGTCATAGTGGTCGAGTTGTAACTTTGTGAACATTTCATGTTTAGAATCTCCTTCATACGATCAAGACTGTTTCTGTTGGGAATCATCGTCTGTATTCCGCTTTGGGAATTGTTGGCCAAGTTGCGAAAATCCATTACCTTAAATCTTATATACTGCTTTACCAAATTCTGAGACATTGTACTTGAATATTTGTTACCGTAAAGATGATCCTGAAAGTTTACAGAATGTTGCAATGACATACTGTCGTCACCAGACACAATTACACCAAAACTTAACAACCTGACTCTCCTTACTTGATGGGAGACTTGTTTCCCACGGGCCATCATACTTCTGTTTGATAAGAAGAAAAACTGACAAAAGCCGTGAATCTGAGCACAAATGAAATGCTAATATTCATTGGAACGGGAAGTATCTAATCTAGCATCAGAATAGAGTTTACAAACGCAACAAAGACCGTTTATAAACTAAAATAGACAGTTGTGAACGACATGGTCCATACCCAAGCTTACTAACGTCTTATGCGAAAGAAATGATTGTCGTAATGAATATCTCTGTACACGAGAAAGGCCTGTTTGTATGCCGTTATTATATGAAAAAACATGAAAATGTATACTTTTTGCACACGTAGACCGACATATAAGTACAATTTGCACATGGGTAACCGTTACTTCAAATACAAATGTATATTTTCTCATGCATATGTTAACATTGTCATTATGAGTTACGTATTAAAAGTAACAGTTTCGAAGTAATTTTCGCGAGTAGATGTCGGTTCTCAACAGGGAACTTCTAGATTGACAGCACAGGTCCATCTGAGGGTTCACAACGTATAATATGATTTATTGGGAGAGGTCTTCAAGACAGCGGCCAAATGACCAGTGACTTGTGACTTCTTGACAAAGAACATGCGAACACTTGTATGGCTAAGTCAAGACGTCGGAAATGTGTCAATGGTTTTACATACCTTTCGACAATGGGTAACAGATGTATAGTTTCAAAACTGTCAAACATTAATACGAGCGTTCTGAAAAGTTAGATTCGCTCTACTTTAACGCCGTTTGGAACAGTATTCCAATCATGTCATGGCGTGGCAGCTTTATGTCGGAAGTGAAGCAGCCAGCATCCTTCAGAAGTTTACCACTTTGATGAAACCCAGGAGCACGGGTATGGTGCTTACAAATCTAGAAACATAATTGAGACGATCTGAGATTAGAAACCACGATCATAGGTTTCTTGCTTTTCCAAGGGACGCAATTGCGGCGCCATAGACTACTGGGCCACCAGTGCCCCTATATAGCCTCCAGTATACTACAAATACTGATACTCTAAAACATGTGTTTGCACTACGTTTATATAAATTCTTTATTTGACACTGTCATATGACATTTTAGAATGTTCTAGTACAATTGTACTGTGGACCATATGGCCCCAAATATTGAATAAATCCAGTTCTGTTTTTTTCTGGTTGTGTCACAGGACAATGGAGGTGCCATGGGATATGAGTTGTGTCATTGGGCATGGGTGGAGTCACGGGGAATTGATGGTGCCACAAGAAGTGGGTGTTGTCTTGGGGCCTTGGTGTTGTCTTGGGGCCTGGGTGGTGTCACGGGCCACGGATGGTTTCTACAGAGAGACACCACAAACTCTAGTTGTTCATGCTATTTCCGTTGTTACCAAAAACGACATCATAAATAAGAATCATATGAACTTTATTAGACTGCAAAGATGAGGTAGAAAACATATTGTGTGAGAAGCATCGAGTTCCCAAACGTCTCTGGAAAGCAAAAAATACTCAAGTAATTATATGTATGACATAGAGTTTTTAAATGAAATATGAGCATTATCATTGAACGGTAATAACTCCAATGTATTGACCCTGAATTATTATTGATCATAACCAAATTAAAAAAAAATGGTTTAAAATTATTTACATAAAAAATAAAAACAATTCAGAAATATGCACCATCTATTTTCCATGGTGGTGCCCATGGTGGTGACCGTGATGATGACCGTGATGGTGGCCATGATGATGATGATGATGATGATGATGGTGGCCAATAGCGCCTTGAAACATGGACACGGCAGCTGCAAGAAGAGAAATTAAGTATGAATTAACTAATTTTAATTAACTAAAACAGACATGACCCACGTATAGAGATTTGATAATTTACTTAATATAATTAATATCGGAAGCAAGCAAGATTTGTTTTCCCACGGGATGTCACTTTGCAGTTTCACAGGAGTATCATCCTAGAATGCATGTGAAGAAAGAGAAAAACAATAGTTTTTATTTGAAAACTATTACAGAAAAAGGAAAATACGAGTGTTTTAACGTTAAGTTATTGGTGAGTTTCGAAATGAGGCAAACCAATCTAAACTATGCTTAGGTGTCCTCCATTACAGCGATGTAAGATTGACGAGTAATGACAACACAGTCTGGATGTACTCACCAAGCAGGAGAGAAGCAAGGACGGCTGTCACATTCATTGTGAATATGTAATACCAGTAGAAACTGAAATTGTGATGTTATTGGATGTTTTGTAAATTGCTTGAGATGTCATGTATTTATACATTCGTTACTACCGGAAATTAATATAAACCTACGTGACAGATACTCCGCCCCCTGGCGGGAGAGTCGAATGTTGCCTCAGACCAAGGTCGTGGTCCTGCTGAGAATTGGTGTAGGCACTGACCACAAACAGAGGCAGATAATGTCGTGTTTTGTGCATTGTCTTCCTGTATAGTTGTGTTCGCGTTCGGTGAAGTCACTACCGGAAGTTAATATTGTCCCAGATGACAGGTACTTTGCCCCCTGGCGGGAGAGTGGGCCGACAAGAGAACGTTGCCCTACATCAAGGTTGCAGTCCTGCTGTGTTTGAGTGTAGGCACTGACCACAAACAGGGGCAGATAATGTTGTGTTTTTTCCTGAACAGGCGTGTTCGTTAAATTAATCAAAGGAAGCCGGCTGCGTCTAATTCACTACACTTCACATCAGACCACACTTTCCTTATAAATTACTTGTGATGGCGAAATATTATATTTTATTATATACTTCAGTGTGAAAGACTGAGTTTTCTGAAGTTGAGAAAAGTGATATTTTCATTGCAGTGAACATAACACTTGATATTTCACTGCAGTGAACATAACACGTTGACGGAACTATGTTGGCCTACACGAGACAGCTCGTACACAAACTGTTGATTTGCGTCAGTTCAACGTTGACAAGTCATATAATGACAGATGGTCATTTTTGTACTTAATACCGATTCTTACCGTTTGTTATTTTGTTGAAAATGATTTGTATTAAACTGTGAATTTCTCTTCTGATTTGTCAGTCGATACTTTACGTTTTGCAAAGCGCCATTTTGTTACTTGAATTGCGTGTATTCTTTCGCTTCGAACAACCGTCTCATTGATTTGAAATTTATTTTTTGATGAAGTTGATTTTGTATATAATCATATCCAAATGTATACTTAAGAATTTTAGTGACATCAAATATTTTTGGTTACTCTTGTTTATATTTTTTAAGATTTAGTAAAGACGGAACTACATTTTTAGTCGCACTTACAGGGGGTGGAAAACCGTCCATGTGTGTTATGTAAGGAGAATTTACGCTTGAAGGTTTTACATTTGTAAAGAAATAATTTAATCTTCCTGCAGACAACTACACCAAACACTTTTTACACTGAAGACACTGCTAATTACTGTCTACAAATTGAAAAAGTTGGAAAAATGATGTTGGATGATAAACAAAATCTCACCCTCGTGTCTTTTGATATGAAATATATCAACACTCGTTGATAAAAGTGGCAAAAATCCTAGGCAAGCCTCGGAATTTTCCCACTTTTTCCAACTCGTGTTGATATATTTGATATAAAAAAACACTCAGGTGAGATTCTCTCTCTCTCTATATATATATATATATATACACCGTGTGTCCCTCCGTTATTTTCATTGATCCCGAACAGTGTATGGTTTTGGAAACGTGTATGTATGCCATTAAATATGTCACTCTGTAAACAAAAACAAACATGTTTCTTTTTCAAATTGAATACAGGATACGATGTTCAAACGTTATATGGGAATAAAAGATAGCTACGCGATAAGTCGCAAAGAGCAATGAAGAACGAAGTGTGTTTCTTTCAAGATAAAGCATCGTTCATTTCTGGAGATTCGAAAATTCGCTCAGATCTTGATGACGTCATATATTGGACGACGTTCTTTTGGAGAGGGGAAGTGTCTGGTGAGTCTGTCTTCTGAGCTACGCAGATAAACACAGTGGCTGAACGATCGCATCCAAAGTGGAGGCAATATGACAATCGGTATTAGGAGAAAAGGTACAGATAACCGACGTGAGTTAATGTGGGAAATACCAAACTTAACCCACCTACTCATAAAATGAAGTTATCCGACATTGCCGAGGTCTGATTCTCAAGCCCCTTCCCAGCGCGTGATACCTTCGTTACCCTCTCAGTAACATCGCTGCCACCAGTGTGGGCGCGGCCATTAAAATAACCTTGGAATTTGCCCTCTAAGCTAAAATGTTATAACAGTTATACTTTTGTTTATGTCTTTGGGAATGCCATCGTTCCTGATTTTGGAAAAAGGTTACGCCTGACCATATTTCCCAGAAGAATATATCTTTTTGTTTTTCTGATCAGACTGGTTCAAGTGCAGACGAACGGAAAATCAACCAACTTCCCCTTTACATTCTTACTAATCAATTACATGATAGTCGTAATGAAACAGAATTTCAAATTGACAAACAAAGACAACAATTAAGCTGGGGTAAGAGTATGCGGCGTCACGGCAGTCATCACTTGTTTGTGAACATAACGCTCAGTCGGCTGCGAGTTCGACTCCAAGCATGGTTGTAGCCATCCATCACAGTGGGGAGTTTCACTGATGGCAGCGATAATATAGAGAGCTCCGCGGGGAGACATCTCTATTAAAATTATAAAAGTGATCGCTGTTTATCGTACAATAAAACACTGCAGTGAGGATAAACCACTCGGGGCTGCGCCCAACATGGATTTTTCTCCCCCCAGAGTTTTGTTGTAAGACAGACAACTCCCACTCGTCTTGTATTTCTTAAATATAAAGGAAGTGATTCTTATTTGTTCCAGGTGTATATAACACTCAGCTCATTTTGAATATTGACCATGAGGAAGAAAAATAACCAAAAAGCCTCGACTCCCAGCACTAATGAAATGCTATTTAAGTTCTGTTTGTTGGAGCGGGAAGTATATTTTCTAACATCGCATTATTGTTTTCCCGAAAAATGTTTTAAGATGATTACATTTGATGATAACATAAACATATTAAATTTGGGGATTGTTATATATTCATAAAATTGTTCCAGTAAGTGTGTAAAGTAATGTACAACCATTGCAATAACTGATATTTGTGATAGATGAGTAAGTAAGTTAGTAAGTAAGTCAGTAAGTGATAGCCATCTTCTATTAATGGCAGTTTAAAGATATTACATAATCTCTCATTTCTAGCTCCTCCAATGTACCTGACATTTGCTGTTCGTAGTTTATGAGAACCAGAATTAAGCTGAGCAAGAACACCCCTATGTTTGAAATGATTGAGGACATGTATACGCAATCTATGGTTCACTTTCCATATGTACACGCATATTGTATAATGTTTCTTGACATAACATATGCTATTAATTTGCACCAATATGTAACAGATATCTTCTACGTTCGTCTCGCACAACATGGTATGTATGGAGAAACATATGTAAATTTGTATATGTGTGCACATTGTAGACTAACATACAAGTACAATCTGCAAGTGTGTAATCGTTACTTAGAGTTTCGAAACGGTTGTCCCGAGAAGATGTTGGTACTCTGCCCGATACCGCTAGATTGACAACAAAAGTCCACCTCTGGGTTCACAACGTTTTTATTCAAAGCTGTCTTCAAATGAAGACAAATGCCAATTGGCCGGACGGGCTGTGTCACAGGGCATGCGTGTAGTCACTGGACATGGGTTGTGTCATGAGACAAGACAGGGCATTGTTGTTTTCTGTAGAGAGTTACTTAAACTCAAGTCGATGGAAATGTATCGTAATTGCATCTTGTTCATATTTTTTTCCTTTATGACCAATAACAACATCATAAATAAGAATCATGTAAACTTTATTCGATAGCACAGCTGAGATGGAAAACATATTGTGTTAGATGATGCATCAATATGTTTCGGTGAGTCCCAAACGTCTCTGGAAAGCAAACAATACTCACGTAAATATGACATAGTATTACTTAGTGAATAATTAGAGTTCTTATTGAAGGTAAAAATATAAATTTCTTACCGTAAATATTAATAATTTTTTTATTAAAATGAAAATATTATTTCAATAATTCAAAAATATACACCATCTATTTTCCGTGATGGTGCCCGTGATGATGCCCGTGGTGGTGCCCGTGGTGGTGCCCGTGGTGGTGCCCATGATGATGATGATGATGATGCCCATTAGCGCCTTGAAACATGGCGACGGCAGCTGTGCAGAAAAAAACAATTTGGTCACGTTTAATTTTCAATTATTGTGTTTAAGAAATCCCACATTCCTACTTTAATGAGCTAAAGACAGACTTAACCTACGTATAGAGATTTAAAGACTTGATAAATATAGCACAAGGAGCGAAACTTGTTTCCCCGGGATGTCTTTATGCCGTTTTAACATGGTCATAGGAGAATATAGAATGACCGTGAAGAAAAAGATGAAGATGGTATTAGTTCTGACATAGGAAGAATCACGTGCATTTACTTTAAGTTATTGGTTAGTTTGGAAATGACACAAAAAAGCCTAACCTTACACACAGCTCACTTGAACAATGCATGTGTAATGCAAGGTGTCCGCCATTACAGCGATGTAAGAATGACAAGTAATGACAACGCAGTTTGGATGTACTCACCAAGCAGGAGAGAAGCAAGGACGGCTGTCACATTCATTGTGAATATGTATAGTAATACAAGTAGATACTGAAAGATTGCAGCTGGTGGATGTTTTGGTAGTCGTATAAGAAGTCATGTATTTATAGGTAGATCACCACCGGAAGTTAATTTTGATCCACGTGATAGGTACTCTGCCCCCTTGCGGGAGACTTCGCCGACAAGAAAACGTTGCCGTATATCAAGGTTTCAGTCCTGCTGTGATTGGGTGTAGGCTCTGACCGCAAACAGAGACAGATTATGTCTTCTTTTTTCCTGTACAGGTGTGTTCGTGTTCTGTGAATTAATCAAAGGAAGCTGGCTGCTGATAGTATCTGATCACTAGAAACTTTAGTGAGAAATAGTTGAAATATAAACAGAAAGAGGGTGCACATGACAATGAGAAGATTTAGATATGACGTGTTTTCCTATGCCTGTCCGTCCGTTTTTTAACTTAGGATGTCTTCTCCTATAAGCTTTATCTCACCTTTCATACACTCACCATTTCAGAGTGATTCATACGAGTCATTCGTATGCTTATGATAAAGTCGCAATCGTACAATCGACTCTCCTTTGTATATGGAAAGGGTTTTGTCACTTTAATTTAAGAAATTAGCCTGTCATCTTGAGTGCATGTCTTGCATGATAATATGACTCCTCCTTAAAATCAAATTGGAAGATATTGTAATGATGAAAATTAAATTGTGAAGAATTTTAAGAAACTCCGTATATATGCAGAGCTGCAGATACGCAGCGTATATGCGTAAAATTACCCCCCTCCAAATATTCAAAACCCAAATACTTTCAATTCATATGTATACAGAAACGCATGCATTAAGCGAAAAACTCAAATGCATATAAACAGGTCGCATAAATACCCAATGAAGCTTTTCCAGCATGCGTACAAAGGAGCTAATTTCAGAAACACAATTACGAGCTAATTTACTATCCGAGCCAAACATATATTTGGAACAGTTATATACATCGAAAACATTGTTTTATTTTTAATTAAATCTTAAAATGTCAACTAATTTGGGGAAAAACACTATAGAGTGATGAATAAATGAGTGAAAAAATATTGGTTACCCAATGAAACATGTAATAACCCAATTAAAAAAGAAACCCTAGAGTAAAAACTCAATTGCTCAAAAAGTTATCCGGAGCTCTGTAAATGTAAAATGATTTTGATTTCTTTATAGAATTGAAGGACCGTGTGATTTGACTATTATAATTTCATGGAATCCCGGGTTTAAAAATATTTCATTGCTTCTTTTCTTGGAAAGAAACATATTTTTCAATTTAAGAAAATTATTAAGAACCATTAATAATAATAATGCAATAATGCTGACATATGTTTGGAGGGACATACATCACTGTAATATCGCTCAGTAGGCGTCGTCGAGCTTTAACATATGTTGAAAACACAAATCTTCATCAACATTATTAATCATCATTTTCTCAAGGACGTTGAAGGCAATAAAGAATGTTGCATTGACAAACTGTCGTCACCAGACAAAATTACACCAAAACTTAACAACTTGGCTCTCCTTACTTGATGGGAGACTTGTTTCCCCCGGGCCGTAATACTGCGGTTTAATAAGAAGAAAAACAGACAAAAGCCGCGGGTCTCAGCACAAACGAAATGCTATTCATTTTCTATTTGTTAGAGCGGGAAGTATCTAATCTAGCATCAAAATAGAGTTTACAAACGCAACAAAGACCGTTTATAAACTAAAATAGACAGTTGTGAACGACATGGTCCATACCCAAGCTTAACAACGTCTTATGCGAAAGAAATGATTGTCCTAATTAATATCTCTGTACATGAAAAAGGCCTGTTTGTATGCCCGTGATTATATGGAAAAATATATGAAAATGTATACTTGTGTGCACATGTAGACCGACATATAAATACAATCTGCACATGGGTAACCGTTACTTCGAATACAAATGTATATTTTCTCATGCATATATTTACATTGTCATTATGAGTTACGTATTAAAAGTAACAGTTTCGAAGTAGTTATCGCGAGTAGATGTCGGTTCTCAACAGAATTCTTCTAGATTGACAGCACAGGTCCATCTGAGGGTTCACAACTTATAATATAATTAATCGGGAGAGGTCTTCAGCGGCCAAATGACCAGTGTGACTTCTTGACAAAGAACATAGGTATGCCTTCCCCATTCCCCAAACTGAGAGGCCATGGATTTTTGTCACTGAGCATGGTTTGTGTCACTGGGCATTGATGGTCTCATGGGACATGGTTGTTGAGATGGGGCATGGTCGGTGTTAGGGGGGCATGGGTTGTGTCTCGGTGTCGGATGTATGACATTTATTGTTTTCCTGTGTTTTTTCACTTGTATGGATAAGTCAAGACATCGGAAATGTGTCAATTGTTTTACATACCTTTAGACAATGGGTAACAGATGTATAGTTTCAAAACTGTCAAAAATTAATACGAGCGTTCTGAAAAGTTAGATTCGCTCTACTTTAACGCCGCTTTGAACAGTATTCTAGTTATGTCATGGCGTGTCTGCTCAATTTCGGAAGAAAGCTGGAAGTGAAGCAATCAGCAGGCCTCAGACGTTAACCACTTTGTTGAAACCCAGGAGCACGGGTATTGTGCTTACAAACCAAGAAACATAATCAGGACGAACCGGGATTTGAAACCACGATCATAGGTTTCTGGCGTGCCCAAGGAACGCAACTCTCGAATTGCGGCGCCACAGACGACTGGGCCACCCATATAGCCTTCTATATGCTACAAATACTGATGTCATGAAAACAATTGCCATTCATCTAAAACATGTGCTTGCGCTACGTTTATATAAATTCTTTATTTGACACTGTCATATGACATTTTAGAGTGTTCTATAACAGTGAGTGAGTGAGTGAATGAGTGAGTATGGTTTTACGTCGCAATATCACGGCGGGGGACACCAGAAATGGGCTTCACACATTGTAAACACGTCGGGAATCGAACCCGGGTCTATGGCGTGACGAGCGAACGCCTTAACCACTAGGCTACCCGACCGCCCCTATTCTATTACAGTTGTACTGTGGACCATATGGCCTAAAATATTGAATAAATCCAATTGTGTTATGTTCATCTCTAGGATATGAGTTGTGTCACTTGGCATGGGTGGAGTCATAATGATGGTGCCACAGAAAGTGGGTGGAGTCTTGGGGCCTGGGTGGTGTCACGTGACATGGATGGTTTTTACAGAGTCACCACAAACTCTAGTGTTGTACCTGTATTTTGTTCATGCTATTTCCGTTATTACCAAAAACGACATCATAAATAAGAATCATATGAACTTTATTAGACTGCAAAGATGAGGTAGAAAACATATAGTGTGCGAAGCATCGAGTTCCCAAACGTCTCTGGAAAGCAAAACATATTCAAGTAAATATATGTATGACATAGAGTTTTTAATGAAACATGAGCGTTATTATTGAACGGTAATAATTCCAATGTATTGACCCTGAATTATTACTGATTATAACCAAATTTTAAAAATGTGGTTTAAAATCATTTACATAAAAAATAAAAACAATTCAGAAATATGCACCATCTATTTTCCATGGTGGTGACCGTGGTGGTGGCCGTGATGGTGACCGTGATGGTGGCCGTGATGATGATGATGATGATGATGGTGCCCAATAGCGCCTTGAAACATGGACACGGCAGCTGCAAGAAAAGACATTAAGTGTAAATTAACTGATGTTAATTAACTAAAACAGACCTGACCCACGTATAGAGATTTGATAATTTACTTAATATAATTAATATCGGAAGCGAGATTTGTTTTCCCACGGGATGTCACTTTGCAGTTTAATATGTTCATAGGAGAATCATCCTAGAATGCATGTGAAGAAAGAGAAAAATGATAATTTTTATTTGAAACCTATTACAGACAAAGGAAAATACGAGTGTTTTAACGTTAAGTTATTGGTGAGTTTCGAAATGAGGCAAACCAATCTAAACTATGCTTAGGTGTCCTCCATTACAGCGATGTAAGATTGACGAGTAATGACAACACAGTCTGGATGTACTCACCAAGCAGGAGAGAAGCAAGGACGGCTGTCACATTCATTGTGAATATGTATAGTAATAGAAGTAGATACTGAAAGGTTGGCGGATGTTTTGAAATTGTTTGAGATGTCATGTATTTATACATTCGTTACTACCGGAAATTAATATAAACCTTCGTGACAGATACTCTGCCCCCTGGCGGGAGAGTCGAATGTTGCCTCAGACCAAGGTCGTGGTCCTGCTGAGAATGGGTGTAGGCACTGACCACAAACAGGGGCAGATAATGTCGTGTTTTGTGCATTGTCTTCCTGTATAGTTGTGTTCGCGTTCGGTGAAGTCACTACCGGAAGTTAATATTGTCCCAGATGACAGGTGCTTTGCTCCTGGCGGGAGAGTGGGCCAACTAGAGAACGTTGCCCTACATCAAGGTTGCAGTCCTGCTGTGTTTGAGTGTAGGCACTGACCACAAACAGGGGCAGATAATGTTGTGTTTTTTCCTGAACAGGCGTGTTCGTTAAATTAATCAAAGGAAGCCGGGGGCACGGGTGCACAGTCGTCTAAGGAGCTGCGATTCGCTGTGCAGAGTTGCGTCCTTTGGGCACGCCAGAAACCTATAATTGTGGGTTCGAATCCCGGTTCGCCCCGATTATGTCTCTAGGTTTGTCAGCACCATACCCGTGCTCATGAGTTTCACCGAAGTGATAAACGTCTGAGACCTGCGTCACTTCGGGCTTTCCTCCCACATTAAACTGACACGCCGCGATATAACTGGAATACTGTTCCAATTGAATACAGGATACGATGTTCAAACGTTATATGGGAATATAAGATAGCTACGCGATAAAGAGCAATGAAGAACGAAGTGTGTTTCTTTCAAGATAAAGCACCGTTCTTTCATGAAGTCATTTCTGGAGATTCGAAAATTCGCTCAGATCTTGATGACGTCATATATTGGACGACGTTCTTTTGGAGAGAGGAAGTGTCTGGTGAGTTGTTCACCATAGATGTTTCTGAGCTACGCAGATAAACGCAGTGGCTGAACGATCGCATCCAAAGTGGAGGCAATATGACAATCGGTATTAGGAGAAAAGGTACAGATAACCGACGTGAGTTAATGTGGGAGATACTAAACGTAACCCACCTACTCGTAAAATGAAGTTGTCCGACATTGCCGAGGTCTGATTCTCAAGCCCCTTCCCAGCGCGTGACACCTTCGTTACCCTCTCGGTAACATCGCTGCCACCAGTGTGGGCGTGGCCATTAAAATAACCTTGGAATTTGCCCTCTAAGCACAAATGTAGCTATAATTATACTTTTGTTTATGTCTTTGGGAATGCCATCGTTCCTGATTTTAGAAAAAGGTTACGCCTGACCATATTTCCCAGAAGAATGTATCTTTTTGTTTGTCTGATCAGACTGGTTCGAGATCGCAGACGAACGGAAAATCACCCAACTTCCCCTTTACATTCTTACTAATCAATTACATGATAGTCGTAATGAAACAGAATTTCAAATTGACAAACAAAGACAACAATTAAGCTGGGGTAAGAGTATGCGGCGTCACGGCAGTCATCACTTGTTTGTGAACATAACGCTCAGTCGGCTGCGAGTTCGACTCCAAGCATGGTTGTAGCCATCCATCACAGTGGGGAGTTTTCACTGATGGCAGCGATAATATAGAGAGCTCCGTGAGGAGTCATCATTATTAAAATTATAAAAATGGTCGTTGTTTATCGTACAATAAAACACTGCAGTGAGGATAAACCACTCGGGGCTGCGCCCAACATGGTTTATTCTCCCTCCAGAGTTTTGTTGTAAGACAGACAACTCCCACTCGTCTTGTATTTCTTAAATATAAAGGAAGTGATTCTTATTTGTTCCAGGTGTATATAACACTCAGCTCATTTTGAATTTTGTCCGTGAAGAAGAAGAATAACAAAAATTGCCTCGACTCCCAGCACTAATGAAATGCTATTTAAGTTCTGTTTCTTGGAGCGGGAAGTATATCTTCTATCATCACAATATTGTTTACTGATAAATGTTTTAAGATGATTACATTTGATGATAACATAAACATATTAAATTTGGGGATTGTTAGATATTCATAAAATTGTTCCAGTAATTGTATAAAGGAATGTACGACCATTGCAATAACTGATATTTGTGACAGTTAAGTAAGTAAGTATGTAAGTGATAGCCATCTTCTATTAATGGCAGTTTAAAGATATTACATAATCTCTCATTTTTAGCTCCTCCAATGTACCTGACTTTTTTGGTTCGTAGTTTATGAGCAAGAACACCCCTATGTTTGAAATGGTTGACGACATGTGTACGTAATCTATGGTTCACTTTCCATATGTACACGCATATTGTATAATGTTTCTTGACATAACATATGCCATTTTCACTACTTTGCATCAATATGTTACAGATATATTCTACATTCGTCTCCCACAACATGATATGTATGGAGAAACATATGTAAATTTGTATATGTGTGCACATTGTAGACTGACATACAAGTACAATCTGCAAATGTGTAACCGTTACTTAGAGTGTTAACTTTTGTCCCGAGAAGATGTTGGTACTCTGCCCGATACCGCTAGATTGGCAACAAAGGTCCATCTCTGGGTTTACAACGTTTTTATTCAAAGTTGTCTTCAAATCAAGACAAATACCAAATGGCCGGACGGGCTGTGTCACAGGGCATGCGTGTTGTCACTGGACATGGGTTGTGTCACGAGACAAGACAAGGCATTGTTGTTTTCTGTAGAGAGTTACTTAAACTCTAGTCGTTGCAACAGTATCGTAGTTGCATCTTGTTCATATTTTTCCGTTATGACCAATAACAACATCATAAATAAGAATCATGTAAACTTTATTCGATAGCACAGCTGAGATGGAAAACATATTGTGTTAGATGATGCATCAATATATTTCGGTCCCCAAACGTCTCTGGAAAGCAAACAATACTCACGTAAATATGACATAGTATTACTTAGTGAATAATTAGAGTTCTTATTGAAGGTAAAAATATAAATTTATTATCGTAAATATTTAAAATGAAAATATTATTTCAATAATTCAAAAATATACACCATCTATTTTCCGTGATGGTGCCCGTGATGGTGCCCGTGGTGGTGCCCATGGTGGTGTCCATGATGATGATGATGATGCCCATTAGCGCCTTGAAACATGGCGACGGCAGCTGTACAGAAAAAAAACAATTTGGTCACGTTTATTTTTCAATTATTGTGTTTAAGAAATAACACATTCTTACTTTAATTTGCTAAGAGCAGACTTACCCTCGTAAAGGGATTTAAAGACAGGGTTAATGTAACATCAGAAGCGACACTTGTGTCCCCGGGATGTCGTTGTGCAGTTTTAATATGGTCATAGGAGAATATAGAATAACCGTGAAGAAAAAGATGAAAAATGGTATTAGTTCTGACATAGGAAGAATCACGTGCATTTACAATAACTTATTGGTTAGTTTGGAAATGACACAAACCAGTCTAACCATACACACGGCTCACTTGAACAATGCATGTGTAATGCAAGGCGTCCGCCATTACAGCGATGTAAGAATGATAAGTTATGACCACGCAGTTGGGATGTACTCACCTAGCAGGAGAGGAGCAAGGACGGCTGTCACATTCATTGTGAATATGTATTACCAGTAGGTACTGAAATGTTGAAGTTGGTGGATGTTTTGTAAATTGTTTGAGATGTCATGTATTTATACGTTCGTTACTACCGGAAATTAATATAGACCTTCGTGACAGATACTCCGCCCCCTGGCGGGAGAGTCGAATGTTGCCTCAGACCGAGGTCGTGGTCCTGCTGAGCATGGGTGTAGGCACTGACCACAAACAGGGACAGATAATGTCGTGTTTTGTGCATCGTCTTCCTGTTTAGGCGTGTTTGCGTTCAGTGAAGTACTCAAAGGAAGCAAGAAGGCCATAGCGTGAATTTACATGCCCATCTGTGTAGTAGTAACGCCGCTTTCAACAGTATTCCAGTCAAATCACCGCGTGCCATCTTTATGAGTCCTGCTGTGATTGGGTGTAGGCACTGACCGCAAACAGGGTACATATTAAACGTACTTGATGAAGCCCAGAGGTCTTATTGAGTGAGTGAGTTGGGTTTAACGCCGCTTTTAACAGTATTCCAGTTATATCGCGGCGCGTCAGCTTAATGTGGGAGGAAAACCCGAAGTGATGCAGGTCTCAGACGTTGACCACTTCGGTGAAACCCACGAGCACGGGTATGGTGCTGACAAACCTAGAAACATAATCGGGGCGAACCGGGATTCGAACCCACAATCATAGGTTTCTGGCGTGCCCAAGGGTCGCAACTCTGCACAGCGAATCGCGGCGCCTTAGACGACTGTGCCACCCGTGCCCCCAGAGTCTAAAAGACTCTAATGGTGACCATACAATATATTGAAAATCTACTGATCCACGTGTACCATATATAGAACCTGGGTCAGTGACATGCAGAATATATTATAGAAAATAACGAGGACGGTACCATATCAAAAGCGACCGAGCAAAAGTGTTACATGATGACGAAGAGTGAAATAGGTTTAAATCTATGAAAATATCAGGAGCCGTGCAACTGTGTAACTTGTAAAAAACTGTTCTTCGTTGGAATATTTGGACTCACAAGGGAAAAGCTTTTGTCTAAATAAAAAATGTCTGAAGAAACGGGTTGTTTCCATAAGAACTTGAACATTTTAGAGAAACACAATAATTGACAACAATATATATACTGTAAAAGAGAAGTTCCTGTGACATTGAATAAAATTCAATGCAAAGTTATGTTTCTACCAAATCTGAGTGTCTGTGGAACACGTGGTTGACGTCGAAGGCGCCGATCCATCTCATCCCACATGTGGTCGAATGGTGAGAGATCAGGGGAGCGAGCCGGCCAGGGGATGACATTCACGTTGTATTGTTGAAGAAAATCCCGAACAAGTCGAGAAATATTGGGCCGGGCGTTGTCATGTTGAAAGGTAATGCCTGGGCCATGACGACGCAAAAACGGTAGAACAACAGGGTCGATGATCTCGTCGCGGTAGCGCTGTCAATTGAGATTTCCCTCTACCACTATCAAACGGGACCTCTGTCTTGCTATAATCCCACTCCATACCATAACGCTGCCGCCCCCGAACCGATCTTCTTCCATGACACAATGATTGACGTAACGTTCACCTCGACGTCGATACTCTCGAAACTAGAGTCGTCAGTGAATAGAACTTGTCCCCATTGCATGGCCGTCCAGCGTAGACGCTGTCTGCACCACTGTAGACGTGCTTGACGGTAGTTTCCTGTCAAAATGGGACGTCTGGTGGGTCTTCTGGCGACAATCCCTGCACATCTGACGCGACGACGAACGGTTTGTGAAGATATTCGTCGAAGGCAAGGGATGCTTCTTGCAGTCACTGTTGCTGGCTGGAATCGACTTCGTACATGTAGGTGTGTTGTTTGAATCCAGTTGTCTTGTCGATTATTGGTTACGCGTGGCCTGCCACTCCGAGGATGGTCTTTGACTGCATTCGTCTGTTGCCAAATGGTGTTCCTGTGGACGTTAAATTGTCTTGCAACATCACGTTGACTCGATCCTGCTTCAAGCATACCAATGGCTCGCAGAAGCTCATTTTCGGACAGGCGTGGCATTTCGTAATGTTGAATAATTGCGTAATTTTGTTGTTTTTTCTGAGTGGTTGTTGTCAGCACGATGCTAAATAATACATATGGAATCCCGTTAACGCACATGTTTTTATATGCATTCTTGGGTAGTGAAATGCATGGGGCTTGCATAAAAGTCAACTTTTGCATGGAATGCATGCTTTTCTGTAGCAGTTGCGTTTATGTGACTTGATTCCATACATGTACTACAATATTGAAAACCAAACTTTACTTGTTTGAAAAATACACTAGAATACGGGTGTCACAGGAACTTTTGTTGTTGAATATAGTTCACCAAACCCAAAGCGAAGCCACATACGGATGACCTCATCCTTTCGTTTGTGCCTGATAGCTTACCGTGAAACTTAATTGATGGTTCACTAAATGCATGTGTAGTTCCATTATCCAACGCTTGCCAAAATGAGTTGCAGGAGGGAGGAAATGTCATCATTCAATTCCCTTGGACAAGAGTGTGATATCAATATTGGTTCTGCAAGAGAATACTCAGCCAACCTATCTTCAAAACTCATTACCATTCAAACCCACATTTGGGGCGTGGACATCAACACTGTCATATCTTTGATATTTTGAATTCATAAGAGATGAAAAGAGGGTTTTACGTCGCGTTCAAGATTGGTGCACTTATGCAGGACTTGCACGCGCTTGAGTGTGTCTGCTTGTGCAAGTCTGGACGATGCCGGTTTTGTGCTGCTTGTCCACTGAGATACCAACCCGCAGATTATTTCGAACATTTATAGTGAGTGAGTATGGTTTTACGCCGCTTTTAGCAATATTCCAGCAATATCACGGCGGGGACACCAGAAATGGGCTTCACACATTGTACCCATGTCGGGAATCGAATCCGGGTCTTCGGCGTGACGAGCGACACATTATACTGACACCGGCCGATCAAGCCTTGTTTTCTCCCCTTAATTCCGAGCGCTAGGCAGGGTTACAACAACTTCCACCTTTTAACCGGTTTGTCTTTGGTATGACGCGACCAGGGGTTCGAACGATCGATCTTCCTCTGTCCTGGCAGATGCTGTATCCACTAAATCACGAAGGCGAATTCATGAGATAATAGAATCAGTAAATAATAGCTCAGGCTACCGCATTACTAGGGGGAAGATTTTTATTCATAAGCAGACGCTCTAGCCATTAGACCATGAAGGTGGTCATGTCAATAACGAACAAGAATAACAACATGAGTAAGAATCATATGAACTTTAATCGATTGCAAAGGTGAGGTAAAAATGCATATTGTGTGAAATGCATCAAAATACTTCGTTGGGTCCCCAAAGTCTCTGACGAGTGAGCGAGCGAGTATGGGTTTACGCCGCTTTTAGCAATATTCCAGCAATACGAGTATCACGGCGGGGACACCAGAAATGGTCTTCACACATTGTACCCATGTCGGAAATCGAACCCGGGTCTTCGGCACGACGAGAGAACGCTTTAACCACTAGACTACCCGACCACCCCTCTCTGAAAAGGAAAATCAACTTATGACACAGTACTAGATAATGTACCTTTTTAAAAATTGAGTTTGAATTGAGTAATAATTTCAATTGATGACCTGAATTATTTTTATTTAAATATATAAATATATTTTTTTAAACGTTACATGTACACACCATCTATTTTCCGTGATGGTGCCCGTGATGATGATGCCCGTGGTGGTGCTCATGATGATGATGGTGATGGTGATTGTGCCCACTAGCACATTGAAACATGGCCACAGAAGCTTTAACAGCAAATCAAACATAATCAGACCACAAAAACAGTAACGTATTTCCTTTATGGTTTCGGCGTAGACGAGCTGGTGAGGATGTTAACATTTCTTTTTTGGCTGACTCTGTTTTAGCAGATAAGGACATTTACTGTGTCTAATATACATTGAAACGACCATTCGTGCAAAGGTAGATACGCGTAACACAGAGGAACGTAGAGATATTAGCTAGTTCCAAACTGACCTTTTAAATCTTGTACACATGCCAAACATGCTCAAGATCATTTTGTCTTGACCATGGCCTGGCATTAACATAGGACCTTCAAATAGCCTAAAATGTAGAAACTTCAATTTACTCACCAAGTACAATGGAAGCAAATACGGCTGTCAGATTCATCGTAAATTTCGAACACCCGTCTGTACCGAAAGCTAAGTGTTGTCAGATGGTCTGTAAATTGTATCACTTGTATTTATACGTCATTCTTTACGGAAGTTAGTACTGAACCACGTGACAGGTACATGTGCCGCCCCCTTGAGAGACAAGGGCGCCTCGAGTCCCACTGAGATTGGGTGTAGGCACTGACCACAAACAGGGCAGTTAATGTCGTATTTTGTACACTTTCTTCCTGTATAGGTGTGTTCTTATTCGGTGAATTAATTACGCAGAGGAAGTTGACAGCTCCTGGCATGAACTTACACATGTACATGCAGAGGAACATAGGCAGTCAGTTGTCGTTGTAGCTGTATCGCCGCTTCAACACTATGTCAGTTGTATCACGGTGTGTCAGCTTGATTTGGGATGTTAAGTCCACAGTTATGCAGATGTCCCAGGTTCATCACTTTTATGAAACATGGTGCTGACAAACCAAAAACAGAATCAAAGCGAAGATTGATTCGAACCGCCCATCGAAGACTGCACCAAACCATGCGCCATAAACGACTGAAGCACCCCTGCCCTCGAAAAGTAGCATTCAGGAATAATAGGAGTGAGTGAGTTGGGTTTAACACCGCTTTTAACAGTATTCCAGTTATATCACGGCGTGTCAGCATAACGTGGGAGGAAAGCCTGAAGTGATTCAGGTATCAGACGTTTACCACTTAGGTGAAACCCACGAGCACGGGTATGGTGCTGACAAACCTAGAAACATAATCGAGGCGAACCGGGATTCGAACCCACAATCATAGGCAGCGTCTATATAAATGTAATATGAACTCGAGTATACATCAACATTTGCCAAAATAGTCATACTTTTTAATTAATTTACTAGTATATCCTGTCACCAGCAAGCAAGCAAAATTATGGGTCAATGATGTCTTTGTGACAAAGCAAAAGATTGTTCTTGCCTGAAATATTTTATCTCTAAAAACAAAATTGTATTTCTTCAGTCTTGTTTTGAATTTGTATGGGTAGTGCATTCCAATAGCAAACGTGTTGTTTCCATTACAAAGTGAACGTTTTGGGGAAACAACTTTATCAATAATTGACTGATATGTATGTTTTGTCCACAAAGACCAAATCGAACGAAGACCCCACCCCTTCCTTTACGCCTTATGGCTCACTGAAGGCATATGTTTTGTTTGTTGTATAACGCCGCAATCAGCAATTATCCTCAGCAATATGTAGGCGATCTGTAAATAATCGAGTCTGGACCAGACAATCCAGTAATTGACTTTATGAGCATCGATCTACTCAATTGGGATACGATGACAGGCATCAACCAAGTTAGATAGCCTGACCACCCGATACCGTTAGTCGCCTCTCATGACAAGCATTGTCGTCTTTCCTGCAAGCCTGCTGAAGACCTATTCTTATCCGGATCTTCACGGGTAGAATGCATATGAGGATGAGAAATTTGCATTGTTCAATTCTCTTGGATAGGATAGTGATAACAATTCTAGGGAATACTTATCCAACCTACTATCCCAGCGGGGACGCATTAACATTAACTTCCCTTATAGATGTTGAATTCTTAGCGGTGAAGTGAGGGCGAATATATACATACATCGTCGCGCGCGAGGTGTGTGTATGTGTGTGTGTGTGTGTGTGTAGTAGTAGTATTAGTAGTAGAAGTAGTAGTAGAAGTAGTAGCCCACTGCAGGAATCAGGCTGATATAAACTAGTGTCCAAAAGAAACGATACCAACTTATTTTCAAAATTGTTTTTTACTAAGTGAATTGTCTAGTATGAAAACATGCCCATTCGTATTGCACATCCCAAACACAGAATAGTCGATAAAAAAACCCGGGAACACGAGATCACTTCCGGGGAAAAAACGTAAATTTCGTGAAAGTGACATTTCCCTCTCTAGCATGCTCTGCACGTGCATAAAAACTGTATAAAACGGCTGATCGGACACGTTGATATCACAGCAACAAAAAGAACACAAGATATCCCACGTTTGACGGCCATCGAGAGAGAGAGAGCTGTTGGAATGGTCCAACAAGGAGCGTCACACGTCGACGTCGCCAGAAGGTTGGGCTGCGCACGCATCACTATCACCAGGTTGATGCAGCGGTTACGTCAGACAGGTCAGACGTCAGACAGGCCCAGGAGTGGAAGACCACGAGTAACCACGCCCCGTGAAGATCGTTACATCCGGGTATTACACCTGAGGAACCGCACCGTAACAGCGACGTCCACGGCGGCTACAGCACTGGGACACAGGATCAGTCGACAGACCGTCTACAGGAGACTACGGCAGTATGGTATCCCACCACGTCATCCCTACCGCGGACCGCTCCTGACGCATCGACACCGGAACAACAGACTGATCTGGGCCAGGCGAGTTCGACGTTGGCAACGGCGGGACTGGGCACGTGTTATGTTCTCTGATGAGAGCAGATTCCTCATCTTCAGAAACGATGGACGGCAGCTTGTATACCGTCGATTTGGTGAACGTTTGGCGCCTAACTGTATCCAACAGGTCCGGCCATTTGGAGGTGGAGGTTTAATGGTTTGGGGTGGCATATGTGGTGACGTCAAAACGATGCTTGTCGTAATTCGTGGAAACCTGAATGCACAGCGTTATCTTGATGACATCCTACGGCCTGTTGTGGTGCCCTTTATTCAGCAACAGCCTCGTGGACTCCTTTTCCAACATGACAATGCAAGGCCACACACAGCAAGATTGACACAGAACTTCCTTGCCAACGTACAGGTTTTGCCATGGCCCGCATGTTCACCGGACATGAATCCCATCGAGCACTTATGGGACCACCTCGATCGGCAAATCCGACGTCGCCGTGTGCCTCCAGTCAACGTCCAGGACTTGGAACGATGTCTCCTCGAGGAATGGCAACGCATCACTCCCAACGTCATCAGACGTTTGACGTCATCAGTCCGTAGGCGTGTTCTGGCATGTATTGATGCTCACGGTGGACATACCCGCTACTGACTTGACTTTGAGACGTGTGGTGTGACATTTCCCGTTGTTTCTGTGATCAGTGCTCTAACGAAATGTTCATTTTTCGACCCCACCCATCTTTAAAGGCTTGTCATATTGGTTGTACAGATTTTATTGAAATGAAATTTTTGTACAGATGTTGTGAAAGGATTTCTCAAAAGCATAACACCAATCCTAAACTTCTGCATTGATTAGTTTTTCTTTTATGTCGTTGCAAACAGGTGGTATCGTTTCTTTTGGACACTAGTTTATATCCATTGATGTTATTAAGTTTTCGATGTACTTTCTTTATGATAGTTCTTGATGTAATTCCTCACATTCCACCAGTAGTTAACTCTTCAGAAAATTATTTTTGTATATAGCAACAGAAGTATGACTCATCTGCACACCATTCTGTTTTGAAAATGCATTCGAGCAATTTGGTTTTTTTCACTTTGTTATGATTCTGACGATATCTGAAGAAACATTAAGCCTTTCATCAAAGTATATATTGTAATATAAAAATCAAATTCAGATTTGCAGAAAAATATGTTCTTTCAGCACCAAACTACATTTCTATTCCTGGAATATATATTTCCTCCCTCCAAACATCATGACAACCTACTTCAAATGCGATGCTTTACAACGCCATGGCTAAAGTTCAGATTCCTTTGTACAGACTGATGAACAGAATAAAGATGACCAGGGCGTCTCCAAAAGCACCAATAATCAGCAAACGTGGATGCACGAAAGGTACAGGCAAATCACACAAAAACATGTAATGTTTAAAATAGGGCTAATGACACGACCTCGCGCAGTTCCATTTTCTAAGAAGAAAATGTTTCATTTAAACATTCTGCCTCGGATTTGTTAAGAGGTAGTACTTGCCTCAATAATACTATGCGATTGGCTTTATCTATTTCATAGTATATGCATTTGTTTCTATTATTTCACTAAATTGTATGGCATAAGGACATTGATTAAATTTGACACTTTGGCTTGTTTTTGTAAGGACGACAATGGCCCTTCTTGGATCCCCCCCCCCCCCCCCCCCCCCCCCCCAACTATGGGCGGTGTCACGGAGCTTGAGTGAAGAGTAATGTCACGAGGCTTGGGTGATGTCTCAGGACGTGGGGCATGGCTGTGGCCCTGTGGGTTGTCGCGTGACATGAGTGGGGATACGTGACTTGGGTGGTGTCTCAGGGCATGGGGCATGGCTGTGGCCCTGTGGGTTGTCGCGAGACATGAGTGGGGATACGTGACTTGGGTGATGTCTCAGGGCATGGGGCATGGCTGTGGCCCTGTGGGTTGTCGCGTGACATGAGTGGGGATACGTGACTTGGGTGATGTCTCAGGGCATGGGGCATGGCTGTGGCCCTGTGGGTTGTCGCGAGACATGAGTGGGGATACGTGACTTGGGTGGTGTCTCAGGGCATGGGGCATGGCTGTGGCCCTGTGGGTTGTCGCGAGACATGAGTGGGGATACGTGACTTGGGTGATGTCTCAGGGCATGGGGCATGGCTGTGGCCCTGTGGGTTGTCGCGTGACATGAGTGGGGATACGTGACTTGGGTGATGTCTCAGGGCATGGGGCATGGCTGTGGCCCTGTGGGTTGTCGCGAGACATGAGTGGGGATACGTGACTTGGGTGGTGTCTCAGGGCATGGGGCATGGCTGTGGCCCTGTGGGTTGTCGCGAGACATGAGTGGGGATACGTGACTTGGGTGGTGTCTCAGGGCATGGGGCATGGCTGTGGCCCTGTGGGTTGTCGCGTGACATGAGTGGGGATACGTGACTTGGGTGGTGTCTCAGGGCATGGGGCATGGCTGTGGCCCTGTGGGTTGTCGCGAGACATGAGTGGGGATACGTGACTTGGGTGATGTCTCAGGGCATGGGGCATGGCTGTGGCCCTGTGGGTTGTCGCGTGACATGAGTGGGGATACGTGACTTGGGTGGTGTCTCAGGGCATGGGGCATGGCTGTGGCCCTGTGGGTTGTCGCGTGACATGAGTGGGGATACGTGACTTGGGTGATGTCTCAGGGCATGGGGCATGGCTGTGGCCCTGTGGGTTGTCGCGAGACATGAGTGGGGATACGTGACTTGGGTGGTGTCTCAGGGCATGGGGCATGGCTGTGGCCCTGTGGGTTGTCGCGAGACATGAGTGGGGATACGTGACTTGGGTGGTGTCTCAGGGCATGGGGCATGGCTGTGGCCCTGTGGGTTGTCGCGAGACATGAGTGGGGATACGTGACTTGGGTGATGTCTCAGGGCATGGGGCATGGCTGTGGCCCTGTGGGTTGTCGCGAGACATGAGTGGGGATACGTGACTTGGGTGATGTCTCAGGGCATGGGGCATGGCTGTGGCCCTGTGGGTTGTCGCGAGACATGAGTGGGGATACGTGACTTGGGTGGTGTCTCAGGACGTGGGTGGTTAGGTCACCATAATGCAAAAGCCTATATTGTGTTAGGTTCCATGCAACATAACTATCTGTATGTGACCCAGGGAGCTTTGTACTAGTCACACAATTGAGACTTATGTCATTTCCTTATGATGTAATATAAAAGATTGAAATTGTACACGTGAAAGCTTGAAAACGGTTTCTTCTGAAATCATCAACCCCCTATCCTATTATGAGCGGGGCATGTGTGAGGTGTTCATTACATCATACTTACACACGAGCTGTCAAGAATGGGTGTGACCTTTTAATGATGCCAGATGCAAGATATGTCAAAATATGTTGTAACATGTTATAACAAACAACAACTAAAACAAACTGTGTGTTGAATGTTATCGCAATTTACAAATTTAAAATTGCTTTTGCACATATACCGACACGTTCAGGGACATGGGAGAAACTCTCTGGTTCGTAATTCTTCAATTAATGAAGATAAATATCAGGGCGTTCTGATTAATAATTAATATCTGACCTACCGTGAAAAGCATATTCCCCCAAAGTACAATTTACATCCTTAAAGACAAACAATCAATCTGCTAACGTGTTCTCGACGAGTCAGTGGAACACATGACCTGGTTATACATATCCATATCCCAAACAATGCTGTCCAGAAATACTTTCCCTTGAAAACAATTTACTGTATCGTGTATCTCTTTCGCCGTATATATGGTAAAAATTACAATGTACTTAGGCCAATGTCCGCAATACAAACGAAAACACTTCTTCTTTTTCACAAATAAGAGATGATAAGCTGAGTTTGAGGTCGCGTTCAATATCATTGATTATATAGCGACGTGCATGCATGTGTGGGTATGGCTCCTTGTACTAGTCCGGACGTGAACCGATTTTATAGTGCCGTACACAATCTTGCAGTTTAATGTGTATACCCAGCACATTATACTGACTTCGGGCCGATCAATGCTTGTTTTATCCCCTTAATTCCGAGTGACGGGCACGGTTACAAGAACCATCTTTTGACGTATTTAAGTGTTCCGCTCTCCGGGCAGACGGTCAATCCACCAGATCATGGAGATGGTCATGTTAACGAATAAGAATAACAACATAAATAGCAATCATGTGAACTTTAATCGACTGCAAAGCTGAGGTAGAAAGTATATTGTGTGAAATGCATCCAAATACTTCATTGAGTCCCAAACATCTCTGAAAAGGAAAAAACAAATTATGGGACATAATATTACATAATATATTTTTAATTGAGTTTTAACTGAGTAAAAATTTCAATTGATGACCTGATACATATAAATAAAACAAGATACAAATACACACCATCTATTTGCCGTGATGGTGCCCGTGATGATGCCCGTGGTGGTGCCCGTGGTGGTGCCCATGGTGATGATGGTGATGGTGATGGTGCCCACTAGTACATTGAAACATGGCCACAGCAGCTTAAACAGCAAATCAAACATATCAGACCACGGTAATAAGTTTTTCGTCGATGGTTTTTTGTGTAGATGAGCTTGTGGAGCGTATTTAATTTTCTGTTTTTAGTGAGTCTGTTTAAGAAGATATAAGGACATTTACTGTTTCTTATCTACAGGGAAAGACTATCACAGCAATGGGTTAATACGTGGAACACATAATCATGTAGATATAGTTGCTGGTTCCAAACTGAAAATTTTGAAATTTAAATGTACTCACCAAGTACAAGGGAAGTAAAAACGACTGTCAGATTCATCGTAAGTATAACACCCGTCTGTACCGAAAGCTAAGTGTTGTCAGATGGTTTGTAAGTTGTATCACTTGTATTTATACGTCATTCTTTACGGAAGTTAGTACTGAACCACGTGACAGGTACGTGAACACCGCCCCCTGGCGAGGACATTGCGGTAGATCGCCGCCGGAATCTTGCTTTGATTGGGTGCAGGCACTGACCACAAACAGGGGCAGATAATGTCGTCTTTTGTACATTGTCTTCCTGTATAGGTGTGTTCTTGTTCGGTTAATTTGTCAAAAGAAGCTTGTGTCTCATAACCCAGAAAGATTAGTACATTTGTAGTAACAAAGATTCACGATTTTATTTGTGTTTGAAAAAGTATTAAGCACTAAAGATAAAAACTGCCGGGCAAAAGAAAGTATACACCCATGTTTGATTGTGGCTAAAACAGTCAAGAAATGTTAACATTCAGTGGTGATGTATTTGATACGGGTATCACAGCTGTGTTTTGAACTTTAAGTTTGCAGTGTTTAGGCGAGTGTTTTCAGCTCAGTAACGTTGAGGCGCAATATGAATATACTTGCGTCCGTACACCAGAGAGCTGAACATCAACATCCGTGTTCCAATCTGATATATATTGGGTCTGTTTGACAAGACAGTGTCAGTAGTAAAGTTACTGGGGAAAACACCGATATCATACCTGGATACACACAAAGCCAAATTGTACAGGAAAGTTCTTGAATAATCAACGGACACAATGATATGTTCAAAATATGGTATTTTGTATCGACAATTTGTTCCGTAACGAGCATGGAGCTCCCATTGTTTTATTTCATTTTATCAAATCGACATACTCGAAAGTACTTATAAATAAAAACAGAAGAATTTCAATTATTGTTATTTTCAAATCTGAATGGAATCTGTCTTTAACTAATGCTGTCAACATTTGCTAATCTATGCCATTAATCTCAGGGATAACTTTCTTAATACACTTCGCACCCTGACCCCCGCCCGCTCACCACACGTGCACCCTGAACCCCAACCGCTCACCACACCCTGACCCCCCACCCACTCACCACACCCTGAACCCCACCCGCTCACCACACCCTGACCACCACCCGCTCACCACACCCTGAATCCCACCGCTCACCACACCCTGAACCCCACCCGCTCACCACACCCTGAACCCCACCCGCTCAGCACACCCTGACCACCACCCGCTCACCACACCCTGAATCCCACCGCTCACCACACCCTGAACCCCACCCGCTCACCACACCCTGACCCCCACCCGCCCACATCTCTGGATACGGGAATTCAAAGCGTTATCAGCAGTGTGGTCATATATCTTCACTAATCTGGAGTGAGTGAGTTGGGTTTAACGTAGTATTTCATTTTTATCTTCAACATGTTTAACAAAAGTTGACTTCATGGTCTGGTTGTCGTTCTTGAACAGTATTCCAGTTATATCACTCAGTCGAGTCAGACCTGGACAAATGACTCGTCAAAATCATTCTCAAACAAGAACGTAGCTGAGAGGCCTTTTAAAAGTGTACGCTGCTTTGGATGGTAAATATGTCCAGGACTCGCTAAATCCAGTTACCATCCCCAAACAACTTGCGTAATAAGAGTGAATTCAGTGGAACGTTACGAGAGTTATTCCCTTTGGTTTCCCCAAGCGCGTTCAGTGGAAGATTACAGGAGTTATTCCCCTTGGTTTCACCAGTGTTCAGTGGAAGATTGCAAGAGTTATTCCCCTTGGGTTCTCCAAGAGTTTGCAGTGGAAGATAATACTGCTTATGATATAGGAGGTTGGACCTTTGATTTCAACTTTACCTATATTTATCTCCATCTTGAAGAGTAATCGGTATTTAACGAGCATCCGGTGAATTCAAGGGTAACGGGGATGGTGCTGACGAACCTGGAACAATTGATGTTTGTGTGCATGCGTGCATGCATGCTTTCGCGAGTGTTTGTGGAGACGTGTGCTTTTTAGATTGTGTACCAGTGTCAAACTATATATTAAATGAATGCCTGTACGATAATAGAACATGTATCGTTAACGACTTTTGTCCAGTGAAACATCGTTGCTTGATCACGTGGGATCTTTTTTACATGTACCAAAGGACCGTGCGCTGCCAGTATACTTCATGCAATGTGGGGTCGTTGGTTGTACCTTAGATATTACATGATGGAAAACTATTCGTCTGTAGGCCCTTGATGTCCAGACAATGCACCGTTACCAGTGAACTATCTCAGCTAAAATAAAGTAATGAAGACAATAAGACAATTTAAAGACACTTTGTTTATTCGAACTCATTTAAAGGCTATAAAACACTTTATCATACCTCTATGTCAGAATGATGAGATCTGATTGGTCCACGTGATCTTGATAAAATACTGTGTATCCCGCCTTTGAGGGGGATAAATCTCTTGTGCCCCGCCACGAGCAAGTCAGGCTGCACGTGGATTCCTGAGAGGCAGAATAAGTCCTTTATTCACCGCTTCAAAACAAAAAGCCGCAAGCTTTCTCCGAGTGAATGGAAGTTACCTCAGCTCAATCGAAAAGCTGTTTCCGGTCAGTATAGAATTTGTTTTAATTCTTTTACAATGTCATATTAAAACGTGTCGGTAAGATAAATTCGTTGTAGCAGGACATCTCAGGGTACATTGAGTTTATGCGTCCCTCGTTAGGTTTTATACCACTCGCCTCCGGCCTCCAGGTAGTGATATAAAACCTGACGCGGGACGCATAAAACCCCATGTACCCCGAGTGATCCTGCTAAAACTTATACTATAACCTGTCAGAACCCGTGTAGACAGTATGCTCTGATACCAGCACTCCGCTTATGTCGAACAACGGATAACTCAACAGGGTCCTCATGACCTCGAGTTATAAACACTGCATGTTCCAGGAAGACTAGATCAGTTCAATACCACTTCATTATGCAATGAAGATATGTAGAAATATGAGACGATCGTGCCAGTTTCCCAAGTGTCACACCCATTAGACAGTAAAATATGTTTAATACAATCTTATTATGATCGCCGTCTTGCAACATATGTCTGTTCTACATACAGGGAACCCTTCGCGTGTACAGAAGACACAATGATAACGACACGTTGATATATTTTCAGTATTTATTTCCTGTGAATTGTATTCATAAATATTTGAAAATATGCAAAACTGTCTGTCAGGTTCATTGGTGTGTATGAACCAAAATCTGAAAGAGAAAGAAAAAACAAGCTACGTATTAAAAATGTAGATTATATTTGACAATTGACTCATCAGCCTCGAAGCCTTATCATCATCATCATCATCATCATCATCATCATCATCATCATCATCAAATACACATGTATTCAAATAACATCAGCAGTCTTACGTGTCTTTAGTTAATCGCTTTACGTGCATGACATTCAAAATTGAGTCCATGGATTTCATTCAAAAACAGTCCTTATTTATTGATGATAAGTAACTGATTGTAATGGTTGCAATAAATCGTTGAATGGAATCTCAGGCTCGTCTTAATTCTGATAAATTGACATAATCCCAGAATTATATCTTTGATCATTTCACCCGAGTAGTCAACTGCCTGAATCCACGGCTTTCCTCCAACATTGAACTTACTCGCCCTGATGTCACTGAAACACTGTTCATAACGGCGTTGTTCACCAAGTTCACTCACGCATTCAACTAATACATACCCGTTGTGAATTGGTAAAGTCTTGCTGTAAATCTAACAGATCGATGGATGCTCGATGTCTATTTGCCATGGTGACCGTGATGTCCGTGGTGGCCATGGTGACCATGATGGCCATGGTGGCCATGGTGACCGTTGCTTCCCTTTACCATTGCTATGGCAACTGAAACAAAACAGCCAAATAGAAATATACTTAGTTTACATAAGATAAAATGTTGTGGAAAGTGTATTTCAATGCAATCGGTAACCAAAAACACTTAAAAGAAATGGATTTGAAAACAGCTGTTAATTTCAGCCTCGTAAAGTTGAGTGTTGTAAGGTTAGGGACCGACCATTTAATATCCTTGGGGTTGGGTTGGGTGTGGGTGTGTGGAGGTAAAATGGGTTGGGTTATATTTTGTTTGCAGCAGGAGATATTCTCGGTCATTGTGTCAAGATAAACGATTTTTTTTCACAGCAAAGAACAACCAGTGGGGCTTCCGTGGAAGAATATAGATACCAAGCCAAAGACGCTTGTCATAAGATGTGTGACTAAATGGATCGGGGGGTCAGTCTCGGTGTCTTGGTTCATTTCGTGTCATCGTACCCCGACGTCGAGGATGGTTGTCCATATCATCAACCAGTGGATTGTCTGGTCCAGATTCGATTATTTAATGATCGCGGTCATATAGCTGGAATATTGCTCTGTGCGGCATTAAGCAAAAGTCAACAGAACATAACACGACCGGTCCCTTATTGACACTGGGAGGTTGGAATCCACCTACTGATGTCGACACTACTTAACAGATAGCATGACTATCCTAAGGTCATCAATAAAATCACAAAATAACACAAGACCTAGGGCTACTCACGTAGTAGAAGAGGTGCAAAAATGGCTGCAAGTTTCATGGCTTGATTTGTTGTGAGTGGACGATAAACGTTGTCCTGCTGTTTGGGTTATGCTGTGTCGTGGTATGCTTTTATTGTATCATTTACCGGATACGGTGCTTTCAGACGTGATCCCAAGCTATTGGACACCTGGGGTTACTTCCCCTGGTTCAAGGTAGGTTACCTTGCATCGTGCTGAGATGTGTGAGCGGTTGCACATTCATCACAAAGACACTAAACACAAAAAAGGTTGCCTTGTTCTTGTCAGTTATGAAACCGCGAACCATCAGATCAACACAAATACTGTCACACTTCAATACCTCTTCTCAGCTGGAGGCGTATTTTGTCTCCACAGTATAGGGGAACAACAAACATCTCTCTTATGTATATAACGCCTTGAGTTTTTGAATCCAGCTTGTTTAGACTAGACTGTATCTAATGCATAAATGCTATCGGCTTTCTTGCCTGCTTGTGCTGGATGTTGAACGTTGGTGCTGAACTCGCAAACGGGGTTCTTTTTTTCTTGTTTTTATTATTCCACTTTTTTTGTCGTACATCATTTCATACATATTAATGTTCATACTGCGATTCTTAAAACAGCAACAGAATCATACATCATGGGTGCATATGAACTCAGATAATTCAGTGTTTTAGTTGATATGGTTACAAAAATAGTTTGTGGCAACTGGCCCAAAACTTCACAAACTTGTTGTAGTTACAGTTAGAGTAAGCTATCGCTTTAGTTATAAAGTAGTAATTTGCCAACTCTCTCTGGATCAACTCGAATGACAATTTTTTTTTTAAGATAAAATTTGAATGTAGTATCTTTAACGACAAGGCATATAGCATTTAATGGATCATTTCCTTTAAATGGAAAGCCCAGTAAAACGTTTTATTTGGTGAAATTGATATGAATTTCCGCCTTATTATTTATCCATCCCTCAAGTTCGGCCCAGAGAGAGTTAGCGTTTTCACAATTCCATAGTACATGAGAAATGTCAGCAATAACTTTATCACAACTCGTACACAAGGTAGAATCTTTATATCCCACTTTAAACAGGTATTTACCAACTGGAAGTATTTGATTAATGATTCTGTACTGAAGCCAACGCAATTGCACATTATCAGTACATCGGAAGGGTATTTCATTTATATTTTTCCATTCATAATCTGTATAATATTTTATTTCATTTTCCCATTGCTTATTGGCTGATGTCCTCTGAAATGTTGAACTCAATAGCACATCATAGTAGTATTTTGAACCCTTTGGACTCTTCATAAGTACATGAATGTTAAATGGTTAAATTTGGGCTACCAATGGTGTAACATCATAAGTTTCTAAAGATTTTAAATAAACATTTATAGCATTTCTTACCCCGTAAAAGGTTAAACGATTACACGAAACATTGTATCTATTCTCAAATTCTAAATATGAAAGAAGTCGGCCCTGATGATCTACCAAATCGTTGATATATTTTACTCCCGCATCATCCCACTTGTTAATAAATATATATTTCCCATCAATCTGCACATTGTCATTGTACCATATATATTGGGAATAAGCATCCTTTCGTGTTTTCTTATGATTTTCTATATATAGGCCCCAAGGCGACACTACATCTCGCCAAAAAGGATTTCTGATAGTTTTGACGATGTGGTCTCTTATGTATTTTGCATCCATTTGAAAAATATCAAATGGGATAATATAAGCCTCAAATATAAACGATTTAAGGGTAGTATTTGATAGATGTATGTGACAAAGCCAAGAAATATATTGAGATGCAATAATATCTTTTACTAGGGGTACTTTAAAACCTTCTCAGCTGGGGGCCTATTTTGTCTCCACAGTATAGGGGAACAGCAAACATCTCTCTTATGTATATAACGCCTTGTGTTTTTGAATCCAGCTTGTTTAGACTAGACTGTATCTAATGCATAAATGCTATCGGCTTTCTTGCCTGCTTGTGCTGGATGTTGAACGTTGGTGCTGAACTCGCAAACGGGGTTCTTAACACTCCTTGAACAGGTTCAACAATTGGCCCTCTTAGCTAACAGGCGCTGACCAAAATGTGGAACAAAGCTGTATTATATCCAGTTATAATAGCGCATGCGTAGTGTTTAAATGTAAATATAGATGTAGACGTATTGAAAATCGAAAAATTGTTTGAGCAATGAAAAGTAATAACCAACTGCTCTGCTGATGTAAATTTTGTCGAAAGCAATTTTCTTTCTCAAACAAGCTTCACTTCGTCCGGTTTCTTTTATGTAGCGATATTGAGGACCAATCACAGCTTCGAGAAATCGGCAATCGTTAAGGTAGATAAGAACCCAGTCAAAAGGCTCATACATTTTCCAACTACGATCCCTCGTAGTAATAAGCCTTTATCTGTTTAAATGACGAGGTATTCAAGCATTTCAAAGCTTTCTTCCGACTTAATGTCCTTAACATGTTATATCAAACAAAAACAAGGATCGAATGATAACTTGATGTTTTATTTGACAAATTACAGAATTGAACTCTTCTGAAGGTGTCCACTCCATTAACTGGCTGACATCTAAGAAACAAACGAAAATTGATTAAATGCAAGATGAGCTTTTTTAACTTTAATAATATGCAACAAAGCAAACATATCGTAATAATATATATTCGACACCACATGAGCAAGACATAATATGCTTCTCTCAAAAAGATTACCCTAAAAATAAAAATCGATTTCTTCAAATTTATGAAAGTGAAAGTATTGGAGATTTACTTCATCTGACCGTAGCCTTCATTCAGCTTTCCCGGAATAACACGGGAGGTCACGAATTCAGTCGCCGGGATGACACGAGTATTCACAAAACTCACAGCTTTAGCGGCTAATTGTATCCAGTCATAAAAAACAACAATGGTGTGTATGCAATGAATGAAGAATCTACCTATTTGCCATGATGATGATGATGATGTCCATGGTGTCCATGATGGTGACCGTGGTGATGGTGGCCGTGGTGATGGTGTCCGTGGTGATGATGGCCATGGTGATGATGATGATGGTGATGATGACGACGGTAACTTGAGCTTGAACGACGCCTGTGTCGTCGACAACGGTGAGCCACAGCTCCCTCAAACATCACCATGGAAACTAAAACAAACATGAAATTGATATGAAACTTTGGTAAGTGCATTGAAAGGCATGTGCAGGCAATGTGTTTGAGTCTTTCTCCTTCCACATGCCACTGTTGAATCTATACATGTCCTTACCTGACTCCTATTTCAGATTCCGCAAGGTGAAAGGACGATTTTCACACGAGACTAAATATCACAATATTAAGTCAGTATCAATAACAATACACTAATATTACACTGGGAACACGTTTTTATGTTTCTGATGAAGGCATGCAGCAGCGTACCAAATACGTTTCTTCTGGAGAGTAACCATTTGTATGATCTGTATAATGATAACAACAGTATTTGAGTTCTTTCGCGGTTGTCAGCTTTCTGTGGGAGTGACGCCCAAAGTAATGCTGGTCTCAGACGTTTACCACTTTCGTAAAACTTAACTGCACGGGTTCTGAAACGCAGCTGGCAAAACAAGGGACAAACTTCTGCGCATAGAGCCGAATAAAGTTAATTAATGTCAGAGTTGTTTCCCCTTGAGGATGTACACCGAGATGAAATAAACATAAACATTGTTAGAATATACTTACCAAGCAAAACTGCAACAACAATGATTGAAAGCTTCATTGTGGGTTCTAGATATATCTTTTGGTCTCAAGATGGTAAATGTAAAATCGGTTTTATAAGACTTGAGTTTCAGAAGGGTTGATGGAGGTCGTTGTGTGATATTCAAATCTCGTAGTCTTATATTTATATCTAGTAAGGAGGAAGTCACGATTGTCGCTGAATATTAAAGCTCACACTTGGCATGCTGGGAAAACTCCTACACATTTCTTAAAACTTATTGTAGTTTTTTTTTAGATCAAAACACCATCTAAATAGACATGCTCAGAGATGTGGATGGTTTTTATTCATATTGTCACACCAGATCGTGTCTCCATATTAAACAATCGCAGCAGACGGCTCAGAACGTGATTCCCGCTAAAATATTGAAGAAGCAGACGACTCAACGTGGACAGGATTAGCCCAGCTGGGGTCACTTTGACACATCACTGTAGATTGGGACAGTCTTCCTTGAACATTGCCTGTCGGCGAAATACAAGAACTCAAGTGTTTCGGTCAGTGCTGTTTCCTGCTAAATCCTGTCACGTGACGCCTCCAAGTTTCATAAATATACCCGTCAAGTCACTGTCCGTCACATTTCCTTCCATCAGATCCTGGTTAATCGTCAAGGATGAAATTCGCAGTCGTGTTCCTTTTGGGTTTACTCAGTAAGTATGAATGTTCGGTCAGGTCACAATTACTCATACCAATCTTAAGAATCTGTTCCAAACAATGATCATAGCGCTGCGATTGTCACAAGTTGCATTGTGGGAGTAAAGATCCTCTTAGTGCTAAGGTTGATTTGTGGAACGGGGCCTTGGTGGTGGGGACCTTTACCCAACCAATCAACCACTAAGTCCCTGTTTTGATTAGATCATTTACAGGCCGCCTTGATATACTTGCGTCATTACACAACATTCAGTCAATAGTTTAATATCAAACGGAGGGTGTCGAGTGTTCACTATAACACTGTATACAATAATCTAAAATAAAAACATATGTCCCCCAATTTAATGGCCACTTATTCTTTTAGTTTCCATGGTGATGTTTGAGGGAGCCATGTCCCACCGCCGCTGTCGTCGACACAGACGTCACCGTCATTCCAGTAGCTCAAGCTACAGTCATCACCATCATCACCATGGACACCATCACCATGGACACCACGGTCATCATCACCATGGACACCACGGTCATCATCACCATGGACACCACGGTCATCATCACCATGGACACCACGGTCATCATCATCATCATGGAAAATAGCAACGGGTATACAACATGCAATGGGGCATTCTCCATTTTCCTATTTGTCATATTTACATTTCTTTTAGGATAAATACTCCGGACCCATTCACTGAAAAGCTTCTTTCTGAGCCCGATTCGAATGGCTTGATGCTAAAAATAGACGTCGAATTTAATAATTATCCTGAACGAGAGACATTCTGTGCTAAGTTGGTGATCAGAGATTGTGAGTTGGTGACGTCACTTCCGAAACCAAGGTTTCACGCCAAAGGCGTTTCGCGGAGATTACAATCATTGAATATAATTAACATTAATTATATCAAATCCGAGATGGTTTTTTCATAGGTTGTTCTTATGTATTAAATATATCTATTTAATTACTTTGAGGGCACACAGTTCATTTAATTTGTTTTTTAAAGGTTCACTACTCTGAGTGATTAATTATAGTTCTGACCCAGCCTGGGTAACATGTATTGATGAAACATTTTTCGTGTCCTGTCATGTATACTATATTTCATTTCCTTTTCAGGTGGTTCTAACATCTTGCCAAGTGTATAGTGTACCTTGACTGTCTACAGCCAATAAATATATTAAAACATGATTTCTCGGATTTTTGTATAAGCTTATCAAGGAAGAATCGGATGATCGGGGGATCGATCCCCGGTCGCGTCATACCAAAAGACGTTATAAGATGGTACTTGTTGTTGCCCTGCCTATTGCTCGACATTATTGGGCTAAAACAAGGACTGGTCGGCTCGGAATCGGTATATACTGTGTCTGAGTTGGGTATTCATGTTAAACTGCGGCTTGTGATCTCGGTGAGCTAGCACAATGAAATCGGCATTAGTCCGGACTAGAACAAGCTTTAAGCAGCCACACACGCATGCACGCTATATAAGTGACATAATCTTGAACACGGCGTTAAACCCCATTTCACCTCACTTCACCCAATGGTCTAAAAAGCTACAATTCGCTATGAAGAGTCCCCCGTCTATCAGGATTCGCTGGTTCGAATCCCAGAGTATCTGACCTATCTGCATCTTGCCTCAATTTTGGATTTTCTTCCTGTTAGATTATACACACCCGGATAGTTGTCCCCTTCCAAAACAGATCTGGACTTAAATGGCCCCCTCTCAAAACGCACACCCCCTCCCCCCACCATCCTTCCATACTTCGACTTGACTATTCACACACGCTACATTTCCTGTGGCCGTTCAGTACTAAATATTATAACGTCCAAGATGTCCTCTATGTCATTCATTTGGTAGTCTGTTATAAAACGCATACAAATATGTTAATTATGCTTCAGCATGCACACTGTCCATATTACCAAGGCAGTTGTTATTATATCACAATTATAAGCTGCTGATATAATCCGCCTCTGTGGTGTAGTGGATAGAGGGTCTGCTCAGAAAGTGAATGGTTCGATTCCCCGGCCGCATCATAACAAGATACCTTAAAACATGTACTTGTTACCCTGCCTGGCACTCTCAATTAAGACGATAAAACAAGGACCGGTCGGTACGAAATCAGTACATTGAGAGTGGTACCCGTGTTAAACTGCCGCATGGTATCTCAGTGGGCTTTTAAGCCAGCATAGTCCGGACGAGTATAAGCAGCAATATGAGTGCAATATACGTGAACGCGACGTTAAACACCACCTATGGTTGGGTATGAACCCATGAGTATTAACTGTGCTTTCACTCCAGTCCATGTTAAAGGATATATTTCCTCTTTCCTTGTGTTATCCGAATGCAACAGACTTATTTGATTGTTTGTTTGGTGTTTAACGCCGCGCAATATTCCAGCTGTAGAGCGGTGTGCAGTAAATAAAAGTCTGTAACAAACATTCCAGTTATTGGCCTCATCGATCCAAGCAAATCTCCATCATATCACTTTTTCAGGGACAGAGTTTGAATTTTAGTAGTAGTAGTAGTAGTAGTAGTAGTAGTACTTACTGGTAGTTAGTAGTAGTAGTAGTAGCAACAGTAGTATTAGTAAGTAGTAGTAGCAACAGTAGTAGTAGTAGTAGTAGTAGTAGTAGTAGTAGTAGTAGTAGTAGTAGTAGTAGTAAACGGAGAAGAGACTGAACTCAGTTTCCCCGCCAGTCTGTACGCATGGGCCCCAACTTGGTGGACGATGTGAAGCAACTTGACAAGGGCTTTGACAACTGGGCTCCAATTAGGTCCCAACAAATATTACCCACACGCGCGTTTTGTTGTTTAATCGATCATTTATCGAGCCTTGTCGCTTGAACATAAAGCATGTTCTATTTCGTACAAATGAAGTCCAACAAGTTGTGTACGTCAAAAGTTGGACCGACTTGACTGTCCACACGATGCAATGTATACAACTAGTTGTACCGTGTGAATGCACCTTTACAGGATATTTTGCAATCCCTAAACACACATGCGTTAACGTATTGGTATTCTTAATCTATCGTCACAAACGGTTTCAAAGCCTTACAAGTTTTCCTCGAACGTGCGATATAACGTAAAAATATTCCAAATGAAACTTGTATTTTAGACAGTGACATAAGGCACAGGTTGGCAAAGGACACTTGCTCTACATAATCTTTCAAGGTCAGACAAAGTCTTTTCGCGGCAATCCATCCTTTATCAAAGGGAAGCCACTCTAGTCTGATTCGAGAAGCTGTTTTTGAGTCTGCCTGCACGCTCAGGCGCATTCGTGACCAACTCGTGTTATTCCGGGACAAGCCGAATAGCGACTCGTGCCCCTCTCGTGGCCATTTTTGCAACCGGGTTCCGTCTTAGCGCAAACGGGCATACCTAAAACAATTGTCAACTCATTGGCAATGGTTCACATATATTTCTCATATATCATTTATATTTCAGATGCAATTAAAAGCAAATCAGGACATGCGAAATTATACAGTATGATTGAACACATTTAACTGTGTCTTGGGTATATTTTTAGATGCAAGTCATATGTAAAAACAGAAATTATTTCTGAGGGATTCTTTGACGAAATTCTTGAAATCATACGCGCATTCTGCTTGGTTTGTCGTATTTTCGCACATAACATTCATCGATAGGGGGACGAGTCTTCTTGCAGCAGGTTACGGAAAGGGGCGAGTGGTGACAAATGGCTCAGGCGCAGTGGTAACTTAGCAGGGAACTCAGATCAGATATAGAAACTTATCTCCCAGCGTCCTCGCTAAACTGCTTCGCAAATCTTAATCTTTCGTCCAATTCGCAGATACCCTACTGTGTTTTGAAATTTGATGTTGTCCCACTGTAGAGTAGATACCGAGCGCGTTAGCTTATTAGAGACCCAGCGTGCAATTGAGGAAATATCGATACGTTTCTGCATAGATATTCCTTTGCTGTATCCTGGGACAAGCATGTGGTACTGGGGATTACACCTGCCCCAACATTTCCACGGGGTCTTTCATAAAGAAACACACTGTGTATTGATGTAACATGTTCGGTGTGTTGAGGGGTATTGCTGTTTTAGCATCTAAACAATTCTGCCCAGGAAGTTCCCGAGGGTGATTCAGAGAGAGATTCAGTGTATTGGGAACATACCCATGTAGCATCTGTACCAGTGTGTTTTAGGGACATTGCTATGTTGTGGTGGTTGTGGTGGATAGAAGAATTGATCTTCAGCAACCCATTCTTGTCGTAAAAGGCGACTAACGGGATTGAGTGGTGAAGGTCGCTGACTTGGTTGATGCTTCAAAAATGTCACAAACGCACATGAATAATCTTTCACTGGGCATATTAAGTACATACCATCCAGTTGCACCTGGCACCTTTGATTGGTGAATGGTAGACCATGTAGGCCTTTGTTTAATGAAGAAAGCATATACAATTTTGTGTGTTATTGGATAATTATTTATTTACGACACAAATAGTGAAATTATTAGGTTGAGTTGCGTTCCTTAGGAGTTGCGTCCATCGTTAAGGTAGACAGGAACCCAGTCAAAACGCTCATACAGTTTCCAGCAACGATCTCTCGTAGTAATAAGCCTTTATCTGTTAAAATGACGAGGTGTTCAAGCATTTCAAAGCTTTCTTCCGACTTAATGTTCTAAACATGTTATATCAAACAAAAACAAGGATCGAATGATAACTTGATGTTTTATTTGATAAATCACAGAATTGAACTCTTCTGAAGGTGTCCACTCCATTAACTGGCTGACATCTAAGAAACAAACGAAAATTGATTAAATGCAAGATGAGCTTTTTTAACTTTAATAATATGCAACAAAGCAAACATACCGCATGAGCAAGACATAGTATGCTTCTCTCAAAAAGATTACCCTAAAAATAAAAATCGATTTCTTCAAATTTATGAAAGTGAAAGTATTGGAGATTTACTTCATCTGACCGCAGCCTTCATTCAGCTTTCCCGGAATAACACGGGAGGTCACGAATTCAGTCGCCGGGATGACACGAGAATTCACAAAACTCACAGCTTTAGCGGCTAATTGTATCCAGTCATAAAAAACAACAATGGTGTGTATGCAATGAATGAAGAATCTACCTATTTGCCATGATGATGATGATGATGATGTCCATGGTGTCCATGATGGTGACCGTGGTGATGGTGTCCGTGGTGATGGTGTCCGTGGTGATGATGGCCATGGTGATGATGATGATGGTGATGATGACGACGGTTACTTGAACTTGAACGACGCCTGTGTCGTCGACAACGGTGAGCCACAGCTCCCTCAAACATCACCATGGAAACTAAAACACACATGAAATTGATATGAAACTGTTAAGTGCTGTGTACGGCATGTGCAGACAATGTGTTTGAGTCTTTCTCCTGTCACAATCTATACATGTCCTTACCTGACTCCTATTTCAGATTTCGCAAGGTAAACGATTTTCACACGAGACTAAATATCACAATATTAAGTCAGTATCAATAACAATACACTAATATTACACTGGGAACACGTTTTTATGTTTCTGATGAAAGCATGCAGCAGCGTACCAAATACGTTTCTTCTGGAGAGTAACCATTTGTATGATCTGTATAATGATAACAACAGTATTTGAGTTCTTTCGCGGTTGTCAGCTTTCTGTGGGAGGGACGCCCAAAGTAATGCTGGTCTCAGACGTTTACCACTTTCGTAAAACTTAACTGCACGGGTTCTGAAACACAGCTGGCAAAACAAGGGACAAACTTCTGCGCATAGAGCCGAATAAAGTTAACTAATGTCAGAGTTGTTTCCCCTTGAGGATGTACACCGAGATGAAATAAACATAAACATTGTTAGAATATACTTACCAAGCAAAACTGCAACAACAATGATTGAAAGCTTCATTGTGGGTTCTAGATATATCTTTTGGTCTCAAGATGGTAAATGTAAAATCGGTTTTATAAGACTTGAGTTTCAGAAGGGTTGATGGAGGTCGTTGTGTGATATTCAAATCTCGTAGTCTTATATTTATACCTAGTAAGGAGGAAGTCACGATTGTCGCTGAATATTAAAGCTCACACTTGGCATGCTGGGAAAACTCCTACACATTTCTTAAAACTTATTGTAGTTTTTTTAGATCAAAACACCATCTAAATAGACATGCTCAGAGAAGTGGATGGTTTTTATTCATATTGTCACACCAGATCGTGTCTCCATATTAAACAATCGCAGCAGACGGCTCAGAACGTGATTCCCGCCAAAATATTGAAGAAGCAGACGACTCAACGTGGACAGGATTAGCCCAGCTGGGGTCACTTTGACACATCACTGTAGTTTGGGACAGTCTTCCTTGAACATTGCCTGTCGGCGAAATACAAGAACTCAAATGTTTCGGTCAGTGCTGTTTCCTGCTAAATCCTGTCACGTGACGCCTCCAAGTTTCATAAATATACCCGTCAAGTCACTGTCCGTCACATTTCCTTCCATCAGATCCTGGTTAATCGTCAAGGATGAAATTCGCAGTCGTGTTCCTTTTGGGTTTACTCAGTAAGTATGAATGTTCGGTCAGGTCACAATTACTCATACCAATCTTAAGAATCTGTTCCAAACAATGATCATAGCGCTGCGATTGTCACAAGTTGCATTGTGGGAGTAAAGATCCTCTTAGTGCTAAGGTTGATTTGTGGAACGGGGCCTTGGTGGTGGGGACCTTTACCCAACCAATCAACCACTAAGTCCCTGTTTTGATTAGAGTATTTACAGACCGCCTTGATATACTTGCGTCATTACACAACATTCAGTCAATAGTTTAATATCAAACGGAGGGTGTCGAGTGTTCACTATAACACTGTATACAATAATCTAAAATAAAAACATATGTCCCCCAATTTAATGGCCACTTATTCTTTTAGTTTCCATGGTGATGTTTGAGGGAGCCATGTCCCACCGCCGCTGTCGTCGACACAGACGTCACCGTCATTCCAGCAGCTCAAGCTACAGTCATCACCATCATCACCATGGACACCATCACCATGGACACCACGGTCATCATCACCATGGACACCACGGTCATCATCACCATGGACACCACGGTCATCATCATGGTCACCATGGACATCATCATCATCATGGAAAATAGCAATGGGTATACAACATGCAATGGGGCATTCTCCATTTTCCTATTTGTCATATTTTCATTTCTTTTAGGATAAATACTCCGGACCCATTCACTCAAAAGCTTCTTTCTGAGCCCGATTCGAATGGCTTGATGCTAAAAATAGACGTCGAATTTAATAATTATCCTGAACGAGAGACATTCTGTGCTAAGTTGGTGATCAGAGATTGTGAGTTGGTGACGTCACTTCCGAAACCAAGGTTTCACGCCAAAGGCGTTTCGCGGAGATTACAATCATTGAATATAATTAACATTAATTATATCAAATCCGAGATATTTCTTTCATTGGTTGTTCTAATGTATTAAATATATCTATTTAATTACTTTGAGGGCGCACAGTTCATTTAATTTGTTTTTTAAAGGTTCACTACTCTGAGTGATTAATTATAGTTCTGACACAGCCTGGGTAACATGTATTGATGAAACATTTTTCGTGTCCTGTCATGTATACTATATTTCATTTCCTTTTCAGGTGGTTCTAACATCTTGCCAAGTGTACCTTGACTGTCTACAGCCAATAAATATATTAAAACATGATTTCTCGGATTTTTTTTATAAAGCTTATCAAGGAAGAATCGGATGGTCGGGGATCGATCCCCGGTCGCGTCATACCAAAAGACGTTATAAGATGGTACTTGTTATTGCCCTGCCTAATGCTCGACATTATGGGGCTAAAACAAGGACTGGTCGGCTCGGAATCGGTATATACTGTGTCTGAGTTGGGTATTCATGTTAAACTGCGGCTTGTGATCTCGGTGAGCTAGCACAATGAAATCGGCATTAGTCTGGACTAGGACAAGCTTAAAGCAGCCATACACGCATGCACGTCGGTATATAAGTGCCATAATCTTGAACGCGGCGTTAAACCCCATTTCACCTCACTTTACCCAATGGTCTAAAAACCTACAATTCGCTATGAAGAGTCCTCCGTCTGTGAGGATTCGCTGGTTCGAATCCCAGAGTATCTGACCTATCTGCATCTTGCCTCAATTTTGGATTTTCTTCCTGTTAGATTATACACACCCGGATAGTTGTCCCCTTCCAAAACAGATCTGGACTTAAATGGCCCCCTCTCAAAACGCACACCCCCTCCCCCCACCATCCTTCCATACTTCGACTTTGACAATTCACACACGCTACATTTCCTGTGGCCGTTCAGTACTAAATATTATAACGTCCAAGATGTCCTCTATGTCATTCATTTGGTAGTCTGTTATAAAACTCATACAAATAGGTTAATTATGCTTCAGCATGCACACTGTCCACGTTACAAGGCAGACATTGTTGTTTATATTTTACGATTATAAACAACGGATATAATCCGCCTCCGTGGTGTAGTGGATAGAGGGTCTGCTCAGAAAGTGAGTGTTTCGATTCCCCGGCCGCATCATACCAAGAGACCTTAAAACATGTACTTGTTACCCTGCCTGGCACTCTCCATTAAGGCGATAAAACAAGGACCGGTCGGCACGAAGGCAGTACATTGAGAGGGGTACCCGTGTTAAACTGCCGCATGGTATCTCAGTGGGCTTTTAAACCAGCATTAGTCCGGACGAGTATAAGCAGCTATATGAGTGCAATATACGTGAACGCGACGTTAAACACCACCTATGGTTGGGTATGAACCCATGAGTATTAACTGTGCTTTCACTCCAGTCCATGTTAAAGGATATATTTCCTCTTTCCTGGTGTGATCCGAATGCAACAGACTTATTTGATTGTTTGTTTGGTGTTTAACGCCGCGCAATATTCCAGCTGTAGAGCGGCGTGCAGTAAATAGAAGTCCGTAACTGACAATCCAGTTATTGGCCTCATCGATCCCAGCAAATCTCCATCATATCACTTTTTCAGGGTCAGAGTTTGAATTTTAGTAGTAGTAGTAGTAGTAGTAGTAGTGGTAGTAGTAGTAGTAGTAGTAGTAGTAGTAGTAGTAGTAGTAGTAGTGGTAGTAGTAGTAGTAGTAGTAGTAGTAGTAGTAGTAGTAGTAGAAGTAGTAGTACTTACTGGTAGTTAGTAGTAGTAGTAGTAGTAGTAGTAGTAGTAAGTAGTAGTAGTAGTAAGTAGTAGTAGTAGTAGTAGTAGTAGTAGTAGTAGTAGTAGTAAACGGAGAAGAGACGGAACTCAGTTTCCCCGCCAGTCTGTACGCATGGGCCCCAACTTGGTGGACGATGTGAAGCAACTTGACAAGGGCTTTGACAACTGGGTTCCAATTAGGTCCCAACAAATATTACCCACACGCGCGTTTTGTTGCTTAATCGATCATTTATCGAGCCTTGTCGCTTGAACATAAAGCATGTTCTATTTCGTACAAATGAAGTCCAACAAGTTGTGTACGTCAAAAGTTGGCCCGACTTGACTGTCTACACGATGCAATGTATACAACTAGTTGTACCGTGTGAATGCACCTTTACGGGATATTTTGCAATCCCTAAACACACAAGCGTTAACGTATGGTATTCTTAATCTATCGTCACAAACGGTTTCAAAGCCTTACAAGTTTTCCTCGAACGTGCGATATAACGTAAAAATATTCCAAATGAAACTTGTATTTTAGACAGTGACATAAGGCACAGGTTGGCAAAGGACACTTGCTCTACATAATCTTTCAAGGTCAGACAAAGTCTTTTCGCGGCAATCCATCCTTTATCAAAGGGAAGCCACTCTAGTCTGATTCGAGAAGCTGTTTTTGAGTCTGCCTGCACACTCAGGCGCATTCGTGACCAACTCGTGTTATTCCGGGACAAGCCGATTAGCGACTCGTGCCCCTCTCGTGGCCATTTTTGCAACCGGGTTCCGTCTTAGCGCAAACGGGCATGCCTAAAACAACTGTCAATTATAACATTCATCGATAGGGAGACGAGTCTTCTTGCAGCAGGTTATGGAAAGGGGCGAGTGGTGACGAATGGCTCAGGCGCAGTGGTAACTTAGCAGGGAACTCTGGGTAGGAGAGTGGTCAGCCTGGTCATTACATTTTATAACGTTACAAACTTCAATCAGATGTCCCACACGGGGACTAAATGAAACAAAGTAAGGTATGTATGCAGACATAGTTTGTTTGTTTTACTGACGCCATGTTGAGCCACCTCGATCAACACAGTAAACTGTTTCACATTCGCCCTGATTCGGGAAAGGGTTTCAAGCTGCTGAGGTCTACAAGCACAGATATTAATCAGATATAGAAACTTATCCCCCAGCGTCCTCGCTAAACTGCTTCGCAAATCTTAATCTCTCGTCCAATTCGAAGATAACCCTACTGTGTTTTGAAATTTGATGTTGTCCCACTGTAGAGTAGATACCGAGCGCGTTAGCTCATTAGAGACCCAGCGTGCAATTGAGGAAATATCGATACGTTTCTGCATAGATATTCCTTTGCTGTATCCTGGGACAAGCATGTGGTACTGGGGATTACACCTGCCCCAACATTTCCACGGGGTCTTTCATAAAGAAACACACTGTGTATTGATGTAACATGTTCGGTGTGTTGAGGGGTATTGCTGTTTTAGCATCTAAACAATTCTGCCCAGGAAGTTCCCGAGGGTGATTCAGAAAGAGATTCAGTGTATTGGGAACATACCCATGTAGCATCTGTACCAGTGTGTTTTAGGGACATTGCTATGTTGTGGTGGTTGTGGTGGATAAAAGAATTGATCTTCAGCAACCCATTCTTGTCGTAAAAGGCGACTAACGGGATTGAGTGGTGAAGGTCGCTGACTTGGTTGATGCTTCATTAATGGCACAAATGCACATGAATAATCTTTCACTGGGCATATTAAGTACATACCATCCAGTTACACCTGGCACCTTTGATTGGTGAAAGGTAGATCATGTAGCCTTTGTTTAAAGAAGAAAGCATATACAATTTTGTGTGTTATTTGATAATTATTTATTTACGACACAAATAGTGAAATTATTAGGGCAGACCGGTTTTCTAAGTTGAGTTCCGTTCCTTAGGAGTTGCGTCCATCGTTAAGGTAGACAGGAACCCAGTCAAAACGCTCATACAGTTTCCAGCAACGATCACTCGTAGTAATAAGCCTTTATCTGTTTAAATGACGAGGTGTTCAAGCATTTCAAAGCTTTCTTCCGACCTAATGTTCTAAACATGTTATATCAAACAAAAACAAGGATCGAATGATAACTTGATGTTTTATTTGACAAATTACAGAATTGAACTCTTCTGAAGGTGTCCACTCCATTAACTGGCTGACATCTAAGAAAGAAATGAAAATTGATTAAATGCAAGATGAGCTTTTTTAACTTTAATAATATGCAACAAAGCAAACATTCCACATGAGCAAGACATAATATGCTTCTCTCAAAAAGATTACCCTAAAAATAAAAATCGATTTCTTCAAATTTATGAAAGTGAAAGTATTGGAGATTTACTTCATCTGACCGTAGCCTTCGTTCAGCTTTCCCGGAATAACACGGGAGGATACGAATTCAGTCGCCGGGATGACACGAGAATTCACAAAACTCACAGCTTTAGCGGCTAATTGTATCCAGTCATAAAAAACAACAATGGTGTGTATGCAATGAATGAAGAATCTACCTATTTGCCATGATGATGATGATGATGATGTCCATGGTGTCCATGATGGTGACCGTGGTGATGGTGTCCGTGGTGATGGTGTCCGTGGTGATGATGGCCATGGTGATGATGATGATGGTGATGATGACGACGGTTACTTGAACTTGAACGACGCCTGTGTCGTCGACAACGGTGAGCCACAGCTCCCTCAAACATCACCATGGAAACTAAAACAAACATGAAATTGATATGAAACTTTGGTGAGTGCTGTGTACGGCATGTGCAGGCAATGTGTTTGAGTCTTTCTCCTGCCACATGCCACTGTTAAATCTATACATTTCCTTACCTGACTCCAATTTCAGATTTCGCAAGGTAAAAGGACGATTTTCACACGAGACTAAATATCACAATATTAAGTCAGTATCAATAACAATACACTAATATTACACTGGGAACACGTTTTTATGTTTCTGATGAAGGCATGCAGCAGCGTACCAAATACGTTTCTTCTGGAGAGTAACCATTTGTATGATCTGTATAATGATAACAACAGTATTTGAGTTCTTTCGCGGTTGTCAGCTTTCTGTGGGAGTGACGCCCAAAGTAATGCTGGTCTCAGACGTTTACCACTTTCGTAAAACTTAACTGCACGGGTTCTGAAACACAGCTGGCAAAACAAGGGACAAACTTCTGCACATAGAGCCGAATAAAGTTAACTAATGTCAGAGTTGTTTCCCCTTGAGGATGTACACCGAGATGAAATAAACATAAACATTGTTAGAATATACTTACCAAGCAAAACTGCAACAACAATGATTGAAAGCTTCATTGTGGGTTCTAGATATATCTTTTGGTCTCAAGATGGTAAATGTAAAAATCGGTTTTATAAGACTTGAGTTTCAGAAGGGTTGATGGAGGTCGTTGTGTGATATTCAAATCTCGTTGTCTTATATATATACCTAGTAAGGAGGAAGTCAAAATTGTCGCTGATCTGTCGTTGGGATAAATTATCCATGTATATTAAACCTCACACTTGGCATGCTGGGAAAAACTCCTACACATTTCTTAAAACATATTGTAGTTTTTTTAGATCAAAACACCATCTAAATAGACATGTTCAGAGATGTGGATGGTTTTTATTCATATTGTCACACCAGATCGTGTCTCCATATTAAACAATCGCAGCAGACGGCTCAGAACGTGATTCCCGCCAAAATATTGAAGAAGCAGACGACTCAACGGGGACAGGATTAGCCCAGCTGGGGTCACTTTGACACATCACTGTAGTTTGGGAAGGTCTTCCTTGAACATTGCCTGTCGGCGAAATACAAGAACTCAAATGTTTCGGTCAGTGCTGTTTCCTGCTAAATCCTGTCACGTGACGCCTCCAAGTTTCATAAATATACCCGTCAAGTCACTGTCCGTCACATTTCCTTCCATCAGCTCCTGGTTAATCGTCAAGGATGAAACTCGCAGTCGTGTTCCTTTTGGGTTTACTCAGTAAGTATGAATGTTCGGTCAGGTCACAATTACTCATACCTGTCTTAAGAATCTGTTCCAAACAATGATCATAGCGCTGCGATTGTCACAAGTTGAAGTGTGGGAGTAAAGATCGTCTTAGTGCTAAGGTTGATTTGTGGAACGGGGCCTTGGTGGTGGGGACCTTTACCCAACCAATCAACCACTAAGTCCCTGTTTTGATTAGAGTATTTACAGACCGCCTTGATATACTTGCGTCATAACACAACATTCAGTCAATAGTTTAATATCAAACGGAGGGTGTCGAGTGTTCACTATAACACTGTATACAATAATCTAAAATAAAAACATATGTCCCCCAATTTAATGGCCACTTATTCTTTTAGTTTCCATGGTGATGTTTGAGGGAGCCATGTCCCACCGCCGCTGTCGTCGACACAGACGTCACCGTCATTCCAGCAGCTCAAGCTACAGTCATCACCATCATCACCATGGACACCATCACCATGGACACCACGGTCATCATCACCATGGACACCACGGTCATCATCACCATGGACACCACGGTCATCATCACCATGGACACCACGGTCATCATCATGGTCACCATGGACATCATCATCATCATGGAAAATAGCAACGGGTATACAACATGCAATGGGGCATTCTCCATTTTCCTATTTGTCATATTTACATTTCTTTTAGGATAACTACTCTGGACCCATTCACTCAAAAGCTTCTTTCTGAGCCCGATTCGAATGGCTTGATGCTAAAAATAGACGTCGAATTTAATGATTATCCTGAACGAGAGACATTCTGTGCTAAGTTGGTGATCAGAGATTGTGAGTTGGTGACGTCACTTCCGAAACCAAGGTTTCACGCGAAAGGCGTTTCGCGGAGATTACAATCATTGAATATAATTAACATTAATTATATCAAATCCGAGATGGTTTTTTCATAGGTTGTTCTAATGTATTAAATATATCTATTTAATTCCTTTGAGGGCACACAGTTCATTTAATTTGTTTTTTAAAGGTTCACTACTCTGAGTGATTAATTATAGTTCTGACCCAGCCTGGGTAACATGTATTGATGAAACATTTTTCGTGTCCTGTCATGTATACTATATTTCATTTCCTTTTCAGGTGGTTCTGACATCTTGCCAAGTGTACCTTGACTGTCTACAGCCAATAAATATATTAAAACATGATTTCTCGGATTTTTTTTATAAGCTTAAGGAAGAATCGGATGGTCGGGGGATCGATCCCCGGTCGCGTCATACCAAAAGACGTTATAAGATGGTACTTGTTGTTGCCCTGCCTATTGCTCGACATTATTGGGCTAAAACAAGGACTGGTCGGCTCGGAATCGGTACATACTGTATCTGAGTTGGGTATTCATGTTAAACTGCGGCTTGTGATCTCGGTGGGCTAGCACAATGAAATCGGCATTAGTCCGGACTAGAACAAGCTTTAAGCAGCCATACACGCATGCACGCTATATAAGTGCCATAATCTTGAACGCGGCGTTAAACCCCATTTCACCTCACTTCACCCAATGGTCTAAAAAGCTACAATTCGCTATGAAGAGTCCCCCGGCTATCAGGATTCGCTGGTTCGAATCCCATAGTATCTGACCTATCTGCATCTTGCCTCAATTTTGGATTTTCTTCCTGTTAGATTATACACACCCGGATAGTTGTCCCCTTCCAAAACAGATCTGGACTTAAATGGCCCCCTCTCAAAACGCACACCCCCTCCCCCCACCATCCATCCAAACTTCGATTTTGACTATTCACACACTCTGCATTTGCTGTGGCCGTTCAGTACTAAATATTATAACGTCCAAGATGTCCTCTATGTCATTCATTTCGTAGTCTGTTATAAAACTCATACAAATAGGTTAATTATGCTTCAGCATGCACACTGTACATGTTACAAGGCAGACATTGTTGTTTATATTTTACGATTATAAACAACGGATATAATCCGCCTCCGTGGTGTAGTGGATAGAGGGTCTGCTCAGAAAGTGAGTGTTTCGATTCCCCGGCCGCATCATACCAAGAGACCTTAAAACATGTACTTGTTACCCTGCCTGGCACTCTCCATTAAGACGATAAAACAAGGACCGGTCGGCACGAAGGCAGTACATTGAGAGGGGTACCCGTGTTAAACTGCCGCATGGTATCTCAGTGGTCTTTTAAGCCAGCATTAGTCCGGACGAGTATAAGCAGCTATATGAGTGCAATATACGTGAACGCGACGTTAAACACCACCTATGGTTGGGTATGAACCCATGAGTATTAACTGTGCTTTCACTCCAGTCCATGTTAAAGGATATATTTCCTCTTTCCTTCTAGTTGTGTGATCCGAATGCAACAGACTTATTTGATTGTTTGTTTGGTGTTTAACGCCGCGCAATATTCCAGCTGTAGAGCGGCGTGCAGTAAATAAAAGTCTGTAACAAACAATCCAGTTATTGGCCTCATCGATCCAAGCAAATCTCCATCATAACACTTTTTCAGGGACAGAGTTTGAATTTTAGTGGTAGTAGTAGTAGTAGTAGCAGTAGTAGTAGTAGTTAGTGGTAGTTAGTAGTAGTAGTAGTAGTAGTAGTAGTAGCAGTAATAGTAGTAGTAGTAGTAGTAGTAGTAGTTAGTAGTAGTAGTAGTAGTTAGTGGTAGTTAGTAGTAGTAGTAGTAGTAGTAGTAGTAGTAGTAGCAGCAGCAGCACCAGTGGTAGTAGTAGTAGTAGTAGTAGTAGTAGTAGTAGTAGTAGTAGTAAACGGAGAATGTTCCATGCGACATGAAGAGACTGAACTCAGTTTCCCCGCCAGTCTGTACGCATGGGCCACAACTTGGTGGACGATGTGAAGCAACTTGACAAGGGCTTTGCCAAATGGGTTTCAATTAGGTCCCAACAAATATTACCCACACGCGCGTTTTGTTGTTTAATCGATCATTTATTGAGCCTTGTCGCTTGAACATGAAGCATGTTCTATTTCGTACAAATGATGTCCAACAAGTTGTATACGTCAAAATTTGACCGTCCACACGATGCAATGTATACAACTAGTTGTACCGTGTGGATGCACCTTTACAGGATATTTTGCAATTCCTAAACACACAAGCGTTAACGTCTTTATCGTATGATATTCTTAATCTTTCGTCACAAACGGTTTTAAAGCTTTACGGGTTTTCCTCGAACGTGCGATATAACTTTAAAATATTCCAAATGAAACTTGTATTTTTTACTGTGACATAAGGCCCAGGCTGGCAAAAGACACTTGCTCTTCATAATCTTTCAAGGTCAGACAAAGTCTTTTCGCGGCAATCCATCGGTTAGCCCGCTTGAGTTATTGCCCTTTATCAAAGGGAAGCCACTCTAGTCTGCTTCGAGAAGCTGTTTTCGAGTCTGCCTGCACACTCAGGCGCAGTGGTAACTTAGCAAAGAACTCTGGGAAGGAGAGTGGTGGGCCTGGTCATTAAATTGTCATAACGTTACAAACTTCAGTCAGATGTCCCCCACGGGAACTAAATGAAACAAAGTAAGGTATGTATGCAGACATTGTTTTGTTTTTTACAGACGCCATGTTGAGCCACCTCGATCGGCACTCTCCTACCCAGAGTTCCATGCGGCCGGCAGCCAGCTAGCATAGTACCTCTTAAGCTGGGCCCCGTCTCCAATATCACAATCATCGAATTTCAGAAATACAATTTTTCAAATATTTTCTGTCTTCACTTAGAATTCAACCCATGAACCACTTTTAATCTGCCTTAGCGCTCCAAAAAATTAGCGAGACTGTTGTCAGTTGATTTTGTTTGTCTATTTTCCACTCTATAAAATTGCCCGCCATCAGATTTTGGTTTAACCACAGCAAACGCAAGATGACACGCTTTTCACAGGTGTGTCCCTCCCTCCCCTGTATCGGTATATTAGCGTAGCCATTTTTGAAAATCACCGGATGTGACGTCAAATAAACACGCTGAGTGTTTTTTATTTTGGCCTGTACCGGCTCCTAGCTTGGCGCAAGTTGACGACGCGCATAGGGAGCCGGGAACCAGCTTAAGTACCTCTGCCACAGGCCAGCGCCATGTGACGATTCGTCACGTCTTTCACAGTCCATTCAAGATATTGCATATGGTTTTCATACGTTTCATGTTTGACAAGTCTACACATTTTCATAAGCAAATGTCAAAGAATGGTTAACTTTCATTGAGAAAGTATACAAATACGTAAAATCTACTTGTTTTTGCGTAGTTATCCTATGTTTACATTGGTTGTACGGCTCAACGTGCTGTCATCGAAGTCCAACGGAGAGCTGGCGACACGGACACTTTGACATAAATATATATTGTCATGCAACTCACTGTCGCAGTTGTAGTAGCATATCTATATAGTTATGCAAAACAATTTGTAAAGCGCCCCCAAATACTTGCATTAGTCTGTTCTATATTGATTTCTGAAAAAGCGCGTTTGTTTACAAACAAGAGAAAAGTCCAGTCACGTGATATGCAAATTAGCCTGTGGCAGTGGTGTTATGCTGAGTCACCACTGCGACGGAGTGTGCTCGATCGGGTAGACTGCAGTATTTGGGTCCCCACTTCGGAAGGAACGTTTTTACGTGTTTACGGAAGTTGTCGAATGAAAAACGTTCCACGCATGCGCATTTCGTTATTTACGGTCGAAGGGAGAGGATTTGTTGACCGCCATTTTTCTACCGAACGCTGTCTGCAGTTCAGTTTTCTTACACAGACAACACACGGGGGGTACAAGGGGGGTTTGTCCCCCCTTGTCGAAATATTAAAGTAAAAATGGGGGGTAAAGGGGGGTTACACCCCCCTTTTTTTAAATAAATCGCACCACGGTAAGTTCATTCTGTTACTTGAACAATATATATTGTTAGGCGCACAACACAGCGGGGTTCAAGGCAGGTACAACCCCACCTTTATGACATTTTTAAAGAAAAATATTTGGGGTAAAGGATCCCCCTTTTTCAAATAAATCGCAATATGGTATAACTTCATTCATGAAAGCATGTGAATTTTCATAGGAAAATGATCATCGATCGATACTTTCTCATTCAAACAAATCATTTGAAACGTTGAATTCGTTTTGACTGTTGTATAGATTCTAGGACCTAAGTCTGTGGATCCATCTAGACCTAGTTCAATTTCTTTTTCTGCTTCTTTTTCATCTTTTTCTTAACGATCATTTTGCTTCCTAAGTTAAATAAATGTAAACACGGCCGGTGAACGTAGAAACTGATCAATTGAACAACTGAAATATTTCTTTTCTGATAATGTTTTGAACAAAATAATTGTCATACATTCCCGCATTCGTCAAATACCTATGCAAAGATGTCTTCACTGTACGCCAAGTCGACTCTGTTTTATTTGTACAAGCCACACTTTATGAATTTACAAGTTATGAGCGAAGTTGCTTTCGTAGTAACGAGTCCATATAAGGAAAGTCACATGATCAGACACGTGACGTCTTACGTCATTTATGTCCCGCCCACAAACAACAAGAAGTTGACAGTACAATAATTCGGCTTCACTTTCTATCGTAAAACTCTCACAGGGGCGGAGTTTTGGACCATGCTTTTCACGTCCAGCTAATTTTTGGGGCCCTTTTTGCTAAAATATGCCTCCTAACGGATTTCGACACGCTTGCGCGTGCGCGCTTATATATAAGCGAAGCTGCCTTCGCCAGCTTCCGTACTGAAACTGCCGAAGGCAGCGGTTGCCTTACGGAAACCCCCGAAGTGGGGACCCAAATACTGCAGTTGACCCCCTCGATCAACACAGTAAACTGTTTTACATTCGCCCTGATTCGGGAAAGGGTCTTAAGCTGCTGAGGTCTACAAGTACAGATTTTAATACGATATAGAAACTTATCCCCCAGCGTCCTCGCTAAACTGCTTCGCAAATCTCAATCTTTCGTCCAATTCGCATATAACCCTACTGTGTTTTGAAATTTGATGTTGTCCTACGGTAGAGTAGATACCGAGCGCTTTAGCTTATTAGAGACCCAGCGTGCAATTGAGGAAATACCAATACGTTTCTGCATAGATATCTCTTTTCAACATACACAATGTAATGAAGTTTGTTTTTATAGTGGCTATTTAGACGTTACGTGCTCTATTTTGGTAATCGTCATAACTGAAATCTAAATCCTGCAGAATTTGAAGCAATCGACCAGTAGCTTTAATTATTTATTAATGTTGAACTGCCACACAGATGACTTTTTACGGGGAAGAACGGCTGACACAACGTCAGCTTCTCCTCCCCACTCCAGAAGAGCCAGAATCCTGTTCGTATAGTACAAGAATGCCAGAACAACAGTGAGATTTACTCTGTAGGTACAAGTATATTGCAGGAATTCCGAGCTAAAGTCTGAAAAAGCACATCATGACCCCCCAATCCTCACACGTTGTATCCTGGGACAAGCATGTGGTACTGGGGATTACATCTGCCCCGACATTTCCACAGGGGTCTTTCATAAAGAAACTCACTGTGTATTGATGTAACATGTTCGGTGTGTTGAGGGGTATTGCTGTGTTAGCTTCAGTTTCAGTTTCAGTTTTTATTTCTCTGAAAAACCACCAACGGTGCCCAGGAAGTTCCGAAGGGTGATTCAGAGAGAGATTCAGTGTATTGGGAACATACCCATGTAGCATCTGTACCAGTGTGTAGGGACATTGCTATGTTGTGGTGGTTGTGGTGTATAAAAGAATTGATCTTCAGCAACCCATTCTTGTCGTAAAAGGCGACAAACGGGATCGAGTGGTGAAGGTCGCTGACTTGGTTGATGCTTCAAAAATGTCACAAATGCACATGAATAATCTTTCACTGGGCATATTAAGTACATACCATCCAGTTGCACCTGGCACCTTTGATTGGTGAAAGGTAGACCATGTAGGCCTTTGTTTAATGAAGAAAGCATATACAATTTTGTGTGTTATTGGATAATTATGTACGACAGAAATAGTGAAATTATCAGGGCAAACCGGTTTTCTAAGTTGAGTTGTGTCCCTAAGGAGTTACGTCCATGAAAACCTAATAAATAAATACTAATCCCAAATTCGCCCGTCTCGTGTTTGTTGCTTTGTCCGCCAAGTCTTTGGTTTCATCACAGTTGTAAATGTACACTACGTCTAAGACCTGCACATCCTTCTACATCAAACTGACACTTTGCGATGTAATTGTTCACTCACTCATTTGATAGGTCAAATGTTGATCAAGTGTTTTCATAGTCAATACAAAAATACATCTGATTAGGTTTGAATCACATTGCAAGGTATAAGTATTAATATAGTTTGAATATTCCTTGCGCAAAGATAGCGATATCAGAGTGATTAACGATGATGGTATTGTGTCCCAAGCTGAAATATCAAAGGAACAATATAACCCTTCCATTTCAGCGCAGGACTTAATATTCGCTCACATAAACGACACATCTAGCACATAGTCCAGCGTGCAGCTGGAGAGCGGAACGTAATGAATACACGTTTTCTGTAATACAGAAATCTTGAACATGTTTTGTGTATGGACATTGATTAAAATACGAAACGGAATTGTAATGTTATTAGAAAACTAAAATAATTATATTTCTTTAATTCGCTAAATTTCATAAGTCCTTATAGTTTTATTTATGTGACAAGTGAGTGAACATCGCAATATGTCAGCTTGATGTGTATTGAAATCCCGAGGTGATGAAGGCCTTAGACGTTGAGTGTTAAAACACACCTCCAGTGAAACCCACTAACATTCTTACGGGACAGGGGCCTGAAACCTATGATCGTTGGTTCGAATGCCGGTTAGCTCTGATTATGTTTCTAGGTTTGTCAGCGTCATACCCGTGCTCGTTGGGTGTTTTTTCATCAAAGTGTTAAACGACCTGCATCATTTCGGTCTTTCCTCCCACAGTGAGCTGGCACGCCGTGACATAACTGGTATATTGTTCAAAGCGGCGGGAAACACTCACTCACTCACTCTCTCTTACGGGACAATCCGTTGCCCCAAGTAGTGACATATAGAAATACTGATATTAAACGAGGAAGAGATAAGGGGAAACCGCAAGAAGATTAATGATTATGCGTCGCTATATGGCCTGAAATAATGCCGATGCGACCTAAAATTTTAACTCACTCACTTAATGATGATGATTGGGAAAATAAACACAATCAAAGAAAAACACACACGGGGTCTTCCTTGTTCCACTGTCAAGCTGGATAATGTATCCTTTAGGCATAACCATAGCTGTTCGTGATTCAAAACTAAAACAGTCATGACTCTCACACAGCATCGTGTTTCCCGCCAAAACATGGCCCAGCAGACGACAGCGTCAACCAGTTGGGTCGCTGATTAATCCCAACTATCACGGCCAGAACACCATGGGACGACTGACGCCGGAAAACAGGTGAGTTTTTTGTTGGATTTGGAGGATTATATTAAAAATATATTTCTTTTGAAGTGTGATAATGTAGGCTGCATCACGTGTTGGTTGGCAATAAAACTATAAAAGACAATCCTTACCTACGCTTGACATTACAAACTTAACGCCACTATTCATCAATCGACACTTTGCTCTCGAAGTCACTGAAAATGAAGACTGCCGCTTTCTTTGTGCTTCTTTTGTTGGGTATGTTTTACTAATGATTTCACTCCACAAAATAATCGTCTACATATTTTAATCCGCCAAATCTATACTCTAAAACAGGCTTAAAGCATGGCGGTTAGGTGAAATTGGGTTGAACATGTGTTGAAGGTCATTTTATATATTTTATTGTCTTAATAAGCCAGGGGATGAAAACACCGACCTTCCGCTCTCTGGGTAAACGTTCTTTCCACTACACCACGGTGTGATTTCTGAAAGTGTGTTGCATATAAGGTGGCTGTATTAATGTTCTTGTTTTTTCAGTTTCCATGATGATGTTTGATGGAACCATGGCTCACCGTTGTCGACGACACAGACGTCGGTCCAGCCATCATCATCACCATCATCATCATGGTCACCACCACCATGGTCACCATCACCATGGCCACCATCACCATGGTCACCATCACCACGGTCACCATCACCATGGTCACCATCACCACGGTCACCATCACCATGGTCACCATCACCACGGTCACCATCACGGACACCATCACGGAAAATAGGTAGATTCTCGAGTATTGTCATCATAAGCAATAACAAGTTGATACATATCATATATTCATTTATATATAAGTTGCGCACTTTGCATCCAGTGATCTAGGGTTCAAACAGACAAAAACGATTGGGGGTATTTTAGTTTTAAGCTTGCATTCAAAATTGCAGTTACGTTTCAGTTGAAAATTACACATGTTTATATATATTCCTGGTGTCTCCATGTTCATCTACTGTTTGTGTTTACAGGTAGCAGGAAGTATGCCGGCAAGTTCAGGCTACCTTCATTATCTTAACTTGCACAGGGAGTGGAGGGCACATCTATTGACACCACACCAACAGTGTTTCAGCCTGGCTATACTGTAAACCCTTTATACTTCTACTTGAAAAGAGAGATTCAATGTAAACCTGCACAATAAATCTAAATTATCGTAAAATATGGTTGTTGTTGCTGTCGTTCAAAACACACACGCACGCACGTACATCCTCAAAGGTAGGCATGGTCAAATCGCCTTCTGTTGGAAAGTGCATTATCGCCAGAGAAGGATCGTGTTTCCGCGAAGAAATAGACCATGGCGATTTGTACCAATCTGAGAGCATTCTATATAGGCATTTCAAAATATTTATATGTACAATAATTACAGGTTTCAATATGCGGAGTTGTGTCTTACTCACTCACTCACTGCCATGGTTCTTCTTTGTCCGTGTACCTAATATCCAGATGGTAACAAATCTAACATTCATAAGCTCAAGACGGCTCGTTCGGTCCCAAATTTAATCTTTTAACGCCATTAATACTATACACATCTTTCTAATGCAAACACCATAATATAGCTTTAAATCAAATCAATAGAATAGAATTAATAAATCTGGTGGTGTCCGCTACAGCGAGTTTTCTTGGAATCTCTTAATCCGAGCTCTATTACACGGACACCTGGAACAACAGGGTTTATCCCTGGTATGCGCACTAACAATCTGTCCTCTAAAATCTGGTTTCCCTCTCCAAGATCGACACTCTATCTCTCCTCCTCCTCCTCAGGCAAAACAACTTCTGTTTCAGCGCATCCCGGAAGTCCCGCCAAGCCAGACTGAACACCACCACGTTCAGACAAGCGTTCAGATAGGATACGTGTTCCGCCAGGGCGAACGTCGGTGAACGGGGAACATCCTCGTGAAACAAGGGAACAAATCCTCCAGGGTTGGTAAACAGTAGAATATTCAGCGGTAAATGCGTCAGTGTGAATAACACCAGCTTTCCAACAGTTGCTGAGTTTGTCCCCGGTGATGGCTTCCGTGTGTGATTTGGATAATTCTTGATGTTTGAATAGATCAGATCGGCTATAAAACACATCGCGGTGACTGAAGGGATGATGTAATAAAATACGCCTTGGAACATAAGCCAGTCCGATTTGAAAAATGGATGATCTGGCGAAGGTAGACATTCTGCAATTCTGTCAGTTTTGTTGGATTCAATGGAATCAAAGACGAACACAATCGGAAAATTTAGAGCAAGAACCAGCACCCCACAAAGGAGAAGAGTAAACTTGGCTGATATTTCATTAACTATTTTCACCGACACTGATTGATGGTGGGCATACAGGTATCTGTCAACAGACAGGATGATCAACAAACACGCTCCGAAATCATTAACTGTGAAGTGAACAAACAGATACACGCTGCAATCTATCTCCGTCACAATGTTCACGTTGACGGCGTGACGTAGCAAGTCACGTGATGAGGATAGCAGTAACGAAGCCGTGTCGGACACCGCTAGACAGGAGAAGTACAATTGAACCATTGTTCCGGGTTCGGTGAAATACATCCCCGGGTAGAGCAACAGTAGTGACGTCATGTTGCCAAAAACTCCAAACAGCATGAATAGTGGCGTAAGACAAAGGGACACAACTCTTACTATTCCGTACATAATGGCGAAGGGTTGAACATATTTCTTGTTTTTCACGAACCGCCTGCCCGGAAATTTTATCTCTATTTTCAAACGGTTGTTTGAATTCAAATTTCGTCTTTGCACTGGATTCAGACTCTTTGCACATACCATGAATTAAGAAATGTTTTGTAACTTGCGAAAATCAAGAAACGTCGGATGTGAAAATTTAAGACACCTCTGCACAATTGTAAGCCATGTTGCGTTTTATAGTCTTCAAAGACGCTTGTTCACATAACCAAGGTATTTTTTCTGACTTTTTCGGGTTTGGCCCCAAACACGGGGTAATGTATCTTGTTACAGACTATCCTGCAGCGTTCAGTGCAGGTTTAGAAAGATTCCAGTGAAGCTTTCCATGGTGAACAATCAAGGATATGTTTATTGGTCCATGAAAACTTTCTTAAACAGATAAGATGAGAGTAGAAATCCGGTGTGAGTCCATATTGTTATTATTGATTCCAGACGTGTTAAGAACCTTTGTGAATTTCGATAGACGTCAAGCACTTCTCTTCACCAGCGATATAATAGTTCCGCCATTCTCGCTCATCAGACACCATAGTAGCCTTGTGGTGAAAGTGTTAACGTCTGGATGGAGACCAGATTTCGATTCCCAACAAGTGTAAAATTATTAATCCAATTCTTGGTGCCCCCGTTATATAGCAGAAAAACTGGCTCGTCTGACGCCGTCAACAATGACTTATCTTTCCGAAGGGTTTCTGAGGAATTCCGAAACGTCAATGAATCACAAAACAGATTCTGTCAATGGAAATGTCGTCAAGAAAATCACCAAAACAAGCCATGTACATGACTGTAAAGGGTTTCAGAAAAGTAGGTGAATTCGGTTTGTCCCCAACCGCACCTGGTCTTGTCTCCCAGATGCGCTGTTCAATGTTGTTATAATGCAGCGATATGTGTGTGCCCACTCATGTGTTGCACGACAACAGTTTGCAAACATCGTTTATCAAATTAATGACTACAACCCTCTCCCAATATCAATACCGCTTGCAAATGCTTCACTTTCATGCAAGTGTGTAATTTATCATGGCCATACGACCATAACAATGCGGTAATATGTAATACGTGTCTTGCCATTTTCGGTATTTAAGGTTGTGGGTTCCGACGGGGTCAGTGTGATTGCAATTTTAATGTAATGCATTTGGAACGTTTGCAAGACATGGAGATTATTAGACGAGTACGTTTCCGTATCGTACATGTATTATTACGAATAGAAATTGTATTATGCAAACCTTTGCTCTGTGACACCTCCCATACCACGTGACACCACCCGTGCCATGTGAACCTGTTCCGTGACACCACCCGATCCAAAAATACCACCCTGTCCTGTAACACCTCCCATTCCTGTGGCACCACCCATCCCTGTGACAACACCCATGTTCTGTAACACCACCCATCCCTGTAACACCATCCATGTCCTGTAACACCTCCCATCTCTGTGACACCACCCATGTTCTGTAACACCACCCATCCCTGTAACACCACCCATGTCCTGTAACACCACCTATCCATGTAACACCATCCAGGTTCTGTAACCACCCATCCCTGTAACACCTCCCATCCCTGTAACACCACCCATGTTCTGTGACACCTCCCATCCCTGTAACACCTCCCATCCCTGTAACACCTCCCATCTCTGTAACACATCCCTTGTTCTGTAACACCTCCAATCCCTGTAACACCACCCATGTTCTGTAACACCACCCATCCCTGTAACACCACCCATGTCCTGTAACACCACCTATCCATGTAACACCATCCAGGTTCTGTAACACCACCCATCCCTGTAACACCTCCCATCCCTGTAACACCACCCATGTTCTGTAACACCACCAATCCCTGTAACACCACTCATCCCTGTAACACCTCCCTTGTTCTGTAACGCCTCCCATCCCTGTAACACCTCCCATGTTCTGTAACACCACCAATCCCTGTAACACCACTCATCCCTGTAACACCTCCCATGTTCTGTAGCACCACCCATCCCTGTAACACCTCCCATCCATGTAACACCTCCCATGTTCTGTAACACCTTCCATCTCTGTAACACCTCCCACGTTCTGTAACACCACCCATCCCTGTAACACCTCCCATCCCTGTAACACCACCCATCCCTGTAACACCTCCCATCCCTGTAACAACTCCCATCTCTGTAACACCTCCCATCCCTGTGACACCACACATGTTCTGTAACACTTCACATCCCTGTAACACCTCCCATCCCTGTAACACCTCCCATGTTCTGTAACACCTCCCATCCCTGTAACACCTCCCATCTTGTAACACCTCCCATCCCTCTAACACCTCCCATGTTCTGTAACACCACCCATCCCTGTAACACCTCCCATCTTGTAACACCTCCCATCCCTCTAACACCTCCCATGTTCTGTAGCACCTCCAATCCCTGTAACACATCCCATCCCTGTAACACCTCCCTTGTTCTGTAACACCTCCCATGTTCTGTAACACCTCCCATGTTCTGTAACACCTCCAATCCCTGTAACACCTCCCATGTTCTGTAACACCTCCCATCCCTGTAACACCTCCCATCCCTGTAACACCTCCAATCCCTGTAACAACTCCCATCTCTGTAACACCTCCCATCCCTGTAACACCTCCCATGTTCTCTAACACCTCCCATCCCTGTGACAGCACCCATGTTCTGTAACACCTCCCATCTCTGTAACACCTCCAATCCCTGTAACACCTCCCATGTTCTGTAACACCTCCCATGTTCTGTAACACCTCCAATCCCTGTAACACCTCCCATGTTCTGTAACACCACCCATCCCTGTAACACCTCCCTTGTTCTGTAACACCTCCCATGTTCTGTAACACCTCCAATCCCTGTAACACCTCCCATGTTCTGTAACACCTCCCATCCCTGTAACACCTCCCATGTTCTGTAACACCACCCATCCCTGTAACACCTCCCATCCCTGTAACACCTCCCATCCCTGTAACACCTCCAATCCCTGTAACAACACCCATCTCTGTAACACCTCCCATCCCTGTAACACCTCCCATGTTCTCTAACACCTCCCATCCCTGTGACACCACCCATGTTCTGTAACACCACCCATCCCTGTAACACCACCCATCTTCTGTAACGCAACCCATTCATGTAACACCTCCAATCCCAGTAACACCACCCATGTCCTGTAACACCTCCCATCCCTCTAACACCTCCCATGTCCTGTAACACCACCCATCCCTGTAACACCACCCATCTCCTGTAACACCTCCCATCCCTGTAACACCACCCATCTCCTGTAACACCTCCCATCTCCTGTAACACCACCCATCTCCTGTAACACCACCCATCTCCTGTAACACCTCCCATCCCTGTAACACCACCCATCTCCTGTAACACCTCCCATCCCTGTAACACCACCCATCTCCTGTAACACCTCCCATCCCTGTAACACCACCCATCTCCTGTAACACCTCCCATCCCTGTGACACCTCCCATGTTCTCTAACACCTCCCATCCCTGTGACACCACCCATGTTCTGTAACACCACCCATCCCTGTAACACCACCCATCTCCTGTAACGCAACCCATTCATGTAACACCTCCAATCCCAGTAACACCACCCATGTCCTGTAACACCTCCCATCCCTCTAACACCACCCATATCCTGTAACACCTTCCATCCCTCTAACACCTCCCATGTTCTGTAACACCTCCCATGTTCTGTAACACCTCCAATCCCTGTAACACCTCCCATGTTCTGTAACACCACCCATCCCTGTAACACCACCCATCTCCTGTAACACCTCCCATCCCTCTAACACCACCCATGTCCTGTAACACCTCCCATCCCTCTAACACCTCCCATGTTCTGTAACACCACCCATCCCTCTAACACCTCCCATGTTCTGTAACACCTCCCATCCCTGTAACACCACCCATCTCCTGTAACACCACCCATCCCTTTAACACCTCCCATGTTCTGTAACACCTCCCATCCCTCTAACACCTCCCATGTTCTGTAACACCACCCATCCCTCTAACACCTCCCATGTTCTGTAACACCTCCCATCCCTGTAACACCACCCATCTCCTGTAACACCACCCATCCCTCTAACACCTCCCATGTTCTGTAACACCACCCATCCCTCTAACACCTCCCATGTTCTGTAACACCACCCATCCCTCTAACACCTCCCATATTCTGTAACACCTCCCATCCCTCTAACACCACCCATGTCCTGTAACACCTCCCATCCCTCTAACACCACCCATGTTCCGTAACACCTCCCATCCCTGTATGTCGTGTGTCCATTGGCTGTCACTCTGCAGATTGAAGTTCAAACCTTGTTGAACTGCTACTACTCTTCTTTGGTAGGGTGAAACAACTAAAATCTGAAATTGACTTGTAAACAACAAAACAAGCTAACCTGGCTAGTTTTGCTGTTGAAAACGTATTTCACACACTGGACATAAGGGCGAATCTTGGCTTGGAACCCACGATCAACAGAACCTGTCACGTAGAATGGCGACATAACAGACTACTGGGTTTATATCATTGTCTGGCTCAATAGTCAGTTGTGTCTTTGGAAGACATATATGAGCTTTAAATGTCCCTAAGGATCCTGCCACAACGACAATAACATTCGTCAAAACGGCCTCTTCCACGACGAGCTCGATCGCGATGCCACCACTCGCACATGGATCCAGTTGGTTGAAGTAAAGTAAAATCCAAGTTAATAACATTTTGGTCAAATAAATATTTGTATTGGATATGGTATAATATATATATCCATGTAAACACTATGTCAGTGATTTTGAGAAGTTCAATTGTTATTGGTCATTGCCTGCGAAATACATTTCAATTTGTCATCGCATACACTTGTTCTGATTCTTTATTTCTCATGAATGAAATGGTATTGGCAATGGATCGGTAATACCTTTAATTGATCTGTCTGGCTGGTTGCAATAAATTAATTAAAGGATACTATGGTATCGAACAGAAACCACCAGCCACATCGGTCAGTTCTCGTTTTTTCCCCCACATAAGATATTTTCTGTTTCCAAGGCTGCAGAAACAACGGTCCATTGGACCCTCTACCACACCCGAGGAGTCGATCTACGCTCATAAAACGCCACCGCTAGCATTTGATATCTAGAATGGAGCTGGAGAGCGAGACCGTACTTAAAGAACTTTTTAAATATATACGGTATGTCGTAATTTACTTGCATACGCTGTATAATTTACATACATAAAAAAAACAGAATTGTTTTAAACAATCTATTGAATTACTAATATTTGTATAATCATATTCTCCCCTGTATTATTGTTGTTTTTATGTGGTTATTATTTCTAATTAATACAATAAAAGCCATTTAAATGTTGTTTAAAAAACTGCATAAACCTTTACAAGTTTTGTGGGGAAATGTTAAGTCATAAAATATGCATTTTGCCTTAAGGAAAACATCTGCAAAACATACATCGCTCACAATATGATAATGGCAATATGTTGAATTGTCCCTTGGAAAATAGGGACCAGGTTAATGATGGCCCTTGTAATTTGCGACATTTAAGCATTTAAGAAAGTGAAATTGACGATAATACAGGGGACGTAACTCTGTATAGAGCCATGGCATGTGAAGTTTTGTAAAATGACCATAGTTGGTTATAAGTCCATGCAGGTGTTGATGGCGTTGGGCATGAAGAGGAGGCTTCATGTCAGGCTCGGTGACCTGGTCGTAGCCCGACTTGACGGCGTGGGGCGTTGTTCATTAAATCAATCAGTGGAATGTTTGGTCCAGGACCCTGTCATATAGCTGGAATGTGTGACAATTAACAAACAAATTAAAACGTGTCAGACACATTGATGCAAAGCAAAGATCACATGATGAGATATTATCAAAAATGAAATAATACATCTAAATATTGTTTTCTTTCAATTATATATTATTCTTTTTTTCTAGTTTAACCATGTGGTTGACATAATTAGCATGAGTAACAATACCAGCGACCCGTGAAGATCCGGGTTAGAATTGATCTTTAACAACTCATGCTTGTCGTAAGAGGCGATGAACGGGATTGGGTGGTCAGGCTCGCTGACTTGGTTGAAGCATGTGATCGTGTCCCAATTGCTCATTATATCATTAACTGGATTGTCTGGTCTATACTCGATTATTTACAGACGGCCGTCATAAAGCTGGAATATTGCTGAGTGTGGCGTAAAACAACAACCAACAAAACAGAACCAATACCAGCCTAAACTCCCAACCCACCCACCCACCCTACACCAACCCCAAGACAAAATTGATATGATATATCTGTACAAATATTGTTGCTTGTCAATGATATAGCGTTCGTTCTAACTACGATAGCCACGTATCATAATGGAGAAATGATGAGAGTCGGTTGATTGTACTTCTCGAATGAACAGTCTAGTGTAGATTGGTTCGTGGTGTGATGTCTACGACTTACTCCATGTTATGAAATATATATAATTTATCTGTAATTTTGCCCAATGACCTTTATTTGAGTCAGTTCGACTTGTTTAGATTTTTTTCGGAATGACCAGTGAAATCCTGGCTCAGAACCAACAAAAGCGTGACGTCATCATTATGGTTTAATGTATGATACACACCACCACCCACCCACACCTCTTTACTGTAACGACAAACATGGACACGTCCATTTATTACCGAGGACTCCACATGCAGTTTAATTTACTTTTTGTAACAGAAGATAAATCATAAACTGTCAACAAAAGCACTAGAGCATTGTCTACTCCTCAGTGTGAATGTCATATACCTGATGTTTCATCGGTATCACTTTTGAAAACAACGTCGGTGTAGGTCGTTTATGCACACGTATTACAAATGTATATACTTGCCTGGTGTCACTCCGACTGCAAAAAAAACCCGTATAACAAAATACAACGAACACCTGGTGCAAATTGATCACGCTTTGGCGTACACCTTGCCACTGAATCGTTCCGGGGATATAGCTGCAACGCCGCTGCGAATATTTGCATATATTGTATATTGGACGCGTGAAATCAACCACGACTAATGACACAGCCCCACGTGTTGCAAGACAGTTGGTGTAGGTTACGGTAATTATGGAATGTTTACATATTACTGCTTTCAATATTTGCTTGACATTAACAGGATATGGCTGGCGATAGTTATGCATGTTAAATGTGAGTTGGTCCGCGTGATAGAATTCATGAAACTGCATAATTGTTCATATCAGCGTGTTTGAGACACATTATAGTGTCAGGTGTGTTTGTGTTGTTTAGACACAGGTTATTGACGGCTTTGTTGACGCGTTGGTTGCATATGGAAGAGACCTCAGACCCAAAAGAATAAATTAAACACTGAATCCAACTCAAGTCGAGAATGATTTGGCAAGTCTAGATTGACCCACTTCCTGAAATTAAGAATGTAACTGGGCTCCATTTGGATTTTATTTTTTATTTGTAGAGATGTATATTTAAATAAGATAACTTTATTTCTCGGACTATATGGTAGTTGAGGACACCAGTGTGCTCGCGTTCGATTTAAAAATTCTGAACGCCCCTGGTGGACGCCGTTGACCAAATAATGGCCAACTGAACCCTTGAGTCCCGTCCAACAAAGGGACCTGAGCGCTTCGATTGTCGTACGTCTATGTTAAAGTATGGGAATGTCGATCGTCTTATCGCTAGGATCGCTTAATGGAACGCGGCCCTTTGGTGCGGGACTCTTGTTAGCAGCCTCTGTGTGACGTCATCATTAAAGCTTATTAGTGTCTTTGATTGATTTAATCGTGAATAAACGCATTATAATGAATAAAAAGTATAATGAACTAGCCATTTGTAGTATATATGCATTCAGATATGCGTCTTTACTTTGATTGTTGATGGTAATACATTAGAATCAATAATGAAACTGATGATGAAGGGTCATCTCTAATTTGTATTCTACGAAATATTTTGAACTGCCTTGGTGTACATGCATTATAAAAGGATGCATTGTGGCAAAGGTACAGCGGCAGCTTTGTCCGGCAATAAAACACTTGCTGACCACTCGTGACTTTGTTTTATCATACACTCCCCAAAAGATTTGGAAAAAAACACACGATTCTTTCATATTACTATAGTTAATCTGCCATGCCCGATTAAAATAGTCATATGATAGTATTTCTTTGTGGTATTTAAGTGTTCTATTTTAGGTTCTGCAAACATATCCTTGGTTGACATTGACTGGTTGAATCTTGTCAACCCTGGCTGCCAGACATGTGGTAGCTTCAGTTGACTCCGTTCACTCCCAACGGAGTCGTGGGATGCAGGGTAGAATAGGTCCTCAGCAACCCATGCTTGCTGTAAAAGGCGACTATGATTGTCCAAAGAGGCGTATAACAGGATCGGGTGGTCAGGCGCGCTGACTTGGTTGATGCATGTTATCGTAACCCAATTGCGTGGATCGATACGCATGATGTCAAACACTGGATTGTCTAGTCCAGACTCGATTATTTACAGACGCCATACAGTTGGAATAGTGCTGTGTGCGTCGTTAAACAGCTAACACCAAACGCACGTGGTGTTCATTGTAAAGGGAGATAACTCTATTAGCCTTGGGTGATAATGAATACATGCAGTGAGAAAGGGATGCACTTGTTTTATTGGGTCCATGCTTAGATTGAGTTGTGCAGTGTTCGACTGACAATGTATGAATATGAAATCATTTTAATTTTCTTAGCAGGAATTAAATTTGGGATTGCGCTGGAACCTGGAAAACGACAAACAATATATTTTCACAGATATATTTTTCGAAATACGGTTGAAGCCCTTCAAGGGTCACCAAAAGGATGTTGAAATGTTGGTGTGTCTTTTTAACAAACAAACTGGATCAAATGATATGTTTGAAACGCCCGTCCCATTTACAGCTACGGCCCTCTATAACAATATTCATTTTTAGACTGGGTGTCGAACGTAACGCAACGCCGGGATTCATTTTGGAAATGAATACTGAACCAAAATGTTTGTATCTGAACAAAAATCTACAGTATTAATTAATGTACTTAATTGATAAAAATTGAAATTCACAAATAAAAAGTACTGATGCATTTGTTTTATGTAGCGCATCAAATGAATTATAGGGATGCAAGTCTGATGACAGTGTTGAACATGTTATTAAAGCGTTGCTGACCACTTTTTCACCGAATTTCAAGTTGTCATTTAAATTGAAAAATTAAAGCCGAGAAATTAAATGTTACAATTGATATTGGCTTCGTTAAGGCTACGTTTATAAAACATTAACTTTACACACATATAGAATACGACAGTGCGTACCTGCGTTAGTAGTTACAGAACATGGGTTTTCCTTATTGTGTACACAAATGTTATTTTTAAATAAATAATGTGTATTTTAAAATTATAAACATTTCTTTATGGGGAGTTTTACAACATGTGTTGTAAGAGTGTTTTAGTGTCTGTTTTTTTAAAATCACATACAAATCAATCCTTACGTTTTCTTAAATACATGATTTTGTCAACTAAGAGTGCAATTACATCATTTCAAATGTATGTTTAAAGGAGACTCAAGAAGTGATCAGGACATTATGGTTGCACAACTTATGACAGTCAGTATATAGTCGCTATACTGTGGTCTATGTTTAATATTACATATTCTGCTTGGTTTATACATAATTTTCTGTTTATATTTACGAAACCATAGCCTAGTGGTTAAAACGTTCGCCTTTATATCTGTTTTATGTTGGTATCAAAAGTAATGCTCATTAGGAGGTGTGCATTAAGCTTGAAATAATTTTAGAGGGAATCAGCCAAGATTACCATGTCTCTCACAGTAGTTAGTTACTCATGTTTATGTCCCCCTGTTAAATTTGCATTGTGTTAATCTTACCTGTACATGTAATCTTGTCTGTAAAACAAACACTAAACATATACATTTTACGAGATTGTGTCCAAGTGTCAGTTCACTTGCATATGCTATCATGGCGGTAAATAGTAAGAGGAAAGCTATTAGTTTAGACACGAAACTGAGAATTATTAATGCTGTTGATGCTGGCATAATAATCAAGAAAGACCAAAGCTGACGAACTTGCAGTGAAATTAGGCCATGAAGATTTCACATGTAACACTGCAGTTACGTGTATTGTGTTTTGTCTTATCCAAGATGACAGACGTTTCAAAACGAAAACGTGTATAACGAACAACGGATATAACGAACTGCTTTCTCTGGTCCCTTGTAGTTCGTTATATCCGTGTTTTACTGTTAGCTCATGGTGTCAATCACTGGATTGTCCGGTCCAGACTTGATTATTTACAGACCGCCGTCATATAGCTGGCACATTGCCGAGTGCGGCGTTAAACAACACACAAACACACACACACACACACACACACACACACACACACACACACACACACACACACACACACACACACCTAACGTTGATGCCAGTTACCCACCGGAACTGGTTGACTTCTGAACTACATGGTCCTTCGTAAATCTTGCTCGCCACGGGCTTGCGGGCTTGCGGGCTTGAATAACGCCCACGTTAGATGAAGAGCTATTCATTTCATACAGGAATTTTTCTCTTTGGCAGACCGATTAAAGCATTATTTTAACTCAATTAATCAGTGTATGAAAGTATACGGAAAACAGAAACAATGAAGCAGAGAAGATGTTAAACGATTGCTTGGGGGTTTACAGTCGGAACCAACCCGACACTTGTATGTGTACCTCGTTTTTGTGTGGAAAATCGGACTGTATACGGTCTATCAGATTAGCTCATCTTGAGAATTGCAAGGAAACACCCATTGCCTCAGGCTACAGTCGTCGCCTTACATACTGAAGCACTTATACGTCCCCATTGCATGTAAAATGGTAAAAAAATATTTGAAATGTCTGTTGGACCACCTAAATATAATCTGATATCTCGTCGTAAAATTGGCCCCCACGCTGTATTATTTTTCACAATTGTGTTTTAAATTCGGATACGATTCCGCATTTTAAGACTTATTTTTCATTCCGAAGTTACACTTTTTGATGTTATCCGTCCTGGCCACCGGTCGTGTTGTTCGTGATTTTGCGAACAGGGAAAGCTGTGAGGATTTGAAGCCTTGGGTAGGTCTATAAACATGCATTCAGTTGTGAAGTCGGCTTGAGGTGTTTAGGAAAATCGAAATGAAAAATATATTAAAACTCGACTTTCCTACCCCTTGATAAACATCTTGATATACACAGAGAGGGCGTTTCAGTAAAACTTACTTTCCTTGCTGGGGTTTCGTGTGTATATTTCCAGGCTTTCATGAAAGTTATGTGACAAACCTGCCTTGTTTTATACCCAAATCTGTTTTGTTCACAGAAAAAAACAATATGATATTGAGCTAACCTTTGCTCTCTTAAATTACGTTCTGCACAATAAAATATGGAAACATATTAACTGGTGTAATTTCAAAAAGCGAACTTAATCGAGTTTTGAAAAGCAATTTTCATAGAGACTGATTCCATCTATACACGGCCAGTGCCCGACGTCTGGTCGGAACGCTTGGGTTGGTTGAGTTGCATTAAATGCTGATATTCTTTCAAATGACCAGTTTACACCCTAGTTTTGGTCTAAGTGTATTTAAATGACTGATACAAAATCTGAAGCTTTGTGAACCAAATTATTATAAAAACGCTATAGCATTGGTTTTGCGGTATACTAAAGTGAGCTTTTTTAGGCATTTGAGTCAATCAGAACGCACGTTTGGCAAGTGCATCGATTGGACATGTCTGTATAAGAGAGTGAATATTGTTTAAGGCACCATCAGCACTTTGGCAGTTGGTCATAGAGACATTGGTAGATTATCATTAAGTCTCTGAAATGACAATATACTTTGAAGATGTTTTGATTAAACTCTTTTGAGGATCTCTTCATTTTCATAAAATAAAGAAATCTAGACTTGCCTAAGTATGGTAGACTTGATTGAGACTTTCTGATAATTTTGTTTCAGTATCTGTGAGAGATACGACAGTAAACACGTGCTCTTCAGAGCCCGATATGAAAGAAGCGATCACTCGTTCATCACTTGGGTCACATTTATATCATGATGCAATATAGTGATGGCATTTGAACAAGTAGAACGGCATAATGTGTGAAGTCGATAGAGTGCATGTGCAGGTCGATTCGTCGTGGCGCTTTGACTAACACGTGAGGACCCAGCATGTACTATGTAATATGTTATTCTTTTGAGTAGTAATACATATATACACACACACACACACACACACACACACACACACACACACACACAGAGAGAGAGAGAGAGAGAGAGAGAGAGAGAGGACAAACTCTAAGTTCTTATGTACAGATGTACAGATTTTAGTTGTGACTGGTGGTCGATCTACTTTTGCAAATTCATTACGTTCAAGATAAATGTTGCCAATTCATTACGTTAAAGTTAAATGTAAAAAATGTGTTTCACTTATCTCTCGTCAATTTCTGTAACTTTCCGTAGTTCAAGGACGTCAGTTGACACATACATTACGTTATGTGTAACAGATTGCGACTCAATATTTTACAGGTCAAATGTTATTTACATACAAAATATATATGATTGGTTTTAGCCTGTGTAAACGAAACAGAAAGTCTAAAATATATTTATGACGTGGAAAAACTGAAACCACTGCTCTCAGAACACAGATTTAAGGAATGTGAAAACGTGGGCACGTGTGGCGTGTACCTTAACAGGAGGAGGATACTTGTGACCATCGAATAATATTTTTTGCAGGTTGTATAACGCCGCACTCAGCTATATTCCAGCTATATGACTGCTGTCTGTAAATAATCGGGGCGGTCGGGTTGCCTAGTGGTTAAAGCGTTAGCTCGTCACGCCGAAGACCCGGGTTCGATGCCCGACATGGGTACAATGTGTGAACTCCATTTCTGGTGTCCCCCGCCGTGATATTGCTGGAATATTGCTAAAAGCGGCGTAAAACCATACTCACTCACTGTAAACTATCAGGACCAGACAACCCAGTGATTGGGATACGATGATATGCATCAACCAAGTCAGCGAGTCTGGCCACCAGATCCCGTCAGTCGTTGTGTATTGATGTTATGAAGTTTGTGATAACGTCCCTCTGTGGAGCGGGGCCGTGTGCGCCGAGGGATACGTAATGTGCTTTCACGTGTACGTATGGACCAACCGTGAGCCAAACACCCAACACTGTTCGTTTCATTGAACTGTGGCCCTGCACCGGAGAACGACAGGGTGAGGTGTACTTGATTACCCAGGGAATGAATCCATCTGGAACGATCGGCTTGTCAGTGTGTGGGAATACAATTAATACGAAATTCAGAAATTAAAAGCAGGTCAGCCGGCACTGACATGATTGGCAGATGTCACGTGGTGTTGCATTAACGTTTTCACAGAAACATGGCCATGTTGGTGTACACAGGGTCCATATACCGGTATACGGTCTCTGGTGTACATCATTACGAGTTATATTTACAGGGTGTATTCATAGGATAACGTTTCAAGATTTCTTGCACAGTCTCCTGGTTTAAAATTACGGACACAGCGGTGTTGTCTGGGTTATAAAATCGAACAGAGAGCCGTTATACGTTCGAGTGACTGCGTTTCTTATCAGCGGAACATTATTCTCTGGCCCGACCTCAATTTTCCTCGGTCGGTTTGTCGAGACGGTTTGTGAGCAGCGCCACAAGGCGTAGCAGAACTTGCGAGATCGCATTACGGCCGGCCGTGTTGAACGGCACGTATCGCTAGCGCTCGCGTGCAGTGACATCACCAAGCACGATCTCACTTCTCCGAGGGAGCTTTTGTTTGGAGGGCCCAGGACGGGGGGCCGCACCGCGCGGGTGTATTTGCGTCAGCTGTCGAGGCCGGGGCAGGATGGGTGGTTGGAGAGGGATGTAATTTTATTTGGTTTAGCGATGTAATTTATTGTTAGAGTATTGTTATCATTTTGTGTTTTGACACGAGTTGATGTTACACTTAGACGAACAGCCTGACTTGAAGTAATAAATTAGTACGTTTTAACTCCACACGCCATATTTCAGGTTCGTGTCTCTTTCTCTCGGGGACATATGTAATTTTCTTGTGGGTCCAATTTTTAAAACCGGCGTATGGAGATCAACAAGCGCACTAGACTAACACATCGTCTATGAATTATTTTACTACACAATACATTTCTCTCCGCTGAAAAAAAAAAAAAATTTCCTGATGCTGGTTCCATGTTGAATAGAGGTGGCTAGACTTGCTTTTTATAAGATTTTGTTTTCATTAAATAAATAATATTTCAAAGTCATGGTGCAGGACTACAAGCTCACCTTCTGTTTGTAAAAATGAGAAACAATTCATTTGTATATTATAAACTAAATGCTGTTGTCTGTATGATATGGGAAGTATTGATATATTGGCAGCAGTTTGGTTGCCATAGCAATGCTTTGATTAGGTGCTATATAGGAATACACTGCATACAAGAATAGGTATATAACCCACGGGCATGCCTCTATGTCAATAACTAAATTCAACAAAGCTTTTACGTCCAGTATAAACAAGCATGATATGAATCAGTTTATTTTCCACATCACAGCAATATTTTGGCGCTTCTGGCAACTCTCTGGTTAAAAAAATTGAGTCAGACAAATATCTTATTTTTGCAAATATATATTTATTTTGTTCATTTTCTCCGCATTAAAGGTGTGGTGGGGTAGCCTAGTGGTTACAACGTTCGCCCTTCACGCCGGAATCACGGATTTGATTCCCTACATGAGTACAAGCCCATTCTGGTGTCCTCCGCCGTGATATTGCTGGTCATATGATGCCAAACACGGTGTAAAACCATACTCACTTAACTTGCGCGTTGAATTTTTCCCCGGCCCGGCCTTAACAGACCGAATCTAATATATTAAATCTGTCTCTATATATTAAGCATGCATCAGCCTTATCCCAATGTGTAACATTTGTGAGTGAGTGAGTTAAAGTTTAACGTCATTTATGATTGTATCTACATGCGTAACTCTTTCTTGTGTAGGGGTCGGAGGCCTTTTGTCCAATGAACTTCTTTTGACTTTGACTTTTTGACATACCAAAAGACGCTCAAAGATGGTACTTGTTGTTACCGTCTGGCGTTCGACATTAAGGGGCTAAAACAAGGACTGGTCGGCTCGGAGTCAGTATCCTGTGTCTGAGTGGGGTATTCATGTTGCGGCATGGTATCTCAGTGTGCTGGTACTATAAAATCGGCATTAGTCCGGACCAGTACAAGCACACACACACACACACACACACACACACACGTGCATGCACGTCGCTATGTGAGTGTAATAATCTTTGACGTGACATTTCACCTCACCTCACGTTGAATGGTATAGCGAGTTACAAGACGTCATCATTTTAAGTAACTCTTGGTATTTGGTTGTCTTTTCATGTCGACCATGTGGTGTTGAAGAACTAAGGGACTTAATCGGGGCAAATATTAGATTCGAACACATGATTAGCGGATCCTGGTACTGCGAAGGGACCCGCCGCTCGCACCCTTTGAAAACTTGCTACAAAGCAAGAAACAACAAATACGTGATAGTTACTAAACTGGGATTAAATGCCTCTGTCCATTGGATCTTATCAGTTTAATGGTGCAGCTCAGGGGCTCGGAACACTTTGCTCCGTGACTAATTTTACTAAGCAAGTGCTGCGGTCTATTGTCGTTACTGGAATGAAGGGAGCACGGGCGGAGGCACACATGGTTAACGTCTGAGACCTGCCTCACTTCGGGCTTTCCTCCCACATTCAGCTGACACGCTGATATTATTGAAATACTGTTCAAAGAGGGGTTAAACCACACTCATTCACTCACAATCCACTTCTAGAATCAAGCTATACGAATAGAAATGATTGATGATAAACTGATTGTATTGGCCAGTCTAGGTAATAATGATTTAATAATCAGCCCAAGGAATGAGGGCAGACAGAAGACTAACATCTACTACTTGGCTCTGAAATGAACATATTTTACAGAAAAAAACAGATGTTAAATTATCTTAAGTACATATAATAAAAAGGAACCCAGAGTCTTCATTTTCAGAAAATGCAGTAATCTAGACTTGACCATAAATATAAACTTGCACGGGCTGCATTGGATATATTTGTTTCATGGTCTGTATGTGAGACAACGTATTGTCCGACTTCCCTAAGACCCTGAACCCAATGTATCGAATACAGCCTATGTAAGTCTATAATAGTCGGTAAATCTAGATTACCAATGAAAATGAAGAACGTCTCTGGGCTCCTTTTTGTTATCATTGAGATCATTACTCTCTTATTTTCAGTATGTAAGACCTGTGAAATCACCACGGTTACGTAACAATTCCGTCTCACAGAAAAGGGGTGGGCAAGTGTGCTGACTGTGCGAAGTACTCCAGTCAAAGATGACACGACACAAACAGACAGTAATAATAGTAGACTGAAGTATCAAAAAGTGTCAGGGTGCAAATCCTGGCTGCACCGTCTGGAAGACACCTAAAACAAAATGAGCAGATCCAGCTGGCGATGTTGGTGTCCAGGCAGTGCAGGCAGAAAGAGCTTATAAAATATATTTTAAAAGAATTAACAATAATCCAACTGATATTCGGGATGTGATGATAATACTTATAGGAGAAAACGATACTGTTAAAGACTATGCAAACTCATTGTTGATACCAAAAAGCATATGTGCATAGATAAACACACAACCCCAATGATTGTTTACAGAAATGATATTAACTAATAATCACCAAATATAATCATCGCATCCTTTCTACAACAGGATACATGTTAGATCCCACCTGACGTGAGGTGAAAGTCACTTTAGTTTTACAGCAGCCAATGGCGATTTTGGAAACACACATTTAAACCAAAATGAGGGAATATGTATCCCAGCGCATGTGGAGTATGATATGCATGTAAATAAAACCGGTTTAAACACGCAATACTGATAACCACGACAGGATACCTGGCCTGTACTAGAAAGATGGCTAAGAGGAGAGGGGTATGACTGCCTGTTGGATGATCGTACCAGTCCATATGGGGCTAGCTCTAACAGTAGATCAATACACCCAGTAGGCAAGCCACTTGAGGCTACCCAGAATTTATTGCCCATATCCAGCCTTTACAAGTAAAATATTTTAATTTCAGAGACCAGATGTTTGTCTCTATTCCACCCGACAGACTGCTAATACAGGCTCACCATCCCTATTGATAATCGGGGATGGGGCTGCTGTTAACACAGAGCATACATGGATGCAGAGTCGGGATGGGGGAAGTACAAGACAATAATACCAAAATAATTTCAATAATGTTTTAGAGGGAGCATCCATTTATTTCTCTTTTAGAATATTCTATTTTATTCCCCGCTGTATCCAACAAGCTTTTCATTTCCACTGTTTGAAAAAAGGACGATTGGGTATTTTCAAACTGAACAAACTATTCTCTACTATATTTTCATTTCAGAGTCTCAATGTCAGTCTGGACACGAACCCCGAAGGAAAAGAGGATCAAGGAACAGAAGCGTAATTGGTCGATTTTGAGATTTATATGAAACTCGGTAATTGGTTTTCCCAACACGATACGTAATACATACTATAGGAGCTGGTTGATTGGTGTGTGTGTGTGTGTGTGTGTGTGTGTGTGTGTGTGTGTGTGTGCGTGCGTGCGTGCGTGCGCGCGCGCGTGAGTTTTGGCTTAACGCCGCCTGATAGATATATTAATGGCATGAGAAATAGTGCGTTGCATTTGAATGTTATTCATGTTATTCTTTTTTGTTTAATTTATCATACCTATACAAATATGTATACAATTGTTATTCAGATGGTGAAATTCAACACCCTCCCAGCGATCAGTGACCTTCTGTTACGATCAGCTGTCGCTTTTTGTTGCCAATGGCCGATCCAGTTGTGGATGAATGATGAAATGAAATTAATTTAATATTGCGTTTAATATTTCATCGAGGGAAAAAATCAAAATAAATTCATTTCCAGCTAAATAATTTCGAAATTTCACAATTAATAATCTACCCTTGGTCAGAAAATCAAGAACGGTACGACAATGTTCTGGCAACGAACATTTTTTCTTATGTTTGTTTACTTCACGACCATGTTCGATCATTCGGTGCACGTTAAGTCCGTGCAAGGCAATAACTCCGGTTACGTGCGTGTGTTGTGCCTGAAGCGATGGAGTTACATAACTGTATATCGCGAGGTAACCTGACCTAAATGCCGTTACCCACTTTGACTTGCTGAACATTGATCAAATCACAAAGATGTAGATAAGGGATGTGAAATATGAATTATTGTTCTAAAAAACAACAAAACTCGTAGACTTAAACCACTTAGATGCACGTGAAACAAACAATTATCAGGGGTTATTTTTTTTTGGAAAAAAATATTGTTCACGAAAATATTTCCATTATCGACTGACCGTAAAAAAACCCTGACCCCTACTTATTTATTTAGGGTGAGAATCGGCAGCTAGATCTGAAACGCGATTAGAATAGACTGTTATTGCTGAAAGAGGGTGAAATTAGGCAACTAAATAGGCATGCATGTGTGATGAGAATAGACAACTAGATCCCAAAGATGGTGGTACAGACTTGTCACAGCTAAAAGAGGGTGAAAATTGGAAACTAAATATGCAAGTGTGATGAGAATAGACAGCTAGATCTTAACGATGGTGGAATAGACTTGTCACAGCTAAAAGAGGTTGAAAATTGGAAACTAAATATGCAAGTGTGATGAGAATAGACAGCTAGATCTTAACGATGGTGGAATAGACTGTCAGAGCTGAAAGAAGTGAAAATTGGAAACTAAATATGCAAGTGTGATGAGAATAGACAGCTAGATCGGAACGATGGTGGAATAGACTTGTCACAGCTAAAAGAGGGTGAAAATTGGAAACTAAATATGCAAGTGTGATGAGAATAGACAGCTAGATCGGAACGATGGTGGAATAGACTTGTCACAGCTAAAAGAGGGGGAAAATTGGAAACTAAATGTGCAAGAATGATGGTGGAATAGACTGTCAGAGTAGAAAGAGGGGTGAGAATAGACAGCTCGAGTTGAAAGATGGTGGACTGGACAGTTAGAGCTGAAAGATGGTAGAATAGACAGCTAGAGTTGAAAGAGGGGTGAGAATAGGATGATAGGTCTGACAGGGATGAGAGAGCTGAAAAGCGACGAGAATAGGCTGCTAGAGTTAATAGGGATGGGGGAGAAAGGCTGATAGATCCGAGACAGGGATGGACATGGTAAATATAATATAATATAATAAAATATATGATCAAGGGGTCTGTATCTCATTATTCTTCTTGAAAATGCATTCACAACTTTACTCGGAGACCATGGCCTAAATGTGTTAGTCTTTTCCATCTCAGCATGAAACCTGGCAACAAGAGTTATGTCCCTTTGTAAACCGACATAACTCTTAGAGCCCTTCTTGCATAACACTAATAAAATATTAACCTCACAACAGAATATATCCCATTATCTCGAGGAACAAACGCAACATGACGCAACCTGTCCTGACCTTATTGTAAACGTGAGAAGTGTTTATATTTTCTTGAATCCCCATATAAAGGTGTACACAAGTAGGAAAGAAATTAAACATTCCCAAGCCGTTATATCTTACAAGCTTTGTGCGACCCGTTACGATTCCGGGGTAGAATAGGTCTTCAGCAACCAATGCTTGCCGTAAAAGGTGACTATGCTTGTCGTAAAAGGCGACTAACGGGATCGGGTGGTCAGGCTCGCTGACTTGGTTGATGCATGTCATCGATCCCAATTGCGTGGATCGATGCTCATGATATTAATCACTGGATTGTCTGGTCCAGACTCGATTATTTACAGACCGCCGTCATATAGCTGGAATATTGCTGAGTGCGGCGTTAAACAACAAACCAACCATCCAACTACAAGCTTTGTGCAGCGAAATCTGCAGGTACATCGGCTACAGTACAGCGTACCCGGATGTGATACAGTCAACTAATGTAATATCTTCATTCAGTTCTGCCCAAAGCTTTTGTGAAGGTAGCGGAATTAGCCGAGGGGATCCGATGTCCAACTGCACGGATACATGGGGATCTGCAGATGTGATGCGCGTATGCATATACGTTAAATAAGTATTCGCACAGGTTGTCTGTTTCATTTTTGTGTGATTAAATTACTAACATGATAATAAGGCTTTAAAAAGTGTGTATATTTACATAACTTCTTTTTTGACATTTGAAACAAGCTCTATGAAACGACATCTTGTGATTTTGTGTCTAGACATGTCCATTTGAACCTCCTGTCATATTCAGAGCCAAAATATGTTCCGAAACAAGAATAACTTCGACTCGAACGAAGAGATTATCAATTTGTTGTGACCACAACTTTCACAAAATATCATCGCAAATCAGATAGTTATAGGTAAATTTTAATTCACAGTGTCTCAACTTTTATGACGTCGAACTTCACACAGCACGCCCGTGGGTGTCATTGTCTTGTCTTAATGACGTCATCAAATTGTGTGCAGCTCTCCGGGGAGAACTCCATCGCAGGGCCACCATGCTGAGGGAATTAGACGATTGTGCCGGCAGCTGCCAGGAGCTTGGTTCATAGAAGGTGGAAACCGTTTCTTCAGCTCTTTATGACTCTCTGTTAATAAAAATCCTGTTACACGGACGATAAAGCTGTGAATACGATTTGCTCTAAATCGCTGCGACAGGGACACGGTCATAAAATGTATCTAAATTGACTCGACCGTTCGGGAACCTGCTGTGCAGTACAAAAGATCGGGCTAATGACATGCTACCTCCGAGTATCTACCGTGTCCATGTTTGTCCAGGAAGCTGTACACACGAGTAAATCATTGTGTGGGCATTTGGTGGACGGCTGGTCACTCGATAGGTATTCCCAGGCAAAGGGTATGAACACTGCAAAGTTAACGCTTGGCCGGTTAAACTGACACGAACCAACAACGACTGTGTGCTGATAAATTGAGACTTACATGTGGCTCTAGACTAACATTTAGTCTCTGAAATCTTATATTACACAATATCTTTCTTGACACTAAAAATAAAATAAAAATTCCCTATGCTGTGGAATAGAGCTAGCTTGAGCTGGCTAGACTTGCTTTTGTATGCATTTCTAGATTATTATTTTTTTCATAAAATAAATATATTCCACGGTAATGGTGCAGGACTAATGTGGCTATTACGCTGACATTAAGTGTATATATACCCCGTTGTGCCGAACTTAGATGTTTCGAATTCCTTGTCTCGAACTCAGCTTCTGGTCACTTTGAATTCCATCTATATTTATAATCACATATATTCGGATCTGTCGAACCGGATGTGCCGAAATCCCGGTTGTCTCGAACTCACCTTCAGATCACTGTGAATTCCTTCTATGTTTATCATCATTTATACTCTGATCTGTCTACCCGGGTGTGTCGAATTCTTGGTTTCCCGAACTCATTTGGGAGTCCCCAGTATCCAAATTAAGCATGAAATGCCCCTGATGACTCGAACGCAGACATAGAAAGTAATTGTGTTGGAAATAATAGTGTGTGAACTCGAGATGTCCAATTTGGTTTACCGAAGTAGAGCAGTGTTGTTTGATAAAAGGCTTGTGTGCGTGGGTGTTGCGTTTGGATTGATATATTTTACAAATTACCTTGTATATAAATTATAGTTTTGCAAGAAAATTGGGGTTATATATAAGGTTTTTTTCAAACAAGTAAGGTTATGTCAATAAATTAATGAACTAGAATAACATATTTAGGTGGAGGATCGTCGTTAAAGGCCCTTAAATAAATACGCTAAGAGTTAAAATACAAATATTGAAAGCATGAGACGTCTGAATGTTATGGCTTAAATATCGACCTCGTTGTGAGACACACTTCACGCTGTATCTCGCTAGGTGGCGTTTCTCACGCGTGTCGTAAAACAGGTGCGCGGGAACGAGAGCGCAGGGGCCGCGTTTGGTCGCAGCCATAACGAGGGCTCCCCTGCTTTTCACTGATAAGACAGAATAACGAGCAAGGATATAGGACAAAAACCCAGCAACTGGCAATATTAGCAATAGATTTATTATCCCCTTATCTCTACTGTGTCATTTTCACTTTAACGGAATACATTTTAACAAACCAGAGCGACACGGTTAGGATTTGGGATGAATACCCTCGCTTGGTTACTGAGGGTCCGTTCTGTGGTAGATATGGACTTCAATGACAGAAGAGGTAACACTTTAACCTGCTGTAGACAGAAGGTCAGCGGAACAATGGATGGGTGGGTCGACTCGGTACCTTCCTTCATTGTCCCAGATATATATCACATAGTCGTGTGGAGAAAATCGATAAGAGGATCCCGTAGAACCGTTATGGACGGAGAAAATATTTTCAGCTTCTTGTTAACTGAAGTTAATGTAACATTACGTTGACTTACACACCATGCGTAAATATTGCAGGTGGGAGTGATAGTAGTAGCAGCAGCATCAGCAACAGTAATATTGTGGCGGTGGTAGTAGCATCAGCAACAAAAGGAGTAGCAGTAATAGTAGCAGTAGCACCAGTAACAAACGTAGAAGTAGCAGTAGCAAAAGTAACATCAGCACCAACAAAAGTAGTCAAAGCAGTAGTAGCATCAGCAACAAAAGTAGCAGCAGTAGCATCAGCAACACACGTAGTAGCAGCAACAGAAGTAGTAGTAGCAGCAGTAGCATCAGCAACACACGTAGTAGCAGCAATAGAAGTAGTAGTAGCAGCACTAGCATCAGCAACACACGTATTACCAGCAATAGAAGTCGAAGCAGCAGTAGCATCAGCAACACGTAGTAGCAGCAACAGAAGTAGTAGTAGCATCAGCAACAAAGGTAGCAGTAGCATCAGCAACAGAAGTAGTCGAAGCAGCAGTAGCATCAGCAACACACGTAGTAATCGCAACAGAAGTAGTAGTAGCAGCAGTAGCATTAGCAACAAAAATAGTAGTAGTAGAAGCAACGGCAAAAGAGTAGTAGTAGTAGCAGCATCGACAACAAAAGCAGTGGAAATAGTAGAGGCATCAGCGACTGTAGTAGAAGTAGAAGTAGTAGTAGTAGTAGTAGTAGTAGTAGTAGGAGTAGGAGTATCGGGAATAAAAGGAGTAGAAGTAATACTAGCAGAAGCATCAGCAACAAAAGTAGTCGAACCAGCAACAGAAGTAGTAGTAGCAGTAACAAAAGTGGAAGTATCAGTAGCATCAGCAACAGAAGTAGTAGTAGTAGTAGTAGCAGCAGCAACAGAAGTAGTAGTAGTAGTAGCATCAGCAACAGAAGTAGTAGTAGTAGTAGCAGCAGCAACAGAAGTAGTAGTAGCAGCAACAGAAGTAGTAGTAGTAGTAGTAGCAGCAGCAACAGAAGTAGTAGTAGTAGTAGCAGCAGCAACAGAAGTAGTAGTAGTAGTAGCAGCAACAGAAGTAGTAGTAGTAGTAGCAGCAACAGAAGTAGTAGTAGTAGCAGCAGCAGCAACAGAAGTAGTAGTAGTAGTAGCAGCAACAGAAGTAGTAGTAGTAGTAGCAGCAGCAACAGAAGTAGTAGTAGCAGCAGCAGCAACAAAAGTAGTAGTAGTAGTAGCATCAGCAACAAAAGTAGTAGTAGTAGTAGTGGTAGCATCAGCAACAAAAGTAGTAGTAGCAGTAACATCAGCAACAGAAGTAGTAGTAGTAGTAGCAGCAGCAACAAAAGTAGTAGTAGTAGTAGTAGCAGCATCAGCAACAAAAGTAGTAGTAGTAGTAGCAGCAGCAACAAAAGTGGAAGTATCAGTAGCATCAGCAACAAAAGTAGTAGTAGTAGTAGCAGCAGCAACAAAAGTAGTAGTAGTAGTAGTAGTAGCAGCAGCAGCAACAAAAGTGGAAGTATCAGTAGCAGCAGCAACACACGTAGTAGCAGCAGTAACATCAGCAATAGAAGTAGTAGCAGTAGCAGCAGCAACAAAAGCATCAGTAGCATCAGCAACAAAAGAAGTGGCAGCATATGCAACAGAAGTAGTAGCAATAGTAATTGTAGTATAAATTGAGGTTGTTGGGTTCGTCGGTACTGGTACTTCAAAATGTACCCCAGTTACATATTTGTGTTCATATGTGTACCCCACAGAAAGTTGTAATACAAATATGCACCTCAGCTAGATATAGGTCACATTGGGACGAGAGGTCTCTGAACGTGCCCGTGTATGACGTATTGTTTTCGGAGAATTACTCCACTTTGAAAATGTTTTGTTAAAAAAATAGATTTTTAGTAGCGTGTGGCTGAGTGCACAATAGGGAGCTGTTCTCAAAGCCACTGGCGACAGTATTTAAGCCTTAATGTTGCATGTCATGGCGGGACTAGACAAACCAGTGGTTGAGAGCATGAGCAAATTGCCAACGTGACACGACATGTATCAAGCTGTATCAGAGCTTGAACACGATAATAGATATATTATCATATGAATGATCAGTCTAATATTCAAGATATCGGTGCTGTCATTTAAGCTGATACATATTCAACGAGGTGAGCTGCAGTACCGTGCCGTTGTGCAAGTATAAACCTATTTAAATTAGTCCTGATAATAAAAGATCATCCTCGATTATGATAAATATCCTGTATCAGTTAATCACCACAGCTTCGTTTAGGAAATGACGTCACATCTGCATTTGTCTAATCAGTAACTTCTCTCGCTGATTGTGTTATTTGATTTGAGTGTTATTTTCAACGTTGCGTTTTTCAAGTCGGACTCAGAACAAAACAATGCTGGCGAATGGTTTCCGGTTTTCTTTTTGCATTAATTATACATTGGATTATCGATGATGATAAAAGTTAAGGTAATATTCTTTAGGAAAAGCGGATTTATTGAGAATGGACGTCAATACTTTTGCGCACTATGGAGATATAAATGGAACAACCGGAGAACACTCTGTTTAAAGCGCAGAGTGCACGTCGGTAGACCTCCGTAATGTAAACACATAGTGCCCGGCCCATCCTATAATCAGTTAGTCAGAAAACAGTGGTCCGCAAAGGGAACTGAACCTCAAAAATAGGGCTTGTGAGCCAATCACATGCCATGAAATCTCTTGGGTTTCATTTATTCCAGTATGAAGATACAGCGAGGTAAACGGACCACCTTTAACAATTTTTCAGTAATGCATACAGAACACGTACAAAGAGAGACTGAAAGAATAACGTGAATATGAAACTCCACCACGTGTCATACATTGACTGTCATTGGACAGCGGCATGACACGGGATGAAGGAACTCATCAGCGAAAGCCCAAACATGGTCGCACGCTAAATACTATTAGACAATTGCATGATATAAGATCATTTCTTGATCACGTCATTTATTTCAATTGAATCATTTAACACATTGATGCAAGGTGGGATAACCTGGTGGTTTAAGTCCTGGGTTCGTTACTCCAAGATAGCATATCCTGTGGTGGACTATTGGGATATGTCTTGTAGTCATATGGGTACTATGTGTGGAACCCACTTCTGGTGATCCCACACCGTAAAATTGCTGGAATATTGCTAAAAGGGGCGCTGACCATTACTCACTCACTCCCTGGGCGAGGGCTAGAGGGTGATGTTTTGCCTCATTGCTAGTCACATCATCTGGGCGGCTGCTCCTTCTGACACGAGCCACATCATCAGATGCCGATCTTTGGTGGTATATTTGGTTTCGTCCAGTCCTAGTTCCCGTGTATCAGGTTTGGAATAATTGGCAATGAACTACTTCTGGTTTCTTTCTGGTTTGCCGTTCATTACTTTAGTGTATTCTTGCTAGCTTCTATGTAGCCAGCCCTGGCGGAAGGGCCAAGCGTCTCGCCGTAGACCTTGATCCGGGGTCGATTGACCACAAGGTTTCATATAGTGTGAAGTCCATTCTTGTGATACTGCCAGATATTCTTAACAGCGGCGTAAAAACTGACCTCACAGTTTTGGCTGACGTTGGTCTGACTGAGTTGCGTCCTTTAGTTGTTCCATGATGTTATGCCATTTCACATTGTCATGGTGATAAGTTGTCAGCACCCGTTCTAGTGCAAAATTTACATTACCTGCATCACATCAGGCTTTCCTTCTTCATGAACCTGACACGTATCGATATAACTGGCCGCCCCCGTGGTTTAGTGGATACAGCGCCTGCCTGAACAGCGAAATGCCGGTGGTCGGATCCTCGGTCGCGTCATACCAAAAGACAAAAGATGGTACTTTTAAAAACAACGACTGGTTAATTGGCTTGTAGTCAGTACACAGTGTCTGGGATATCAATGTTAAACTGGAGCATGGTCTCCAGTGGGCTAGCACAATACACGGCATTTCTACGGACATACCAAGCATGCACGTCGCTACTGTGCAATAATCTTGAACTCGACGTTAAACCCCATTTCACGTTACTTCGAAATTTTTAAAATTCTGTTAATGTTGACCGCATCCGTGGATAGGTGGCTCGATCCTCTGGCGTCATACTAAAAGACGTTAAAAAACGCGTTCTGCATCAAGGGGCTTAATGAGTGGTCGGCCCCGAGTCAGTGTACAGTGTCTGAGTGGTTTACACACAATGTCCCAATGTGAAAATCCACTGATTCTGCTTAACAAACGAACGCTTTGACCACAAGACAACCCATCCTTTAGGGGCTAACTTATACACTAACATATTGCCTAAGAAATCCTTTATAACAAAATGCATTTCTCTCCTCTACAATTGAAACAAATAATTTTCCTTATGCTGTTTGGGGAATAGAACTGGCTAGACAAGTAACGCTTGTACTCGGCATGTATTCGCTGTTCACGGCTGAGTGGTTTGTCGGTGAAGATTTCGTGACTGATAGACACCAGCGTTGTGACTTCCTGGTCACACAAAGCGGTGAGGTGAGGTGAAATGGGGTTTAACGTCGCGTCCAAGATTATTGCACTTATATAGCTGAATGATGCCGATTTATAGTGCTAGCTCACTGAGATACCATGCCGCAGTTTAACATCAATACCCCACTCAGATGCAGTATCCGACCAGTCCTTGTTTTTGCCCCTTAATGCCGAGCGCCAGACAGGGTAACAACGAATACTATCTTTTAACGTCTTTTGATATGACGCGGCCGGGGATCGAACCCCGGACCTTCCGCTCTCCGGGCGGACGCTCTACCGCTAGACCACGGCGGCGGTCTCACACAACGCGATCTTAGCGCTACGAATATCAAAGCTCCAAAAGCTGACTTATGATAATCGTGCTGCTTAGGTCGCTTTCAGAGACAACTGTTTGTTTTAGTTTTTTGTGTAACGCAGCACTCAGCAGTATTCCATTTGCGTGGGTCGATGCCCATGATGCCAGTCACTGGATTGTCTGGTCCACACTTGCGTATTTGCTGGAATATTGCTGAGTACGGCGTTACACAACAACAGCAACAAACGCGCGTCGTTTATCATGTTGGATAATTAGTTCACATGGTCCAGTCAAATTTAGAAACTGTTCTCATAGTCGTTTGTTAAATAAGAAACAGGCAGTGAAAATGTTTCAACTCAACAAAACTAATCCCTTCACATTAGTACTGCATTTCCTGCACGATACATTTGAATCCCCGCACGTATACTTTATACACTAAAATAATAGACACCTAGCCATAAAGCGAAAAAAAACACATTCTCGACAATAAAATGACCAGTCTTAAGTTTGGTATGGACGCCAGCGCTGAAATACTTTTGGATGAAGAACCCTTTTCTCGAGGTTGCTCAATCTTTTCAAACGTATTTATGTCAAAACCTTTCCTGATTCAATTCTTCAAAAACAAAATAGAAACAAGAAATGCATAGTTTTGAAATGTTCGATACGTTGGCTCCCAGTGTGGATACTAGGACACTGAGAAGGTAGGGAATATTGACAGCGCCAGCAGACGAGAAGCGTTCTGCCATCAGCCAGTGGAGCTTGAAGGGGCTAAATGAAGCTGAACGTGGGCACAATGAGAAAATTAATGACATCCATTGTGGAAGTTGAAAAGGTTCAGAGTAAACCCACACATCTACGACAGAGCATCGGATTACCAAACTGCCAGAACCTTACCGATCCAATCACCACTCCTGAAATCCCGCCATTTTTCACTTCAATCCGACCATGACGGTTCCGTTTGAGGTCTTTCCGACTGATAGCAAGTTGTCACGAATACCGGATTCATTACGCTCTGTTGTACGAAGGCTCAAAGTAAAACTATTCTTGTGCAAACCCGAGCTTGACTGTGCATGACTGGTCAGATTCGGCATGGCTGGCGTCAATTGTCAATTGTTGTCCTCACAGCGACAGACATGGTAGACTTTTCGAATTTTAGTGACACATTAGACAAATATTTGTAATAAAAAAACGGTATGCTTCAATACCGACAGAGCTGAGACGTGAACGCGGATGGCCATGCACAGAAATAACCACAGAGCCCACCTCGTTGGCACAGAGCGTGGAAACCATCCATCCGGCCCGAGCCCCTGTTGAGATGTGGTAGCACATGCTGGTAAAGGGAGAGAGGGGGCCATGCCTTTGAACAAACTATGAAATAACATCTGATGAAACTTGAGTGACAGGAATCCGTTAGGGACAAACCGCTTTATTTTCGTGGGCAGGTGCGGGAGGTTTTTGTTTGAGACACGAGACACTGGCTCAAGACATTTTTATTTGAATGTTTGAGTCCCAACAAAAATAAAAGTAAGATTCGAACCCCCCAAAATAAATACTTTTTTATCAGGACACTCATGCATGTGCAAGTTTTGTTGAACTTGAGGCCGACGTATGATTTCCAGTTATTTCTTGAAAAAATCTTCCAGCCTCCCCCAAAATATCAAATGATCAATCCTCCCGTTCACAGTCACTACGAATACGTTCCCAGATTTTTAATTTTAAAAGCCTCCTCATAGTTGCGTATTACTTGTGAAATTATTTTTCTGATTGGAAAATAATCTGTAAGACTGACTTTGAGTCTTTGAGTCTTTGAAACGACGTTACCTCACACTCATCAACATTTGTACAAATCTTTCATGTACACCCGTGGTCTCGTGGTAGAGCGTCTCCCCGGATAATTTGTTTGTTTGTTGTTTAACGCCGCACTCAGCAATATGGCGACGGTCTGTAAATTATCGAGCCTGGACTAGACAATCCAGTGATTGATATCATGAGCATCTACCCATGCAGACATGCATCAACCAAGTCAGCGAGCCTGACCACCCATCCCGTTAGTCACCTCTTTCGACAAGCACAGTCGCCTTGTACGGCAAGCATGGTTTGCTGAGGAACTATTCTAACCTGGATCTACATGGGTCTCTCCCTGGACGCGTCATTCCAAAAGACGTTAACCGATTATATTTGTTGTTACTCTGCCTGATGCTCGGTATCAAGCGATAAAACAAAGACTGGTGGAGTCAGTTTACTATGTCTGAGGGGAGTTATATATGTTAACGGAGTGGTGGAGTAGCCTGGAGGTTAAATCATTCTCATGCAAAAGGCTCAGGTTCGATTCCCAGATGTGTACAATGTGTGAAGCCCATTTCTGGCGTTCGATATTGCTGGGATATTGCTAAAAGCGGCCTTAACCCTCACTCATCCAAGCTGATCCAATTCAATACCATACTGTGGCATGGTATCTCAGTGAGTGGACTGGAACCACAAAACCTGTCTACACACACACACACACACACACACACACACACACACACACGTCCGGATTAACAAATGTCTGGATAAATGAATCCTGTTAACAGAGTGATGCCATTTGGTATACATGATAGCTCTTCCGGTTGTCGTATATAACGGACAAAGAGTGCGTTAACGCAGAGATCGCACAAACAAGGTTTCACTGTATAAGAAGATATATATTTCTAGATAGTAGAACAAGTTCCCTGTGACCAATGCTTGTCATAGGAGCTGGCAAAAATGGTCATATGGTTATTAAAATCTGTGACCTGGCTGCCAACGTGATATCGTACGGTTGGTAGTAAACAATTACTTCATATTTCTAACATAAGTTTATTTCTCACTTCGATAGTAATCCGATGTCTGGGCCGTGACATTAAGCGATCTTTTGACAATCGTAACTTACTGCATACTTTAACATACGCTTAGGACATTCGTGGCGATGAGATCGCTTTATGGAACAGGGTGGTGGGTCTAAGCGTTAAGCGATCTTAGCGCTTAGAGGATCCTAACTACCATGCTTTAACAGGGACATACGTCATTCGTAGTTCTGAGATCCTTTTAAAAACGGGGCCCAGGGTCAACTTGTACAAAGTGATCTTAGTTCTGAGACAATCGTAAATCCCTTACTTTAACAGACTTTGATTATTTGTAGTAGAGGGTTCTGATCTACAACAAGCAATAAAGGCGTAATATTGCTGGCTGAGTTGCAAAAGCAGCAATCGCTCACCTCCCCATAACGAAGTCATCATTCAAGTTACTTCATACTTTTACTGTTGGTGATATGGTCCCAGCGTTTAACCCAGGTAGTGGTGTAACCTCGCCACATCAAACTCTGGGTTCGCTCCACACCCACACCCACTTGAATGACTAACACTGGATGACCTCCAGCGTAATTTCATTCACTCATGGCTGACCTCTATCAAACAATAGCACTTGAAGGTTGTTATTTTTAGCTAACAAGGCAAGTCACACAAACAAGACGCCACAACTGAGTGGACGCTCATGTTTAAGGCTATAAATTTAGGGGCTCAAGCTTCCAGAAAACGGGGATCACAATATATATAAGCAGAACATTGTAAATCATTGACGATTGTGGAAACTCGGTTAAGAAGACTTAAAATAACAAACTTGCGTGATTTGACCATGAACTGTGAAACGACTATGATAGGATGCAATGGCCCATGATACCATCGGACATGCCGTGGTTCATTGGACCTTCAGAAGGGGTGTGTCATAGTGGTAGAAATGGGTGATCCATCACACCATTGGACCTTCAGAAGGGATATGTCATAGTGGTAGAAATGAGTGATCCATGACACCATTGGACCTTCAGAAGGGGTGTGTCATAGTGGTAGAAATGGATGATCCATGACACCATTGGACCTTCAGAAGGGATATGTAATAGTGGCAGAAATGGGTGATCCATGACACCATTGGACCTTCAGAGGGGATATGTCATAGTGGCAGAAATGGGTGATCCATCACACCATTGGATGTTCAGAAGGGATATGCCATAGTGGTAGAAATGGGTGATCCATGACACCATTGGACCTTCAGAAGGGATATGTCATAGTGGCAGCAATGGGTGACCCATGACACCATTGGACCTTCAGAAGGGATATGTCATAGTGGCAGAAATGTGTGATCCACGACACCATTGGACCTTCAGAAGGGTGCGTCATAGTTGCAGTGGCCCATGACACCATTGGACCTTCAGAAGGGATGTGTCATAGTTGCAGTGGTCCATGACACCAATGGACCTTCATAAGGAATGTGTCATAGTTGCAGTGGTCCATGACACAATTGGACCTTCTTAAGGGATGTGTCATAGTGGCAGTGGTCCATGACACAATTGGACCTTCATAAGGGATGTGTCATAGTGGCAGTGGTCAATAACACCATTGGACCTTCATAAGGGGTGTGTCATAGTGGCAGTGGTCAATAACACCATTGGACCTTCATAAGGGGTGTGTCATAGTGGCAGTGGTCCATGACACCATTGGACCTTCATAAGGAATGTGTCATAGTTGCAGTGGTCCATGACACCATTGGACCTTCATAAGGGATGTGTCATAGTGGCAGTGGCCCATGACACCATTGGACCCTCATAAGGGATGTGTCATACTGGCAGTGGTCCATGACACCATTGGACCTTCATAAGGGATGTGTCATAGTGGCAGTGGCCCATGACACCATTGGACCCTCATAAGCGATGTGTCATACTGGCAGTGGCCCATGACACCATTGGACCTTCATAAGGGATGTGTCATAGTTGCAGTGGTCCATAACACCATTGGACCTTCATAAGGGATGTGTCATACTGGCAGTGGCCCATGACACCATTGGACCTTCATAAGGGATGTGTCATAGTGGCAGTGGTCCATGACACCGTGGCATTGTGAACAGTGAAACTTCAGAGCAGAAACAATAATGCGATCATCATGTCATCTTAATGAGGGAAGAAAGTCTAAATGATTCAGGTCATTGACGTTTACCCCTTCCGTGAAAGCCACGAGCACGGGTTCGGTCGTGACTAACCTATAATAATAATCCAAATGAACTTTATACAAATGAGAAACACACTTGTGCCTCTAATATAAATTAAATTCACCCCCTTCCACATATTAATTTTAGCAAGGTGGTACGGGTGGCCCAGTCGCCTGAGGCGCCACAATTCGCTGTGCAGAGTTGCGTCCCTTAAGCGTGCCAGAATTCTAGGACTGTGGGTTCCAATCCCAGTTTGCCCCGACTATATGTCTAGGTTTGTTAGTGTAGCGGCCATAAAAGTTCCAAGTCCCGTGGTGGGATTCGAACCACGGACCTTCTGATCAGAGGTCGGACGCCTTGTCCACATGCCCAAAGAGGTTAACCCAGTCAGCAAGCTGACAAGGTAAGGATGTCATCTGTGGGACGACTCCACGCCCTGCTACATACTCCCCCGTCAACAGAAGGCACGTCCCAGGCCGCAAAGTAGGGTACTGAGGCTTATTTTGCTCAAATTTAATATGAACGTGCTCAGCCTCACGTTGGGCGCCAATGTAGCGGCCATAAAATTTCCGAGTCCCTTGATTCGAACCACGGACCTTCTGATCAGAGGTCAAACGGTTTGTCCACATGACCAAAGAGGTTAACCCCGTAAGCAAACTGACAAGGTAAGGATGTCATCTGTGGGATGACTCCACGCCCTACTACATCAGCAACATGGGTTTGACCAAAGTGGTAAACGTGATACCTGCATAATATTGGGCTTTCCTCCCAGATTAAGCTCATTCGCCTTGATATAACTAGAATACTGTTAAAAGCGGCGTTACATAAATCACTCACTCACTTGGAGTGGTTGGTTGGTTGGTTTGTTGTTTAACGCCGCTCTCAGCAATATTCCAGCTCTATGACGGCGGTCTGTAAATAATCGAGTCTGGACCAGACAACCCAGTGATTGACATCATGAGTATCGATCAACGCTATTGGGACTGACGACATGAATCAACCAAATCAGCGAGCCTGACCATCCGGTCCCGTTAATTCTAGGGAACGGCAGGCCCAGTCGCCTAAGGCGCCGCAAGTAGCTATGCAGAGTTGCATCCATTAAGCATGTCAGAAACCTATGATCGTTTTTTCGCCCTTATTATATTTATTGGTTTGTCAGCACCATACCTAGACTCATGTGTTTCTTAGTGGTAAACATCTGAGACCTGCATCAAATGTCTTTCCTCCAACATCAGGTCGACATACCGTGGTGTCACTGTAAGACTGTTCAAAGTTTTCACATCCGCATACCCGGACAAAAATTGCTATTATGATTTTTTTATTTACGTCATGCTTCTCAATGTCACATATGAACACTGTATTCCATTGTAAAAAAATAGGTGTATAATAATAATAACGTAGGTTTTCCAGAAAATGAATTATATACATATACTTCCATTTCAAAACACACACCAGGTACACAAAAACACAAACTAATAATAGTTAGTAATACAACCCATGCCACGCAAGACAGGCATGTGTTTGTGAGGTTGAGTCGGTGTACAGGGACGTACAATCAGACAGGCCACACATCGTGCACACCCGATCCTCATACCAGTCTACGCTTCTGAAAGGCTTGAGATTTGCTAAGGGGGATTATGGATCTAATTCCCAAAGGACTTCATGGTACGACGGCTATTAAAGGGAGTCCATCTGGTGCCCATTGTCAGTCTAGTTCTAGATTAACTAGTTGATACCTCATCGGTGAAGATCCGGGTCAGAATTGGTCTTCAACAACCCATGATTGTCGTGAGAGACAAATAACGGGATCGGGTGGTCTGGCTCGCTGACTTGCATGCGTAGATTGATGCTCATGATGTCAATCACTGGAGTGTCTGATCCAGACTCGGTTATTTAAAGACCGCCGTCATATAAATGGAATATTGTTGAGTGCGGCTTAAAACAAACAAAGTTAATACCTGGTGAAACTGAGACATTATCTTTCTGTAATTTCGGTTATCATAAACAGCTCATTTGATATCCATCGCTAGTCTGTCTTACAGACCCTGATACAAATATATCAAATACATCCCATGCAAGTCTATAATGTTTGGCAAGTCTAGATCACCGCAGTATGAAAATGAAGAGAGTCACTGGGCTCCTTTTACTTTATTTTTATTTAGATAACTGAACAACTGTTTTTTTCTGTACGATATGTTCAATTCAGAGACTAGATGTTAGTCTATATCCATCGCAAACACTAGCCGAGGTGTTTAAGGTAATTGTCCACACTACCAATTCGCCCGAGTAAAGTCTCGTTTTGATTAAATGCGATTTAGTTACGAGAGTGCGTTATTGATATTAATGTATTTACATATTTTATAAGTTCATGGACACAGAGGGTGTCTTTCAGTGCCTATTCTAAAAAATCGATGCCACAAATAGTACATGGTAAATGCGCCCGACGTTTGCATGAGACTGACTCACACGCCAAATGCACATTCATCAACTGTGTGACGTCCTCGTGGTGTCCGTCTATCAGCTGACGGAGCTTCTGTTTGATGTACGGAGTGATTGTTGACATACTTCCTTTAATTATATAGGCACAACCAATACCTGCTTTAAGCTTTTCGAAAACAGCTCAACCTGAACACATTAGCAACAAAACAGCATCGAAAGTCGTTGTAGGATTATTCATCAATTTGATATAAAATCCTTAACATGTTCACGTGTCTTTGCATGTGATTGGTTGGCCTGGTAGTTAAGCCGTTCGCTCGTCACGCTGAAGGTCGTGGTTCGATTTCAGTCATGATTGTTTGATTGTTTGATTGACATTCTAGAAGTTGCCGAGTAGATAAGAAAACGTACAGCTTTTGGGGATTCTGGTTTATGGCACAGGGCGACGTTTCCATGTTTCCATGTGTCGGAACGCCGCTATTTGAAATAAACCAGAACTTGTTATCCATAAAGTCTTACGTTTTCCTATGTGAAGCATCGGTGTCTACAAACGTCGAACATCCGGTCTGTCTCCCACAATGAACACCCGCAATGAACGCCGGTCTGTCTCCAACAATGAACCCCGGTCTGTCTCCGAAATGAACACACACAATGAACCCCGGTCTGTCTCCGAAAGTGAACCCCGGTCTGTCTCCAACAATGAACCCCGGTCTGTCTCCAACAGTGAACATGCAGTCTGTTTCCCACAATGAACACCCACAATGAACCCCGGTCTGTCTCCCACAGTGAACATGCAGTCTGTTTCCCACAATGAACACCCACAATGAACCCCGGTCTGTCTCCAACAGTGAACATGCAGTCTGTTTCCCACAATGAACACACACAATGAACCCCGGTCTGTCTCCAACAGTGAACATGCAGTCTGTTTCCAACAATGAACACACACAATGAACCCCGGTCTGTCTCCAACAGTGAACATGCAGTCTGTTTCCAACAATAAACACCCACAATTAACCCCGGTCTGTCTCCCACAATGAACATGCAGTCTGTCTCCCACAATAAAACACACAATGAACCCCTGTCTGTCTCCCACAATGAACACCCACACTGAACATGCAGTGTGTTTCCCACAATAAACACCCACAATGAACCCCGGTGTGTCTCCCACAATGAACACCCACAATGAACCCCGGTGTGTCTCCCACAATGAACACCCACAATGAACCCCGGTCTGTCTCCCACAGTGAACACCCACAATGAACCCCGGTGTGTCTCAAACAATGATCACCCACAATGAACCCCGGTCTGTCTCCCACAATAAACACCCACAATGAACCCCTGTTTGTCTCAAACAATGATCACCCACAATGAACCCCGGTCTGTCTCCCACAATGAACACCCACAGTGAACATGCAGTGTGTCTCCCACAATGAACACCCACACTGAACATGCAGTCTGTCTCCCACAATAAAACACACAATGAACCCCTGTCTGTCTCCCACAATGAACACCCACACTGAACATGCAGTCTGTCTCCCACAATGAACACCCGCAATGAACGCCGGTCTGTCTCCAACAATGAACCCCGGTCTGTCTCCGAAATGAACACACACAATGAACCCCGGTCTGTTTGCGAAAGTGAACCCCGGTCTGTCTCCAACAATGAACCCCGGTCTGTCTCCCACAGTGAACATGCAGTCTGTTTCCCACAATGAACACCCACAATGAACCCCGGTCTGTCTCCCACAGTGAACATGCAGTCTGTTTCCCACAATGAACACCCACAATGAACCCCGGTCTGTCTCCAACAGTGAACATGCAGTCTGTTTCCAACAATAAACACCCACAATGAACCCCGGTCTGTCTCCCACAATGAACATGCAGTCTGTCTCCCACAATAAAACACACAATGAACCCCTGTCTGTCTCCCACAATGAACACCCACACTGAACATGCAGTGTGTTTCCCACAATAAACACCCACAATGAACCCCGGTCTGTCTCCCACAGTGAACACCCACAATGAACCCCGGTGTGTCTCAAACAATGATCACCCACAATGAACCCCGGTCTGTCTCCCACAGTGAACACCCACAATGAACCCCGGTGTGTCTCAAACAATGATCACCCACAATGAACCCCGGTGTGTCTCCCACAATGAACACCCACAATGAACCCTGGTGTGTCTCAAACAATGATCACCCACAATGAACCCCGGTCTGTCTCCCACAATAAACACCCACAATGAACCCCTGTTTGTCTCAAACAATGATCACCCACAATGAACCCCGGTCTGTCTCCCACAATGAACACCCACAGTGAACATGCAGTGTGTCTCCCACAATGGACACCAAGAATGAACATGCGCTCTGTCTCCCACAATGAACATGAAGTCTGTTTCCAATAATGAACACCCACAATGAACCCTGGTCTGTCTTCCACAATGGACACCCACAATGAACCCCGGTCTGTCTCCCACAATAAAGCACACAATGAACATGCGCTCTGTCTCCCACAATGAACACACACAATGAACCCCGGACTGTCTTCCACAATGAACACCCACAATGAACATGCGCTCTGTCTCCCACACTGAACATGCAGTGTCTCCCACAATGAACACCCACAATGAACCCCGGTCTGTCTCCCACAATGGACACCCACAATGAACCCCGGTCTGTCTCCCACAATGAACATGCAGTCTGTTTCCAACAATGAACACCCACAATGAACCCCGGTCTGTCTCCCACAATGGACACCCACAATGAACCCCGGTTTGTCTCCCACAATGAACACCCAGAATGAACCCCGGTGTGTCTTCCACAATGAACACCCACAACGAACATACAGTCTGTCTCCCACAATGAACACCCACAATGAACCCCGGTCTGTCTCCCACAATAAACACCCACGTTGAACATGCAGTCTGTTTCCCACAATGAACCCCGGTCTGTCTCCAACAATGAACCCCGGTCTGTCTCCAACAGTGAACATGCAGTCTGTTTCCCACAATGAACACCCACAATGAACCCCGGTCTGTCTCCAACAGTGAACATGCAGTCTGTTTCCCACAATGAACACCCACAATGAACCCCGGTCTGTCTCCAACAGTGAACATGCAGTCTGTTTCCCACAATGAACACACACAATGAACCCCGGTCTGTCTCCAACAGTGAACATGCAGTCTGTTTCCAACAATAAACACCCACAATGAACCCCGGTCTGTCTCCAACAGTGAACATGCAGTCTGTTTCCAACAATAAACACCCACAATTAACCCCGGTCTGTCTCCCACAATGAACATGCAGTCTGTCTCCCACAATAAAACACACAATGAACCCCTGTCTGTCTCCCACAATGAACACCCACACTGAACATGCAGTGTGTTTCCCACAATAAACACCCACAATGAACCCCGGTGTGTCTCCCACAGTGAACACCCACAATGAACCCCGGTGTGTCTCAAACAATGATCACCCACAATGAACCCCGGTCTGTCTCCCACAATAAACACCCACAATGAACCCCTGTTTGTCTCAAACAATGATCACCCACAATGAACCCCGGTCTGTCTCCCACAATGAACACCCACAGTGAACATGCAGTGTGTCTCCCACAATGAACACCCACACTGAACATGCAGTGTGTCTCCCACAATGAACACACACAACGAACATGCAGTCTGTCTCCCACAATGAACACCCACAATGAACCCCGGTCTGTCTCCCACAATGGACACCAAGAATGAACATGCGCTCTGTCTCCCACAATGAACATGAAGTCTGTTTCCAATAATGAACACCCACAATGAACCCTGGTCTGTCTTCCACAATGGACACCCACAATGAACCTGGTCTGTCTCCCACAATAAAGCACACAATGAACATGCGCTCTGTCTCCCACAATGAACACACACAATGAACCCCGGACTGTCTTCCACAATGAACACCCACAATGAACATGCGCTCTGTCTCCCACAATGAACATGCAGTCTGTCTCCCACAATGAACACCCACAATGAACCCCGGTCTGTCTCCCACAATGGACACCCACAATGAACCCCGGTCTGTCTCCCACAATAAAGACCCACAATGAACCCCGGTCTGTCTCCCACAATGGACACCCACAATGAACCCCGGTTTGTCTCCCACAATGAACACCCACAATGAACCCTGGTGTATCTTCCACAATGAACACCCACAACGAACATACAGTCTGTCTCCCACAATGAACACCCACAATGAACCCCGGTCTGTCTCCCACAATAAACACCCACAATGAACCCCGGTCTGTCTCCCACAATAAACACCCACGTTGAACATGCAGTCTGTTTCCCACAATGAACCCCGGTCTGTCTCCCACAATGAACACCCACAATGAACCCCGGTCTGTCTCCCACAATGAACATGCGCTCTGTCTCCCACAAAGGACACCCACAATGAACCTCGGTCTGTCTCCCACAATGAACACCCACAATGAACCCCGGCCTGTCTCCCACAATAAACACCCACAATGAACCCCTGTCTGTCTCCCACAATGAACACCCACACTGAACATGCAGTCTGTCTCCCACAATGGACACCCACAATGAACATGCAGTCTGTCTCCCACAATGAACACCCACAATAAACCCCGGTCTGTCTCCAACAATGAACACACACAATGAACATGCGCTCTGTCTCCCACAATGAACACCCACAATAAACCCTGGTCTGTCTCCTACAATGAACACCCACAATGAACCCCGGTCTGTCTCCCACAATGAACATGCGCTCTGTCTCCCACAATGAACACCCACAATGAACCCCGGTCTGTCTCCTACAATGAACACCCACAATGAACCCCGGTCTGTCTCCCACAATGAACATGCGCTCTGTCTCCCACAAAGGACACCCACAATGAACCTCGGTCTGTCTCCCACAATGAACACCCACAATGAACCCCGGCCTGTCTCCCACAGTAAACACCCACAATGAACCCCTGTCTGTCTCCCACAATGAACACCCACACTGAACATGCAGTCTGTCTCCCACAATGGACACCCACAATGAACATGCAGTCTGTCTCCCACAATGAACACCCACAATAAACCCCGGTCTGTCTCCAACAATGAACACACACAATGAACATGCGCTCTGTCTCCCACAATGAACACCCACAATAAACCCTGGTCTGTCTCCCACAATGAACACCCACAATGAACCCCGGTCTGTCTCCCACAATGAACACCCACAATGAACCCCGGTCTGCCTCCCACAATGAACACCCACAATGAACATGCACTCTGTCTCCCACAATAAACACCCACAATGAACCCCGGTCTGTCTCCAACAATGAACACTCACAATGAACATGCGCTCTGTCTCCCACAATAAACACCCACAATAAAACCCGGTCTGTCTCCCACAATGAACACCCACAATGAACCCCGGTCTGTCTCCCACAATGAACACCCACAATGAACCCCGGTCTGCCTCCCACAATGAACACCCACAATGAACCCCGGTCTGTCTCCCACAATGGACACCCACAATGAACCCCTGTCTGTCTCCCACAATAAACACCCACAATGAACCTCGGTCTGTCTCCCACAATAAACACCCACGGTGAACATGCAGTCTGTTTCCCACAATGGACACCCACAATAAACCCCGGTCTGTCTCCCACAATAAACACCCACAATGAACCCCGGTCTGTCTTCCACAATAAACACCCACGGTGAACATGCAGTCTGTTTCCAACAATGAACACATATAATGAACATGCACTCTGTCTCCCACAATGAACACCCACAATGACCCCCGGTCTGTCTCCCACAATGAACACCCACAATGAACCCCGGTCTGTCTCCCACAATGAACACCCACAATGAACCCCGGTCTGTCTCCTATAATGAACACCAACAATGAACCCCGGTCTGTCTCCTACAATGAACATCCACAGTGAACACCGGTCTGTCTCCTACAATGAACACCCACAATGAACACCGGTCTGTCTCCTACAATGAACACACACAATGAACATGCGCTCTGTCTCCCACAATGAACACCCACAATGAACATGCACTCTGTCTCCCACAATGAACACCCACAATAAACCCCGGTCTGTCTCCAACAATGAACACCCACAATGAACCCCGGTCTGTCTCCCACAATGAACACCCACAATGAACCCCGGTCTGTCTCCTACAATGAACACCCACAATGAATTCCGGTCTGTCTCCCACAATGAACATGCACAATGAACCCCGGTCTGTCTCCCACAATAAACACCCACAATGAACCCCACAATGAACACCCACAATGAACACCCACTATGAGCCCCTGTGTGTCTCCCACAATAAACACCCACAATGAACATGCAGTCTGTTTCACACAATGAATATTCGATCTATTTCCAACAAAAAACATCAAACACGAAATGCTGTCATTATCGCCTGATATTCTACAGTTTTGCATGGATGTACTGCCTGCTTTCATACATAATGTAAAACCACATATGCAACAGTGTAGCGTAATTGGTCGAAGTATCACGTTCCACAACACCTGTGATAAATGTAGGAGGATATTCAGATATATGATATGATTACAATAACACATGCGAATTATCTCATATCATTCCGAAGTAGCCAAGCCATGACGATATACAAGCATGTAGCTCGCAGAGGAAAACGACAAACACGATTTTACAATTGTTGTTGGTCAAAGCTCATATGCTTGATTATCTGGTATATTTTATCTTAAGTCTTTTATGAGATATACCCTGGGGCCATTCGCGGTCATTGTGGTTTTAGGTTTTGCGGGACAATACCCGTGCTCGCGGGTTCACCAAAGTGGTAATTCTGGAAAACTGTTCAAAGCGGCATTAAACACATCTCGCTCACTCACTCAACCGGACAGTACACCCTCTTTCTGTATTATAACAGTAATTCTTCAGCTCTTGAGAGTAATTTGATTGGGTGTCTGTTTTAGCATCGTTCCAACCACAACGTTACTATGGTAGAGTACTAGTATTTTTCATAATAAAATAGATACCCTGGATAATTGAGGATGGGCCCATCCATTTTGCGAAAAAGATCGACCATACGCTGAATAGGATTGTCTGGATTATCTCAGTAAGTAGAAGCTCATGGGAAACCAGATTTCTTTCTGCCAGTGAAACCGCCTCCCTGGTGTAGTGGTAGAGAGGAAGGTCTGGGGTTCGACCCCCGTCCGCGTCACACCCAAAGACTGTACTTATTGTTACCCTGCCTGTCGTTCGGCATTAAGGGGCTGAAACAAGAATTGGTCTGCTCGGAGTCAGTATACTGTGTCTGAGTGGGGTATTCATGTCGAACTGCGGCATGGTATCTCAGTGGGCTAGCACTATAAAATCTGCATTAATCCGGACCAGTACAAGCAGCCACGCCCGCACGCATGCATGCACACACGCTATATAAGTGCACTAATCTTGGGCGCAAGGTTAACCCCCATTTCACCTCACCTTCTGTCGTGCATCTTAGGCATGCATCTCACCCTGATGCAAAGGGTGAATGTGCGGACCCAAACCTGGTCTGGCATGCACATCACCCTGATAAAGAATATTGTCAGCTACATCTCAACCTGTAAATATGAGAGTGAGTGAGTTTGATTTTACGCAGCCTTTAGCAATATTCCAGCAATATCACGCGCAGTACACCAGTAATTGGCTTCACACGTTCTACACATGTGGAGAATCGAACCCGGGCCTTGAACGTGACGAGCGAACGCTTTTATAACAAGGCTACCCCACCGTCCCATCATCCTGTAAATTATAAATGTAACAGATAAATATATCACCAGTGCTTAATACCCCTTCTTGAAGAGTACTAAACATTATTTCAATAGGCGATTGGGCACACCAAGTGTAAATGTATTACATCATTGGAACTTACTCATTTGGTTTACAGCAAATAACGCTAATTGCTTCGCGGATTATTTGCGTCTATCTAACATTTCTATTCCAACCTCAGATCCCAATACGCACCTTCTTTTCTGAAAAGATGTCCGCTTGGAGGGTGATTTAAGAATCGAATTCAACCGGGATGTTTGCGTTTATGGCTGTATAAATTATCGTAGCGGATTAAGCGGACTTTTAAAACTCCATAGACGAAACAACATATTGAAGTCAAGTCTTCTACATAAATGCGTCAACAATAATAACTTCACAGACAGCTTTTTTTTTATCATTAACAGCTTAACATAGAAAACTGTACACAACTGTACGAAATCAGTGACAATTATGAAACATATGCCCCGCCCATTCTATTATCAGCAAATTAGGAAGCACTATCCCGTTAGTTGGTTTGGTCACAAATTAAAGGGGGCACGGGTGACCCAGTCGTCTAAGGCGCCGCGATTCGCTATGCAGAGTTGCGTCCCTTGGGCACGCGAGAAACCTATGATTGTGGGTTCGAATCCCGGTTCGCCCCGATTATGTTTTTAGGTTTGTCAGCACCATACCCGTGCTCGTGGGTTTCACCGAAGTGGTAAACGTCTGAGACCTGCATCACTTCGGGCTTTCCACCCACATTAAGCTGACACGCCGTGATATAACTGGAATACTGTTAAAAGCGGCGTTAAACCAAACTCACTCACTCACACTCACAAATTACAACGGCAAAACAATGCTTAGTTGGCGTATCAGATGCCGCGGAATCATGCAATTTATTGATTAAGTCGTAAATGACAGTGATGCAATAAACTTAGTTTACATACCGGTGGGATTCATAATAAAAAATTTCAAAACGAGTGTTAGAAATGCTTGGATGCTGAGTTTCGTAACCTCGGTGTGCGATACACACGAAAACTGTATTCTCTATATTTATCCTCGCTAACATGATTAATTTTAGTTAACAAGTCGTCTTTTCCATTTGTATTCCTTGCCGAAAAGACTGCAGTTTCAACGCAGTGAACGTCAACCGTTTGTGACGTAATTCCTTGTGTGACGTCGTTACACGTCATGCAACAAAGATGTCAGCAATGGTATACCTGTTTAACGTCGGCAATTTCAGAAAGGATGTGTGACATTATGATTATACGTGTGCTAAGTATGGTTAAATTTACGTTTATATATTGAATCATATGGATATAAAACGTAAATAACAGTTTCCAATTAACCACTGACGTCACCAGTACGTCACGAACAATAGTGTGACGTCATCAAACAATCGATGTTTGCGAAGATCTCATTTCAAAATGAGAAAGAATATTCTTTTATCTGGACAAATAATGATTATCTCAACTCATGAGTATCTATTATTTTATTAATAAAGATTTTCAACGAATCTTTCAGAAAGGTTATATATCGACAAACTTTTACAAGATGCTTTGTTGAGAATGCCTGGCCCATCCTCGAATGACAGTGTCTTAAGAATCAATTCAAAACCTTCGTTTCACTTTTGGCTGCATAACGAGTGTAACAGATTAGATTGTTTCATAATTTTGAATATTTCATAATTCCTTTACACTTCTCAAACCAAAACTTTCGATAGTGAAACAACATTGACAGTAACGCATGTGTCAATACTGTATTTTCGATCCTAACGGGAAAAGTCGATGATAATATGTTCACCGAAAACACATAAATAAGGAAGAAAACACAATATAATTCACTTGTTTTGGCCTTGCTAACATAACACGGAATATATGTATTTTTTTGTTTCGTTTCACAATACTCCTTTGACAGGCAGGTGCAATATACACTATGGATTTTCCCCAATACGACAATGGTTAAACCCAGTAGACTGTACACTGAGGTCTTTATTAGGTGCGAGTAATTTATGTCCGCCTGAGTGTTATTGATTGTTTACACGCTTCACTGCAACTTTGAATAAATTACAATGATACATAAACTGGATGTGGAAATTATAGACTCCATATAAAACATTATTAATTATCGATTCTGTTATGGTTCATGGTTGTGCCTAATCAATTCAGCAAATTCTCAACAGTTGACTAGCCTCATCAAAGTTGATCCACCGTGACGTCACAATGCGCGAATTGCTTTGCGCACTGTCATTGCTTTCAATATGGCGGTGGGCACCATACCCCTCATATTTGAACAATATCTGTTATCATCGAGAACAAGGTGACCTGGCTTTGTTTATTTTCGCCCAACCAGAAAATCACTGAACCGAGGCAAGCTGCTAGACGTACATCCACAACTGTAAGTAACGTGTGCTATATATGTTCTCAGTCATTTAAAGGGAGAATAATACATGTGCACCCTAGCATGTCGATTTCAGTGTCGCACGCCTGAGCAGTTTTGAGGGAAACAATCGGCTCAGGCAATTTACCGGGGTGCGGCGCCCACACTTCGTACTGAAATATAACGGTGTTTTAATGCACTCCCGTACAGTGTACTGAATTTAGATGAGCTACGCTCCTATTGTAGAGCAAAATGGACGCCCTGACCGATTTTCTCTTCGTTTCACGTTGATATGTCATGCGTCGCGACCCTGTCAGCTGATAATGACATCGACATCTTTATCGCGAGCTGGTCGCGTGCAGGCATGGCGATTCTACAACACTGTAATACAATAGAATTATTAATCATTTTCTCACACTGTGGTATAAAGACTTATAACATTACCCTTTTCGAGTAGCCGATTTACCTTGTTAAAGTGGGCGGGTCCATATACATGTGATAAAGCCATGTTCCCAGTCTCCTCTTCCTTCACCTCAAGATCCCGACTTTCAATATTTGTAAGATGGCTATTGAATTTAGCAGATATTCATAGGAGGTATATGCACAATTTGACCATGGTAACAATAAGTTTATCAACTATTACAAGTTCACGAAAATCAAAACAAATATTTCTTACCAATGCTTAAGAAAAATCACATTTTTGAAATAACATTTTGAGTTGCTTTTGCATTTGATTAACAATCCATAAGTGACATATAAATAACCATTTGTAAAATGTGTTGTGAACTACTTTCAATGTGGCCAACACAATAATCAGCAGCTGATATGTGAGTTGAGGAAACAGTTACTTTGACATGTATAAAACCATGATATGCTCTGAATCAGCTTGGTGTTGGGCACAGGAATTGTCCCACCCAAATACTGGACTTCCTCTCAGGTGTGATCCCCTTTCTCAGCTCAAGCATCCCATTCTCTTCCCCTTTTCAGCACTTTCACCCTATTGTCATCTCCAGCATCCCATGGGCTATATGTCTTCGGTATAGTATTGTGTCCTTTCGTAATGTCAGTAATTGAATGAAATAGGGCTGAAAAAGATGTACAACAACTCACTCACTCATAAATCTATTCAGACCTGCAAGGAAAGTACTCGTCATGCTGAAGACATTCAAAACATGTCATACATTTATCATCAATTTGTCTCCATTTCTTTTTTGTTATAACAGGATTTCTTGAGGTGATTCAGTCATGAAGATGCTTCACACTGCAAACTTGTCCCAATTATTAACTTTTAATTGATTTGCATACTCAACTTCACCATATTTGAAAATTGTTTTCATGATATTAGTTAATATACTTTTATGCACAAGATGAAACATTCACATTTCTGAAAGCCTTTTTGAACTGAATTGAGCTCGTTCAGCTTGTGGAGCAGTGAGACTGACAACAATAAATTTAATCAAAATTCAAACAAATCCATTGTGGTGTATAAATGAAAAATATAAGAAATATGTTTCACCTGTCAGCTCTGGTCATGTTTTATTGCTTGGCATTGTTAGAACTTTGAGTTTTGCAAATATTGCTTGAAGTGAATGTGTACTTGATAATATCAGTTCACTGACTGTCACCGTCATCACGTTACACTACGAAACTGTGACAGTCACAGATGTACTGTAATGTGAAAACACATGATCATGTGATGATGTGATACTGAATCTGTAATTATTAATTAACGTTATGAGCTCCAGATATGGTTAAATGCACTGGGAGATGATTACGTTAATTATGTGATGTGAATGTTTAACTGAAACTCACACAAGGCTTGTACTATTTACCCCAATGCATCATTTCAGGGTTTAACGTCGACGTCAACAGGGTAGGTGGGGTTGGTACTATATGATATACTAAATAAAAGAATAAACCACCCCACCCCACCCCCCCAAAATAGGAGTGGGGAGTAATTATACAATACATACACAGAAGGGCAGTGTTATTATATTCAGATAAAAATAAATATTTGCATAAAGGTTATATTATAAATATAGAATTACATATTACAAAATGTATAGGTATATGTTGATTTAAATATTAATATATTTAAAAGTGATATAGTAGTAAGCTGGTAGCCTTGGTGAATAATAGGAAATTTGTATTGGGCGTAATTTTAATTAATGTTATTTAACAGCTGGTGATAATATATGAAGCAAACTATGACATAGAGAAATGGAGTTAAGCTTTAACTAAAAGATGTGATGCTATGGGTAATACCATATTCATGTAATAAGCATGATTCTGTTCAATTGCCTCATGTCATCAAAGGCACTGATTCACGAGGGACAAGACTAAAATGCCTATTATTAATACAATACATGTTTATATTAAATTAACCCTAACTGCTTATGAAAATTTGTGTGTGTAAAAAATTGTTCATGGAAAAAAGTGGGAAAATGTTCATGGAAAAAAGTTGGCGCCTGCTACTGTGGGTCCGTCCCACCAATAGTTGATTTTCAGGAAACATGCTTACAGCTCTGGTCGTATGGGTCCTATTTTTATGTAATATTTGTTATAATGCTTAAAACAAATGGCTTGTTTAGAACTGATGTTAATTCTACTGTTTCTTGAATTTGTAATAAAACAGTCACAGCAATGATAAAATTCGGTAACACCCAATTTTTTTTCCATATGTTCAATACATGGGTTTCTTGACAGCTGTTTTCAGCTGTGATAAAGTCATTTGGGTCGCCAGTGAAATAATGGATGGATGGGGTTACCGGAAACACAAGTACTTGAGGAAAAGGGGGTGCTTATGATGAAAAGACGATAACATTGAATACACAGTGGGGTAACCTAGTGGTTAGAGCACTGGCTTGTCATTGCTCAAAACCTGGATTCGATTCAGCATATGGGTATATGGTAGTGTTGGTACAGTATAAACCCATTCTTGTAGGATTTTACCCTAACCTACAAAGCTAATTTCAAGGGTCCTTCCAGGAAATACGGGGGTCCTGTAAAGTTGTGAAAAGATGTACTGTACTGTAAGATTTAATAATTACTTTGATTACAGGATCTTTAAACTTTTTGTCAAGAATTTGGTGCAATGAATATTATATTTTTCTGCATCAATTCTAAACATTTGTGCTCACTGGTCTCACATTTCTGCATCGTGTAAAACCCTGCGACAAGTGGCATAAAACTTCACTCACTCAAGTCATTTACAGGCACGTTTATTGTTCTGAACTTTATTGCACTGGAAAGGATTGAACTGTGGCTAATATGAAACAACAGTGATTTTGATGTTACACGCGACTACGAGAAGTGCCATTTTCAGAATTATCATTTTTGGTATCAGGTGACGTCTTTGCCATTGGCACTTGCACAGTTACAGAGTCGAATACCATAGTTCATAGTTCAACCTACTCCAAAGGATTGATAGTAATTAGTATTATGGATGGAATTGATTAATGGATGAGTGACCGCTGACTGACCAAATCAAAGTTATGATAGAAGTGACATCAAATAAATTTCTTGGTGTATTTTTACCTGTTTCTTAAATGATATTAAAAAGAAATAAGACACAGTTGAGAAATGACTTTTCAATTCAAATTTCCATTTTGCTCCAAATTCCAAATGTTTGCTCATGCTTGGTTGGCCATTAATGGCGTGTAGGTTTCTAGGTGAACCTGGCAGTCACCACGCTGGCCTTGGTGCCCCAGTGTCATACCTTGAGACGCAGATGATGTGGCCAAAAGAGATCACATAGTGCATTGAAATCAAGTTGCAGCTACTAAAGAAATAATAAAAAAGTAAAAATCCTCCCTCCTAACGTCACTTTTGAAAAAAGTCACGAGAAACAAAGGCTTGTTTTAAGTGGCCTTATCCCCAAAATGTCATACTTCAAGTTTATTTTTTCATGAAATAATTTAGGTTTTGTGTGCTTATCAGTTGTGACCCAACTCCTGTTGGATTTGCTTTTGGACAAAATGATAAAGAGGCCCACAAGGGGTGATTGTATTCGTACATCACTGCTGCAGTCAAATTAGGCCACACTCTTGTTTGGCCACGATCATAAAATCAAATATAAATAGTTTAAATTTATTTTTATTTACCTACCTTTCCACATTCAATCTTCTCATCACAGGAACAGAACCTCCTCAGAAATAAATATGGATACATGTTACTGTGCAAATGCTACTCATCCTGCAATCAGAACAATATTTGGCATTTATTTTTTGACTGACCAAGCAACCCAAACATCTTCATGCCAAATAAAGAGGAAATATTGAGCTATGAAAAATAATTATTAGCTCACCAACATTTCTTAAAAACTTGATTTCTTACTTCGCCTCTGACCAATTCTAAGCCCGATCTTCACAAGGTGACACAGAGAACATAAACCTTCTTGTTGACAGAAGTAAATACAAGTACATGTTACCATGGTGACTATAAAAATATTAAACGTCTTTGCAGAATTAGCATTTATAAGCAAACAATACTTGTCATAAGGGCAGATTTAATGGATCGGGTGGTCAGACTTGGTGACTTGGTTGATGGCAGGTTTGGGGGAGGGTTGAGTGTAGTGGGGGTGAGGTGGAGTGCAGGGTTGAGGTGGTGTGGGTTTGGGATGGACTGGGGTTGGGGTGGACTGGGGTGGGGATGGAGTGGAGCGTGGGGTTGGGATGGAGCGTGGGGTTGGGGTTGAGAGTGGGGTTGGGGTAGAGAGTTGGGTTGAGGTGGAGCGTGGGGTTGGGGTGGAGAGTGGGGTTGGGGTGGAGAGTGGGTTGGGGTGGAGAGTGGGGTTGGGATGGACTGGAGTTGAAGTGGGTTGGGGTTGGGGTGGAGAGTGGGGTTGGGGTGGAGCGTGGGGTTGAGGTGGAATGTGGGGTTGAGGTGGAGAGTAGGGTTGGGGTGGAGAGTGGGGTTGGGGTGGAGCGGGGTTGGGGTTGGGGTTGAGTGTGAGTGAGGGTTGAATGGGGTGGAGAGTGGGGTTGGGGTGGAGCGGGGTTGGGGTTGGGGTTGGGGTTGAGTGTGAGTGAGGGTTGAATGGGGTGGAGGTAGAGAGTGAGTAATGGTTGTGGGGTGGAGATAGAGTGTGAGTGATGGTTGAGTGGGGTGGGGGTAGAGTGTGAGGGAGGGTTGAGTTAGGTTAGGATGGAGTGAAGGGAGGGTTGGGTGGGGTGGGGGATGGAGTGAGGAAGATGGATTTAGTGGAGAGGAGAAGGGTTGAATAGGGTGGAACAAACAACCAGGCTATCTGAAAGTGTCAAAGGAATGCAGTTATTCCATGTATGGCAGTTGGCCTGTTTGTGTTTTCAAAGCGCCTATTCCAGGAGCTGATGTTGAAGTTCAGCGGGAAGTGCACGTAAATACACTGAATTCATTGTATACACAAGATGGCACTCTTTTGTTCATTACATGAATCTGAATAAATTAACATGCATTGAGTGAGGGGAGGGGTTAAGATGGGTTGGGGTGAAGTGAAGGGGAGGGTTGAGTGGGGTTAGGGTGGAGTGAAGGGAAGGTTGAGTGAGGTTAGGGTGGAGTGAGGGGAGGGGTTAAGATGGGTTGGGGTGAAGTGAAGGGGAGGGTTGAGTGGGGTTAGGGTGGAGTGAAGGGAAGGTTGAGTGGGGTTAGGGTGGAGTGAAGGGAGGGTTGAGTGAGGTTAGGGTGGAGTGAAAGGAAGGTTGAGTGAGGTAAGGGTGGAATGAAGGGAAGGCTGAGTGAGGTAAGGGTGGAGTGAAGGGAGGGTTGAGTGAGGTTAGGGTGGAGTGAAGGGAAGGTTGAGTGAGGTAAGGGTGGAATGAAGGGAAGGCTGAGTGAGGTAAGGGTGGAGTGAAGGGAGGGTTGAGTGAGGTTAGGGTGGAGTGAAGGGAAGGTTGAGTGAGGTTAGGGTGGAGTGAAGGGAAGGTTGAGTGAGGTAAGGGTGGAGTGAAGGGAAGGTTGAGTGAGGTAAGGGTGGAGTGAAGGGAGGGTTGAGTGAGGTTAGGGTGGAGTGAAGGGAAGGTTGAGTGAGGTAAGGGTGGAGTGAAGGGAAGGTTGAGTGAGGTTAGGATGGAGTGAAGGGTGGGGTTAGGGTGGAGTGAAGTGAGGTTAGGGTGAAGGGAAGGTTGAGTGAGGTTAGGGTGAAGGGAGGGTTGAGTGGGGTTAAGGTGGAGTGAAGGGAGGGTTGAGTGGGGTTAGGGTGGAGTGAAGGGAGGGTTGAGTGAGGTTAGGGTGGAGTGAAGGGAAGGTTGAGTGAGGTAAGGGTGGAGTGAAGGGAGGGTTGAGTGAAGTTAGGGTGGAGTGAAGGGAAGGTTGAGTGAGGTAAGGGTGGAGTGAAGGGAAGGTTGAGTGAGGTAGGGGTGGAGTGAAGGGAGGGTTGAGTGAGGTTAGGGTGGAGTGAAGGGAAGGTTGAGTGAGGTAAGGGTGGAGTGAAGGGAAGGTTGAGTGAGGTTAGGATGGAGTGAAGGGTGGGGTTAGGGTGGAGTGAAGTGAGGTTAGGGTGAAGGGAAGGTTGAGTGAGGTTAGGGTGAAGGGAGGGTTGAGTGGGGTTAAGGTGGAGTGAAGGGAGGGTTGAGTGGGGTTAGGGTGGAGTGAAGGGAGGGTTGAGTGGGGTTAGGGTGGAGTGAAGGGAAGGTTGAGTGAGGTTAGGGTAGAGTAAAGGGAGGGTTGAGTGGGGTTAGGGTGAAGTGAAGGGAGGGTTGAGTGAGGTTAGGGTGGAGTGGAGGGAAAGTTGAGTTGGACTGGAGTGAAGGGAGGGTTGAGTGAGGTTAGGGTAGAGTAAAGGGAGGGTTGAGTGGGGTTAGGGTGAAGTGAAGGGAGGGTTGAGTGAGGTTAGGAAGGAATAAAGGGAGGGTTGAGTGGGGCTGGGGTGGGGTAGCTATTTTGTGAGGGGAGGGTTGAGTGGGATGTGGTTGGTGGTCTGGTGAGTGAGTGAGTTAGGTTTTACGCCGCTTGTTCGAGCGATATCACACCAGAAATGGGCTTCACACATTGTACCCATGTGGGGAATCAAACCCCAAGCCTCAGGCGTGACAAGAAAATGCCTTAACCACTGGTCTAGAAGGTTTGAGTTGGGTGGGGGTGGGTTGAGTAAGATGGGTTGAGTGGAGAAGGGAAGGGTTGAATAGGGTTGAATGGACAACCAGGGTGTCTGAAATGTCAAAGGAATGTATGCTGATGTATGCAGTTGATGTATGCAGTTGGTCTGTTTGTGTTATCAATAAGCCTATTACAGTAGTTGATGTTGCAGATCAGTGAGAAATGCACCTAAATACACTGAATTCATTTCATACACAAGATGGGACAATTTTATTCATTACATGAAACTAAATGGAATAAATTAACATGTACATTTAATGTATAAAACCTACACTTACACATGTTTTCATGCATTAGCATAGTAAGAGATTGTTACTTGAACAACACTTTTTAATTATTTGATTGTTTTTAGGTTCATCCAACTGGCGCCAAACACAATAATCAGAAAAATAAATAAAAGTTATTGTTATTCATTTTCTGGATTTGATAGGTTTAAAAAGAAAATTATAACTACAGTAATATAAAAAACTATTCACATGACAAGTGACAAGTGACGAGAGACTTCTTTCATTTTTCAATGTACCGGTGGTCGTCCTTTTATCAAGTACTCTACATGTGGACGACAAGGAAAACCAGAAGGTTCCAAGTGAAATTTCAGGGTATTGAATACTCACTAACACCCACATATCTAAAACACATAATGTTTACCTCCAAATGGATACATTGTTTTTTGGTGTTGAATGTATTGATCTAGAAGGGACGCACATCAGGAACATAAGGTGAGGAGGACAACAACGTTCTGTCACAAGGTTTAGTAGGTTACCATGGTAACATGGCCGTTTTTTATCTCACTATGTATACTTCTGTTGCATCAAGCCACTAGTCCATGAACGGTATGCTATGTGGATGTGACTCATGATGTAATGTTTGTTTCTTTGTTTGTTGTTTAACTCTTTCAACACCAGTCAAACAGAAGCTTTTACTGTTGTGACACCGAGTTCCCAGAGACTCTGGGGTGATAGATGAAGCCTATATTTATCAAGGCAATTATCTGCTTGTAAAACTTCTTTGATACAATATCTTATTCACCATTTGAAAGATCCAATCCTACTATTTATACAAATGAAACCTCTGTTTATCACATTATTTAGATAATGCATTTACAAATCAATTAAGTTCTTTTTAAATAAAAAATGTAAACTAACACACTCATAACATCCAGACTAAGCACCAAGGATGCGAAGATTCGAAGATTTTCAGCAAATGTAAGATTTCATTATATCCGGTTACCTATTTCTGTTCAATTTTCATTGTTTACGTAAATGGAAAATTATTTTTGAAAGAATTTTAAATGGTATCTGTTATCACCCATTTCCCAATAACAGCCGCAGTTCGCTCAGTAACATGGGGAAATAACAGGAAATACCTCCCTTTTTAGTGGCTTCATTTGAATCACACGTGTGTCGAGTCCTTCGATGTTTTGGCATCATTAGAAAGTTTATGCTGTCATTAAATGACAGTAACCTCCCCTGTAGTATTTTCATAGCTGTAACATAGGATTTAACATGAGATAGACATTGTTTTCTAATGATGCTTTCTCGCCGAAATCTGCTTCTAGGTCTTTGATTGGTCAAATTTAAGCATGTGACCTAAGGCAGCCAATAAAATTACAGCAATGCTTACTGTCTTTGTTAATGATAAATATCATATTTAGACTAAAAGTTTTGGTTATGTCATGTTATTCTAAACCTGAATGCAGGAAATCGTGACCTATGTAAAAAAATATGGAACTTCGTGTGTGTACCATGCTAGCAAGCTGTGCAATGATTTCTCGTGCATATATTTTGGCATTAAACATTGTGCAAGAGCATAGAAATCGTTTGACTTACTTAACACGCGATCGCACAAAAAGATGGAAATAACTTAGATGGAAGTTCAACAACTCTTAGATATATTTTTAAAAAATTATATATTTTACTTGATTTGCCTTATTTTGCTGTTTGACATGTTCTATGTGGACCGGCTGTCGAAGCAAGTCTCCGAGAATTATTTTTCAATAACATTGTGGGAAATAGTGAATAATTTTTTAATCTTTTGATAAAATATAATATATTGAAAATGAAATATGTATTTCTGACATTGTGAAATGCGATAGATTTATTAAATGAATGATGTGGCAGGTAGGTTCATAAAACTATTTACTACTTTGATGTGGCAATGGCTTCGCTAGTATTGAAAGGGTTAACGGCGGGCGGTCTGTAAATAACTGAGTCTCTACCAGACCATCACAAGCATCTATCTTCACAATTGGGATACGATGGCATGCATTAACCAAGTGAGTAAGCCTGACCACCCGAGTATCGTGTTAGTTGCCGCTTATGACAAGGGTTGCTGAAGGTCAATTCTTATTTGGATTTTCACGGCTGCATGACGTAATGTATTGGGGAGGGATCAGCCTTGTTGACAGGGTGCGATTTCCCATGGACATGGACTGCACTGCAGATTTAAATCGCAGATTGCACTGAGAGCAGTCATTAAAATGTGAAATATTCCACAAACAGGCGAATAAATGTCACTTGCTTCATATTTATATCAAGTATGCAAGATGTAAACAAATTGAAATAAAATTACTTTCATTTCTCACGATGTTCATGTTTACATCCTGTTTATGTATGCTACAGATCACAAATCTGCGCTATATACACGTTAGCCAAAAATATGTTTTAATTGTAACATGGTTATGATTGGGAGATGATTATGATCATGTATTACAGTGATGTTGAAGTGTAAATGTACTTGTCCCAGAATATGTCGTACGATGAGTAAACTAACATTGTCTTTGTGTTTACTTTCTGGGAAGCATATGGTGCAGCCAGTATATCTGTTATGCAGTCTGCACTAGGTGCAGTGAAGAAATAAATATGAAATCACACCCTGGGTGACTGTATATCATCGTACACCGGCAGCTGAGGACTTTGCTCATGATATCAATCACCATGATCACAGCTCTGTCTGATCCAGACTTGATTATTTACAGGATGCTGAGAAAAAAGGAGTGACCAAATTATCAGACAAAACATATCAAAATAGGGCTTCCTTTGTCCGTTGCCACGTTTTCACAGATATCCAACATATTTTACTTAACAATTGTTTTGTCAGTCATGATTGACTGATGCAGTGAATGTCTGAAGTTTATTTGTGCCATGTGTTTGACTAACTTGGTGTGTATACTATTTAATTGAACAGTGTTGCGTTTCACGTCATTTGCATTGTTGATGGGTAATAAAAGTGTCCCAACTGATGCATTCCTAATACGAACTGTTGAGTTGTCCATTCTGTGGACAGGTTGAAATGTTAATGAAGTAAACATAATATGTTATACACAGCAAAAAGACAAGTTTGGATATGTTTACAAACATGAATATTTTATGAATGAAATGAGAGATGACAATTTCAAGTGTGATGTACATCCCCTCTGCAACAGAAGTTATGTCTTTTTATGTTTTGGATATTTTAAAAAAACTTTTGTGCAACCCATGGTGATGAGTGAGTAAATTGGGATCGGACAGCCTTGAGCAATATTTCAAAAGTCTTGGTTAACAATGAAAAGAATTGGTTTAGCTATTTGTACCAATGTGGAGAATTAAAACATGGACCCACTTGCAGAAAAATAATTTTATCGCTATGACTTTCGTAAGTCTTTGTTTAAGTATGAGCCGAGTATCACCGTAGCGCTAAGATCACTTTGTGAAGGTAAACCCAGGGTCACATCCTTAGTGCTTTTTATTTTTTTAAATATTTTTTCAGAGACTAAGCGTTAGTCTACCAGCTGTCTACTGTAATATCCTGCAGTACTGTATAAATGCTAAACAAATAAAAAAACATATAGAGCTACCCATATTTAGCTTCAGACCCATTCTAATTAATCATCAAAAATTCATGAACCATAAAATATAAACAATAGCCTGACGATGACAATAATATAAACAGTTAGAAATAGACGACATTAGTTCCTTTCATACCTTGCATAGTATTCACCAGGGAGTACTATTTTTTGTGTTGCCCATGAAAGTTCTTAAGGCTCGATGTAAAAAAGTCCAGTAAGACCCTTTTCTCGTAAGAGCCTAACCCTAGTTTATAGAGCACATCAAATTTCGGGAAGGAGCAATTGCCTCTACATCAGGCTTCATGCAACAGACTGGGGCTTGTGTCAGTCCGACACTATAGAACCTGTAGTTGGTGACGGGAGGTGCTGCACTTTTAGTGTGATGAATGAGATATATCTCTAGAAGACATCATTGTAATTGAAGCACCATGATCTATTTCGTCAACCATCAAAGAGTTATAGACCTTCACCAGACTCTTCAAAGATTTAAGACTTTTGTCTGATGTCAGCCTTTCAAGACTTTCTGTTACAATGAGTAGGCTTCTTGTTGGTTGGTTGATTGTATGTTGAAGGTTTGAGTGGACACATAGGTGACATGTGCGAAGCACATTTGTAATATTCCCTGTTGGAATATGGTTGGATCAGTGCTTGCTTACCCACAGTGTGAAGAATAGGTCTGCAGTGCCCCCAGCTTGTCTTCCTGTGCCAATTCCCAGGAAGAATAGATCTCCAGTACCCCATGCCTGTCTCCCTGTGGCAATTGTCAGGAAGAATAGATCTCCAGTACCCCCTGCTTGTCTCCCTGTGGCAATTCCTAAGAAGAATAGATCTCCAGTACCCCCTGCTTGACTCCCTGTGGCAATTCCTAGGAAGAATAGATCTCCAGTACCCACTGCTTGTCTCCCTGTGGCAATTCCCAGGAAGAATAGATCTCCAGTACCCCCTGCTTGTCTCCCTGTGGCATTTCCCAGGAAGAATAGATCTCCAGTACCCTCTGCTTGTCTCCCTGTGGCAATTCCCAGGAAGAATAGATCTCCAGTACCCCCTGCTTGTCTCCCTGTGGCAATTCCCAGGAAGAATAGATCTCCAGTACCCCATGCCTGTCTCCCTGTGGCAATTCCCAGGAAGAATAGATCTCCAGCATGCTATGCCTGTCTCCCTGTGGCAATTCCCAGGAAGAATAGATCTCCAGTACCCACTGCTTGTCTCCTTGTGGCATTTCCCAGGAAGAATAGATCTCCAGTACCCTCTGCTTGTCTCCCTGTGGCAATTCCCAGGAAGAATAGATCTCCAGTACCCTCTGCTTGTCTCCCTGTGGCAATTCCCAGGAAGAATAGATCTCCAGTACCCACTGCTTGTCTCCTTGTGGCATTTCCCAGGAAGAATAGATCTCCAGTACCCTCTGCTTGTCTTCCTGTGGCAATTCCCAGGAAGAATAGATCTCCAGTACCCCCTGCTTGTCTCCCTGTGGCAATTCCCAGGAAGAATAGATCTCCAGTACCCACTGCTTGTCTTCCTGTGGCAATTCCCAGGAAGAATAGATCTCCAGTACCCCCTGCTTGTCTCCCTGTGGCAATTCCCAGGAAGAATAGATCTCCAGTACCCCCTGCTTGTCTCCCTGTGGCAAATGCCAGGAAGAATAGATCTCCAGTACCCCCTGCTTGTCTCCCTGTGGCAATTCCCAGGAAGAATAGATCTCCAGTACCCCCTGCTTGTCTTCCTGTGGCAAATGCCAGGAAGAATAGATCTCCAGTACCCCATGCCTGTCTCCCTGTGGCAATTCCCAGGAAGAATAGATCTCCAGCATGCTATGCCTGTCTCCCTGTGGCAATTCCTAGGAAGAATAGATCTCCAGTACCCCCTGCTTGTCTCCCTGTGGCAATTCCTAGGAAGAATAGATCTCCAGTACCCCCTGCTTGACTCCCTGTGGCAATTCCTAGGAAGAATAGATCTCCAGTACCCCCTGCTTGTCTCCTTGTGGCAAATCCCAGGAAGAATAGATCTCCAGTACCCCCTGCTTTTCTTCCTGTGGCAATTCCCAGGAAGAATAGATCTCCAGTACCCCCTGCTTGTCTCCCTTTGGCAATTCCCAGGAAGAATAGATCTCCAGTACCCACTGCTTGTCTCCCTGTGGCAATTCCCAGGAAGAATAGATCTCCAGTACCCCATGCCTGTCTCCCTGTGGCAATTCCCAGGAAGAATAGATCTCCAGCACGCTATGCCTGTCTCCCTGTGGCAATTGCCAGGAAGAATAGATCTCCAGTACCCCCTGCTTGTCTCCCTGTGGCAATTCCTAGGAAGAATAGATCTCCAGTACCCCCTGCTTGACTCCCTGTGGCAATTCCTAGGAAGAATAGATCTCCAGTACCCCCTGCTTGTCTCCCTGTGGCAAATCCCAGGAAGAATAGATCTCCAGTACCCCCTGCTTTTCTTCCTGTGGCAATTCCCAGGAAGAATAGATCTCAAGTACCCCCTGCTTGTCTCCCTTTGGCAATTCCCAGGAAGAATAGATCTCCAGTACCCACTGCTTGTCTCCCTGTGGCAATTCCCAGGAAGAATAGATCTCCAGTACCCCCTGCCTGTCTCCCTGTGGCAATTCCCAGGAAGAACAGATCTCCAGCACGCTATGCCTGTCTCCCTGTGGCAATTGCCAGGAAGAATAGATCTCCAGTACCCCCTGCTTGTCTCCCTGTGGCAATTCCTAGGAAGAATAGATCTCCAGTACCCCCTGCTTGACTCCCTGTGGCAATTCCTAGGAAGAATAGATCTCCAGTACCCCCTGCTTGTCTCCCTGTGGCAAATCCCAGGAAGAATAGATCTCCAGTACCCCCTGCTTTTCTTCCTGTGGCAATTCCCAGGAAGAATAGATCTCCAGTACCCCCTGCTTGTCTCCCTGTGGCAATTCCCAGGAAGAATAGATCTCCAGTACCCACTGCTTGTCTCCCTGTGGCAATTCCCAGGAAGAATAGATCTCCAGTACCCTATGCCTGTCTCCCTGTGGCACTTGCCAGGAAGAATATATCTGCAGTGCGCCCAGCTTGTCTCCCTGTGGCAATTCCCAGGAAGAAAGATCTCCAGTACCCCCTGCTTGTCTCCCTGATCAGCTGAACATCAATATAATATGTCTGCTTCTGTTCCATGACAGTTTCACTGTGTCTCTGTGTATGATAATTTATTGGTAGTTGTAACAGCATTACATATTTGTAACAATCTGTTGACACTGTGTTTTACAGCCTGCCTCTTTGCTGCATTTCAGAAAAATAAAATATTCAAATGTAATTCTAAACTGTGAAAGACATCATCAAAACTGCTGTACAAAAGAAGTATGATGAAAATAAAATTCACCGAAATGTTCACACTAACCAGTCAAAACATTTACTTTGTCTTTCAGTGTATAATGCATCCTTCAGTATAATGCATACACCCTGTTGCAAATTCGTATATTGTGTGCAGTCAGACAATATGTCGTATCATGTTTGGTGAACGAACAGGACATTAACTTGGTCACCGAAAATGTGGATTTTGTGATAATACATATCTACAAATTTCGATGTTATGTCATGTTACGCTGGGTATTAATATATCTTGCACATAATTGTCTCATAAATAAGGCGGAAATAGCTCTCAGCTGAACACAAGTTTTCTTCTGAGGTCAACCAAACATTTTATTTTAGGAGTACATGGTGTCCTAGAGAAGTGTTAAAAAATTAATAAAATACTGACACTATCACAGTGACGTAAGATTGCGCGTTTAGAATCTAAATATAGATATGGGGTTTCCCAACTGAAATAAATGTGAAGGTGCTGGTACTAGAAGATTGAGAAGCATTTGACTGTTTATTGTATTTTTTATGTGATAACTTACCAAAATGTATTTTAAATGGTACAAAAAAATTTAAATAGCAGCATTTATTTCTAAACGTGCATACAAATTTTCTGGGCATGACTGGATGCACTTTATATTGTTTTTGCATCCATTTTTGTTTATACAAGATGTATAGGATGCAGGATATCTCATCCAGTAGATCCAAGTAATAACTGAAGAATTTTTAATGCAGTGATCGGAAGAAGTTAAATCTGAAAATATTATTTTACCAGGCGTAATATTTTCTTTCATCTTGTTATTTTTGTTGCTACTTTTGATATAAATATTTAAAATTCTAATAATTGTAAACCCAGAAATTGTGGTCATCTGTTATGAGCCCAAATTATCAGTCAGTATTTTACATCTGACACTGTCAGCATAATATTATGGATAATATTTTCAACCTTGGCTTGGTGCCAAATATAGCTTTGAACCACCTGAGACACCTGAAAAAATGAATGTAAAAATTGCCATTTCCAGTGACCTTGTTCTTCACTTTGTGGAGATCTGTATGTAGAATAGGTCTCAAGTACCCTATGGATGTCTGTTTGTGGAGATCTGTGTGTAGAATAGGTCCCCAGTAACCTATGGATGTCTGTTTGTGGAGATATGTTTGTAGAATAGGTCCCCAGTACCATATGGTTGTCTGTTTGTGGAGATCTGTGTGTAGAATAGGTCCCCAGTACCCTATGGTTGTCTGTTTGTGGAGATATGTTTGTAAAATAGGTCCTCAGTACCCTATGGATGTCTGTGGAGATCTGTGTGTAGAGATCTGTGTGTAGAATAGGTCCCCAGTACCCTATGGATGTCTGTTTGTGGAGATCTGTGTGTAGAATAGGTCCCCAGTAACCTATGGATGTCTGTTTGTGGAGATATGTTTGTAGAATAGGTCCCCAGTACCATATGGTGGTCTGTTTGTGGAGATATGTGTGTAGAATAGGTCCTCAGTACCCTATGGTTGTCTGTTTGTGGAGATCTGTGTGTAGAATAGGTCCTCAGTACCCTATGGTTGTCTGTTTGTGGAGATCTGTGTGTAGAATAGGTCCTCAGTACCCTATGGTTGTCTGTTTGTGGAGATCTGTGTGTAGAATAGGTCCTCAGTACCCTATGGTTGTCTGTTTGTGGAGATCTGTGTGTAGAATAGGTCCTCAGTACCCTATGGTTGTCTGTTTGTGGAGATCTGTGTGTAGAATAGGTCCTCAGTACCCTATGGATGTCTGTTTGTGGACATCTGTGTGTAGAATAGGTCCCCAGTACCCTATGGATGTCTGTTTGTGGAGATCTGTGTGTAGAATAGGTCCTCAGTACCCAATAGATGTCTGTTTGTGGAGATCTGTGCGTAGAATGGGGCTGCAGTACCCTATGGATGTCTGTTGCTCAATCGCTCACTCACTCCTACTCACTCAAGAACAGGGTTAGAAATTGTCCTTGCCAAACTGCCCAATAGTTAAGGTATCATAAGGACTTGTAGAAATTTGCCATTTTTAAGAGTTTTGCTATCTATTATCATTATAAGGACAAGTGGACCAAAAATGTTACTTTCTGTCGCTGAAGAATATTACTTGATAAGCCTATAGGGAAAAATCAATGATGTTCTATATTTCCCCTTGAACTTTCAGTTATTTTCATGCAACATATGTATGACATCATGGGGAAAAGTTTCAATACTGATTTCAGTTGCAACAGGGCTACATACGCATCCTGGATTATATGTAGCATTCTCCCACAGCGAGAATCATAACATTTACCAAGGTTCTTGCTATTGTCAGTCGCCCGCTCACGCTGACATCAGCTCGGAATTCTTCGCTCCATCGAGGGTTTATTTTTGCAACTCATTTCCTTGCATCACTGCACCCACAGATGCAAAACCTTGGTAACTGATGCCAAGCTCAAATGCACATTGTTCTGCTATGCGTGCTGTGCTATGCTGTAGGGCTGGTATTGACTCCAGGGATGGCAGGACATAAGTGACTACCACACTGTTATCACTTGCATGGTAAGCTTGTTCAGGGAAAGGTTATGTAACCCAGCAATTAGTACATGTAGAATTGATTCCAGTCGTGTTGGCAAAATAAGTTGGTTATTTGTGTGTCCTGGTGGTACTGTTGGTAGTGTTGGAAGCATTGAAACACGCTGGTTGTTTTTGTTGATACTTTTTGTTCAACATGCTGTATACAGCTGGACTTCAAAGTTAAACAGAGTTTTGGTGCTGTTTCAAATGAATTATTTTGGTAAACAGTGTAGAGTACAACAATAAACATGATAAAGGACTGATGTATGGAACTGATTTTAAATGGTAGACAAAGATTAATATCAGTGTTTGAATACATGTTGAGTTTAGAAAATCTTTATTTTTATTGGTGTTAAGAAAATGTTAAAGAATTATAAACTGTCTGGAGTTACGTATGTTCCTTGAGATCAGTTTAATGGCTTGTCCCAAAACACCTTTGGGCTTGAATTGATTGACTGGCATATTGGACCAGTCATACTTGACTTAAACTCATGTGACATGTCTGTGTCGTCATGACGACATCAGGGACCAAGTGCCATGTTACTTGTAATTGCTGACAATTTGTGTTGAGTGAATTGACGTAAATGTCTCAAGAGACTAAGATATGTCCAAACATTTATGAGATTGTTCGATTGCAACCAATCATGAGGAAGAAAGTTTTGGTTTTTTTTCTAAAAAAATAACTAAAAAAAAAATAGCCTCGAATAAAATTTCCTGTGGGAGTTTGAGATTCACTGTGGGAAAATGGAGAGACAGCATCAGTTACCTCCCCTGTCTTACTTCATCATTATGGATAGTATTTCAAGGATTGTCTGAAAATGTCAACACACAGTCACTATTGATATGCACTACTCACAAGAAGTTGAAGAAATTAAAAATGAAATTGTGATTAACATGTCTGAGGTAAAACATCAATTTGGTTTTGATGTTATGAGAACAAATTAATGTTATTTCAACATAATCATTTATTTTACAGTTCATTATGATTTAATTACAGCTGTGAGTGACTTAATCATATGGCATATGTAATTGTTAGTAACCATTGCCAACACTTAAATTACATCAATAATATTTTAAGCAAGTGAGCTACAGTGCATGTTGTCATTTCTCTGATTTAATGACCACACACAGTGTTCCTTTCCCCTGAGTAAATACATACTTCATCTACTTTGTTAATCCTTTTAACTTATTGACCTTAATTTTGTCAATTTTTCCTTCTATTTCCAATGGTCTCTCCCTTCACCCCCCTCTTCCATCTCTCACCCCCTCCTTCATCTCTCACCCCCCTCCAATGTTCCCCTGCCTCTTTTCAGTCCCTCCCTGCCAATGAATATGGATTTGTATCTTGTCTGTGTTCGGTTCAGTGAGTCTTTCCACACCAGAGGTAATTCTACTTCTTCTGTGTTCAGCCAACCATAAACAACCTCGTGCTTCACTGGCACTGCAGGATGGCAAGCTTCCAGAATTTCAGGAACTGAAGTGATGTAGAAAACATGGCCGCCAGCTGATTGTCAGCCAAATTATGGCATGCAAGCAGGGCAGGAAATATATTAGCAGGTTGGGTGATGTAGTCTAAGGATGACGAATATTGGAAATGTAGATTGAGGTTTTGGATTGGGGAATCAATGTTTTTGAATTTCTGAAAAGGGGTGTGAATGCGCCATGTTTGATTTTGCGGAGTTTCAGAATTGTCCTGTTTGATTTTCAGAATGTATTATCGTTGCTGTAATTGAATTCCTTGGAAAGTGGACTGATGTTGAATTATTGGGGGTAATTCTGCGGAAGACGTTTTTTATACAGGTGAAAATTAAAGACGGCATCATAAGCTTGATTTTGTTTAATTCCATTATAGACAAATCTTAATTGTTATGTTTGCATGTGTATTATAACATATGGCAACCATGGAGATTGGTATTCCTGTGAGTGCCACGAGGTAAACCTTTTTGTATGCATGGTACATGACCAAGGAGACGATGTGTTCTTGAAAAAGTTATCAAAATACCTACACCCCATGGTGGAATTGTGGGTGTTTCTAACAATGTAATCTTGAACAAGTTTATGTCACCGGTGTCTAAGGAATCTACAGCACCAGCTGTGCAGAGTTACATCCCTTACCACTGTGGGATTCCACGTGGATACCATGGGTTTTATGTCCCACACTCATCATGAGTGTCCATAGTTCTCAGTGGGAATTCCTGGTGAGAATTGGTCCCTAGTAATCTGTGATTTCAAAAGAGGACACACAGTGGATCAGGTGGTCAGACTCCATGACGTGGTTGATTGTCAGTGACATCAGCATGGATGATTGCCCACAATCTCACTCATTGGTTTCTTTGGCCCAGGCTTGATAATGTATAAACTGTTGTCATTAAGCTGGAATATTAATGAGTGTTTGTCCATGTCCATACATCTGCTTGTCGGTGCAACCAAAATGGAAACTCCACATGAGGCTGATGCGTTGTGATGTTAATGAAGAACTTATTATCCTCCCACTCAGCCTCTTGAAAAAGTGAAACAATGTGTTACATTATCATGGCAGCTGTGTTGAAATGTGATGTTTGACCTAAGTTCTGTTGTCTGAAATCCTTTGCACATCAAGAAATGGATTATTCATAATCTAAGGTTGGCGGATGGGCGGTCGGGTTGCCCCAGTGGTTAAAATGTCACGCCGAAGACCCGGGTTTGATTCCCAACATGGGCTCAATGTGTGAAGCCCATTTGTGGTGTCCCCCGCCGGGATATTGCTAGAATATTGCTAAAAGCGGCGTAAAACCATACTCACTCACTCACTAAGGTTGGTGGGGTAGCCTAGTGACAAAGGCATTCGCTCATCATGCGATTCTGGGTTCACATTGCTGGTAAAAGCTGTTCAAAACAATATTGGCTCTCTCCATCTTGAGATATAATGGACCTGAGATACTGTGTTCCTGAGATACCTTTAAGTCAAGTGAAGCTTTTCATTATTGACTGGTTGACATAAAATATATTATATGTACATTGTTGGGTAGTTGTTACTGATAAGTTTCCTCATCAATTGACCCTAAGGGGATGGATAGACCGTAGACACTGATAGGCTTCTAAAGATCATTATACTTCATGGTTGCCATGGAGATTTATGATATTCTATAGATTCTTCTTACTGTTGTCATGATATGAGCATTGAGATTGAAATGGATATTGTTCTTTGCGACAATAAAAATAATTTTAAAATCTTTGTGTGTAGGCTGTTTAATGTTTATGGTTTGCAACACAAAGCTAAAGAGCTATTGCCACAAGTTCCCTTGTATGTTCAACCTTCCTGATTTCACAAATACATAATCCATGACATGCGTTCAGCTGATAGCCTCATTGTTTCAATGTCCTGTCTCTCCCGACAATTAGCCATTTGAGCCTCACCAGTCCAGGCAGGTTGAAGCACCAACAGCAGGTAGCCCAATGATGAAGCTCTAGAATAAACTGAAATTCGAAACGCATACTCTATGCATGAAAGGTTATGGTGAAAGATAGATTAGTGCATGGAAATGAAAAATGCCACACCTGAGCGGTCGGTGATATGTTGGCTGTAGTGGGTTGAGGATGCTGGGAGGTTCAGAGACGAGCAAGGCTAATAAGGTATGCATTTCAAGCCTATTATTCTCTTCACCTGCATGGGGGATCGTCTTGTTATACATTTTTCATGAAACGTTTGAAACTCAACACAGGCTTTGTTTGGTTCAGCATGAGTGTTTTGATGGCGTGGCCAATGAGCGATAGCCAGGACTTGGATGATGATGAGGTGAATATGTCGCAGCAGGGTAGCGGTGAATTGGACATGATGGGCATGTCCATGTGGCATGGACTATGGTACCATCAAATATACATTTGCTTGGAAAATGTGACAACTAACTGAAGAAAGGAAATAAATCAGGAAACCCATACAATGTTTCAATACAAAATGTTTTGTTATGGCCTAGGAATAGATATAAGTATTTCAGCTTTGTTAGAAATTGTGTATCTGATAGCAGATTGTTGCTATGTTACTGGGTTCATCCTTTGAAAAGAAGTAAGTTTAGATTTCACTGGTTCTGAAATTTCAATGTTACATGGTGCTCCTTTTCAATTTTAATTTAGTTGTAACTCAAAAGAATGCATTTTCAGCGACTAAAAAATTTAGTTTTCAAAGGCCTTGAATGTAGAAAGTAGACCTTGAAAGACCCCAGAAATAAGAACACCCAAAAATTGACAGGCAGTGCCTATTAAAAAAATTCTTTTTTAGAGATAGAGCTATAGTGAACAAATTTAGTTCAAATGTCTTTGTAACTAAACCTTTTTCGATAATAACCCTTCTGCACTGCTGTTTTGTGAACAAAAAGGCTGTGAGAAGAAACAAGAAAATTACAGCCTCAAACAGACTCCCTGACTTGTTTGATGCATGTCATTGTGTCCAATGAGATTGATGCTCATGATGTAAATCACATGATTGTCTGTTCCAGATTTGATAATTTACATTCCGCCGTCATATAGCTGGAATATTGCTCAGTGCAGTGTTAAACAACAAACAATTGCTTACATCTGTGCTCATAATGTCGTTCACTGGATGTCTGTCCAGATTCATTCCTTTACAGACCACTGTTGTCTAGCTTGAATATTGCGGAGACAACAACAGGCACTCGTGTTGACAAACTAACTCTATGCTTGGCTTAAGAGCAAAATGTCCTGGCTGACAGCTTGATGGTTACTCATGCTATCAACCACTGTTTTCCTCGTCTAGACTGAAATAGTTACAGGCCTCTGTAATATGGCTGGAATATTGCTGAGTGCATCATAAAACAAGACTTGCTCACCCACCCACAGCGGTACTTTTCTAGCAAGAATTTATGATGTTGTGGTAAATGACAGGTTATTTTCTTTGGGGAATTTCATGCAGCATTTAGTTCCCATTAAAGTTAGCCTGACCCAGTGGGAGGGAATACAGCACCGTGCCTTACGTCATATTGCTTACAACATTGTTGTGTTAGAAAATCACTCAAACACATGTACACCATGTAGTGTATATCAAGTAAAAAAGGGGGGGGGAAAAAACACTGCTGAGAATTGATGCACCGAAATCCCCAAAAATCTGCCTGGCATCCTCATGGTCGCCTCTCCTCAGCTGTGTCCAATGGCGAGTATCGTCCCTAGCAACTGGGATATCAGTGTATATCTAGTGAAGAGGGAGGAAGTCTTGCTTGTAATTAACCATATATCCAAGCCTGGTAACAGGAAGTTTTAAAAGTAGGAGTAAACGTAGGAGTAAACGTCTGAATTGATAAACGACAAATGGTGCTGGAAGCATGTCTGTAAATAAGCCCTAACTAGACAAGTCGGCATTTTTATGATTTTGCAAAACACATGGTAGGATGATAATGGCTTCGAGCTGGGCTCTCCCAGATGGATCCTGCATGTGTTGTAAAAACGTATTTTAATTCAGCGTGAAGTATAAGAAAGTCCTCGATGAACTCACACTTTGGGCAGGCATGGAACTACCTGATTTATGAAGGTGACATAAAATTTCTCGTTTTCGCTAGACTGTTGATGTTGTGTTTATCAGAGTTGGAAGCGTTCCTAAAACATTGAAAGTGGTGAGGTTTGTGGTACTCTTGATGGGGAAGGTGTGTGATGAGGTTAAGGCGTGATGGTGTCATTTGAATGCTGTCTTTCAAAAATAATCTCTGTTGGAATTTTGGGCCATGTTGGTCTCCATTACCTTTGCTTATTATAAAAGCCTACTAAAAATATGGATGAAGTCATTTTGGTGTGGAATGTTTGCCGTCATGTTGTAATGGTGGAGGTGCCTCGTGCTATCAACCACTGGTTTGTCATCACCAGATTAATATATGGAATGCTATGATCCATCTGGAATATTTCTGACTGTTGTTCAACAAGGTCAACACACTCACTCACTCACTCATTCATTCAATCAATTATGCCCTCACATTGGCGCATGGGTGGCCCAGTCATGAGTCTTCTTTGAGCTGCAATTAGCTGTGCAGTGTTGCATCCCTTAAGCGTGCCAGAAACTTATGGATCATGAATTTATATCCCGGATTCTCTCCTACTCTGTCTTGACACCCAGCACCAGCTCATAGGTTTCACCAACATGGTAAACATCTACAACCTGCATCACTTTCTCCTCCCACATCAAGCTGATGAACTGAAATACTGTGACACATCATACATGCCATTCAAACGCAAAGCTTTACTACTAGTTCAGTATATTGTAAATAACACCTTAACACTCACCTTTACAAAACATATCGCAAACACTGTTATTTATACAGTGGATTAACAGTGTAACCAATACCTGTTGAGTTTCCCCTCAACAAAATGCAATGTTATGATAGATATATAGACCAGTAACCCTAGCCTGTTGCAACATTTTTTCAACAGCTTGATGTGCTTCAGCAATTGGACTTGATCCCATTAGCAAAGATGGTGAAAACTGAGAAATTCTGTGAGTAATGTGATCAGTTATTTTAAGCCTATTCCAGCAAAAAAGCGTACAAGGGAAGATAGACGTAAACAGCTTGATACAGCGCATAAGGAAACTGTTGACTCTAATTTAATTAGAGGTCTGCATGCGAATGGGAATCCGTTAAGTAGGAGGGATGTCAGGGATTATAGCCCCCCAGCGTGGGGGTATACGGAGGAGGGTATACCAGTAGTTATCACCATTCAGGGAATATGTATATATAATACCTTCTTGTTATAGGGAACGTGAAGACATGTGATGGTGTGGGTAACTTACTCGTGTGTTATCGGAGCTGCACTGGCTAAGATTTGTGTAGACAGGGATTTTTGGTGGGTTTTTTTCTTAATTGTGTGAAAGTGAAGTTCTTGAGGACAAACTGTACTCTTCTATTTTCTATTTATTGATTGGGACATTTCAGTTGTAACCTATGCCTTCTTTGGGAGGTTGTTTTGGTAGGTTTGAAATTCAAAATGTCCTAGTGATTCTTAATGAACATTGATGATGATTGAATACACGTGTATCCCTGTGTTTGGTAAGATGAAATAGAGAATCTCACCCAAGTGTGTTTTTTTTAACTATTTGATATCAAAAGACATGAGGGTGAGATTCTATTTATCATCCAACTTTTCATTTTGTAAACAATAATAACCAGTGTCTTGAGAGTAAATTGTAAAGCTAACCAGCTTCAGTGATCAGTGATGTCATTTGATTATGATGCCATACTAACTGATGTCACAATGATCTGCAAAGCATTGTGATGCAATTTCATTGTAGTGAAAGGATATTTTGGATGATAAATCATACTCACTCAGTCACTCATTCACTAACTCGCCCATTTACACATGGATGCACTCACTCACTCACCACAGTTGCCGCTATGTCACTCATCCTAAGTTCTAGGCGATTTTAGTCCAGATGACCAGTGGCTGTTTCAGTGTTAGGAGGCCCACGCCCACTTCCACCCCTGCACTCCACCCATCCCCCAAGAATATAGCTGAGGTATTGCTAGAAGCAGTGTAAAACACTCGCTCCCACACCATATACACAATTCGTGTTACTTGTCACTTTGAGATTCATGAAAATCAAACACAATTTTTAACTCTTATTCAACTGACACAGTATATGACATGAGGAATTAAAGTGAAATGTGTGAATAAACTGCATCGAGCACATCATTTCCCTGTCAACCAAGGACAGCCATGATGGCTTCTGTTGTACATTTTACTTTGCGTGGGCTCAACCCCCTCCTCCCTAGCCTCACAAAGGTTCCACTGGGTGCTCTCGATTTGTTCGGCATGGCTTGTTCGTCCCCAGGAGTTACGCTTTGCTAGCCATGAATATTCCCTGCCACACATGGGGTGAGGAGGGTTTCGATCAGCGATTCTCAGAAAATTGAGTCTGTTACAAATACAGAGAAGGCATGAGGTGTGGCGAAGAAACGTGGTCGCCCGCCATGCCCGGCATGGTAATTCTTTGCCTCCGTATTCTGGGCATGCTCATGTACTGAAACCTGTAACTTTTTTGTAGATTGTATTTGTGGCTGCGAAACTGATTTTTTGCCTGTAAATGTTTTTAGCCCATGTACCTGAACCTTGGCCTTTGGGTTGTTTCAGGAAGAAGTTTGCTGTTAAGATTGCTTGAAACAAGGAAATTTGAGTAAGGTGTGATGATGTAACTGATAGTGTTATTTGATTGTCATATGTTAAGATCACATGTTGATAATTGTGGAGTAATGATGGGAATTAAGTTCTATGATTATGCATGCCATGTTTCTGAATATCTGTTTCTGTATCTGTATCTATGTCAGCCATATGTTTGCTTGTCTAGAAGTGTTGCTTGTAGTGATCTTGGATAACCTGAAAGTGTAAATAACTGGTGGGTGTTCATGATATAGATATGGAGATATATAAAAATATAGACATGGCCTTGATGAGTCAGCTCTAATAATATACACTTTATCTTGATGGGAAAGCTGTGACATGAAACATGCAATACATGCCTTGTACATAGAGAAACCTATTGACATAAGACTACTTTCATTGAAAACATGTAACTTTGCACTCTCACTCACTCACTCACTCACTCACTCACTCACTCACTCACTCACTCACTCACTCATACAGTGGCAACAAGTGTCATACAACTGTGAATGTCTGAATCGTTACACTGTAAGTGAATATACTGTTATTATTTCTTTTTGTAGGGGGGCATGGGTGGCCCAGTTGTCTAAGCCTGTATGCAGAATTGCATCCCTTAGCTGCATGCCAGAAACCTTTGATGAGTTCAAATCCAGATTCGCCCTGATTCACACCACACCTGTGCTCACTGGGTTTACTTCACCTCTTTCAGCTGACATGTCATGCATTATATATTGAACTAAGCGGCACTGCACAAAACTCACTAACTCTTTTTAGTGGGATGGTCAGGATGACAAGTTAAACATAAGGATGTCCTTTCAATGAGAATTATTTTTGTGGATGATATGCTTTGCATGCCCATACTTCAGGGATGGTATGAGAACTGAAAGATAAATTGTTGATGTTCTTGTGTAGTAAATACCTAAAGCTACAGTTGACCAGCAAGTAATGCAAGTCTGTTTCACAAATGGTAAAGAAAAAAATCTACATCCCTTCGTTTCCATGGAAACAAAATAGGAATCACCTGGGTAAGTAAGCCAGGTGTGCGGTGAAGCAGAGAAACCCGTTCATGTGGAACCCAATCTTATCATGGCTGTATCATCAGAGGTTAACTGGCATCCCATATTTCGCCAGCTTCAACATGTGGCCTACTATCTCTGTCGTTGAGAAATTACGCAGTGCTCTGTGAGCATTGGCTGTGTCTGCTGGCGTTGAATCGTTTGTTTGTGAAGTCACTTTAAGAACTGTACTGTACTAATTGCTAATCCAGGGGAGCTTGGGTGTTCTAAAATACTCCTCAAAGCTATCAGTGTGGAGAGGGTATGTCATGGTAGATCTTAGATTGTCACAAATCCTTGTTCTCTATCTGTGAACATCATCTTCTTCCATGGAGTCTTAATCGCTAGTTCTGCATGTGTTATGATAGTGTGCCATTGTCCATCATCTGTTACAGGTCATCACACGTCATTGTAGTCTTTCTGTAAACATTGTCTACTTCCATGGAGTCTTAATCGCTAGTTCTATATGTGTGATGATAGTGTGCCATTGTCCATCACCTGTTACAGGTCGTCACAGGTCGTCACAAGTCATTGTAGTCTTTCTGTAACCATTGTCTACTTCCATGGAGTCTTAATCGCTTGTTCTATATGTGTTATGATAGTGTGCCATTGTCCATCATCTGTTACAGGTCATCACACGTCATTGTAGTCTTTCTGTAAACATTGTCTACTTCCATGGAGTCTTAATCGCTAGTTCTATATGTGTGATGATAGTGTGCCATTGTCCATCACCTGTTACAGGTCGTCACAGGTCGTCACAAGTCATTGTAGTCTTTCTGTAACCATTGTCTACTTCCATGGAGTCTTAATCGCTTGTTCTATATGTGTTATGATAGTGTGCCATTGTCCATCATCTGTTACAGGTCGTCACAGGTCGTCACAGGTCAATGTAGTCTATATGTAAACATTGGCTACTTCCATGGAGTCTTAATCGCTAGTTCTATATGTGTTATGATAGTGTGCCATTGTCCATCACCTGTTACAGGTCGTCACAGGTCGTCACAGGTCATCACAGGTCATCACAGGTCATCACAGGTCATTGTAGTCTATCTGTGAACATCATCTAATTTTTGCAGAATTGTATGGTCTCCATTGTGTCGGTCACAGAGGTAATGCCCAAAAGACCTGTGTTGAAGATGTCATGTGGATATTGTTATGATCTTGAAAAATGTGACGATATTACCAGCCGATTGAATATGTGATATGTATAGTGATAGTCTGTTGATAACATGAAAAATGAATAGGTATATGGATAGAACTGGTGATATGTATAGTGATAGTCTGTTGATAACATGAAATATGAATAGGTATATGGATAGAACTGGTGATATGTATAGTGATAGTCTGTTGATAACATGAAATATGAATAGGTATATGGATAGAACTGGTGATATGTATAGTGATAGTCTGTTGATAACATGAAATATGAATAGGTATATGGATAAAACTGGTGATATGTATAGTGATAGTCTGTTGATAACATGAAATATGAATAGGTATATGGATAGAACTGGTGATATGTATAGTGATAGTCTGTTGATAACATGAAATATGAATAGGTATATGGATAGAACTGGTTATATGTATAGTGATAGTCTGTTGATAACATGAAATATGAATAGGTATATGGATAGAACTGGTGATATGTATAGTGATAGTCTGTTGATAACATGAAATATGAATAGGTATATGGATAGAACTGGTTATATGTTTAGTGATAGTCTATTGATAACATGAAATGTGAATAGGTATATGGATAGAACTGGTTATATGTATAGTGATAGTCTGTTGATAACATGAAATATGAATAGGTATATGGATAGAACTGGTGATATGTATTGTGATACTAAGAGATCCCTCGATATGAAAAGGCAGTAGAACCTGTGATATGTACATTATGAGACAATTGATATGAATTGTTGATAGAATCAGTAATATGAAATTACTAATAGAACCTGTGGTGTGAAAAGTTGATAGAACCTGTGACATGAATAGTTGATAGAACCTGTGACATGAATAGTTGATAGAACCTGTGACATGAATAGTTGATAGAACCAGTAATGTGAATAGATGATAAAACCTGTGATATGAATAGTTGATAGAACCAGTGATATGAATAGCTACAAGAACTTGATTTTTTGTTTGTTGTTTAACGCAGCGCTCAGCAATATTCCAGCTATATGATGGCGGTTTGTAAATAATCGAGTCTGTACCAGACAATCCAGTGATTGACATCATGAGCATCAATCCACGCAATTGAGATCGATGACATGTATCAATAGTTGATAGAACCTGTGACATGAATAGTGGATAGAACCTGTGACATGAATAGTTACTAGAAGCTGTGGTGTGAATAGTTAATAGAACCAGTGATGTGAATAGATGACAGCTTCTGTGATATGATTAGTTGATAGAACCAGTTATATGAATTACTAATAGAACCTGTGGTGTGAAAAGTTGATAGAACCTGTGACATGAATAGTTGATAGAACCAGTTATATGAATTGCTAATAGAACTTGACATGAATAGTTGATAGAACCAGTGACATGAATAGTTGATAGAACCTGTGACATAAATTGTTGATAGAACCTGTGGTGTAAATAGTTGATAGAACCACTGACATGAATAGTTACGAGAACCTGTGATGTGAATAGTTACTAGAACCTGTGATGTGGATAGTTGATGGAACATGTGATATGATGCTTTGATGCTTTGTGTATTTACATGTTAGAAGTTTTCCTGACTGGTGTGCCACACCTGCAGAATGGGGAAGTATTATAGAAGTAACATAATTTCAGTCACTTACTCAGATTAGATGGAGACAGTCACTTGGTTTCATGCAGCTTGGAACTACCGTAATAAAACGGTCTGGAGAAAAACTATAAATAGTCTCTCGACCTTAGGGGCTTATACGGTCCTTTCGTTCTACGAGGTAGTTCAGATCTGGAAATGGTACATGGATTTGTTTCCTTGAACCAAATATTTATCCTAACTTTCTATCCTAATGCCAGGCTATTTGTTTAACTTGGTTCACAAATCCGTGAACTTCAAAAAATGTACTTGTGAAAAATTAAAATTATTTTTTTTATTTTTTTTCATGTTTTTTATTCCGCAACCAGCAGTATGTAAAATGTTGTAAAGAACTTATTTAGTGTCACTACCGATATAAATTTATATCAAATCTTCAAAACACAACAAATTATGACGTATCCCTGTTCCCACCCCTGCTTATTTTCCTAACTAATTAATATTTTAAGGAAATCAAAGAAATATTTTAGGTTAATTTGTTAATTCTTATTGTTTTCCACCTGTTTTTTGGCCTGAAATTCTGTAAGGAAAAGCATGGCCAAAAAAGATTGATTTATCATTAGTTTGAGACTGGTGGATGTCGCTGACATAAGCATGGCCAATAAGCAAACGACTTGGTCATAAAGGTATATTTCAAACTTATCCTATCTCACTTTATGCATTCATCCTTCTTCCATACCCTTGTGTGAAATCATCCTTGCTTGGCCCCAAAAAAATAATTGTTTCAGAGATTTTATCGTGTATCGATGTTTCGATGAATATTTTATCTTTATACTGTATTGGCACAAATTTATTAACATGAGTACTTAATTAATAATTCACTGCCACAGAAATGTCAACATTTGTTGAAAGTTGTCAATAAGATTGTTAATATATATGAAGGCAGACAATGTAATTTGAAATTTTATTGGATCAAGCTAGTTCGTATTTAGCATGAATATTAATCGATTCATCATTATTCTTTCAAGTTCATTTATCATAACTAAACTTTCAAATCAATGACCACCCAATTGTGTTTCCAGTTTCCTAACAAACCTTGATTTGTAGCACATGAAACTTAACCTTTTTTCCTGGTTATCTCAAGTTGAACAGCTTTTCTGTATTTTGTGCCATTAGCGTGAATTTATTACACTTCACTGAAGATTAACTAGACATTATTGGGTTTCATTTTGAAATGTGATCCATCCATTCATCCATCCGTTATTGTTTTTCAGCATAATTTACATACCGTTCTTCATGAAACTTAGTAAATGCGTCAGACATTCACTCAGCTGGTGTCTTTTGCTGTACAAAAGTTTTTGCATTTTATTTTTCGTCATCAAGTTGGAAGGGTTTGTTTCCAGAGCATAGCTCCCATACCGTTTTTTCATCAAACTTTGTACATGCATCAGGCAAATGCTGAACTGGTGCCCCTTGTCATTCAAGTGTTTAACAAATTTGTACTTTTTTAGGCATTTCCAAGGCAACAAGTTGGACAAGGTTCAAGATGTCTTGATAAACTTTGTATTCAGATGAGACTCCTAAACTTTTCAATCTAGCTATTCTGACAAAATAGAACTTTTCTGACAAAATTATTTTGGCCAAACTGTTCTGGAAAATTATTATTCAAAGAAAACTGTTCTGATGAAACTATTCTGATAATGTATTCTGACAAGCTGCACTGAAAAAACTATTCTATACTTTAGAAGAAAAGTAAGTGATCATGAATATTTTTGCAAACACTGAGCTCCTTTCCATGTGTATGGGATGTAACAATCAGGGGTCCGGCAACGGTCATATGCGCCGGACATGTCCGATTGGGAATCTCAAATGTCCGGTTTGAAATATTGCTTACCGGACATTTAAATTTTTCTGTCCTGACATTTTAAAAAACAAACAGGGTCTAAATAATTGATGAGCGTTATCGTATCCCTTCAGCGAATTCAGGTGAATAAACAGGTATTACAAACTTGGGCAATAAAAGTATGAAATTTGATATAAAACATCACTAGACATGATGATTTACCATTTAAAATGTATTTCCTGCTCTCCAAGGCTTGAGTTTATTAAAAATTGTAAGTAGATTTTGGGAGCCATGCTTTACCGCGTACTATAACCTTCTTAGTGCTATATTGAAGCAGGCAATAACGAGGGAACACTGTCCGTAACAAGTTGTAATGTGTGTGAAAAGTCATACTAAAATACGCTATTTGAAGGGGACGTGGCTTAAATGCAAATGTCCGATTGGGATTTTAAATTTTCTGAACCTCTGGTAACCATGGTAACAATATTTCATGCTCCTTTACTTTTGTACAGTAAAAAAACAAAACATCTGTGACAGGACTATACCAGTACCAGTACCAGTACCAGTACCAGTAGCAGTTGTAACAAACCATACTTTCAAAACTATACCAAGAAAATTATTCTCACAATCTCACAATTTCTTTTAAAAAAGTTGAGATGTTTATAATGTTAAAATTTAGTCTCAAAGTCATGAAGGATTTCATAACTATGAAAATATGAAATTTGTTTAAATTTGATGTTGTCAATGTTAATCAATTTTACATGTTCAGTTAGAGTCAGGACTTTAAATTGAAATGATATAGTCAGAGTGACACTGACAAAAATTACAAAGAATATATACACAAGTATGTTTGCTTGTTGTTTGTGTGTTCCAACACCTTTGGGATTTCATAACCTTTTCAATATGTCAATTTCTTCGAACAAAACTTTATGTTTATTATCATCATCAAGTCGACATGCGTAAAGACTCAAGTTGTTTCTATCAGGGATACTGACAAATCATGCAAAGTGTCTATGCACAATCTTGTTTGGTTGTTTGTATTTACAAACACATTTTTTGCTTTTATGACTTCTGTGTCGGTCCAGGTGAGCAAGACGGTAACAGGATCAGCCGCCATGTTTCCCAGTCACCATTGTGTAATCAACACGATCTCCACAAGGTGTGTCTCCTTTGCAATTACCATGAAAAAATTGCGGATTTTGCACGCTCTGATTGTGTCCAATAGATATACCCTCTCGCTTGGTTCTATGCACTGAGCCCTAACGTGGTGTTTTAGTGACGAGTCAAGCAGGTGAGCTTTCCCCCATTCACACAGCGTGGAATTTGATCCCACGATCGAAATCCTGTAATTTGAATTAATTCGAGAGCTTTTAAAATGTCGCGTGATTTATTGGTTAATTTTGTTCAAACATTAGCTAATATGATCCGCTAATGGCCTCAACATAAAAGCGTACCCAATTTTACGGCATTAGTTTCTTTCGTTGTTATGTATGGAGTTTTATTGAGATCATAGCTCAGTTCCTGATGGTGTGTTAGGGGTTCGACCTCGCCTTGTAAACAGATTGGTCAGTCATGCATAAGACATACAACAGGCTGCTGTACAATGCATTACCAGAACAAATTTGGATGACTTTGAGGAACAGTTCATTGTTGTTTTGCACCAGTGACAGTTTATTTTGATTTCAGATATTTCCAAAGAATTTTGAAGTGGATGACCATTGTGGATGATAATAATGATGATGATGATGTTGATAGTTATTATTGGGTGCTTTATTCCATGCACTGGGCATGACATTAAACATAGTGAAACAGTGTACCACATTTTAAACAAAACCATGTCTGTGATTGTCATGTAGAAACGGCGTACCACATTGAAACAAAACCATGTTGTGATTGTCATGTAGAAACAGTGTACCACATCTCAACAAAACCATGTTGGTGATTGTCATGTAAAAACACTGTACCACATTTCAACAAAACCATGTCTGTGATTGTCATGTAGAAACATTGTACTACATTTAAACAAAACCATGTCTGTGATTGTCATGTAGAAACAGTGTACCACATTTCAACAAAACCATGTCTGTGATTGTCATGTAGAAACAGTGTACAACATTGAAACAAAACCATGTATGTGATTGTCATGTAGAAACAGTGTACCACATTTCAACAAAACCATGTCTGTGATTGTCATGTAGAAACAGTGTACAACATTGAAACAAAACCATGTTGGTGATTGTCATGTAAAAACACTGTACCACATTTCAACAAAACCATGTCTGTGATTGTCATGTAGAAACAGTGTACCACATCTCAACAAAACCATGTTGGTGATTGTCATGTAGAAACGGCGTACCACATTAAAACAACCATCTGTGTTTTTGTCACGTAGGGACAGTACCTGTGACTGACCACCCGATCCCGTTAGTCGCCTTTTACGACAAGCATAGTCACCTTTTACGGCAAGCATTGGTTGCTGAAGACCTATTCGACCCCAGAATCTTCACGGGTCTACATGACATGACACAACTATTGCTGTTGTTCAATAGAGCCTGGTCTTTGCAAGGATAAATTAAAATTTATGATATGCTATTTGTTTGTAAATATGCTTATTTTGAACATGTTGAAGACATGTTTGTTTGTATTTTACAGCTGAATATTTTTTCAGGATTTCCTTTTCAGGAAATTTACCTCATATTACCCAGAGAATATTTATTTTTTTTCTATTTTCCTCTGTCACTCATGATTAACTACTTCATATCTGACTCCAGATTTAAAACCGGTTCTGGATACAGATACAATTCAAACCTCCATCTTTATGCTGAACAAGCCTGTCTTCTTCTAATGTGCCCATGTTGTCTCGACCCTTGCACAAAGGTAAGTCATGCCTCCTCAAAGTCTCATTATCTCCTAGGGAGCCACCAGGCCCTGAACGTATTTTTCCTGGTTGGACAAGCAATGTTTTACAAGGAGCCAGATTAAAACTAAAATATGTAATTTGTAAGTATGGCTTCAGATTCATGCAAGATGCTCCCCTCAAGCACTGTATCACTGGTCAATAATTTGGCCAAACTTGTTAAATGGAACTCTGTTTGGGCAAAATTTTCTAAACCTACCTTGTCTCTCTGCTAATATTTTGTGATTTAATGTCAATTTAGAATCTCATTAAAATCAGAGCTTGCCTTTTAATTACAATTCAATGCACCTCCACCAAGATCAAATTTTGACCACCCAATCAAAATAAAGGCTGTGTGCTTGAGCCAAGCAGATGTCAGTTTTCTCAGATAATTCTGATTCATTTCTTTATCTCTTTGATTAAGAACCTTCAATCTTGTGAAAAGAAAACACACAAAACACAGGTGTTATCTCATTATTACACCGTTCGGTTGTAGATTCCATGGCGCTCAGCAATGACAAACTGAAAACAATATCTACACACACACATTCAGTGTTGCCTTTATTTTTCACATTCAAAGTGCTTCACTTTCACATACCAAGTATTTAGAAATATCTACACAAACTGGCTGACCTGAAGGTGCAACTATTGTGACATCTTGACAGTGTAAAAGATATTGTTTTTAATGAGATTAACAGTTAACAAGTACCTAATGACACAGCAACAATGTGTCAGTTCCATTGTCTATACCTATACTGGAAATTTGGAACAAAATTGACCATGGTCATTGCAGCAATAGTCCTCTGTATCACTGCAGCAATAGTCCTCTTAATCACTGCAGCAATAGTCCTCTTTGTCCCTGCAGCACTAGTCCTCTTTATCACTGCAGCAATATTCCTCTATCACTGCAACAGTACTCCTCTTTATCACTGTAGCAATAGTCCTCTTTAATAGTGCAGCACTAGTCCTCTTTATCACTGCAGCAATAGTCCTCTTTATCACTGCAGCAATAGTCCTCTTAATCATTGCAGCAATACTCCTCTTTATCACTGCAGCAATAGTCCTCTCTATCACTGCAGCAATAGTCCTCTTAATCATTGCAGCAATACTCCTCTTTATCACTGCAGCAATAGTCCTCTTTAATAGTGCAGCAATAGTCCTCTTTAATAGTGCAGCAATAGTCCTCTTTATCACTGCAGCAATAGTCCTCCCTATGGAGATTCCGGGGATGTCCCACTGTTGTATTTGTATCATAAAGAGTCCAATTTAGGATCGGATTATCAGACTTGGTGACATGGTGATTGCGAGGGTTTTCGGTTGTCTCTTGTTGTCTTGGGAATATATCTGCCCTGGGTGTCAAGGACTCTCTCTTGACAGTTCCATGTGGACATATTGTGTGGTTGGTGAACTTCCACGTCTATGTAAGGAACACTTGGTCAGGGTGCCATTGTACAAAGCCATCTTTATAGCGCAAGGTGATCGTAACTCCCATACCTTAGCATAGACTTTCGACAGTCATAGTGCTAAGGCACACTGCGAACCCAAGAAGATTTTATGCTTAATTTAACTCAGTTGAATTTTCACTCTGATAAGTTCCAAATGCACCAAGCAAATTATTGAGGTCAGACTTTATTACACTGAATAACATTGTGTAATCACCAAATTAAACCTTACAGTAGAAATTAGTTAAAACAAACTTGAATATAACATATTCTGGTTATTACAAACTATTCCAAAAGACCCAACTGCTCTCATTCTTTCTAATAAATTCGAGTGTGTGTTTCTTAGATTGTCAAAGTTCTTCTGTAACTATTTACAAGACGTTGATATGAATTCGATCACCAAACACGTCCACAATCTCAAGCACATGATGATTTGAAATGCTTATTTACAGTCCCATCAGAAATACATGGTGATTACAATCCATCCATGTTTACACGTAATGATATGAATATGAAGTGGGCGATTCAGAGTGGTAGACAGATCTCGTGCGTAACAAACTACAGACCCAACAAAAAGATTTTGGGCAGGGCAGGACAGGACAGGGCAGGGCAGGGATCTAAAAAAACTGATCTACATCAAGGAAGCTCATAAAATGTCTGAGCAATTTTCAAAATATCACAGACTAAATGGGTGTTGTGAATCCATAATTCATTTAAAAATCTCCTATATATCTGGAACACTTGATGTGTGTTGAAGTATCAAATATTTATGTTGTTCTTTCATACTGTGAAATAAGCTAGCATTTACTCCTGTTATTTATTCATAATAATTAAAAAAAATAAAAACTTGTAACTATGACAAAGTCCATTTAGCAGAGACTGCCAAATGACATACCTTGTAGATAAACCCTTGCAAGGCCCCACACACCCCTACAAGGCCTCAGACAGAACTGATCACTGCATTATGCCAGTTCCACCGTACTGGGTTCCGTTCCGCTCTTCGAACACATTTCCACGACAGCGGAACCGTGTGCCTGCCACCATTTCCTGTAAGCCCTTGGACAGAGGAGATCCATTTGTTCCTTTATTTGTTGTCTTGCTAATTAGTGGCTAAAGATGAACGTGTAGGATTAAGAACAGAAAAATTGATTTTATGTTAAACAAAATGATCTGGTATGTGCTGATAGTTATGTTTCTGTTGATGAAAGTTGCTGGCAAATTCCTGCACGGAATGAAAGGACATTTTTTCTTAACTTTTGGTCTATTGAGATCATTGTTACCACCAATTTTCTAAGTTGTTGAAGAATTTGTTTGTCTATTTATTACAGGTTATTGTGTATTTAAATATATCCATCATTTGAAATTTGTCCCAAACTGTGCCATATATTTGGATAGAAGTGGCTATAATGTTTCAATCTTGCTACACGCAAGGAGAGATTTGATGTAGCGTTGTTGGTATGTGTTAAATCTGATCAGTTCCATACAATGAATGAGTTTGGGTAGACTGGGAAAAACAGACCGCAGTCGCAATGTCTTTGTTGATTTTGAATGTACATTTGCAGAACTTTTTCTATTAATTTTCAGAAATAAGTGCTCATATATTATAAATGAAAGTAATAAAAATTAGACTTAAATAAGTTTGAAATTGATTTGGAATAATATTGATGCCAAAACTTTTCAGTAAAAAAAAATAAAAAATCTTTATATATTTTGAAGTATTATCAGCTGATTATATTTCTTTTTTTTTTATTAAAAAACCCCTGCTTGAATGTTTCTAAAATAACTGCTTTGTGCATATGTGAAGAGCTACAAAAAGAGTTTGATGATGTTGCAGCCGATCCTGTGTCATATATGTTTAATCAGTTACAATGAGTTCTGTATGGTGTTTGGAGAGAATGGAAGTCATACACATCAAATGAAGTTCTGTTCACTAAGGAGACACCAAGTTCATTTATATTCAAGTTTCAAAAATTGTGAAAGGATATGGTACACTACATTGCAGAGACTTCGAGATTTGGGGCATTTCAGAATCCAGCGTTTTATTGTAATAAAATATATTTGACAAAACCCTTTCTATACATCTAATTTTACACCCTGCTAAGATCCGGGTCAGAATAGGTCTCAGCAACCCATGCTTGCCCTAAAAGGTGACTATGCATGAGAGGCGATTAATGGGATTGAGTGATCAGGCACGCTGACATGGTTGATGCATGTCATTGTGTCACAATTGCGAAGATCGATGGTCATGATGTCAATCACTGCATTGTCTGGTCCAACTTGAAAATTTGCAGACCACTGTCATTTGGCTGGAATATTGCTGAGTGTGGCGTTAAACAACAAACAAACAAACAAACAAAACATATTATATTAAAGATTTTAAAGTTATTTGCAATGTATATCAGTGTCTTTTAGCAAGATAATGGTGTGTGATTATGACAGTTGTAAATAACAGACACAGAATTATCCAATTTTGACTATTACTTCTGGCAACAAAACTTGATCATTCTTTTAAAGGGTTCTTTACTTGCTGTAGGAGGGTGGTTTAGTCAATCTGACCTGGGTCACCAAATTTAGATGGAGTGAGTTTTTGTACCTAGAATGCTATTATGGTGGTTTTGTCTTAAATAGTAGAAATACATGTCTGCTTAATAAGGAAATTTATGAAGTAAAAAAGAAGTTAATTTGAGGAAATGCAGTTGAAGTGAACAAAGGAAAGAATTTATGAGATTAAACTTGGGAGACTATAAATGGATGAAGAAGTCCATCATTATATGAAATGCAGTCGAATTTCAAGAATGGAGGAAGTCCTTTATGAAATGAAATGCAGTAGAAGTGTATTTATCTTTGTATTTAAGTCTAATTACAGTCTAATTACAGTCTACTTCTAACATTTCAGACACCCCTTCAATCATTTCCTTTGCATCATGCCTTCCACCTTGATTATGAATGCATTTGCCCACCGTATATATTTGTCAAATTATTATTATTTTGTTTTTAAATTTATTTATCAAATAGAAATATTTCAGCTGAAATTTAATCAGGTTTTATGTTTTGAAAGGAGGTTATTACATAAAGCAGTCAAAGTTTATCAATGGAGAATGTAATGCAGGATAAGTATACAAATATAAAAATAAATATTTATCCAGGATTTTACTAGATTTATAAGATGCAAAACAGTCAAAGGTCATAATATAAGACTTTATAAGATGAAATGTGGTAGAGCTGACAAGAATGTAACCTTGCACCCCTACCTATCAGTAACAAGCGTGTTGGGACAAGGTGTTGATGAGGAGAAATAGCAGGCCTTCCTCTGATTGTCTTGTTTGTGGAATTAATGTCGTTTGTAAGGGAGAGTAATTATGAAAATAGTGGGCACTGGGAAGAATCTTGTCTCAGAGTCCATCTTGCGTGCCGTTGGGTAGCGGAGACTTATTATGCGCGTGACTCGAGCAAGGCAATGTCAGTCGTTGTAGAAGGGCTGGCGGGCAATATCAGTATTTTATGTGCGATTGATTCTCCCATTACGGTGTGCAGTGGCCCGTTTCTTCACATGTCAGCCGGCCACAATTGACTAATTCATCTCGCAGAAATTGCAGCCCAAATCCACCACGGGGTTGCGGAAACCAAGGTTCGCTAAATTGCACCGTGGTTCAGCCTTGAGCTTATCTATCTTGAAAAGGTCTCCCGAGCATGCATCGTTTGCATCCTCCTTAGAATTTATAGAAAGGGTCTGGGAGCCTTTCATGACATGATTGCAGATTTGTCACGATCGGGCTGCTGCTTCACCTAGTAGCTGCAGTTGTTTTTCCTCCATGACGAAAAAGGATAGAGGTATTTCATGCTTGTCTGCAGGCACTGGGCTAGCGTTAATTATCTGACGAGAATTTATGGAACCTGCGTGGTTGGCTGAAAGCCGTGCTAGACGACAATGCGTCCATGGAATTGCATCTGCAGGGAATCTATAGAATTTTACTTCGCAGATGAATTGTCACAGTCCTTTTTTAAGCAATAAAGAATGATGAAAAAAATAGAGAGAAACGGTATTCTAGACGGTTGCATGGGGTTGGTCATGATATTGAAAAGATCGCGAAAACACTAATGACGCAGCAGAGATTCGCATAATAGCCTGGTGTTTCCAAGCCGCTGGTTTTTCACGCCTGGCCGCTTCTGAAATGCCTCCTGCTTATTTCGCACAGCAGCTCATGCGGAACATGATGCCATTCGGTAACACTCTTATTTTAGTCCCGGCAAGCTCAGTCCCTGAGCTGAGATAGAGGGACGAGTTGTATTCACAAATACTCTGTCAAGCCAAAGAGGCAATGTACAGATACCACTGGAGAAAATAAGTGGAGAATTTGTGGTGTACCATTTAGACTGAGTGGAGATTGTGGCTCACTGACATACAGGAATTTGATAGAGAACAGCAGACGATTGTTTTTTACTGATAGCCTGCTTTTACCGTCTGTGTCAAGGAAATTGGAACAGTAAAAATCCAGGCTACGCTGCAATGTCAGCTGGAAGGTAGCTTGTCTGGACCTTGCACCGATTATTTCTGTGAAGCGGAACACAGGTCAAGTGAGATAGTAAGGTAGGCTGTTCGACTGTGTAAACAATCCACTCTCTACCCTCTCAGCCAGCAGTCAGGAAGCTGCCTCACCAAGAGTTAACTCCCTTGGTAGTTGTCGTCTGCTCGGCAATTTCAGTGAATTTATTGTACTGGTGTTGAGGGAGAGTGGTGTAAGTGAATCAATTTAGGGGAAACTATCCATATTTGATTGGTTTTTTATTCATTTCACTATTGGTCTTATATCTACATTAATTTTTGTTTCTATTTTGTTATTTTGGATATGGATTAGTTTTAGAAATATGGAAAAAAGGATAAATGTTTATTAAGAGTGTAGAACAGGATATATTTGAAGTATTGTTTGCAGTTGAAGTTTAATTCTCCATATCGATTGAACATAAAGACAGGTGACGTGAAGGGGACTAATTTTGAAAAATATTCTGGAAAGTAAAATAATGTGTCATTTCATACATTAATTCAATGCATGAAAAGTGGTTTCTCGTTGCATGGAGATAAATTTTTATCTTACTTATCAAACAATCTTTTTGTTTGGAAAAGTCCTGCATACATTATGTTGCAGATATGAAAATTGAAAGTCATCAAAGTAAAGGATGTTCAGATTTCTGGAGATGGATGTGGTTACAGATTTCTTGTTCCCCCTCCCCTCCTCGTCACCTCCGCCCAAGTCTGAAACAGGATGTACTTTTCCAGTGTTCAGCAGTATTGTAGTGTTAATTGTTATCACATGCACCACCTTCGTGGCAGGCATAGTGTCATCCTGGCCCTAGGATGAATCAGTGCATGACAACAGCCAGAAAAGTCATTGTACTTTAAGTTTTAGTGTATCATTTAACATGTAGACAGAATAGGCCAGCCATATTGAAAATGCAAGTTATGCTTGGGTAAACATGGTAAATCTGAGCAATATGTGTTGGTTGGAGGGTGGGGAGGGGATGGGGGTGGGGGTGGGGGTGGGGGTGGAAAACGGGGTTAGCTGAGAGGAAGGCTAAAGTGGTTGCCCAATGAGAAGCTCAAGACAAGGAAACAGTGATTAATGATCTGCTACAAGGAAGTTGATTGTGTAAGTTAGTTTGGTGTTTGAATATGGACTAACCTTAAGTCTCTGAAATGAAAATATTGTTTGTCAAATTGTCCTTTATTAGATAATAACAAGAAGCCAAAAAGCTCTTCCTTTTCATAAACTGAGCAAATCTAGACTTGCCAAAATAATGTAGACTTGCTTGTGATTTCTTGTTTCATGATCTGTATGAGAAATTGATTGGAATACAAAACTGCTCCAAGCAGAAACAAGTTGAGCTCATGCTACCTCATCTCACTCACTAACTCACTTGGACACTCTCTCGGTCACTCACTCACCCTGACACACACTGTCTCACTCACACACTTGATCCCTCACTTTGTCACTCGCTCTTTGACCAGTGGATCTGCTGCAGACTCATTCATTGTGCCCTTGCAATTATCCAATATATAATATGCTTAGATATGATTTAAAATATTTGCTTTAAACTGTAGAAAAATAGTATCTGAACCAAAGTTTGAATTAATTATGAATGGTAAACTAATTGGTTTTATGACCATCATGCACAATATATAATAACATATAACTCTTTATAAATTAATTAGTGGTACATGAGCCTTGGTGTACAGTTAATTAATGGTTTATCAATATATCTATTACTGCTATAACTCTGTTTGAATTTTTTAATGGTATATAACCCATTGTATGTATTTAGTAATGGAACATAAATATGTGTGTTTTGTTCATGGTGTATAGCTCAGTTTGAGTTATTAAATAATGGTACATACTGTTTGAATTAGTTAGTGCCATATAACCCATTGTATATATTAATTAATAGTATATAACTCTTTACAGATATTAATTAATGGTTTATAACTCTGTTTGATGTAATAAGAGGTATATAACCCATTGTATTAATTAATGGCAAATAACCACTGAAACAGATTTTCACTAAAAATATGGAAAAAGTCAGTATATTACCAATGAAACATTACACCACAATGGCCTGTTTTCACAGATTGTGTGGACTCCATAAACTTAATAGACAACAGATTAGCGTTTAATCCCCTACGAGATGGACATATTTAAACACAATGGCTGATGTGCCCTGACAGCGTGCATGTAATCTTGACCCCCTTCCATGGTTCTCTCGCTAACAGAGCCTCCTGCATTGTGTAGGGTATGTTTATCCATGCATTAACCCTCCACACGACCAAATGTTAGGCGTCCCGCCTGACTGGCTATTCTTAATCATTCAGGCTGATAGTCACAGATCCTTGTTTTGCCCCAGAACAGAATTAGCCGTAGCCAGAGCAGGGAGTAACCGTGGTGGATGGAATATAAAATATGTTCTTTTTCACCGATTCTGGATGTATTACAATGAAGCTAGTGAGATAAGATACCGTGTGTGTTAATACCAGTGTGAACCGTGAAACAAGGACAACGCTCGATCGACTGACTGACACGACCAGCCGTCTGTTGTGGAGTTGGGTAAGTATGTAGCCAAACCGACTGTGTTGCGTATTCCCCGGTTCCTGGTGTATAATATCGTGAGGTATGACGGCTGGAGTTGTGTATATCAGTGTGTATACCGGCCACCATGTCAATGCCAGGCTACAAGGAGATGATTTCTTCCATCTGACCCCGAGCTCGGTACAGGGTCTGTGTCTACAGCAAGCCTATTTCCTAAACAAATGGGGGTCTTTGAGCCACTGTAGGTGTAGTCCATTTTGTAAAGTGTTGAAGTTGAGTCGCCTGTCGAAATGGTATTGATGGCTTGGAGGAGGGAGTGAGTGATGATGGGGAGGAGGAGGTGTTGTCAAGGTGACCAGAATATATGATGCCAGGGAGGGGGTTACATGTGGGTGGAGAAGCGGGGAATGGCTTGAATTGTCGAACATTTTTTTCTATAATTTACTTGTAATTATAAAATAGATACGTTTTCAGTGTTGGTTTGGTTTGGTTTGTTGGTTTGTGTTTTTCAAAGAAACATTTACAATTTCAGATTTTTTTATAAATATTTTATAAATTAGAACATTCTTTCTCATAAAGGCTGTTTGTCCCATACACTTGTCATTGGGATGCTCAGAGTAGAAATCACTAAATTTTGTATCATTCCCCAAATGCATCCTTACAAGAGTATCTACACAATGCACTTAAATTAGTTTTGGTGAACTTTGGTGAACAGGGACTAATTGGAAGAGTCAATGACTTAGTATCATGTTTTAAGGAATTCATCTGCAATGGAACATGTACTGAAACTTGTGAAAGAGTTTAGCATGGAAGTCAAGGAGTCCTTGGCATAACAGTAATGCTGAAATTTGAGTCTCAGGGGGTACTTACTCATATACCATAGCAGCAAGCCTCAAGGATTACAACACCACTTCCCCATTAATTTAAATTTATATTAAATATTACAGTATTGCCTAGGAAGACAATATGGGACAGTGATGTTGCAATAGTTCAAGTCAACATTTGACATTTTAAAATTCTTGTCAACAAATACCGGAGTTGCATGGAAGACAAGTTATGTACAGGCTGCAGGGACGGGTAGGTGGCAGGGTGAGGTGTGGTCTTGTATAGGGTAATGTGGAGGCAGGGTTAGGTATATGGCAGGGTTGAGGAAGAGTCTGCTGTAGGGTGATGTGGGTATATGGCAGGGTTGAGGAAGGGTCTGCTGTAGGGTGATGTGGGTGTATGGCAGGGTGGAGGAAGGGTCTGGTGTAGGGCAATGTGGGTGTATGGCAGGGTGGAGGAAGGGTCTGGTGTAGGGCGATGTGGGTGTATGGAAGGGTTGAGGAAGGGTCTGATGTAGGGCGATGTGGGTGTATGGCAGGGTGGAGGAAGGGTCTGGTGTAGGGCGATGTGGGTGTATGGAAGGGTTGAGGAAGGGTCTGATGTAGGGCGATGTGGGTGTATGGCAGGGTTGAGGAAGAGTCTGCTGTAGGGCGATGTGGGTGTATGGCAGGGTTGAGGAAGGGTCTGGTGTAGGGCGATGTGGGTGTATGGCAGGGTGGAGGAAGGGTCTGGTGTAGGGCGATGTGGATGTATGGCAGGGTTGAGGAAGAGTCTGCTGTAGGGCGATGTGGGTGTATGGCAGGGTTGAGGAAGGGTCTGGTGTAGGGCGATGTGGATGTATGGCAGGGTTGAGGAAGAGTCTGCTGTAGGGCGATGTGGGTGTATGGCAGGGTGGAGGAAGGGTCTGATGTAGGGTGATGTGGGTATATGGCAGGGTTGAGGGAGGGTCTGATGTAGGGCAATGTGGGTGTATGGCAGGGTGGAAGAAGGGTCTGGTGTAGGGCAATGTGGGTGTATGGCAGGGTTGAGGAAGAGTCTGCTGTAGGGCGATGTGGGTGTATGGCAGGGTTGAGGAAGAGTCTGGTGTAGGGCGATGTGGGTATATGGCAGGGTTGAGGAAGAGTCTGCTGTAGGGTGATGTGGGTGTATGGCAGGGTGGAGGAAGGGTCTGATGTAGGGCAATGTGGGTGTATGGCAGGGTGGAAGAAGGGTCTGGTGTAGGGTGATGTGGGTGTATGGCAGGGTGGAGGAAGGGTCTGATGTAGGGTGATGTGGGTGTATGGCAGGGTGGAGGAAGGGTCTGATGTAGGGTGATGTGGGTGTATGGCAGGGTGGAGGAAGGGTCTGATGTAGGGTGATGTGGGTGTATGGCAGGGTGGAGGAAGGGTCTGATGTAGGGTGATGTGGGTGTATGGCAGGGTGGAGGAAGGGTCTGATGTAGGGCAATGTGGGTGTATGGCAGGGTGGAGGAAGGGTCTGGTGTAGGGCAATGTGGGTGTATGGCAGGGTGGAGGAAGGGTCTGATGTAGGGCGATGTGGGTATATGGCAGGGTTGAGGGAGGGTCTGATGTAGGGCGATGTGGATGTATGGCAGGGTTGAGGAAGGGTCTGATGTAGGGCGATGTGGGTGTATGGCAGGGTTGAGGAAGAGTCTGCTGTAGGGTGATGTGGGTATATGGCAGGGTGGAGGAAGGGTCTGGTGTAGGGCGATGTGGGTGTATGGCAGGGTGGAAGAAGGGTCTGGTGTAGGGCAATGTGGGTGTGTGGCAGGGTGGAGGAAGGGTCTGATGTAGGGTGATGTGGGTATATGGCAGGGTTGAGGGAGGGTCTGATGTAGGGCAATGTGGGTGTATGGCAGGGTGGAGGAAGGGTCTGATGTAGGGTGATGTGGGTATATGGCAGGGTGGAGGAAGGGTCTGATGTAGGGTGATGTGGGTGTATGGCAGGGTGGAAGAAGGGTCTGGTGTAGGGCAATGTGGGTGTGTGGCAGGGTGGAGGAAGGGTCTGATGTAGGGTGATGTGGGTATATGGCAGGGTGGAGGAAGGGTCTGGTGTAGGGCAATGTGGGTGTATGGCAGGGTGGAGGAAGGGTCTGATGTAGGGTGATGTGGGTGTATGGCAGGGTGGAGGAAGGGTCTGATGTAGGGCAATGTGGGTGTATGGCAGGGTGGAGGGAGGGTCTGATGTAGGGCGATGTGGATGTATGGCAGGGTTGAGGAAGGGTCTGATGTAGGGCGATGTGGGTGTATGGCAGGGTGGAGGAAGGGTCTGATGTAGGGTGATGTGGGTGTATGGCAGGGTGGAGGAAGGGTCTGGTGTAGGGCAATGTGGGTGTATGGCAGGGTGGAGGAAGGGTCTGATGTAGGGTGATGTGGGTGTATGGCAGGGTGGAGGAAGGGTCTGGTGTAGGGCAATGTGGGTGTATGGCAGGGTGGAGGAAGGGTCTGATGTAGGGCGATGTTGGTGTATGGCAGGGTGGAGGAAGGGTTTGATGAAGGGTGATGTGGGTATATGGCAGGGTTGAGGGAGGGTCTGGTATAGGGCGATGTGGGTATATGGCAGGGTGGAGGAAGGGTCTGGTATAGGGTGATGTGGGTGTATGGCAGGGTTGAGGAAGGGTCTGGTGTAGGGTGATGTGGGTGTATGGCAGGGTTGAGGAAGGGTCTGGTGTAGGGTGATGTGGGTATATGGCAGGGTTGAGGAAGGGTCTTGGGGGGAATAGAATGGGCATAAGGTAGGGGAATAGAAGGGTATGTTCAGAATAGAATGGCTAAAGGGGGAGAATGGAAATGGAAGAGCATGAGTAGGCGGGGAAATAGAAGAGCATGAGTAGGACGGAGAATGGAAGAGCATGTGTAGGCTGGGAAATGGAAGAGCATGAGGAGGCCGGGAAATAGAAGAGCATGAGTAGGCTGGGAAATAGAAGACCATGAGTAGGCCGGAAATAGAAGAGCATGAGTAGGCCGGGAAATGGAAGACCATGAGTAGGCCGGGAAACAGAAGGGCATGAGTAGGCTGGGAAATAGAAGAGCATGAGTAGGCCGGGAAATAGAAGGGCATGAGTAGGCCGGGAAATAGAAGAGGATGAGTAGGCTGGGAAACAGAAGAGCATGAGTAGGCCGGGAAATGGAAGAGCATGAGTAGGCCGGGAAATAGAAGAGCATGAGTAGGCCGGGAAATAGAAGAGCATGAGTAGGCCGGGAAATAGAAGAGCATGAGTAGGCCAGGAAATAGAAGAGCATGAGTAGGCCGGGAAATAGAAGAGCAAAGGTGACTGAATAGAAGAGCATGAGTAGGCCGGGAAATAGAAGGGCATGAGTAGGCTGGGAAATAGAAGGGCATGAGTAGGCTGGGAAATAGAAGAGCATAAGTAGGCCGGGAAATAGAAGAGCATGAGTAGGCCGGGAAATAGAAGAGGATGAGTAGGCCGGGAAACAGAAGAGCATGAGTAGGCCGGGAAATAGAAGAGCATGAGTAGGCCGGGAAACAGAAGAGCATGAGTAGGCCGGGAAATAGAAGGGCATGAGTAGGCCGGGAAATAGAAGAGCATGAGTAGGCCGGGAAATAGAAGAGCATGAGTAGGCCGGGAAATAGAAGGGCATGAATAGGCCGGGAAATAGAAGGGCAAAGGTGAGTGAATAGAAGAGCATGAGTTTTGGGGAGAGAGAATTTGCAGGTTTTTTCTGGTATTTCAAGGCTATTGTTCTACATACAGTCTAGATGTTTTATGTATGGTATTTTTGTTGTTGTTTAATGAGGCAGTGACAATTAGTTTGTCTTTGTTTATTTTGGGTAAGAAACAGACTTGCCAGTCTGACATGTATGGTATATAGGTCGGAGGGGTGGTTTACACTAGCAATTAAACTCCTAGCAGTTAATAATGTATCCAGTGTGAATGGATATGCTCTGTCACTTGAAAGGTCAGGTTTGAATTGTTAAAGCAGTGTGGAGTCTTGTTTCACTCACGCTGGAATGGTGCGGAGGGTTCTTGCTTGCTCAGATATGTTATTGATGATATTTCTCAAACGGAACAAAGTCGAACTTTGATGTGAGTGAGTGAGTGAATGTTGTTTAATGCTGCTGTCATCAATATTCCAAATACCTACTCAGGTCCGGGCCAGGCAAACATGTGATGGACAGCAAGCATGAGTTGGATTAACGCCAGTGTAGTATAGTGACCCGTGCTGCACCTTTTCGCTCAGCACCTTGTCACAAGTTTAGTCGACTCTTATGTGTCTGGGGTGTTGAGGACCTTTTCTGACCCAGGTCACCATGTTATTGTGTAGGTAGCAGGGTGTGCCCTGTTGTCCAAGACACTGATATTTGTTGTGCAGCGTTGTCACCCTTTCACATGTTAGGATTCACAGCATGGGCTGTATTTGATATATTTGTGTCAGGTTCTGCATCTTATTCGTGCTTATGGGTTTCACCAAAGTGGCAAACATTAACAAGCTGTGGTACACAACATTTACTAAGGACCACACCTCACTCACTCAATCAGTTATGACTCAGGGAGGAAGTTAGGTGGTGTAGTGTAACCATCTAAATGTTGTTGCAGCAGTAGTTAAAAAGTCTGACATAAAAAAAACAGTTAGGTAACAGAGTGGAGTGGTGTTAAAATCAATCATATCCTCACACTTTGTGATCAACCAAATTAAACATACATGTCAGATTGGGAAATAATTAATGTTTGGATTGTGTATATTCTGAGGTTAAGTGACATCCCAACGCATAAAACAGACTACTCAATGCATCAGCAGTCATGTGTGCAGCGCTTCAGCGGTGACGTGTGCAATGCTTGCAAGATTAAATGTGCACCGACCATTGTGTGCATCCAGCTTTGCAAAGTTAATAAATATTATACCATATTTGATGGCTATCCATTGAAAGTGAACAAAGTGAGAATCTGGGTCAAGGAATGGATGGGTGAATAATTGCTTGTTTGGCTATAGCTGTTGTAGTTTATAAAACGTTTGTGGTCCGTTGAGCTTTTGGTGTGGTTCGTTGGTTGGTTGGTTTGTTGTTTAACGCCTCACTCAGCAATATTCCAGCTATATGACGGCGGTCTGTAAATAATCGAGTCTGGACCAGACAATCCAGTGATTAATATCATGAGCATCGATCCACGCAATTGGGATCGATGACATGCATCAACCAAGTCAGCAAACCTGACCACCCGATCCCGTTAGTCGCCTCTTACGACAAACATAGTCACCTTTTACGGCAAGCATGGGTTGCTGAAGACCTAGTGCCTGGATTTGATTGTATATGTATGGATGTTTGGTGTTTCTCTATTTTCACTGCTGACATCAAGTAAGGTGCATTTTGTTCCCTCTGATTCAAATTTGAGCCCACTTGACCAAGTGATATCATGATGAGAAAAATGATAACAGAAATGTAAGAGTTATGTCCCTTGAACTAATGATAACCATTCCAGCATCCTGTGCTGCAATGAACAGAAATTAAAAAACAAACAAAGAGGGGGAATTGTTTATCATGCAGTAAAACGCTCCAGAGAAATAAACCATGTGGAGCGCAGGGCCTTTTTGTTCATTCAAGGGAATCAGTGGGGTTAGCCCAGTGGTCAAGAGTTTCCTTGTCGTGTGTACGAGACCAAGTTTGATTCTCAAAGAAGTACAATATGTGTAGCCATTTCTTGTTGTCCCCCTGTGTGATACGGTCGGGAATATTATCCCTGTTCATCATCATATGAAATTCTTCCTTTGCTTCTCTGCATTAGGGATGCGAAATGTTACAGTGGAGGTTTATTAAGACAAGGTCTTCAACATGTGGGATGGAAACACCTCCAAGATTATTTCATTAGATGAAAATCTATTGTTCTCGATCTGATAACTCTGTTACGCTTTCTCTAAACTCTGAACCATCCAAGGCCCACCCTCACCCCCACTTCATCCCATTTCATCTCACCCCACCGCACACTACACCAACCCAACCTCCACAACAACCCATCCCTACCCTAACCCAACCCTCACTTCTCCCAAACCCTAACTACCACTACCCAGCCCACAATGCACCGACCCCTACCCAATCCGCACTACTCCCCGCCCCACACTTTCCCTATTCTTTCCCTGACTGAGCTCACCAGGACACCCCATCCCACACTACCCCTAGCCCTACCCTACCCAGCCCCCACTACACCCCACCCTACCCCTACCACACACCCAACCCCACCCACCTGCAACTTCTCCATAACACAGTCCCACCTGCTACCCCACCCCTCCCTTAGTATCGACAATATCAGCTGTTTCCCGAGATAAAGGGAGACAGGTGTGTGCTCGTCAGGCTTTGTTCTGTCCAGGTAAGCAGATAATAATTATCTTGGGGGTGGAGGTGGCGCTCCATACAACTGGCTACATAGGGTTTATTCTCAAGTTGGGATAATTATGACATTATTAAAATAATGATTGCGTAGTTTGACTCCATATGGTCAAACAATAGCAACAAGGTAAGCAGGATGCTTATTGAAGGAGCAGAGATTTAGCTTGGTGTTTTTATGTTCATACTTTCAGAGGCATTTTAAGATTGAATTGTAACATTGCATTCAATGCAATAATGTTAAACTTACATTAAGCCTCTTCTTCTAAATTGGCTATCTGTTACTATAAAGCCGTAATATTAGTGATAACAATCACAGCATGAATTAGGAAATATCTGGAAATTTTTACTGACATTTTGCTGCAGACTTGGAGCCGAACATTGGCTTTTGAGCAGGTGTTGATAAATCATTGTAGGTAGTTTTATGCAGGTGTGTGTCTGGCATAGCACTAAGATGCATTTGCTAATGCATTCAAACAACATATACTACTAAAAAAAACACATTCTTTTATCGTCTGTAGTTAATCTGGCTTGAGGATATTACAACACACAGCCTTCCAATTGTGTGTGTTCTTTAACTTGTTTTGAGTAGTAATGTGCTTAGTTCAATGATACTCTTTTGTCAAGGGTTAAGCTGTTAGACATGACCTGTTGACATCGACACCTTTGTTTTGTGTGTACGACATCTCCTTGCTCAGCTTCAGAGGGGGCTGGGTGGGATGAAGAATTTTAAAAAATGAGCAAAGTAAAAAAAATAAATTAAAAAATACATTTTTACTGACTTTGTTTTGAGAATATGACAGACATGTTGCCTGTCAAAATATGTTCAGAAATGGTTCACAATGTGATTGGTGTAGTGTTGCGTTTTCTTATGCAATGAATGTTGTATTTGTACAGTGAGCTTTAAAGAAGGAAAACGCAAGTTGTTATAGAAGGAAAACGGGGATGGTTGTTGCAGCAAATACTGGAGAAAAGAATATACCTCGATTTCTAATGGAAAAAATAAAATTGCTTGCTAGAACCCATTTGTGAAAAGCAGTAATTATAAAGGAGAAACGTATTCTTCGGTTAAATGGCAAAAACTGATGACAGCCAACTAGTGCGAGAGAGGCGACTAAAACAGAGATTGTATGACCACAATGGTTTAAATAATTAATGTTATTGGGAGCACCTGTGACCTGCCCGCCTGGACTGGCTGATCCAGACCTCAGTCCACATAGTGATCCTAATGCTAGTTCAACTCTAAGGTCAGCGCCAAATATATTGGCTTGTCCAACATGGCACTTGACAACTCGTCAGGTACATAAGCTTTGGGATGGTCAGGTTATACTCAATAATCATGGAGGAACAGTTTTTGTTGTAATAGCTGTCATGAGTTGTTTTTAATCATTTCCGGATTAAACTCACTCTCACTCACCCACCAAACTCAACCAACCAACCAAACTCACTCACTCACTCAACACTCACTCAACCACTCACTCAACCACTCACTCACTCACTCACTCAACCACCTCACTCACTCACTCACTCAACCACTCAACCACTCACTCAACCACTAACTCACTTGAATATTGGAGTTATTAAGCAAGACACACACAAAGTGAACTTCAAAGTTTGAATCAGGTAGTTCAGTGTTGGCGCTAGGATGTCTTCGTGGAACAGGCCCAGGGTGTAGTACAGCTGGATATGTTTCAGTAGTCTGCTGTAGACAGACACATGTTTGTGACTCATGTATTGCAGGAGCTCGCTTGGTGCATGCTTGAATTGTTTCTCTTTTAAGTGTTATACGCTGATAACTGGAATGTGTGGTGTTTTATCCGCAGTCAGCAATTTCTAAACTACATCACACCAGCCTGTGACTGATCTTGACCAAACAAAACAAGAATAAGTGTCATATTTAGTAATAAACCTGCATGTAGAAAGACAAGCCAAATCTCTCTCTCTCTCTCTCTCTCTCTCTCTCTCTCTCTCTCTCTCTCTCTCTCTCTCTCTCTCTCTCTCTCTCTCTCTCTCTCTTCTCTCTCTCTCTCTCTCTCTCTCTCTCTCTCTCTCTCTCTAACACGCAGACACACACACACACACACACACAATTCAAGTGTCTAGGTTTGTCAGCAACCATACCAGTGCTCGTGGGTTTCACCGAATTGGTAAACATCTGAGACCTGCATCACTTCGGGCTTTCCTCCCACATTAAGCTGACAGGCAGTGACATAACTGGAATACTGTTAAAAGCGGCGTTAAACCTCACTCACTCACTCCTTTACTGATAAATTTTTGGAACAGTTTTTGTTTGGTTGAAATTTGTAAACAGAATTCAGCAAGACATTGTGTGTCAGAAGAAAAACTTGTCATAGTTGGCGCCCCATGTGTTCAGGGTTAGCTTGCTACATTGGTCTGCTCTGCGACTTACATGTATAAAGATCTATATGTAAAGCAAAGATGAAGTTTTATTCTTTTTAGTTTAACTATGTAGAGCCCAGAAGGTATACTGGTGGGCATTGAGCACTGACCATAAGCATTTGAAAATAGGTTTTACAACAGTATTTGTTATATAGAGAGATATATTTAGTCTGGGCAGCAGTTTCAGTGGTGGTCCGTGTCCGGTCCAGGTCTAATGACCGACTGGGCTGAAGCAGGTGCCATTTCCACATGGCTTGGTTTGTCAGCTGGTCGGAGCTGAGTGATCTCAATTAGTGGAGCCAGTAACACCTTTGTCCTGGGGGACCTGGCCTTGTTCCATGCATGGTGGTCTGGTGTTAGTCGATTAGAGTACACTTATTGAGTTGAATTAAGCCTATGTCCAGCTTGGTGCAGAGTAGGGATGGGTGACCTCAGCTAGGAGGCCTCAAAATAGAGGCTTCTTGACATTTTGTGAAAACACACACAGAACAGCCTATGTCCATCTAAGTGCATGGAAGAGATGGGTGACCTCGTTGGTTTATGAAGCCAAATGACACAACTAAAATTATAAGAAAAAATGACAAAAGAAATTGAGTTTTATAAATAGGTGAAATAATAACCACCTAAGATTTTATCACCGCTTCTCGTAAGAAATGCTGAAAAATATATGTAAAGAAATTTGAAAGAAATATGTCTGACCACCTGCACTGATTTTAGGCCAACAGTTTTGAAAACCAACTAAAAAAATATGAAAGGCCAAAACTGTCAGACAAGTTTGAGTTACCTTTAGAAGTTATGGTCAATCTTAATGTTATGTTTTGGATAGGATATATGCTCTTTGTCTTGACGATGACAATTGTTCCAGTTCATCTCATTGGAACAGTAGCAGGGATCATGTACTGTTGTGGAATTACATCAGAGAAATCACTTTGAAGAGTTTAGGCTGTACTTTTGATCGCCTTATGCAGACATTTGTAGCTTTGTATCCAGGAAACTGTCCAGTTTTATTTTAACACTCTTATACACATTTCCCTGAAGTTTTTAGATTTTGTCCTGAGTGATATTGTCATGAGGAAGAAGACCCCTCAAAAGTGAAAAGGATTGTAAAGCTGGTACTGAGTTAAAACAGTTGAATTATCATTGATTATTATTGATATTCAATGTCCATCTTTAAACAGTCCACCATAGAACTAGTTGTACAATGAATTCGGTCCATTAACCTAGAGCTAGTTGTACAACAAATGGCACCTGATACAGGAAGCCAATGGTCAAAAACACACAAAAACTGCTTCATTTGCAATGAGTAGGTTTATCACCCTTGTTGAATGTGATTAAGTGGTGAGGATTCCCAACAAAGAGACAACTTGATTTAATGATGTAAGCAGACTTTGTCCATAACAGATAACACAGAGGGATTGGGGGGGACAATGGGAGGGACCGTTAAGTGCTAATGAGACTGGACAAGGCCAGGTGTAGTGGACATGCTTCACTGAGCAGGAAGAATGACAGGTGCCCTTTGGCGTTAGAGGGGGGCCTTGAAGTCAAGAGGAGTGGCTGGAGGTGAGCATGGGGGGAGGGGTGGGGGGGGGGGGGGGAGGGGGAGTACACAGAGGGGAACCCATTGAGGTTTGGGGAAGCTGAGTTTTGGGGGGGTTCTGCATGATAACATGATGGGTAATTTTTGTTTTGAGAATATAGCAGTGTTGCTGGGAGGGTGAGTTTTATAAAGTGTGTATTTGTGTGGGTTTTGTGGGGGATCATTTGGAAAGCCAATGGTGTATTGGTTGAATGTTGGGTGGGGTGGATGGCTAATTGCTATACTCCAAGGGTTAAAGAGTTTACAAACGACTGAAGCCTTAAATTGTCCACATATGGTTCTGATACAAATATACTACTCCACTTTTGATAGGGAGTTTTTTTGTGTTTCCACAACACACAAAATTTATTCTGATAATATGTCAAGTGTATATTTAGATAGAATGATGTGGATATTGAATGATAATTCATTGAATTAATCTCATGAAGTGATACAGAATTCTGTTCAAAAGTCAACTGTTTTCAAGACACCCGTGAAGATCCGGGTTAGAATAGGTCTTCAGCAACCAATGCCTGCCGTAAGAGGGTGGTCAGGTTTGCTGACTTGGTTAATGCATGTCATCATATCCCAATTGCGTGGATCGATGCTATTGATGTCAATCACTGGATTGTCTTTTCAAGACTCGATTATGTACAGACCGCCGTCATATTGCTGACATAATGCTGAGTGCAGCATTAAACAACAAACAAGCAAACAAAACTGTCTTAAAAATGAACTTTGACACCGATTAGTATTTGAATGTTTTTATTCCCGTCGAAGCAATACACAAAGGAAAATCAAAATACTCTGAACAGTTAAGAAACTATTGTGTTTATCATCTCAAGTCTAATAAACACTGTTGTTTCCTTAGCATGGGATGCATTAGTGTTTGGTTGTGAATTCTTTTCTTGTTAATATTTGATATTCATTTCGTAATTGGCTTTAAGAGCAGACAAAGCTTCAAGAACCTCTCCAGGATTCATGTTAAAACATTATCAGTTGCTCGTGGTCAAATAGGGAGACGTGAATCATTAAAAAAATTGCGCAGGAGTCATAGCAAGACACAGCCTGCATTGTGTGTATCTGGTGGTCAGACAATAGCAACTGTCGAAGGTGTCGGAAATCAATAGAGAGACATAAAACAAGAATCTATCTGGATGTTTTATAGATAAAGACAATCGTAAAATATGCTATGCTGGTGATTACAAAAAAGGTGACGAGCATTGTTCAGGTGCGACAAATATTGCGTTTCTGTGGTGGGCCGATCAATTATTTCGTCCGTTAGGAAGCAGAGTCTTTTCGGGGTCAGCGAAGTGAAACTGCGAACTCAGTCTATGTTAAAACAAGTCTGTTTGCACAGTCGTTCAACAGAGGATGCCTTGCTCAGTGTATTTTCGTTTACGTGGAAACAAGAAAAAGCTTTGTTTGTCTTGTGGGCCAAAACAAATGGGGGAATCGCACATCCCTGTCCATTCACACTTGAGCGATTGTGCGATTTTCTGCCATTGTCAAAGGAAGTATGTAGAATCTAGGATAGGTTTATGGTTCTTTGGGGCGTGCAGAGATTGCAACCTGTGGGTTAATCTCTCAGCTGAGTCACCATACGGTTTATCACAATTTGAATTGTAAGTACATGACGATTTTCTACATCAAATTTACAGCCATAGCTAGTAGAATTTTAATTGTTGAATATAAATTTCACAGTTCATGTATATTGGAATTACTCATTGAAAATTGTCTGAAAATAAAATTTCATGTATATATTTGTGGAAACAGTTATCTCCCTTGTTGATGCATCATGGTATTGCTGTACTGTAGCACAGTCATTACTTTCTTAAGCTATCAGCTTACGTCTGGACATTTACTATTATAAATGTCATCGTCTGTATTCCTCTGTGCATAATATGTGAACAGGTAGTACTAGGTTGTGTTCTGGCCAAGCATTCAGCGACATCTTAAAATCAATAAACTGGCTTGGAGAGTTTGTCATTAGGTAGGTAGCATTACCTGCATCGGTAATCTCCGGGCAGATTCACTGTGGCTTAAACGCGTAAAAATGTTGAGGAAATCGTTAAGCGGAGAAAGCATTAACCTTCATTAGATTATGATTGGTGCGAAAAGGATGCAGCGTTGCGATGTCACTGACACTGAATCACACACAATGCTCAAGTGCAATTAGCATAATGGTCTTGATCAGAATATTTGACAGATTGCCTTTCTTTGGATGATGATGGTGGGACATTAGAGAATTGTTTACTGTTCGACTGATGAAGTGGAACTCTTTTTGTGAAATGTTAACATTTGAAAGTTGACGACTGAGAAGGACCTGCATGGTTTACTTGTATTGAGAAAACAACACCAGCAGAGATTTATGGAGGCCTGCTCAGAGTCCACTATTTGGCCCAAAGTCTGCAGCAAATGTCAGTACAAACTCCCAGTGGCATGACAATAAAAAGGAAGTGACTTTAATGCTATGTTTTACATTTTTATGATTATGTGTTGAAGGCAGTGTTAAACTACAGTGTTAGATACCCCTGAAGTTAAGAAAATAAGAACTACAACAAATTTCTCCAATTTGCCATCCAAGGTTACTCAGTTTGGAATCCTTAATAAATTCTTCTCATAATTTTTTCTTGTCTATAAACACACTTCAGTGCATAGAAATGTCCAAGTCTGAACAAGACACTGTGATGTTATTAAAATATTTATATTTCAGTATCAATCATGTTAATCATACCACCAATGAAGAGACCTTGTCTTTAGAATGGTTTTACAAACCTTCAGACATATTGTTATGAATGACACCAAGATAATCTTCCTGCATGCCCCATGTCTTCAGTGTTTAAGTTTTGCCGTCTTGAAAAACCTTGATCTGGCTGGCTGGCCTTTTAAAGGCCTTAAATATGAATCTGTCTTTGTAAGACCTTGAATTTGCCAGCCATTGTTAACTCTGCTGTTAATGAATATATTACAATGATGTTTTTCTCTAAAAATGTCAAATGAATAGTCTCTAACTTGAACGATAAGTAATATTGAAACACTTGTGTGGAATTGATTGTATTATGTTAGAGTACTCTGATGTACATGTGGAGCTCTTCAGTATGACAAAGAAATTAAGTAAGAATGTTTTTATAATTTGTTTTGTCAGCACCTTTTTGTCTTACTTGAACCTTGATCATTGGCGTTAGTAGGGCCTTAAATTCTGTGGCGTTGATATTTGACTTTTGTTAGAGCCATGAGATAAAAAGAACGTTTTAACCACAAAACTACCCCACTGCCCAAGCTGGTCTTACACTTTCAACAGATGCATATCACCAGCTCATTGTTTCAGGGAATGTTTTATTTTTATTAGTAGTATTTAGTAAGAAATGTTTAGTGGGGAAATAATGAATTGGTTTCATTATCAGTGTCATTTGGATTAGTCTATTTGATTGATGATTTGTGGGTTTCAGTTTCTGACCAAGAAATTTATTTAAATAAATATGGAGTTGATGGGAAAGTTGAGTGTTACATGTATGTAAAATTAAAACCTGATAAAAGACAGGGTTTTAAGGCCTCTTGCTTGTACCATGTAACTATCATTGCATATTCTGATGTCCTTGACGAGCACGCCGACAGAATATTTTGTTGTAAAAATAATATTGTTAGTCATTCATTTCAGTCCATTCAAAACTATTTCTGTCAACTTTATATTCAACCCAGCTGCTGAGACAAGCTACTTGATGGAACAAACCTGGGTGTCACAATCATGGACTGAGTAGCATATTCAGAGTTCATCAATAGTACATACATGTATTTGGTTTTAATTATTGTCTGGCATTGAGGCCACACTGGGGCAGTAGTGTTGACATCGATGTAGTTTGTTTGTCTGAAGGTTGAGGAATGCTGTCGCCAGATACATTTTTGCATTGACCTGTATTGAATTCAGCTTCCATGGCCTGGCCACGCACTAGTGCTGAGCACTGTCACGCAGTGCAGGTAAATAAATATGGCCGCCTTTGATCCAATTTCATTGAGCACAGCCGTGAAGCGCTTACCGAGCTTGTTCAATAGCGCATTATGAAGTGGAGGCATTGGTGATAGGTGACCGTGACGAAGAGAAGGAAGGGGTATGGTGTTATGTTACGCCTTGAGAGCATAGACCCCATCTGCATGGTTTCAGCCCTCGTCTTTCTTTTCAGTTTCTGCACGTTGCGTAGGCTTTTGATAATGTTGAGTGTACCAAGCCGGAACCGAGTCTTTTCAGTAATAAGCATTTCATGAAGGACTCGAGTGTTTGCAATGAAATGGCCTGTGATATTATGAGCTTGGCATGGGTTTTGTTCTGTTTCAAGCTTGGATGGGTGGAAAGAAAAGGCTTGGCATTAAAATCGGGTGTTTGACAAGCTGGGTGTTTGTCATGGTCTAAAGTAGAGCACCCCTGTTGCGTTTCATTCGGTTTGGGTGTTTTAAGGCTAAGTGGTAAATTTTCACTAAGCATGTTATGTCGAACTCTGAGGCGAGAGTTAATCATACTTCTGTTTGACATACATGATGGAATTCCCTGTCGATACCGTTACCCACGTTGACTGACAAAAGTAGCTCGGCTACGTTCTGCATCATTTATTGGCTCATGGATTTTCCCTGACATTCTGGTAGCTTTTATGTTATGTCCTTCTGTGAATCGACGGTTCCAATTTCATCACGACACTTTCAATTGTTCATCCACACAGACATATGCATTGATTTTTCTTACTGTTAATGAATCTGTGAAAAATGTTATTTTCACATATGTTTGAGTGAAAACTGGTTGTTTCTGAATAAGAAATCATCAATCATGTGTGAGTCTTGCTTCATTAGAAGAGTGAGTGAAAAACAAGTGCATTTTTTCACTGAACAATATCTATATATGTGTTCGATAAAAGATGGATAATGTTCATTCTAGGGCCACTTGAACAATAGCTGTATGGATATCTTCGCTGAGACAAGTAAAGTTGTTTTGAAAAAAAGTCTCAACTTCAGTTAGTTAAATTATTATTGAGGAGTAGTGTTTTGTATTATTTGAGTAGTGTACATGGTAAAGTCAGGTTACAATTGTTTCACTTTATCAAGAGTATTTATTTGGTTTGTTAAGCTTTCATTTAAAAATATTTTAGTTTTTCCGTTCATGAAGGTAATTGTCTGATTTGCTTTCTTTTGTATTTTGCTCAATTTGAATTTTTATGTGAAATTCATGTTTCATCTCTCTCTTTTTCAGACGTGGAACGCAATCAAATGTCTTCGCTTTTCACATCCATGTGAGCGACAAAATGCATTGTTTGTGAGTCAAGAGATTACAATGTGACGTGGCAGCCAGGCTATGCTATGGTGATGGACTATGCCGGCAGAAGCACAAACAATGCAGATTAAACAGGAACTTGAGATACAGGAGAGTCATGAAAAGGGAGGTAACTCTCTCATGGAGAAAGGGAATGGAGAGAGCAATGATGAGGGGAATGCGCCTATTGTGAACCAAGTTGGTGTCGTTGAAACAGTTTCACCAGATAATTCAGGTAACAGCAGTCGTATCGATTCGCCAAAAGAATTAAAATCACCTGATGTCGATGCAGAGAAATCCAAAGAAATATCAGCATCAATGATTCAGCAGAATGGAAGCGGGCAAATTGTTCCAGGGACTCCATTGGTGATTCCACAGCCCTATCTACACTTCCTGCAACAGACGATGTTGCTGCAACAGCATCAGCAGATGTTGAACGCTGTTGATGTGACAGCAAGGCTAGCAGAACAAGCGGACGAGGCGAACCAGTTGGGCGGGATGGCGTTTCCCGAACGGGAGCGCCCGAGGGGGAAGAGCACGACAGAGACAGGGGAGACAACTGCAGACACGGCATCTGACGACAGCATGGAATTCGATGATAACCTGTTTACTGATGAAGAACTGGAAGATATGATGAAGAAGAAAGGTGATGGGAGAATCCGACATTCAGGTGTGTGCAATCTTTGTGTCTTGGGCCCCCATGGTGGGAGTAGGTCTCCAGCATCCTTGCTGGTTGGAAGACTAAGCTTGTGTGTGGATCAGTTGGACATAATGTGCCATCAGCTGATTGTGGAGGCATTGCTCTTGCTGTTGGCCACTGGTTTGCCTGGTCCAAACCATGGCCATCCCCGTATAGCTGGAATATTGCTGACTGTGACGTAAAAAAAACTAATGTAGGGGTAGAATAAAGTTAATTCCTAGTAACCATGGTAACTGTGTGAGATTAGATAGACAAATGTGTCCAACGTTCAGATAGGGAAAGTCATTTTAAGCGTAGCTTAGTGGTTGAAGAGTCGCTCATGGAGCTTAAGGCCTGGGTTCTATTCCACACATGGGTTCAATATGTCAAGGTATCCTGCACAATAGTATTACTGAAGTATTGCTTTTTCTGCGTAAAACTATCCTCACTCACTTTCTCACTGTGTTGGTGTCAGTGAGTGACCTGAAGCTTGCTGTGTAGAGTTGCGCCCCTTGTGTTTGAGACGTGGCTTTGCTTCTGATATTTACTGATTACGATCCTTGTGTTGGTGGTTTCACCACAGTACCCTTGTACACACACATTGTACCCTTGTGCGGAAACGAACCCGGGCATTTAGCAAGACAAGCCAACGCACACGCTCTCTCTCTCTCTACTCTCTACACTCTACACTCTCTACTCTATACTCTCTTGACTCTCTTGACTCTCTTGACTCTCTGTGTGGATTAATTGGGATGTTCGAAAATATCGGCTGAAACAATAGTGTTTCTGAACGTTGGATACATTACTTCTTAGATAGAAACTGTCACAGAATTTTTCGGAAACCATATTTAACATTCATATTTTCTTTTCCCAGACTGTTGTTATGATGAAAAACTTGTCTGTTTCTGTTTGAAGTTTGCTATGTGGCTGAAACATTGTCGATATGATGTGAAAGTTTATCTCGCTCACACACTAATGTAACATATACTATTCAAAAGAAGTTAAAGAATGACTAAGTAACAACAGTAAAATGGAAGAATCAGGTGTTCTGTAGCTTCTTTTGAGTAGTATAAATATTCATGACTGAAAATATGTTTGATGAGGTCACAACAAATTCATTTCTTATCCTTTTGAATCTGCCTGTCCTTTGGACAAAACGTTACGCAACATATTTTGGGTGGTGTTAATAAACTGGTTATTATTCAGTAGTCATCACAAATATGGGGCAAACAAATAAATACTTGTGTTTCAGGTAACCCAACCAACCCATTGTTTCACTTGCGACCCAAATGTTTTTTTTATCACAGCTGGAAACAGCCTTCAAGAAATCAATCCATTGTTTTGCATTCAATTTGTTGTTGTTGATGTTTCCCCATATTATTGTTGCCATAGCTTTGACCTAAAAGAATCATCACAAGCCATCTATGCTTGCCAACTCATACCTGTTGAATCTTTGTTTTATGAATCACTAGTTATTATTTTGGGCCTAAGCATCTTTGTATATACCATATTCACTATAATATGCAACCTGGGTGCTGAGAAAATTTACAATGGGGGGGCGCTTATTAAACTTAAACACAAAGAGTTTCAGTGATCAAGCAGTTGTGAACGGACTTGGTTCAAACACAGATGAGGGGCGGTCGGGTAGCCTAGTGGTTAAAGCGTTCGCTTGTCACGCAGAAGACCCGGGTTTGATTCCCAACATACCTGTTGAATCTTTGTTTTATGAATCACTAGTTATTATTTTGGGCCTAAGCATCTTTGTATATACCATATTCACTATAATATGCAACCTGGGTGCTGAGAAAATTTACAATGGGGGGGCGCTTATTAAACTTAAACACAAAGAGTTTCAGTGATCAAGCAGTTGTGAACGGACTTGGTTCAAACACAGATGAGGGGCGGTCGGGTAGCCTAGTGGTTAAAGCGTTCGCTTGTCACGCAGAAGACCCGGGTTTGATTCCCAACATGGGTACAATGTGTGAAGCCCATTATTGGTGTTCCCAGCCGTGATATTGCTGGAATATTGCTAAAAGCGGCGTAAAACCATACTCAGTCAGTCAGTTAAACACAGATGAAACTAAAACATTTTGGTAATAGTTACCAGGCAGTTATACACCCCTTTGCTTTGCTAATTTTGTCATAAACAATAGAACATATGGACTGTCATGGAGATTATTGGTCCTATTAGAGGGGTACTTATAATGATTACATGCAATTTGACTTGACTGTTGGTCAGGGGCAGCTTATTTGGGGAGGGTGCTTAATAGGACAAATACAGTTTTCCAAAACAATGATATATTAGCAATATAGGTTTTTTTATGCTTCATAGTGTAACACGTTTATACAACACATATTGTTAGATGGACGACACCATGTTGATGTCAGGAATGTATGGGAATATTCTATCACCAACTTTCAGTGAGTGCACTCCATCAGGGGCACATGTTCCCAAGACACACACCAGTCGACACAGCCTGTTTCCGTAAATGTCTGTTGTCAATTACTAATGCAAACTTAGAGCCTACTAGTTGATATTCTTGTGGGTGTGTTGTGCATTCATCCCTATCCTAAAAGAGGGCCAAGATGTCTGAATTCTATGGAAAGAAAGATGCAAAGAAAGTGGAAATTTGCTTTCTATCACCTCTAATTTAAAGATAAAAGGCATTTTGGATATTATTCCGATTCCCTGGCTGTGGTGTATCAGAATACACTGTAATCTTACTTAAGCCACAACATGTTGATTTTCCGTATACGATGTGTTAACCATTTCCTAGGGTTAAGCTTGTTGAAGACCTTTCAATGTACTTTATTTTGTCTTGAATACACTTTTGAATTATATCTTACGATAAACACATAATGAAAAGTACCTGCTGGGAGAATCTCAACATGTTATCTGAGGAAAAGGGGATCTTATTTGTTGTAGGGGCGGTGAGGTAGTCTACTGGTTAAAGCTTTCGCTCATCATGCGAAGTGCGGGTTTGATTCCCCACGTGGGTACAATGTTGTTGTCACCCACCATGATAAAGCTGGTATATTGCTCAGAGTGGCATAAAACCCAACTCACACACTTAATTTGTTGTGGCCTCAGTTGTATTCGCTTGTGATTCTTGTGCAAATTGATGACATAATCCTGTGCGTTAAAATTTTATTGCATGCTTAATTGAAACCAATGCCAATTATGTGTCACATGTTTATTGTTTATCGTTAGATAGCACTGTATTGCTTGCAATATTGCTGTGTGTCATAACACGTGTGATTTTTTGTCATGTATTCAATGTTCACAAAAGTGTAGAAATTTTTAGATATGTAGTCATTTATCAACACATGCACTAACAAATTTGATGAACATGGTTTTTTTTATACAGTATGATAATTCTGGTTTCCTTTTTCATGTGATTTAGAAGGGAAATCCATGTTTGATGCAGGTGGTCGCAACGTGAACCAATATGGCCGCGAATTTACAAATGGCCGCCCCCTGCCCGACCATCTTCGCGTTCAGATCCTTCAACTGGCACTGCAGGGGATTCGTCCCTGCGAGATAAGTCGCCAGTTGCAAGTGTCCCATGGCTGTGTCAGCAAAATTCTAAATCGGTGAGTCTCACATTCGCACGTGAACAGCTTGGAAATATGGAAGTAGTTTCAGGAAAAATATTTATCAATTATCAGTCAGTAAAAACATTGCATTTCTCAAGCATTTTGATTTTGCTCAATGCAGCAAGACTGTGGAATATATTCATTTTATAAAAAAAACCAGCAATCTAGTTTACAAAAGCAAGTCTAGCTAGCTCTGTTCCACATCAATCAGCATCAGGAAAATCATTTGTTTTAATTTTAGGGTCGAGAAGAGAATTGTGTAATATAAATTTTCAAAGACTACAAGGCAGACAGACATTTGTTTCTGAAGATTTTTGTTTTTTTTCCCTTGATATTTGAAAAACACATTTTAGGTGCATTTATGATTTCATTGTCTTTCATGAAACTGAAATAAGTTAGCCAAAGCGTTTCCTCAATATTTGAGCATGTTTGAGATTATGAGACTTTTTTTTAGTTTAATTTAGAGGTTAAACAGAAGATTGTTATTGATAATGGTAACTTCCATCTCATGGCATTTCATGATGGTTACACAAAAACAATAAGTTCAAATTTGAAGTAACATTGAATCTGTTGGGACCATTAGAGATGTCTGCTTGTTCTGGTAACTGCCAGTAACTTATTGCTTTTCATAGCTTATGTTAAGTCAGTGTCACTCCTCATCTTTAGTTTTTGTATTTAGTTTAATATAATCAATAAAACAATATTTGAAAAATATATACATTTTAAGGGTGTGTGTATCACATTCAAAACCATATTTACCAAAACAGATCTGATCTCATGATACTTCACAATTCTCAAATATATTTTTCATCAGCTAGAAAATTGCAAGAAGCAACCAGACAGCGGTTGAAATTTGACACCGATTAGCATGTGTTGCATGGGCTGTAACGATGCAGGTCAGGTTTACAATAGTGATAAACTGTTTATCTAATCTCGCCATGGTCCCACACACCACCTCTTACTGTAACCCAGGTCATTGTGAGGTCAAACCAGAGTTCAACTAGCGTGAAGCTATTGCAGGCTCCAGCCCCCAAGGCACCTTCCCAGCATGCTCTAGTCATGTCAAGTCAGAGACAAATTGGCTTATTAGTTGTGGAATTAGCAACAGGATTTAGGTATTAGTGGGATAGGAAACCCGTATTGTCAGTGCGGAGCTATTGTTCTGTTATCAAACGAAAGTGGAATATCCTTATGGGAACATGTGTTGTCCCCTCATCATATTGATGTTAACTTGTAAAAAAGTAAAATTGAATTATTTTTTAAATTCAATACTCAATTAGAGTTGAGCTTCAAATAGCTTTTTTTAAGAAAATATCTGATCCTGAATGCTGACAGAATTTGTATGCATTCAGTATATTTTTCAGATCAATGTATTGCGTTTGAAATGATTGTGCATTGTATGTAGTTGTTAGGAAATGAGTTTCCCAAAAGAAAAAAAGATTTGTATTGACAAGTTAAAACAATGTGTTATGTTTTTTAAACTGCTTAGGGGCAGTTGGATAGGTGAGTGGACAGGATTTTGATTGTCCCACCTGTATAAGTTTAAAAGTCTCCACACTGACTCAATATTCTTGGTGCTAGATCTCTATCAGTTAACATTGACTGAAAATAACATGTATTCTTATGCAATATTTATATCAGGGGGACAGAATCTGGTATGTTCATTGATTGGTCTATATTTTTGTGATAGGGACACTGGGTAAAAAATTGGGGAGATACCTATCGTAAGATGCCACTAATGGGATTGGGTGGTCAGGATCCCTGACTTGTTGATGTATGTCATCGTATCTCACTTGCATTGATTGATGCTCATGATGTCAATGACCTGATTGTCTGGTGCATACTGCCATCATATAGCTGGAGTATAGCTGAACAAACTAACAAACGCTGTAACTCTTGTGTTGTGTAATATGGAGACTATGTTCCTCTGTAATGAGTGTAGATGTTTATTGTTAGATAAATTGGACAGGCTCCATGGTCTAGTTGTAGAGCTTCCACCCTGAGAGCAGAAGGTCCATGGTTCCATCCCTCTTCGTGTTTGAATGGGGTAAAAAATTGGCATAAGCCCGGAGGGGGGCGCGCGCGCACGCACACACACACACACACACACACACACACACACACACACACACACACACACACACACACACACACACACACACACACACACACACACACACACACACACACACAGAGACACACACACACACACACACACACACACACACACACACACACACACACACACACACACACACACACACACACAGAGACACACACACACACACACACACACACGTGCAATAATCTTGGACGAGATGTTTAACCCCATTTCACGTCTCCTGGTAGAATAATTTAGACTGAGTTTGCAGGCAAGTTGATAGTTATTTGCGTGACCTGATTCAAACCTGCTAGGACTGTGAGCTGATTCGAGCATAATCCCCCTTTAGGTGATATGTGGACATATATGTGATGTTAATGAGGTTAAACTGTACAGAAAGAGAAGTACCACAACCTGAAGATGAAGCTCAGGCAATTATGTTTCTGGTCATAGTCAGAGTTAGACACAACTACTAGTCTGTTCGTCCAAGACTAGTGAAAATCTCTAGGGACTAGTTGTTTTCTCCCCAAACCTATTTATGTTCCATAAAAAATAGCCCTGATGACTTGTGGACCAGTTAGATATGACCAATGGCGTCTTCCTTGATGTTGGGGCTGGTTGAAAGGAGATAACTCTTTGTAGTTCCCCCCCATCACCTTCCCACATACATGATTGACAACTTAGCTATGTATAGAAGGGCATCAGTGCGGGAATGCCGTGATGTAATACATTACGTCCCTTGCTTTTGTGTTAATCATTGATAAAGGAGAGAATAAAATGTCTAGACAGGAGATAGGGAGGCTTTTCGTGAACATGAAGCGTGACTGAAATATTTCACATTTCACAGCACCATTGCCATTGTCAAATACACCATCTTAACAGTATTTGATGTCTGGTAACTTCGTCTGTCTCGTAAGGAGTAGACTTGACTTTTTTCAAACTGAAAATGAAGAGCTTCACCAAGTCTCTAAATTCACTACATGAATACTGGTTGTGTTATGTTTTCAACTCAAGCCAGGCCAATTAATTTGTTGTTTTACAGAGTTTCTTGATGCCAACATACCAGAGACAAAATAAAGGAAAATGTAATATGTCAGAGTTGATAGAAGGTTATTTTGCAAACTATTTTTTTTAAACTTTATGACAATAGTACAATGAAAATTAGTTTTTAGGAAACCTTTTTTTTCAATCAAACACTTTTTAATTTTATTTTTATCGTGTAATATTGTTTTCAATGTGATAAACCAATCTGATAAACTCGGTAACAACATCCAATAAATATGCAATTGCGATTGGGTAGCCTCGTGGTTAAAGTGTTCGCTCCTCACACCGAAGACCCGGGTTCCGACATGGGTACAATGTGTGAAGCCTATTTGTGGTGTCCCCCACCATGATATTGTGGAATATTGCTAAAAGCAGCATAAAAGCAAACTCACTCACACAATAAATATGCAAATGAGGTCATCGAGAAGGAACTACATTTCATATCAATAGATCGATTCATTGTCTGTTTGTTCAATAAACTGCTGACTATCATTTCTAGTAAGTTTAGAGACCCATATCCGAGAAATGGATGATTGTGTAGACAGACATAGCTTCAAATTATTAGGCAGTATACAATAATTATGGGCAGAAATGGAAACACACTCATCTAATCATTTTTGGCCTAGAAAAGTTGTGTGATGAGATATAAAATTGGGAAATTGTGGAAGGGATAGTTCACCACTTCATTTATTGCAATGATTTTTCAGATATCGAAAGACCGGAAGCATCAACCCTGGACAGATTGGTGGCAGCAAACCCAAAGTGACAACGCCGGATGTCGTGAGTCGAGTGCGCCAGTACAAGGCAGAGAATCCACAAATGTTTGCCTGGGAAATACGACAAAAGTGAGTCCATCACCAGAATACCTCGACTTGAAATACTAATCAATATGTATCACAATACATGAAGAAAGTAATGGTTGCCTTCTTCAAAATCATGCATATATTTATCTTGTTGGCAAAGTTTACATATGTCACATGTCAAAATTCATATCCAAAAAGTACACCACTAACTTCCAGTGAATAATATATGTATTGTAATACTATTGTATAAAATGTATAATTCTTTCGAATACCCTACCTTTGTTACACCATAGCCAATACTTCCTATTTATGCCGAGAACCACACTTCAAAATCTAAATACATATGTATGTATGTATGTATGTAATATTGTTAAATATGTATATATGTATATATGTATACATGTATTGTAGTCAGTATACTGTGTCTGAGTGGGGGTATTTATGTTAAACTGCGGCATGGTATCTCAGTGAGCTAGCACTATTAAATTGCCATTATTCCCGACTAGTACAAGCAGCCACGAAAACAAACTCACGTACATACACGTCGCTATATCAATGTAATAATCTTGGATGCAACGTGAAACACCTCACCTCACCTCACCTCACCTCACCTCACCTCACCTCACCTCTGCATCCCCCTCAGGAACCTGGCTGATGACAGGTCTCCAGTCGTCAGAGGAGACAGATCAGGTGGCTAGGCCCTGTGACTTGGCTGATTGCATGTCATCATCCGTCAGTGTGGATCTTTCTTCATGTTCTAGTCACAAGTTTGCCTGATCAAGATGTGATTATTTATGTGTGACCATGTTATAGCTGGAATATTGCTGACAAAACACTCACTCACTCACTCACTCACTCACTCACTCGGCCATGTGCTTAAACGGTCCTTGTCGCACTGAATTTCCAGGTTCGTTCTCCCAAATGGGTTCATTTATGGTGTCCTTAAACCCAACTCACCAAAGAAACGAACAACTTTACAACTTCTGTTTGACATTTGTCTTTCCAGACTGATTGCTGATGGGATCTGTACCGAGAAAAACATTCCTAGCATTAGTTCCATCAACCGCATCATCCGCGATAAGGCCATCCTCCACCGGCGAGGCTACGACAACTATGATGATGGAGATGTGAGTAGTTATTGAGGCTGGGATGGGTAACTCCTGTACTTGGGATGGATAGGTCCTGAAAAGGACCCGGGTACCCACCGGACGACCAGGAACCTCCATTTGTCACATGATATATTGTCTTATGACAGAAATGCACCGTAACTCAATGGTTACATGACAATGTTTGTATTTCTTTCTAATTCTTCAGTCATTCCTTCCATTTTTGAGTAAAGATTGAGCTTCAGTCAACTTCATGCATGTCCAGATTGTTTATACATATATCTAAATAGTTTTTGCCTGAGCTCAGGTAAAACAATACCAAATTAGACATTTTGTACTCATGACTTGAAACCTACAGTGGGTTGGTTCCCGTAAATGGGGTTGAGTCCCCAGGTAGTAAATTTGGACTCCTCCCAACCCTTGTTCCAACTGACAAACATAAGGATAAGAGTGCATGAAACTTATGATCATGGGTTCGATCCCAGATTCACCCTGATTGTTTTTTTGTTTGGCAGCACCAAACTCATCCCTGGATGGTAAAAGTATGAACCTACATCAATTTGAGCTTACGAATATCCTTTTTTTGTAACTTCCCTTTGTGAGTCTGTTGATTCCAATTGTTTCCTGGCCAAGAATCGATTATTTGCAAGAAGCCATGAAATAACTAGAATATTGCAAGCTATGATGTAAAGCGACAAACAAACAATATTTTGTGTGCCATGACAAATGATTTACTTGCATCGGTTTCAGACGTCTCTTGGAGAAGATATCTCGGTTGACACAGAGACCATGCAGCGGCTGATGGTCCAGATGCCGGGGATAGCCTCCACAAGCAGCTTCCCCCCGTCTGCCATCACCTCAAAGGATGTGAAGAGCGAGAGTCCAGGACGTCAGTCAGTCTCAACTTTCCTGTCACCAGAGAAGACCTGTTCTCCTACGACCTCCTTGACAGCCACAGACGACAGTCACCAGGGGGAGACAACTCCCAGATCACAAGTCTCCCCTACCGTCGCCTCCGTTGCATCTAGTAATGGCCCCTCAGCATCAAATATGTCTCAGAAGGTGAAAGAGGTGTCTCCAGAGAAAAACAAGGCATGTTCAGAAACTCCACCAAGTGCAGTGGAAGAGGTATCAGAAGCCCCAGACACAGCAGTCAAACCAGCAGATGCTTCTCGAAGCGGAAAGGGCAAGCTGGAGAGCCAGCCAAGTCTTCAGGCCATTATCTCCAAACTTGCTCAAGTTCAGGCTGGGCTGGTGTCCAACAACAAGGAGGAAGTCAAGGATGAGGAGACATCTGTTGAGAAGATCAAGGAGGAGATAACATCTGGATCAGCAACTCCCAATTCCTCAAGCCTAAGTCCTGCTAACATTGCCGAAACTTTAATGAGCTTGTCCCGAACCAGTGACCTGGCTGCTGTCTCTCCAGGTTCTGACATGTCTCCTTTAGCTGCTGCTGTCTCAAGTGCTGGAATTGTTCCTCCAGCTTCTAAGCTCTCACCAAAGACATCTCCCAGAAAGACTTCTGCAAGTCCAAATGGACGTCCCAAATCTCATGAAAAGAAATCTGATCCTTCTCATCCCAGTCGTCCGAACACCACCAGAACACCCACCCTGCCCCGAGTCCCATCCAATGGCACAATGGTGAGTGCTTACTCTGCAGTTCAGTATGACAAGTTCGGTTCAGTGCTTTATGACTACAATCTCCCTGACCGCGGTCTTGGAACGGGAGCAATGGCAGCTCCAGTTACTCGCTTCCCGACAGTATCACCACCTAATGTGATGATGGGTTACTTTCCCTTCCCAGCAGCGGCAGCAGCTGCAGCTGCTGGCTGGCGAATGCCTGGGACACCAACTGCAGTTGCAACATCGATTGAAAGTATCCCAGGTGACGGCTCCGCAGGTGCTCCATTAGATTTATCGGCAGCTCATAAAGACTTGAGGTGTCCTGAAGTGTTGAAAACCAAAGAAAAGAAAGTAGAGAAAATTATGAAAGAAAAAGTAGCTGACAAAGTAATCGAAAAGGTTGTGGAAAACTTGCCCGAAAAAGTTGTTGACAAACCGAAATCCTCAGAAAAAGTGAAAACTTTTGAAAAAGTCCCCGAAGAGGCCAGCCAGACCTCAAAACCCAAGTACGAGAAAAATTTCCTCCTCTTTGGTGATCAGGAGGTTGAAATCATATCTGTTGCCAAGAATCAGTGGATTGTCCGAAATGAAGCTGAACTTTACGCAATTGCTAGGAGTAACGAAGCCATGGATGACGAAGGAGCTCGAAATGTGCAGCGTGACAGTTCCTCTGAAGAACCTACATCACCTACGTTGCAGCATTTTAGTTTGAAAAGCGGTGTCGGTTCCGACACTCCCAACTTGCCACCCATGAACTCTGGCCTGAAACGCCCACCAGACTCCTCATCTGTAGAAGGGGCCTCGGGTCCCAAGGCCTCCAGACAGGCAGAGGCTACAGAACAAGGTGTCAGTGTAACAGTATCTAGTGCTACGATCGGTCAGCCAGATTTGAGCTCCGCATCAAACCCTTTACAGCCACATGTGCCCATTGGTCAGATGGCCAACGGCATGCTGGGAGTGTCATGGCCACCTGGGATGGTGGCGGGTTCAGGGGGAGATGAGAGTGGTCACCTAGTCAGGAATGATACAGACGCTATGAATGAGGGCGATGACCCACAAACATTGAATAAGAAGTGCCCAGTTTTGCAGAAAATGTTGAAAAATGTCTGAAGTTGTGGCCCTGTGACCATTTTCAGGAGTGTTATATTTTGTTTGACAATCATGATGGGGGGGGAGGGGGCTGGGGGGGGGCTGAGGAGGGTAGTGGGTCAATCCCATGCTTCAGTTGAAACTGACAATATCCATTGCATTACAAACATATGTCAAAATCTGATTGAAAACTTGGCGAAACAACCCACGAGTACTATAGACTTGAAAAAAGTGGATAGATAAAGCAATGCTTGTCGAAATGGCTTGGCGTAATATTAGAAAGGCACAAGGTGTCGAATTAGTTAATCTGTGCAAATTTACTTGTAAGCGAACTCAGAAAATCCCAATCTTGAAACTTAGCCTTTCTGGAAGAAAAAAAAGCAGTCATTTCCAAAATTGCTGACTAGGCACATTTTTGCTAGCAGATATGTTTTATATCTGCAACTATTGCTTGTCAAAGGAAAAGAAACTCTTTTCATCTAGAATGTTGGTTCGCCCAAAAGGTGAATAGCTTGCTGGAAGACTGGGTTTATTCTCAGGGCTACAAACCCTTCCTTGTCCATCTATATGATGGTATTCCTACAGAATTGCCAAAATAGGTGTAGAATCTAAGCTGTACAATGAACGCAAGAATTTTCTTGAGTACGCTTACTGGTATTCCTTGCTGATTGACAGCAGATGTATTCACCTTCTTGGTGAATATTTGCATATAGTCAATCGACTGTGAGAAGGAACAAAGTCATTTGGCCATGTGAAAGTACACCAAACGTCAGGATGCATTTGAAAACTGACTATATAGATATGGCTGTGTTTAAAAATCAAAATAAATCTTTACAAGATTCCCTCCCAGTTCCCCGACGGAGGCAATGAGACTGTATTTTTAAACAGTGCGTTAGTGTTCATTCATTGTTGTATATTGTCATTGGTCATTTTTCCATTGTCAACCAAAATGTTTTCAAAACTTTGTCCCAGTGTTTCAAGGTATGTATTAAATATTGTTAGAGTTGTTTGTGGGTTGGAGAACCCAGAATTATGCCGTAAATTTTATGATTATTACAAATAAATTATATTTATGACACTAACTCGAAACAGTATTCCATAATGATCGAAAGAAAGCCAAATCTCATTGATTGCTGTCTGTGCTGTCAACTGTTGTTTAAGAAATGATGTTGGATATTAGTTGGGATTCAGCTATCGGTATCTAGATGTAGCACACGTTCATAGATTCACAATAGCCAAACAGTCTTTTCCTACACTTTTGTATTATGGTATCCAGAGCTACAAACTGATATTTACAAACATTTAATTTGGAGCATATTTACTATTGTGGTCTTTTGTATAGATATGTTTGTGAGGTGTTCCAATATTTAAAAAATGAGTCAAGACCACTATAAGTTAATTGTTAGATTTTAGAAGAAAACAATCAAAATTGTGAGAGGGGAGGCATTTATCTTATTCTATTTCTTTTAAAACCTCACATATGTTATGTATGACAAGGAATACAATATATTTAATCAAGTAATGAAATGCACCATGCACACTGATTTTCTTTATCTTGGGACAATAAGATGATGCGGAGTTCAAAACCAAAAAATCACAAACCTGAGGAAATATTTTCGGATACCAACTTTCCATTTTGTACCATCATAATATCAATGTAGGTTCTCCTGTTATGTTGTAATTTTTTTATAAAATCCCTTTTTTAGAGGGCGCCATCTATTTACGTGTCGTACAACAATGAGTCCCAACTAATACCATACAGTCCTGTTGAATCTTTTTGTTGTTGTAAGTATTGTTATTTTTTCATAGATTTTGATGTCAATTCACCAAAGACCTGTCTTAATTCTTAATGGCAAATTGAAACATATCAATATTCCCCATGAAACAGTTTTGATATCATTTTCATTGAAACTACACAAAATGTATAGCAAAAAGTACCAAAAAAATCTGTTGAATTAGATTTGTACTAATGTCTACAAATTTCTGAAAAAGTATTTTAAATGCTGGTATATTTATTCTGAAGAGTTTGTAAATATGAATATTCAGTGCTTACAAAGAATTAATATATCAGGAAGACAAAGGTAACCATAAACCTGGTTAAGGGGAGATAACTGCATTGAAAAGCTGAAGATGTATTTATTATTTAATGTTTGTGCCATAGTGCTAGATGTTGAAGAAAAAGTTGATAAATTAATTTTTCAACAATTTGCATGCTCCAATTGTCCAATCTAAACTTTATTTTATATCACTGAAGGGTGTTGAAATTTAAAATCTGAATTTTTGAAAATAATGAGTATAATCCTGTATTAGTGATAACATAAGAGGTGAATGATTTTTGTGAATTCTTGGTGAAGTAAATTTGCCTGTATTAACCAAGCATGGTCACTATTCAGATGAAATTTTAATTCAACTGCTACAGTAATTAAACCCACAACCTTTTTTCATTTGATAGACACTACATATCATTTATTCAACTTGCATGGATTCATATACAATATATTGCACATGTGGTGATAGAGACTTAAATGTTGCACAGAATTTTGTACTTGCTCTGTGTGTATGTATTTAATAGACGATACCAAAGACTTTGTAGATTGAATTTTTTCAATGTTTTTAAGACAAAAGATGAAATCTTGTGATATTTATCTGTAGCTGAGATAAGATCTTATTTTGTTCCTTTTCCCATCTCTGCTCATGTCATGGCTCTTCCAAATGCAAGTTCGCCCTAGCAACCACAGATGTTTGTTTTTGTATACAAGACAACAATGTTTACATGGTACCGTAGTCAAGGTAGTTAGCGCACATCAGTTAATAACCACGTCCTCTAATCCAAGCATCCCGACCTCACATCCCTAACTCCAACATGTCCACACCACCACCCTCTTGTTTACACACTTAACTTAGCATTCATTTCATATCGTATGACCAGAGTCTGTATGAAATGATAAAGAATAACCAAATCTTCAAAAGAGAAAAAAATCTTGTACTTCTAGCTCCCAATGAAAATCATAGTCTGTAACATCCTGTCACCGACAACCAATATTATCTGGAAGGTAGAACAAATCACCTGGCTCTAAAAGATTATGTAACCTTAGTAACATTTCTGATATTTGTGATGAATATAATTACTTGTTTTTATGAGACTACTTATTATCATTGGAAATTATACTTACATTTCAGCTTTACTAATTACTCACAGATAAATATGTGTAATGTAAAAATCTATAAGTACCGATCGCCATCGCACATTATCACGTTCCTGTTATCCTCAATTTGCTATGTTATGTAGCCAAAGGGTAAATAGATTTCAGTTCAGATGAGGTTAGCACTCACAAACCCAACTTATATTTGCAAAGTATCATGCACTAGTTTGTCTGTACAAGTACGATAAAAGTATTACACTTGGTGTGTTCGTTAGAATGATCAAATCCCCCCCACACTGACAGCATCCTTTTAATTACTTGTACCCTTTGTCATCTTACTGAGTTGAAAGCATGTGCACTAATTACAATGACTACAGTAACACAAGAGAGTTAGCAATGTATATGTTCCATAACCAAGAAACATAAATAGTTCCAACATTTATTAATTACGAAATGTGACCAAAATCTGACCTGGAAAGACTTAAAGCATTTACTTTTGACTTGTAAACTGTTTTGTCATGTGGATTTCAAAATGCTTATGATATATGCATGATGCCTTGGCTTTATCTTGTTGGTTATATTGAAATATATGTTTATGAAAATGGCTGCCCATATTTTAGTTTCTTTCATGGTGTTATGATTAAAGGACTTGGATTAGTATCCACGGCTGCCAAAATACCCTGGGACAGGCTGCTAGTGATGATGCTCCATCCACGTTATCTTCAAATGTATTTTTTAGTACATGGTTGAAATTTGAGCAGATTGTTACTAATATTTGTAGCTTTGGCTCGAGGTTATTTTGGACTGAGGGGATGCCCAGTCGTAATACTGCCTTCAAAATGATCACTTTGATTTAAATAAATGTGTTGATTATTTATGATTATTTAAATTAATGAGAATGAAGATGGATGTGCAATTAAGAGGCTTGCTTAATTTGTTAATTTGATGAGTTTATTTATTTTATTCCCAGTTGCGGATTGTTGATGTTTTTTTATTGTAATACTAACAGGTTCTAAATTAATCAATCTTGCTAGATTATCATTTGAATTCATTTGATAACCAAATGAATGTTCACACATTTCTCTTTCTTCACAACAGAATACATTTTACAATTTGTTTGCCAATGTATACAGGAAAATTATTAGTTCATATTTTAACTTTAAAAACAAAATTGTTCACCGAAATGTACAGGAAAAATCTTATTTTTTATTTGATTTCTTCTTGAAAACTTTGTTTTTTGTTATGTTTTGTTGTAACATATTGTAAAAATGATTTGTAGAGCAATCAACCAGCTTGTCAACCAATGATTTCCTGCAACGACCTGGTCTTTGTTTTGGGCTGGATCTCATGGTAGGGTTTTGTCTGGAAATAAGGAATGGCCCAGCTACAGCTAATTTCTCCTCATTACCATAAAGTCGACTAAACTAAACTAGACTGTCCACTCTCAGAATAAGGGCATGGTCCCTCATGTTGATCAGGGCCATTTTTCCACACATTGATCTTAGCGCTAAGATGATTGTTACTCCCATGCTGTAACATCAGCTAGGTTACGATATGGAATGGGACACTGGGGCCCTTTCCACAAATTGATCTTAGCGCTAAGATGATTGTTACTCCCATGCTGTAACATCAGCTAGGATATGATATGGAATGGGACACTGGGCCCCATTCCACAAATTGATCTTAGCGCTAAGATTATTGTTACTCCCATACTGTAACATCAGGTTATGATATGGAATGGGACACTGTGCCCCTTTCCAGAAAATGATCTTAGTGCTATGATTAAAGTCTATGTTAAAGTATGTCTTAGCGCTAAGATTGCTTTGTGAAACAGGGCCAAGGTAGACTGCAGTTAACCTTGGTCTGAGCTGTGAATAGCATGAGGACATACTGTATTTGATATATGATGATGACGGGGCATTTCCTGCCCAGAAAGTTGCACTGGTGTTTTATTAAGTTGTTAATTTTAGATTGTTAAAAATTCCACAAATTAAGCATCCCTCTCATTATGGCTGTAGTGTTTATATATAGTTTGGTATAGTGAGTTTTCAACCCCAAAATGTTTGGAGAAAAAAATCACAATATCTTGTGATTTGATTAATATTTGTATCAAAGTCGAATGGTTGTGAAGACAAATACCGAAACCTCCTTGTGTCCGTAACTTGCAGCTGTAGATATGTGTATGTCAAAAGGTGTATCTGTTTAGCCCTAGTGGTTGTATGTTCACTCAACTCGCTGTCTCACACATATATATCATTATGTTATCACCAGTTTTATCTGTCATTTATTTTTGTTGCCTAGTGTAGATCTATGCTCTTAATCTTGAAGAAATTACCTTGGAAATGCTAGCGAGAGGATATTTACCATATTGACATTTTGGCATTGAAGTCAATTTGTGTGGATAGATAAATATGTTGTTTTTGACTATAAAAAAGTGAATCTTGTAACAATACACTTATATAAAGTAACACTTCACAAAAGAAATTAAAAAAAATTTAAATACATTTTTAAAAATAAATTGAATATGATCTCTCAGTTATTTCAACTGAAGTGTTTTTTTAAATTTCGGAATAAACATCTTGCATTGTACTAGTAAAATAGACATTAAATCTGTCCATTTAGAGCCCTAATGAAACATGAATTAATTCAGCAGAAAGAACCAGTTCAGTATTCTGAAAGCAGAGAATGACATGAGTTACAGAAACTTTGATTGGAATTACGAAAATAATGTATTTGATGAAGATATGAAGATGCTGACAATGATGATGATTATTAGTTCAAAACAAAGATAATTTTCCTCTTTCATGTGCAGTTTCTGAAATACTGATAAGAGCATGATACTCACACATCTTCAATGCCAAAATGGATGATGTTATTTTTCATAACTTGCAAGAACTATAAGTCATACTTGGTATAAGCCTCATGTTATTATCAAACTTGATATATGTTCATAAAAAAGTGCAAAAATTCAGAAAAAATATCTAAATTGAATTCTGAGGCAAGAAGATAACTGTAAATTTGAACCAGTGGATGCTGGTGCTAGCTTTTCCTTTAATCTTTTAATCCATTATCAATACCCAAGAAGGGCCTAAACCCGTGAAAGCTATTTGGTGGCTTAAAGCTAAGGGACTCTGTCAAAAGTTCTGTCAGTCATATTTTAACTTAAACTTTATATGGTGTAGATGTATGACAGTTTCATACAAATTCATTGAAATGCCAATATTTGTGAAAATGGCTTTGGAACTTTTGACATGCCCCATGTATTAGTTTCATCCATCATGTTTCATTGCAAACCAAAGATGCGTCCCAGGACACGGGACTTGAATTAATGCTTTATAACTGAGAAATATATTTTATTAATTGCTTTGGTGGCTTTTGCCGATCGGCAAGTGTTGAGTTTGATCAGTGTACAGTGTGCAAAGTTGATAGACTGTATACCTCCTTGCAGACAATCAGTAAATCCAATAAACAAAACAGTTGTGGTCTGTTCTGTGTTCTTTCACAATTTTTTAATTTATTTTTTCTTATGTATCTGGGTAGATCTCATTTTGCCATGAAATGTAGACATGGGTCGCCAGGGATATTGACGGGGCTATTTGGAGGTTTCTCCCTTGTAAGTGTCTTTGTGTTCATCAGGGCTCTTGGCACATCTGAGACCAAATGTAGTCGGTGAAATAAGCCGAGTGTGGCGCAGAGGTCGCCAAGTGGTCCAAAGGTTTGCTGCCTGAAGTGCCATATGCAGTAATGAGCTGTATTTCTCAACTGTGCCAGGATCTACCGATCATTTGTTCCCATAGGGCGAAGGTTAAAAAATAAAAGAGAATCTTAACATGGTTTTCACCTTTTCGCAAACACCTCATATCATCACTATTTAATAGTGATTCATTAAAACATGCCCATGATACAGTAGGAATCATACAATGAAATATTTGGGGCAGTAATTTGTTCTGAATATGGAAAGGGTTTTGTCACTTTGGTTCCAAAATGTCTGAACTTGACGATGCTTATTAGAGGATTTGAATCATGCAAACTAGATCTTTTACTATGATATGACACCTTTCTCCTTCAGATTACTGAGAAACCATCTGTAGGAGGTCACGTGAGGTGAACCCTGAGAGATCTTTGACTGCCCAATCAGGATGCATTTGTTTGCCATCCCTGTCACCTGGGGAACATGATGGGGTCTCCAATCCCGTTACACTTGTCACATTTCGTTTCCGGAGCCGAACACAAAAAACATGAGAGATAACTTAACTAAACTTGGCACAAACTAGTGAGATGGTGCCTTTTAACAGTTTGAGATTTTAAAAAAAATAATTTTTCGAATTTCCCTGGCAACGACTTGAACTGAAAAATGGCGGTTGACCTTGTTTTCCAGAGCAGAACACATAAACCATGAGAGATATCTTTACTAAACTATGCACATAGATAGGTCCAGTGGAGATTCCCGAGTTTCCCTACCCATGCTTGCTGTAAAAGGCGACTATGCTTGTCGTAAGAGGCGACTAATGGGATCGGTATGTCAGACTCGCTGACTTGGTTGATGCATGTCATCTTATCCCAATTGCGTGGATTAATGCTCAATCACTGGATTGTCTGGTCCAGACTCAATTATTTACAGACCGACGTCATGTAGCTGGAATATTTCTGAGTGGGTCATTAAACAACAAACAAACAAACAAATGTTATAAGTCCAACAAACAAGCAAACTTAGACTGAAAATGGCTGTTGTGCTCGTTTCCAGAGCAGAACACAAAAACCATGAGAGACATATGGCACATAGACAGGTCTGATGGTGAACTGGTGCCTTTTGACTGTTTGGGATTTTTATGAAAAATCTTTTTAGTTTCCTTGGCAACGACTTTGACTTTGACTGAAAATGGTGGTAGTCCTCCTTTCCAGAGCAGATCTTGAAAACTGTACAATATTTCTTCACCAAACTTGGCACATAAATTGTAGTAAACAAAAAGGCATTGGATGAGAAGACTTGATTGCTGAATGAAGACTGTTCACCTAGCAACACCCTGTAGAGAAAATTCATGGTGATGGACTCAGTGATGTCTCACTTGAATGTTCGATCCCTCAATGCTCATTTTGAAGATATGAAGAAGGATAAGTTTGTTGGAGTGGTTCATTAATGATTACAGTGAAAGAGACCTGCAAGGATATCAAGTCTATCCAGGAGACATAACACATGGTATTGCTGTGTATGTTTCAACAGGTTTCAAGAAAAGTGTCCAGCTATGTGACGTTATGTCATCTGGCAGTATTGAATACATTTCCTTTCTTGTTGGAAAGTTCTGCACAGCTTGTGTGTATGTTCCTCCAAAAGTGTCATGGACACAGTTGTCACATTCACTTCACTCATTTCATGCAGAAACTTGAGGATCTCCCCAAGCAGCATGAATGTGAACATGTCCTAGTTACTGGGGATTTCAACTGTGATCTGAGTGAAAAACTGAAACATTAAGATTTCTTTAATGCGAGAAAATGACTCAACTCATTCACTCTCCAACTCCTGTCTTGGAGCTACACTGGACTTGTTGTTTACGGATCATGCCAGTGCTGTAGCATTCCAGGCTCCAGTCTACTACTCAAATCATCAGATGATTGGTGCTGTACTTCTCAGTACACCTCATGGTGACCCCTGCTCTTAATGATCTCTGAGATAAGTGAGAACTCCCTTATTTCTGTGATTATTGTGTAAGTAATAACACAATTCATTACAAATACAGTGAAGTTTTCTATCATAAACTGCTGAAGGCAAAACAACACCCATAATAACTTTTTAGATCTTGCAACTAGGCAATTTACAAAAAGGCCCAGTGAACATAGTTCACATGAGTTAATGCATTGCACACAACTGGAGATGTCATATTGGCGGGGATATGAGTATTTAATGCTTGTTTACAGTATTATTGCTGATTCTCACACAACCATCGAATACGAATCCCAATATATATTAATTCAAAAACTCGGCTCCTTGCAGTCGTTGCACAGCTACCCGATAATCTGAGGGTTGGGGTTTGTGGTCTTTTGCTGGTTCTGCCATGCATGGAGGAGACGCGGCAGTTTCAGCGCCCATAACTTAACCCTGTCCTTGAAGGGGCTGGACTGCACGGACATGGTGGTGTTCAGCAGTAGATAGTGTTCCCCTGGCTCCGTGAACGCAGGCCAAGTCTGGTTCAGGCCAAACCGTACAGCGTTGTTGGGGTCACTGAAATGTAGAGGTAGGCCTCAACAGTTAGCAGGTCACTTGAAGTACAGGGATTCATAGATGAACTGACTTGTGTTTTTGTAAATATGTCACAAGACGCAGGTGAGCTACATAACCTCGTATTATGCCACTTCTTTTCTTATTTTGCAGACCGTCTCCGTGGTCAATTGGTAGAGCGTCCGCCCGGAGAGCGGAAGGTCCGGGGTTCGATCCCCGACCGTGTCATACCAATAGACGTTAAGAGATGGTATTTGTCTGGCGCTCGGCATAAAGGGGCTAAAACAAGGACTGGTCGGCGCGGAGTCACTATACTGTGTCTGGGTGGGGTATTCATGTTAAAAACTGCGGCATGGTATCTCAGTGAGCTAACACTATAAATGGGCATCAGTCCGGATTAGTACAAGCAGCCAGACAAACACACACGTACATGCACGTCTCTATGTAAGTGCAATAATCTTGGACGCGACGTTAAACCCCATTTCACCTCACCTTTCTTATCTGGTAGAAGCGCCTGCTGTACCTTTTTCAAAAGTGAAAATAGAATAAAATCAGCTTTGTTTTGTGGAAAATTTCAAATGGTTTTTTTTTACGTTATCATTTGTAATAGACATTTGTCCGGACATGCATCTCAGTGCCCGTTTCTTATATGTCCAATGCATCTTGCCTATGGACCGAACAGGCTTGAAATATAAGCAATGCATTAAAAATACATTGTGTATCCTGGAGGGTTTGGCCCATTCTGTAAATGTACAATGTGTACAATTCACCCATTCCTTGCAAAGCGGGGATACATGTTTCGTCAGTTAGTCAAGGGCACAGCAATTCCCTCACAACAAACGTACGAGAATCTCACTCTGATTACAATCCTTGGTCGGTCAAGATCACCACATTGGCAGATGCTGGCCACCTGAGTCAAGTGGGGATTACTCTCACGATGGGGACAATGTTCCACGCGCCTATTCTCTCTCCCCCCTTTCACACTATATTCTTTTGTTCCAATTTGGTAGTCGACACATAACACGTTAAACAACAAACAAACATACAAAATGTTCCACATTCTGGGCCCCCTTCCACGATACTGGTCACTCTATTTCTACAATACTGACACATCCAAACTCAAATCCCTCACTGCAAAACAATACTTTCTTATAAAGCTATTGGTTAAACATACCCATTTCTGGCGAAATCTGTCAGCAGTCCCATCATTGTATGTGATAGCCCCTTTTCGGATTGGTCTGGTTCAGTTGTACTATTCTGTAACGCAGCCATGAAGTCCTTGTTGAGACCGAAAGTGTAAAAAAGGTCCTCACCATGATTCATCCCCTTGCCATGACCAGGAATAAAAGATGGGATGTGGTCAAACACATACATGTAGGTCTTCTTTCCTGTCTTTAAGCGGCTGGTCAGCTTTGCATGAGCCCTCGCAAAGAGCGTTGCGGGGACGACCATCCCAGCATCACCAAGAGTGTTCATTTCTACCTGGAGATCAACGGTAGGACTGTGAGGCGGGAGATACACCTTAGCCACGGCCTGTGTCATGTCAGGAGAGGATGCGCTGAAATAAGTCTCCAGAATCTCTGGGATGAAGGTGTTAATGTAGAATCCCTTGTTCTGAACCGATGAGGAAAAGGAAGTGTTGAACTCTTTATCAGTTGCTTGTGCCATAACATTAAGGATTCCCCCTTCATTGCTTACAACCGACACCATGCAGTCAAGATTTTGAAGTCCTACCTGTTCCAGATAACTTGGAGTATTTATAAGAACTAGTGGGTCGTCTTTGACAAACTCACCGTCAATAGTAGGTACAAAATAAAACTCGGCTAAAGCTGTGACAGGTTCATTTCCCATAGGCCACGAGGATGCAGTCAACGTCTTGGCAGGGATCGTTCTCAGACAGGTGATCATTGATGCGGTATCGTTCTGAGGGGAACAGTTTACCTTATGGGCCAGTTCTCTTGCATATTTCAGAGAGTTCCGTGTATAAGCCCATGCGGACGAGACAGACCCGCTCTGCATGATTGTCCTCTGGAACAAACCCTTGGACCCTGGGTACAAGGCCTGGAATGCCACGCTGGCGGACCCTGCTGATTCTCCCATGATGGTGATACTGTTGATATCCCCGCCAAAAGATGCAATGTTTTTCTTGACCCATTCCAGAGCAAGATGTTGGTCCCAGAGACCATAGTTTCCCTTTGACACGTCATCGTTTGTGCTGAGGAACCCGAGCGGCCCCAGACGATATTGGATGGTTACTACTATTACCTGTCCAGCCCCAACGATCGATGAAGGGTCATTGGAGAAAGCATCCCCTATGACGAATCCCCCACCATGTATCCAAACAATTACAGGAAAGTTCCTGGTTTCTGTTAGTGACGCTGGAGTGAATACATTCAGTGTTAAGCAATCCTCGTCCCCAGTAACAATATCACCACCAAACATCTTGAGAGACTGAAGGCACGATGGACCATATGAGTTGGCTTTGAAGGTGTGGTTAAATCCTGGATGGGGCTGTGGTTGCTTGAACCGCCTAGCCCCTGTAGGTGGAACTGCGTAGGGGATTCCAAGGAATGCATGGTAAGGTGTCCAGTCTTCTGTGACGTTCGTGGTCCCCTCAATTACGCCCCATGGGGCGTTAACGACAGGTTGGGCGTTTAGGTGTTGTAAGGTGAACAGCAAGATGAAAATCCTGATGACCACCATTGTCTTGCTTTAAAGAACAACCGCGTTCTGAAAGCACGGGTTATTTTATGTGTCAGTTACACAATCGCTGTGTTGGTCTGAACAGCTGCTGTACAAGATACCCTAATAACCTCTCGCTTACCTTCACTGCAGAATGTGCCAAACACTTTGTACATGTTCACAAATGATAATGAGTTGGGATTAAAGCTTTGATGCCTGTTGATATTATTTTTCTAGATTCAGACCTCATACTCTACAACGCAAAAGTCTTTTATTTTATTTGCAAAATTTCCGCAGAACTTTTGTAAAACGTTTGCGTATGCGACGCGGGGACTAGGCAGAATGTTTGTAATAGTTTCCGCGTAGCTACGCAAACACACGCAACGGGACCGATAGTTTTATGACCCCCGAGCGTCGGCACAAGCGTGGTGTTGGAAGACAAGTTGTTCATGTACATCCCATATGGTGACTGTTTTTCACTATTCATATTCTAATTTCATTGGGGCGGTCGGGTAGCCTAGTGGTTAAAGCTTTCGCTCGTCACGCCGAAGACCCGGGTTCGATTCCCGACATGGGTACAATTTCTGGTGTCCCCCGCCGTGATATTGCTGGAATATTGCTAAAAGCGGCGTAAAACCATATTCACTCACTCACTCTAATTTCATTCATAATTCCACTCCATTACTGTACTCCTTGAAACTTTGCAATGACTTCAAATCTTAAGTACAATATATTGACGAGAACAATGATAATACGTTGTACAAAGAGGAATTGTGTCTGTCATCTTGCAGATTTAGACCAATTGATTATCATGAATATGTATTATGCAGCTCAGAGTTTAACGTCGTATACGACCTTCGACTTTCGCGCGTGAGTTGAATGGTCCATGTCCATTGGAACGAAATGTAGAACGGGTATACAGGCTTTGAATTTGGAAAAATACACGTAGCTTTGTTAAATATGATATAAAACGAATTTCACTTGAATTCCTTTCATTCAAAATGTCTTCGGAACTTAAAAAATACTTGAAAATTATAGCTGACTTGCTGGGAGATATGACAGCATACATGTGAGCTCTTTGTTCAAGCCGGAAATGACATGTAACAATTCTCTGTCTATTAATTATATGTTTGAATGTTATCAGTTCTGCGTTCTGAGATACAGTGATGTGAGTAGCTACCACAAGGAGCAATAACTCTCTGCTGAATGTGTGGTACCAGTTATTCGATCGGGAAGCTTAATCCCTATCAATCAAAGCTGTCAATAAACTGAAAACCAGTTGAGTTGACAAGTATTATTCATTTTTATATTTCCTACAGTTCAAAATACTTTAGTGTTACATTTTTCAGAGGTAGGGTGAGGTGAGATTGGGTTTAATGTCGTGTCCAAGATTATTGCACTTATACAGCGACGTGCATGTACGTGTGTGTGTTTGTCTGGCTGCTTGTACTAGTCCGGACAGATGCCGCAGTTTTTAACATGCATACCCCACTCAAACACAGTATACTGACTCCGAGCCGACCAGTCCTTGCTTTAGCCCCTTAATGCCGAGCGCCAGACAGGGTAACAACAAGTACCATATTTTAACGTCTTTTGGTATGACGCGGTCGGGGATCGAACCCCGGACTTCCGCTCTCAGGGCGGACGCTCTACCACTAGACCACGGAGGCGGTCAGAGGTAGGGGCATATACACAATAATTATATTGTTTCCGTGTGTGAATGTAAGTAATACTTGGCATCTCAGTTCTCAGCTTCATAATGCTTCACACAGGTGGTGTACCTGAATTTGTAATGTGTACATGGAAGCAAACGCATAGCATGAAAAACACTTGCTGTTCGCCAGTCTACAACAACTCAAAATAGTCAAACAAGGATATCCTATCCTTGGGAACCGCTTGTGCACAGGCATGTTGTTCAGTACAATATTTTTTATTAAAATCTTTTTCAATTTGTTTCCACCATGTTTAAGATGCTTACTGATATTGCTCATATCTCGTGTATCATTAAACACTTTAATGTTTCTCCTTCCTCATCTTACGTTAAAATATTTTAGATCATAAGCATAATCTAAAACGCAACAGATGATGTCAAGGCATATTTGGGGGCACGGGTGGCCCAGTGGTCTAAGGCGCCGCGATTCGCTGTGCAGATTTGCGTCTCTTGGGCACGCCAGAAACCTTTGATTATGGGTTTGTATCCCGTTCGCCCCAATTATGTTTCTAGGTTTGTCAGCACCATACCCGTGCTCGTGGGTTTCACCGAAGTGGTAAACGTCTGAGACCTGCATCACTTCTGGCTTTCCTCCCACATTAAGCTGACACGCCGTGATTTAACTGGAATACTGTTAAAAGCGGCGTTAAACCCAACTCACTCACTCGCTCACTCACTCACTCACTCACTCAAGGCATATTTTATTTGTATTTATTGTATGTACGGTCTTACAAATGATTTTATTAGTCCTTAAATCTTATTTCTATTGCATATGTTCACACACAGGACCGTTAGCTGATATAAGGAATGTAACATCCAGTTGTCTTACTTAACGTTTTTTTCTATCAAATAAGAGGACTGTATACGACATACGTCAGTCTGAAAACGAAGTTTTAAAATTAGTATTTTGAAAAAGACAGTTAAACGTCCGTTGGGACAGGGAGGGTTGTACTACGTACAATATCAACTCTTAAGGATCTCACTTATATTAGAGAATATGGGAATTATCAGGCTGTTTTTTCTGAATTGTTCCCAATTTAAAATAAAAATCGGCAATGCATTTAAATGTTTTTATCGTGTTCCAATATTCATTCAATTTTTCTTCAATCGGCGGAATATCATATCACCTATTTTAGAGCATCCCCGCACCCAAATATTGCCGATGTACATGGTATATACTTTCAGTGCAAAGTTCTACTGTAGAAAACTCAAACCCAAGTGCACTTGTTGGAGTTTGTTATCACATGTGTCTGTGACTCGGTTACATGTGATAGTGTACAGCTTCTCCAGCACAATGAACATGGGTGGAAATCAAATGTTCCTATAAGGGAGGGGATGATAACTGAATCACAAAACAAGTATAATGGCTTATCCCTACTCGGAATATAAATAGGGGGATTGCGAAATATTAGAGTGTAATAACTACACGTATACCGTGTATACACAATACGTAAATAGCAAACGTCAGAACAATTAAATCTGGTTCTTTATTGTTATAAACTGATCATAAACATATCAAAAGTGCTTACAACAACATTTGATACACATCACCATACAGTAGGGGCGATCGGGTAGCCTAGTGGTTAAAGCGTTCGCTTGTCACGCCGAAGACCCGGGTTCGATTCCCGACATGGGTACAATGTGTGAAGCCCATTTCTGGTGTCCCCCGCCGTGATATTGCTGGAATATTGCTAAAAGCGGCGTAAAACCATACTCACTAACTCACTCACTCATCATACAGTTATTTTCGCTTGAGAGTTGTAGACATTATCTATGTACATTGTGTTGCAACACTGCCACATTTTCCACACTGACCTGATCATTCTGAACATAACACCGGTTATTATAATAGTCCAGCAATATATCGATAGGATACGTATACACGTAGATGCACCAGATTACAGTGTTCACATTGTTTGTTTGTTGTTTTACACCGCTCTCAGCAATATTCCAGCTATAAGATGGCGGACTGTAAATAATCCCGAGCAATTGGGAACGGTTACATGCATCAACCAAATCAACGAGCCTGATCACCCGATCCCGTAAGTCGCCCCTTACGACAGGCATAGTCGCCTTTTACGGCAAGCATGGGTTGCTGAAGACCTATTCTATCCCGAATCTTCACGGGTCGTTCACATTGTACTCATATGGGACATTGTGCTCGTATCGGAGATCAAACGGTATTTTAGCGTGACAAAATAATGCTGCAACTACCTCCAAACACATTCACGAAAGCATTACTTGAATGAGTTGTTTAATATCTGGAGAAAAAAACACGGAGATGCACTGACTTAGATGCACTGACGACAATTGATGTACATAACACATTACTGACAAACTGATACAAGATAAATAGCTGTCTTACTGACCATCTGTCTGATTGAAATACCATGTACAGTACGTGTAAAACGTGTTTGAATATCCACGTTCTACTGTTATATCAGAATGACACTTAGCATATGTTACGCACAGAAAGATCCACATGTTTTAGTTGTTTTATTATTTAAATAACATGGGAATTGAAGTATATGTTTATAATCCAAATGAGATTATTATAATCAGTTTTGTGGGAGCACATGTAATGCACTTCATATTGTTATCAACGTTAACTGTGTGGCCATACTGAGTCACTTATTCGTCAATAATTCGCGAATTATTTGTTACTAATCCGCGGATTATTCGCAATTTTACTGCAAAACACCAGAACAATTTTTTGCGATGTAGCGTATGGTTCATATAGTTGTGTTGTTGTAACATGCTTGTTTCACGCCCATTATGTTCCTAAAAGTTGTCTGAAGGACATTTATTCTCATACTCACGCTTTCTACGAATCATGAATGATCCTGCGTGGAGTTGTATGTTCTACGTTTACCGCACCAATGCACTCTATCACAGCTGACGACGATTGAGCGAGTTGGACTTTTAGCTGTAGCTGACTATTCCAACATTATCACAGCGGGGAACACTATGATGGGGTTCAAAAATCGAACCCTTGCCCTCTGTGTGATGAGTGAACGCTTTAACCACCAAATCTTTGCCCCCTCACATTATTTCATAGTTTCAAATACGAAGAAATACGTGTTCCCTTCCCTTTTTGGGATACTTGAAGAGATACACCCGGTAGACCTACCCAAACATTCATGCTTCATGTGCATCGTTTATTCGAGGAAGGTACATATGCCTTCAGTTACTGGTTTGTCTGGTCCTGACTGATCCAGAGAAGGTGAGTGGGTTGTGTTCAATGCCGCTTTGAACAGTATTTCACTAATTCTCACGGCGTGTCAGCTTTATTCGGGAGGAAAGCCCGGAATGACCAAGGAAACCCATGGGAATGGTCCTGACAAACCAAGAAACATAGCCAGTACCGGGTTTCACACAAACGATCATAGGCTTTTGACAATGGGGCTTTTACACAGGATGGCCTTTGTGCCTCCCGTGTGCGACTATAACATTTACCTGGCCGTCGTTGGAGATTCCTAGGAGGTTGCCAAGGTCGTTCACAGGTGGTAAACAAGAGGTTCAGACATCGTCATGGACGCCATGGTCGCCGTGAAATTTTGAACAAGGTCGCTGATGGGGTTGGTTGGTCAAAGGTGGCGCAAAGGAGGCAGAAGGGAGGCACAAGCCTTGCCGTTGTTGCAGAATGAAGGCACAGTGGTCGCCCAATGGTCGCGAGGTAATAGATGCGTTCTGCTGAAATATTTTCCCGTCAATTTGAGCGACGCTTCTGCCTCCCTTGTGCCTCTTTTGGGCGACCACCAGCGTGCATTGAACGATGACCGTGGCGACAGCGTGCCTCCATTCGGCGACCACGGCAACCTTTGAGACACCATGGCAATGCTTCTGCCTCTGTTCTCCCTCATTTGAGCTACCTGTAGTGCCTCCTCAGCCTGCGTATGAATAGAGGGCTTGTACCTGCAGTGTTTCATTGTAGTTGCAGGCGCAGCCCTGTGTAAAAGGGTTTTAAGCCACCCAACTATCTACCGACAAGCTGCCGCGCCTTAAACGACTGGGCGATTGGTCACATCCCCAACCCCACCCCATATTGCTGCCTGTCAGTTTTAACACAATCACTCACTCAAACACTAACATATTTCAACATAAAACAAATCCCAGTATATTTTAATTCGAAAACGCAGCTTCTTGCAGTCGTTGCACAGCTACCCGATAATCTGAGAGTTGGGGTTTGTGGTATAATGCTGGTTCTGCCATGCACGGAGGAGACGCGGCAGTTTCAGCGCCCATAACTTAACCCTGTCCTTGAAGGGGCTGGACTGCACGGACATGGTGGTGTTCAGCAGTAGATAATGTTCCCCTGGCTCCGTGAACGCAGGCCAAGTCTGGTTCAGACCAAACCGTACAGCGTTGTTGGGGTCACTGAAATGTAGAGATAGGCCTCAACAGTTAGCAGGTCACTCGAAGTACAGGGATTCATAGATGAACTGATCTGTGATTTTGTAAATATGTCACAAGATGCAGGTGAGCTACATAACCTTTTATTATGCCACTTCTGTTTCTTGTGTTCTTTTTGCAGAAGCGCCTGCTGTACCTTTTTCAAAAGTGAAATAAAAATGAAAAAGCTTTGTTTTGTGGAAAATTGGAATATTTTTTATTTACGTTTGTGTTTCTAATAGGGTAAATTTTAACTGTTTCAGGAAATACATTTCCAATGTTTCTTTATGGTTAAATGTATCTTGCATATGAACCGAATAGGCCCACTCTATGGGCATTCCGGGGTAGAAGTGGTCCACAGCCACCAAGGATGATCGAAAGAGGCGACTAAATGGATGGGGTGGTCAGGCACAGTGACCTGCTTCATTGCATGTATTGACGTGGGACAAATGGACAAAACCTTTACAAATATTGTATCATGAAACATGCGACAGATTTTGGATTTGGTGTAGTGAGAAGTTATGTCGTGGAACATTTTGATTGTTTGCCGTTGAACGCCGCACTTAGCAATATTCAAGTTATGTGACGGCGTCCTCTAAGTATTCGAGTCTAGTCCAGACAATCCAGTGGTCGATATTTTTTGAGCATCCAGTATCTCTGGTTGTGCTGGTCCTGGATTATGTTCGGAGTGCGTTGTCTGTTTGACCCATTGCATGTTTAAGATATTAGACGCGGGTCGTTAGTTTGTAGCATTCCCTTATTTCACAAGTTAACATAATGTCGACATGGGCGTAATGATCATCTCAGCACTGAGGCCCCGGTGCCCATTTCCATAAAAATGATTCTATTTCGAGACATAGTAAGTACTACCATGAAGGGAATGGAGACATTTTCTTGAGTAGTAATGCTAACATTGAACTTCGACATCGGTCAAATCAGAAGAGTTTAGATCGCAGAAAAAACAAAACGGGGCTCACATGATTTCAGTCTAAATTGTTGTGATTACCAGTTAACCCGAGCAAAGACATATAGTCCTTAGTCAGTTCTGGTCCAGACTCGATTATGAACAGGTTGGAATGTTGCTGAGTGGGGCGTTAGACAACAATCTAACAAAAAAGATTTTCATTCTCTACTTACCTTCCTGACACATTCAAATTCAATTCCCTCAACGCATTCCCTCAACCATTCTTATAAACAATAGTGGACAAACCTACCCATATCTTGCGAAATCTGTTAGCAGTCCCATCAATATACGTGAGAGCTCCTTTTCGGATTGGTCTGGCACAGTTATTCTATTCATGAACGCTTTCGTCAAAGCAGCCATGAAGGCTTTGTTGAGACCGAAAGTGTAAAGCAAGTCTTCGGCATGATTCATCCCCTTGCCATGACCACGAATGAAAGATGGGATGTGGTCAAACACATAAATGTAGGTCTTCATTCCTGTCTTCAAGTGTCTGGTCAGCTTTGCATGAGCCCTCGCAAAGAGCGTTGTGGGGACGACCATCCCAGCATCACCAAGAGTGTTCATTACTGCCTGGAGATCAACGGTAGGACTGTGAGACGGGAGATACACATTAGCCACGGCCTGTGTCATGTCAGGAGAGGATGCACCGAAATAAAGCTCCAGAATCTCTGGGATGAAGGTATTAATGTAGAATCCCTTGTTCTGAACCGATGACGATAAGGACATATTGAACACATTAACAGCTGCTTGTGAAAGGGTATTAAAGAAGTCCCCTTCATTGCTTACAACCGACACCATGCAGTCAAGATTTTGAAGTCCTACCTGTTCCAGGTAACTTGGAGAATTTATTAGAAATAGTGGATCGTCTTTGACAAACTCACCATCAATAGTAGGTACAAAATAAAACTCGGTTACAGCTGTGACAGGTTCATTTCCCATTGGCCACGAGGCTGCAGTCAACGTCTTGGCAGGGATCGTTCTCAGACAGGTGATCATTGATGCGGTATCGTTCTGAGGGGAACAGTTTACCTTATGTGCCAGTTCTCTTGCATATTTCAGAGAGTTCCGTGTATGAGCCCATGCGGACGAGACAGACCCGCTCTGCATGATTGTCCTCTGGAACAAACCCTTGGACCCTGGGTACAAGGCCTGGAATGCCACGCTGGCTGACCCTGCTGATTCTCCCATGATGGTAATACTGTTGATATCCCCGCCAAAAGATGCAATGTTTTTCTTGACCCATTCCAGAGCAAGATGTTGGTCCCAGAGACCATAGTTTCCCTTTGACCTCTCTTATCTGCAGTACAGAAATAGCCAGACGTTTTGTATGGTGGCCGAGAGGGGACATCGCTTTCTCACCTTCAATTACGGCCGCGAATAAGCGATAAAGGGATTACACGAGACGAGAAGGCGTTTACACGAGACTAGAAAGCGATAGCACAAGATCAGAAAACCATAGCACGAAACGAGAAGGCGATAGAGCGAAAAAGTGGTAGAGCGATAAAGCGAGAAAGGGATAGAGCGAGAAAGCGATAGAACGATATGAGAAAGCGTTAGAGAGACAAAGGGGTGAAGCAAGAAGTGACAGAGTGACAAAGTGAGAAAACGATAAAGCGATATAATCGAGAAAGCAATATGGCGAGAAAGTGATACAGCGAGAAATCGATATAGCGAGAAAGCGATATTTCCCAGAATGCTGTGCAGTGAACATGTTTTTGCTGATTTTCAGACCTAGAATCTTGAGACATATTGTAGTGGATAAATTTGTTAGATATAGATACTGAATGCTTTCTCGTTTCGTTTGCATACATGCATGTGTTTACTTTCTTGTATTGTAAAAAAATAGCAAGATTCACATACACTACAACAGAAAAGTTTTTTAATCTTACATTTTTTCGCAAAAACTCCACAGAAACTAAAAGCAGATTTTTTTGGCAAAATTTATTTTTGCCCCTTTTTGGGGAGTTACAAGTTTTATGCCCAACATCCCTACCGCAAATTCCATTCAATGCTAATGTATTGGTAAAATAGAGTTCAACTGATGCTAAGTCGGCTTTCCTGCCTGGTGAGACTATAGATATCCGATTATAGTATAGGCTCTTTGTTCAAGCAGGAATATTCCAATTCGTATGTAACACTTCTCTGTCTATAAAACTGTTAAAAACCGGCCTTTATCAATTGAGCGTTCTGATGTGAGTTATGTAAATTTCTACCACATATGTACACAGACTGACAGTTGGTCAGACAGATATACAGAAAGACGGACACACACACATGTATACATACAAACATACAGCTTGACAGAGGGAGACAGTCAAACAACACATACACCCACCTACTTACATACATTGACAAAACTATACTTAAAGTACATACAAAATATTAGAATGGTAGGTGATTAAACATGTGTTATAGATAATCATGGTAATGTAATTCATATCGTCACCAACGTAAACTGTGTGGCCACACTAATTAGGATGTCTCTCCATATGTGTAGTTTACCCAAGTACATATATCAACTGCGATAACACCATTGTCATAGCGATGGGGCGTTTAGGTAACCTAGTGATTAAAGCCGTCTCATTTCAGGAATATTGCCAAAAGCGCCGTAAAACCATACTCACTCACTCACTCACATCAGTGATCAAATTACGATATGCACGAGATTTGTACAAGACAAGAGACATACTGAAAGTTGATCTTAAATCAAATGTCAAAAATAATATTTACGGGCTGCAGTATTTTTGCATTCACACTGTATCATATACTACTGAAAACAAGTTAAAGAACACCCACAGTTATATTGCTGTTTCGCATCACTGATTAACCATAGTCATTTGAAAGAATCGGGTGTCCTTTAACTTCTTTTAAATGGTTTAGATTTAGATTTTAACCTGATTTATTTAGAGTGTATTGCCATGACCCGCCAAGCGCTGACGGCGTAATGGCCCCATAAAATCACATGTTTCTTATTGGTTAAATATATCTTGCCTATGGACCAAATAAGCTCAAAATAGAAATAATACAATAGAAACACATTGTGTGTGTAGGCGTTTTAATATGATATTTAAAAAAACAATTAAGATCGAGAGGACCGGCTCGGTGACTTGATTATTTGCGTGTCATCGTATCCGGAAAGCATGGATCGTTGCTCCCAATATCAATCACTGTTTTGTCTGACCTCGACTCATTATTTACAGGCCTTTATTCATCTGTCATCACTTGAGGGGAAGGGTCTAGCTTTGTGTCCTTTGTTATTCAACTTCCTGTTAAAGTGGTGGCTCATATCTGGTGTCCCTCGCTAGAATATTGCTGAAAGCGACGTAATACCATACTCACTCACTCCTTTTAAAGTGTGGAACGTTTATTCCTCTGTAATTATTACAATGTAATCTCAGTACAATCCTTGAAAAGCATGTAAATTGTATCCACTGTAAGTATGAAACCATCCTTGTACTGTAACCATCATTCCGATGTGATTATGTCTCTTGTTTAACGCCGCATTCAACAACATTCCAGTTATATGACGGCGGTCTGTAAGTAATCAAGCCTGGACCAGACAATCCAGTGATTGATATGATGAGCATCGATCCACGCAATTGGGATAAGATGACATGCATCAACCAAGTCAGCGACCCAGACCACACGATCTCGTTTTAATTGTAATTCTTTGTCGCTTAATATCCCCACATTGACTTATGCCTGCAACTTTGGTCAAATGGGGTTTACTCCCACGATGGGGGCAATGTTACACCTACCCCCTTACTAGGCATTCCGGAGTAGAACGGGTCCTCAGTACCGTTGGCTTCTCATTAGAGGAGACAAAATGGATCGACTGCATGTACCACAATGGCATGGATTGTTGCTCACAATATCGACCACTGTATTGTCTGGTCCAGACATGATTATATACAAAATGTTTGACGCCATGGACCTCGTTCCGCAGAGCGATTTTAGCACCATGACTGCCGTAAGTCAGTGTCAAAGAGTGGGTGTTATGATCTGGGTATTAAGTTCTGTTTGTGAAATTTGGTCCCCAAAACGTTGTCATGTCCACCATGAGAGAAATTGGAACATTTCCTCGTGGAAACATCTGACTGCGAGACTGATCATATCAGAAGATTTAAGATGGCAGACAAACTAAATGTTTGCATTACTTCAGTGTGAGTTGCTGCGACTGCCCATTAACCCGAGTCTGGGATCCCTTTCAAGAGGACCAATGGCCCTGAATCGGTTCTGTTCCGACTCAATAATGACCAGGCTTAAATATTGCTGACTGCTGTGGTAAATAACACACAAACAAACAAGCATGATATTTCTCACGCTCTTCCTACCAGTATGAGTTTGAATGTGTCAGTATGACACATTCAAACTCAAATCCCTCGCCACATTCCTGCAATCTTTCTCATAAAGACTATTTGACAAACCTACCCATATTTTGCGAAATCTGTTAGCAGTCCCATCAATGTATGTGAGAGCTCCTTTTCGGATTGGTCTGGCACAGTTGTAGAATTTGGGAACTGTTTCGCTACTGCAGCCATGGAGGCTTTGTTGAGACCGAAAGTGTAAGTAAGGTCCTCACCATGATTCATCCCCTTGCCATGACCAGGAATAAAAGATGGGATGTGGTCAAACACATACATGTAGGTCTTCTTTCCTGTCTTTAAGCGGCTGGTCAGCTTTGCATGAGCCCTCGCAAAGAGCGTCACGGGGACGACCATCCCAGCATCACCAAGAGTGTTCATTACTACCTGGAGATCAACGGTAGGACTGCGAGGCCGGAGATACACCTTAGCCACGGCCTGTGTCATGTCAGGAGAGGATGCACCGAAATAAGTCTCCAGAATCTCTGGGATGAAGGTGTTAATGTAGAATCCCTTGTTCTGAACAGATGAGGATAAGGAAGTGTTTAACTCTTTATCAGCTGCTCGTGAAAGGATATTAAACATGTCCCCTTCATTGCTTACAACCGACACCATGCAGTCAAGATTTTGAAGTCCTACCTGTTCCAGGTAACTTGGAGAATTTATTAGAAATAGTGGATCGTCTTTGACAAACTCACCATCAATAGTAGGTACAAAATATAACTCGTCTAAAGCTGTGACAGGTTCATTTCCCATTGGCCACGAGGCTGCAATCAACGCCTTGGCAGGGATAGTCTTCAGACAGGTGATCAGAGATGCGGTATCGTTCTGAGGGGAACAGTTTACCTTATGGGCCAGTTCTCTTGCATATTTCAGAGAGTTCCGTGTATAAGCCCATGCGGACGAGACAGACCCGCTCTGCATGATTATCCTCTGGAACAAACCCTTGGACCCTGGGTACAAGGCCTGGAATGCCACGCTGGCGGACCCTGCTGATTCTCCGATGAGGGTGATACTGTTGATATCCCCCCCAAAAGATGCAATGTTTTTCTTGACCCATTCCAGAGCAAGATGTTGGTCCCAGAGACCATAGTTTCCCTTTGACACGTCATCGTTTGTGCTGAGGAACCCGAGCGGTCCCAGACGATATTGGATGGTCACCACTATTACCTGTCCATTGGCAACGATCGATGAAGGGTCATAGGTGAAAGCATCCCCTGCAATAAATCCCCCTCCATGTATCCAAACAATTACAGGATTGGTTTTGTTTTCCATGAGTGATGCTGGAGTGAATACATTCAACGTTAAGCAATCCTCGTCCCCAGTAAAACCATCATTACCATAGAACTTGAAACTTTGAAAGCAAGATGGACCATATGAATAGGCTTTGAAGGTGTGTTTAAATCCTGGATGTGGCTGTGGTCGCTTGAACCGCCTGGCCCCTGTAGGTGGAACTGCGTAGGGGATTCCAAGGAATGCATGGTAAGGTGTCCAGTCTTCTGTGGCGTTCGTGGTCCCCTCAACTGCACCCCACGGGGCGTCGACGACAGGTTGGGCGTTTAGGTGTTGCAAGGCGAACAGCAAGGTGAACACTCCGATGATTATCATTGTCTCGTTTTGAAGAACAACCACACTCTGAAAGCTCGGATTATTCTAAACATCCAGTCAAAATTAATTTGTCGGTTTATATAGTTTACAAGGCACAAGATACACTAATGACCTCTATTATCTGCACTAGTGAATCAGCCAGACATTTTGTATGGTACATTTCTTTATCTAGAAAACTGTCTGGCTGTTATCAATTGAGCGTTCTGTTGTGGGTTATGTAAATTTCTACCCCATATGTACACAGACTGACAGTTGGTCGGGCAGATACACAGACAGACGGACACACACACATTCATACATGTATACTTACAACCATACAGCTTGACAGAGGGAGACAGTCAGACAACACATACACCCACCTACTTACATACATTGACAAAACTATACTTAAAATACATACAAAATATTAGAATGGTAGGTGATTAAACATGTGTTATAGCTAGATAATCATGGTAATGTAATTCATATTGTCACCAACGTAAACTGTGTGGCTACACTAATTAGGATGTCTCTCCATATGTGTAGTTTACCCATGTACATATATCAACTGTGATAACACCATTGTCATAGCGATGGGGCGGTAAGGTAACCTTGTGGTTAAAGCCGTGTTACGACGTAAATTGTGGGAGGTAAATTGTAATACTTGCAGCAAATTGTAATAACAACGTAAATTGTAGTAATATTTGACGCAAATTGTAATAAAAATTGACGTAAATTGTAATAATCTCTATTTGCGGTAAAATGTAATAAATTCTTACGTAAATTGTAATAACCTTACTACCGTAGTGTCAAAGACGCCAATTTACTAGAAATGATCTTTGTCAGTTGAGCTTGCGTTTCACATGTACAATTCGAGAAATACTGTGCATGATGACATACGTACGAAACTGTTAAGTTAGGGATGGTTGGTATAGGCTTTATCGTACAATCGTCATTAAAGGGTGGTGTTAACATCGATAAATTTAAATGACTGAAAGATACATCCTCGGGTTCAAAATGATGGGTTACACAACTGTATATTCGACAAATAACTTAATTGTGATTGAAAATTTATAATGAAAATATGTTCGTCACTAAAGTAAATTTTCTCTTTGACCTTGAAACGTACTTGAAGATCATTAAACTCGACAATCGTTGGTGGATTGCGCCAAGAAACCTTGATACGAAATATATACGTACAATAATCCCCTGAAAACATAACCTCCTCTGAAAGATTAAGAGGATTAAAGTAATTTAGGCTAACATCAAACACTGTAATAACATACTCTCTTAAAATTCCAATGAAATGACTGATGACTTACCAAAAAGTCAAATTATATTTTGGTCCGATCTTTTTACCCAGTCCTAATTGCCTACCCTTATCATTTTTGTTCTGAAATTGAGTTAAAACTTCTAAATTTGAGACTGCAATATATGTCTTCAGAGGGTATTCAAATTTGGTTTCATGCTGAATCGTTCTTTTCAACTACTGCTAACAGACTTTTAATGCAAGGAAAGCATCCCAAACATATATTTTTATATATCAATACATTGTGTTGATAACCACGTACTTAACCTACAGAAATAACACTCCAGTGAGTTTATGTATATACAACAATTTTCGATATATCAAGTTTCAAAACGTTCTCACACCCCACACTAAGTCATATTTAATGACGATTGTACGATAAACCCTGTACCAACCCTGACAAGGAAAGGTTCTAGTCATTTAACACCTTTGACACTAAACTTGTAAAGTTATTACAATTTGCGTAAAAAGTTATTACATTTTACCGCAAGTTGAGATTATTACAATTTGCGTATTACAATTTACGTCAACTTTTATTACAATTTACGTTGTTATTACAATTTACGACAAAATTATTACAATTTGCTGCAAGTATTACACTTTACCTTTTTATTACAATTAACGTCGTAACAAGCCGTCTAATTTCAGTAATGTTGCCAAAAGCGGCGTAAAACCATACTTGATCAAATTACGATATGCAAATACATATATATGTAGATTTGTACAAGACAAGAGACATACTGAAAGTTGATCTTAAATCAAATGTCCAAAAATAATATTTACGGACTGCAGTATTTTTGCATTCACACTGTACTACTGAAAACAAATTAACAACCGATTAACTGATTTGTTTAGAGTGTATTGCCATGACCCGCCAAGCGCTGACGGCGTAATGGCCCCATAAAATCACATGTTTCTTATTGGTTAAATAATGTCTTGCCTGTGGACCAAATAAGCTTAACATAGAAATAATGCAATAGAAATACATTGTGTGTGTTCCGGCGGGTTTGACTTATTCAGTAAGTGTATGATGTTGACTTTGTTTACTATGTTTACAATTCACCCATTCATTGACAAAGCAGGAGAGCATGTTGATGAATATAAGTACCTTGGCATTATATCTCACAAAAATAATTCTTTCGTTTTTGAGTAATCATATTTTCGTTGTTTTCATTGTAATTCCTGCATTCTGGTTCACCACTATTACTTGTCAAACGCCAACGATCAATTAGGTTCTGCAAGGTGAGCAGCAAGGTGAACAGCAAGGTGAACTGCCATTGTCTTGCTTCAGAGAACGACCACACTCTGGAAGTTCGGGATATTTTATGTGTCAGTCACAATGGTTACCCAATCGCCGTGTTGTAATAAACAGCTGTTGTCCAAGATAGCCTGACATCCTCACCTTTACCTGCACTACAGATTCAGAACTGCCGAGGCTTTGCACTAAGAAGCCCAAATGATGATTACAAGGTACATCAGGCGGGACCTCCCACTGAGGATTTGTAGATCGTTATGGAGAATCGGGGTAAAAGATCATATTTTTTAGAGTTTGGCCAACATTAACCACACAAAACATACTTCAAATATGCAAGATCCACTGGCGAAACAATGCCATGTGACGTCAGCCTAGCAGCTGGGTTGCTAGGGTTTATTTGAGTGTGCATACGCTCCTCTCAGTGATCTATCATCTCCTCACGCAATGCCGTTGAATGAGCCAAGCGATGCTGAGAGCTTTCAATCATTGTTCGTGGCACTTGCTCCCACAGTACATAAGAACGCACTTTGGTATTACACAATGTGTAATGCAGCTGTATGTTTATTAAACAGGTGATCTCTTCACGGGCAAATAATAAACAAATGTCCTTACAAAGTTGTTTTTTCCGATGAAGTTACATATGCCTTCAGTAACTGTTTTGACTAGACTTATCCAGACAGGGTGAGTGAGTGGTGTTTAACAGCGCTTTGAACAATATTTCAGTTATGTCACTGTGTGTCAGCCTATGTTGGAGAACATACCGACTTTAGCTGATAATCCAATCACTCTCTAAATCACACTGTTAAACATTCTCTCACCCATTTCAACACAAGACAATTCCCATTTGTTTTATTCGACAACTCAGCTTCTTGCAGTCGTTGCACAGCTACCCGATAATCTGAGGGTTGGGGTTTGTGGTGTGGTGCTGGTTCTGCCATGCACGGAGGAGACGCGGCAGCTTCAGCGCCCATAACTTAACCCTGTCCTTGAAGGGGCTGGACTGCACGGACATGGTGGTGTTCAGCAGTAGATAGTGTTCCCCTGGCTCCGTGAACGCAGGCCAAGTCTGGTTCAGGCCAAACCGTACAGCGTTGTTGGGGTCACTGAAATGTAGAGATAGGCCTCAACAGTTAGCAGGTCACTTGAAGTACAGGGATTCATAGATGAACTAATCTGTGTTTATGTAAATATGTAACAAGATGCAGGTGAGCTACATAAGTTCGCATTATGTCATCGCGTGGTAGTGTTGTATAAATGTGTACTTTCTGTATTTTACATATTTTGTCGCATATATTGTTGGTTTACGCCTGATTGTCCTTGTTTAACATACCAACACTTAGCATTTAACCAGCACACCAGCCACTACATTTTGAGGTCAGGTCAGGTGAAATTGGGGCTAACGCCGCGTCCCTGATTATTACACAGTGACGTGCATGTCCGTGGCTGCTTGTACTAGTCCGGACTGATGCCGATTTATAGTGCTAGCTCACTGAGATTTGAATACCCAACTCAGACACAGTATACTGACTCCGAGCCGACCAGTCCTTGCTTTAGCCCCGAGCCGAGCGCCAGACAGGGTTACAACAAGTACTATCTTTTAACGTCTTTTGGTATGACGCGGCCGGGGATCGAACCCCGGACATTCCGCTCTCAGGGCGGACGCTCTACCACTAGACCACGGAGGTGGTCTAACACTTTGAGAATGCACAACGGTTATTTGGTTTGTGTGTCATGTCTCATGTTTGAGATCGTCCTTGCAGGTTGGTAATTTATTATACCGATTGTTAATATGTACTTGTGTCCATTTGTGTAATCAATTGTAGTGTTAATGAGTCTGAATACTTATCTAAATAAGTCATTTCATATAGTCATATAATTGCAGCCATTCAGCCAAAATTGTAATTAGGTCAGTAAGTTTCCACAGAAATCTTCACCTTTCCCAACACTTTCGTTTTAGAATGAGTGAACGAGTGCGTATTTACTTATCATGTATGTGTTTGTTTATAACTATATTGCGTATGTGTAAAATAAACCGCTCATAGGTGTGGTATACGTAAAAGATAATTCATGTTTGCTAAGATTACCAGTTTTTCCTAAGTGAGACAATTTGATTTTGTATTTGTATTTAGATGCAGGCATCACATTCTGATCAGTTCATATTTGGTGAACTGATGTCGCGCCCCAGTTTCACCACAGGGTATGGTTGTATTTGTCTGTGTATGAATATAATCAATAATTACATGTGTCATATTCTTATGCTTGTATACGGATACAAATGTATAAACATAGTTATTGTAATGTATAACACATCTTTGAATGTATTTGTTAATGTATGCGTTTTAATTAGTTGTGTCATGTCGTCCGTGTGACGATGTGAATGAGTGAGTGAGTGAGTGAGTGAGTTGGGTTTAACGCCGCTTTTAACAGTTATATCGCGGCGTGTCAGCTTAATGTGGGAGGAAAGCCCGAAGTGATGCAGGTCTCAGACGTTTACCACTTCGGTGAAACCCACGAGCACGGGTATGGTGCTGACAAACTTAGAAACATTATCGGGGCGAACCGGGATTCGAACCCACAATCATAGGTTTCAGGCGTGTCCAGAGGATGCAACTCTGCACAGCGAATCGCGGCGCCTTAGACGACTGGGCCACCCGTGCCCCCCGATGTGAATGAATATAAATATGATTGCATGTGGTTGTGATGTACGCTTACACATTTATGTACATGTATATTCATTTTGAAGTATATGTTTCTGGGCGTTTGTTCCGACCGTCTACAATATATCCCCTGTACATAAAACGACCCATGTTATTTGTGAAAACTCCTGGTTACGTCACTTATTTTCTTGTTTTTCTTTACAGTTTTCAAAAGTGAAATAAAAATGACAAAGCCTTATTTTGTGAAACATTGGAATATTTTTTGTTCACGTTATTGTTTGTGATAACTTGTATTCAAACGGGTTTGTTTTCAGGAAAATATACCTCAAATCCCATGCTTCTTATTTGTCAAATACATCTTGCCAATGGACCAAATGAGCTCAGAAATAGAAATAATGCAATAAAAATACATAATGTGTTCCGGAGGGTTTGGCCTATAGGATGTTTACTATGTTTACTATGTTTGTCAAGGGCACAACAATTCACTCCTTACAAATCTCGTTCTGATTGTAATCCTTTGTCGGTCAGTATCCCCACATTGACTTATGCCTGCAAACTGGGTCAAGTGGGGTTTACTCCCACAATGGGGGCAATGTTCCACGCCCTACCCCCAGCCCATTACTGGGCATTCCGGGGTAGAACAGGCCCTCAGCATCCTGGACAAACTGGATCGACTGCATGTACTACAATGGCATGGATTGTTGCTCACAATATCGACCACTGGTCCAGACGAGACAATATACAAAATGTTTGACGTCATGGATCCCCTTCCGCAGAGCGATTTTAGCACCATGACTGTCGTAAGTCAGTGTGAAAGAGTGGGTGTTATGATCTGGGTATTAAGTTCTGTTTGTGAAATGGGGCCCTGGTGGCCGTTTCCTTTCGAGGCCAAAACGTTGTCATGTCCACCATGAGGGAAATTGGAACATTTGCTTGTGGAAACATCTGACTGCGAGACTGATCATATCAGATGCGTTAAGATACCAGACAAACTAAATGTTTGCATTCTTCGACTGCCCATAAACCCGAGTCTGGGATCCCTTTCAAGAGGACCAATGGCCCTGAATCGGTTCTGGTCCGACTCGATAATGGCCAGGTTTAGATATTGCTGACTGTGATATTGCTGAAATGGGCCCCTGGTGCCAAAACGAGGCCAAAACGTTGTCATGCCCACCATGGCGGAAATTGGAACATTTCTCGTGGAAACATCATATCAGAAGATTTAAGATGGCAGACAAACTAAATGTTTGCATTACTTCAATCTGATTGGTGCGACTGCCCATTAACCCGAGTCTGGGATCCCTTTCAAGAGGACCAATGGCCCTGAATCGCTTCTGGCCCGACTCAATAATAACCAGGTTTAAATATTGCTGACTTCGGTGTTAAATAACACGCAAACAAACAAACAAGATATTTCTCACGCTCTTCCTACCAGTATGAGTTTGAATGTGTCATTATGAACCATTCAAACTCAGATCACTCGCCACATTCCTACAATCTTTCTTATAAAAACTATTTGACAAACCTACCCATATCTTGCGAAATCTGTTAGCAGTCCCATCAATGTATGTGAGAGCTCCTTTTCGGATTGGTCTGGCACAAATGTAGTATTTGGCAACTGTTTCGCCATTGCAGCCATGTAGTTTTTGTTGAGACCGAAAGTGTAAAAAAGGTCCTCACCATGATTCATCCCCTTGCCATGACCAGGAATAAAAGATGGGATGTGGTCAAACACATACATGTAGGTCTTCTTTCCTGTCTTCAAGTGTCTGGTCAGCTTTGCATGAGCCCTCGCAAGGAGCGTTGCGGGGACGACCATCCCAGCATCACCAAGAGTGTTCATTACTGCCTGGAGATCAACGGTAGGACTGTGAGGCGGGAGATACACGTTAGCCACAGCCTGTGTCATGTCAAGAGAGGATGCACCGAAATAAAGCTCCAGAATCTCTGGGATGAAGGTATTAATGTAGAATCCCTTGTTCTGAACCAATGAGGATATGGAAGTGTTGAACCCTTTATCAACTGCTTGTGAAAGGTAACTAAAGAGTCCCCCTTCATTGCTTACAACCGACACCATGCAGTCAAGATTTTGAAGTCCTACCTGTTCCAGGTAACTTGGAGAATTTATTAGAACCAGTGGATCGTCTTTGACAAACTCCCTATCAATAGTTGGTACAAAATAAAACTCGGCTAATGCTGTGACAGGTTCATTTCCCATTGGCCACGATGCTGCAATCAACGTCTTGGCAGGGATAGTCCTCAGACAGGTGATCATTGATGCGGTATCGTTCTGAGGGGAACAGTTTACCTTATGTGCCAGTTCTCTTGCATATTTCAGAGAGTTCCGTGTATAAGCCCATGCGGACGAGACAGACCCGCTCTGCATGATTGTCCTCTGGAACAAACCCTTGGACCCTGGGTACAAGGCCTGGAATGCCACGCTGGCGGACCCTGCTGATTCTCCCATGATGGTAATACTGTTGATATCCCCGCCAAAAGATGCAATGTTTTTCTTGACCCATTCCAGAGCAAGATGTTGGTCCCAGAGACCATAGTTTCCCTTTGACACGTCATCGTTTGTACTGAGGAACCCGAGCGGCCCCAGACGATATTGGATGGTTACTACTATAACCTGTTCAGCCCCAACGATCAATGAAGGGTCAAAGGTGAAAGCATCCCCGACAATGAATCCCCCTCCATGTATCCAAACAATTACAGGAATGTTCTTGGTTTCCGTAAGTAACGCTGGAGTGAATACATTCAGTGTTAAGCAATCCTCGTCCCCATTAACACCATTATTACCAGTCAGCTTGAGAATCTGAATGCATGGTGGACCATACGTTTGGGCTTTGAAGATGTGTTTAAATCCTGGATGTGGCTGTGGTCGCTTGAACCGCCTGGCCCCTGTAGGTGGAACTGCGTAGGGGATTCCAAGGAATGCATGGTAAGGTGTCCAGTCTTCTGTGACGTTCGTGATCCCCTCAACTGCACCCCACGGGGCGTCGACGACAGGTTGGGCGTTTAGGTGTTGCAAGGTGAACAGCAAGGTGAACACCCCAATGACTGCCATTGTATTGATTTAAAGAACAACCACACACTGGAAGCTCGGCTTATGTCTGTCACATGGGTCAAGCAATCGTTATGTTGAAATAACAGCTGGTCCACAAGATATCCTACCCACCTCTCCCTTATCATAATGACATTCACATTTGTACAGATAACAATGAGTTGGGATTTAAGCACTTTGAGGTATATTACTGTAAAGGTACTGTATAGATGTCATGGCGCTCACAAAATCATGATCTATGTGATATCAACAACAATATATATTATTTTTCTGCATTTTGATTTCGATTGTACTTGTTTTCGAGATAGAGAAATCAGATATTCTGGTCTGGACACTTCGCCCACTCGTCCCAACGCTGCTTGGCTGATCAAAACGCTCAGCTGACACGAGCTGCAATGGAATTGTCCTCTAAGTTCAATGCAACAAGGTATGGTATTGTTGTAAAATAATGAGAATGAGGAAGTCAGCGAGTCCAGCTAATTACCATCTCATACCGATATGATACTCTCTGCTTGAAGATGGACTACCGATACATATTAAGGGAACTGATGAAATGATAATGAAGGTGTAGTGACGATAAATGTCTGTAGCATTCATTTGGGCGTGAAGATCAATATCTGTCCACCATGGGCGATGCATGCACGACACCGTGATGGCATACTGTTGATTAACTTGTGTGTGGTTGCCCTTGGTATTGCCCGCCATTCCGCCTGAACAGCTACATGTCAGGGGACTTGTCCAGTGTCAGCCTGCCTTATCATCGGACATAAGAGATGGCGACCTTGGCACGATGCCGTCTGGCACTGTTATCTTGCAGTTCAAAATGTCTGCCGATAATTCTTGCGGATAACTACAGGACGCAAGATTTCGTCAATATATCACTGCCCAGTCAAATGATGATTCACAATAACCAAATCCGACGAGGTGTGATACCGCACCACACCATGACGCAGTCGCCCCTATGCCGATCAGGGTCATGAATTGGTCCCCTGGCATTCCGCTCGCCGCTTCGTCGCCAACAACGTTTTCTGCCGTCTGTGAATTGTAGGCAAAACCTTGATAATCTGTACACATCGTATAACGCCATTGGGACACGACCCGCCCCTGGTTTTGCCTAGCCCCTCCCAATCTTGTTTCCTTTGGTAAGCTGTTGGGGTCACACCCTCACAAAGTCACTCTACTTTTAGTCGGGCTGCAGGCAGCCGATTCTAAACGGTAGATATTGAAATTCGCCTTACTGTTACTGTGCGGAACTGTATTGACAACATGAGCAAATTTGAATCTATTGGGCTGATCAATTCAGTTAATGGGGTGATCTTGTCTAGGTGTCATTTGTTTTGCCTCCAAGCCCAGGAAATACTGTCTCGAAGGCATTTTATTACGTGTGATTGGCTATATTACATTAGTGATTGTGATTCCCCTAGAGGCGCACAAACTTTGACCTCTGTGTGCACATGAGGCACGTTCAGTTCATTCATGGTGTGACATTTTATTGTGATTCAGGAAACCATTCTTGTCGCAAGAGGCGGCGAGTCAGGATGACTGGTTAGTGTATGTCATCGTATCCCAAATGCAACAAACAAACAAACAACATCCAATAAACAAAATAGCACTGGGACAGCCTAGCGAATAAATTGTTGGCTTGTCACGCCGAATGCCCTGGATCACATTCCAGGACCCACTTGCACAAAGCGATCTTAGCTCTAAGATTATCGTAACTCCCATACTTTAACATCGGCTTACGATAGTCTTAGCGCTAAGATCACTTTGTGCATGTGGGCCCTTGTGTACTTCGCTATGATGTTGCTAAGCTATTGCTTAAAGTGGTTAAACGCCGCATTCAGCAAATATTCCTGCTACATGTTGGCGTGCTTTACATAATCGAGTCTGGACCAGACAATCCAGAGATTAACACTGTGAGCAACGATCGACGCCGTCCGGTAGCGATGACACGCACACAACCGAGTCACCTGGCTGATCAGACTCGCAAGATTAACAAGGAGCCTTTGATGGGGTGAGTGAGTGAGTATGGTTTTACGCCGCTTTTAGCAATATTCCAGCAATATCACGGCGGGGGACACCCGAAATGGGCTTCACACATTGTACCCATGTCTTCGGCATGACGAGCGAACGCTTTAACCACAAGGGGTAGGCTTACGTGTGGCGAACACTCCCTCATACTGGGAACAATGCTGCATGGTAGAAAAAACAACATTTATTTTAATATTCAGTGTTTATTTTTAAATACAAAACCAGATATGTAGACCGATACAAGCTCTGTCAATCTTAAAATGGCCTGTGTATGAAGGTCTGTGTATGTCGAAGGCTCGTCTTTGCCCATAGGGTCTCCATAATCTTAGAAATGAGCACAAGGTTAAGAATTTCTTCTGAGAGGAGCTGTATCAGATGTGTTATGAAGGAGAATTAGCCTTTGGTCATTTCAACATGTATATGTTTTGGACAACCCTCAATGTATCAGGAAAACTAAAACTGTGTCAAAAAGATGGATTCTGAAGTTGTTGTTCTGATAAGTAAATCTAGAGACAGCCTCTGCCCCAAGTTGTTAAGGTTCAGGTAAAGACAGTACAAACATGCGGTAAAAAGATCAGCTTCGTTCAAGAAGTATGAAAATTACTCAACATTATTACTTTGATCGTGACAGAAATCCAAACCTTTCAAGTGTAAGAAAGAAAAAAATAGTCAGCATTCAAAAAGTTATCTGATAATTTTCCAACAAATGGTTCATTGGTTTAAGTAAATTTGGTCCATAAAAGGTTCTTATCCTACTTGGTTTCTGCTTTTGGTTTACGGGCGTAAATCACAGGGCTATTTGTCGAAATATATATATTGTAAATTAAAACTCAATAGGCGTGCAGAGTGGGTGTTGAATACTTCCACCCGTACAATCAAACGGATCTACCTTAAGATTTTTGTGTGAATGTATTTCTTTTTAAAACAGTCAATCATTAATTTGGGGCGAAATGAGCCCAGGGAAAAAGGAGAACCGAGTTAGTCGTAATCCTGGCAAGTTTCAGTTACCGAAAATAGTTATTGCGGTTGTTGACCCATCGATAGTTCGGTTGTTCGTACGAGAAAAATAAATGAATCAACTTTTTAAACTTTGGATTAATCATAATATTATACATTCGTCATCCGTAGCCTAAACGACAAATAATAAATTTGATATCGCCTTAAAAATGATAAATGGTTGTCTGTATTGAGTCTACACTACTTGTATAAAATGATATATTGGTAAATAAGGTAACATGCTTCTCATCCCCAACCGACCCTTTAGATAATTATCGTAGGCTAAATTCATTTCCGGATCCGCATTTCTTTTCCCTTCAACTTTTTGACGTAACCCGCCCAGGCGCTATTTTTTTAGGGGGAAATTCAGGAAGGGCTGCGAGGTTTTGAAACCCTGGATTTCGTGTTGGAACGTTTCCGTTTCTAGTGATTGGGAAATGGAAATAGAAATGTTGTTATTAATAAAAGGTGACGAGAAACAACCTTTTGGGACGATGAATTTACAAGGATACAAATTACTCCGGGTTACATAGTTTATATTCTCACAAACAGTAAGAAACAATACAGGAGGTACAGATCCCGCAATAGAATATAAACTGTGAAGGTTTTCATTTTACATGTTATTTTGACTCTAAACAACTTTAGACGACACCACGTCTTTTCACCCTTAAAGACTTAAAGGTTGTTTTTAAAGGTTGGCCTTTAGAGAACAAAACGCATGGTGAGTTAGAAATGATTTGGAAAACAATTTTCTCAGGTAAATACCCCAAACTGCATGGCACCACTTACATTTTTTATTATACTCATAATAAATGAAACGTTGCTAATAAGGACACATGTATAAAAAGCATTTACATTATCATAAGAAATATTTTCTAAAACAGAAGCTATTGTACAATTTCGTCTCTATCATCAGCACAGATATGATACCAGGTATTCGCATGTCCTGCTCCAACGGTGTCACTCGTCACGCACACATACAAAGGCATGGTACAAGTCAAAATAGGGAATTGCATTGGAGATAGTTTTCGTCAATGATATTTGTTTCGTCAAATATGCTTTTCGAAAATACATATCACGCCATCACGAACACAGTCATGGTACAGATAGATCAGGGACGAACCTGTCACGAATTCCTGACCAGCAATTAGGATAGTGAGTGGCGGACATTTAGGACACTGGACACCCCTGCCCCATTGAACAGCGTGAAAAAGGGAGTACCAAAGAGCTAAAGAGTTCAAACTTGAAACATAAATCTCAATTGTCATTCCAATCAAAAGGTACATTCGTGGAGCGTTTCTAATGTCTGTGAGTATGATGTTATTCGCGTTAAATGTCTCTTCCCTCATCACAGTAGACACAGATTACAACACGTGCCCGGCGCTGACTAGTCACATGTACACGTAACACGGGGACAATTGTTTAGTGCACAGTTGACACGACACCAGTTGTCCATATCGGAATTTCCATGCCACGGCCCAGACCCACGACACTGACCGCTCCCTGTCTGGCTGGCTGACGTTGGTCCTCCCCCACCCGTATCACTGGCATCTGAGTCGGTATCAGTCTCGCCATGGGCGCCAGTCCCTTCCTCCGCATCTGCCCTCGCCCGGGATTCAGAATCAGCTCTTGCTTGTGCTTCAGCCTCTCTTCTTGCCTGCTCTTCTGCTCTTGCCTGTGCTTCCGCTCTTGCCTGTGCTTCCGCTCTTGCCTGCTCTTCTGCTCTTGCCTGTGCTTCTGCTCTTGCCTGTGCTTCATCGGCAGCTCTTGCCTGTGCCTCTGCTCTTGCCTGTGCTTCTGCTCTTGCCTGTGCCTCTGCTCTTGCCTGTGCTTCTGCTCTTGCCTGTGCTTCTGCTCTTGCCTGGGCGTCCGCTCTTGCCTGTGCTTCCGCTCTTGCCTGTGCTTCTGCTCTTGCCTGTTCTTCATCGGCAGCTCTTGCCTGTGCTTCCGCTCTTGCCTGTTCTTCATCGGCAGCTCTTGCCTGTGCTTCCGCTCTTGCCTGTGCTTCATCGGCAGCTCTTGCCTGTGCCTCTGCTCTTGCCTGTGCTTCATCGGCAGCTCTCGCCTGTGTTTCGGCCTCTGTTTTCGCCTGTGCTTCAGCTTCAGCCTTTTCCTGCGCCAAAGCCTTTGCCAGAGTTTCTGCTTGGATCTCTTCCTGGGATCTGCTTGGGGCGTGCAGTAGAGTCGCGTCTGGCGCCATGTTGCCGACCACTCCCTCACAGCTTGGAAGTATGGCGATGTCTGCGCAATTCCAGAACTGTTCCTGGTCTCCAAGTCCCACACCGCAGACCCCCTCCGCGGAACAACCCCAGCTGTTGCCTACGAACATGTAACAAAATACTTTCAAACGTAACCACATTTCCTTTCTCTCATTATTTCTCATCTGTAAAATATGAAATTCGTTGTTGGACATACATTTTGAGAGGTCATAAAATTGTGATAACTTGAAAAAAACCGAGTGGTTGATAGTGTAAACACCTCGCAGATGACAAACAGCGATCTTAGCGCTACGGCGGTCGTAAGCCTTCAATATGGGAGGTACAATCTGGTGTCCCCCGCCGTGATATTGCTGGAATATTGCTAAAAGCGGCGTAAAACCATACTCACTCACTCACTCACTCACTCACACACTCACTCACTCACTCACTCACTCACGCATAATAGTTATGAGCGATGCAACCGTCTTAGCGCCGCTACGGCTCCCGTAAGTATAGGATTCAATATGGGAGGTACAATCGTCTTTAAATAATGCTACGGCTGTCGGAGGTCCATGCTTATAAATAATAGGTTTGAGCGGTACAATCGTCTTAGCTCCGCTTCGGCTGTCGTCAGTCTAGGATTCAATATGGGAGGTACACTTGTCTAAACGCCACGACTGTCGTGAGTCCTTGCTTTTCACTAAGTATGGAAGTACAATCGTCTTAGACTGTCGTAAGTCCATGCATCAATAAGGGATGTAGAATCGTCTTAGCGCTAGGACTTCGTAAGTCCATGCTTAAACAAGGGAGGTACAATCATCATAGCACTTAGACTGTCGTAAGTCCATGCTCCAATTTTGGAGTTACAATCGTCTCAGCGCTAGAACTTCGTAAGTCCATGCTTCAATAAGGGAAGTACAATCGTCTTTGCGCTAGGACTTCGTAAGTCCATGCTTCAATTTTGGAGTAACAATCGTCTCAGCGCTAGGACTTCGTAAGTCCATGTTTCAATAAGGGAGGTACAACAGTCTTAGCACAAGGACTTCGTAAGTCCATGCTTCAATAAGGGAAGTACAATCGTCTTTGCGCTAGGACTTCGAAAGTCCATGCTTCAATTTTGAAGTTACAATCGTCTCAGCGCTAGGACTTCTTAAGCCATGCTTCAATTTTGGAGTAACAATCGTCTCAGCGCTAGGACTTCGTAAGTCCACGCTTCAAATCTGGAGTTACAATAGTCTTAGCACAAGGACTTCGTAAGTCCATGCTTCAATAAGGGAGGTACAATAGTCTAACAAGGACTTCGTAAGTCCATGCTTCAATTCTGGAGTTACAATCGTCTCAGCGCTAGGACTTCGTAAGTCCATGCTTCAATAAGGGAGGTACAATAGTCTTAGCACAAGGACTTCGTAAGTCCATGCTTCAATTTTGGAGTAACAATCGTCTTTGCCCTAGGACTTCACAAGTCCATGCTTCAATTTTGAAGTTACAATCGTGTCAGCGCTAGGTATGCCGTAAGCCCATGCTAACGTGACTTAGGGGAATGAAGCCCAGGCAGGAGTCGAGAGATTGGTGTTCCAAATATTTATCCACACCTTGCTATCCCTCGGAAACGTACGTGGCAAACACAGGAAAACATGGCGCCAGTCGTGAACCTTTGACTGTTTGAATAGTATTCGGTTGGTTTTCTCTTCTAATCAAACCTAATTTCTATTGAGCGCAGACTTACTTCATCACGACTGTCTTGTTATACGAACTATATGCGGAGGGATCTGGCGTTGCATGGTTTACAGTAGATTCATTCAATATCACTACTCCATTGCAACCCCACTGGATCTGAATGCTTTTCTCATTAAACTCAAACTCAAAATATTATAGGAGGGTAATTAAACTGGAGGGGTGTCTTGTTTAAATTACATGCTCGTGGAAAGTATTTAGTTAAGCTGTGTGAGGGAACAACTGGGTTTACTTGCGGAAGAGTTGTTTTTAAAGACGCGCGATTCACCTGTCAGTTACTTGCACATTCTCCATATGCACCCCATGGGGATTCCTCGGTATCACATGCTGGTTGTAAGAGCTGATAAATGAGGAGTGGGTGGTCACAATGTTTGACCTAGCGGATCATGTGTCACCATATATGGACAGAGTTAATGTTGTCAGCTGCTTTGTCTTGGTCCCGTTCTACAAAGCTATCTTACCCCTACGACGATCTTAAGCCGATGTTAAAGTATGACAGTTACGATCACTTGAGCGCTAAGATCGCTTTGTGGGACGGGGACGGGACTCGATTATTTACAGGCCGTCGTGCAGTAGCTGGATCATTACTGACTGTGGTGTTCAAACTCATCCACTCACTCCCACTATCCTAATGCTTCCCCGTTCTCACCTGCGTTGTATATGAACTGAAGCACACACTGCGTACACTGCATCCCAAGGGGGAACACCAGCTTCAGATTGTAGCGACCCCCGGACATCGCTACAGGGGGTCTGTACCGCGTCCCGACGGTCTTCCCCTCCACCGTCTCGATGGTCAGTTGGTGTTGGTCCAGGCACGCCTGCGTCACAGGGCGGGTGTAGTCGTTGTTTGCGCACAACCGGAACTCGAAGTAACCCTGGGAGGAAACATCAAGACTTATTTGAGTTCAGACAAGGGCGTACAGATCCGAAGTACAAATTAGAACCACCTTTGGGCAAGTTGGAAATTATTTTCCATGTATTCCAAGGAGGTGACTATGACAGTTTCCGTCTGTGGCATGCGGTTCAAATAGGCTTATCGGGTGAAATCCAATTTACAGGGCGGTACCTTTCCCATCAAAATCGTTCATGTGGAAAAATTTCCGGAACAACGAGTCATGTGCTTGTTGTGGTGTTTATTAATAAATACTATTATGCTATACTCAATTATTAACATACATGTACGTAGTGATTGTCCAGAAAGGGAGATAAAGTCAGGTACGTGGCCTGTCAGGTACGTGGTTTGTCATGGTGCGTTGTCTTACCTTATGGTAGGCCCTGATCCAGATCTCTATGTTCATGGTACGGGATCCGGCGGTGTAGCACCCGGAGATTATACCCTGGGAGTAGATCCCGGGGTACTGGTGCGGGTAGTTAGGCACCGGGCGGGGGTCATAGGCATCCCCGCACACACCACACTTACCCCCGTTAGTACTGTGCTGGATCTGCAATGATATACATTATAGAAACATACAAAAGAAAACTTTAGTGCATTGAATTTCATAGGTTCAGGCAAGAGCAAACTGATTGTGAGCTCTTCAGATGATCTTTCCCCCAGATATCAGTTTTCAAGGAGAGGCTGTCTGAACGAACCATGTACAGTGTGTTGAGAAACTCAGCAACCCTGCAGAGTCCTTTGCTTGGATAAAGTCGACTGGCCCGAAAAGTGAAACAGAAGGCTTTCTGTTTGCTGCTCAGGTCCAGTCACTTCCCACTGGAAACCGTCAATGTGTGATTTTGCATCAAAATGTAAATATGAAATGTAGATTATGAAATGAATTTTATGGACTGTCCAACACATTGCCAATGGATGTCCAGCTTTGACACAAGCACAGTATCTTAAGCGACATGATGGAGTGGCTCGATCATGTTATTACCGTCTTCACCATGCATGTGGATTTGACGCAGAGGTCCGTCCATGGTACGGCCCAGAATTTGAAGAGGGCGTCATGGAAAATGATAGAAACAAAATTCTTTGGAATAGGCCCGTATACAGCGTCAGATGTTTCCAGGCCAACAAACCTGATCTTGTACTTTTTGATAAATCCAATTAAAAAAGGAAAGAGGGTTTGGCTCATTTTTTTAAAGTGGTCTTGATATTTCACTTTACGTTTTTAGCGCATCTAACATGAACATTAATATGCAACATAATATATATACTTACTTACAATCTTGTGTCACATTTCTTTGATGTAGGTTTGATTGATATAATATCAGCGATCTGGAGCCATATATCTTAAAGAACTTAAAAAACAGTAATCAGCTATTCTGATCAAGAAGTTTTTAACTGCCCTGGGGGTTACGACTTCCTGTTGACGCCGACTGGTGGTCCCAAGTCCCGTTATGTCCCCAGGGGGGCATGGCAATTTATAACCTACAATAATGTAATTGGTTGATCCACTCGTGTAGTACACGACTCCCATCCTTACACCTCAGTAGCCTCATCGCAAGATACGCATCTTTATTGTCAACGGTGAAATAATTCAGCGGGATGGTCCGTCAAGTTTATTGTTTGAATTATTGAAATGTAATATACACTGTAACCTCGTTAATCCGATTCCTACTGTTCACATTATCCGGATCAACAAAACATGGATATGAAGTAAAGTTCTTGTATTTGTAAACGCTCCGGCAGGCAATGCCTCCGAATTAACAAAACATTGCCTGTGCTTGTACAAGTAACGCTTCCGGATTAACAGGGTTCGGTCTGTCGGGTATACCTCTTCATTACAAATATTGTTGTCTATTAAATAAGTTGGTAGATATATGTCTATACCCGCTGATAAACTGACGTGCAAAACAAAGACTGCGCTTGAAAATAGGACCTAAACAATTACCAGGCGATACCAGGCTGAAAACAGTCGCCGAAACACTGTAAAACACTGTCACATGTATTTACATCGCATAACTAAGTTATGAGTTTACTCCCTTCGATCATTGTGCCCGACTAACACAAACATGTGAAAAAATAGTGTAATAAATTAAAGTTCAGAATGTTTTGGTTTTTTTAAAAAAAACATGTTCGTATCTATATCTTTCGCATATGCACGTGAGATAAAATGTCTTAGTTTAAAAAAAAGTTGTATACATATTTCCCCATGTAACTTTATAAAACCAAACACAAATTTAAGCAAGACATTTGGCACCGTGCAATAACAATTTGACTACACTGAAACGTTCCGTTTGTTACTTTTATCATTTTGTTGACCATGTATCACCTTTTACTAACACTCATAACATTATTAAGTGAGTCGGGTTTAACACTGCTTTGAACAGTACTTCAGTTATATCACGGCGTGTCAGTTTAATGTGGGAAGAAAGTCCGAGGTGAGGCAGTTCTTTCGCGTTTACCACTTTGGTGAAACCCACAAGCACGGATACGGTGCTGACAAACCTAGAAACATAATCAAGGCAAATCTGTGAATCGAACCCATGATCATTGGTTTCTGGCACGCTCTCAGGCCTTGTCTAGAATATCATAGTAGTAAGAATGATGTTAGAACGTGACTATGATAAAACACATCAAAATATTTTTTATCATATCCGCAAAAACTTATATGTTAGATTTTAAATGCATCCACATGGATTTCGGAAGACGAAAATTCTTCAGATCACATTTTTTAAGTTTCTCCTACTGTGAACCATCATAAATTCTCACCCCCATTCCGCCACAGTTGAGGGAAAAGTCGTCCGAGTTTTTCCTGGCTAATCCCGTCTTATCCATCCTCCTGTGCCTCCAGATAGAAGAACGCTGAGGGGGGTCATACAGGATCACGTGAGCGAGAGCCCCAACACACACAGCAAACAACAAACACGTCTTCAAGAACAACATCATCGACGGGACCTCAAAACAGATTCGTCTCTCGTGAGCGATAGGTATCCCAGCGAGGTTGATTACATAAAGGACACGCCTGCAATAAGGGTGTATGGAGGCAACTATAACAGATCATCAACAGATCATCAACGCACCTATGGTCTACAACATCAACGGATGTATTCCAGCTTTCGCTTTCAAAACCGTTTCTAGCCCACGTTCAGATGCAGCACCTCCAGAGGCTCTGAGATCTCATCCAATCCAACCCTGTGGTCGTGCAACTGAGACGCTTCTGATTAGAAATCCTATACATGTACCCACCCACCGACGACGAAGTAGGAAGCGATGATGACTCTGTCATCCACTGCATCGCTACCCACAGCCAGCAGCGACGGCGAAACGTCTCCAGCGCCCTCTGGCGGTAGTGGGATAGGTGTGTGAGGACTTCCAGCGATTGTATAGCCATTGCCTGGCCAACTTTTTTATAACACGTATACCCGCTCGGGGCTGTTATGTGGTTGTATGTAGCCCCGAACAGGAATATTTGTCATCAAAAGGTGATCTAACTGTAATCCCTGAGGCCTATGATGTGATTTCTAATCAGATGCGGAAGAATGCTTCGTAATGAATGCGGTCGTGTAGGTGTTTATATCTGATATATTAGGGCGATATGTGTGTGGATTTTTTCACAAAATGTTTTCAGATTTTTGCGTGCGAAATTGGATGTCTCGAGAAAAAAATCCTCTAGGCATAAAGAATAATTTTAATGAGGGAAGACGTGTTTTTTCGCTTTTTATTAAGCTATAGCCACAAAAAGCAATAAAACAGAACTGCCCTCGGAACATGCATGCTATAAGAAGAAGCAATGTTCTGTACCGTGTGACGTCACGGAGTACTGCTGACATCCCACACCCTCATCCCCCGTGGGTGTTCCGGGTGACAGAAGGCGCCCCTCGTGAGAGGAGACCAAATAGATGGAGAGGACAGGCTCGGTGACTTGGATATTTGCGTGTCATCGTATCCGGAAAGCATGGATCGTTGCTCCCAATATCAATCACTGTTTTGTCTGACCTCGACTCGATATTTACAGGCCTTTATTCCTCTGTCATCACTTGAGGGGAAGGGTCTAGCTTTGTGTCCTTTGTTATTCAACCTCAGCATTTTCCTGTTAAAGTGGTGGCACATATATGGTGTCCCTCGCTAGAATATTGCTGAAAGCGACGTAATACCATACTCACTCACTCCTTTCAAAGTGTGGAACGTTTATTCCTCTGCAATTGTTTTAATGAAATCTCAGTACAATCCTTGAAAAGCATGTAAATTGTATCCACTAAAAGGATATGAAACCATCCTTGTACTGTGTGTAACCATCATTCCGGTGTGATTTTGTTTCTTGTTTAACGCCGCACTATCTATGTTATCAATTGTGAGTGAGTGAGTGGGTTGGGTTTAACGCCGCTTTTAACATGTTTAACATTATTCCAGTTATATCGCGGCATGTCAGCTTAATGTGGGAGGAAAGCCCGAAGTGATGTAGGTCTCAGACGTTTACCACGTGCCCCCCGTATGTTATCAAACCTCAGCACGTCCCTTTCCAAAGAGTGAAACTTTTGTTGCCCTGTAAAATTGTATTCATGTTTGGTATTTAACCTCAGCTCCGCCCTGTGTAACTCCTCTATAGTGTTTGAATCTCAATGGAATCAATATTGGTTTGGGACAGAGTATGTTTTCAGGTCATTTCAGGAACATCCAGAAAATCCAACTAACGGTTTATTTGTTGATGTAAACCCTAGAAAAGTTATTGGTTTTTCCAGGATGTGTTTGTTTGTTGTTGGTTTACGTCGCACGCAGGGATATTTCAGATTTTCGACGGCGGTCTGTAACTAATCGAGTACCGTAGGCATCGATCTATGCAATTGGTATACCATGACATTCATCAACCAAATCAACGAGCCTGTGCACCCGATCCCGTTTGTCGCCTCTTATGACAAGCACAGTCGCCAAAACACCCAGGTTTCCCACCACCCACCGCCCATGTGGCCCTACCAGTTTGATATGTGTCACATTGTCTATTTTGATGGGGCGTGGCGTAGTCTAGAGATTAAAGCGTTCGCTTGACACACCCAGGGGCCGGGTTTGATTCCCCACAATCTGTGAAGCCAGTTTGTGGTGTGCCCGGCCTTAGTATTGTGAAAATATTGTGAGAACAAGGCATTCCGCGGTTTTCTTAAACGAGTTAAGGATGTAGGACATAACCTCAGTGTCAGTGTTCATTTTGTTGATGCTTCTGTACTGTTTCTGTGCAGGCTAAGTGCCACATCAATTTGTTCACTTACACTTCACCATTTTCACAAACTTATGAACTGCTCCCGTATCAAACATTCTCACATGTACACTTACACTAACATGCACTAACGCGCACCAACATGCACTAACGCGCACCAACATGCACTAACGCGCACCAACAAGCACTAACGCGCACTAACATGCACTAACGCGCACGAACAAGCACTAACGCGTACTAACATGCACTACCGCGCACTACCATGCACTTACATGCACTAACGCGCACTAACATGTCAACATGTCAATGTATTTACTAACACAACCGAATCTTGATTCAATTTATTTCAGCCAGAGAAGAAACGACAAGTTCCAGGCCTTATCGTTAAACACATATAAAAACGCACGGTTGATGATATTTTCTGATATTTTATCCGAAAAGAGATTTCTCGAACAGCCAGCCCCCTGGCAAGTCCAACGTTCCAGGTTTGATACTCCTCTGATTTGATGCCCGGTATCTGATGCGATCACACTATCCTGTCTCCGGGAACAGTAAACTTCTATATTTAGATCATAACAATGATACCTGTATCTTCAGGGCGGTGAGATAGTCTTGATTGTCGTTGAAATATTCCCCCACTTTATTACAATATAATATATGAACATAAAATATGTGATAATTCGTGTTTTATTCCTTGTTGAATTATTCACTCAATAATATGAAATATTTACATAAATGAAATTTCCTTTTTAATTACCTAGCAACGCTTTTTTTAAATAAACATTTCTTGAAATTTAATTCCTTAGCCGATAAAATGTGGGTCATTGGAATTAAAAACATGGTATCTTTTTACATTGCTAATAATCGGGGCAAGGCACTGTTGCTTACCACCAGGTAGGTACTAAGTGTGCTGAATGTTATTGATATTCCATTTTGCCCAAGCCATCGACAATGTCCTTCATCCAAACCATCAACAATGGCGAAAGTTGAGTGTCCTTCATGTCCTCAGGTTTAGGAAAATTTGATTGAACATTTCCCACCATTGAAAAGCATACTTTAAATTTTGGTCCTAGCTGATCCTAAACATCTGCATGAAATCTCAGCTCCCAGGCCCTGATGTCTAAGAAGCAAATAAAGAAAGAAAATAAATAAATATGTATTTAAAATATTATTTTTTGCCAAAACAATTATATATGTTGGACTGCAGTGAACAAAGCAAAATCCCACATCCCTGTTTCACATCTCTCTACCTTGTGGTTTCTACGAAGGAAAATCTTAAGATATTTCACAATTTGGTTTTAATTTCATGTTAATGCTATGAATAAATTCAATCAGGGTGATAGACATCTTCCTAAAATTTTCCTTTGATCCGGTTGAGCTAAATATTTAATCTGATCAATATAAATATGGGTAGGCACAAGTTCACACTACCTTGAAACTAATACTCGAAAACATATTGGCGATAAAACAGATTAATCTAATGGATACGAATATGCAAAATAAAGTTGTGTATACTTCAATGGTTTAGAGATTCCTGAATTTTAAACGGATGACACAAATTCCATTGTTAACAAGAACCCAATCTCAATTAACTAAGCACCAAACTTATCTGACCCGTGAAGATTCCGGGGTAGAATAGGTCTTCAACGACCCATGTTTGCCGTAAAACGCGACTATGCTTGCCGTAAAAGGCGAATAACGTGATCGGGTGGTCAGGCTCGCTGACTTAGTTGATGCATGTCATCGATCCCAATTGCGTTGATCGATGGTCATGATATTAATCACTGGATTGTCTGGTCCAGACTCGATTATTTACAGACCGCCGTCATATAGCTGGAATTTTGCTGAGTGCGGCGTTGAACAACAAACCAACCAAACGTATCTTGACAGTCTTGGCATGGGGGTGACGTTCTATGCGGGGGCCCTCTACACACATACTCATACACATACAGACCATAACGCCGTGTTCGTGAAGGCAGTACAGGTAATCTCATTTAATGTGTGCGGGGTAGGTGAGATAAACCGTTATCCGGCGGGTCGAAGCAGATACAATAATGTAAACACTATAGGTGGTCGCTCGTTCTACATACATAAACAAATGTATATCAGAATATACCTAAACCTGACTATGTCTGCATTGTCCTCAGCTGTTGTGAGACAAGGGTCACAGCAAGGTTCATTCATTTTTATCGGGTGTAACAACATAGCACACTGGTGGCAAGTCGCATGACTGCGAATTTCTCCCCCTGTCCGATTGACCAACAATGATAGGTGCATGTGTTTTCACAAGTAAAACCTTGAGCTTGGGTAAGGTCGTATAAAAGGTAGACACAGCATAAAATATATGTAGGACAAGGTTTGTTCATCTTGCAATCAGGCTGAAACCATTGATCACGTGTCAAGACCATGCCCCAGCCCGGGCTAGGTCAAAACAAGAATTGCAGTTAGATCTGTCATGGATCTCCTAAAGCCAAGATGCAATAGCGAAGGTCAAACAAACTCTATTTCTGAGAGATGGACAGCTACTCGAACGTATCTAAACAGAGCAGCCAAGGATATAAATGAAATCATATCAATATAAGAAAATAGAAATCATATCAATACAAAAACAGAAATTATGTGAACACCAAACTCACAATAGATATGTGTACCCTACTCACACACAGGAGTCCAAAAGAGGGACAGGTCAGCCGAAATTGCTTAGGCATAAGGCGACGTCTTAAACACTTAATGCAACAACAGCATAAAATATATAATTGTCTCTGGATAAGTCATATAACTGACGGGCAAAAGAACGTATACACTTAAAGAATACAAACGTTATAAAGACGTTACTTTGGCTGAAAACAGTCGCTGAAACACTTCAAACGTAAGGCCAACAACGGAGTACCTGTATCAGATACACACCATCGAATAATTAGTTCTTGTTTGTTTTATGTTTAGCCACCATCAAACATGGGTGTATACATTAAGTTGCCCGGCGAATGAGGTTTGACGTGTTTGTTGTAAATGTAGGTCACGTCTGTTATCGCCACAGCTCCGTGTACATGTTATCGTGAGGCGTCCTCCACACCAGGTAGGTTGGGAAACATTTCTATGATGTAATACTTTTGTTTATCGCTGTCTAAGTTAATCCAGCTCTATCAGGGTGCAGTTCTGGATTTTATTTGGTGAAGATCTGTTTTTGGTGAGAATTGGATTTGTTCTTCAGAGGAACCCGTTGCTGAGAACTCTTAGAACGCAGTTGTGATTGTGACATGGTCACGGAGATGTGTATCTATGGGTTTAGTGTAGTCAATGAATAGATATCATCGAGAAAGATGTTAAAATTATATTATGGCCTACAATGATGGTGTTTGTATTTCGGGGTTGCAACGCCAAATGGACATGTGAAGATCTGGGTTAGAATTGATTTCAGCATCCCATGCTTGTTGAAAGAGGTGACTAAACGGGATCGGATGGTCAGGCTAGCTGATTCGGGTGATGCATATCATCGTATCCCAAATGCGTAGATGCATGCTCATGATGTCAATCGCTTGATTGTCTGTTCGAGACTCGACTATTTACAGACCGCCGTCAAATTGGTGGAATATTGCTCAGTGCGGCATTAAACAATAATCAGACAAACAAATAATAGTATTTGGCCTGGTTCAGCTAAACACTGACCGATGGTGTTTGAGAGTGTATGGGTATGAAACAACACTAGCTCGGCCAGGGCGCGATACTGTTTCTATTTATATGGCTGTATAAAGAACCGTAGCTCAAGCAAGAACATAGCCGTAACATCATGTATATAGCTGTAACATCGTGAACATAGCCGTAACATCATGAATATAGCTGTAACATCGTGAACATAGCCGTAACATCATGAATATAGCTGTAACATCATGAACATAGCCGTAACATCATGAACATAGCCGTAACATCATGACTATAGCCGTAACATCATGAATATAGCTGTAACATCATGAATATAGCTGTAACATCATGAACATACCTGTAACATCATTAACATAGCCGTAACATCACGAATATAGCTGTAACATCATGAACATAGCCGTAACATCATGAATATAGCTGAACATCATGAATGTAGCTGTAAGATCATGAATATAGCTGTAACGTCATAACCATAGCCGTAACATCATGAATATAGCTGTATCATCATGAACATACCTGTATCATCATGAATATAGCTATAAGATCATTAATATAGTTGTAACATCATGAATATAGCAGTGATATCATGAATGTAGCTGTAACACCATGACTGTAGCTGTAACATCATGAATATAGCTGTAACATCATGAACATAGCCGTAACATCATGAATATAGCTGTAACATCATGAATATAGCTGTAACATCATGAACATAGCCGTAACATCATGAATGTAGATGTAACATCATGAACATAGCCGTAACATCATGAATATAGCTGTAACATCATGAACATAGCTGTAACATCATGAATATAGCTGTAACATCATGAACATAGCCGTAACATCATGAATATAGCTGTAACATCATGAATATAGCTGTAACATCATGAATATAGCTGTAACATCATGAACATAGACGTAACATCATCAATATAGCTGTAACATTTGTCCTTATATATTTTGGCTTAAGTTTGAGACCATTAATAAATTGTATTACGAAAAAGATTTTCAGTGTGCGTCAACACGCATGACCTACTTCAACTGGCATTCTCCTACTGGCCGATGTTGACTTAAAACATTGTTTACTTGCATTTGTTAAAGTTAATGAATTAAATGTAACAGCACGTATGGGAGGAAAGCCCGAAATGATGTCGGTCTCCGTACAACTAATCGGTTTTGAAATGGCTGCTAGTGCTGCAATACGTTTTTATTTAATATATATGTTTTCGTTGTCTGTGTTCTTTCCTGTGTGTATTATATGTATTAATATTGTCGATCCTCGTTGTGTCGAACTCGTGGGGACCTGGAAAAATGTTCTAGTTGTCCGGTATCCTGACTTATATACTCTATAAAAAAAAACTGTTTGGGATCATGAAATATAAATGTTGATACCAAGTATTAGAATAAAGATCAGTGTTGACGACAAACATCCTATGCAAGAACGTTTTTGTTTGTAAAACGTAACATCAAAACACATCCTATAGCTGGCACGTGCCTAACGCAGTAGCGCCACGCACAAACAAACAAACAAACCGTGATACTGCTAACAGACGTCAATGGTGTTCAACGTCCAAACTGTGCTAATCTTCAAGGGTCACGAGTCTCCTTTTCCGATGAGTCACGATTCACCTCACACTTTACACTTGATAGTCGTGGTCGTGTCTAGCGACGTCGAAGTGAGTCCAGTCGGCTTTATTCACAAAAGTGTGTAGGCCATCGGCCCATATCACATAGTGTTACAACAGAGAGACAATGTTATTTTGTCCTATCACGGCTTTTCTTAGTTCTGTAGACTTATGTATAGAATTGCAGGATTCTTTAAGTTATCTTCACTTTTACTGGACATGAGCATGTTAATACATGAAGAGTGAGTGAGTGAGTATGGTTTTACCCGCTTTTAGCAATATTCCAGCAATATCACGGCGGGGGACACCAGAAATGGGCTTCACACATTGTGCCCATGTCGGGAATCGAACCCGGGTCTTCGGCGTGACGAGCGAACGCTTGAACCACTAGGCTACCTGACCGCCCTAATACATGAAGAAGGATTGAGACAGCATTATGCTGGTATATAACAACTCCTAATGGATCAGGGGTAAAAACAAGGGTAAAATGGTTCTCATCTTCCATATACAATTTGTTACACAGTTAACACACTCTCAAATCTTGGTCATTTATAGTGTCGTCCAGTTTCAATTCTAAACCAAATGACGTGTTATGCAAGGTATAACTGGACGTTTCTTAACTGTATTGGAGGGCGTCATTTTGGTTTGTAGGAAGACTTTTATCGAAATGGAAATTCTGAAATAAATGTAAGTACGTTACCGATGCATGGAGGTCTTTGCAGTGCTTGATCAAAATCTGGTTCGCCCGATTATCGGCAGTGAATGACAATTCAACACATCCATTTATGATCATATGTTTTAACAAGATGTTTCAGGTTAGTTCTTGTGAATGTGAATTTGGTTGGAATGTGATAAAAATCACCGAGAGGTCAGATTCCAACTCCTGAGAGACCAACCTCACTCGATGTGCTATGTCTTTAAATTCATTACATTCGCCCAACACGTGCTTCTCTTGTATTTTTAGACGCTCTCCGTATCTCCCTATCGTTCCCTCCTAAGAAAACATCGGTCAAAACGACAGTTGCCTCACCAGAGCGACCCATTTTTCACCCCTTGATTTTGGACCCAAGCGAAGCAAAGGTCGCTATTGTGACACCTCCCCATTTCACAAACCTCGACCAGGTTTCCACAAAACGACGTTTGTATTAATATACTTTTACTTTAATCTTTGAATATAAAACAAAGGTTTGATAGTGTGCTTCAAATAATTTAGAAAATATATGAGAGATGTACCATACTTCAGAGCAGGAAACAGAAATATATAAAAGCATATTAGCATTTCTGTCAGTGAACGAAATTTGACTTCTTCTCGTAGTGGCCGTGAACATACAAATCTTGATGATGATGATGATGATTAATGAAGACCATTTTCTAGACAGAGAGCTGTGTGACCCGGAGAGACGAGACAGTGTGACAACAAACTTACGACCCCGAAATGCAATATTCCCTGAACAGTTGTGTATTGTTGGTAGAGCATTGAAAACGTGTTACATTTCCCTAGTGTGTTGGCATGCCAGATTCGCCCAGATCATGTTTCTCGGCTTCACTGAAGTGGTACACGTCTGAGACCAAGCTGACATGTCATTGTTTACCCCAGCTTCATGTTCCCACTTAGGCAAGGAATAATTACAAAACAAGACTTAAAATGGTTTTGCGTTTGTGTAAGTATACACATAGAAACATTGGGCAGTTTTCAGTTTCAAAAGTGAACATTTCAAAGTGTTGCTGGTCTTAGACGTTTACTACTTTGGTGAAACCAAGAAACACGGATATGATGCAAACAAACCAAGCAGTATAATCCGAGCAAATTTGGGATTCCAATCGGATTCTGGCTCGACCAAGGGAGGCAACTGCAGACAACTAGGAACTAGTTCTATTCATAACGAGAGAAATTTACAAATCCATTTGATAAATGGCCGCGTTTATACAAGTTTGTGCTTGTGTCCAAATCTTGGGTTCTGAACAGTCGATTCTGGTCTTGTCGAAATCAGGAGAAGCAACAATACAGAAGCTGTTTAATATACATTGTCTGATGTCTACCCCTTCGTCAGCAACACTCCAGCTGTACCCTTGCATCATTGCAACCTGTTGTAAACATGAGTTTGATCCCCGCCGCTATGGTGTGATGGTATCAGGTCTGCCGGGTCCGACATTGTGACCACCCGATTCCCCATTTAGGGAAGTTTTTGCGATAAGAATGGGATTCTGGGGACTCCCCTGGGCACCAGTGTGGTTCACGGTTGAGAGAGGGCCTGACGGAGGTTTAGGAATGATCATTGGAAATAGGTGACTGGGAAATGGGGTTCAGTGTCGTGTTCAAGATTATTGTACCTACATATCGACATGCATGCACGTGTGTGTGTGGCTGTTTGTACTAGTCTGTACTGAGACAGTTTTTATAGTGCAAGCTACCATGCATGTGTTTAACATGGGAACTCCATTTATTTTGGTATGACGCAGCTGGTGATCGAAGCCCCGACTTTCTACTCTCCGGGCAGACGCTCTACTCACTGTACCAAGAAGGCGGTGTGTAGTGGCAATAGGGACTCCGACAATGGCTGTTATAAGTGTAGTTAAGTTTGAAATCGAATAGTCTCTTTCACCACCACGTTAACCAGCAGCTCATCCGGAGGTTGTGTGTGTGTCCTGGTGGTCCAGTCGTGTTAGGAGCAGAGTTAGGTTCATTTGGCGTTTCAGAAACTTTTGATCGTGGGCTCTATCATAGATTCGCCCTCATTATGTTTCTAGGTTTGTCAGTAGAAGGCCGTGCTCGTGGGTTTCACCAAAGTTGTATGTCCTGCATCACTTCGGGCTTTCCTCCCACATCATATTGACACGCCATGGTATAACTGACACACTGTTTAAAGTGGCGTAAAACCCAACTCACTCACTAACTCCTCTGACGGATGCAGCCAATCATTACACCCACTCCATGAATGGACATTATTTAACAGTTGGTTATCGCAATACTATAGTGTTTTGGGTTTTTTAAATCCCTCTTCTGTTTCTATTCACCTCATTGACAATCTTTTCCCCTCGCCGTTAGTCTTTTCCATCCCTATTTTTGTTTACTGTGACTCCTTATAACTCGAGTTATTTATGTCCTGTCTCCGTGTCGTCGTTGCAGGGTCGGCGTTGACGATGGCACAGACGGGGCCACCGCCTATGAAGGCTGGGAGACTCTATGTCAACCCAGAGGAGGAGGATCAGATGGTAACACATTCATGTCAAGAGCACTTCAATTTTAATGGAAAGAAACAAACAAACAATATTTACGTCAAGGACACACTAGACATATGTAACGTAATAGTAGTACGGTCACTGACTATTTTTGTGCTAGAATACACACCTGGAAACATAATGTGCCTGACGTTATCATAGTGCCTCTTTAACATGTTAATGCGCGCATTCCAGGAAAACTTGCATTTTATAGATACAATTTCTGAGAGATGAGAAATCAATACTTTTTCAAAGACAGAACAGGAGAACGACATTTTACGATAAAGAAATGATCACGCCAGTGTTTTTTGGGATGTTTAAATATCCTGTATAAGGAATAAACACTCAGGTTTTGAGTTCGTCTCACTTTGGAATCGATACCTCGTATTTCATACTTGGAAAATTGATACCTCATTTTTAAAAATCAGACTCAAGCCAAGGTTCGCTAAATACAAAGTTTATTCTAAATATAGCAATGTACCATACCCAAACACTCGCCTGATAACCTTATACACTGCCGGACAAAAGGAAGTATTCACTTGAAAATTCAAACTTTACTGCTCATTACTGTGTACTGTATGTTTGTTTGTTAGATTGTTGTTTAACTCCGCACTCAGCAATATTACAGCTATATGACGGCGGTCTGTAAATAATCGAGTCTGGACCAGCCAATCCTGTGATTGACATCGTTAGCATCGATCCACGCACTTGGGATACGATGACAACTGTGTACTGTAAAATTGAAACCCTTGAGATGTCATGTGCAGGTACCTGTTGTGAGACATTCGTTGCCATGATGAATGTAAAATCGCCCAGGATACCCGTATCAAATACATCAACACCGAATAACAACTTCTTGTTTCACCACTATCAAACATGTGTGTATATTTTCTTTTGACCGGTTGTTCAGTACAGTGTATCATCTTATCTGTAATATATACTGTTATATGTACTCTGGACTGGTCTACTTTTGCCGCAACAAACCAACAACACCAGCACCCTGTTTAAATAAATAGCTCCAGTTTATTTGCTTATGCGTTATCTGAGGATATGTTGCCGAGCCACAAAGTGCACAAGTGTAGTCCCAAGACGACGCTAGTTACATATATACTCAACAACAAAAGTTCCTGTGACACCAATATTTTAGTGTATTTTTCAAACAAGTAAAGTTTGGTTTTCAATATTGTAGTACATGTATGGAATCAAGTCACAAACACGCAACTGCTGCAGAAAAGCATGGATTCCATGCAAAAGTGGACTTTTATGCAAGCCCCATGCATTTCACTACCCAAGAATGGAAATAAAAACATGTGCGTTAACGGGATTCCATTTGCATTGTGTAGCATCGTGCTTACAACAACTACTCAGAAAAAAAACAAAATTACGCAATTATTCAACAATACGAAATGCCACGCCTGTCCGAAAATGAGCGTCTGCGAGCCATTGGTATGCTTGAAGCAGGATCGAGTCAATGTGATGTTGCAAGACAATTTAACGTCCACAGAAACACCAATTGGTGTTTATGGCAACTTTGGCAACAGACGAATGCAGTCAAAGACCATCCTCGGAGTGGCAGGCCACGCGTAACCATTAATCGACAAGACAATTGGATTCGAACAATACACATACGAAGTCGATTCCAGCCGGCAACAGATACTGCAAGAAGCATCCCTGGCCTTCGACGAATATCTTCACAAACCGTGCGTCGTCGCCTCAGATGTGCAGGGATTGTCGCCAGAAGACCCACCAGACGTCCCATTTTGACAGGAAACCACCGTCAAGCACGTCTACAGTGGTGCAGACAGCGTCCACGCTGGACGGCCATGCAATGGGGACAAGTTCTATTCACTGACGAGTCTCGTTTTCACCTCAGCCACAGCGATGGACGGATTCGAGTGTACCGACGTCGAGGTGAACGTTACGTCAATCATTGTGTCATGGAAGAAGATCGGTTCGAGGGCGGCAGCGTTATGGTATGGGGTGGGATTACAGCAAGACAGGGGACTCTTCAACAAAACAACGTGAATGTCATCCCCTGGCCGGTTCGCTCCCCTGATCTCTCACTAATCGAGCACACGTGGGATGAGATGGATCGGCGCCTTCGACGTCAACCACGTGTTCCACAGACACACCAGGAACTTCAAAACATGCTCCAGCAGATATGGACAGATATCCCCCAGGACTTTGTGCGACGCCTGCTCCACCCCATGAGACGAAGATGACACACACGCTATTGATTTGTAAATTGACATTTTGGCATGTTCTGGGTTTTTTTATGAAATCACGCATTTTCTGAAGTCAGTATGGCAAATTAAACCATCTGAACACTAACAGGAGTCTTTTATCTGTTGCAAACAGATTTTTTTCAGATTTGGTGAAAAACATAAACATAGCATTAAATCTTAGTCAATGTCACAGGAACTTTTGTTGTTCAGTATATCTATGCTCACACTCAGCTCACCACAATGGTGTATAGTTTATCTCGGCTATGATGGTGAGGAATCCATATTGAACAGGATTCATCAGAAACTATCACATTACACAATAGAACCTTGCCGCGACCGTCGCCCTTGCTGAATGATATCGAAAATGTATTTTACTGTCTATTTTTTCTATTAAAATGAGGTGTTTTTTCTCAAATCGGACGTGATGTTGTACGAACTATATATTTGCGGAGATCAATCGGTATGCGGTTTACAGTAAATATTTCAATATCACTACGCCATTGCTGCCCGAAGTATTATATAGGTAACGGAATAAGCCGATTGCAGCCAGAGGCTTGCTCACATTGTTCAATACGTTATCTTTGACTGTGTCCCTTCATTATGTGAGGTCAGAGACAGTGGTGACATGCTCTTTATCTATCTAACCTTGTTTTCAGCGAGACGTAGTCATATGGTCAATGTGTCTCAGTCTATGAGTTGCATAACGTAGAACAGATTTCTGTTGACACGAAATGTTAATGATCGTCCTAAGGAACCGACAACTTCATATTTTGGGGACCTCGGATTTTATTTTTTAAAATAATTATGCTTATGTAAAGAAAAGAGATCTTTCTGCCACAAAAAACATTGATGCAATGTGTTTTCCTCCCAAAATAATATTTAGGCTCATAGATTTAACCTTGTTTTGCAGCTGAAGCTGAAAAAAAGTTATCCAAACAAAATCCTAGCGCTGCATGCAGCTAATTCGCCTGCTCAGTGATCGCCTGTTGTACTACCGTTACCAAATCGTCACATTCTAGCCAGTGTTTAGAGCGTAGAAGCTGGGGGAATCGCCGATGGTCTCGTGTGATGTTTTCAGATGTTCCAGATTCTCTCTTAACTCCCTGGATAGGCATTGCCGTGCCAACGAACGTCAACGTGAGGCAACATCAAAGATTTAGGGGTGGGTCGGTAATGCTTTGGGTCATGATTACTATGGCGGCCAGAACGCCACTGCACATTGTCCTCAAAAGGGTCATTGGACAGTACTATCGATACAACATACTGGTGCCATTAGCAGTGGCGTTTGCACGCCATGCTCGTCCACAGTTTGTCTTTCAAGACGATAAGACATACCCACCGTGCACTTCTTCCGGCAGCAAACATCGCAGTATCAAACTCAGTACTTTCTGTCTTGTAAAATGTCCTCACTCACTCACTGTCACAGGAAATCTCCGGGTTTAGGCCCCATACACTGAAGACAGCTGTCGTGTGGTTCTTCATCATCATCACGGTCGGGCTGCTGCGACTCTTCTTCTACTGGCTGCCACATCTGTTTATAAAGGCCACCCACTCCAGGTGCTCACTGGCCGAGGCTACAACAGTGTTACTGAAGGTAAGGCCTCCCACTCCAGGTGCTCACTGGCCGAGGATACAACAGAGTTACTGAAGGTAAGGCCACCCACTCCAGGTGCTGACTGGCCGAGGCTACAACAGTGTTACTGAAGGTAAGGCCACCCACTCCAGGTGCTCACTGGCCGAGACTACAACAGTGTAACTGAAGGTAAGGCCACCCACTCCAGGTGCTCACTTGCCGAGGCTACAACAGTGTTACTGAAGATAAGGCCACCCATTCCAGGTGCTCACTGGCCGTGGCTACAACAGTGTTACTGAAGGTAAGGCCACCCACTCCAGGTGCTCACTGGCCGTGGCTACAACAGTGTCACTGAAGGTAAGGTCACCCACTCCAGGTGCTCACTGGCCGAGGCTACAACAGTGTCACTGAAGGTAAGGCCACCCACTCCAGGTGCTCACTGGCCGAGGCTACAACAGTGTTACTGAAGGCAAGGTCACCCACTCCAGGTGCTCACTGGCCGAGACTACAACAGTGTTACTGAAGGTAAGGCCACCCACTCCAGGTGCTCACTGGCCGAGGCTACAACAGTGTTACTGAAGGCAAGGTCACCCACTCCAGGTGCTCACTGGCCGAGGCTACAACAGTGTTACTGAAGGTAAGGCCACCCACTTCAGGTGCTCACTTGCCGAGGCTACAACAGTGTTACTGAAGGTTAGGCCACCCACTCCAGGTGCTGACTGGCCGAGGCTACAACAGTGTTACTGAAGGCAAGGCAAATCACTTCGATAGCTTTTAGACAGATATCGTTACTTAGTGTATGTATATCTTGTGAAGGTGACTTTTAGTTGTTCATAATTGAGGCGTTGTAAAGTCTTTAATTTTGTCCTTTTCTTTCAGGACCAGTGGAAGCAATGGTTCAACTCCACAGTGAAAACACAGTAAGTGTCACAGCTTACAATGGTCATACATGACCCAAAACCACAATATCATGTTCCCAGTTTATGCAGTCAAATTTATAGCAATTGAAATAACGTCCTAAAAAACCCACATTTTTTGTTTGCATTCACTATTTGGCCCGGGAGGTGCATTTCATAACCCGAGTCGCCAAAGAACGAGATGCACGTGCCAAACGCACAGGGGCATATTTCACAAGCATCACCCGGGGCGACACACACAGCGTTTTTTTCCAAATGAGCACAGACGTTTTGAATATCTCTTTTCAATACGGAAATCAAAACAAAGTTGTGTAAAACTTGCTAGGGTTCTTTGAATGTTGGTCATGGTTTAAAACCCACATTGGTGTGGCAATACAACCTATTTCTCGTCTTTTGTCAATAATAGCATAATGAAGATCAATGCGTCAAATGAATGATCCGTAATTCTTTCAAACATGTTCAAATGTGTGAATGAAGTCATGTACACCATCCACCAGAGAGCAGACTGTGCCATTCAAGAACTCACAGACTGTGCATCAATCACAAACCTCCAACGAATCTTCCAAGGTGAGATGTGACTACTTGTGATTTATCCAGAGTATTATCCCGGGTTGTATGGACCGATTTAGCAACAACTATAGTCTCGGAAAGACAAAAACATTTGATAATGCAACACGAATTTTTTTTTCGTAATACGATCTATATGTACGATCTCGTATGGTCCCAAACTTGAGCCAATATATACTACTCAAATGAAGTAAAAGAACTGATATTTTCATATGACTATAAAATACTGGTATGAAAAAGCACCTGCTTCATATAAAGTGGTGCCATTGTTCCATTATTCAAAACAACAAAGTAATATTTGATCATTCATCTGATCAATGTTTTATCATAACATATTAATTCACAAAACCCATTCCGGGTAACAAGCGACAAAAAGACACACCCTAAAAGTTGGTTGCAGCAACCCAATTAACAATGTCAATAAGTGTGTGACAACTATTTGCGATGAACAGGTGAGGCAGCGGCGACAGTTTATTTGAGCTAAAATATGTAAGGGCAGTGTTACGGCTGTGTACTGTCTTCGTTACGGCTGATGACAAGGCTGTGTTTCCGCCATTGCTACGGTTATTTATGAGTTTTATTCGTGCTAACTTTGGGCGTTCACTGTGACTTTTCTATTTCTCTTTCAGCAGAGAGATGGTCTGATACGATTCTTTATTTGTAAGAAAATCAAGTACATATGGGACAAAGAAATGAAAGAATTTACCCGACTTAGGTGAGATGTCTTTCAAATGACTTTAATATCGAAAACTACATCGTAAGACCGTCTTTTAAACCCTTGAAGCAATGGAATGTATAGCATCCTAATTAACCTTTTCTTTATTCAATGTTATTCGGAAAACATCATTTCAGTATTTGCCTTGGGATGTAAATCATGTGCACAGCCACAGGGTCACGTCTTGGCTGAGCCAGCGTGGTTTCCTACCCATACACGAGCCGTACAGATCCGGGTAACAATAGGTCTTCGGCAAACAATGTTTGACGTCAGAGGCGAGTAACGGGCTCGAGTGGTCGTACTGGCTGACTTGGTTGCTGCATGTAATCGTATCCCAACTGTAAAAATCGATGTCCATCATGTCAATTACAGGATTGTCTGGTCCATACTCGAATATTTACAGACCGAAATCATTTACCTGTGCGGCGTTAAACAACAAACAAAGTTTATTCAATGTTTTTTTGTCTTCTGAAAATACTATTTTTGTTTTGGCCTAGTGTCGCGCCCTGGTTGGGCTACCGTTGTTTCATACCCAACACACTGAAACTGTCAGTCATGGTATAGCTGAACCAGACTATCATGTCTTCTGACGTTGTATGTGCTAAGGTTGATCTTACGTTCCTAATCTCACGATGCAGACTGTATTGTCAGGATCTGCTGGTCGTAGATTCGAATCCCAGGTTGTGACCCTTGGTCTGTCAGCTCCATACCCGTTTGTTCAAACAACGACTGTGACGCAATGGGCTTTCTTCGCGCGCCTAACTGACACCACGTGATATACTACTGAAAAGAAGTTGAAGAACACCAGCTTCTTTCATATGCCTTTTGTTAATCTGTCATGAGATAAATATATAAATCAGGTGTTCTTTAATTCCATTTGAGTACGATATATCTGAACTGATGGTCAAAGCAGTGTTAAAGTAAATCACTCATTCAGTTTTCATAGCTTGTTTGAATTGTTTGCCTAAATCCAACTCATACCTGTTACTCATACAGCGCCTGTCCGTGGTGGTCCGGGTTATAATTGGTCCCCAGCAACCTACTTGTGTCATAAGAGGCGACTAATGGATCGGTGATTTGGATGATTGCGTGTCATCGTACCCGACGGCGTGGGACGTGCTCACTTTATCAATCACCGGTTTGTCTGGGGCAGATTCGTAGGAGTTACAGGCCGCTGTCGTGTGGCTGGAATATTGCTCAATACAGCGTTCATTAACAAACAAACCAAACACGCACTAGCTGCTATAAGCTTGACCCGCTCCTCTTGTTACAGGGGGTTTGACAAGGACAGGGCTTGTTCGTTCTTCTACCAACAAACTGGCCTGGCGTATGATGAGCAAAGAAAGAGGTATGCTAATTTCGAACATGAAAGCTCAAAACAGTTTAATATCATCAGAACAGATCTCACTCTCATTGATTTTATCACTCGATATCATCCAGGTCAATCCATATGAAAATCTCCTTCCGGGGGCTATCAATACGATACGCCTATTGCCCATCTATATGTACATCGGCTCGACTCGACGACGCTTGCAATAATTGTTATGTGTACATACTGAAGCAGATAAGAAACGCATCATGTATTCTCTAAAAAGGTTTGTGACCAAAGGACGATCAATAGCCAGGGAGCACGGGTGGCCCAGTCGTCTGAAGCGCCGCAATTCGCTGTGCAGAGTTGCGTCCCTTGGGCACGCCGGAAAGATGACCAATGATCGTGGGTTTGACTCCCGGTTCGCCCCGATTATGTTTCTACGTTTGTCAGCACCATGCCCGTGCCCGTGTGTTTCCCGAAAGTGGTAAGAGTGTAAGACCTGCATCACTTCGGGCCTACCTCCACCATGAAGATGTCACGCCGAAGAAAACAGGAATAATGTTTAAAGCGCCGTTACAACCAGCTAACTCACTCACTTACATGGAGGATATTGTGATGTTTTCAGCTTGGTGAGGCGAAATAGAGCTTAACGTTGCGTTCACGATTATTTCACATATACATATGTATAGTGTATGTGTGTGAGTAAGTGAGTATGGCTTTACGCCGCTTTTAGCATTATTCCAGCAATATCACGGCGGACACCAGAAATGGGCTTCACACATTGTACCCTTGCCGGGATTAGAACCCGGGTCTTCGGCGTGACGAGCGAACGCTTTAACCGCTAGGCTACCCGACCGCCCCTATTTTGCGTATGTGTATGTGGCTGCTTCTACAAGTTTGTTATTCTACAAGGATTATTCCGGTTTTATAGTGCTAACCCACTAAGATACCATGCCACAGTTTAACATGTATACCCCACTCAAACACAGTATACAAACTCCTAGCCGATCAGTCCTTGTTTTTAATCCCCTTAATGCCGAGCTCTAGGCAGGGAAACAACAAGTATCATCTTTGAACGTCTTTGTGTATGACGCAGTCGGTGATCGACCTTGCAGACACTAGACACTCTCCGGGCACAAGACCACCAAGTCTTTTCAGCTTGGAATACTCTTTATCTGGTGCGTTGTTGTTTCTGTTATGATACACTAAGTACTTTCGCCTTTATGTTGAACGAGTGTGTGTGGTTTTTTCAGGCAAGTTCTATATGGTATCAACTCTATTCGAGTCCACGTGGCACCGATTATCAAGATATTGTTCAAAGAGGTAAGTCAATGTCCATAGTCGCAAGGACATGACAGCTTGTGCCGTCGGTAACGTCATCGTCAATTATCAGCAGCAGCATCGTCACATTTGTCATCATCTCCACAATCATCGTTCTTGTCACTATTTATTTCAGCAGCGGTAGCAACAGCAATATCGTTGTTTCATTATCCAAACCACATCTTCCTCGACATCGTAACTGTCAGTATTATCAGAACCAGCAACACTAGGAGCAGTATCGTTGTCTTCATTTCATTATCATCATCTTCATCTCCGTCTCTATCACCAGTAACACCAGCGACGTTGTCACTGCCATCACCATCGTGGTCGTCGTGTCATTAGTATCCTAATCTACAATCTCTACCCTCCACCGACACAGGTGTTGTCCCCCTTCTACGTGTTCCAAGTGTTCAGTGTCTCTGTGTGGTTCGCTGACGATTACACCATCTACGCCAGCTGCATTGTCTTCATCTCTGGCCTCTCCATCATCATCACCATCTACCAGACGAGGAAGGTAAGCACTCTTCACGTCGTTATCATCGTCGTCATAATCATCATCATCATCGTCGTCGTCGTCGAGGCGCTAAAGGTAGTTATGGTGTTTGAAGCGCCCGTTTAAAATCACGGCAAAAAAACGACATAGGTAGTATAGTGTGTCCTGGTAACCCGGATGTTCTTGTTATTGAGCACTGGTTCGTCTGCGTCTAAACTGTCGGGCGTGGTGTAGCTCGATCGCGGGTTCGAATCCCTGTTCGTCCTGATTACGTTTTTAGGTGTGACAGTCTCATACACCTGTGCTCTGGCCTACAACAAAGTGGAAAACGTATGAGACCTGCATCACTTCCGGCTTTCCTCCCGCAATAAGTTGGCCCGTCATGATATAAGTGAAACACTGTTGAAAGCGGCGTTAAGCCAAACTCATTTACTCACTTACTATTGTGTTGCTGGGGCTGGGGCAGAGCCAAATGCTGGAATATTGCTAAAAGCGGTGTTAAACTATATTCACTCACTGTTGTGTTCCAGATGCAGAGGGCGCTCCGCAGTACCATCACTTCCTCCACCATCTTCACCGTGTGTCGTGGCGGGGACGGTAAGTGCAATCAGCGCAACCTATGGTCAGCTCCGGACATTATCAGTTCAGGTCCTTGTAGCAAACTTCGATATCAATATGTTTATGCCAAGGGACAACATTAGTATTTCAGACGTTTATCAACAGGGTGTGATGAAAAATTTGCAAAATAAAATTCACATTGAAAACTAAAAATTCTAACCTCAGTTACAACAGATATGGATGTATCACCTCATATTCTATATCATTATAAAAATGATCTCTTCTTCAACGTGTTATTATTCAAGAAAATGGTTCAATAATATTAGATCAAATTGTTATATTCGTATTTCAGTGTACGAAGACATATCGTCAGATGACCTCGTGCCCGGTGACGTCATAGAGGTGCCCCGGCACGGCTGCATGATGCAGTGTGACGCCGTCCTCGTCAGCGGCAACTGCATCGTCAATGAGAGCATGCTGACAGGTAGTATACAGAAACTGCTGTAAGACAGTGTCAGTACTGTTACATGTTACAGGCCACAGTGTCACAGGTGCCAAGATACGGGGCACATTGTTACAGCTTCCTGAGTAGAGGTGAGGTGAGGTGAAATGGGGTTTAACGTCGCGTCCAAGATTATTGCACTTATATAGCGACGTGTATGTACGTGTGTGTGTGTTTGTATGGCTGCTTGTACTAGTCCGGACTGATGCCGATTTATAGTGCTAGCTGCGATACCATGCCGCAGTTTAACATGAATACCCCACTCAGACACAGTATACTGACTCCGAGCCGACCAGTCCTTGTTTTAGCCCCTTAATGCCGAGCGCTAGACAGGGTAACAACAAGTACCATCTTTGAACGTCTCTTGGTATGACGCGATCGAGGATTGAACCCCGGACCTTCCGCTCTCCGGGCGGACGCTCTACCATTAGACCACGGAGGCGGTTTCCAGAGTAGAGGACACATTGTTAGATGTAAGAGTAGTAGGGGAGACAGTGTTACAGCTTCCATGGGAGGGGACATAGTGTTACAGGTTCTGGGTTAGGGGGCACAGTGTTACAGCTTCCAAAGTAGAGGACGCAGTGTTACATGCAACAGTGTAAGGGCACAGTGTCAGAGGTTACGGGGTAAAGTAGGTTTTGCTTGACGGTATATTCACACTAGTTTAGTTTTGTCACGGCGGGTCAGTTTGACGTGGGTGCAAAGTCACGTAGGACGAAGACATCTATCACTTTGATGAAACCCACGAGCAAGGGCGTTGACAAACCAAGTAGTATAGCTGAGCCGAATATGGGATTCGAACACGCCTCGCTACTCCGCTGGTACGAATCCTTGTACGAAGACCTCGCTGGTACGATCCTTGTACGAAGACCTCCCTAGTACAATCCTTGTACGAAGACCTCCCTAGCACGAATCCTTGTACGAAGACCTCCCTAGTACAATCCTTGTACGAAGACCTCCCTAGCACGAATCCGTGTACGAAGACCTCCCTAGTACAATCCTTGTACGAAGACCTCCCTAGTACGAATCCTTGTACGAAGACCTCCCTAGTACAATCCTTGTACGAAGACCTCCCTAGCACGAATCCGTGTACGAAGACCTCCCTAGTACAATCCTTGTACGAAGACCTCCCTAGTACAATCCTTGTACGAAGACCTCCCTAGCACGAATCCTTGTACGAAGACCTCCCTAGTACAATCCTTGTACGAAGACCTCCCTAGCACGAATCCTTGTACGAAGACCTCCCTAGTACGAATCCTTGTACTAAGACCTCGCTAGTACGAATCCTTGTGCGAATCCTTTACCCCGGACACCCACTATCCAGATGAATATTTTTATACGATCTGTACTAGTTCTGTTATATTCTGTGATTTGTTAATACGGAAATGTGTCGGTCACATGATTTCAACGGGTTCGATATTGTCCTTTTAGACAAGGTTTGATATACAGCCCCCATGTTTCTGTGATTTGTGCCTAGGCGAGAGTGTGCCCGTGACCAAGACGCCCCTCCCCAACCCCCTGCACGCCTCAAGGCAGGAAGCCATGTTTGACATCAAGAAGCACTCCCGTCATGTCCTGTTCTGTGGTACTCACGTCATCCAGACTCGCTACTACGGCAGCCATAAAGTCAACGCCGTTGTCCTCAGAAGCGGTAAGAAGAGAACCAAATGCATAGGGCAAGAAACGATGTTACAAAGGTGTATCTTCATATGAAATGATCGCGGAAGTTAGATCATATCCGTTTCTATATGCAAATTCGGTCATTGTATTTCCAATTCTATTTACGTTTGTTTCAAACATCCAAGCTTTTGGTCCTGTGCTGCATGCATGTTACGCAAGACTTGCTTCAAAATAATGCACGAGTTCTGCCCCTGTGTTCAAGGCTTCCTAACAGCGAAGGGCGAGTTGGTTCGCTCTATCATGTTCCCAAAGCCAGCGGACTTCAAGTTCAACAGAGACACCTATTGGTTCATCGGTATCCTTGCCTTCCTCGCATCACTTGGCTTCATATACACAGTAATATTGATGGTGAGTGTTGGGTCACGCCAAACTATATTTGTGTTTCGGATATTTGCTTTCGAAAAGCCAGACTGACAACATTTAAAGTTTTCAAATCTCTAACCCATTTCAACCATGTCCAGCGAAAAAAATACATTTTGTATTTGGGTGAAATTTTCCATATTTTCTCGAGCAAATTATGTTTTAAAACAACTCCCGGAATCCCCACTAATCAATTTACATCTGTGACCCATGGACAGATGCGCCTTAGACCACTGGACCACCCGTGCTTCACAATCATCAGAAAACAGTCATATTAATGTGTGTGTGTGTGTGTGTGGTGTAGGTGAGGAACGGCGACACCGTGAGCGACATCATCATCCGGACTCTGGATCTAGTGACGATAACGGTTCCCCCAGCCCTTCCTGCCGCCCTCAGTGTTGGCATCGTTTTCGCCCAGCAGCGGCTGAAGAAGGCCGGCATCTTCTGCATCAGCCCTCGTGGCATCAACATCTGCGGCACCATTAACGTTGTCTGCTTCGACAAGGTCAGTTTACTGAATAGCGTGCATGTTATTTAACCTTCGGGCACGGGGGGAGCCCAGTTGTCTAAGGTGCCGCAATTCGATGTGCAGAGTTGCGTCCCTTGGCCACGCCAGAAACCTATGATTGTGGGTTCGAATCCCGGTTCGCCCCTATTATGTTTGTAGGTTTGTCAGCACCATACCCGTGCTCGTGGGTTTCGCCGAAGTGGTAAACGTCTGAGACCTGCATCACTTCGGGCTTTCATCCCACATTAAGCTGACACGCCGCGATATAACTGGAATATTGTTAAAAGTGGCGTTAAACCCAACTCACTCACTCACTCACTCACTCACTCGTTTTAACATATTCATATCACTGTTTGGTGTTTCGATTCGTCAGCGAAATTTCAGCGAAATTGCAGTCCACATGTTATTGTCCCATCCTGCGTGCATTAGTGAGAGAGTGTGATTTTACTCCGCTCGAATATATTTTCCTGTTGTGTTCATAAAATTTGAAAATCAAGTCATTGGCCCTTCATATTATATCCATGTATTTTGGGTCTGGGTGTTAAACTGGGTGGCATGGTACCTCGATCGACGAGCACTATAAAACCGGCTTCAGAACATACACACACATGCACGCACATCGCAACAATCTTGAACACACACACATGCATGCACTTCGCTGTTTTACATGCAATAATCTTGAACGCGACCTAACCCCATTTCACATGTGAGTGAGTGAGTAATTTTACGCTGATTTTAACAATATTCCAGCAATATCGCAGAAGGTACACCAGAAATCGGCTACACCCAAGTGGGGAATTGAACCCGGGTCTTCGGCGTGTCGAACGAACGCTTTACCCACTGGGCTAGTCTGGGATACCTGGCATTGTTATTTTGATGTTTGTTTTCAGACAGGGACCTTGACGGAGGACGGGATGAAAATGATGGCCGTGGCACCTTCCCCTAAAGGAGTGTAAGCAGTGAACTGGACATCATCTGACGCCGTGGACCCATTGGGATTCCGGGGGACAATAGGTCCCCATCACCCAATGTTTGTTACAAGAGACGACTGAAATGAGGATCGGATGGTTACAATATATGACTGGTCCTACCCCTATCGTATTGACCTGCTGATTGGAACCGGGTGGTCATTATGTGTGACCATTCATTGTTCCCCAACATTATTGACCGTTACTCATGCTATCAGCCACTGGTTTGCCTGGCCCATAAGCGATTATTAACAAGCCGTAGATTTAAGGGGAGTAGCGTATGGTATCATGCTCGCTGAGCCTTGGAAAAAATACCAAACTCTTCAAAACAAACTTCCCCTTAATGCGACCCGATTCGAGAGCGGAAGTGTTAACTGAAACCAACACTGTTGTGGGTTTCATGCAAAATGCAATCAAACTGCTGTTTTTCTGGAATTTATCGAAAAAAATAAATTGTCCACGATAATTCTTGAAAATAATAATTATGCTTCAAACTGGTGAAAATAAAGGAAAATTGCCTGCAACAAAAAATACATTGTTGCAAGGTGTTTTTCTTTTTTAGGAAATGGTCAGTCCCTCAATATTATATTCAGTAGAAGTATATGAACACCCCTGAAAACAATATTGAGTGATTTCGAAACGTTTTCCACTTTTCTTTAATTATGTCTTGGCCCAAGAAGGGTCCTCCTCATTTTTTATCAACTGGTATCAGATCAAGGAATCGAGAGCCCTTTTAAATGAAAACAATGATGTGTCCCTTGGAGCAGGTCGTCAAGTGACATGTCTCAATATTAGAAGCAGAGTATATTTTTCATATTATGTTTTTATAAGATAAGATGAACCATGCGATAAACTTGGTATCATAATAAATACATGAATGTAATCTCTGCTTGCTCATAGATATAAATATAAATCCACTGATGCTTTAGAGGAGGGGGGTGTCGAATTCATATTGAGTCGCATTTTTTACTAGGGGCCAGCGGTCGCATTCTTTTGTAGACGCATTAATTTCACGATTTACAGTAGTTGAGTAACGTTCCCAATGTATTTAAATAGGGGTTTCTTGATGTGGGTGACTCTGTTGACAAGGTTAGAATTGGTCTTCAGCAACCCATGCTCTCGTAAAAGGCGACTAACGGGGCTTGGTGGTCAGGCTCCCTGGCTTGGTAGATGCATGCCACCGTGTCCACATTGCGTACGTCGATGCTCATGGTATCAATCACTGTAGCTGGAATATTGCTGAGTGCGGCGTAAAACGACAAACTCACAACACGACTGGTTTCCTTGTCATCCAAACTGTCAGTACACATGTCCCCAATTGGCTTCTACTGATACAGCGTAAACTGCAGGAGTTTAATACCCACACGTGTCCCTTTCCACAGGTTCGAAGACGAAATCCGTAATATGAACAGGTTACACAATCAGCTGATCATCAGTGCCATGGCAACATGCCACTCCCTTACCATTATAGACGGTCACGTGACTGGGGACCCCCTGGATCTCATCATGTTTGAGGCTGTTGATTGGGTGAGTTCCTACCACGGTGGAAACAGGTTTCTGAATCACCAGGAGACATCATTGGGTTTGATGAAAGTGACTATTTGGGGATTTTAGGAACGCTTCAAGAAATTGCTGTTTTGTGACCCACGATTACTCCCCTTGTGCTGTATAACGTGGGGTAAATGGCTTGGTGGATCACTTGGTGCAGAGGCATGTCCTGAATGCATCCCACAACATAGTGTGTCGGTGAGGTTTAACAGGATTTCAGTTATACTATGTGTGTGTGTGTGTGTGTGTGTGTGTGTGTGTGTGTGTGTGTGTGTGTGTGTGTGTGTGTGTGTGTGTGTGTGTGTGTGTGTGTGTGTGTGTGTGTGTGTGTGTGTGTGTGTGTGTGTGTGTGTGTGTGTGTGCTTACACTAACACTTAGACTCAATTATCCACACACTCATACAGCTTCTCATTCACTCATCAACACACACTCATACGCACGCACGCACACTTACACTTTCATGCTCACTCACGCTCACTTACTCATCCACACTCACTCTTCCGTCTGTTCCCTCGCTCTTCCATTCACACAATCACTGAAAACTCTCACTCATCCACACACTTATCCATGCAATCACTCTCATCCACACACACACCCTCATCAACACACCAACACACTCGCGCGCTAAAACACACACACACTCACACATACTCACATGCCCATCCTCACACGCTCGTCCACACACACACTCATCCACGTACACATCCTCATCAACACACACTCGCTCATCCACTCACTCACTTATCCACAAACTCACTCATCCACACACACTCACTCATACACACAGATTCATCCACACTCACTTATCCACACAGACTCACTCATCCACACACTCACTCATCCATCCACACACTAACTCATCAACACACACACTCACTCATACAAACTCATCCACACACACTCACTCATACACATAGATTCATCCACACTCACTCATCCACACACTCACTTATCCACAAACTCACTCATCAACACACTCACTCATCCATCCACACACTCACTCATCAACACACTCACTCATCCATCCACAAACTCACTCATCCACACACTCATCCATACACTCACTTATCCACAAACTCACTCATCCACACACTCACTTATCCACAAACTCACTCATCAACACACTCACTCATCCATCCACACACTCACTCATCAACACACTCACTCATCCATCCACAAACTCACTCATCCACACACTCATCCATACACTCACTCATCCATCCACACACTCACTCATCAACACACACACTCACTCATCCACACACTCACTGATCCACACACATTCACTCATACACACAGATTCATCCACACTCACTCATCCACACACTCACTCATCCACACACTCACTCACCCATCCACACACTCACTCATCAACACACTCACTCATCAACACACTCACTCATCCATCCACAAACTCACTCATCCACACACTCATCCATACACTCACTCATCCATCCACACACTCACTCATCAACACACTCACTCATCCATCCACAAACTCACTCATCCACACACTCATCCATACACTCACTCATCCATCCACACACTCACTCATCCACACACTCACTTATCCACAAACTCACTCATCAACACACTCACTCATCCATCCACACACTCACTCATCAACACACTCACTCATCCATCCACAAACTCACTCATCCACACACTCATCCATACACTCACTCATCCATCCACACACTCACTCATCAACACACTCACTTATCCACAAACTCACTCATCCACACACATTCACTCATACACACAGATTCATCCACACTCACTCATCCACACACTCACTCATCAACACACTCACTCATCCACACACTCACTCATCCATCCATACACTCACTCATCAACACACACACTCACTCATACAAACTCATCCACACACACTCACTCATACACACAGATTCATCCACACTCACTTATCCACACACTCACTTATCCATCCACACACTCACTTACAACACACTCACTCATCAACACACTCACTCATCCATCCACACACTCACTCATCCACACACTCACTCATCAACACACTCACTCATCAACACACTCACTCATCAACACACTCACTCATCCATCCACACACTCACTCATCAACACACTCACTCATCCATCCACAAACTCACTCATCCACACACTCATCCATACTCACTCATCCATCCACACACTCACTCATCAACACACACACTCACTCATCCACACACTCACTTATCCACAAACTCACTGATCCACACACATTCACTCATACACACAGATTCATCCACACTCACTCATCCACACACTCACTTATCCACACACTCACTCATCCACACACTCACTCACTCATCCACACACTCACTCATCAACACACTCACTCATCAACACACTCACTCATCAACACACTCACTCATCCACACACTCACTCATCCATCCACACACTCACTTATCCACAAACTCACTGATCCACACACATTCACTCATACACACAGATTCATCCACACTCACTCATCCACACACTCACTCATCCACACACTCACTCATCCATCCACACACTCACTCATCAACACACACACTCACTCATACAAACTCATCCACACAAACTCACTCATACACACAGATTCATCCACACTCACTTATCCACACACTCACTTATCCATCCACACACTCACTCATCAACACACTCACTCATCAACACACACACTCACTCATACAAACTCATCCACACACTCACTCATACACACAGATTCATCCACACTCACTCATCAACACACACACTCATCCATCCACACACTCACTCATCAACACACTCACCCATCAACCAACTCACTCCGTGTTTCAGGTGTTGGAGGAGCCGGGTGAGGAGGAGACGAGGTTCGACATGATGGTGCCGACTATTGTACATCCTCGCGTAAGGGGAGGCAATCAGGTAAGTTCAGCGTTCAGTGTACATTCACCTGGGCATCTCTGACCCAGACCGACCTGGGAGCACATTCTTGAAGATTATAATCTTTATTGTCTTTAGTGATGTGTCCGTACCTCGGGCGTCTCAAAAAACTGAAATAATGTTTTCTAAACTATTGATATACTGATTGACAAAACGAAAGTAACGTAGAGCAAGAGAGAATAAGAAAGTTTACTGTTGTGTTCAAGTAAGATTCACACAAAAATTGGTATGGGGTGTGTCACGACATTGCCCATAAATATCCACTTATTTTTGGCTTACATATGGCAATTCGTGTCAAACACATATGCACGTTGTATCTGTTCCCTTATTTCTTCCCATCAGTATATATTGAAATTTCAGCCAATGGGAGAGGACATCGGTGTGGTGAGACAGTTCACCTTCTCCTCCAGCCTACAGAGAATGTCGGTCATCACACGCAACCTGGGTGCCAACAACTTTGACCTGTTTGTGAAAGGAGCACCCGAGATGATCACAAGTCTTTCCAAGGCTGAAACGGGTACAGGGCTGGAATAACTTAAATAATTAAAATTCTGAAAAATATACATGCAAGAGTTTATCATTTACTGACAAATTCTTGTTAAAAGTTGTCTTAAAGATTCATTAATTTTGATAATTCCTTTGTGTGCTTTTACTGACATAGAAATTGCGCATTTATACATTTAGGTAAGCTGAAAACTATTCCATTTCGAAAACATTAACAGGAAAAAATTTGATTCAATTTATTAGAACAACTAGCACGAAGACAGTTCCGTGAAGAGACTCATCTGACAATCTTTGCGCTAAGACAGCCTCGTCTATATTCTGCTTCAGTACCAGGGGACTTCCATGATGTACTGATGGCGTACACACAGCATGGCTACCGGGTCATCGCTCTGGCCTGGAAGGCCCTGCCACAGAAACTCAACTATGCCAAACTCCAGAGAATAACACGGTAATAACTTCAACTATAGTCACATGGCACTATCATATTACTACCCTGTAATGTAGTTGTTTGTGAACAACATCTGTACACTTGGGGATTGACCATTTGATAGTCTTGGGGGTAACTGGGATCTTTTTTCTAAATTGAGATATCGCAATTGCCCGCCCTCCTGGGCACACTTCTGGAGATCGCTGGCTCTTTAACCACGGAGGTTTGTCTCTTCCTTGTAGGGAGCAGGTGGAGACGGATCTCAACTTCCTTGGGCTGCTGGTGATGGAGAACTGCCTGAAACCAGAGACCACCCCTGTCATCCAGAAGCTCCGGGACGCGGCCATCCGAAACATTATGGTCACAGGTAGGTGCAGCCAGACCACAACTGTCACCAGGACGCTCCGTGAGGCGGCCATAAGAAACATCATGGTCACAGGTAGGTGCAGCCAGACCACCACTGTCATCCAGATGCTCCGGGGGGCGCCATTAGAAACAGCATTGTCACAGGTAGGTGCAGCCAGACCACACCTGTCATCCAGATCCTCCGGGAGGCGCCATTAGAAACATCATGGTCACAGGTAGGTGCAGCCAGACCACCACTGTCATCCAGATGCTCCGGGGGGCGCCATTAGAAACAGCATTGTCACAGGTAGGTGCAGCCAGACCACACCTGTCATCCAGATCCTCCGGGAGGCGCCATTAGAAACATCATTGTCACAGGTAGGTGCAGCCAGACCACACCTGTCATCCAGATCCTCCGGGAGGCGCCATTAGAAACATCATTGTCACAGGTAAGTGCAGCCAGCCACACCTGTCATCCAGATGCTCCGGGAGGCGCCATTAGAAACATCATTGTCACAGGTAGGTGCAGCCAGACCACCCCTGTCATCCAGATCCTCCGGGAGGCGCCATTAGAAACATCATGGTCACAGGTAGGTGCAGCCAGACCACAACTGTCACCAGGACGCTCCGTGAGGCGGCCATAAGAAACATCATGGTCACAGGTAGGTGCAGCCAGACCACCACTGTCATCCAGATGCTCCGGGGGGCGCCATTAGAAACATCATTGTCACAGGTAGGTGCAGCCAGACCACACCTGTCATCCAGATCCTCCGGGAGGCGCCATTAGAAACATCATGGTCACAGGTAGGTGCAGCCAGACCACACCTGTCATCCAGATGCTCCGGGAGGCGCCATTAGAAACATCATTGTCACAGGTAGGTGCAGCCAGACCACACCTGTCATCCAGATCCTCCGGGAGGCGCCATTAGAAACATCATGGTCACAGGTAGGTGCAGCCAGACCACCACTGTCATCCAGATGCTCCGGGGGGCGCCATTAGAAACAGCATTGTCACAGGTAGGTGCAGCCAGACCACACCTGTCATCCAGATCCTCCGGGAGGCGCCATTAGAAACATCATTGTCACAGGTAGGTGCAGCCAGACCACACCTGTCATCCAGATCCTCCGGGAGGCGCCATTAGAAACATCATTGTCACAGGTAAGTGCAGCCAGCCACACCTGTCATCCAGATGCTCCGGGAGGCGCCATTAGAAACATCATTGTCACAGGTAGGTGCAGCCAGACCACCCCTGTCATCCAGATCCTCCGGGAGGCGCCATTAGAAACATCATGGTCACAGGTAGGTGCAGCCAGACCACAACTGTCACCAGGACGCTCCGTGAGGCGGCCATAAGAAACATCATGGTCACAGGTAGGTGCAGCCAGACCACCACTGTCATCCAGATGCTCCGGGGGGCGCCATTAGAAACATCATTGTCACAGGTAGGTGCAGCCAGACCACACCTGTCATCCAGATCCTCCGGGAGGCGCCATTAGAAACATCATGGTCACAGGTAGGTGCAGCCAGACCACACCTGTCATCCAGATGCTCCGGGAGGCGCCATTAGAAACATCATTGTCACAGGTAGGTGCAGCCAGACCACACCTGTCATCCAGATCCTCCGGGAGGCGCCATTAGAAACATCATGGTCACAGGTAGGTGCAGCCAGACCACAACTGTCACCAGGACGCTCCGTGAGGCGGCCATAAGAAACATCATGGTCACAGGTAGGTGCAGCCAGACCACCACTGTCATCCAGATGCTCCGGGGGGCGCCATTAGAAACATCATTGTCACAGGTAGGTGCAGCCAGACCACACCTGTCATCCAGATCCTCCGGGAGGCGCCATTAGAAACATCATTGTCACAGGTAGGTGCAGCCAGACCACACCTGTCATCCGGATCCTCAGGGAGGCGCCATTAGAAACATCATGGTCACAGGTAGGTGCAGCCAGACCACCACTGTCATCCAGATGCTCCGGGGGGCGCCATTAGAAACAGCATTGTCACAGGTAGGTGCAGCCAGACCACACCTGTCATCCAGATCCTCCGGGAGGCGCCATTAGAAACATCATTGTCACAGGTAGGTGCAGCCAGACCACACCTGTCATCCAGATCCTCCGGGAGGCGCCATTAGAAACATCATGGTCACAGGTAGGTGCAGCCAGACCATACCTGTCATCCAGATCCTCCGGGAGGCGCCATTAGAAACATCATGGTCACAGGTAGGTGCAGCCAGACCACACCTGTCATCCAGATCCTCCGGGAGGCGCCATTAGAAACATCATGGTCACAGGTAGGTGCAGCCAGACCACCCCTGTCATCCAGACGCTCCGGGAGGCGGCCATCAGAAACATCATGGTCACAGGTAGGTGCAACCAGATGAACCCTGTCATCCAGACGCTCCGGGAGGCGGCCATCAGAAACATCATGGTCACAGGTAGGTGCAGCCAGATAAACCCTGTCATCCAGACGCTCCGGGAGGCAGCCATCAGAAACATCATGGTCACAGGTAGGTGCAGCCAGATAAACCCTGTCATCCAGATGCTCCAGGAGGCAGCCATCAGAAACATCATGGTCACAGGTAGGTGCAGCCAGATGAACCCTGTCATCTAGACGTTCCAGGAGGCCGCCACCATAAACATGTCTACAAGCCTTGTATTTCTACAGTACGTACCCACTTCCGTACAGGAGAAAGTCCGATCATTAGATGGGGCGAGGTGCATGATTATTTCACACATCTGGCGACGTGGGACAGATGCGAGGACGTTTTCCGACTTATAACACGCCTCTACTTTTAGACTTTGATAACAACGAAATATTTGTAATTCATTTATGTTTTAAAATCAGAATTGTATTGAAACCGTTTGCACATAGCATCTTTTTTAAAGAAAGTACATTGACGTTTTCTGCAGGTGACAACATGTTGACCGCCCTGAGTGTGGCCCGGGAGTGTTGTATGGTGGACCGCACAGACCGTATCGTCCTTGTCCAAGCCTACCCGCCACAGGACGACAACATTAGTCCAGAAATTGAGTTTGTTTTCGCTGATGAGACGGAAAAGAAATACAGCAAGGTCATTTTGTAAACAGTATTGTAATTGATTCAAAATCTGAATTATTTTCCATGTACATGTATTTTACGTCTACATCCATATCTCGTTAAGATTCCAGGTGCCATAGATAGCCCTGTGGGTAAAGTGTTCGCTGATCACGCTAAAGCACCCGTTCGGTTCCATTGCATGGGTATAAAGTGTGTCTAGGAGTAAACTGTCCTGAGTTGGCACAATAAAAACGGCATTCGTCTGGACCCGTAACATATCTCTCACACTCACACACACTTTGTAAGTGCAATAATCTTTAAGGGGACATTAAACCTTGTTTCACCTCCTTTCACTACAGCAGTATTAAGTGTTGAAGAAAGGAATGGTATGGAATCATGAACCTTTTGTGCATCAAAACCCTTTCTCTTACCTTTCTCAAGCACCTGGTTACTAAGGTCTGTGGTTTCCTGTGTAGTGAGCGAGTTGGGTTTCATGCCACTCCTTCACATTGTCTCCCTTCCGCCGTGATACAGCTGGAATATTGCTGACTACGGCGTTAAACAACATTCACTCATTCACTGTTCACTTATAGGATTCCATAGCCCTGCAGCTGGACAACGACAGGTTCCACTTCGCTTTGACGGGAAAGTCCTGGGCTGTCATCAGACAGCATTTCCCCGATCTCATGTCCAAGGTAGGACAAGTTTGTTTCTGTAGTCCATTCCTCAGTGGAGCCTGGTACAGGAGCCCCAGTGATCATACTGTCCGCATCCTCCCAAGCCGCCGGGGTATGATGACAGGCAATCCAGCTTGTCACCGAGCCTGATTCAATGTAGGAGCATTGTACAGAGGCTTGAAAGGTTCACGGAGGCTTGAAAGGCCTTAACAATCACCAAACTAACTTATTCGGGGTTTGACGTTTAAGACCCAATACTAATTTACAAAACCTGTCATGAATTATATCAACATCTGGGGATTGGTGGAAACCCCATACCTCAGATCCATATAATAAGATTCGCATGATTTTAATATAAAAAATATGAAGCTGTATACCTATAGGAAGTTTTTGAAACATAAAAGATTTACATTGTAATATTTTGATAACTTTCCAAGCTTTCCTTTCTATGTAACGATAAGATATTTGGATAAGCAAATTCTTTAATAGTAGGTTCTCACACTGTTATCAAGCAAGTGATTTGCAGAGTGTATGGTTGACAAGTATATATATACACAGGTAGGGGGCATAGTTATACAGAACAGTAGAGTAGAATGGGGTATAGTTATATGGGAGTGAAGAAGCCTGTTTTTAGCCTGTCCATTCTTTGCACATCACTTGCTTGAAGACAGTGAATAACGTGAATCTCTTATTGGTTAACCTCTGAAGAAACAAAACGTAATAAACTGTTCATAATGCGAAAAAACTATGGATTATTCAGATCGTTGTCAAGGGGACGGTCTTTGCACGTATGGGCCCAGAACAAAAGGCGCAGTTGGTGGAGAGCTTGCAGGCATTAGAGTGAGTTGTTTTTTTTCTTCCTTTCTTTCCGTCTTCTTTCTGTCTTTCTTGTTTAACGCTGTACTCAGCAATATTCCAGCTACATGACAGGGGCATGTAAGCTATGAAGGATTGACCAGGTAAAACAATGATTGATCATATCAGCAACAATCCACACCGTCGAGGATAACCATACTCACTCACTCACTCACTCACTCACTCACTCACTCACTCATAATTGGGCTTTTTCGGATGTATTTGATGTAACAGATGGACCTGATAAAGTTTGAAATTCTTTGTGACAAGAAAGTTTGAATTCTGAAATCATAATCTATTCATTTGGAGAAATAACTTAGGGGATTTATGCATTGCTTTGGTTCAATGGGGACAAATTAAAACAATTCTTAATTATTTTTTCCAGTTACTATATAAGTGTTGACATTCGCAAACGTTCGAAATATTCAAACTTACATTTCACTAGTTAAAATATTCAAATTTATAGGTGGATGTTATAAAGCTTACACATTAAAACATTTGAAGTCTTCTAAATATTTTAAATTATATTTTTCTAGTTACTTTGTGGGAATGTGCGGTGACGGGGCTAACGACTGTGGAGCATTGAAAACAGCCCATGCCGGCATCTCTCTGTCGGAGGCTGAGGCTTCCGTGGCCTCTCCTTTCACATCCAAGAAGCCCACCATTGAGTGTGTCCCAAATGTCATCAGGTGGGAAGCCTACATGCCACATGGTCTAATGCATCAATGATACGTGTGTCTGTGACGTTGGATCTATACTTCTTCATATATACAATGTACCTATCCATGTTTGAGCATATTGTTTTGAAGGATCTGTTCGGGCACTCCTCACATTTCTGCCACTTGAGTATTTGTTTTCATGTCAGTAAGGTGTTGCATCAGTTTAGACTTACAGCTTCCAGTGTTACCACAAAATCATGTTCCTTGGTTATTTTGTTTGTGTGGTGTATATTCAGAGATGATAATTTTTCCGCGGATCTGCGAATTTGTTAAAATCTGATGGCTTCCCCCATAAACACCACGCTCCATTGCAAAGATGTTTCAGCTGAAAAGGAGAATATCCATTCTCATCCTTTTACATTTATTCATGTCTTGATCAGGTATCAATGAAAATAATAATAAGTCCATTTATAAGGATTGGAAATATACAAAATAACGCTCAAGACACTACACATATATACAACCCTCTGGTGTAATTGTGAGTTGACTGATGGTAGACAGTTTTGAAAAAGTCAACATGCAAACGGAGAAGGTGAAGTCTTAAGAAGCAGTTCCAAAATACTGCTGCAGAGGAAGAAAAGGGTTTGTGTCCAAGCGATCTCTGGACTCTTGGTCCAGTCAGTTGATCCCTGAATGCTCAAATGTATTATTGATCCTTACTTGTTTAAATGCTCAACTTATGTATGCATGATCTGTAATGCATGATTTAAAGTGCATGCACTATTTCTGCTTGAATTCGCTTCATCCATTATCCCGGCACGACTGTAATGCCACACCACATATTGCTGCATGGTTTCAGGCAGGGCCGAGCCGCACTGGTGACGTCCTTCGGGATCTTCAAGTTCATGGCGTGTTACAGTCTGACACAGTTCATCTCTGTCCTGCTTCTATACTGGGTCAGCAAGTTGACAATGTACTTTTCGGACATTGCTCATCCATTTATATTAAGTTCATATATCCACCGAAGTGAAACTTGGTATGCACGTTCTATTCAATGAAACCACCTCCGTGGTGTTGTGGACGGCGGGTCAGCCCAGAGAGCGGAAGGTCGGTGGTTTGATTCCTCGTCTGAATCATTGCAACAGACGTTAAACGTGGTTCCTGTACACCCGGCATAACGGGTAAAATAAAGACTGGACTTCTCGGAGTCAGTATAAATTGTATGAGTGTTGCATTCTCACATGACGCAAACCACATTATTCGGTAAATTCATGAAAATATTTAAAACTTTTGTACAAGCCTGTGTCAGAGTATCCCTGCTTACAGCCTCACACCCTATAAGCAGTGGACTTGTCAACACGGATGCCTCCCTCTGAATGTATATATATACTAGGTGAGCTACAGTGGCGTGGCACGCTATCTTATTCAAGAGATGTGATTGTGGCTTGGTGACAGCATCAACCAATGTTTGTTTGTTTGCTTGCTATGTGAGAGTGGTCTGTAAATATTCGAGTCTGGACCAGACAGTCAAGTCGACAAGCATGGGTTGCTGAAGACCTATCATCATCCCAAACTCGCTCCCACGGGAGATATCGCTTGGGAGAGATCAAGCAATATCTATATTGTAGATATCGCTGCAATGAAATGTATAACGATGTTTTGGAGACCATTGTGACGTCATTGTTACCATGACGTCACAATCAAATGACATCACTAATGGCTCTGCTACTGAAGCTAAAAGCAGTACTTTCTACCTTAAAGACACTGCTTATTACTGTCTACAAACTGAAAAATGATGTTGGATGATAAATATAATCTCACCCCCGCGTCCTTTTATCTCAATTATATCAACACTCGTTGATAAATGTTGAAAAAACCCTCGGCAAGCCCCAGAGTTTTTCCACTTTTATCAACTTAGACACTCGGGTGAGATTCTCTATTTCTCATCCAGATCTTCACTGGTCCTGACGCCAATACGTTGACAGTAACAGTAGCCTAGTGGTTGAGATGTTGACTTGTCCTGCCGAAGACCAGGGTTTGATTCCCCTGCCGTTATTTTGCTGAAATAATTGTTCATAAAATAATACTAATTTTAAGTTTTGGGCGAAGTTCAGTTATTACCTAATACGTTAGTGTGAACACAATCATAAGAGGGAAAGTAATACACTTGATCAACGTTTTAAAACCTCACCCTCAAAGTATACTGTACCTTTAATCTGCTCTCTTGTCCACCAGATCGGAGCGAATCTCACAGACACCGATTTCCTCATAATAGACTTGTTCATCGTCACAACCCTTAGTATCACATGTAAGTAAACCATGGCAACACTGTCTCCGTCACGACCATCAATATCGCGCATGAGTAGCCATGGTAACACTTGCCACAACCCATAGTATCAAGCGTAGGTATCCATGTCAATTCTGTGTTCATTACAACAGTATCACATGGTTAACCTTGGTATCACTTGTCGGCACAACCATCAATACCCCATGTTGGTTACCATGGTAACACAACCATCAATGTCAACTGGGGGTAACCATGGTAACTCTGTCGTGGGCACAACCATCAATATGTGGGTAACCATGGTACTCGTATACGAAACAATGTCATAGTTCCCTCCGGACATAGTGCCGGACAGAATTGGTCCCCACATACTGTTTTATTCTTGTAGGAGACAAACTGATTGTTGATCAGGCGGTTTCAATGGTTGACATAGCCCCGGGTATACTGTCACTCCTTTAATTACGTGCTTTGTTTCAGTCGGTCGCACTGGTCCTTGTGAAGAACTGGTGAAGGAGCTCCCGCCATTCAGTCTGATAGCTGCTGCACCCATCATGTCCATAATGGCACAGATGGCGATACAACTCGCCATACAGGTGTACTGCTTCCTCCATGTTCTGAGACAACCCTGGTAGGTACCACCACCATCGTCGATTGTCCAGGGCAGTATATTCCATTCCATAAGGATACATACCCTGAACTTTTATTTTCCAGGCTCTGTCCAACTGTTGTCATTGGTGCCAAGTATGAATCGAATACTAATTACAAAAAGTTGAGAACCATCCGGTTCTTTAATATTACTGTTGTTAATCTATCATGGCATGATAAAACTATATCATATTAACTGTAATTACATGAAAGAATATGATGATCCTTATCTAATTTTGAGGAGTATATTGAACCAAAACTGAACTGCATGGCAGACAACATAATACATTCAGACAAACAAAATGTGTTGTTGATGACTTTAAACAAATGTGCTAGGACTGCGAATTCATCCACCCCCATTTAAACTTTAAACTTGACAGAGTGACACTTCTTGGAAATATTGCAGAATTAAACTCTTAAAGTGCACACAAGATTAATTATGTTTTCGGTGGCAAAGCATTGCAGAAAGCTTTATAACTGTTGGTCTCACCTTCAGTAGAAACACTGATCTGAAAAGAATCATGTTATACTCCTTTCTCACGTGGCGGCTATTAAAAGCAAGAATACCGCTCGATATACACGATTCACTTCCGGTTTCGCCGGAGCAAAAGAAACATAAGCTCGCTGAAAACAAAATAACCCTGCCATATTTTATATTAAGCATGTTCAGAATCCCACACCTCCAATACTAACCACTAAAATATTACGATAGTTCATTAGCAAATGGTTACCCTGTCTGGCGCTCGGCATTAAGGGGCTAAAACAAGGACTGGTCGGCTCGGAGTCAGTATACTGTGTCTGAGTGGGGTATTCATGTTAAACTGCGGTATGGTATCTCAGTGAGCTAGCACTATAAATCGGCATCAGTCCGGACTAGTACAAGCAGCCACACAAACACACAAACACACACACGTACATGCACGTCGCTATATAAGTGCAATAATCTTGGTCGCGACGTTAAACCCCATTTCACCTCACCTCTCCTCATTAGCAAATGTTTGTGGCTGTAACTTGTCAACGTATCTATAAGGAAAAGGCGACTTCTATAAATTATTTTTCAATAATTTATTAATTGGGGTCCCATTGAAGTTTTGGCGTGGATCGATGCTCATGATATCAATCACTGGATTGCCTGATCCAGACACAATTATTTACACAGACCGCCCTCATATAGCTGGAATATTGCTGAGTGATGAAATTTCATTCTGTTGAACAAATTGAATTAGACTGAAACTGATTTCTTTTGCCAGATGTAAAGGGAGGGTATTCAAGGTAGAGGGAGCAACCGTGAGGGGTATATTTAAGATTTGTAAGCCCGGGTAGTTCAATCTCTCCTGTGGTGTCGCCGTTACAGTGCGGTCTGTTTATGTCGTTATTATCTTTGCCACGTGTTCTATCGCCATTTTGTTATGGAGCTGTTATGGAGCTTTCTGAAGATATAAACAAGAAGCTTGATAATATCCTACTGCAGTTATCTACATGTCGAGAAGAAGATGACAGGTCTGTTGAAGACAAACTTGTTAATTTACAAGATAACGTGGCTCGAACAACGGCAGAAATTCAGAAACTCAAAACTGAAAAAGATTTCGTATGGAAACGGGAAGGGCACCGGCTTCAGTATAATTTCAATTCAGTCGACCCTTGAAAATCTGAAACAAATGAAATTTGCTATTTCTTACTCAAAATTGGACTATTTGTAAGATCTACTTTGTGCGGAGGTCTCGCGCATTGAGCGTAGAAATAAGCTGATTAAGCGATCCGACTCATCAGATGGAGGTTGGGAGACTGTTCGCCAATATGACTGTGATGATCTTGCTGATGATCGGCGTATTTCCAGAGCGGAATCCAGAGCTATCAAGAAAATAGACAAAAAGAAATCAAAATCGTCAAGATATGCCCCCATATAAGTTTTCCAGACTGACGGAGACTGTCACGCAGGCTACAGTCGGGGGCGGGGCTTATCCAGCGAGACCATCTCAAGGACGTCTTTTTCGCCCGAGACTTAGAAACGGCACGTGTTTTGCGTGCGGAGAACTCAGCCACTGGAGACGAAACTGTCACAAGTCGACCGGGAAGCAAGACCAGATTGTTAGAATAAACAAGGTAAAGTTAAACTTACAAACGATTATTATGAATATGAGCGTGGAAATGCTTAAATTTTAGTGAGGGGTCGTCTAGAACGCTGCATACAGTTTTGGCGTGACATTGGTTCTACTCATTTTGTGATTGATGTTATTGTAAGTGGATACAAGATACCGTTTTACTCTACTCCGACACCTATGGAATTAAAAAACAACATGTCGGCGTTGCAGCATTCTGATTTTGTTTGTGAAGCTTTTACCGATCTTGTGCGGAAACAAATAGTGGAGGAATGTGAGAGGCCTCGTGTTGTTAATCCATTGTCGGTGTCTATTCCCGTCTATTCTAAGAAAAGATTACTTCTTGATTTGTCTGTGGTGATCAAACATTTGTTTAAGCTTTCAGTCAAATATGAAGACTGGAAAATTGCTGTTATGTACATCAAAGCTGGTGATTGGTTAGTTAAATACGATATACATTCCGCGTACCATCATATTGAAATGCATACTCCTCATACAACTTTTCTCGGCTTTTCATGGGTTTGGCCATGGGGCAGAAAGTATTATAAGTATGTGGTTTTACCATTTGGTTCGCATCTGCGCCCTATGTCCTTTACAAAGGTAACCCGACAATTGGTAAAATGGTGGTTTTACCTCGGTTTCAAGAACGTAATGTTTCTTGACGATGGAATTATTGTTGAAAATTCTGTGTCAACTTGTGCTGTTGTATCAGATAGGGTTAAAGATGACCTCTGGATTTTTACCTAAAGTTGAAAAGTCTTTATGGACGCCTTCACAAAGTTTGGAATGGCTAGGATTTCACGTGAACACTTTACATTTTACTTGAGCAACACCGGAAAGGAAGTTGGAGAAGCTTCCATTTGCATCACATCTCTCTTAGTCCCTAACACTAGGTCTGTGTATCTTCGCGATGTATCTTCACTAGTTGGTCAAATTATTGCTATGAAACTAGTTATTGATTCAGTTAGTCACTTATGACGAGGTCACTCAGTACAGATTGTCTGACGGCCAACTTGTGGGATTACTGGATTGTTTTTGTCAGCTCAAAGTAAGGAACAGTTAGTTTTCTGGCGGGACAATATTCAACATTTCAAGTCCAGATCGTTGTGTTCAGACAGTTCCCCTACCAGGGTTGTTTATAGCGATGCAAGTGGTGCAGGTTACGGTGGCTACTGTGTTCAGTTTGGTGGAAGGTTTGCACATGGTCAGTGGTCCGAAAGCGAAATGAATCAAAGTTCAACATGGCGAGAGTTGAAGGCTGTATCTGTGGTACTGACAAGTTTTTCTTGGTTCTCACTCAGTCAAGTGGTTGACGGATAATACCAATGTATGTGTTGTTATCAACAAGGGTAGCATGAAGACACACTTACAAAATATTGCATTAAATATCTGGCAGTTGTGTTTGAGATCCTGTATACGTTTGGAAGTAGACTGGATTCCCCGAGAACAAAATTATCAAGCAGATCTTCTGAGCAAGCTGACTGATAGAGATGACTGGCCAGTTGCAGACTGTTTTTCATGTACTCGATGAAACATGGGGACCACATTCAATAGATCGTTTTGCTTCTTACTACAACAAGATCAATCGTTTCGATTCTAGGTACTGGAACCCTAATTCTGAGAATGTGGATACTTTTACATCAGATTGGAGTAATGAGGTGAACTGGATAGTACCACCAGTGTGTCTGGTCTCTAGTGTCTTGTATATGCGCAAATACAGAGCAAAGGGTACGTTGGTTGTACCTAAGTGGTACTCTGTGAGTTTCTTGCCTTTGCTATGCAAACAAGGTACATTTCTCAAACACGTAAGAGACTTTGTTTATTTGCCGTCTTGCAAAGAAGCTCATGTTCCCAATCGTATTGGAGGAGGTTTATTTGGGGAAACATATAAAGTTTTCAAAGTTAGCGTTGAAAATCGATTTCAGTGATTGAAATGCTTTCTTCTGTTTCGTTTCAGATATGTTAGACATTGTATATGATGTTATATTTACCCTCCAAGAAAGTTTAAAACCGAACGTACAAGGTTTCGAACATATTAAATGAGGCTAGATCTGCCTCTACACTGAGATCATACAAATTGGGATTCAAGAGATTTTCTGATTGGGCAGATTCCCATGGTTTGCCGAATTAGTTGCCAATTGCTCCTATGCACTGCGCAAACAATGGTGTACCCGGCCGTCTTTTTACGAGACACGGGCGCTGGAAGAGTGAGAATGCCAAAGATGGGTATATCAGAGACAGTGTTAAAGCCAGATTAAGTGTGACCAAATGATTGGGTTTGTCATATAGGTTGTTTTCCTGTAATCCCTTTCTTTGTTTTTCATGCAGTGGAAATGTTTCGGTGTGTGCCACGGGGGAAGCCACATTGTGTGTTTGTTGTTTATATCTGGCTTGACGAGGTTTGGGAAGAGAAATGAAATTTCTTGCAGTTGAACAGAGTGAATTAGACTGAAATTGTTTTTTCTTGAAGGTAAAGCCAGATATAAAGGGAGGTTAATTTACGGTAGAGGGCGCAACCCTGAGGGGCATACATAGGAATTGTAAAGCCCGGGTAGTTTAATCTCTCCTGTGGTGTCGCCGTTACAGTGCTGTCTGTTTATTTTATGTTTATGTCCTGTGCATTATGGTTATGAACATTTTCTGTTGTCAGGTGTTGGCAGTCTTGCTGCAAGGCAAATGTCGTCACAGTGACGAGTATGGTTCTGAACCACAAAGCATGGATGGTACCTGGTACATGCATGTATCTTACAATAAGATGTTACAGTGTCGGTCACTGGCGTGGTTCTGAGATCATATGGATCAAGGCTAGTGACACTACTGGTGTTTGTAAAATGAAATTTCAATGCAGAGTAAATACCTCGGCGTGTGCCACAGGGGAAGCCACATTGTGTTTGTTGTTTATATCTGGCTTAACGAGGTTTGGGAAGAGAACTTCGTTAATCAACAAACAAAACAAACACTGAACCCTTGTAAAACTTAAAAACTTGCAATGGGGATTGGCTGGAATTTTTATTAGGACAGGTGGACTTTTTCAGCGACAGGCAAAGACAAACCATTTCTTTCCCCATTTCCCAAGCGTCAGGTTTATTATTTTATATTCGAACTGTTATACAACTGGTTTTTGCATCCAGATATGTATTTATATATATATATATATATATATATATATATATATATATGCAAATATATTATTTTCTAATATTTTCACATGTTTTGGTCTGTTTTTTAAACCCTAGGAACCCCCGCCACACACACACACACACACCTTGAAAATGTGATTGTAAGCTGCTAAGTGATGATGAATCATATCATCTTATTCAAATGTTTGACACAATAATTCATATGTAAAAGTAATTGAGTTAAAAGTATAAAGTTGTAAATTTATTGTAAAATATGTATTTTTTCCTACATGTATGGTGTAAATGTTATGGATCGTTTACAGTCCTCTGATTAAAATGCCACCCTGGATTTTATGTCACGTGTTTCTCGGAAGGGATTTCCACTGTGCAGCATTTCCTGGTTATAATGCCATCCTGGTTATAATGCCATCCTGGTTATAATGCCATCCTGGGTATAACGCCATCCCGGGTATAATGCCATCCTGGTTATAATGCCGTCCTGGTTATAACGCCATCCTGGTTATAATGCCATCCTGGATATAAGGCCATCCTGGGTATAATGCCATCCTGGTTATAATGCCATCCTGGTTATAACGCCATCCTGGTTATAATGCCATCCTGGGTATAATGCAATCCTGGGTATAATGCCGTCCTGGGTATAACGCCATCCTGGTTATAATGCCATCCTGGTTATAATGCCATCCTGGGTATAATGCCATCCTGGTTATAATGCCGTCCTGGTTATAACGCCATCCTGGTTATAATGCCATCCTGGGTATAATGCCATCCTGTTTATGCCAATGCATTTTGGGACTGAAGATCCAATTTCCAGGTTATAATGCCATTTTCTTAATACGTTTTTAACACAAAATGGGCAATGCAGGTTGTGTGTTCCCCCTGGGAGTTGATAATGATAAATATATAGGGATCCTGTGACATGTACAGGGATCCTATGACATGTACAGAGATCCTATGACATGTATAGGGATCCTATGACATGGAAAGGGATCCTATGACATGGAAAGGGATCCTATGACATGGAAAGGGGTCCTATGACATGGAAAGGGAACAAATATATATATTGTTATTATCCCTCAATGAACAGTCTGGCATAAGTTTTTTTATAACAACTGGCCAACATGGAAGCATACCTGACATTACATTCAGATAATGGGTCCATGTAAATAACATTAAATTAAATTGGTGACCACATTTTCTGTGCTGGTAATGTGTTCCTCGAAGCTGAAAGAAACAATCTTCAGTGAAATGCAAATCTATTTTGTATTCAAGGAAGTTTTTTTAACGTTTTCAGGTACTATAAGCCACTATTACATTGGAAGGTTAGAAACTACAGGTTTTCATAAACAATAAAATGCAATGGTCATACTGGCTTCATTTTTATGCAAAAGTGTAATCGATTAAAAATATTCCAGTATGTCCAGTATGACAAATTCATACAATTTATTACCAGTATAGGTTTCATACAGATACAAAACTAATGTCACTGTTGTCCGTTTCTTGTCAGTGTTGTCTGTTTCACGTCAGTGTTTGTTTCTTGTCACTGTTGTCACTCTTGCATGTTTTTTGTCACTCTTGTATGCTTGTTGTCACTGTTGTCTGTCATGTGGTTAAAGCGTTCGCTCGTCACGCCGAAGGCCCGCGTTCGATTCCCGACATGAGTACAATGTGTGAAGCCCATTTGTTGTTTCCCCCCCCCCCCCCCCACCCCCCTTGATATTGCTGGAATATGCTACAAGCGGCGTAAAAACAAACTCACTCACTGTTATCACTGTTGCATGTTTCTTGTCATGCTTGAATGTCTCTCGTCACTGTTGCAGGTTTGTACCCTACATCGAAAACGAGGACGACAACTACGTCAGCTATGAGAACTCCGCTGTCTTTCTGGTTTCCTCGTATCAATATATCACTCTGGCCGTCGCTTTTTCCAAGGGGGCGCCATTTAGGAAGCCCATATTTTCAAACTGTAAGCGACACTTAGGAAGGTGGTATTATCAAACTAACAAAAGATATTAAATAGCTGGTATCTTCAGAACAGAGGGCAACTTTATTTTGCTGTGGCAGATAAAATGGCCTGTGAGATACACATCTGTGTTTACCTGTGCATGATTGGTTAGGAAAATGTCCTAGTTTTCACAATAAATTCTTTAAAAAAACATTGTCTTACTTCGAAGGATATGTTGATATTTAGTAGGTTGCATTATATAAGTATGTAGATTTTGAATATCTTTGAAAATAACAAATGAAAACATACCGGAATTCATTGACATTCTTTCATTAACAAGGTTGTGGGGAGGTTCCTCCCTTGTGATTCAATTTGTAAGAGGTAGCATGAGTTCTGACGTACTAGCTGGAGAGAATAGTTTGACTTATTTAATTTAGTTATTTTAACGCAATATAATCTGTATGTTTATACAATGGACAAAGCCCATACCGCAATATTGCTGAAATATTGCTAAAAGCGGAACGAAAATACATTATTAATTTTAATGAGGTGAATGTTCAGTGTTACTCCGGATTCCTGAAGCTGAGATAAGAGTTATTATGATTGATTCCAGACTTGTTCATCATGAACATCGCCATCTGTCTTGCCGTCTGCTTGTTAGTGACGATCCAGCCCCCACAGGGGCTAGCGGACATCATTGAGGTAGGCCCCGGGGTCAGGCTTGTCTTGAGAGGCACCTTCAGTTGTTCGGGTGACATGCTTGAATGTGTGTCATCATATCCCGACAGCTCATCTTCTCAATCACTGGTTTATCTCGTGATATGTTAAATATAATGTGATTTCGTATCTCCTACTCTGCTTATTCTGTGGAGTGACTGCACGTAGTATAACGTGTGGGAGTGTGTGGTCTGTTCTGGTTGATTAGCGTTGTTACAATGGATGTGAAACCCGAAAATCTTGTGCATATGAATACTTTCTTAGATAGCTACATTGTATATTTTCTCAATCACAAATTTGAAAATTGAGGCATTCGTCTTGTCGAAATGGATACGGCGATAATAACAGTTATATTTTCATCAATATTCAACAAGTTTTGCATTTTTCTGTTAGTTGGATTCAGTTGTCATGTCTGACCGAATGTTTGTGTCACATCTGCGAGAATTCAGTATGAAAGAAAGTGCTACGGAAAATTACGGATAAGCTTGTGTATTTTACAATGTGTTTTCATATTTGCTGGTTAAGTTAGTAATTGTAGCATATTTTTTAAACCTACGGTTACTGACATCGGGTCACAAAAATATTTCCGGGGATAAATTGACAACAACAACAACCGCAATAGCAAACGCATAATGGTTATCTCCTTATCTGTATATTTAGAGACAATGAATGTGGTAATCGCTGTTTTTTCTTGATTACATTGTGTCTCTGATGTTGTAGTTGCTGGCGTTCCCGTCCATACCCTACGCCATGGTGCACGTCGGCATTGCCCTCTTCAACTGCCTGCTTTCTATCCTGGTTGAGGTCAGTAGTCGATGTGAGGGACTGAATTTTGAACAGTATTTCAGTAAAACAGAGCGTGTCAGCTTAATTTGTAAGGAAATCCTGAAGCGATGCAGGGCTTTAACCTCTTTGGTCTGTTTGTTTGTTTGCTACACACGGCAATATTACATCTCTATGAGGGCATCTATCCACTAAATCGGGATAAGATGGCATGCATCAAGCAAGTCAGTGAGCCTGACCGCCCGATCCATTTGGTTACCCCTAACGACCAGCGTAGGTTGCTGGGAATCTGTTCCAACTCGGAATCCCAAATGGGTTCATATAAAATAACATATGCTCCTCAATCGATCAGATAAACAGGTTAGGTGACAACATAAGTGATATATCCTCTATTTCTTTGTCAACAGACCTACGTGATGGACAACACATCTCTCCATGAAAGCTGTCGAAACTTCTTCAAAAATTCTCTCCCTTCCGCGCAGACCAAATATGCTGCCATTGAAGAAGACATAGCAGGAAATCCCTCATGGCCGCCAGTTAGTCAGTCAGCCGTCAGTCTAGCAGTGGTCTTCCAGAGATTGGACAGTGCTCACCACGTCCCGAAAGATCTCAACACTGCTCCCGGGAAAGAGATTCTGGAGGATCTCATCGAAGACTCGGACGCGGAGACGCGGAGTATCAAATCTCTCAGCGGGGTGACCCCGGGTCATACCCAGAATGCAGCAGCTAGTTACACCCAGCGACAGTTATCGACAGAGGTCGGGCATCACTACACGGAGCAGTTTGAAACTCCGCTTCTGTCTGATGGCGCTGCAAATTCCAGTGGTGGGATAGATAATCCGGTGGTGACAAGTTTTGATGACGGCAGGTACACCACATCCTTGTGACCCGTCGTGACCTTGACCCCTGACATTTACTCACATGGGCCATAATCCTCATAGTCGAACTTTTTTTGCAGAAATACAGATCTATAACAAGCCGTCACTGACATAATTTACTCATTGAACAATACTCAGAGCATTAACGTTGTAGTCAAGTTGTATGAATCAAGACCCCAGCACGAGTTGATCATTTGTTTCAGACTTTTTCAATAGACATAATCATATCGACACTGCTTATATAACAGTATTGGCCATGGGGACAGTGTGACATACATGTGTTGAAAAGTGATGCCATTTTTAAAAACATGACTGAAAAAAATTGATTGATGTATGTAGCTCCATATGTCTATGGCATGTTGCAATTGAGCTTTTTTCTATTGTGCTGAATTTCCAAACTATTTCTCTGTCAGCCATTGTCTATTTAAGTCTGATCTGATCTTTGACATTTATTGTTTTGCTTCAGTTCTGAGATGTCAGAGGTGCCCGTAGAAGGTACTGGTCATGTATTATAGGGGAGGACTGCCCATAAGACTGGTCATGTATTATAGGGAGGACTGCCCATAAGACTGGTCATGTATTATAGGGAGGACTGCCCATAAGACTGGTCATGTATTATAGGGGAGGACTGCCCATAAGACTGGTCATGTATTATAGGGAGGACTGCCCATAAGACTGGTCATGTATTACAGGGAGGACTGCCCATAAGACTGGTCATGTATTATAGGGAGGACTGCCCATAAGACTGGTCATGTATTATAGGGAGGACTGCCCATAAGACTGGTCATGTATTACAGGGAGGACTGCCCATAAGACTGGTCATGTATTACAGGGAGGACTGCCCATAAGACTGGTCATGTATTACAGGGAGGACTGCCCATAAGACTGGTCATGTGTTATAGGGGAGGACTGCCCATAAGACTGGTCATGTATTATAGGGAGGACTGCCCATAAGACTGGTCATGTATTTTAGGAAGGACTGCCCATAAGACTGGTCATGTATTATAGGGAGGACTGCCCATAAGACTGGTCATGTATTATAGGGAGGACTGCCCATAAGACTGGTCATGTATTATAGGGAGTACTGCCCATAAGACTGGTCATGTGTTACAGGGGAGGACTGCCCATAAGACTGGTCATGTATTACAGGGAGGACTGCCCATAAGACTGGTCATGTATTATAGGGGAGGACTGCCCATAAGACTGGTCATGTATTATAGGGAGGACTGCCCATAAGACTGGTCATGTATTATAGGGGAGGACTGCCCATAAGACTGGTCATGTGTTACAGGGGAGGACTGCCCATAAGACTGGTCATGTATTACAGGGAGGACTGCCCATAAGACTGGTCATGTATTATAGGGGAGGACTGCCCATAAGACTGGTCATGTATTATAGGGGAGGACTGCCCATAAGACTGGTCATGTATTACAGGGAGGACTGCCCATAAGACTGGTCATGTATTATAGGGGAGGACTGCCCATAAGACTGGTCATGTATTATAGGGAGGACTGCCCATAAGACTGGTCATGTATTACAGGGAGGACTGCCCATAAGACTGGTCATGTATTATAGGGGAGGACTGCTCATAAGACTGGTCATGTATTACAGGGAGGACTGCCCATAAGACTGGTCATGTATTATAGGGAGGACTGCCCATAAGACTGGTCATGTATTACAGGGAGGACTGCCCATAAGACTGGTCATGTATTATAGGGAGGACTGCCCATAAGACTGGTCATGTATTACAGGGAGGACTGCCCATAAGACTGGTCATGTATTATAGGGGAGGACTGCCCATAAGACTGGTCATGTATTATAGGGAGGACTGCCCATAAGACTGGTCATGTATTACAGGGAGGACTGCCCATAAGACTGGTCATGTATTATAGGGAGGACTGCCCATAAGACTGGTCATGTATTACAGGGAGGACTGCCCATAAGACTGGTCATGTATTATAGGGAGGACTGCCCATAAGACTGGTCATGTATTATAGGGGAGGACTGCCCATAAGACTGGTCATGTATTACAGGGAGGACTGCCCATAAGACTGGTCATGTATTACAGGGAGGACTGCCCATAAGACTGGTCATGTATTATAGGGAGGACTGCCCATAAGACTGGTCATGTATTCAGGTCATGTATCCGTATGATCATCGTTTCACACATGGACCCCTTCATTCACATTTAGTATATTTAATTTCGGGCACACATCAAAGTTCTTTGTGAAAAGGGAATTTGCTATTTTATTGAATAATAGAACATACTTATCTAAAAAAATATAGTATTGATTGACATTTTCATTTCAGATATATTATTATTATTATATAATTGTAATTATATTCAAACATATTCAAGAAGTCAATCAAGCCTTTTTAAGAGTGTTTATGCCCTATAAATATTAAATATTAAAAGTCACGCAAAATTGCAAAATCGGGATACGTATCGGATCGTGTACAAAGTATAGGGAGATACAATCCTGGGTTGTGTCGTGACATCCATTGGCTGACGTAGAAAATGAACAAAGCTGCATTGTTAGTTTGAAAAGAATTCGTTTATATATCTTTTTATACATGTCACATTTAGATTTATTTCTTAATTTATATTGAAATTTATTGACATGTTACTATAAAATTATAAATAAAAAAGACATTTATCATGACATATTTGTCATTACTATATATTCATAACTATTCTATATTTATTCAAACATAGTATTTCATCTTTTATAATGACCTTTTGGTGCGGTGGGTAGTCTAGTGGTTAAGGCGTTCTCGCGTCACGCCAAAGACCCGGGTTCGGTTCAAGGGTACAATGTGTGAACCCAATTTCTGGTATCCCCTGCCGTGATATTGCTGGAATACTGCTAAAAGTGGTGTAAAACCAAACTCGTTCACTCATTATAACTTATAATGACGAGTTCGGTAACCGGGAAAGTGAGGCACATTGTCCAGGTACTCCAGCAGTGACTTGGCACCGTCAGCCAACTGACGCTTGAAAATGCAACGATCATGTTGTCAGTTCCACTTGGTCTGATTGGCCACCTTTTGAAAAAACCCATGTACAACAAGTGCTGACCACCTCGACCTTCACGAATAAACTTCGCGTTTGCCATGGTGAAAAGGTTGTCCACTAAACATTGCAACATATTTATAGGCAGTGAAGTACCTGTGAACGCTGGTTCATCTATACCGGGCCCTCTACACACACAGACTATAACGCCATCTTCATCCAGGCAGTACAGATGAACACGAGACAACAGCATAGAATATTTAACTACTCTACAGCAACACCACCAGCCAAACTTACCTCCTTTCATCTATCCAATTCTCTAAAACCATGTCGGTCATTTACAGTGTTGCGGTCGACGCAGACATCCGCACATCAGACTCTCAAACACCACAACGCTCACGCCACAACGAAACCAAAGTTACATACCATAATGGGGACCAAAATCCAACACCAATGGAATCCCACAACACATCCATCCGCATCCATAACGTCCCCAAAAACTTCTAAGAACCTTATTAAAGCTATGTAATTTAGATTAACGAAACGGCCAGGTTCCTTCATCACGGAACCAGGCCTTGGTCATCCTAATATCAGAGCCAAACTAACCGGCTGATGAGACAAACTTTTATCGACCAATCTCCCTTATCTCTCTTTTATGCAAAACAATGGAAGCCATGGTTAAAAACCGGCTCAGGCACTATCTAGGCAAAAATAAACTAATAAACCAGGAACAGAGCGGCTTCACCAGGTCGCTCTACTCTGGACAACCTCACCAGCCTTGAGCAGGATATGAAAGCGGACCAGGTGTACCGCCACTATACAAAACGGGCTTATCCAAAAACGCTTAAAACTCAGGCCTCTGGACAAATAATTAATTACATCCATAACATTCCTCTCACACCGTAAAATAACCCTGGCACGCAACATGGTAGCATTCTAAGCCCCACTCTTTTCAATATAATTGTACATGACCTCTTGAGGGAATCTCCCCCAAAGTAAAAACCTCAAAATGTCAATATTATAAACACGCCAAAAAGCCACACAAAAGCATAAACATGTGAAAAAACTACTCCAGCAGGCACTAAATGAAGTCCAAACATGGGCTCATTAATGTATTTCTTTCTCTAAATGCCGAAAAAAACATTGGCTTAGTATTTAAACATAAAATAACCTGCGCCCAATTGCCCACTTAATTTATCTACAAAATAATCCCATCAAATTACAAACCAAACTCCTAGTACTTACCTTTGATGAGCATCTCATCTGGGTTGTCCACACTAAAAATCTAATAAATAGGTGCAAGAAGGACGTCTTCGCGGCCTAATTTATCGGCATTGCTACAGCATTACAAACAATACCAAAAACCGACCTACACTAATAAACCAAATATTGAAAAGCACACAACGAACTACCCAAGGAAAACAAGTAGAAATCCTTTTAAATCCCTGTCCACGTCGGACTGTTTAGCCGGCCCTAAAGCTACCAGAAATAAGCTTAAACCTACCGATATCTGAAAGCGACAACAAAAGATTTTCCAACAGTGGCAAACTCAAGTTGTCAACTAAAACAGATACTTCAAAAGCCACTCAAAAAACTAAAAATCTACCATAAATCTGAAAATATAGACGGGACAGGCGTGAAATACAAACACGGCACACAGCACTACACTCCTACCTACATAAAAGTAAGAAACACCAAACGGGCAAATGCACACACCGCAACCAAACAGAAACACCTGAACACGCACAACAAACAACCCAGAAGGACGCTTTAAAACACCCTGAACATCAACACACGCCTAACATCACAAACACTCCTCAGCCCATTAAACCGCGCACGCACGCACGCACGCACGCACACACACACACACACACACACACACACACTCACCTTTTAAAGCCCAAGGCAGTTCCCTACATAAACCAAAAACAACCATGACAACCAACAAATAATTTTAAGTCATGTGATCCAACTTAAACAGTGTTTTAACCAGGGGAATGATGCAATAGACAACAGGATTAAGAAACTGGAGAAGAAATTCGAAGATGAAGTTTTGACATTGAAAAAAACTATCTACGAGAAGGAAGTACAGGTGAATGAGTTAAAAGATAGACTAAATGAATCAGAAAATCGACGAGCTGAACTCAGAGCTGAACTTAAAATTAGTGGCCAGGAAAACAAATGCTTCCGGGACCATATCCATGAACTGGAAAGCGAAGCATTACGCATGAACTACTCAATTGATACTAAACTAAAGTTCATAGAAACGAAGGTCAGCAATATGGCGTCTAAACTGAATACTTCACATACCCCTAATAGACCTAAATCAAATGGAATCATTTCCACAATAAATGAAGTCCAACCAATTGTAATGCAAGCTGAACCTGGACCAAGAACCAGAGAAACTTTACCGGATCCTAATGCAGGTGCCCAACATAAAGTAAATAATGACAAACCAAATAAAGACGCCCATATGATACCTACAGAAAATAGACAGCAGACAAATGAAGTTTATATATCATCAAATCCTGGAATATCAACATCGTCAGATAAAGGTGACAACTGCCTTGATCTTACCAACAAAACCTATCTGTACGACTTTACTTATAATGGTGAACACAGTGATAATGATTCTTGGAACTCTGTGAGACGAAGACAACGAAGCAAAGACAATGATGCACGTGAATCTGGAAGTAAACAAGCTGGATATGAATCTTATCCTATTAAATCCTTAGCTAAAACCTATCGAACTCTTGAAGGTGTACCAAGAATGCGGACCAAACGGATTGTGCTGTATAACCGAATGCAGTATATTATATCCGCCCCCGACCACGGTACACCATCTCGTTGTCCCCGACCACGGTACACATTCTACCTGTCCCCGACGACGGCACATCATTTCCCTGTCAAGCGACTGCAGTATATTATATCCGTCCCCGATCACGGTACACCATCTCGCTGTCCCCGACCATAGTACACCATCTCCCTGTCCCCGACGACGGCACATCATTTCTCTTCAACCGACTGCAGTATATTATATCCGTCCCCGACCACAGTACACCATCTCCCTGTCCCCGACGACGGCACATCATTTCCCTTCAACCAACTGCAGTATATTATATCCGTCCCCGACCACAGTACACCATCTCCCTGTCCCCGACGACGGCACATCATTTCCCTGTCAACCGACTGCAGTATATTATATCCGTCCCCGACCACCGTACACCATCTCGCTGTCCCCGACGACGGCACATCATTTCCCTTCAATCGACTTCAGTATATTATATCCGTCCCCGACCACGGTACACCATCTCGCTGTCCCCGACGACGGCACATCATTTCCCTGTCAACCAACTGCAGTATATTATATCCGTCCCCGACCACGGTACACCTTCTCCCCGTCCCCGACGACGGCACATCATTTCCCTGTCAACCGACTGCAGTATATTATATCCGTCCCCGACCACCGTACACCACCTCCCTGTCCCCGACGACGGCACATCATTTCCCTGTCAACTGACTGCAGTTTTTTATATCCGTCCCCGACCCTATACGCCATCTCCCTTTCACCAACTACGGATACACCGATAAGATCTTCGGAATAGGTCTTCAGGAACTCATGATTGTCGTTTGTGGCGACTAACGGGATCGGGTGGTCAGGCTCGCTGACTTGGATCATGCATGTCATCTTTTCCCAATTGCGTGGAACGATGCTCATGATATCAATCACTGGAGTTTCTGGTCCAGACTCAAATATTTACATACCGCCGTCATATAGCTGGAATATTGCTAAGTTCAGTGTTAAACACCAACAAACAAACAAATCTTATTCCAATTGCCTGAATTGATGCTCGGAATGACAAAAACTGGATTGGCTGGGTCCAGACTCAATTATTTACAGTGAGTGCAGCGTCGTACAAAATAGCGGGACATCCTATCTTAGTCCTCTCAACAATTATCTACTGGTAATTAACATATCCCGATTTTGTTTGTAAAATAGTTGTATTGTTGTCGAATGAGTTAATACAAATAAAAGGTAGATGGCAGTTATACCGAACTAAGTACCTTCAGCATGAGACATTTGATGAATGTTTGTAAATGTTAACTGTCATTAATGTTAAAATGAAAATATTAAACTATTTACTTGCATGCATTGTGTAACAAAAGCTAGGCTAGCAATTAAGTGTTATTGTTATTGTTATCATTGCGTAGAAATAACCTTTAAAACTGTAGACACCATGCACAAGAGATTGAAGTAGACCGCGTAATGACACGGGTCAGAATTGGTCCAGAACACATGTGAGCCGTTGTTCAAAACAAGCCCTTAGACTGTCGTAAGTCTAAGCTAATGTTTGGGATTTACGATCACCTCAGCCCTCCGATCGCTTTGTCCAACGGCACAATGATCTTCAGAGGTGACTAAGTTGGGTCAAATAGCTGAATGTTGTCGTTAAAGCGTTCGCTCGTCACGCCGAAGACCCGGGTTCGATTCCCGACATGGTTACAATGTATGAAGCCCATTTCTGGTGTCCACCGCCGTGATATTGCTGGAATTGCTGAAATCGGCGTAAAACCATACTCAGTCAGTCGTGTCCCAATGGATTGGATCGTTGCTAATTTTTCAATCACTGGTTTGCCTGGTCCAGATCCGATAATTTACAGAACGCTGTGATTACTGTCTTCAGCGATGAGCAAATAACATCCATTCAGTCATTTAAAGTTATATATAGAGACAACTGTGACATTACTGAACGTGCTGTTTAGAAATCGATATTTGTTAGATGTATTTGATGACAAATGAAACAGGATACACTTGAAATTAATTGAAAGGAATACATTATTTCCTCTAATATTTTACAATGTCAGTCAAACAAAAATCTTTTAGCGCCATAAACTCGATTACCCCAGAACCGAAGCTCGCATCGCTTTATCTTTTAGAGGGGTTATATTCTCTTTGGCTGGAGTTTGGGTCCAGATTGGCAATTTTATATCTGAAGGATAAACACCAAACCCGAGTTTTTATATTTTCGATCAAAACCGAGAAGGTGTTTATCCAACTTAAAAACGGCATAAATGAAAAAAAAGTGATGTCTAAATACCAGAAACAATTATAAACATTGGAAAGCGTTACAGTGAAACAATAGAGGTAACGCGGTTTTAGATGAAAATGCGATCTGTCATATGACCACGAGTAAGCGAAAGCGCACGTGCAGCATGCGTACGACATAAAGTCATAAGTGACACGCCTGTTACTGGTGTGGGAAGAATGTTGTTGGAGATGGCAAGACGAACGTTCAATGAATGAAAGCCACCTTCGTAAATATTTTTTTGAAGTTCGTTGTGTTCGAGGCGAGAAAACAGGAAAATAGTGTCTACCCTCCACTCCCCTCAGCGTTTGAGAAACAGGATTATTTGACGACTAATTCATGGAAGCTCCTGGACGCCGTCATGACGAGGTCCGCTTGAGGTCGACGTGCTGTATCACGGAAAGTACCTATTTCGCTACATGTAAAAGTACCTTGTGGGTGGGGAATGGGAGATCGGCACAGGATTATACTAAACTGGTGAGTTTTATGTAATATATTACATGTAACCAGAGTGGTTTAGGTGAATGAATCACTAAACACAGGTTCATTTGTTGATGACAGTTGTTTAATACATAAATAAACAGAGACCCTGTGAAAATAAATACACAGAGTTAAAATATGCACAATACCTACACATACAAATAATTCATTACATTATAACTTATTAACAAACATTAGAATCTTATATATGTTCATATACATTGATATGATCCATCGTAATTAGCATGATTAGTTTTATCTTACTGTACTCTAAATATTACAGGAGATTTATCATATAATAAATTGACAAACATAGTTGATCAATAATGGGAGAATTATGACAAATGCATTAATACATAACACACAATTTCAGTACATATCACTGTAAATACATACAAAATATAGATGTCTTCACCAGGTGTATGGCACTGTGCCCTATGATGTCACAACATCAGACATTTGCTTTACCGGGACACACCTGAACATAAATATATATATATATATATATATCATGATTACAGTGTAACATATTACATCAATATGTTTACATACTTAGATATATACAATAACCATAAAATATATATTCTAATCACTCACCTCATCGTACAGACATACATTCATACATTTGCAGTTAGGTGCAGAACTTTAATTTACAGGTAAATAGCTCCAGTCTATCAATAAATGTACTCATTATGCTTTGTTACACAATAAGTTAAGTAATATCAACATGAAAATGCTAGTTAAGATTATCTATTATAAACATACTTACATACTTAAAGTATTTAAGCAAATTTAGCCTAACTACATTTATCTGAATACGATGGCTGATATGATACATATTTATCACACCTAACAATATAAGTACTATTAAAAGAAGTTAAGAAACATACATATGCACCTTAACAAACCCTTCAAATCACTAAATAAGAACACATAAATATACAATTCAAACAAACTAACCTGTGACAATTGACTGAATTATTTCAGCGATGAACCGACAACTTGTCTCCAAACATAGTCAAATACAAGTGTAAATTCAAACTGACCAGTCCCATAATGCACCCTGTCACTGAAAGTAAGGGGCTGGGGCTGGGGCTGGGGCAAGGCAAGACAATAGAGACCAGAGAAACAATAGAGAAGGCAAGCGCAAGGGTGGCTGTGCTATTGTATTAGTGAAGCAGGTTAAATTGGAGGGTAGAATTAAAATAAGAGGTGACCTTAAAATACACTTGATGATATGTACATAATTACATACTACTAAATACACGCAAAAAGTTAGGGATCTTGAAATAATGAATAGTGGGAAAGGACAGTATCCATTGAAACTTTATCTGTTTTAAACATCAAAAGGATTTACCCTTCAAAATGTACGAATACTTTTTTCATATCATGTGTTTACTGTGCCTATAACTTCGGCACGTTTGTATTAACATTGCTTTATCTGACTGAATTGTTAGTTAAACACCACTTGGCAATGACAGAACGTCTTTTTAAGTCCCTCTAATTTTCCTTGAAATGTAAATATCACAAAGAAAACGTGGGTCACCGGGACATGGGGGAATTAACAATGACATTATAATTTACTAATATCAAGACGAATAGTTCATCCTTTTATGAACAGGTATATTACTTTGTGCTTTAAACGTAGTAGGTGTAGTTTGGTAGCTTATCGTTCAAGTTACTCTTTTCTTGATCAGGGCTATGATTCTTCATGCATGGTCCATCAACATGGGCAAGGATATATATGTGATTGATGAATGTGCTCGGGTAAGCCCGGGGGGACGGGTGGCCCAGTCGTCTAAGGCGCCGCAATTAGCTGTGCAGAGTTGCGTCCCTTGGGCACGCCAGAAACCTGTGAACCTATCCCAGTTCGCTCCGATTATGTTTCTAGGTTTGTCAGCACCACACCCGTGCTCGTGGGTTTCACTGAAGTGGTAAACGTCTGAGACCTGCATCACTTCGGGCTTTCCTCCCACATTAAGCTGACAAGTCGCGATATAACTGGAACACTGTTAAAAGCGGCGTTAAACCCAAATCACTCACTCACTCAGGTTGGTCCAATATGAATTGTATACATAACCCCAGTCGCCGAAAGAGATGCACGTGCCTGATGCACAGTGAACATATTTTCCAGTTTCATAAAAGAATCCAATCAATGTGATATTAGAATACACATGTTCATTAACCTATTGACGCTTGTTGGCATATGTTTATGTTTGACACCCTATATACCAAGGTGACCCTTCAATAAAGAGGCGAGTGTGTATTTGAAGGAAAAGATTTACCTGCACTGTCTAAAGCTAAAGTATGGGGACTTCCTCCCACCCCTGACATTGAAACAGTCCATGATCGTTAATGTCTAAACGATTCGCTGTGCAGAGCTGCGTCCCTTTGGCACGCCAGAAACCTTTGATTGTGGGTTCGAATCCCGGTTCGCCCCGATTATGTTTCTAGTTTTGTCAGCACCATACCCGTACTCGTGGGTTTCACCGAAGTGGTAAACGTCTGAGACCTGCATCACTTCGGGCTTTCCTCCCACATTAAGCTGACACGCCGCGATATAACTGTATATAACACTGTTAAAAGCGTCGTTAAACCCAACTCACTCACACTCTCATTTATAGTAGCTCGCTGAATTGCAAACTGGGTTTCTATTAAGATTGTACACTATGTACAATGAAAAGATCATAAAGTGTTGGTTGAAAGGCAGTTGTCAATATTTAAGCGCAGTGACTGGTAAACAATGTTGAACCTCTAATGCTAAATTAAATGCCAGTTGTTGTAGTAATGCAGGATAAGTGTACAAATTTCAAAAAGTATCTAGGATTTAACTAGCTTTCGGTGGTATTTGTTTGTCTGCAAGCTATTTGGAATAATGTAGTATTTGTTTCTATTTTAAGCAGCGATGTATTGTCATCAACTTATAAAATGGTAGACTAGAATAAATTACCTAAATAAGGACTGTATTTTTCAATACAAGAATCTTTTGGCTTGTGTAAAACACATTGATATAGTAAAATTTAGAAAAGACTCTTATACATGTACAATGTTTTTGCTCTAGCCATTCACTTTTGTTAGAAGGGGGCACGGGTGGCCCAGTCGTCTAAGGCGCCGCCATTTGCTGTGCAGAGTTGCGTCCCTTCGGACACGCCAGAAACCTATGATTGTGGGTTCGTATCCTGATTCGCCCCGATTATGTTTCTAGGTTTGTCAGCACCATACCCGTGCTCGTGGGTTTCACCGAAGTGGTAAACGTCTGAGACCTGCATCACTTCGGGCTTTCCTCCCACATTAAGATTACACGCCGCGATATAACTGGAATACTGTTAAAAGCGGCGTTAAACCCAACTCACTCACTCACTTTTGTTAGAAAGTGGAAGAATATATGATTTACCAGGGAGTACCGGTATACGGCTGTGCCCATTTTGAATTGTACCACAAATGGAAACGGAATATCATGTTTGCTCATAATGCCCCTTCTATCTCAAAGACCTGTGAATATTACGGGATGGAATAGGTTTGTAAAAGGCGACTAACGGGATCGGGTAGTCCGGCTCGCTGACTTGGTTGATGCATGTCATCGATCCCAGTTGCGTGGATCGATGCTCATGATTTCAATCACTCGATTGTCTGGTCCAGACTGGATTATTTACAGACTGCCGTCATATAGCTGGAATATTGCTGAGTGCGGCGTTAAACAACAAACCATCCATTCAACCATCCTTCTATCTCAGACGGAGTATTATTCCGTTATATTATTGTGAATTCTCTTGCCATGAAAAGTAAATATGTTGTAACTCCCCCCAACTAAAATATGTTGCAAAGTATATATTTCACCACATTTGTAGGGGACTTACTGGTCCTTATACCTATGTATAGGATAGCTACGGGTCAATCGCAAAGAACGAAATGTGGTTTATTATAGCCTTCAGTGTGAAAGACTGAGTTTTCTCGAAGTTGAGAAAAGTGTTTTCTCGAAGTTGAGAAAAGTGATAATGTCATTGCAGTGAACATCACACTTTATATTTCTCTGCAGTGAACATAAAGCATTATTTATAAATTGTATCCCTTTATCGTGAATGTCGAGCCCCGACACAAACTGTTGACTTGCTTTTCAGGTTAGTTCCACACTGACGAGGCAAAATAATGAGAGATGGTCAATTATAACGGGGACCATGTTATCTCATGTTGAGGACGTTATCTCCGCTATTTTGGGGATGACATTAATTCCGCTATGTTGGGGACCACGTTAGTTTGGGACCACGATATAGCTGCTATGTTGAGAACATAGAGATTACTACACGAATTGTAAGATAAATGGTATCTGACACACATGTAGAAATCTGTTTCTTACACACCCTAATATAGCACCAAATTAGGATGGAATAGATACACATTTAGTCTGTTATCTCCGCTATGTCGAGAACGACGTTATCTCACCTATGTCGAGGATGACGTTAATTCCGCTATGTTAGGGACGACGTTATCTCCGCAATGGCGAGGACGACTCCACTATGACGAGGCGGACTCCACTATGACGAGGCGACGTTATTCCCGCTATGTTGAGGGCGTTATCTCTGCTTTGTCAAGGACGACGTTATCTCTGCAATGTCAAGGACGACTCCGCTATGTCGAGGGCGATGTTATCTCGGCTTGTTGGGGTTGACATAATATCTGCTATGTTGAGACGATGATCTATGTTGGGGATGACTCCGATATGGCGAGGGCGACTCTGCTATGTTGAGGACAACATTATCTCCTCTTTGTCGAGGACGGCGTTATCTTTGCTGTGTTGGGGACGACGTTATCTCCGCCTTTTGAGGGAAACGTTATCTCCGCTTTGTTGAGGACGACGTTATCTCCAATATTTTAGGAACGACGTCATCTCCGCTATGTAAGGGACGATGTAATCTCCGCTATGTCAGGGACAACGTTATCTCCGCTATGTTAGGGGCGACGTTATCTCCGCTATGTCGGGGACAGCGTTACTGTTGAGGACGCTATTTTGTGACAGTGTTACGCTATGTTTGGGACCACTAAACTAAATGTTTGCGACGACGTTATCTCAGCAACGTTGAGGACGACTCCTTTATTTTAGGGACGTCATTATCTTCGCTATGTTTAGGACGACTGAACTGAACTTTGTAGGGGATGACGTTATGTCCGCTGTGTCGAGGACGACTCTATGTTGAGGCGACTTTATCTCAGCTATGTTGGGGATGACATAATCCTCCGCGATGCTGAGGAAGGTATCTTGTTGAGGACGGTGTTGTGGGCAACATTGTATACGCTGCGCGTTCGGTTCCAAATTCAATTTAGGGGGGTTAGATCTACAGGTAACCTAGCTCTACATTGAAAACACAGTATGTTTATCTCCTAATTTAAAAGTCATTCTGCCATGAATTTGGAATTTACTCGATTTTGATTGGTCAATCAGAAGCTATTAAATCACAATAACCCCCCTCTGATTGAAACAGCTGGTTTGACGACCGCATCACCGCGGAAGCTAATATTCATAGAATTGTACTATTTTCAGTCTCTGTCGGTAGGCATATTTAAATAATTATATCTACAATTACAGGTTACAAAATGCACAGATGCGGTTACTACAATATTCAAAGGATGTGTGGCAATACATTTCATGCAGAAAACACGAGAGAAATCTACAAAGGGAATGTATTTACGTTTTGGAGACAACAGAGGGCTTGTAATTTCGGCGCTTATACTATGACGTCATATCTTTGGCGTCACAATGAGCAATATGACGTCATAATGGTGACGTGCGATGTAGGGCGAAAGCCTTGCAATGCTTGCTTTTTTTATTTTGGGATGCCCACCTCATGTTAGCTTACCAATTTGCCATATGCTTTCAATGCATGTCATATGTTCGAGTGAAGTATTATGGTGTAAACAAACTGCTTGAGTATATACAGCGCCATATTTTGTTGATGATTCCGTAATTCAGATCGATCACACTGAAACACTGGACTCATCCCATGTCGCTTCACTCAGTATATTTGCTGGGGCGGTCGGGTACCCTATAGGTTAAAGCGTTCGCTCGTCACGCTGCACGTTCGGTTCCAAATTCAATTTTGCGGGGTTAAATCTACAGGTAACCTAGCTCTACATTGAAAACACAGTATGTTTATCTCCTAATTGATATATATGGGGGCACGGGTGGCCCAGTCGTTTAAGGCGCCACGATATGCTGTGCAGAGTTGCATCCCTTTGGCATGCCAGAAACCTATGATTGTGGGTTCGAATCCTGGTTCGCCCCGATTATGTTTCTAGGTTTGTCAGCACCATACCCGTGCTCGTGGGTTTCACCGCAGTGGTAAACGTCTGAGACCTGCTTCACTTCGGGCTTTCCTCCCACATTAAGCTTACACGCCATGATATAACTGGAATAATGTTAAAAGCGGCGTTAAACCAAACTCACTCACTCCTAATTGATATTCAAGTTAAGCATGTTGAATGGCTCAAAACCATATGTTAGATTTTGAAGATTTTCCAGTGATAGTTGTCCAGATAACAATAATTTTAATTACTTCAGAACGTCCCATTTCCTGTGAGTGGGGACCAACCTGATTGGGACTTGTTTGATGCATGTCATGAATCGATATCAATCACTAGAATATTGCTAGGTGGGGCCTAAACAACCAACAAAACTGGCAAATAAATCTAGATGTGGTTTTGTTTTCATGTTCATGTATTCTTGGTCATGTATTCTTGGTCGTGTCTGGTGGATTTAATGGATCTGTTCTTTAGGATCAGTGTCATGGTACCCCAACAGTGTGGGCCGTTCCTGGAGTATTGAGGATTGGATATAAAACAAATCATATTTAATATATCTCATATTTTTATTTTTGCTGGTCAGTAGGTAACAGTAACAAAGTCAAGATCTATTCACTAGTTAGAACACAATTCTGTGAGTGACAGGCAGAATTAGCTGTGAAGAGAACCTAAAAGATGGAAGTTGATCTGTAACATAATCAATTCTATCATCTCTTGGAGAGGTATGAAATTGTAGTAAAGTATGCTTCAAATGAGAATTAATATTCACTATTTGCAGTACATGGATTTCTTTAAAAAAATTAATAGTAATTTTAAGTCTCTTGTCATGCAACATGGAGAGACATTGCAACTTGGCTAGCTCCTGAATATATTGTTACAGCTTGATAGATGTGAATTATTCAGATTACCATATTTCTGATGAGATACTTCAGAATCAGAAAGTAACAAGACAAACACTACAAACTAAAATAATTAATGTTAGTTGCAAACATTGGCTAGGCGGCGAATCATATAATATTCTAGATGGGTGGGGCCAAAATCACACACACAAATTGTTTCCTCCAAAATAATGAAGACAAACACTACTTCCAGGGAAAAAAAAGACCCAAAATTAAAATTTAGCAGCCCCCACCCCACACACAAATTCAATGAGCTGTAAGTATTAGGATAATCAATAAACAATATCTGGTTATCTATTTGCGCACCACAGAAATATTACAATACAAATGTCATTTCAGTGGAAGCAAAATCTAGGCTCTGGAAGCACAAACACTGGAATTTCCAAGCTCGATTGAAGCACCTTCATATAAAAAACATGCAACTCATGTAAATCGACAACAGATATTTTGCAAATCAACCAAAATCTGCACCTTGAAATCCTTGTTTACAAACCGGATGTCTAGTTTTTAACTATGCATGTTTGTCCAGCAAGCGTAGATTCCAACATCTTTTACTTGACAAGACATTATGATTGGTAAGTAATAATTTCAGGGATTGAAGGTTACCATAACTAAAAAAAAGGTCAAAGGTTCACTTGTAATTACCAATGACAATGTTAAAAAAAATCTGTACTACAATCATCACATATGCTTTGGTACTAATGGTGATTATTGACATAAATCTCTGTATATATATAGACTTGCAATAAAAGTGTTATGCTTCCGCATCTGTAAGCCATCAGCTGCATCAATATTATATAAAATAAATATGATATTGGTAAATAAGTACAAGTAACTAATAAATATGTAATTAAAATGTAAAGAATGAATGATAAAACACAGATTCAAATAAAGTGTAATAAAATAATCATAAAATGCTTTACTTGAGAATCAACAGTATTGTAATAATATGATATGAAACTGGAATATGTACCATACTGATATCTATATTACAAAATACAGTTTTACATAACTGTTGGAGATTTAATCCTCAGAATAAACTGACTTAATACAATAAAATACATTCAAGGTCACATTTGTGTATTAATTGGCAGTTCCAGCCTAAAATGGGCACCATGTATTTAACTGAAGATACCCTTTTCATATTCACATAATGTCTGCAGTTCTTAAATATATACCGTTGGTCCCATAATTTGTCTTGTGACACCAATGTTGTTTCGGTGCTACCAATTTTCTATAACCCCAAACAATGCATTTTATGTAATAAGCACCATGTTGTGGAGCATTGCAGATGACATTTTGGATTTTTGTTTATGATCTAACGAGAATGGCAAAATCATAGGATTCATTCTCGTGACATTGGGACAGAAATAAAATATTAACAGGCGCATCGCTGAAAATTCTATGTCTATATATGCTCAACCTTTGTGTTGATCCTAAGTATAAATAAATGTACATGATTATGCTGACAAATCAAGGTGAGATTGATCTTCGGACATATTTTGCAGACCACCCTATCCACCCCCCGAAAACATGTTACCTGTAATTAATGACCATTCCCTAAATAATATTGTTATAAATTGAGTCAATTTGTCGTCATGATCAGAACGAAAAATATTATGCTTTCCATAACATCCTGGATGGAAAGTTTATTTGTGGAAGAACAATGGCTGAGTACACTTCTTTTCAGGAAGACAATTTGTTGAATGTTAGCTGTCAACAATGCAGTGGCATGTAACTAAAATGGGTGCCGAGTATCAACATACATCTTTTCAGGAAGACAATTTGTTGAGTAATAGATTGCAACAATACAGAGGATTGAAGTATGAGGTATCACAATTTGAAGCTTGATCATACATTGGATATCTCAGACAAAAGTTTAACCCTGCTAAACAGTGGCACAATAAAATAACAGTACCCAATACATGTACAAATGATATACCTCCCCATCGTTGTAGTCCATGGTGGTGAGATTACATTCATGAATGAATCAGAGCGCCTGTTAATAATAAAGGGACACCACTTTGTAAGCAACTCATGTAACAAATATTTACATATTCAAGAATTCATAATTGTGTTGAAAATCACAGATGAAACAATACCATTTTTAATGATGTGATTGTTAACAAGTACAAAATATAATGGAAAAATTATGATGTAAGATGTATTTTTGACAGGACAGAGGTCTGCCATATTGGTAACTCCCTCTCTATTCTGTGACAAGTATGTGTCATGAATATCCAAGCAGTACTCCCCACAAAGTCATTTTATGAAACATACTCCCACGAATCTGTTGTCATAATGCAGTTATGAATTTGCCATTATCATCTATACTGGTCTCTCCTTTTCGGAACCTGACATCCGAGTCAGATTTCAGAAGCGGTGTCTCAAACTGCTCCCTGTAATAATCCCCACCCTCTGCTGTAGCATTCTGGGTATGACCCAGTCCAGAGAGGGTCCCGCCGCTGAGAGATTGGATACTCCGTGCCTCCATGTCAGAGTCTTCAATGAGTTCATCCAGAATGTCCTTCCCGGTGCCCGTGTTGAGATCCTTCGGGACGTGGTGAGCACTGTCCAATCTCTGGAAGGCTAAGGCTAGACTGACTGTTGATGGACTGACTGGTGGCCATGATGGATTCTCAGCAATCTCCTGTTCAATGGCAGCATATTTGAACTGCGATGATGGAAGACAGTGTTTGACCTTTTCTCGACACTTTTCTCTCACAGAGGTGCTGTCGATCAAAAACATCTGCAGAAGAAAAACATTCCCTCATATTTATATACAGTATTTGTTGTCATATAATTGTGATGCCATAGTTTAATGTATAACAATAATTACATCATTCTGTCACACATCCCAATTTGAAGCATCAAAGAAAACTGCGTACCATGGCACAGTCTTCTGACAGTATTCGATCACCAGGCAATTACTATTTAGTATGACACTTCAGGCATGTTAAAAATGGGACACTTAGATAATGCTAAGCATACCTCTAGCATGACAGACAGGAGGAAGTTGATGATGGCTATGCCTAAGTACACCAGCGAGTAGGGCACGGACGGGAATGTCATCACCTGCAACAATCAATATTCAGTTGGTTGTCGTTGACCATCATGATATCAAATGCTGCCGAAGGAAGTGCTACTTGTACATGCATCATTTTGCGGCCTATAGTACAGCAAGTGTAAGAAGGTTACCTCCATGAGGTCAGCTAGCCCCTGGGGTGGGTAGACAGTGATCCACACTGCACCAGCAGTACAGACAAGCAGGTTGATCAGGAACAAATCTAAAACAAACACACATGGATATAGGGGAGTAACCTATAATTTGTAGGTACAGTGGATTCGGTTGGTCAGTTTGATTAATGATAATTATAGCTTTTTAGTCCAAATTGCAAACATTTATATAAAATATATTGAAAACCTAAACGGCAACATATAAGACGGATCCCCTGCCAAAGGAAACTGCTGAGAATGAAATTACTCACAGTTGGAGAAGATGGTCTTCCTGAAGGGCGCACCCTTTGAGAAGGCTACAGCCAGAGTGATATACTGGAAAGAGGATATGTAGAACACTGCCGAGTTTTCATAGCTCATGTAATCTTCGTCATCATGGTCGATAAACTTGTAAAACCTGAAACAGAACAAGAATAAAAACAATTATGAGTGGGTTGGGTTATGACAAACCTAGAAACAAACTGGGATCAGAAATTTGATTTACGCATGCTGAGTAGGGCTGTAACACATACACTATGAGGCGAAAACCATTCATATCACCAATATAGGGTAATACATATGAATATTCATGTCAATTTGTTATATTCAGTGACATACTTATCTCTCTCTTTTCCGAATAGGTAGTAGAAACTTCCTGTGCTGTTCCCACAGAACAGAGAGAAAAAAGCTCACCCAAATGCACGCATGCGGACTGGAACCTGATGGTGATATTGGTCCGAATTGTCTGTAGGTGTCTGAGGTAGTGATTTGTTATGGAACAATTGCCGTGAAGTCAAGGGGGGGAGCTGCTCTTTATGCTCTGAGAATAACAGCTCTCATCCAAGTAAGATAGTTGTTCTGTATGTGTATGAGCCAGGACTGATTATTATATATTTATATACTGCTCATATGCTACAAAGAGTCAAAACGACCCTCATGCTGAGTATCTGCACCTACCACGGTTGTCGCTGTACGTCCAGGAAGCAGTAAACCTGGGCGGCAGTCTGTATTGCTGTCTGCAGGATGATAGACAGGATGGGGCCTGGAGCAAGGAGGGTGATGGGGGGAGGCTCCTTCACCAACTCAGCGTAAGCCTCTGTTCGCCCAACTGAAATGAATAAGTATGACAGTACAGAATGTTGAAACACAGCAAAATCATAGCCTGACAGTACTGGTTTTCATGATTGATGATTGCTAGCTTGAAATTGCTTTTGCGGTCTTTCATCACATACGATGTCTTCTCAGCAATATTCCAGCCTTTTCATGAGGGTTCATTTACTTGCTGAGATGTCTGGGGTCAATCATCCTGTAAATACTGCAATACTCACATGTGACGCTGAGTGTGGTGAGGGTGAAGAGATCTATGAACAGGAACTCGGGGTCTGTCATGTTGGCACCAATCTGAAATCATGTTATGTTATTAACGATCTAAATAAAGGGAAGCAGGCTGCAGATGCTTAGGTTTATTATTTTCTCTTTTAAGACACTGTTGCAACTTACCCAGTACAGAAGCAAGACTGTCACAAACTGGGTGAGACTGTAACAAGCCATATACTTGAAGATTCCAAAGGACGTCACCAGTGCAGCACGGCCTTCTCTGCAATACAGGCATACAAAGATCCAGGTTATTGTTTGATTAGTCTCAAGAATGGTGGATCGTTGTTCAGATGATGTAGCCTTCTCACCTGATGACAGTCGGAACACACTCAATGGTGGGCTTCTTTGATGTGAAGGGAGAGGCTACAGATGCTTCTGCTTCAGACAGTGAGATCCCTGTGTGCGCTGTTTTCAAAGCTCCGCAGTCATTCGCCCCATCTCCGCACATTCCAACGTAGTAACTGAACAATATTTGGTATGTTTTAAATATGTCTCAATAATGAATTTTTCGTAAAATATAAATATTTTATACTTTTGACAGATAAGATAGTATTGTTTTCTTTATTCCTACCATTCGTTCCTCTTTTTTTACATCACTGAGATATTGACAAATAGTTGAGCGCAACAGCCTGAATCTCTCATTCTACCATGACACATCTTCCTGAAGCAAGAGAGTTAACTGACTTTAAAAGTCCAGTTTCCACCCTTGCCGAACTAGGCTGGAATCCTGGGCTCGATGGTAGCGCCACCAGTGGCTATTACCAATTATGTCCCAATCAGATTCCACCTCTCGTATCACTTATGGTTGCGCCCAGTCAGGACGATATTGTGATAAAACGGGTCTTACATCGCAAAATGCATCAAATCACGTGAGCACAAACATGAAAGGATTTGGAAAATATCTGCTGACAACAAATTGACGATGCACATGCTTTCCAAATCCTGCAATCGATCGAAATCTGCACGAACTGGATTTTGATGTGCGATTATGATTGGACTATGCATTGACTCGTTAGTCCAGAAACTGGACTTTTATAGTCAGTTAAACTCCTTTGCCTCGGGAAGATGACCATTACATTGATGAATGCTTGATTCCGATCCTGGAGTGACAATAACATTTGATTAAATCCCTTGCTTGTGCACAAATGGGAAAGATTTTCAATAACATTGCAGGAAATAGTGAATAATCCTTAATTTATTGATTTAAAAAAATGATAAAGTGAAGTGGAATATATATTACAGACATTGTGATTGTCACATGACAGGTACCATGGGTTAATAAAATTGATACTATTTTGGCCGGTCTACCAGCCTGCGATGTCTGGTTACTCGTGGCTTCTTGGCCAGTGTTGGAAGAGTTAAACTGGCATTAACAAGCTTTGATGGATCCCAGCTAGTTTTCAACATATGGACTTTGAAAGAGCGGCGTATCCGTAAACCAAGTAATAATAAAAAATGTCGCCTCATGGGCCACTAATTCTGCCATCTACTTTTTACTTACCCCAGAGTCTGCAGGCATTCCACTAATTGAGCCTTTTGGTCTGGTCCCATCCGGGCAAATATTGTTCCCCTCACAACAATCTGAAGAAAAAACACTATCCTTCTGAACACCTTACATTTAAGCATGAGAAAATGCACATCTTGAAAATACTAAATGTTTCTAAAATAAAAAATTCTCATGTTGGATATTAGAGATTCACCTTTGCGAGCATGTCCGGGAAGAACTGCCTGATGACCGACCATGACCTGCCAGTCACAGCAAAGTGGAACCGCTGGTTGTCCATGTCAATCTGGATGTTGTACTGTCCGTCCTGCACAATATGGATACGACTCTTGAGACACACTATACTACCTTCCAGTCGTAATGAATCTCAAATGTTTGAAATTCATAGTACAAAGAAATTCATAAGAACACATCCCAGAAACACGGGGGAAATCAAAACAAAGGCCACACCAATTTCATTTCCTGATGAGCTTTCTTTATCAATACAGCAAAACAACATTATTCTGCTGAAACTACCAGCAGTATGTTTTCCTTGATAACTTTGGATACATATGACATATCACAGTGCAAAATATATGAAAATGACAGAGGTGGGCCTGAAATAACACAAATTTTTCAAACTCACAACTGACATAACCTCCTCAACTTTCTTCTCCCTCTCATCCGCATAAACAAACTCCACTTGCGGTCCAGCCTTGCCGTCCTGTGGTGGGTATGCCTGCACCAAGATGATTCTGTCAGTGCGGTCCACCATGCAACATTCCCGGGCCACACTCAGCGCAGTCAACATGTTGTCACCTGCAGAACACACAAGCATAATAACTTGGAGAATGTGTCAAAACTGGACTAATCCTGAAACCTCCTTTATCGGTCTAAGTATATTTTCTTTGATCTTGATGTTTCTGATGGCCACCTCCCGGAGCGTCTGGATGACAGGGGTGGTCTGGCTGCACCTACCTGTGACCATGGTGTTTCTGATGGCCGCCCCCCGGAGCGTCTGGATGACAGGGTTCATCTGGCTTCACCTACCTGTGACCATGATGTTTCTGATGGCCGCCTCCCGGAGCGTCTGGATGACAGGGGTGGTCTCTGGCTTCAGGCAGTTCTCCATCACCAGCAGCCCCAGGAAGTTGAGATCCTTCTCCACCTGCTCCCTACAAGGAGAAGACAACTCTTGATTAAATTTCAAAATAAAATTCCAGGAGATACAAATTAAAAATGGATATATATCACAGAATTTCAGTGAGAAGAAAATATCATTACTGACATTTACTGACATTTTGGTGCAATGCTGCTTAAACAGTATTTTATCCATAATACAGTCAGAAAAAAATTAAAAAGGATCAAGTACAACTTTTTATGCCACTGTCAACAATGGCTAAAAGCATTAGCAACAATCACCATCATTGGGCTGCTGTGACATACAATCACATGTTTCTCAGTAGTTGGGAATTACCTGCTGATTCGCTGTACCTTGACGTAGTTCAGTTTCTGTGGCAGGGGTTTCCAGGCCAGGGCTATGACTCTGTAGCCATGTTGGGTGTACGCCATCAGCACCTCCTGGAAGTCCGCAGGAACTGAAATAAAAAATAAGAAAGCTTGGGGGTCACTTTACCCATTCAGCCCCAAGTCAGCAAAACTTCCCAAACATTCAAACAATTTTGGAGCAGATGGATTTTCACTTCAGAAAGAGTAGATCCGATATTTTCAAATTCCTAACCATTTGTTCTGTATCGTTTACCGTATATGACTGAGTATAAGCCGAATTTTGAGGACCAGAAAAAAAGATTCTGTAGAAAGAGGTCGGCTTATCCACGGGATACACTTTCACTTTCAAGATAGTATTTTTCAGATCGTGACATCAGGTATACATCATGGAAGATCGATAATGATAATCTGATCTGGGTCCACTTGTACAAAGCGATCTTAGCGCTAAGATGATCTTAACATACTTTAACATAGGCTTACAATAGTCTTAGCGCTAAGATCGCTTTGTGCAAGTGGGCCCTGGACAGTCCAAACTATCAATGATATAGTGATACATTATATACAGATATATAAGCCTTTCATATTCACACCATGTCTGCATCGTTCTATAAGTGGCATTTGCAAGTAGATTTATTCCCAACAATTTCATTTTGGGTGAAATACAAAGGTCACGTTTTTCTAAGTAAGAATATTCAAAATTTATGAAAATATCTTGAATGTTAGAATCTGAACCCGAAACAAATAATTGTTCAACATTATTACCCCACAGCCAGACTTGTCCGTTTTGATAAAGTGTAAACCAGACATTGAAAAATGTGCCAACCCGATATTTTCGAAAAAGTATTTGCAGGACATTACAACCTGAGGGGGGGGTATTATTACAAGGATTGACTGGTTATGTCACATTACAGACAAAGGAGAAAATTAATCTCACCTTGGACCCAACCAATTTGCTTGAAAAAGTATGGGGACGAGAGTATTTCATGAGTAGGTAGCCAACAATAACGGATAAAAACGGATTAAAACAATAAGTGAAAGCGTTTTTTCGAAACAAAACCCCACATTAACACGCAAATGAGATGCAGATTAATTATCGAAACAGTAGGCGAGTGAGTATGGTCTTATGCCACTTTTAGCAATATTCCAGCAATATCAAATCAGGGAATCGAACCCGGGTCTTCGGCGTGGCGAGCGAACACTTTAACCACTAGGCATCCCGACCACCACATGACCGAATCAGAGTACCGAAGTTTTAGAACCAATTCAAGTACCTGTTTCAGCCTTGGATAGACTTGTGATCATCTCCGGTGCTCCCTTCACGAACAGGTCAAAGTTGTTGGCACCCAGGTTGCGTGTGATGACCGACATTCTCTGCAGGCTGGAGGAGAAGGTGAACTGTCTCACCACACCGATGTCCTCTCCCATTGGCTGAAATTTCAATATATACTGATGGGAAGAAGTAAGGTAACAGCATTAATGTAGACTGGAGAAGACCTTGGACTCCAAATTGTTGCTTCCATAAAGAAATGTTACAGTTTTCTAGTTTTGTTGTGCCCACCTGACTGTCGTCTCCTAGGATGGAGTTGCGATTGTTCCTGGTTCGGGGATGTACAATAGTTGGCACCATCATGTCGAACCTCGTCTCCTCCTCACCTGGCTCCTCCAACACCTGAAACACGGAGTGAGTTGGTGGATGAGTGTGTGTGTGGATGAAGAGTGAGTGTTTGTTTGTTGTTGTTGTTTAAATGACACACTTGGGAGCCTGTCAATAGGCCAGAAAAAACAGTGATTGATATCATGAGCAAAATCCAACGTCATCAGTGAGTAAGTTTGGTTTAACACAGCTTAGAACTGCACAAGTACAGTTATAGTGCTGACAAACCTCGAAACATTATCAGGGCGAATATCTGTTGAACAAAGAAAGAAATCCTTGATGTTTGCTGCTTCAGAGTGTGAGGCACCCCTACTTAAATTCTTAATAAAACTCGAAATATCAAAACATTTTTTACATTTGTATACTTCTGCATTTCTCCTTAGAGCATTTCACTGCTTACCTTACGACAACAAAGACAGTGCTCAACGATGGTCTTGGGTGAAAAAAAGATGTTTCTATTTTCAACTCCTGCTTTTTGCATGGACCATCGCCGCTGTCGTGTGACCTTGATGACATACTGCCTGTCGTTAGAGGTTTTTGAAGCCAAAGTGGGGAGGCATGTCTACGACTGGTGGTCCTTAGACGTCATAATGCAGGATAAGCATTTCATTGTATACACTTTCAACTTGTAAAATTGAATGGAATGATATACGCAAACTCTATGTAACGCCAAAACTACCAGTATTGAAATACACACAAACATGTTATTAAATATGTAGTAGGTAAATAATTGTAACACAAATACAAAATGGCGGGAAACAAAAAAGCAGGAGTTGAAAATGGAAACACATTTTTTTCACCCAAGACCATCGCTGAGTGCTGTCTTCATTGTCGTTAGGTAAGCAGTGAATGCACTAAGGAGTTAAAATGACAGGCCTTTTCAAGGCTGACTGCCAAATTCAATGATTTTTCTCAAGTCAGAGCTTTGCCCAAACTCTCAGGCAGCCACCTACCCAGTCAACAGCCTCAAACATGATGAGGTCCAGTGGGTCTCCTGTGACGGTGCCATCGATGATCGTGAGCGAGTGGCACGTTGCCATGCCGTAGATGAGCAGGTTGTGTTTCAGCTTGGTCATGTCACTCACTTCTTCTTCGAATCTGAGAGAAGGAGCAATCAGCATCAACAATGTGACCATAAATAAGCCTGAGCCTCGTATACATTCAGCATTCTTAGACCTTCAACTGTATACTACTCAAAAGAAGTTTCAGATTCTTGAATATCACTATACTTAATATTACATTGTATGACATAACTATGATCATATAAAAGGAGGGGATGTCAAGGTTCATACGGATAATGAACACCAAAATTCAAGTCCTTTTCAAGGCTTTCAACCGTCATTTTTAATCAATCATACTATATTTTAGATGCAAGGTCTAAGAAGTACTACGAACATCATAAATTTTTCAAGATATTTAATTTCACAACTAACAAAAAATAATAATTAAAATTTCAATTTAAACACTTTCATTGTTATTTTTGTAAGGTTTTTCAAGCCTGTACAAACCTTGGGCAGTACATATTTTCACTCGTCCTCAAAAATGATCGGCTACAGATTTACCATCGAATGTCAAAAATTTAGTCCACATGGAAATGTCACTTCTCTTCCTGAATAACTAGTCTCTGACCAGCATATTTGTGATTCGCTTAGATTTTTTAAGAGAATTAGTCCCCGGTCACATTTTAAGACTTAAGAATAAACCAATATTCATGAAGGAAAAGCTCTTTCGCTTGTCCGTCACAAATACCAACCCAACAACTTGTTTTCACTTACCGTAAATCGCTGTGTTGAGGCGACCCCACGTATAAGACAACCCCCCTGTACACGCCTTCAAAATCAACCCAAAATCCTATATTCCGTGTATAAGGCGACCTTGAATGAAGCACATTACAAGTGCGCACACAAACCTTATATATGCAATAAAAATATGTTTATCTTGCGTTGTTTTTTCTACGATGATTGGTCGCCTGTGTAACTCCAGCACATGTTGCCATTTTGTGTTTACACGGTATGACACCAAATTTGTGCCCGTAAAATAAAATTCATTTATGAAGTAATAACATATAAGAGACAGTGGTGAGTAATTTAATCTCCAATTAACTATGTCGTAACTCCATAGGTTTATATTTGCTTCACATTCAGCGTGTTTATTCCACAATAAGTTATTCACACTGTCTCCAAAAGTTGTTAATACAACTGTAAAAACAGCGGGAATTGATTTCAGCTTCACCGGTTATCACATGTTAGGTCACATGTGCATTATGCAAATGCTTACCAGTACTTCCGGCTCTCTACTCACGGATGTTGATTGTTTTACCGTGTCAGCTGGTTTGACAATCTGCATCGAGGCGAGGGTCATTTCAACTTTATTTGCAGAAATTATTAAACTTTATTCAAGGAAAAGAGATACAAATCATGTTTATGTATGGAAATAGTTATTGGAACAGTTATTTAGGACGAAATGCGAAGTTTTATTGTCAAATGCTGGGCTGGCTATCTGATGCCAGTTGACATCGCCAGTGGAAAAAAATGTGAGATCTTCGACTCCGTGTATAAGACGACCCCCCTTCTTAACCCCCTCATTTTAGGTACGAAAAACTCGCCTTATACACAGCGATATACGGTATTCTATTTTACCCACATTATATCTAAACAACTTTATACCAAATATTATATTTTGCAAAGGTTTAAACTTCTATTTTAAACAAGGATTTTGTAGAATTTTCCTATTCGGAATATTCTATAAGTAATACGTTACCACTGTTATACCGAGGCTGTTGTCTCCCACAACTGCTGCTATAGCGAAATCTACCACAGAGATCTCAATTACCTCATGCAGCACGTGCGTAGCCACCTAGCTGCCATGTGACACCCTTCACTCTTGTCTCTTGCGAGAGCAAGTGCTCGGGGGACGGACGGGCGGGCAGCAGCCCAGTGGTAACGTATTACTTATAGAATATTCCGAATAGGAAAATTCTACAAATTACATTAAGTAATACGTTACCACTGTTATACCGAGGCTGACTACCACAGTAGGCGGTGGGGAGCACCTACAACCCGAATCCTGACTGCTAGCGTTCCTTCCGACCACCGGTAACCCCCGAGACCGGTACGCCAGATTGATGACAGAACGAAGCCACAACGCAATCGAGTTGCGAGTTATGTCAACCGTGCGATTAGGGTTACACGATATGAACAGACGGTCACGCCCTTGTCTACGTTCATTCGAAGCCTTAAGATAATACTTAAGGGCCCTAACCGGACACAGCGCTCTGTCCTCAGTATCAGCAGGATGTAAGATTTCTTTGAGTGATCTTACAGTGAATTCTCTCTCCGTTTGCCCGATTCTCGGCGACGAAGCCCATGAGCAGGCCCTTCGTCACCCCTATCGAATCGTACCTTGGCCACATCGAGTGCATGAATTTCGGATACACGTGCCGCCGTGGCAAAGGAGAGGAGAAATGCTGTTTTCCAAGTCACATGCAAGGGTTCATACGGAGCTTCCGTAAGTGATTGCAACACTAGGGAAAGATCCCAGGCCGGTGCCCGAAGGCGGCCCTTCTTAAGATCGTGCTGTTTGAAACCCTTGATAATACGCCGTATCACCGGCTCTTTGGAGAGACTGGTACCCATAGCAACGTCCCGTACCGTAGCAACGGACGAGACATAGTTGGCAATGGAACCCCCGGAGAGTTTCCGGGTCTCTCGCAAGTGAGACATGAAACGAGCAATATCCTGCACAGATACCTTATCTGGCGAATGAATGTGATGTTTACAACACCACTTCGTGAAAATAACCCAACGTGCATTATACACCTTCTGGGTAGAATCACGATGCATACTAACGTATGCCCGAGACGCCCGGCGAGAAAAACCTTTACTCCTCAGACGCTCGGTGACAACAACCACGCGTGCAGATTGAACTGCCCTGCGTTTGGATGAAGCTGACGGGTGTGAGGGTGGATCAAGAGATCCGGTCTCACAGGCAGTGGAAGTGGCGACTGCGTGACCTGGGTCAGCAAGTCGGGGTACCACGATCTGTTCGGCCACATGGGCGCGATCAGTAACATTTGACAGCGAACTCCTCGGAGCCGGCTTAGAATGTGTGGTATCAACGCTGTCGGCGGATAAGCATAAGCGTCCAAGCCCGTCCAGTCTAACGCGAGAGCATCGTGACCGATGGCCCTCAGGTCCGGGACTGGTGAGACAAACAACGGGAGTTGATTGTTGAACCGCGTTGCGAACAGGTCGACCATCGGACGACCCAAACGTTCGCACAGCCACTGAAACACTACTGGGTTCAGCATCCACTCTGTGGGGCTCGGATCCTGAGGCCTCGATAGAGCGTCGGCCAGTACGTTCCGCACACCTGGGATGTGACGGGCGCGTATCTGGCACGGGACACTGTCCACCAGAGCGTAAAACTCGAACGTGAGATCGAGTAGCGAGTGACTGTGGGTTCCCCCCAGTTTGTTCACATAGGACACTACCGTCGTGTTGTCTGTCGCCAGCATGAGCCGGGCGTCGACGAGACGATGCTTCCAGTGATTGACTGCGTTGATCACTGCCTTGAACTCGAGACAATTGATGTGAAGACCTAGTTCGTCTACGCACCACAGCCCCGAGCTCACCTCCCCCTCTAGATGGGCGCCCCAGCCCACTAGAGAGGCGTCTGTATACAGGTTCAACGTGGCCCGGTAGGGCCGCATAGAGACTCCTGATAAGACATTGTAAGGGACCGTCCACCACTCCAGATGCGGTCGGAGCCGATCCGGGAGGGCGACGGTCGCACTGTTCACCTCCGTAGCTAACAACCGGATTAAAAACCGTTGCAGCGGGCGGAGTTGGAGCCGACCCCGTTCGGTGCAGGCCTGGGCTGATACAAGTAGCCCTAACAGCTGTTCCCAAAAGTGAACAGTCTGTTGCACCGCTAAGACTTTGGCAATCATCGCCTGAATTTTGTGCCACCGGTCTGGGGGGACAAAGAGGCGATGGGACACCGTGTTGAACCGACCTCCGATGAACTGCAAGTTCTGAGAAGGGGTTAACTCGCTCTTGGGGAGATTGACAATCCACCCCAATTGCTCCAAGAGCCGACGTGCGAAAACGAGATGGCGTGACAGGGTGTCCGTCATTCGATTTGCTACTAGCGAGTCGTCCAGGTACGCGAAGTACCGGACACCCCTCCGGAGGAGGAACCCCACTATGGGGGTGGTTAACCGGGTGAACAGCCAGGGAGCGGATGAAAGACCGAATGGGAGTACAACCCATTCGTAGTGCCTGCCTTGAAAGACAAACCTGAGATACTTGTGATGATCCGGGTGAATCGGAACATGCAGATAAGCATCCTTCAGGTCGATCGAAGCGAGCCAGTCGGCCGGCATGATCAGTGCTTTCAGGTCCGCCAAGCTCAACATTCTGAACTTGGGCGGCTTGCGCAGGTAGAACTCGTTGAACGATTTCAAGTTGTGAATCATTCTGAGTTCGGCACTGTCCTTCTTGGGAACTAGAAATATCCTGGAGTAAAACCCCGGTGTTATTTCTGGTAGAGCTAACTCCCGAACTGCCCTCTTCTCCACCAACCTGCCGATGGCATCGGCGAGGAAGGGAAGATCGGTTTCCGAATAGAAACCTGCCGACGGGGCAACTGTGAGCGGCGGATTCGCTTTGAGATCGAGCCGATAGCCGTACCGAATCGTGTTGACCACCCACGGGTCGTCGAACACTTGTTCCCAATTCTCCCAGTAAGTCTGGAGTCTGGCTCCCACTGGGGAAGGAAAGGGGGGCCTGACAGGCTGCGGCAGGTGCAACTGTCCAGGGCCAAGTGACTCGGGTTCGCCTTAGGGCCAACCGAAGTTGGCGCTGTCGGCATACGAACCCCTCCAATGAGAGTCACCTGGAGGGGCCCTTGCCGTCCTTAGACGACTTGGGCTTCCCCCAGTTCCCCGTCTTCCCGCGAAAGGGCAGCTGATTGCCCATACCGGAGCCCTCAGGGCGGGGCTACTTCCCAGAGGAAGAAGAACCCGACCCCTTAGACCTACCGGCCGCAGCAGCCTGGGGCGCGCTCCAGTTAGGAGCGGCACCCAGGCGCCTATGCAGGGACCCAACAAGAGCAAGTGTGTGCCGAGAGTCCTCGGCAATGTACTCCAGGGAAGCATTTAAACTGAGCAGGCAGTAGTAAATGCGCTGGTCACGGTCCGTGGGAGAACCTTCGACCAGACTGGCCGCTGCAGCCAAGTAAGTGTCTCCGTGAGACATGGAGTGCCGAGCGAGGGCGTCCAGCTGGTGCAAGGTAGCTTGCGTTACCGTAGCAGCCGGTGGGGCACGGACACCCAACCGCTCAACATGGGCCTCCGCGGTAGGACCAGCCTCGGGAAAGGCAAGGTCATGTACCGGGAATAAACCCTTTCTCCACGACGTCGGCGGCAACGGGAGACCCCGACCGGAGGCCGCCGCGAAGACGTTCTCCAAGGAAGGCTTGATACCGCGCAGCAAGGTTGATGCGGGGAAAGCCATGTCGGAAGACTCATCGTATACCTCGGAGGAACCCACAGTCGTGGATTCCCCGCGGTACCGGCCGGGGCATGTCCTCAAAGAGGTCATAAACCATGGCCACGCGGTCCTTAACCGATAGCGGGAGCAACGGTTCGGGGGAAGGACCGGTGACCACGGGAGCCGCCGCCGTACCGGTGGACCCCGCGTCCGACCCCGCGGCCACCAAAGTGGCCGGGGACGGAACAGCCAGCGGCCTATCCTAAGATAAGGCCGCCAGCTTGGAGTCCACAAGTTATGCAAGTAATGCAGCGACGGAATCCCCGGACAGCCCACGGACCGCCAAGGGATCCGCCGCAGCCGTGGTGGTGGTACCCGCAAGGGGACCCCGACCGGACGAGCCGGCCACCACAGGGGTGGAAACGGACTGCACATACAGCCGGTAGCGCTCGCTTGCGGCACACCCCGCAGCTCCTGGTTGCGGGGGTAGAGGGGGTGGAGGACGGCGAAACATCCATGTCAGACATTTTGTTTGTACTATGAACAAAGAGCAAAACATGGTTACAACACACGCACCACAAATAGTCACAAACGAGTATTTTCACAAGAAAATAAACGAGCAATGGGAATATAGAACATACACATATAACTATAGAGGAATAAGTGATGTAAAAAACCCAAGATATACTAGAACAGGGGAACGTAAGACGCAACGTGCATACGAGACACCCCGCAAGTATATAGAAAAAAAGGGCGGGAAAAATATTTCCTTTTGGCGGGAAAATATTTCCAAGCGTAGTTACAGCAAACGCCCGTAAAAGCACAGTTTATTAGAGAGAATAAACAGTAATAAATATCACCGAATGGTCGGAGAAACAGGAACGCTTGAGCAGTTTATTGTACGTCTTGCTAGAGCAAGCGAAGAGACAAGAGTGAAGGGTGTCACATGGCAGCTAGGTGGCTACGCACGTGCTGCATGAGGTAATTGAGATCTCTGTGGTAGATTTTGCTATAGCAGCAGTTGTGGGAGACAACAGCCTCGGTAAAACAGTGGTAACGTATTACTTAATGTAATGTGTTTCATATGAAAATATTATCTAAAAATCATATGTTAGAAATCTATAAACCTAACTGACCTGTTGTTGGGTGATGGTACCACACTCTGCATCTTCATCCCATCTTCTGTCAGAGTACCAGTCTGTAATTGAGGCAACACAGGATTATTTTTTGATTTTGCTGTTGATTTCTTTCTTTTATTTGCATTGCAATATTCCACCAATATATTTGAGAACTGAAATACTCGAGTAAACCAGTAATTGATGGCGCTCCACTTGGCTGTGTTCAAAGTCTTGTATTAGAATTGGGGGCAGTGGAGTAGCGTAGTGGTTAAATCATTCGCTTGCCACACTGAAGGCCCTGGTTCGATTCCCAACATGGGTACAATGTGTAAACCCATTTCTGGAGTACAAGCCATGGGCTTGCTGGAATATTGCTAAAATCAGCATGACAGCAAGCTCACACGTTTTAAGCGTTGAAACTCAGATATTGAGGGCGTTTCTAGATACAAAAACTACAGCGACAAAATCAGTCGTTTTAAGCATTGAAAGTCAAAGATAGACAGGGTTCCTCGATACAAGCACTACAGCAGCAATCCTCAAGGATCTCAGGACCCCCATTAATTGTTAACATTGGGGACATTATTGAGGTGAACCATCCATATGCTTCACACACGACGTCACAGCTAATATCAGATTAATCATTACCGGAACATAACTAGATTTTGAGTGAAAACAGGTTGACCTGTGAAATGTTTGTTTCCTTGTGCTCATTGACAAATGTCTAACCTGCAAGATGGACACTAACCTTGTCAAAGCAGACAACATTGAGGGTCCCACAGATGTTGATGCCACGAGGGCTGATGCAGAAGATGTCTCCCTTCTTGAGTCTGTGCTGGGCAAAGACGATGCCGACAGTGAGGGCAGCCGGGAGAGCAGGGGGGACGGTGATGGTGATCAGATCTAGTGCTCGGAGGACAATATCCCCAGCTTCCTCCCCATCCTGGACCTGACAACAGTTTCAGGTTTTGTTTAAATGGTTGAGGTAAAATGGGGTTTAACGTCGATTATTGCTTTGTGTGTGTGTGTGTGTGTGTGTGTGTGTGTGTGTGTGTGTGTGTGTGTGTGTGTGTGTGTGTGTGTGTGTGTGTGTAAAACATGAATACCTCACTCAGACACAGTATACTGACTCCGAGCCGACCGCCAGACAGGGTAACAACAAGTACCATCTTTTAACGTCTTTTGGTATGACGCGGTCAGGGATCGAACCCCAGACCTTCTGCTCTCCACTATACTACAGAGGAGGTTTTCTTTAAAATAGTGCCATAGCACAGCAGCTCACCTGGATATATAGTCAACAGTCTAAAAAGCAAACTGAATAAAAGTTGCAGTCATCACTGACATTCAAATATTTACTGAAGAAATATTAACCACTAACACGGATACAATGAGTTGGCAGAGATACATACATGATCAGGTAGTGTAAGGTTACTGTGCACGGGCAGCAGGTCATTAACCCAGTTGTTGGTTACTAACCATAGGGATGCAGGTGTGTGTTTGGGTGAATGTTTTTGTTTCAGAAGCTGGAAACATGGTTCAAGAACATTTCCACATATGATCGAAGGTAGGATAAGTTTAACAGGAAAACAATGTCATCACTATCCCCCTGCCATAGGACGAATATAAATTTTGTTTGTTCATATAGTAGTAAATATATACTATAAAAAAAGAGTCCTATAAAGATTGGGGTGCTTTGTAATCCTATACCCCCGCCCCACTTCATGGTGGGGGACAAAATGTTTTCATTTATTAGATTAACATGGTTAACATGGACAATCATGTTTCATAGTCAAGACAATCGTTTTTTACCATTAAGACAACGGTGTAGATGAAGCCCAGTGATGCTATAAAGGCCAGGACACCCACAAAATAGTATGTGTCACGGTTGAACTTGAAGTCCACTGGTTTGGGGAATAGGATAGCTCGGACAAGCTCACCCTTGGCAGTCATGAACCCTGAAACATAGACAGGCAGGTGACGGCAACACTTACATTGACAACAAAGTACTTACCATGCATCAGTTCTTGCTTCCATAATCATGCTACTGCTACTCTTTAATTACAATGAAAATATCATTTTCATGAGATTTACAGTGAGAAAAAGAGAGCTGACCTCTCTAAAGAGAATCAGGTTAATTTGTGAAGGAAAATGTAAACTCGGGCCTACCAATGTCTGCATTAGACAAGAAATCCACATCATAAAGCCCGTTTAAAATTTCCTAAAAATAATTGAATGTAAGATTTCACACAGATCAGGCAGCCAGATTTTAAACCGGCCAAATGCACTGGCTGTCATCTCTTTTGTAACAAATGGGGCAAGTAAAACATCTTGAATAAAGATTGCAGCATGTGGCAACTCAACTTCCTCTTGGGACAGTACGTAACATTCTAAAATTCCAAATATGAATAAAATGTCCATCTGTCCATTTTTTTTCTATATGTTAATGTTCTACTTAACTTCACATATAACATATCATTCTTTACTGCACTCCTATATTGACTTTTAAAGGATGTGAAAAAACTTTCAATCTACTTAAGAAACATGATTACAGATACTGACAGCGGAGCGATCATAATCAAGCAATTCAAACAAGCAGCCAAGGGATGCAGCTCTGCTCTGTTGATGATACAAGCATTCTAACATGTTTTTTAACTATATAACTATACACAAGACTAATTTATTTGTGTATAATATGCACTCGTGTGTTATATGCACCCTTAATTATGGGCAATTAAATTCTGAAAAAATATATCTGTCGTATATAAACATTTCAGGCTGTTAGCATAAACCAAAAAATTTACGATCTTTCAACTCTGTTTTTTCCACCAAAATAATATTCTTATAAGAGCCCCCTATTTCTAATGTTTAGAGCGCCCTAGGTGCTTATTATGTCAAATACGGTATACCTTTCAATATCACTAAACTCTACAGAAATATTTTAAAACATATTTTTACATCACTATTATTTATTCTTACCAGTTCTCACTACAACAGCCTTCACCTTCTGGTTTCCATAGTAACGAGTCTGGATCACATGTGTGCCACAAAACAAAACATGTCTTGAATGTTGTTTGATGTCAAACATGTTTTCTTTCTGATCTTTGGCAAGTTGTGGATTTGGAAGCGGTGTTTTAGTGATTGGTACGCTCTCGCCTGAAAAATGAGGGTTTACTGTTAATACAAATAAGGCTGTAAATAGCAATGTCCTTCTGAAAGATATTCATACCGGTAAATATTTTAAGAGTAGTCATTATCACTGAGAGACTTGCAGTCTTAGGCCAAAAAAAATAATAGTCTTGGTTCTCAGGCACCGCCCACATCATCATAAAGTCTGTGCACGTTTTGTTTTTATTTCAATTTGAAAAAAAACAAACCTTACACATTCAACAAATTTTGTTTACATACTAGCATGAACAACCAAAAAAAAATACACTGCCCACCCACCCAGACATAAGTTCTGAAAGCCATTGCCTGAGAACCAATTCTTTTATTTTTTTAAGCCTTAATGGCATTATGAACAGTGTTTTAGTCAGGTTTATGTGGAGAGAAAGGCCAAAGTGTCAGAGGACATTTACCACAGGATGAACCCCATGAGCACAGGCACGATGATGTCACACCAAATTCTTACTCAAAATACCCATCACTGGATTGTCTGGTCCAAAACTGATATTAACAGGCCGCCATCATTCAGCAGGAAAATTGCCGAGTGCAGCATTAAAACAAACAAGTTGAGTGGGACCCACTTGACCCAGTTATTGTGATTAAACCCCTCACCTGTAAGCATGCTCTCATTGACGATACAGTTGCCACTGATGAGTACAGCATCACACTGCATAAAACAGCCACGTCGAGGAACCTCAATAACATCCCCTGGCACCAAGTCCTCTGATGAAATGTCATCGTATACTGTAATGCAGGAAACATGAATGTCTAGTACTTTTTCAATGACATGTTAAAAAAATACATAGAGGTGGAAAAAACAAACAAATTCTAGCAAATAATTACTCTTTTGGTAAAATTTTGGGCAAAAAAATAATTATCCATTATTTTCATGTACACATTATTCTTAAAAAACAACAACAACAACAGGACCCCCATAATATCAAAAGGACAAATATATTTTAACTATATCACATCAGTTTGCATGATGAGGAGCTTGTGCTAAACAAACAAGCATTTTGATTAGCCAGGTCACACAGGGGGGGGGGGGGGGGGGGGGGAACACAAAAGAAATAACGGGATCCCAGTCTTTCATGGAATATCCAGGGGCATACATTCATGTGTACTGGGCACCTATTCTTCCCAAGAATATACACAGGAAGACACACATGTACTTGGGACCTATTCACTGGTACAAGAGACCTATTCTTCCTCAGAATCCGTTTGAGAAGACAAGCAGGGACTTATATCATCTGTCAGGAATCTCCACTTGAAAACATGTGGATACTGGGAAGCTTTTCATCCACGGATGGATCATGGATCACTCACCTTCATTACCGCGACACACAGTGACAATGGTGGACCCTGAGATGGTGTTACGTAATGCTCGCTGCATCTGTGATGGTCATAAATGATAAAGTATGTATTCAACCAGTGATCATTAATATAGAAGTGCTAATGATGCTCATATTTTTTAGTAGTCTCATGTCAATCATGTCAAAGTACTGTTATAATGTTAGTGAGTCAGTTTCATTTTATGCAGCTTTTAGCAATATTCTAGCAAAATCAGAAAATGGCCTTCACACATTGTACCATGTGGGGTATCCAACCTGGGCATTGCTGAGTGTCATGTAAAACAACAAACCAACCAACCATCAGCGTGAGGAGAACATTTAAACCACTGGGCATTTTTGCACAATGCATATTATTACAGAAGACCTCAAGGGTACATTATTCATTTTATTTTCAAATCCATGTAACACAACTGTTTTCATCAAATATTCACTTGTTCATGACTAGTTACATTATACTTATCATCTTGTCAACAAACGCTTCAGATGAAAAATGATGCAATCCCAATATTTAACTTTAATCTGGCATAGAAAGGATACAAAATAGTCAGTCAAAAATCTGTTCTAGTAAGGCTAGACATTTCAATTATTATTATATTTTGTGTGAAAATTCCTGATAGCAGGTGGACAAAACAATATAACAAACACACATACATCTTGTTGCTAAACCTAATGCATACATAATTCTTTGATGTGAACACATACATCTGCAATCTGAGGTGGGCGAAATTGTGCTTTTAAGATTTTTATTCTTTCAACCTATTCTAAAACATATGAATTCATACCTTTCTTGTCTGGTAGATGGTGACGATGATGGAGACAGCGGAGATGAAGACAATGCAGCTGGCGTACAGCTCGTAGGCATCAGCATACCACACACACATACTGAACACTTGGAAGACATAGAATGGAGAAAGAACCTGGCAAACAGCAAAAGCAAGACATTTTGTTGAAGGCCACTTTGAACAGTATTTCAATGACGTTATTGGGAGGCAGCTTGACGTGGGAGGAAAACTAAAGGGGATACATCTATTACACGTTCACCACTTTGGTGACAAGTTGAGGCTGATGCCAGTATTTATAGTGCTAGCCCACTGAGATACCATGCCGCACCCAAACATGTATACCCCACACAGACACATTATATCGACAAGTTCCTTTAATGCCAAACACCAGACAGAGTAACAATAACAAGAAAACAGCGCAACATTAGAAGTTTGTTTGTTCACATAGTTCATATAGCCCCTAATAATAAGAAGAGATAGGCATTGGGCCGCTTTTTGTAATTTGAAAAAAAATATTAAATGTGAAATTAATACACACAAAAGGCCCTTTCTCTGGAAAAAACTCAGTCTTGATAAGTATCTCTTTGATAAGTTAACTTCAGTTGTTTCTGAGAAAACTTGCCGTCATTGCACAAATAACATGGATGGAAGGCTGTAACTGCAAAAAATTAATTGACAGGACCAATTTCCAAACTCAATCTCAACAAATAACTCTTAGATAAGCATGCAACTTTCATTCTTGTAGCCTTAGTAATTTTCGGAGAATACCTGTCCCCATTGCACAACTATGCGCAGAGTTTAAAAACATGTGGAAAGGGCCATACCTCTGTAAAAACATATTTGACAGGACCAATTTTCGAAAAAAGTTTTGACAAGTATCTCTTAGATAAGCATGCAAACTTTCATTCACCTAACTTCAATAATTTTTGCACACACTATACACAAAGTAAAATAACATGGGTCAAAGGCCATAACTCTGAAAACAAATAATTAACAGGACCAATTTGTGAACTCAGTCTTGACAAGTATCTCTTCGATAAGCATGCCAAGTGTCATTATTGTAACTTCAGTAGGTTTTGTGAAAACTTGTCCCCATTCATAAGTTGAAAATCACCGAGCAAGGGCCATAACTCTGTAGAAATTGAATTTACGACATCCATTTTCAAACTAAGTTGAGATAATGACCAGTAACACCAGTGTGCAAAATTTCATTTCCCTGACTTGAACAGTTTTAGAGCAAATTTGTCCTCTTTGAGAACCGGACAGAACGGACAAACTCTGTTCCAATATGCCCCGCCCCACTTTGTGGCGGGGGATAATTACCATCTGATAACATGTCTTGGTATGACAAGGCCAGGAGAGCGAAACACCGACCTTCCGCCCTATCCATTATACCACTTAGAAGGTCCCCGACCAAATGATCTTATCCGCAAGTGATCGTGTAATATAAACAATCACATATCGTAGCTTCGTATAGTGTGCATCCCCCATCACCCATTTTGCTGAATACTTAACATACACTGTCCACAAGACTAGGCAGTTTGGGGATTGCCAATTAGAAACTGATCCTTAAGGTTTCCTTAGTGGCCTTGTAATTCATCACAAACACACAATTTGTAACTGTTTAGGCTGTCACTAAATTGTCAATAACCTAACTAATATCAACTCATCAAAAATAATTCTTACTCACCTCTCGGAGGAATATTTGGATTATAGGCGTCACATGAACTCGGATTGAATTGAGGCCATACAGGCCATGTCTGTCAAGAAACAAACAGGCACACATTATTTTACAATCTTCCATCAATAATGGATGTTATGTCATCACTAATCCTAATGATAAAGAAGGAGGGAAATTTTCTTAAGAATACAGCCCAGAAATCTCTTATTAATTACGAAAACTTATTGAAGACAGTTCTTACATGTCTTATAACTGAATATGCCAAAACAAACAACTTTACAGACTGTCAGAATAATAATCAACACAAACAAATGTGAATGTGAAATCAGTGACATCGTTCAGCATAAGAATGCAACACAAGCCCCGCCCATTCTATTATCAGCCAATCAGAAAAAAGAAGTCCATTAGTCGGGGTGCCACAGTAGTGGGTCAACAAGTGAGGCACAATCCTTGCAATGGAAAAGACCAGACCAAAGAACAGGTGGCCAGTGAATACTGTCATTGAGAGACCACTGTTAAGCTTATACAATCATGTTCTTCAAGTTAAGATTATAACATTGTCCTTCCCTGACCATTACTTTCAATCAAACTCCAAATGTGACACATCAAGACAGTATCTACAAACCGTCTTTGTTGGTCCTCGTAGGACAGCCCCTTCGACTGGTAGAAGTAGGAGCATGGGTTATCTTTCTCCAGACCCCTGCAGTAAACAAAGGAACTTTACATTGAACACAATCCTTGTATTACACTCAGGAAGCCACACAATTTCAAAATATGGTCCCATAAATTTGTTCAGAGATTTATCTAGGATTCTAAACTAAATGCCCTTTGCAGGCAAATTGGGAAACAATTGTCATATTCTTCAAAACTTGATTATTATTTTCCATGTTCTTATTTTTGTAAATTCTGGGGAATTCGGAAATGTTAACTTCACATTGGGAATTTTAACTGTCATTTGCTCCAGACTTTGGGCCTCTGCACCAGTCGTCAAGATAAATCCCTTTAGAGTGTTTGTGTTTAACACTGCATTCAGCTATATACGGCAGCCTGTAATAATCAAGTCTGGAACAGACAATCCAGTGATTCATATTACGACCAACAATCAACATGATGGGTATTTGCTGTAAGCTTTAACCCCCTGGATGCCAGAGGGACATATATGTCCCTCCTCTACAGCCCTAACTTTGAAGTCGAATAAAATTCAAAATACATCACCCACACAACTACACTTTACAGTTTTGATTAAGGTGTGAAATTCCCTGTTCTGTGATATCATTCACTGGCATTTTAGGCCAAGCAAAAGTACTGAACATGACCTTTGAAAATTAGGTACATCATAAATGTCGCCATTTTTTACACATTACTAAATCACCACTCACGGCGTTATTTACAGCATGTTTTGAAATCTAAATTTCGCATATTCACTCGGAGAAATGAATTTCAAAAATAGCATATTAGTGATCACGGGTATCTGTCTTTTATGAAATCACCAATGATCATTCCAAAACGTCTCTGATAACCCTAGAATCGTTTAGAATGTTTTGGAAAAAACGAAAACACGAACGCCGAAGTGAACTTTCCGCCATATTGGATAGTGTTTACAGAATCACGTTTCAGGTGCACCGGTTATGAGACGCCTGTAACATCAAGTATATTTCAAACTTATCTGCGATACCTACAGCCTTGAATTCCTCATATATTTTAGAATCAAATGACCAGTGGTCTTTGTCACCAATACAAAGTGGCTAGATGAAATAAGCAAAATAATTTAGGTGTGAAAACGAACGCTGTGCTTGAAAAACTGAACATGGTTGAAATGTAAACAAAGCAAAATTCAGATTTTACACAGTGTAGCATATTCTCCTATTTTGAGCTATCCATTCGTCTATTCGTTCAAGATATAGGCTCAACATTGTCAGAATATGCATGGGAAGAGAATCGTAGGAAGAATTAGGGAATTTCAAATAGATAAATTGCAATGATTTGATATTTTCAACAGAAGTTGTCAAAGTTACCGTTCTGGTTGACGCCATGACTGACGCAAAAACACGCACAACGACAACGGTATTTATCGGAATTTCTGACTATTTCCGTTTGTTTCAATGAAAATTATGACAACAAATAACAGTACATAGATTGTCAGAATGTTTCTGATTACTTACATGTCACATTTATGTTTATACAATCCCTGAATCAACGAAAGTCCCCTCGTACAATCCCGCGTACTGTTGAAAGTGTACACGCCATTTTGTAAAAGTGGGTCACAGGTAGTGATGTCATACGTCAACATTGTTGTACACATTTGGTAATTTCTTTGAGGAGAAGGTCCTTGAATTAGAGTACACACGATCACTGTATCGTGCTGTTTACAGTCTCAGTTATGATGTATATTTTGCATGTCTTTTATAAAAAAATTCACACAATTAATTTCACTTTGGATATTTGTCAATGTTCAAAATGAAATCATACGTACATATAGGCCACAACATGTATGAACGAACCTTTGATAATCTCCTGTTTGTTTAAACATTATTTACATAACAATGTCATAGGTTTATAGTGTCGACTACGATATTTCTTTCCTTTGGACAAGTGTTACAAGATGAAGTGTAAATGTACCTGCAGCATGTACGTATTTCTTGGGATGTGTAATAAGTCAATATTATAAGTTCATATAACCCATGTCCATGAATAGCCGTTTCATTTTATTTTATAACTAAAACTGAATATATTACTTTAACAAAATGGATAATATTTTTCGGTAAAATATATGCACACATTCCTGAAATGTCTTGGTCTCGGATTTGTCTTTTATGTCGTTGGATACAGAGAACAGTGATATCTAACGATTCACCAGGTGCGCGTTTGTCACAAACAATTTACGAATTATTCCTCTCGTTTTGCATTATATAATCAATGGTTACAAAAAAATTTCAATATTGTGATCACAGGATAGTAAACAGTTTACTTTATTTCTCCAGGAATTGTAAAATGTATAAAGATATAACCCATGCCAGGTACCCCGTTGGTTCAAACGTATATAATTATCCTGATAATTCTATACCAAAAGAGCTTTCTTTGCATCTTTTATTGTGTAAGAAAAAATAACATAATCATGAACAAATATATGTCCAATATTGAATATAATTTTGGTTGTTTTGAAATATTCTTTTGGGAATTTCATTACGTAAGCTGATGCCAAACAGGTGCGTGTCTTGTCCAATTAAGATACACGATAAACTAATTGTTTACATATTCAAGACATTATTTACTTGGTGAGAGCAGTCATTTTATGTTGTGTCGAAAAAGCGTCAAATTCCGTTCCACACATCGAGATTTTCCATACCATGAACAAAAATTAGGGGAGATATATATTAATCAAAATACCAGTGTCGTCTTTTTCCGACGTTATGAAAGACATAAAACCAGCCATGACGTCAAAAGGAATCGTGTTATTTTTAGGGTATTTCATTACATTTGGTGATAAGGCTTGTGCTCCATTAATAATGATGCAACATTAGTCAAATTACACTTACACAATCAGGAGAATGTTGGAATCTAAGGACTAAGTTATAGCTTAGATAAGGCCATCCATTTCTCTATTACCTCCTTTTTATGAAGTACGATTTCATCATTTCTTATGGGTATATTTTATAACTAAACGTGTACAGTTTCAATATTGATATTTGTGTTGGAATAGTTTGGTTCCTCCTGAACAAAACACCACGAAAATATTTTGTCCGTTCTCACAGCTAATTCTCACCAAGTGACCTGAGTTACAACAAAGTAGAGCTAAGCATAGTGGAGTTATGCCCCCTTTTCTTTGTACGTGTGTAACCTCTCTGTCACCTTTTGACGTCATAGAGAAAAATCAGTTTTCGTCATTTACGGCATGCTATTTTGGGAATTGAATGTATGTCGTTATATATACGCATATATAACTCCATTTGATATGTAGTTATGTCGTTCAGATATTAGGCAGTATTTTTTTCGCTCACTGTTTCCGTAAAGCTTCTTAATAAAAAAAATTGTCGCACAGTACTTTTATCGGTGTACGATAAAAAGCGGAGAAATTTACTGTTTTTCAACGCAGAATAAATTCTCGGACAACACTAAGGAGTGTCTTTTTTTAAAACCGGTTTGATATTTACAGTTAAATTTACACAATCAAATAAGAAATTTAATATTCTCCACCTCTGCGTAATTTAATAGCTAGAGGTAGATCCAGTGCCGTTTGAGCGCAATTCTCGCACAACCTTCACTTTTCCTATCTTAGGAAAATGTGCGTCAGAAAAAAAACTCGGCATCCAGAGGGTTAACCTAAACAAACAAAGTATTACTTACTTACTTTGGAGATTTAATGTGCGCTTTCCGACTGATGAGTATTTTGAAAGTATTTTGACTGAAGTCTATTTATAGGGAACACATACTTCTATCTAACCAGAAACAAACCAGGGTATTGAGATAATGGAATAGTTTTATGATACGCTGGCTCATCTATCAAGTATGAAGCAAATGTTTGTTTGTTGTTTAATCCAGCAATCAGCAATATGCCAGTATATGACAGTGGTCTGTAAATCGAGTGATTGGTATCAGGGGCACTGATCTACACAATTGGGATACGATGACATGCATCAGCCTAGTCAGTAGAATAACTGGTATACTGCAATACGCTTTTCAAACGATAAGTATTACATTATTTGTTAAGTGTTCCAGTACATAGGACAAAAAATACATTACAATTTTCGTTATTACTTGTTTAGTTTAACCAAAAATCAACATCAGTATATTGCAATACAATTTCTTGTCCAAAACACAACTCTACTTAAGACAAGCATGGGTGGCTGATTGAACCAGTGGTAGAATATGTCTTTCTGATGTTTGACTTACTTGAGTCGGATGAACTCATCACGTTCTGGGTCCCAGATGTATTTAACCTTCTTCGAGATGAAATAGCGAATCTTGTTCTCATCATGCTGAAAATACATGGCAGGTTATTCAATGTTTCTGCAATTCACATTCCACTGTCAATAGTTTTACTTGGGGCTGATAGAATATGACTACATTTGGGAAGAGTGAGTGAGTGAGTTGGGTTTACCGCCGCTTTTAACAGTATTCCAGTTATATCGCGGCGTGTCAGCCTAATGTGGGAGGAAAGCCCGAAGTGATGCAGGTCTCAGACGTTTACCACTTCGGTGAAACCCACAAGCACGGGTATGGTGCTGACAAACCTAGAAACATAATAGGGTCGAACCAGGATTCGAACTCACAATCATAGGTTTCTGGCGTGTCCAAGGGATGCAACTCTGCACAGCGAACCGCGGCGCCTTAGACAACTGGGCCACACGTGCCCCCACATTTGGGAAGAAAACATGCAGTCCTTCCAGTTTCACTAAAAAGATACTTCTACAATAACATACAATCCTAAAGTCCAGTATTCCAGACCATAAGTGTGGATGTGTTTGACCCTGCTCATCTGTCTAAAACAAGGTAACCGAGCCAAGTTGTAGAGTGATCTCTACTGAAGGGCAAATGGTGCTCAGCAATGGTGGGTAGATGATTGTTCATTTGTCACAAATTAGACTTCTAAATCTGCTTCAACTCCTAAATTACCAGAATATTAAATCTGACATTGCTTCAAACAATAGTGACTTATGGAATCAATGATTTCTTGAAGCCTCACACTGGACCCCTGTTCTTATAATTTATTGTATCACAAATTAGTCAGTTTCTAATCTTTCATTGGAGAAAAAAACAATTACAAAGACGAATCAATGAAGACATACTCATATCCCCCGCCCATACCGCCATTTTCATTACTGTCCTTGAAACTCAAAAAAATCTTTTTTATAAAACTATCAATGGGCACCAGTTCACCACTAGACTTATCTATGTGCCATGTTTGGCTAAGTTATCTCCAATGGTTTTTGAGTTCTGCTCTGGAAACATGACATTCCTATATCCCCCTTTCACTACATGGCGGGAATAAGAATGATGAGCAGGTTAGCCAGTACAACCAATTGTAAGTCCTTCAGAAACTCACAAATGTCCATGAAAATACAGACTGTTTGTTTGTTTGTTGTGACATCATGAGCATCGATCCATGCAATTGGGATTCAATGACATGGCTCAACAAAGTCAGTGAGCCTGACCACCCCATCTCATTAGTCGCCTCTTATGACAAGCATAGTCGCCTTTAACAGCAAGCATGGGTTACACTGAAGACCTATTCTAGGGTCGAAAATACATACTGTAGCTTGTAGATTTGATTCCTGATGTGAGGTGTTGTATGATATAGCCTTGTCTGGCGCCTTTGGATCAGGTCTGTAACAGAAGAATACAATCAACAGCAAGAGCAACACAATGTTGGTCAGCAGTGCTCAAAATTATGGGAGGTCCTGGGGTCCTTGGGTCCTGAGGCATTCAAATTCCACAAATCTGCATCTTTTAACATCAGGATTAAGACAAGGACCCCTTGGCTTGCCTGCTTATTTCTGAACACCAGTTAGGTGTGACAGTCACAAAAAGAATGAACATGACACTTGTTTCACGTTAGTGAAAAGAGTGAACCATACCTTTTTTTTGCATTTAAAGCATCATTGCACACTGACATTAAAAGAACCCTAACTCTGAGATAGTAATGGGGACCCAAGGCACAAGTAAAGATGTGAAATTGTAAAATATCGCTTCCTAACCCTCAAACACACCAAAACCTATAGTTCACAGCAACATGCCTGTTGCATTTCACGTTTTCATTTGGATATCATATCACATATACATATTATATATAATCTCCACATTATTATTTTTACATGATACAAATCCAAAATGTAGCCCTTTAAGGCCCATCATGTTTACCCGAATCAAGGTATACAACTTACTGTGCTCCATCTCTGGTAATCATGATGCAGATGTTTGACTTGAACCATTCCTTCCACTGATCCTGGAAATATATCAAGAGAGTGAGTCGAGGGAGTTCAAATCTAAAGCTACCTTAGCATAGTTTCAGCCATATCACGATGAGGCAATAGTTGTGTTGAGCTCTGAGAACATTTTCAGCTTGTTAGAGGACCGCATGTTTACCACTCTAGTGCTTTCATATAAATAAATAATAATCAGGAAGAATATAGGACTTAAACCCACAAGCAGCGGATCCAATACTATGCACTGCACAACTGAAGAATGTTACAGGCACTGTCAGTAACATAGTTGCAACCCTGGCCAGTGAGCACCTGGAGTGGGTGGCCTTACCTTCAGTTACACTGTTGTAGCCTCGGCCAGTGAGCACCTGGAGTGGGTGGCCTTACCTTCAGTAACACTGTTGTAGCCTCGGCCAGTGAGCACCTGGAGTGGGTGACCTTACCTTCAGTAACACTTTTGTAGCCTCGGCCAGTCAGCACCTGGAGTTGGTGGCCTAACCTTCAGTAACACTGTTGTAGCCTCGGCCAGTGAGCACCTGGAGTGGGTGGCCTTACCTTCAGTAACACTGTTGTAGCCTCGGCCAGTGAGCACCTGGAGTGGGTGACCTTACCTTCAGTAACACTGTTGTAGTCTCGGCCAGAGAGCACCTGGAGTGGGTGACCTTACCTTCAGTAACACTGTTGTAGCCACGGCAAGTGAGCACCTGGAGTCGGTGGCCTTACCTTCAGTAACACTGTTGTAGTCTCGGCCAGTGAGCACCTGGAGTCGGTGGCCTTACCTTCAGTAGCACTGTTGTAGCCTCGGCCAGTGAGCACCTGGAGTGGGTGGCCTTAATAAACAGATGTGGCAGCCAGTAGAAGAAGAGTCGCAGCAGCCCGACCGTGATGATGATGAAGAACCACACGACAGCTTTCTTCAGTGTATGGGGCCTAAACCCGGAGATTTCCTGCAACAGTGAGTGAGTGAGTGAGTGAGTGAGTGAGTGAGTGAGTGAGTGAGTGAGTGAGTGAGTGAGTGAGTGAGTGAGTGAGTGAGTGAGTGAGTGAGTGAGTGAGTGGGTGGGTGGGTGGGTGGGTGGGTGGGTGGGTGAGTGGGATTTTGGGGGATTGTTGTTTCACACTGCAGTCTGTCAGTTATCTTACAAGATCAGAATCAAATCTGGATTGGACAAACCAGGGTTTGACATGAGCTGAATCAAACCATTCTGTAACCAACTGATCCTAGTATTAGTTGTCTTTTGCCATTACTGAATCATATCACAACAAGAGACACAAAGAAAGAGCTTCATACATTGTACCCAAGTGGGACTCAAACAAAGACTGATGAGATGTGCTCTGACCACTGGGCCACCATATTCTGTTCCAGAAATCACATCATTGTATACCTGGACTTATATTTGTAATATTTTCTATAAATTTTATTCAAAAATTTATTCTATATTGATTACATAAATTTCTGGGAAATGGTGCCTCAACTCACTGTTATTCTTCCCCGCCCTTAAGGGTGTGCGGTATTACTGGTGCAATGGTATATTGTGGTGCAACACGTAAGGTTATCCTTATCTTGGCATATAAAACAAGTAGGAAATACAATTTAAATGGTAAATCAGACCTCAGTTCTCACTACCGCTAAACCAAGATCTGAAGACATCCCATTAGGGGTCACGTCAGAACGACCTTTCATCCGACCAATCAGAACATCTCTTACCATATTATGAAAGTGACAGTCGGAATGTGATTTCTGATCATGCAGCCTCGAAAACTTTGACTCCGAACGGTAGTTAAGGGTTTAACGACTGTATCCATACAATCTAGTCCATATATTAGCCTTTCCAGAATGTTCTTTTGTTCAGGTTTCAAATTTGTAATCGAGAATTTGTCAAAATATGTTTCGAAGCGTAGTCGCCAATTTGAAATTAGTGCCGTAAAGCACGAGAAAGCTGCCTTCTGATTGGTCATTCCATTGGTCCGTCAAAGTTCGCGCAAGGTTGGTCTGACATGACCTGTAATGGGATGTCCTCTGATCTTTGTTTAGCGGTAGCGAGAACTAAGATCTGATTTTAAAGAGATTGAATGGTAAATAATCATGTCTAGTGATGTTTTACCTCAATTTTCAAATCTTTATTGACCAAGTCTGTTTTATATCTGTTCATTCACCTGAATTGGCTGATGGAATACAATGTAGTTTTTTAGTGCACATAACACTCAATAAATCAGCATTAGAAATTGGCACTAGTCCTATAGTCCTTTCCAAACTGCCCAATAGTTAAGGTATCACAAGGACTAGTAGAAATCAGCCCTTTTTGAGGGTTTGGTTATGTGTTATCATTTTCAGGACCGTTGGGCAAAAACTGTTAGTTCCTAATGCTGTAAATCTATTTTTTGTCCCCCTATTTAACACTATGAATCATAAACAACTACAATATTTTAGTCTGTTTTCAAACTCGGGAGTGCAGCATGCAGCGAAGATCCTGTTAGGTAGGCCGAACATGTTGTGTTGGTTATCTATACCTCTGATGACTCCACCTTAGTTAAACCGCTGATTGTTCATAACACTCATCAATTATTTAGACCCCGAAGGTAGCGCTGTCACGAGGGATCACTATAATAACTTGGGCTGCAATGAATACACAATGAGGCGAATTGATTTGTGTCACGAATATAGGGTAACGAATGCGAATATTAATGCATGAATACAAAAACAAGTCAGCAGTTGATGTATTATTTGTCATATTCAATGAAACAAAAGCAATACGAATTATTTGGTTTTGTTAATTATTAACATATTATACATTTACATACTTCCCTTATCCAGGTACTAGTATCTGCTCAAATGCAACAATGACCAGTGACAACATTACTGTCAAATTAAATATTATAAGAGTGTTGTCTATGAAGAAATCTAAGCATATAACATGTTCTTATGGATATATTCAGATACAGGGTATGTAAATAAACATGACTGCATATTCATAAATATTCGATTCTATCACGAATAAGGAATTCAATTCATGAATGGATACGGCTCAATTCACCGAATACACGAGTGAATCATAACAGCCCTGATACATGTATAAACAATGACAAAAATTAAGAGATCTTTATTTTCACAGTTTATAATCCTAGCCACTCATCCCAGTTGTTTGATGAGCAATTCTTGCTTGACAACTGTATAAGGTTTTATACCAGAATGCCCCTACTTAAGGATAAAACAAGACAAAATGTAAGCAGGGCTCACACAACTCCAACAGAAGTTCAAAACACACCATATATTTTTGAAGAAAATACACATATCAAAATCTAACTTTGCACTGCATCTCTTCTGTTAGTATGGAACTGTTCCCTAAATTTTAAAAGAATCCATGAAGTAGTTTTCTAGTTATAGGTCGCACAAATGTTTCAGTTAAAAACAATTTAAGTAAAACAATGAAAAATAGCTGATTTTCTTTTCAGAAAATCCAAATATTAAAAACAAACTTTGCACTGCATCTCTCCTATTCGTATAGAAACTGTACCCACAATTGGAAAAGATTATATGAAGTAATAGGTCACAAAAAAAGGAGGGACAGACGAATGGAAGGAATTCCTTGGTATAACATCATCAGGAAATGACATATACCGTACCCCCAGTCTGGTGAAATTCAGAAATGAATCTTGGCTACTTATACCCCACTTTTGGCTCATTGACACTGGATAACTTTTGTTCATTGAAAACAAATCAAGTCATCAGAAGATGACAAATGCCCCCGAACAAATCATCTGACTGTTACTTTTACTCCTGTCTGACGTATACAGGAGCAGGGGTTGCAAATTTATATCAAATGTTACTTGACCAAAAGCAATTATGACCAACATTCTTACTTGCCCTATTTTAAAATGTACTTGACCAAAATCAAGCTATTAAATTCAGTAAAATTTAACAACTACAGAACTGAGAATCAGAGATACCCAAAGGTCTCGTTGTAGCGAAGGATCACGGCAGTGTTTCCTCGCTATTGCGCCTCTCAACATTGCGCTAACTCGGTTATAGGGCGGTAACACATGGCTCTAAGTATTTATTTACATATAAAATTCTTAATTTTTAGTTTTACACTGACACGATGTTCCCCCAGCAAAACTGTGTGTAAAGGGATCGGTACATCACACAACACATTATTTACAGCAACCACGGTCAGATTATCACCATTGATGCCTTGAAACAAACTTTAGTTGACAGGGAATGGATACATATATCATAACTGCCATACTATGACTCGTTAAAAGTCCTATTTGTTGTAGTTTGACTTGTAGTTTGTGTCAACAAAGTTTTTGCGATCGAGAGCGTGTGAGCCTCGATGGTGACCAGTGTATTCAAATAATTTATTTCATCAAAGCTAGGCCTAATGAAGCTTTAAAAGCCAGCACTAGACCAATCTCACATGACAAATTCCAAGAAATGTAGTCAACTACGAAACTGAACGAAAAGGGTCGAATAGGTGACGGACACTTAAGAAGGTTACAGGTAGGCATGGTGTCTCGTGACTTTAGTCTACGGACACTTATGAATGATCCCGATGCTATTTGGCACACTCGTCTCATTCAGTTATCTACAACATACCGAGTGGTGAGGAATGAGCTGATATGGCGCGAACTGAAAATGGCTCCAGGCGTCATAAGTGAGACGTCGAACTCGAGAGTACCCATGAATGACATGGTATTTAATAAATCGTCAGCTGATTTTTGTGACAGAAAAGTGTGGTAGGGAACACTGTAAGGATGATGTGGATAATAGTTAGGAATGAGGGAGGCATGAGCATGGCTAGTGATGACAAAACAGTGAGTTCGCTTTTGAATCAGTACTGAAAAAATGTTGCCAGTGAAAATGGCTTATGTGAATGTTCCAGGACAGTTTCCAGGAGCCAAAATATTAAACACAAAACCATTTCATCCTTTTTACTCAACGTTGTAGTATGATGAATATTAGGAGCCGCTATAGAATCTATAATAGCCACTAAACGGGTCTCTAACCCAAATGATCATAAAGGGGTGATTGATCGTAGAGGGGATCCAAGGGCTAAGGAAAGAGTTCGGGATAACCTACCCTAGCACTGGCGACATTTGGATATGTTCACTAATAAACTGCATACTTGTGCATAATAATGAATGTTAATGAACAGAAAAATTAATATATATTAATATTAGTTCCCATTTATAACCATTTTAGCCACTTGAATTACGAGAAAAACAAAATAAAAAATGCATAAAAAGAACATGTGCTTTTGTAAACTAGCGCTTGCTATAAAATGCGCCACTGCAGGCTATATTAAGTAAACAAATATTCAAAACTCTCAACACGTATTCAATGACATTGCGTGTAGAGATGACAGATTACTGGAAAGAGCGAATGCTCACTCGATGACCTCTGACGTCACAGGCATTGTTTCGCAAAGGGTCATTGGACCAGGCATTTATTCAATGCAGAGGGCCACTGGACCAGGCGTTTATTCAATGCAGAGGGCCATTGGACCAGGCGTTTATTCAATGCAGAGGGCCACTGGACCCAGTGTTTATTCAAGGCAGAAGGTCATTGGATCAGGTGTTTATTAAAGGCAGAGGGTCATTGGATTAGGTGTCCATTGAAGGCAGAGGGCCAATGGACCCAGTGTTTATTCAAGGCAGAGGGTCATTGGATCAGGTGTTTAATCAAGGCAGAGGATAATTGGACCACGGGGTCTATTCAAGGCAGGCATTTAGGGAACTGTATCTTTGAAACAGTGTAACCACTACAGGTACTACCAAGGCAACTAACAGAAGTGAATTGTTTACTTCCTTCTTTTGTTTAGGACATGCTCTCTGATTGGTTGATCAGAGTACCATGTTATTAATTGTGAAAAAACTATTGCAAAAACTCATATGAGGTCACACCATGCACACTGGCAGCTTGTTCTGGTCCAGACTAATGCCGATTGAATAGTGCTAGCCCACTGAGACATCATGCTGGGCAGGCAGGGTAACAATAAGTATCATTGTTTAACATCTTTGGGTATGACGGGGTTGGGGATCGAACCACTGACCTTCCACACTCTCATGATTTAAGGTAAGTATGTCATATGTTCTTTCTATTATTTTAATTGGGTCATGACAAGGAAACCTGTGATTTCAGGTGAGTAAGTCTGATTTAATACTGCTTCCAACAGTATTTTAGTCATGTCACTGTGATAGATCGATGACTCAGCAAAGCCGCAAGTGTTGCAGGTCATTAGATATTTACCATTTTGGTGAAACCCATGAGCAAATGGTTGACGCTGACATTGAAGCAAGAAACATAATCACTGAATTTTGGACTTCAACACACAATTAGAGTTTCTGGGAGGGGAGGGGGCTGGGAACATACTCTCAAAATGTTGTTAGGTTTTACCCAAGAAAAATAAATACGTCTTGAAGGGCTGAATGAAAATTGAGAATCTATCCCAAATAAAATGCCCAGGTCCTAAACAAACCACCACCCTCCACCCCTCTGAATATCAAACAGTTGGTCTCTCAACATTGGTGACTAACATAAATTTGTTGCAAAACAGTTTTCATATCTATTGGCAAGCAGGTCAGTGTACACTTGTAGTGCTGGACGCAACATCCTGCAACAGCTGTTGGAATAAACAGGTTATCACGTGTTGTGAACATTTCATGTCATCCAAGCACCAGATTACCCTTGCCAGTACCCTTGCTTCGCTTGTGTTCTGATAACAGCTATCAGTTCATGAATAAGCACACCTGATTGGTCAATCTTACCACACGCATGAAGACATGAACAATTCAACCACAGCCATGTCTCTATATAGAGCTCATTACAAGGATATTTATTCTTGTTTTGCAGGGTTAATTCTAGACATGAACATTAGCTTATTATCATTACAATAGGCCAAATGTTCACTGTTTTGATGACATTTGTTGTAAATATGACAGATCATTTGAAAAACAAGAAAACAGCATTATCACCATCCCCTGATATGGGGCACAAAGTATTTTTTCTTTGTTCACATTAGTAGTGAATAAAAACAATAAAAAAAGAATCCTATAAAGCCTTCAGAAGAGATAGGAACTATGGACACTTTATGTCATCAGAACTAAAGACTAATTGTGACATTTCCTGAGGACTTGGGGCTTGATATCAGCCTCTGAGCAGGTCTAATTAAAGTCATGCACCAGGTTTGTTTCTTTCTTTGTTGTTTCACACTATCCTCAACAATATTCCAGCCATTTTCCAGTGAAGCAAAAAACAGTGATTGATAAACGACAAGTTTGATTTATTTGTGACAAAAAACAAGACAAGGTTCTGGGACTAACCAGACGAAAAATATTGCAAGACATACACATACAATCTGAGATTGGATGCAAATAGTTTACAAAGCAAAGACGCAAAGAAGCATGGCTTTTTTAATCACTAAATTTATCAAAACTGTAGCTTGCTTGTTACATATCTGACATTTTGTTTTCAGGCAAGAAATAAACTAAAAGATCTGAGTGTCAATTGTGGATTTTCTTTTATCTGAGAACTTAAATACCCATCTAAAACAGGCTAAAGGCAACTGAACATCTGCAATGATATTAAAAAATCAATAAAAAAACATGGAAATCAAGTGAAGCATGACATAGATCGCAGCCTTGTAGTCCCACATTCATGCCTTGGACACCCAAAATATACTTGTGAGTCTCCCAGACTTGACTGTAGACAGACCCAGGTAAATCACTGATATTACTTCTGTTTTTAACACTGGGCTGCATTTAGTTAATTGAATATAAATAAAAAAAGTGAAGAATGAATTTTTCAAAATAGACATTTGAACATTTCTGAATCTTTTGATAAACTGGTTGTATGATAGATTGATCACATAATGCAGTGCCAACTTTTCACTCAATTCTGTCAAAATCAGTTTCTTTGACATATCTGATTGAATCTGCAACATATTGAATGATCACCATGGCAACATTTCCTACCATTTGATCCTCCTCCCCCGGATTGATGTAAATTCGATCCGACTTCATCGGTGGTGGACCAGTCTGTCCCATCTTCAGCTTAGACCCTGAAAACAGAACATGTGAACAGTCAGGTCATGAAACATATCAGATCAGGTAAACAGTCAAATCATGTAAAACATCAGATCATGTGAACAGATAATGTAATACATCAGACCATGTAAACAATCAGACCATGTTAAACATCAGATCATGTAATCAGACCATGTAATACATACGATCATATAATATCATATCAATTAATATATACCAGATCATGTAATACATCAGATCATGTAATAGATCAGATCATGTAACATACCAGATCATGTAATACATCAGATCATGTAATACATCAGATCATGTACAGAGCCCCAGATAAGCTGCGTATCTGCGTAAAATATGTATCAGAATGCAGAAATACGCAGTAAAATCAAATCCAAGCATATCAAATACACAACGAACATTACAGATATGCTACAAAAATAAAACTTGTGCGTATCATCAAAATATTGTGAAGTAACCCTGCGTATTCGATTAGCAAATCAACAACTTATTTTGAAATTATAAACGGACATTCCGTCAACCTTGCCAAACTCCACGATGACAGTTACATCATGATCATTTGCCATCACACTTTCTTGTGGAAGTATCGTGGTATTTTTGAGTCCTATAAAGCTATTGAACCCACACGACACCAGTTTGCGGGGACTAGATGAATAGTGTTTTTAAATATTTAACTTAAATACCCACAATCATGACAATGACATGTGTAAAAATTAAAAGGGTAACAGAAATTTGAATACCCAGATAGAATTACTGATACCCAATGATTTTAAAATGCATGCGTAAAATACCCACAACACCAAAAGCTCATCTGGAGCTCTGATGTAATCCATCAGATCATGTAATATACCAGATCATGTAACATACCAGGTCATGTAATACATCACATCATGTAATAGATCAGATCATGTAATATACCAAATCATGTAACATACCAGGTCATGTAATACATCACATCATGTAATAGATCAGATCATGTAATATACCAAATCATGTAACATACCAGATCATGCAATATACAAGATCATGTAACATACCAGGCCATGTAATACATCAGATCATGTAATACAGTGATCCCTCGTTACAACACTACCTTCGGGGTCCAAACAATTGATGAGCGTTATAGATGATCAGCGGTATAATGAAGGTCGAGTCGTAGGTGGTAGATGACCAACAAAACAGTATACATGCTTTGCCTACCTAACACGATCTACATTGCACATTTCAGAGTTTCAAAAAATATTAGAATAGAAGTTATTTAAGATTCATAATGTAAAAAAAAATTTATCGAGTATAATATGCACTTTCAAAAAAACAAAACACATAGTACCCCTTCAGGTGAATAAGCAGGTAGAGAGATCCAGATCTATAACAAAATGGGTCAATAAAAGTATGAAATTTTATATAAATCATCACTAGACATGATGATTTACCATTTAAAATGTATTTCCTGCTCTCAAAGGCATTGTTTTATATGCAGAGATTAAGATTACCATGTGTATTTTCTCGTAAACTAAGCCGGAAATAGCTATCAGCTGTGCACACGTTCCCAATCTACCGGTGATTCAGTTAAAACATACCCAGTGATACCACTTTAAAGAAATTTGATTCAATGGTCGGAAGAAATTGTATCTGAAATTATTATTATTAACATGTATTTCGATGGCGATGGCGAATTGTCAAACTGCCTCAAATATGACTTTTAGTGGGTCATGGTGCGGCATTAATGATATGTATATCCATTCTCTTGCAACTAAAGTTCGTTTCAAGGCGTCAGTAGCGGTAATCTGACCGTGGTTGCTGTTAATAACGGTGAGTTGTGCGAGTTACCGATCACTTTGCATACGATTTCGCCGAAATTATTGTAAACATTATTGAATGAAATTTTGAATATAATTAAAACATTTTTATTGTAAACATCAGTCCAGATAAACAATGAACATTTTTTTATATTACCACATTTTATTATAATAGGATTAAATTGCGTACTTCAGTTGAGATTTGTTGACTGGTATTTCCGGTGTTACGTGATCACGGTCAGCAGCTGATGTTTTCTGAGATGGGGGAAAACATCGTGTCATTGGAAAACTTGAGTTTATTGAAAATGTTTGTAAATTTTGAGAGCCATGCTTTACGGCGCACTATAACCGAGTTAGCGCTATATTGAAGGGCGCAATAACGAGGGAACACTGTACATCAGATCATGTAATATACCAAATCATGTAACATACCAGATCATGCAATATACCAGATCATGTAATACATCAGATCATGTAATATACCAAATCATGTAACATACCAAATCATGTAATATACCAGATCATGTAACACCAGATCATGTTACACATCAGATCATATAAATAGAGGTTATCACGCGAGTGTGTTTTGGGATGGTAAATATCCTGCATTAGGAATAAACATTGTATTTAGCAAGCCTTAATAACCTCTTTATCATATAATGTCATTCTTTAATTCTGTGCTTCAAAATCGCTTTCCCTCTCTCACAAACATTACCGAAACATTGCAATTTTCCTGGAATGCGCACATTAATATTTATTACGTCACATGGTAAGTGATGTGTCAGTCGAACAGTGACAGTAGCCAATATAGTGAAATCTGTTTCTTATACAGTGGCGAAGTAACATATACGCAAAACAACAATTGTTTTTAATTGCCTTTCGCGGCAATCCATCGGTCTGTCCGCTAAAGTAGCTGCCCTTTGTAAAAGGGAAGCCACTCTAACCCTAGTCTATGAGACGTCACGGACACGGTCAGACGTTGTTGACAGTCGGTCTGTCCTGTCATAACGTTCAGAAGTGTAGTCAGATGTACACACAGCGACAAAACGAAACAAGGTAACAATTCAAACATATTTCGGCCAAATCAAACTATTTTAATTTGTGCAGAAGGTTTCAAGCCGCAGAGGTCTACAAGCACAGATATGGCTACTGATCCCGCTTGACTAGGACTCGTGTTCTCGTAAAATTGTTTCGAAATTTATATCTCCAAAGATGCCAAAACTTTTAAAATGCCTTAGCTACGTCACAGTTAGACACTGATTTTCAGCATATTAGACTGTTCTTTTGATAATGATAGCAATTATCCCTGTAGTTTATCCAGATTCCCGATGGTTAATTCTGACTCGATTGTCAAATGACGAGGGCGAGGCCATGTTTGTTTATAAACAGTGGGGTTCATGGGTCAAATGGTTTATCCTGCAATGTAAACAAGAGGCAAAATATACATTTGCATTGTACATGCATATAATTCTGCAAATATGTCATAATTTTGACTCAATATTTAAAAAGGGTGGATGGCAAATCTGACAGTATGAATGTGTACTTCTCTAGATACAAACGCAGCATAAAGATCTGAACCATTTCCATGTTATGATCAAGGATCTAAGTTTCCAGACGCAAGGCTGGACCCCAGGGTGAATCATTAATGTATTGTTCTCTTCATAACAAACAAATGTATACAATGTACATGATGTAGCTGTTTATTATAGGGTGGGTATAATATCGGTTTGCAGACAAAAAGATGAAACAATACAGTGTTGCAGCTGTTCTTTCAGACAAAATATACTACAATTATCAAATCTTCGGACTGTACAAGTAAAAGTTAAACAGCAACTGGCAAAAAATATAATAGTCATATTTCACAATAACCTTAAAGATGACCTTGACCTTTGATTGACATTGCACCAACATAAGATGTGGCAGGATTTGTAAAGATGTATGACGTTCTCACAACAAGAGCCAAAAGAATACCAGTCATCAATGTGGAAAAAGACCATTGTAGGACATCCATTAATGCCAATTATCTTTGCGCTATATTAAAAGAAAATATGAGACAACTTCTGTTGTATTTTTATCTCAGATGACCTTAAATTGATGTTGTAGGGTATTTCATGACTTTGACCTTTTTAAGATATGTGCCAAAGAATTCCCTTGAGCCATTTGGAAGAAGTGACTTTTAGTCCATGGAAGAAAATCTCTAATGTCAACAATCCTTGTGTACTAGTCATTAGAAAATCATTGCTATCGGTGGTGGCAACAGCCAGAGTCCAGCTGCTTATGACTAAGAAAAGGTTTGTTTGTTGGTTGTTTTACGCCGCATTCAGCAATATTCCAGACATATGACGGCGGTCTGTAAATAATCAAGTCTGGACCAGACAATCCAGTGATTGATATCATGAGCATCCATCCACTGAATTGGTGAGTGTGAGTGAGTTGGGTTTAACGCCGCTTTTAACAGTATTCCAGTTATATCACGGCGTGTCAGCTTAATGTTGGAGGAAAGCCCGAAGTGATGCAGGTCTCAGACGTTTACCACTTCGGTGAAACCCACGAGCACGGGTATGGTGCTGACAAACCTAGAAACATAATCGGGGCGAACCAGGATTCGAACCCACAACCATAGGCTTCTGTCGGTACAAGGAACGCAACTCTGCACAGTGAATTGCGGCGCCTTAGACGACTGGGCCACCTGTGCCCCCCCACGCAATTGGGATCGATGACATGCTTCAACCAAGTCAGCGAGCCTGACCACTAACAAAAAGGTTCATGGCAACATTTTATAAAGAGTTTTAAATGAAAATGTTGCAGTAAACAAAACAGAAATAAAACACAAATTGTAATATGTAATAAGGTACACTAAGTCGAAAACTGTATAAACCTGCTCAAAATTTAATTGAAAGCAGTCATGAGCATGATAACAGATAAGATGAAGACTACAGAAACAACATACACCTATTTACCCACATTTTAACAAATTTGATTCGTTTGTTTTCTTAATGCTGACTACCCGATGTATTTGGTTGCCTATAACTATGGTGTAGTGTCATAAACCTGTATATCCTTTTACGCTTGCCACACACCCATCTTTCTTACACTACACAATAGCCATGTTATGTAAATCCCCCAGGTCATGGATCAGGCCAAGGATCAAGGACAGTGACACATGATGCATCAGGAAAAGTACTTGCGTTTCAGGCAACATGGAACCAAGAGACCATGTAGAATCATGTTTTTATGTACCTTTTCGTTTAATGTGAGAGTGAGTGAGAGAGAGTGAAAACACTGCAATAACTTCCAGTTATATCACAGTGTGTCAGCTTTGGTGACAACCACTAGCACCGTTATGGTCCTGACAAACCTAGAAACAAAATCAGAACAAACCAGGAATCACTGTTTGTTGCTTATTGGCACACTCTGCAATATCTCAGCTTTATGACAGCTGCCTGTGAATTATCAAATGTGACCCATAAGCAAAAATCCAAAATGGGCGTCCTCATTGATAAGAAGCCATTTCATTTGAGGCTTTTGGATTACAGAAAGGGCTGGGGAGAAGAATAATATGGTTCAGGGACTGTGAGATAGGCAAGGCTGGTTGTTAACTCGACTGCATATTCAGAAAAATTTGAATACTTGGAATTGTAAAGAGTGATATTTTTAGGGGCATCATGCTTTGAAAAATACAATCTCAATGGCTCAACATTTTTATTTGATTTTAGTGTTCTTATGTTGACTATTACTACAATAAGCTCAGCTTACTAAACCAAACAGAATCTGACTTGGGTGATGTAGCACCAGCAGATCACTGATCAATCCTGTTAGTGGAATTCAGCGTCCTTACACAACTGTTCCATAATGACAATGTTAATACTATTAGTTTCATAAACATAACTGCAAATGAATCAAGTAATATTATTAAATTAGGATAAAAAATATTGGTTTGCAGGGAAAACTATTAACATTTATTATTTAGGGGCCTTTAGGGACCCAAGAAATAAATATTAGGAGCCCAGGATATGATAAGTAGGAATCCATAGCTGTAGGGAAAAATAAACATATAAAAATTAAATAATTTATATCCACTATCTTGAGTCATTTGTATGGACTTGTTTCCTCTCTACATGCTCTAAACCATGTGAACAGCACAACACGCTTTACACTGTTTACATTCCATATATGATGATGACACAATAGGTAGTCTTGTTTATCCATACTACCCATCTCACAATCTGATGTCTGGATTATTGAATGAAGAAGTACAACAGAACATACAAGTATATATAATTTGGGCCCCAATATGTTTTGTGATATGTATCCCACTACATCTCAGAATTGTGATATTCTGCAATACTATTTATGTACCAAACCCCCTACACCAATACTTCAGTAAACACATTTAAATTGTAAAAGCATATTTTGAAGAAACAACCATTAATGCGCATACAGTTAAATAACCAATCGTCATTGCAATATAAGGAAGCTTGTGATGCAATATTCACGAAAGATTATTAGCAATATTTAAAATGAATGACTACCGACATGGTTTTAGATTCTTGGCGACTGTCTTTAAAAATGTCCCACAGACAGATGACCTACTTTCAAATTAGTAGAGGGTTTGCCCTTGCCTTCAAGTCCTCAGTCATAATGATCCTTTGTTCAGGTGGTCATACAGTCCCTGCTGTTTTCCGTCATCACAGAATATTTTACACAAATGTCCAGTCAGGGCTTAAAGATACCTGTCTTGCAGAAAATCACATATTGTGCAGAACTTATGCAGAATGTTGCATTTATCTGTTGTAGAATTCATCGAATACACTGCAGAAGTATTAAACATGTTAACGGTGAAGTTAATTTTTATATCACCGAAAGTGTACGTATGTCTCTATGGTTACACTAATGTGACACCTTGACTATGACAGTGCTATGTAATGTGACACCTTGACAGCGCTATGCAATGTGACACCATGACAGCGCTATGCAATGTGACACCATGACAGCTATGTAATGTGACCCCATGACAGCTATGTAATGTGACACCATGACAGCTATGTAATGTGACACCATGACATGGCTATGTAATGTGACACCATGACAGTGCTATGCAATGTGACACCATGACAGTGCTATGTAGTGTGACACTATGAGAGTGCTATGTAGTGTGACACCATCACAATGCTATGTAATGTGACACCATGACAGTGCTATGTAATGTGACACCATGACAGTGCTATGTAATGTGACACCATGACAGTGCTATGCAATGTAACACCATGACGGTGCTATGCAATGTGACACCATGACAGTGCTATGTAGTGTGACACCATGACAGTGCTATGCAATGTGACGCCATGACAGTGCTATGCAATGTGACACCATGACAGTGCTATGCAGTGTGACACCATGACAGTGCTATGTAATGTGACACCATGATAGCCCTATGTAATGTGACACCATGATAGCCCTATGCAATGTGACACCATCACAGTGCTATGTAATGTGACACCATGACAGCGCTATGTAATGTGACACCATGGCAGCGCTATGTAATGTGACACCATGACAGCGCTATGTAATGTGACACCATCACAGTGCTATGTAATGTGACACAGTGCTATGCAATGTAACACCATGACAGCGCTATGTAATGTGACACCATCACAGTGCTATGTAATGTGACACCATGATAGCCCTATGTAATGTGACACCATGACAGCGCTATGTAATGTGACACCATGACATTGCTATGTAATGTGACACCATGACAGTGCTATGTAATGTGACACCATCACAGTGCTATGTAATGTGACACCATGACAGTGCTATGCAATGTGACACCATCACAGTGCTATGCAGTGTGACACCATCACAGTGCTATGTAGTGTGACACCATGACAGCCCTATGTAATGTGACACCATGACAGCGCCATGTAATGTGACACCATCACAGTGCTATGTAATGTGACACCAACACAGCGCTATGTAATGTGACACCATCACAGTGCTATGTAATGTGACACCATGACAGCGCTATGTAATGTGACACCATCACAGCCCTATGTATTGTGACACCATGACAGTGCTATGTAATGTGACACCATGATTGTACTATGTAATGTGACACCATGATAGCGCTATGTAATGTGACACCATCACAGCGCTATGTAATGTGACACCATGACAGCGCTATGTAATGTGACACCATCACAGTGCTATGTAATGTGACACCATCACAGTGCTATGTAATGTGACACCATCACAGTGCTAAATTAATGTTAAAACTTTTACCACTTTGATGAACCTGTGAGTACAGGTTTGTAACTGTCAACCCAAGAAACATAATTTGGCAAAACGTATGCGATTCGAACCCACTACCATAAGTTTATGGCACTCCTCAGGGATGCAATTCTGCACAGCAGCAACTGAAGATCCCTTCAACATGTTCAAGTTGATTCTATTGCTATTTTTTATAGAAAATCTGCAACCCCTCAGGCTGCCCCTGCACTTTACTAGTAGAATACAGTATCACAAATTATTATGAGAATGATCTATGCCGTAGGTCACATGTCTCAAAAACAAACAACCAGTTTTGGTATGTATCCGTCATACACGAACTCATGTTCAAAAACCTTGTCATGCCTAAGATGCTAGGGACCTAAGCGGAAAGGGTCGAATAGGTGACGGACACTTACGAAGGTTACAGATAGACATTAGTCTATGGACACTTAGGAGTGATCCCGATGCAGGGTATACAAGTCCCATTCCATATTCTACAAGAAAATAACAATAAACTGGTGGATTGTCAACTGAGTAACCATTGGACGTGCAGCTTTTCAAAACTGACTGTCCTTCAGCAAAATTGACCGTCTCGGACTGTCGGGCAGGCAGGTATTTCGAACAGTGATGTCATGGTTTTTATGGGATATTGTGGATCCTCGTAAGGAAGTAAGGAGGGCAGAGGCATAGCGAATGACGCCACGGGGGTGAGTCAGCTTTCGAATCATACGAAGTGTCGGCCTTGTGGGTGAAAGTGATTGGAAAGAAATTCCGCGAGCTTCCTGTTGTCAAAACAATTTGACATGAAACTACCTTATCCCGCTAATTCAACATTCTTGTGAGAAGAATAAATGCCACTGAAAAAGTGAAAACATTAAAATAAACAAAAATACCTTGACAAGTGCATTTATTTGCAGGCTTCATGTCTTCAGATGCAATGCTTGAAAATGCATATAAAGTAGGGGTTACAACCCCAATTGATTTATTTCAATGGTAGATAAACAGTGTTCGGCCTGGCAATTTTTGGATGTGTGCTCTGTGAATAAATTAATACCTAATGAACTGCATTCCGGTGCATTATAATGAAAACTAACAAAGCGAAAATATGAAACATAAAATATGCATATTAGTTCCCGTTTACAATCCATTCATCCACCTGAGTTAAGTTGAAACTGAAAAAAGTACATATTGAAAATAAAATGCTTCATAAACTGGCGTCTGCTATAAAATGCACCGCTGCAGGCTATATAAAGTAAACACATATTGAAAACTCTCAAAATTGCATAGCGTGTAGAGATGATAGATCACTGAGAGCAGCTTATGCTCACTGTGACCCCTGACATCACAGGGCATTAATTCACTTGTGTATCTGGCAACACAATTTCACAAATCATGTCATTGGGGATTGTGATGTGTTTGAAATGGTTTTTGAAATGGTATTCTAAAGGTAGGCCATAACATCTGACAACACTGTAGGACAAGCACATACCTCACCGTAACACTGACCTATTGTCAATTTTGTTGTACCTTCTTGAGCAAGTCTGTAAGATCAGTGCAAACTCTACTGCACACAGTTGTTGACGCAAGGCTTTCTTATCCTATTACTGGGTTATTGGCATATATCTTTCAAAACAGTTTGGTATTTTCAAAACACTGATAAGTAGGAGCCATTCTATACTAAACTAAAATAGTTAGGGATCATGACTACTTTTATGATATTGTGACCTCAACAAAAAACATCCCCCAAAATATTTATGATCTTTAAAGTTTTTTGGTCAGTCGAAGACATACATCTTTGGTTCAGTATATTTTGTGACATCAAAATTTCCATTCATCTTTCTCCATGTCTCTTTTTGACAACCTGCAATGTCTTGTGTCTGTATGCAAACTAGGGCTGTTACGATTCACTGGCATATTCGGTGAATTGAACCGTATCCATTCATGAATTGAATTCGTTATTCGTGGCCACTAGAATCGAATATATTTATGAATATTCAAGCATGTATTCATCAGAACATGTTATTTGCTTAGATTTCTTCAAAGACAACACTCTTATAATAATTGGTTTAACAGTATTGTGGTCACTGGTCATTGTCACATTTGAGCAGATAATCGTACCTGGATAAGTCCAGTTTATAAATGTGTAATGTATTAATAATTAACAAACCATGTCAAATAATTAATGTTGTTAATGTTTCACTGAATATAACAAATAATACATTCACAGCTGACTTTTTATGTTATTCGTGAATTAATATTTGTTACCCTATTTTCGTGATACGAATCATATTTGCCTCATTGTGTATTCGTTGCAGCCTTTATGCATACTGTAGGGTAAACAAAATTAAAGAGGGTCCATGAGAGCAGGCAGATATTTGGGATTTTCAGCAGGTTGCCAATTTAACAGGATGAACATATTGAGCCCTACAGGTTATCGTGGCCTACTCGTAAAAATTGAGAATGGATGCAAATACTGTCTTGGTGATCGAAATTAGTTCTTAGAGTATTCTCTCTCTTTGAATATTGAGACCCCCCTAAACTTTTAATTATCAACATTAGGGGTATGACAAGTACCCCTTCATTGCTATGTTTAATTTCGAATACTGTAAAGATCTACTGCCAGTCCCATTTGACACAAAAACGTATGTTGGAACGACTGAACTTAATCATGAAACTCTGGACCAAATTTGTCTTTTTCTGGGTTGTCCGGCTACCCAATAAGCTATTAAAGTAACAATGAAACGGTTAACAGTTGTACTCCTCATTCTGTATCCTAGAATCCATGGATATATGCAAGCACAACACTCGCATCTCCCATGGTCAGTCATCCATGGATTTTACCTTACATTTTCTATGGTTCACGATATCATGACGTATGGACCCAAACTGTTTTTCATTGTATATATCTCGAAGTAACACATAAAAGGTGGAATGTTCGGCTGAATATTTCTCAGCCCATATCGGGGTCATGTTTATATGTATTGTATACACGCAGACACTCCCAACCGCATGGCCATATATAAAGTCACGCAGGGTTCATCATGTTCAGGGTCTCCGATATGTGACCAGACCTGTTTACACACAATGTGTTGAATCTTGACACCAGATGTGAAAACGATAGAACACATAGGGGATGTTTATTTCTTAATAAAGACAATGTGTAACATTGTAAGAAAACTTACCCATGTTTTCGTCTTTCATTCGTCGTAGAAATTACCTTGTTTGGATGCTAGCTCCGCGCCATAACTATGAACTATAAGATGACCTTCTCGCTTTGTAACGTCATTGTTGATTGGTGGAGACGGCTGACACGTGATAGATACACATGTATTTCGTCTGCTAGCTGTGGGGCCCACTGTGTTATGTAGAATTACGGGACACCATTTCTGACGAGTGTTGTGCAATCACCAAGGAACAATTTAAGGAGTGTTTATGGAATACTGATTAAAAGAGATGACCAGTTAGTTAGTCGCTCAAAGGTTGCAGGGTGTGTGAAGGGGTGTATTTGTAAATGTAGCAGGGCGTGGAGTCATCCTACAGATGACATCCTTACCTTGTCAGCTTGCTGACGGGGTTAACCTCTTTGGTCATGTGGACAAGGCGTCCGACCTCTGATCAGAAGGTCCGTGGATCGAATCTCATCACGGTACTCGGAAATTTTATGGCCGATACATAAACATAGATCTAGGCCTCGCCGAGTTGGTAAGGTAATTTTCACAACAACAAAAATTAGGCCTACAGAATTTCGTCTTTAAACGTTCGATGTATTCAACATTCCGGATCGACTAGGAATCTCTGAACATAGATCACAACAGATTGATCCAAATTTAATGATGACAATGAGACAGATGTCATTCCATCGGATCATAATTTTAAGTTTTCGGACGGCCATGTTTATTTCGCTTACTCGCGCTATAACGGGGGTGTACCATCACACAGATATTAATTGTAAATACTCAGATGATGGCTTAATTGTTTTCAAGAGAAAATTGTCTTCTTAAATTGAATGAGATGTTTTAAAGTTGTTGATGTGGTTAGAGAGAAACCTACGTGTCATTCATAAGCGTCCGAAAAAACATAACACAGGGATATATGTTTTGCCTACCAATTTTTCGGTTCTTCAAAAGATCTCTAAAGGAGATTAATTTCTTTGACCGCACGCTTAAAACTAGTTCGCCCAGTTCAATGTTACAAAGAATAACTTATATGTTTTGTTTGTTGTTTAACGCTCCAGCTGTATGAGGGTTGTCTGTAAATAATGAAGTCTGGACCGGACAATCCTGTGATTGACATCAGGAACATCGATCTACACAATTGGGTTACGATGACATGCATGACTAGTATCATCCATGCCAGCACAAGTTGCCGAAGACCAATTGTAACCCGGATGATCCTCGGAGGGACAAAACTGGTGTGTTAAAACTGCTCTTTTAACGGTAAACTACGAACATAATATAAGACCAGCAGCAGCAGAAATGGTTATCACGTAGCGATAAACTGAACTATATATATGTAAATGCAACATTTCTTTCCTCCACACATCTTTTCGGTGCGCATTTGATTAGATTTTGCGTTTTTGATACAATTGGTTACATATTTTAAAACAAACATGCAGACAAAGGCGCTTATTTCTGTCCGTGGAATAACATTTAGTTGATTTCTGTTATAACGCGACAATAGGGAATCAAAACAGTGGAAATAACATATTCCCGTCAACTTACTGTACCAATTATCATGGTTATCTCCATCGTCTTTACCCATGTGATCATGCGTATTGTTTCAGTTATAGATATTACACTTTTTAGTAAATCAATTTGTTTATTCATCAAAATGAATAAGAAATGCTATAAACAATTTGTCTTATGCAAACTGACAAAATCCAATATCCCCCAAATTCGATCAACACATGCTTTTCGACCTTCAAACTATATGTACTATTGATCTCGTATATACAGGTTATGCAGTTTTGGAAATATTGCTCAAATAGTTTTCAAAATTGAATATTGGGGAAGAAATGACAGACAGATAGAAAGCAATGACAGAACAGAAAGTGCATAATCGTGTTGTTTGATATACATGTTCGCGTGAATTAGTCACGTGACACCGCCCGCGTGTATTTTAAAAAGTTGTATTTGAGCAAGGTGATCATCGTTGTTCTTTTTAATATTTCCTCACAAGAGTCCGTTTTGTTCATCATTTTCGGTTAAATACTTCTCTCTTCTAATGAAAACGAGCAAAAGTAAAATGAGATGCGATCACGTGTGCGCTATGACGGGGAGTTGGCGATAATTGGCCCTCGGCGATAACTGTTTGCAAGAGCCAGTCCATTTATTCCGTAAATACTAGTGTTGTACTATTAAGAATAGAACCATAATATACCCTGGATAATCGAGAACAATGCAGAATACATACACGGCTTCACAGTGCCGTAAATCCTTGAATAAGCACCAGTCCTTTATTTCTACAGGTCCTTAAACCCCTGCGTATATAAATATTTTCCGAGTGGTGTTTGCATCACGTTTCTCTTGATTTTGATGCAAAACTTATTAGGGGAAACAATCATAATTTCTTAAATCCATAATAATGTACATTTCAGCCACAGAGCAAACCCCACGTTTTCGTTTCCACGGTGAAGCAGGAGCTCAGAAAAGACGGGCATTTTTTAAATGTTGTGTGCCGTATTTCCCAGATCAAACACCCGAGCCTATATTTGTTTCAGAAACATAATCAGCTGAACACCGCAAGCACATTACACCGGAAATACCAGTCAGCAAATCTTGTTATTAAAACGTGTTCATTGTATATCTGGACTTCGTCCTGTTCTCGAACCACGACATCGCCAAGCACGACTTCAGTGGGTACAGAGTCATCGCAATTGGCGTCATCGTGAGTGGAGGCATGTCATCTTCTCTGATGAAAGTCGCTTTTGTGTCTCCCATGCAGACGGAAGAGTCAGAATTTGGCGGCGTCGAGGTGATCGTTTCGCTGACAGAAACGTTGTGGAAAGGGATCCATGGGGTGGACCTAGCGTCGTGATATGGGCAGGGATTGGACTTAATGCGAGACTTGGACCCATGTGCTTTCTGGTTGTTGGTCAAGGTCGGGGACATGGCGTCACTGCTCAGCGGTATATCGACCAAGTCATCAGACTTCATGTTGTTCCATTTTTTGCACAACATCAACAACATATTTTCCAGCAGGACAACGCTCGTCCCCATGTTGCCAGAGCTACCATGGCCTTTCTGCAACAACACAACATCCATGTTCTACCGTGGCCAGCCCTGATCTGAACCCCATCGGACACTTGTGGGATGAGGTTCAAAGGCGTCTACACAATGTGCGCCCAGTCCCTTCAACTGCGGATGAACTAGGCACAGCTGCTCTGGATGTGTGCAGGAGGATCCCTAGGGCCTTCACAAATCGTCTGATCCACTCAATGTACAGGAGATGCGTGTATGGCAGTGAGCAATGCTAATGGTGGTCACACCAGGTATTGACTGACATTTTGGGTATTGATCCGAAACTCTGTAAGCCCTTAACATTTGAAAAAAACAATTATGTCATCTGCCTTTTAATCCATTAAACTGTCGTCAGTCAAATTTTTGTCAATCTTGCCCTATTATTATTTCTTGTCTTACTGTTGAAAATAAATAACATTTATACTGCATACTCGACTTGCGTTTCTTTTGCGTGTGAGTATATATATAGTAAAAGATGCAACTAAAGTGACACGATATTGGAATATATTATTCCTCTTTAAACAATAATTTCAGACACAATTTCTTCGACCATTGCATCAAAATTCTTTGAAGATGTATCACTGATGGAGAACATTGATTATTTTCTGGTGTTGGAACTTTGAATTGTTTTGAAGGAAAGTTAGAGAAAGTTCCATTTTGAAGCTTGACAACTTCAGTAGTCTTGTTATTATAAAATAATTTCGACTGTTCCAAAATCATGAAAGGTTCAATCTTGAAATGATTTAAGTCTTGTTTTTTTATCATTGCGTATCGTGACCTTCCTGTATCGTTGCAGCCCTAGAGAATATCACATATCATGATGAGAGTAATAAGGTTTGGAAATGGGGTCAGAAATAGGCCACTTCTGGTCAGGTGCCCTGTTGGAATCCACATAACAGAGGGCCAGATAAGGGATTGGGGTCAGAGCGACTCGAGGGGTGGAATAGTTACCGGCCAATGGTAAATCAGAACGATGATAGTTGTTATGTGGGAACCCGGGTTTTGACGAAGAGCGAAACTCAAATTAGTCAGTCTGGTGTGCGCCCGCTTTCATCTTTTTGTCACTATCTTTCGAACCATAAACCAATCTTAGGCACCAGCATTCCGTCTGAGACTGAAGCTTTGCGGGCGAAGTCTCTTAATCAAGTGGTAAATAGAGTGGGTTGGACAAGCAACATAAAAAGTATATAAAAACTTTTAATAAAGAACTTCTTCTTGTGATTGCTGGAGGAACTACGGTAAAGATCCAGGTGCCCGCGGGTACTGATGTTGTACCTCTCGCACAACCTAAATTGTCAGGGGTATACCGTAGTTCGGGTGATTTAGGAGCATTCATACTTGAAGTTCAATCTTCGTGATCACTTCATTGTATTTAAACTTTCAAGCCCCCACCCTACATGCGATTGAAATGGTTAGCAGTGCGCCTGTATGTTCCATATTCTTAAATATACCCTCCCTCGTGAGTTGAATGGGCGAGGTCATCCATTGTGCTTGATAAGTCACACTGTTTCCATAGCATATACGACCATTCATAATTTAAGATTATGAAGATTTCTTTCATGAAATGTTTATCGGGTACGCGAATGCCAATATATCGATGCCAAGACAATATAAGTGATATGCCTCTCTCTCTCTCTCTCTCTCTCTCTCTCTCTCTCTCTCTCTCTCTCTCTGTGTGTGTGTGTGTGTGTTTTGGTGTGTTGGTGTGTTGGTGCCTTGATACCTTGAGTGTTCAATGCATGTCTTGTAGATGTGATTCACGTATGGGGTGGCTACACCAGATATTGACTTACAGTGTTGATCTTTCACTACGATATGGATGGGAACGACGTTACTAAAGTCACGTACGTTTTGATCTGTCCATCTCATTCCTGACAGTTACCGTACTTATATTGCCCCTATTTACCCCCACTTATTGTCCTTGAAGTCTTGTGCTGAAGCCGAAAAAGAATGCTTCTAACTCTAGCTAGAGCACACATAGAAAGCTTGGCGATGCGATATGTGTGAGTGGGACCGTATTTCAGTAATCTGTTATCTAAATGTGTGAAATCCCCACAAAAACGGGTATGGTGATGAAAAACCAAGAAGAATAACTATGGTGAGTTTCAACCAATGATTATATGACCAAACCCTGCAGAGCGAACGTGCATTTTGAAAGGAAAAATAATTCAGCGACCTGCTATTTCAAAACGTCAAAGTCATATTAATATTCGTATTTAATGAACGAAACAGAACTGAAGAGAGGCAAATCATAAAAGCACCTACTAGGAGAAATTCAGCATTGGAGATAAAAAAAAGTAGATTTCAGAAGCCTTGTGCAGATCAACGACACACCAATGCCGACAAGCCTTTGGAATAAAAGTGTACCTATTTCACCATTCTTTTGTATTTCTAGAAAGAACGCAAGCACTATTTATATAAACTTAGAATTGTAATAGACGGCAATAGCTTCAAATTGCTGATTAGGCATAAATAAACTCTCACCAAGGCTGACTAACATTCATGTACAAATGTTAATATGTTCTTAGTGTGTGCAACTTCCCGAGGCAAGAGAGTTAACTGACTATAGAAGTCCAGTTTCCAGTTTTGAGTTTGTGTGACATGGATATACATATAATGTTTATGTATATTGATCAGGATTTAACAAGTGTGAAGCAGACTCATCAAATACTCGGGTTACAGGCCGGCAAAGCCACATTTCGAAAATAGATAGCCCAAATTGATGTGGCTCTCGCGGTAATGGTTATGGTTGCGTGATTGTATAATGTGGCTCTCGCGGCTATGCTATCAAAACATGCTTTGTGATTCTAGGTCCTGACACAATTCTTAAGACGACGTGTTATTTAAGAATTGACCTTCACTTTGTGTGAGTTCATTGAAGTATGAACCTTCATAGAGTGAGGGCCAAACTGTATGAACGTCGGAGCTTGCGAGAGAATTGTGCAGGCTATTGTTCTCTTTATGACTTAATCATGTATGTCACGTGTACACTTTGCTGTGTGTATTCCTATTCGCGATCTATGGTATAAATACATGTCTGTAGTTGTCAGTAGATATATACATAACAAATTAATTGCAGTTGTCAACACGGAATAAGTCATGTAATTCATATCTTGGTTATTAAAATGTCATTGTCAGTTATATGTTTTGTATACGTAAACATGATTGGTTTGACTCAAAGGTGGTGGGGTTGGGTGTGAGTGAGTATGGTTCAACGCCGCCTTTAGCAGTATTCCAGCAATATCACGGCGAGAGACACCAGAATTGGGCTTCACACATTCTACCCATGAGTGTGAGTTGTTGGGCGTTGGTAGGGATGGTGGTGTCGGGCTTCTACATATATCACAGCCATGTTAGACCAATAAGTTCTGCGAACAAACAATTGATTTGTTAAGGCCTATACCACAAGCCAGGAAAGCAAAACTTGAAATATGTTGAAGCATGACAAATGTGAATTGCATTCAGCATGCTTAGGGTCGATGAGTAACCAAACTGCATGTGATTCGCTGTTGTTAGAATGTACATGTCATGTATGTTCACGAAGTATATTGTTGATTGATGAATAGAATCACGTGATCTGTGTTTGAGCGTTTGCCCCAATTTAGTCGAGGCAAGACGCACTTTTATGCAGCGCTTGTGTGAAAGCGGGCTTTGTCAGACAGCGAGGACGAAGCCACCGTCTGGCTCCTTTAGAATTAAGAACTTTAACATTTATATTTGGCTGTATTGGGTGGGGTTCAGATCTCTCTCTCTCCCTCTCGGTCTCTCTCGATCGATGTATGGAGGTTATGCAGTTTTGGAAATATAGCTCAAATAGGTTATGATATGACAGACAGATAGAAAGCATTGACTGAACAGAAAGTGCACCATCGTATCTTTACCAAAGTTGTAAGTTGTATTTCAGCAAGGTGATAATGGTGTTTTTATTAAATATTTCCTAACAAGAGTCCGTTCTATTACCGGTATATGGTCTCTGATGAAAACAAGCAAAAGTAAAATGAGATGCGATCACGTGTGCGCTATAACGGGGAATTGGTCCTCGGCGATAACTGGTCGCTAGCCAGTACCTGTTCATATTTTCATATGACTTCTCGGATAGAACTGCTGGGATTCGAACGTTGTGTCGCACATATATATATTGACAGTTCTCAATCAAGTACAAGGGATGCATAGAGTTGTTTCCCTTACCATAAGAAAAATCCAAGCTCCTCACAGCGATAGTACGTTCCCGGAGCTCTCTATACTATCGCTGCCACCAGTCAAAACTCCCCACTGTGAATAGGTGGCCACAACCATGCTTGGAGTTGAACTCGCAACCGAATGACCGTTATGTTTACAAACAAGTGTCGACTGTCGTGCGCCGAATACACTTATCGCTGCTTAATTACTTTCTTCGTTTGTCAGTTTGAATTTCTGTTTCATTAAAACTATCGTGTTATTGATATAATAAGAATGTAAGGAAGAAGTAGGTTGATTTTCCGTTAGTCTGCAATCTCGAACCAATCTGATTATCAAAACAACAAAGTAAATTCGTCTGGAAAACATGGTCAGTCGTAAACCTTTTCAAATTGAAATATGATGGCATTCCCAAAGACATAAACAAAAGTATAAACGTTACTACATATGGGGTTGGAGGGCAAATTTCAAGATTCTTGTAATGGCCGCGCCCACACTGGTGGCAGCGATGTTACCGAGAGTGTAACGAAGGTGTCACGCGCTGGGAAGGAGCTTGAAGAAAAATCCATGTGTTATATTAAAAACGAAAACTGATTTGTTATTTCGTCATTGTTTAATCCTGAATACATCATGAAGTCTTCCGTGTAGTTTCGATCACCATTAATACATAAGAACAAGCGTAGATAAATAAAACGGTAACGTGAACCCTGAATTAATGTATCTGTTATTCGGACCATTGATTTTTCGAATCAGTAAGCTTCCATGTTTTCGGATTTTCTTATTTTGGGAAAACCCAGGATACATCAAAATATCGACAAGTGTCTTATGTGACAATAAACAAAGGCAAGTTTTGATAATTTGCAATCGTCAAATGTAAAACATTCACGCTGCTATCTGATATTTGGTAAAGCATAATTGCATATTGCCTTTTGTTGTGAGATACGTTCCCTAAGAGATCACACGGGTGACATCATCTGGTCAGACTGCAGTTGCCTATTTCTTTCCCCAAACCGGAATGAACGTTTTTACGGAAGTTGTCGATGTCTTGCATTGATACGTATGTTATGTGCGGAGTCCATACTTCCTTGATGCAACGATTTGTCCCACTTTCTTCAAAGTGAACTCATCAGGTCATATTTAGGACAGGTTATCGCATGGCATTTACCGTCCAGAAACACATTCTCATGTCGTGACCCTATGCAGATTCACTTGCCAGAACAAAGTAAGTGAAAGTACCCTGAAACACATAATGGCATATCCAAAACACATGTCCTGTCCAGGGGCACAATCCGCAAATTGATCTTTCTGGTAAAACAGTTTTATTCTATCTTCTATTTTGTCTGAGATGATGGTTTTGCTATATGATACTGCGATGAATGTAGATAATAATGTAACTTTAGTTATGGAAGATAATCCAGTAATTAAACACTTACAGAACAATACTTACCTTTAATGCCAATTATACAATGTTTGCTATTGCTATTTCTCATGTCACTATCAATACATTGCTATTTGTATATATGTATCATGTTTGGGAGATCATTGCTTGTTTGCCAATCCCTCCACTTTATGGAAATAAATATGTTTATATCAAGTGTTGCAACACAAATACATGTACTTGTAAACAAAGGCTTCGATTGTCTAGTGTTCATTCTAGTTTTCAAGAATGCATTTCAATTTGTTGTTTGGCTTCATCTGACATTCAAAATCATGATTTGACTTTGACACTTGACAAAATTATGGGTTTTTTCATGTTTCCATAATTGGGTTTCGGATTAAAACAAAGTCACTAAACATGCTAAAGGGAAACAAGGAGCACCTTAGAATACAGCACCACAGGTTCTCATGAGGATGATCCCTGTCGTAAGTCACATGTCACTGAGATTAGCAACTTTTAGTGGGGGGATCCGTCAGACGCAAATTAGCGGAATGTAAGTCTGACAGCTTTCCGACTGAGCTACGTCCACACTGTAAACTTAGTGCAAATTTACCTACTCATGCCTTAGATGTGATGGGTCGAATAGGTGACAGACACTTATGAAAGTAACGGGTAGGCAGGTTCCAAGGGACTTTAGTCTAAGACACGCATGAGTAATCCTGATGCTAGTTGGCACACTCATCCCTTTCAATAATCTACAAGATACCGAGTGGTGAGGAATGATGGCACCAAACGTCATTCATCAGACATCAAATTAGCAGATGAATGACATTGTTTTTAATAATTTCCCAGGTGATTTTGTCACAGAAATGTGTGGGAGAGTTCCTTCTAGGAAGGCATAAGCAATCATGAATAGTGATGCCACAAGGGTGAGTCGGCTTTTGAATCATTACTGAAGAAATGTAGAGGTTGAAAGTGGCTTATGTGTATGTTCCAGGACAGTATCCAGTAGCCAAAATATTTGTCACCAAACCATTTCATATCCTGCTTTCTTGGCGTTTAGTGTGAAGGAGCTGCTAGAATGTAATAGCAAACAAATGAGTACCTATCCCTAATGATCGTAAAGGGTGGATTGATCTTAAAGAGGATCCAAGGGCTAAGGATAGAGTTAGGGGTAACCTACCCTAAAACAATTAACTAACCCTACGGATAGACTATCAGGTTTACGGGAGAATCCTCACATTAATCCAATCAGACACCAAATAGCACCGCTTATTAGCACTGAGTAGAGTACTTCAGCTAAAACAATACATGCGCGCTGGCTCGTGTCGGCCTTTGATGCAACCGCAAAGAACAAAGACATCGATGGGTGTCGTCTGTCTGTCAGGTGTGATCAGTGATGACCTAAGTGAAGAGAACGCTTGTCTTGACCCCAGTAGTGACAATTCACAGGATGTAATTAGTGTTTGAATGACATTGTTTATATACTTGTTACAAGTGCTGCTCAATAAACATCGATGTATTTTCAGCGTATGTCTAAGTTGGTATTTCGGCTATCCAAAATGTCTTATTGTTGATATAAATGCGATGTTTAATAATGCGAGTGGGTACCACTACACTATAGGAGAGGTAAACATCCCAACACCAACCCAAAACAAGGAACCTAAATTCCACTACGACAAAGCCGACTGGGACAAATTTCAGGAAATTTGCAACAAGGCTAACCCAGCTGACCAAGAAAGTAACGACCCCAAAATCTACTGTAAAAACCTCACTGACTATATAGTAAATGCAGCTAAAAACTCCATTCCTTTCAACACAACCAGCATAGGCAAACCCTCGGTTCCTTGATGGAACGAGGAGATAGAACAAACTAGACGTAAACGCAAATCCGCATTCAATAAAGCCAAACGTGACTTCAAACACTTAAAGATATCACATGAACTAAATCACAAAGTACAAAGCTTAGTTAAAACAGCTAAAACTAGAGACTGAAAAATTTTTTGCGAAGAAATTAACCATCACACAGAGGCCAGAACAGTTTGGCGCAAAATCCACGCCATTAGGGGCAGTAAACGTCATAAAAAAACTCCCAACATAAACAATTCAACAAACCCCACTGAAAAAGCTAATAACCTAGCAAATCACTTCTCGGCCGTCAATAGCAACGGCAACTTCAACCAGAAATTCCAGGAACAACTAAAATCAGAAACCAAATTTACCAAAGAGCCAAAAGATAATAACCTAGAAATTAATCTCCATTTCACAATGGAAGATCTACTCTACGTCCTACAAAATAGGAAAAAGGGCACAGCCCAAGGCTTAGACCTTACTTCATACCAGATAATTAAACGACTACCACCCAAACTACTCCAAACTCTTCTGAAACTCTATAACCTCATATATCTAAACGGACAGGTCCCATCACCTTGGAAACAAGCCCTGGTCATACCAATCCCCAAACCCAATAAACCAGCTGACCAGGCTTATTCATACAGACCAATCTCCCTAACTTCTAACTTATGCAAAGTAATGGAATCAATGGCAAAAAACAGGTTACAACACTACTTAGAACAAAACAACATAATAAATCCAGACCGAAGCGGTTTCACTCTTGGATGCTCAACCTTAGATAACCTCGCCCGACTAGAGCAGGACATTAAAACAGGCTAACTTAACAAACAATATACTACAGGCATCTTTCTAGACTTCTCCAAAGCATTCGACATGGTTTGGCATATCGTGCTAATACAAAAACTACAAAAAATAGGTCTTAACGGTCAAATAATTAACTACATCCAAAGTTTCCTAACAAACCGCAAAATCACCGTGGGCATAGACCAAGCGCTATCACACCAATGTCCCCTAAAAAAATGGCCCTCCCCAGGGCAGCATCCTAAGCCCAACACTCTTCAATATTATGATTAACGATCTATTCGAGGGACTATCCCCCAAAGTAAACACATCAAAATTCGCGGATGATGGAGCCCTCTGGATCCGCACTAAAAGCATTAAAATGGCCCAAAACTTACTACAAAAATCTCTAAATAAAATACAAAAATGGGTTGACAAATGGGGCTTCTCCCTAAACTCAGAAAAAAAAACAGGAATAGTATTTAAACACAAAAATATGCAACACGCCTCCCTAAACCTCCAACTGAACAACAAACCAATCAAATTCCAAAAACAAACCAAATTCTTAGGATTAATCTTCGATGAACATCTCACCTGGGATGCTCACATTAAAAACCTAGTGACCAGATGCAGCAAAAACCTAAACACATTAAGATGCCTAACCGGCTCCAAATTGGGGGCCTCTAAAAACACCCTCCTCTCACTCTATATATCACTAATTAGATCCAAACTAGACTATGGCAGTGCCATTTACGACGCCTTAAACAACTCTCTCATTAAAAAACTAGACTCAATCCAGTATCAGGCCCTAAAACTAATCACACGAACTCAACTTGGCACCTCCTCCACCTCACTCCAGGCCTTAACAGGAGAAATGCCACTTAAACTACGTAGGGAACAACTTACCTTAAACTTCTGGGCCGCGTCCCAATCAAACCCTCTAATCGAAAACTTAATAAAAAACAATATTAGCCCAAGAAACAAAGCCCTAGCCCGGAAACATCCACTACTTACTCCCAGAAATAAGCTTAAACTTACCCAGCTCAAAAGCAGAAATCAAAAGTGTCACTAAACAAAAAATCAACAAAAAATGGCAAAATATATACCAAAACTCAAATTGCCAAATCAGGAAAGTACTCAAAAAACCCCTAAATAAACCAAAACTACTACACCCATACAAAAAAATCGACAGAATAATTACTAAACTACAAACAGGCCACACCAAACTAAATAACCATCGTAAAATAGCTAATCTTACACACAAGTTTCCATGGCAATGACTTTGATTTAGACTGAAAATGGCGGTAGTCCTCTTTTCCGGAGCAGATCTTGAAAACCGTACCATATTTCTTCACCAAACTTGGCACATAGATAGATCTAGTGGTGAACTGGTGCCTTTTGATAGTTTGGGATTATAAAAAAAAATATTTTTCGAGTTTCCATGGCAATGACTTTGATTTAGACTGAAAATGGCGGTAGTCCTCTTTTCCGGAGCAGATCTTGAAAACCGTACCATATTTCTTTACAAAAAGGCCCAGCGAACATAGTTCACAGGAGCTAATGCATTGCACACACCCAACATGTCATATTAGTGGGGGATGTGAGTATTTCATGCTTGTTGTTTATTAAAAAGATATAATTTGCATTATTTTTTTTCCAGGAAATCATCACTTGTGGATGGGATGTACTGTCTCTAAATTGAATATCCTGTGGACCATTGTGAGACATATTACTAGCGCCTCAACATGTCCAGGAACCAAGGTGCCAGAAGAGCCCCAGGCCACCCAATATCTATCAACGGAATTCTTAACGATGTAAGTGTGATCCTGGTTACTGTTTAGTTCTGGGCGTAACGATTGATGGAGCTATTATGCAACACAATTGTCCATGGCCTAAACTTATAAATTATCTCTCGATGCCATGCTACATTATCAATAGTGCTAGTAGTAGCAATAATTTATATGTTTAATTTTTGTAACCCAAAGTACACATTGCTTGAAGAATGAAGATACATATTCATTAAGAATACCGCATTCGACATAATAAGCGCCCAGGGCGCTCTCAATATTAGAAATAGGGGGCTCTTATTAGAATATTATTTTGGTGAAAAACAACAGAGTTGAAAGATCGTAAATTTTCTGGTTTATGCTGTCAGCCTGAAATGTTTATATTCGACAGATATATTTTTCCAGAATTTAATTTCCAATAATAAAGGATGCATATAACGCACATATTATACAGGAATAAATAAGTCTTGTGTACATTGATCGGAAGGGGTGCTAATTGGGATTGTTCACCAGCCAATATTGCTGCAAATATCGCCGTGGGCGCTTCTTTGAGCGGGGCGCTTATTACGTCGAATACAGTATGCTCATAAATATCATATAATCAGAACCTAATGTAAGCATGGTAACAGTCAAATGTTTGTTTTCGCTTTCTATCTCCAGTTTCCATTTATTTAGTCATACACCTTGTCCATAACCATGGTAACAGTCTTGTTTGTTTGTCAGGCCATGATTGCTGTTGCCCAGATACAGAACATCTCCGACATAGACAAAGCCCCGCCATACATCTCTCCTAACACCCCTTTGGTGAACCCTAGGACTGGGGAGAGGATACCTCCCACTGGAGCCTCTTCATCAGCATCTGCCGCCAGGCAACCAGGTAGGTAGGAGGGAGGGAGGGAAGCAAGAGATGAGAGATGATGTAAGGTGCCTCTTCATCAGCATCTGCCGCCAGGCAACCAGGTAGGTAGGAGGGAGGGAGGGAAGCAAGAGATGAGAGATGATGTAAGGTGCCTCTTCATCAGCATCTGCCGCCAGGCAACCAGGTAGGTAGGAGGGAGGGAGGGAAGCAAGAGATGAGAGATGATGTAAGGTGTTCTAGGGTGGGGGGTGAGCAATGAGGTTAGGTAGGATGAGGGGTGGGTTGGGTGGAGGGAACAGTGTGATAGGCATGGGGGGAGGGGTGGGGAGGGTGAGCAGTGAGGTTAGGTGGGGTGAGGGGTTGGTGGGGTGGAGGGAACAGTGTGATAGGCATGGGGGGAGGAGGGGGGAGTTGGGGAGGGTGAGCAATGAGGTTAGGTTTGGGTGAGGGGTTGGTGGGGTGGAGGGAACAGTGTGATAGGCATGGGGGAGGGGGGGAGTTGGGGAGGGTGAGCAATGAGGTTAGGTGGGATGAGGGGTGGGTTGGGTGGAGGAAACAGTGTGATAGGCATGGGGGGAGGGGGTGTGAGGTGGGGAGGGTGAGCAGTGAGGTAAGGTGGGGTGGAGGGAACAGTGTGATAGGCATGGGGGGAGGGGTGGGGAGGGTGAGCAGTGAGGTGAGGTGGGGTGAGGGGTTGGTGGGGTGGAGGGAATAGTGTGATAGGCATGGGGGGAGGAGGGGGGAGTTGGGGAGGGTGAGCAGTGAGGTTAGGTGGGGTGAAGGGTTGGTGGGGTGGAGGGAACACTGTGATAGGCATGGGGGGAGGAGGGGGGAGTTGGGGAGGGTGAGCAGTGAGGTTAGGTGGGGTGAGGGGTTAGTGGGGTGGAGGGAACAGTGTGATAGGCATGGGGAGAGGAGGGGGGAGGGTGAGGAGTGAGGTTAGGTTGGATAAGGGGTTGGTTGGGTGGAGGGAACAGTGTGATAGTCATGGGGGAGGGGGTGTGAGGTGGGGAGGGTGAGCAGTGAGGTTAGGTGGGGTGAAGGGTTGGTGGGGTGGAGGGAACACTGTGATAGGCATTGGGAGAGGAGGGGGAGTTGGGGAGGGTGAGCAGTGAGGTTAGGTGGGGTGAGGGGTTGGTGGGATGGAGGGAACAGTGTGATAGGCATGGGGAGAGGAAGGGGGAGTTGGGGAGGGTGAGAAGTGAGGTTAGGTTGAATAAGGGGTGGGTTGGATGGAGGGAACAGTGTGATAGGCATGGGGGGAGGGGGTGTGAGGTGGGGAGGGTGAGCAGTGAGGTTAGGTTGTGGGAGGGGTTGGTGGGGTGGAGGGAACAGTGTGATAGGCATGGGGGGAGGGGGTGTGAGGTGGGGAGGGTGAGCAGTGAAACCCTTGGATACAAGGTGAGGTGAAATGTGTCCTGGACAGATTCCCTTCTTGTCCTGCACCATTTTGTGTCTTTTCCATGTTTTGTGTATATGATACTGAGTGAGTGCAAGTAATTTCGAACCCAATTTTAATGAAATTCCTATGTTAATTTCTATGACATATTTTTTCTCTGTACATTATGTACCGACTACTGCAGAAGATGAAATGTTATCAGACTGCCATGGCACAACATTGACCTGACAACCTGATAAATGATTCAAGTCAAATAGAAGATTCAGTAAAGGGAAGTTCTAATTGCTATTTCAGTAACCAAAGATAACTCAGCAATTAAAATGACAGGTACACTAATCAACATCGTGAACAGTCAGAATGTACAGATCGGCCACTACAACAGGATGTACTTCCAGACAGGACGCCAGCAGAACCAGGAGGTGGAAGAGGACTCATCCTCCGATTCTGACAACTTTGACAATGAGGAAGACCTACAGGAGCAGGTGCGGCAACGGCGTCTGGCTGATGAGGAAACAGCTGAAATACTTAGAGGTGAGTTTCTGCTAATGAGGCTGAAATACATTGAGGAGAGTTTCTGCTAATGAGGCTGAAATACATTGAGGAGAGTTTCTGCTAATGAGGCTGAAATACATTGAGGAGAGTTTCTGCTAACGAGGCTGAAATACATTGAGGTGAGTTTCTGCTAATGAGGCTGAAATACTTAGAGGTGAGTTTCTGCTAATTAGGCTGAAATACTTAGATGCGAGTTTCTGTGAATGAGGCTGAAATACATTGAGGTGAGTTTCTGCTAATGAGGCTGAAATACTTAGATGCGAGTTTCTGTTAATGAGGCTGAAATACTTAGGGGTGAGTTTCTGCTAATGAGGCTGAAATACATTGAGGTGAGTTTCTGCTAATGAGGCTGAAATACATTGAGGCGAGTTTCTGTTAATGAGGCTGAAATACATTGAGGTGAGTTTCTGTTAATGAGGCTGAAATACATTGAGGTGAGTTTCTGCTAATGAGGCTGAAATACTTAGAGAAATTGTACATGGACATCATTGTATTTATTGTACATGGGCATCCTTGTATTAAGTGTACATGGGCATCATTGTATTTATTGTACATGGGCATCATTGTATTAATTGTACCTGGGCATCATTGCATCAAATGTACATCGGCCTCATTGTATTAATTGTACATGGGCATCATTGTATTAATTGTATATGGGCATCATTGCATCAATTGTACATGGGCGTCATTGCATCAATTGTACCTGGGCATCATTGTATCAATTGTACATGGGCCTCATTGCATCAATTGTACATGGGCCTCATTGTATTAATTGTACATGGGCATCATTGTATTAATTGTACATAGGCATCATTGCATCAATCGTACATGGGCCTCATTGTATTAATTGTACATGGGCTCATTGTATTAATTGTACATGGGTATCATTGTATTAATTTTACATGGGCATCATTGCATCAATTGTACATGGGCCTCATTGTATTAATTGTACATGGGCCTCATTGCATCAATTGTACATGGACATCATTGTATTTATTGTACATGGGCATCATTGTATTAATTGTATATGGGCATCATTGTATCAATTGTACATGGGCATCATGATATCAATTGTACATGGGCATCATTGTATTTATTGTACATGGGCATCATTGTATTAATTGTATATGGGCATCATTGTATCAATTGTACATGGGCATCATGATATCAATTGTACATGGGCATCATTGTATTTATTGTACATGGGCATCATTGTATTAATTGTATATGGGCATCATTGTATCAATTGTACATGGGCATCATGATATCAATTGTACATGGGCATCATTGTATTTATTGTACATGGGCATCATTGTATTAATTGTACATGGGCATCATTGTATTAATTGTACATAGGCATCATTGTATTTATTGTACATGCACCTCATTGTATTTATTGTACATGGGCATCATCGTATTAATTGTACATGGGCCTCATTGTATTATTTGTACATTGGCCTCATTGTATTAATTGTACATGGGCCTGAGACCTTAATACTGAAATAAATGATTGATTGATTGATAATTTATGGACAGGCAACCTATTTCTCACAAATACACTGATGATAAGAAAAGGACATATAACTTATATCTCATGACTCTGAACATATTGAATATAACTTGTGTGTCACATGAAAAAGAGGATCATGTGATAGTTACCTATACCTCACAGTTAAGTTTGAGATAACTGATGAACATTTGTGTTGTAGATTCGCATCGCCAGGTCTCAGATGATGAGCTCCAGCGACTGTCTCGTTACGTCGGTGGCTCGTGGAGGCGATTATGTAAGTGGGCAGCCATGAACACGTCTGAAATCATATAGATGACAATGTTATAGCCATTGCTAGGTGATGAGATACATAATAGCCTGAGTCTCAGATTTGTATGACAATCAACTGACATGTAGAATATTCCAGTTTCTTTCCCATATTATCCCAGTTGATATAATTCATTCATGAACTATTTACCAGACATTTCTGAACATGGTCTTTTTGGTTCAGGGCTGATAAATAAATAAACAAATAAAATGTTAAAATTTCAATTTCAATATATATTTTTTATATTTACAACAAGTTGGAAGGAAAAAACAAAATAGTGGTGGCATGAGGAAAAGGGAAGGCAACAAGTTTGGAGTTACCTCCCTTCCATTATAGATTCATTTATCACAACTGGCCATTACTGACTGTCTGTGTCCACAGTTCGGCTGATGGAGATTGAGGAGTCAGATGTGGACTACATTTTCCACATCCACCAGAGCGACGGTCTTGAAGAGGTCATATACCAGCTGCTGAAGAAGTGGAAAATAGAAAACAATAACCCCACAGTTGGCGACCTCATCGCAGTGCTGGAGAAAGCCGAGATGGGTCGATTATTGAAACACCTGAAGACTTAAAACCTTTCTCATGTGTTCTGTATTTCCTGAAATAACCACCAACTTTCCAAAGAAACGAGAATTTTATTTTGTCAGTGATGATTTTGTCAATGCATTGCCCGTCTTTAAGTGATGGAATGTTATTGGAATGTTTCTAAAATAATTTATACCCCCTGGCACAGCCTGTTGCCAATGCCAATACAACTGATGTGTTAAAAGAGGATTTTGTGTTTAGGGGTGTGTGCTAATTTCAGGAAATATGGTATTAAGAAGTTTATGAAGTGAAATAATTCAGATTTTGTTTTCTGATAGGATTGAGTTATTGCAAGATAAATTAAAGATTGAAAGGTATTTTCTCTGTTTCAATGGTTACGGATGTTTGCGTGGATCGTATGAATACGTTTGACCAATGGGATTTTTTTTATTGGTTTGAAAATTATCAACACCCAGCTAGGACTGGAGTGTGATAATTCATCATGTTCATAGCGAAGTGTTTGTACGTCCAGAGAGTGAATTGTTTTGTTTTGAATGAAGAAAAATAACAATTATCATCATCATTTTTTGTTTAAAATAAGGAAATAATCAATGCCTTTCTTGTTATTAACATTGTGAATGTTCCAAGCTTGAATCGCCTGGTATATGGATACATTCATTGTGTTGTAAAACTTTTATGATTGGACTTGACTTATCTTTGCAATGTTGACACCAAACTCCATCCCAGTGTGTGACCCCTTCGATTACCCTCCCAGTATCATCGCTGCCAGTGTCACCGCTTCATCGCAGGGAAGTGCTGTGACTGGTGGCAGCAATAGTATAGAGAGTCTCACAAATGGACTAGCACTGTGAGGAGCTTGTGTTGACACATGGCTTCAGGAGATTAGTTTTGTTGCTGCTTATTGTTAAAAAAGTTTAATTTCAACCTGTCAACTTCAAACTGTCTTTGTTTTAAAAAAGAGTTTCATTCCCTAACAGTGATGTATCCTGGGAAGAATTGATTATTGACAAGAAACTTGAGGTCAGGAGGTCCCTGTTTCTTAAAGTGTTACTACTTCCACACATAAATATACACCTCCTCCCTGGGCAGTTCGGGTTAGAACAGGTCCCCAGCAACTGAGGTTTGCTGTGTGATGTGACTTCATGGATCGCGTTGATCATCGATTCACATCGATTCATATCGATTAAGTCACATCCCACTGCTTGTGGCTCTTACCCCAGTGGTGAACATCCAAGACCTATTGTAATCAGTCTTCAGACTTTTCTTCCAGAACCAGAAGATAAGGTTTGATATAACCGAAATACTGTTAAAAATTGCACTTACACATCCCTCTCACACAGCGGAAGCTGAAATATTTGGAAGTCTAAAGTTTAAGGACTCCGTTTGACGTTTATGTATGATTTCCTCATGAACCAGCCTAGTCTGTGAGATGTTAAATCATGACTGTATTTATCTTAGATGACTGTCATTATCTCTGTATGTTTGCTTTATTTAAGCTTTTTGTTGTATAGTTCAGTCTTTTACTGAACACCACATTTCTCTGTCACCTGTGAATAACGGTACATATGGCTGATATGTGGTGTTGTAGTGACACGTGTCTATTTTTAGTAAGCTCACATGCTGATGAAATTTGTCTGTTTATTACTCGTAGAAGCCAACCCGGGATTAACATCACAATTTGTGCAATGTCAGCTGAATGCTTATTGGTCAGATTAAGCACTGATTTCCATATGGCTGGTACCAGACTGTGTCTTGATTCGTTGATTGAAGATAGAGACCACACTGCAAAGCGGCCATATGTTTCAAAGGCTTATTGAAGAACGTATTGACGATGCAGGAAAGATGATCATGATGATGTGACATAATGACCATGTTTATCTTATTGGAACTGTTGGTAATTTTTTATGAGACATTGTGTTGATGAGGTTTCATTGTACATACTTAACTGATCCGCCGACTCTAAATTGCAGATTAAAATAAACATTTTGAGGTCACATTTCTGTTTGCTGGCCCGACAACAAAGAAAATGACTGAATGAAGTAGTAGTAGAAGTAGAATTTAGGGCTACCTGAGAGGTCCATCGTCAGTGTGAGGTTTGTTCGAAAGTGTTACTTCCCTTCTCATATTGATCGGCTTGAAAGAGTTCTTTTTTCAACTAAATTGAAACTTGGTGGAAAGGACAGAATTTTGTTGCACATTTGTGAATTATTTGGGGGGTGGCAGATCTGTAATCAAAGTACTGTATAAAGCACTGATTTGTTTAGTTTGTTATTTGAGCTGTTGTGCCATGTTATATCTAACTTTTGCTTTTGTATACATTTTCTGTATTTTTCTCTATGATCATGTTATTTAACTCTCCTCTTCTGAGTCGGCTCTGTGTAAATAGCTTGAATTTTGTTAAAAATATATTGATCTCCAATGTGAATGATAACGTGTGAGTAAATACCCAATTTGGATCCCTGTTTATATCTTATTTTGAAATCATGTTGACATTACTTCCCTACACAATAATTGTTTGTTTCTATCATCACTACAGACGTAGTTGAACATTTCAGCTTCACGGGCACATTTTTGGTATGACCTCCTTTTGCATGTGGTTGTCTGCAGTAAATATCACTTGCTTCAAGATATTATTACTTTGTATATAGCGGTGTAAATAAAATGTCAATCAATATGATATATTGCCTGTTGTCCTTGGTAGATATAAATTTGTTTATACAGACATGGAACCATTTCACAGTATCACAGCCTTTGGTTCGAATGGGGCTCAGTCATCTAAGGACACAATTTGCTGTGCGCCTCTCGGGTGTGCCAGAAACCTATGATCATGCGTTTGAATCACATATTCGTGCGAGTGTGTCTGTTTGTCAGTTAGGTTCAACAGCGCTTTGACCAGTGCTCCAGTTATATCACGCTGTGTCAGTTTTAGGTAGGAGAAAAGGCTAAAGTAATGCAGGTCTCGGATGTTTGCCGCTTTGTTAAAACCCACGGGTATTATGCTGAAAACATAATTGGGACGTACGAGGATTCGAACCCACAATCATAGGGTTCTGTTGCACCAAAGGGACACAACTCTGCTGTTTACTTGCCTTGAATTTGCCTAAAGGTGTCTTGAAAAAACAACAATGAACCTCGATGGCTTGGATCGTTGCTCATAGTATCAATCACTGGATTGATCCGGTCCAGACAATTATTTGTACTGGAGATAGCACAAGTACAACAAAGATCATGTGACCGTTGATCAATTTATTTTATAACATTGGTAAAAAATATCAATCAATGAAAAGATCAATGGCATATTTTCACGGAGCAAAGAAACAAGCATGAGCAACATTCCAGCAATATCACAGTTAATTTGTATTATTTTTTGCATGATAGCAGAACTTGAAATTAAGACAAGAGATGTTATTTTGATGAAATTGGTCGTGGATGTTGGGGTACTAGTGGACTGCTGAATGCAACCCATCTTGCTTACCAATGCAGTGAAAGCTACCCTGCAACTACAGTTGCCAAGCAACCCATGTTGCTATGCAGCTAGTGCTCCCAACAAGTACTATTGCCAAATATTGAGCGAGGTCAACTATTGTTGCCAAGCTGACCATCCGCTGTAAAGCGGTCACTAAGCCATCCACTGTAAAGTGGTCACTAAGCCATCCGCTGTAAAGCGGTCACTAAGCCATCCGCTGTAAAGCTGTCACAAAGCCATCCGCAGTAAAGCGGTCACAATGCCATCCGGAGTAAAGCGGACACAAAGCCATCCGCTGTAAAGCGGACACTAAGCCATCCGCTGTAAAGTGGTTACTAAGCCATCCGCTGTAAAGCAGACACTAAGCCATCGGCTGTAAAGCAGACACTAAGCCATCCACTGTAAAGCAGACACTAAGCCATCCGCTGTAAAGCTGACACTAAGCCATCTGCTGTAAAGCGGTCACTAAGCCATCCCCTGTAAAGCGGTCACTAAGCCATCCTCTATAAAGCGGTCACTAAGCCATCCGCTGTAAAGCGGACACTAAACTATTCGCTGTAAAGCAGACACTAAGCCATCCGCTGTAAAGCGGACACTTAGCCAACCGCTGTAAAGCGGACACTAAGCCATCCGCTATAAAGCGGTCACTAAGCCATCCGCTGTAAAGCGGTAACTAAGCCATCCGCTGTAAAGCGGTCACTAAGCCATCCGATGTAAAGCGGTCACTAAGCCATCCGCTGTAAAGCGGTCACTAAGCCATCCGCTGTAAAGCGGACACTAAGCCATCCGCTGTAAAGCGGTCACAAAGCCATCCGCTGTAAAGGGGACACTAAGCCATCCGCTGTAAAGCGGACACTAAGCCATCCGCTGTAGTAGTATAGGTAATGGGGGTTCTGGACCACTTCCACTGGAGCCGGCTTTATTACCTATACTGCTACTACAGGTGGCATTTTTTATGCCAAAATGATTATGCGATTCAACGATAGTGATGTGTTGTATTAAACGAAACATCAATATTAATTAATAGTGAATAAAATTTACTATAGCCCACGAGGATATTGGAACGGTATAGGAGCAATAAAAAAATTAGCCACCGCGGCTAAGGTATCTAAAGATGTGGCCAAGGATTGGTTAAAGAAACAAGCGTTGTGACAAATATATTTACCGGCACCGCGTTATATACCGAGGAAGAAGTTTGATATTTTTACAACGAATGAAGTTCATCAGACTGACCTCTTGTTTCTTCCCCACGATAAGGTAAAACGCAAAACGTATAAATACGCTTGAACAGTAGTGGATGTGGCTAGTCGATTCAAAGAGGCTGAGCCATTAACCTCGAAAGATTCAACAGAAGTAGCTAATGCACTGAGCCGCATATATAAACGCGGACCACTAAAATGGACTAAGCTATTTCAAGTAGATCCCGGTCGCGAGATTATGGGATCGATAACAAAACTGTTAACAAAGCACGATGTCGAAATTGTCCATGGTGAAAGAGAGGCCCACCGTAGTCAAGCTATCGTCGAAAGATTTAACCGGACATTAGCGGAACGTTTGTTTGGCTATCAGTATGGGATCGAAATGAAATTCGAACGATTGAGATCAACCGAATGGGTGACACGATTATCAGCTGTTGTATCAGCGCTGAATAATGAAGTAACGAGATTAATAGGGAAGAAGCCATCCGATGCTATTAAAATGAAATCCGTGACTTCTGAATCTTCAGCACCAAGGAGAGGCAAAGAACGAAAACTTCCGGATAGAGTAAGGGTAAGATATTTATACCAGCCCGGTGAACTCGAGGGAGGCCTACGTCGCGCAACCGATCCCATATGGTCCCTTAAGACGTATAACATTAGTCGATTGGTTACGAAAGAAGGAGAGCCTATTCTTTATTATCTTCAAGATGGACCGGGTAGGGCATTTGTACGAGAAGAGTTGTTCATAGTTCCTGACGGTACGGTATTACCACCATAATCATTAGCATAGGTAGTTACACCATCATTATCAATCCATCTCTTTGTATCTAAGGGGGATAATGATGTCTTGTTCATTCTTAATCCATATATCCTATGATTGTAACTTCTTAAAGAGTTCATCTCGTGTTTGAACGTTCTACCGTTTATACTGTTTGATATGCTTTTTCACAACGTACTTCTTAACGCCATTGGCTTTTCTTATCTCCCCATTATCGGACTTCTTTATAGAATACATCTTAGGTCTTAATCCTACATTCTTCGCTATAGGAGTCCCAGCACATTCATCCTTCATCTTACCTAACACCTTTTTATTTACTACGCTGTGCAGTGGATTATCTTTAGGGTAATCGCTCGTGTCGTACATATCTATTTTTTCTGCCATATCTTTATACACATCCTCGGTTTGTATTTCCATCAACAAAGAATCTGTGTCGGTATATAACACCTCGCATCTATCGCCGTATTGCTTCTTAAGTTCGTTATAATAAAAGTCATACATTAAGTGTTTTGACAAGTCGAGGATACTCATACCGACGTACACCGGTCTGTTGAATTTTATATTACTCTTCTGCATATGCAACGCGGCTAAGTCGTTATCGAATATCTTGCTTCTGTTAAAGCCGGACTGGCTATAAGTTTCCTGAGTCTTTCTTCCTCATTAGATCTGACTAATTTAACATCAACACGCTTCCTTAGATTCTCCATAGTTTTACCAAATACCGAGTTATTATTAATAATTCCTCAATACCAAGAGATACGTACAATGATATGTACAATTTGTCCACTGAAATCACAGCTTAAAATTTTTCAAATTATTTCCTTGAAATATTGACATATTCTTCAACATTGTTCAAGATGACAACTTTATGATATAAAATGTGACATTGATATTTGCAGTTATCCTCTAGTTCCCAGAAAGCCTTTCCATTAAGGCTCAGATGAATAAAATAGTATTCACTTCTTCTATTTGTTGTTCACTTCTGTTAGGCCATAGGTTTTGTTACATGTCTTTCATTGTTATATACAAACATATTTATGACTTATAATTAATTCTTTATACATTTCAAGTGACTTGTCTCGTGCAATTGCATTTTTTACAGGCTAACAGATGGATTGTTTCAAGTTTGACATATTGCTGGGATCGCAACACTTCAAAACCCTATAATAAAATATAAGTGTCGATATACAAGGCTAAGTTATACATTAGATCATTATTTTTAGAGGCCATTAATGGGATAAATTTATGAAGATATTTCCAATGCTTGAAATGGGTGTACTTTTTTTTAATAGAAAACAACCCACTACATACAAGCAAAAAGTGAAATTCATCTTCTGTTTTAGACTGACAACTTTTGACAAGGACTGGTAAGATTTTCAAGTTGTCAGTCCTGTGGTCTGGGGGAAATTTAATTGAAGTCTGCAACACTGTTAACACGTTCTTAAATATACCTTTGACACCTAGTTTTGGCAAACGTTTTCAAACTTTTCCTCTATCTACACAGGTGAAGGTCACACATAACTATCATCAGCCATCAGTATAACATTTTTGTCACACTAAATACACAGGTGAAAGTCACTCATCACTATCATCAGCCATCAGTATAACATTTTTGTCACACTAAATACACAGGTGAAAGTCACTCATCACTATCATCAGCCATCAGTATAACATTTTTGTCACACTAAATACACAGGTGAAAGTCACTCATCACTATCATCAGCCATCAGTATAACATTTTTGTCACACTAAATACACAGGTGAAAGTCACTCATCACTATCATCAGCCATCAGTATAACATTTTTGTCACACTAAATACACAGGTGAAAGTCACTCATCACTATCATCAGCCATCAGTATAACATTTTTTTCACACTAAATACACAGGTGAAAGTCACTCATCACTACCATCAGCCATCAGTATAACATTTTTGTCACACTAAATACACAGGTGAAAGTCACTCATCACTACCATCAGCCATCAGTGTAACATTTTTGTCACACTAAATACACAGGTGAAAGTCACTCATCACTACCATCAGCCATCAGTATAACATTTTTGTCACACTAAATACACAGGTGAAAGTCACTCATCACTATCATCAGCCATCAGTATAACATTTTTGTCACACTAAATACACAGGTGAAAGTCACTCATCACTACCATCAGCCATCAGTGTAACATTTTTGTCACACTAAATACACAGGTGAAAGTCACTCATCACTACCATCAGCCATCAGTGTAACATTTTTGTCACACTAAATACACAGGTGAAAGTCACTCATCACTACCATCAGCCATCAGTATAACATTTTTGTCACACTAAATACACAGGTGAAAGTCACTCATCACTACCATCAGTCATCAGTATAACATTTTTGTCACACTAAATACACAGGTGAAAGTCACTCATCACTATCATCCGGGATTAGTATAACCAGCGTTAGAAATTGGCACTAGTCCTGGTCCTAGTCACGAGCAGTCAAAAGTTTTAACACTTGACTTTCCGTATTAGAATCCTGACATTGATGTGAAATACAAGTTGTTACTAGTATATCATAAGGAAATATATTTTTTCTTTGCCCTCATAAAATGTTTCCGTTGGCTATCTAAACATTTTCGTTTTCATAAATATGTATAAATGAAATACAAAGGCACATGACATGAAATTGTGACAATATTGATAATTTGATTGGTATAATGAGAACAAATGATGTTGCAAGGTCGAGTCCAGTCAAGAAAAGAAGAAATACCTCCAAAAAGTCCTGTTTGTTGTGCCACCATTCAATAACAAATGGTCCAAGATCATCAAATCTTTTGGCAGGTGTAGGAGAAAGTGCTCTGAGACTCTTGGCACCCTCAAGCCTTACCCTGGTGAGCTAATCCCCACCGACTGGAACATGAAGTTCCCTTAGCGCTGATTGGTCACCTGTATAACGAGAAAATAATTTGAATATAATATTTATTAGTTAGATAATCATTTCAAATTGTTATTGTTTCTAAAAGTAGATTCATCTTATTCCACAATGATAACCTCTTGTGACTACTGTGATGATACTACACAAAACCCATGAAGATCCATGGTAGAATAGGTCTTCAGCCACACGATTATTTACAGACCGCCATCATATAGCTGAAATATTGCTGAGTGCGATGTTAAACAAAAAACAAAACAAAAAACACATACAAATTTTAACAAACAAATATGTGCAACTTTTCAATTGTGTAAATAGTCTTACTTAAATAAATCTATTTTTAATATCCATTAATTAGTCATAACACTCATATCAGATTACATTTATGTTGGGTAGGGGGCATTCACATGGTACAACTAGTTGTATACAATTTGTTGCATGCAATACATTGCATCATGTGAACGGGCAAGTCGGTCCAACTTTTGACATATGCAACTTGTTGGACGCGAGTTGTACGAAATAGGACATGCTCTATTTTCATGCGACAAGTTGTATGAATGCAGCCTATTGCATTTTTTTTGTCTTTGTACATGTGGGCATCGCCCTCGTTTTTTGACATCATGTAACGGAAAATTTGTTTTCGACACATAAAACAAGTACGTTTTCGTATCGAATGTGTCACGTTATACATCTAATGTTCCATCATGGGGTTAAAAATTCAATAATATACAAGTCCGTTAAATTGCAAAGTCAGAGGTTGGTCCAGTACCCGCGATCGCAATTCTCGCGCAGCGTTGATTTTTCAAAGCTCTGCGTCTGAACATTAACTCGGCAACCAAGATTCCAGCGATAATGTAGTGAATCACAAGCTTTTTGTCAGAGATCTCGTGAGACCCGAGTTGTATGCAACTCGCCGCCATGTGAATGCTGAGTTGTATACAACCTCAGTTTGTGCAACTTATTGCATACAACAAGTTGTATACCACTAGTTGTACCGTGTGAATGCCATTGTACTTATGCATTCAATTGAAAACTACTCTAAAGTGCAATAAAGTGTTTCAGTAAAAGATGATTTTATTTACAATTAAGAGCAATATGAAACATGTAAATGAAGTTGTAATCATCACCATGTGCACTTGTAAAGAGTTCTGTCAACTGATCCTCATAGCTATCAAGAATCTTCACACATTCTTCATACTTGGCTTCATTGCTGAATAACAGTGGCATGGGATGTACCTCTGTCTTCATGGATGCTGATATACTGTGGCTGTGTGGAATGTGTGTTGGGATGTTAAGCCATGATAGTGCTGGAATATCCTGAAATAATGGATTGAAACACAATGAATAACAGCTAACAGATGAAACAGATAACAGTTACAGCTGGCATGAAATCAATAACAATTTCTCTCACATCAAAGCATTTGAATTCAAACCCTTACAAAATATGTCACACCTAAACAACTTCCTAATCCACAGCTAAACAATAGGATCTATAAAACTTTATGTTTCATTCATTTAGATATTAGTAAATCTGATCTGAGCATGCCAGATATTAATAACATATATTATATGATTCTTAACCTTCAGTATTCTGCCAATGAGAACAATATAAACGAGGATAACTTGTTCAAAGTGTCTTCATTCGGGAGGACATCAGAGGCGTTGATGCATGTAGATGATAGAGGTGGTGGTGAAGTGCTCAAGTTAATGTCAGCAAACTTGGAGAAAATGATGTTTGATGCAAACATGTGAAGATCCTTGTTGTCATTTTTAGTTGATCCTACTTTAGATGACCTGATATAGACATCCAAATTGTCTCCAGTGATCTATAAGAAATGAATCATATCACATTCATCATGTTCAAATACTGCATTAATTCAGTCATACAACATTAAAATGATAACTCATGGAACACATAGAAGACATATTTCAATGTAACAGTGCTAAATAATATATTAACTTGTTGTGTTCTTTGCATTGAGTAATTACCTTGATCAATGGATTACATTGTAATGATCCAACAATGTTAAGCTATGTTTGAGTCACTGCCTGGGCCATCATTTGGAGTTTGCTAGTTGGGGATTGGCACAATCCGATGTTGCTCAGTAGTACCATACTCTGTAAATAACCTCATAGAATGTGCACCGGAAAGCCTGGATTAGACATACAATGACTGAAAAAGAAGCATATTCATATTTCAATTTAACACAGAAATTTAATTTATCAACATAATTAAAATGGGACAGTATAAAAATTTATAAAAATGGGGGGAGATAATTTATTAATCAATTTCAGCATTAAACATCAGACAAAATACAGGTTCTGATGGGCTAAAACATATATTTAAAATGTATATTTTTTTTGATACAATATTGTTTCCAAATAGACATGTGTCCATGACCATTGTAAACTGGTAATGTGTATATGCCATGTACATATATATATATATTAATTACAACTTTCTATCCTCAAAATCATTACTATCAATAACAAATGCTTTATAGTACCGTAACTGATCTTCTAAATGTCCTCTTATGAGAATGCATCCCACCATCTTATGCCATGCTGTTAGATGGATGTTTCGCATACGCATCAGTATGGAGTATGATGATGTTATTGCAGCCACTTTATTGAGTGGAATTTCACCATCCATACATCCAGTAACAGTGGACATTACAGCCAACAAGAATGGTGCCCTTAGAAAACAGTATGAAACTAGCAAATTATGAACTATATTTTGATGCCTTCTATGTTCTCAGAATAAGGGCTGTTTCTTCAGTACAAAAAAAGCAGGATTACTTAGCAAATGAACAACACAGTGATCTTGCCATATATTTTTGGTAAACATAGTCAAAGGTACATAATTCATTCTAGAGGAGTTTTAATGTAACCAAATAAGCTCCTCTTCACATAACACTGTTATCACCTGACATGCATAAGTATTCAAATAAAATAACCACTACATATAAAAGACTGCAAGAAAGACATTATAACCCATTAAATAGAGGTCACTTGTTTAGCTAAGCTACAAAATTATGAAGAAAAGGCAAAATAGTGTAGCTGACAAGGTAAAAACATCACACCATAAAAAGAAACATGTCATATCAGTTTATGTGAGCTAAAAGTTGAGGGATTCAACCAATGTTTTGGTAACTTTTGTACTCAAGCTTATATTAAAACTGGTATTATATTACTCATATAACAATCATGATAAAAGTTTTATTACAATTAAAACATGATATTTTTTCCCCCAAACATTACCTCATATTGTAAATTCATTCATCAAATTAGATTACCTTTCTTTCATCTCCTGAAATACCTGACCTATAAAGTCATGGCTATCTGTAAGATTCTGCAGACTTGATTGCTCCATGAGAACCGATGGAGATGATAATGATGATAGCTCTTGACAGTCTGACTGTAGCTGCTGTATCACTCTCTCGTTTATTTTATTTCTTGAACTGGGGTGGGACAAAAGTAAGGTCACAACTTGCTCCAAGTCCTCAGATGCAACTGCTTGCATTAGTCCATGTAAATATGTCTGCTGTGGCTGTTTCCCAACTTCAGCAAATGACTCTAAACAGCGAAAAATACTGGTACCATTGTTGTATTTTTTTCCTTATATCCCTATATCTTAATCCATTACTCATCTGAGAGAAATACTAAAAAAATATATATATATTTCAGTTACACTTTTGATAAATGTAGATGGCTTCTGTAGTTATTTAAATTAAAGAAGACATTAACTTTCTCCTATCAAATAACATTTTTATCTCTTCAAAACATAAAAGTAGAATTGGTCCTATTAGATACTTAATTTCATGTATGTACCATGAGTTGAAAATGTAGATGGTAGCTTTTGTTTTGGTGGCAAATCCAAACACTAGTTGTGTTCACCAACTGCAGCCTTTGGTTTTTCACCGGGTTCAGTCCCTAAAACAAAGTAAAATAATGTGAGCATGTTCAGAAAGAGACAACAATATCAGATAAGCAATCATCAGGACAAGCATGAGTACAATAGGTGCAAAGGAAATATTGTATTTCGCATAAATCATATGTGAAACACATTTTTCCAATAATTTATTAATATAGCTTATTTCATTTCAACACATTTACAAACATTATTATTTACTCAAAGTATTCTCTTTCACTCTAATAGTATTATGTGTAATATACCACAAGCCATTTACCAGTAGAACAGATTTTGGTACACTGTAAGGCTGCATAAATGTGTTCAGCTTCTTTTTGCACAGAAAAAGATGATGCTATATTCAAATATAAGAAAATACATATTAGGCCAATGAAAATTTATGTATTTTAAAGATATGACAAAGGAAAACTAATTCTTAAATTAATCTACAGCTAAATCACATTACTTCCTTATACAACCAAAGTTCCTTTCCAATTTCATATTCACAGTAGAATACAGTACAAATGTAGTATCAGTATCTCTAACTCTGTATGTATCTATCATCTGTGAAAAAAGGGAGAAATAGGCCATACCATCTGACAATGCTGATTCTTCATTATGGGACGCAGGTGAACTTCTCTTGTTTTCAGTGTAACTTGTGGCATTCTTTTTGAACGTGGAAAGGTCAATGTTTAACTCTGTGAATGTAAATGATACTGCCAATCATTTAAATGTAGGAGCTGACACTGCCTAGTTACAAATTGTCTGGTAATACACAATTCTGGTAAAACATCATCAATCACGACGCACATATATTTTTTTACCCAAACTACAAATATTGGTATTACATAACTATTAATCCAGTGTTAGGTCATTTTAACTGCACCAATGTTACATAACTAGTAATTATTTTTAAATACAGAGTACAAATATGTACATTATGAAAAACAGATGCATCTATGTACCTAGCTTCCTTCAATGTACACTTTGAGAAGAGCTGACATAACTTACTTAAGAAGTTTCTTATATTAAAACATATCAATCATTATTTAAGGAAAGGTGTCCCTTTAACATAAAAATTTAAACACAAAAAATAACATTTTTATTTTGCACTAAAGTTATTTTTGTTGTTGGAAAACATACAACATTAATAATAATAAGGATATTAACACAAGAATATATTATTACATCACAAAGTAAGAATACACGCAGTGAATAAGTATTCTCGATGTGTTTGCCTTTGACCGGAATCGAACCGAGTCTAAAGATTACTCTTTCAGACTACATACCATTCAAAAGCTTCATTACATCTAATTTCAATGTTAAAAAATGTACACTTTGTTATTATGCAAATCAAAGGGTTAACCCATCATCAGCGTCAGAAACTGACACAAGTCCTTCAGTCCTTGCCAAACTGCCCAATTGTTAAGGTATCATAAGGACTAGTAGAAATTTGCCATTTATAAATATTAATAAACTTGCTGAAATAGTATATGTGTGAACATTCCACTCTTTCTAAAAACATAAATGTATGAAAATATAAAAGGGCACTCACTGTAAATGACGATGAAAGCAATACCAGTCGGTCTTGCTTCAGCCATCAGAGGATGTTGAGCTCCAGCAATGCAATAATATGTTTTGCAAATATTTTAGCTTCTACCTCATGCTTAGTTAAAATTCTTTGCAACAGATGAATCACAATTACAAATGTGTGCTTGAGGTTTCAAAGTTGATTTATCAAATGAGACATATGCAATAAGGCCAGAAAATCTATTTAAGGGTCCCAAAAGATCTCCTAACAGCACTTAGTTTAACCATGAATAAAAAAAATAAATATTATTATTATTTTCATTATTACGTATTATGTCTAATAAACAGACTAGTCTACTCATTCCGGTTAGAGTGATAGTGACAACAAACAGCAGTAAACAAGTCAAGATAAGGAACATCGGACGGGCTGTTGAGAAGGAGGTTAGGGGCATGAAAAAAGGTTTCATATTTTCTTAACATTACTTTAGGCACAGCATAACTATCAGGATCCTCATGTACGGGAACGCTCACCTGAAATATCCTCAACCTCGCATGCAATCGATTGCCGCTTGCTGTCAGGTGTGGAACAATCCGTCAATAGTGAATGCCTTTTGATTTTGCTATCTCTGCAAATATATTTCTTCACGCTGGTTTGCAATCCATCCTTAAATTTCATAAAGTTATTTATTCTTATGAAACAGTTTCTACACAAACCAGCTTCTTGGTGATCATGCAGCAAAGAAACTGTCTCGGCATCCAACAGGACACACAGTTTTGCAAGAATATTATCCTCGACACACTTCCTGCCAGACAATTTAAAAGAAATGGAATTACCTGATGACAAACAAACAAACAATTAATAGGGTATAATTTCGTCTGCTATATCACGGCCATTCGCGTAAACATAAGGTCACCTGGCTGTAGTTCGATAGGTCACGATTAGGCCCTAGCTCCATGCATGGCTGTAGTCGCCTTACACAGTGTGAAGTTTTGACTGGTGGCGAACGTACTATCGCTGTGAGGAGCTTGTACGATAATATAAGAGGGGAGGTAACTCCTCACCACATACTCCTTTAACGGGAAAAGTTTTCTTGTTTTGCTCCTTTTGATAGCTGACTATCGAAACTACCGATATGTTATGTTTCAATGAATTTTAATCTTGATGGGAAAAATCAAGCAAATGAAAAAAGTACGTATGAGAAATATTTTGGAGAAGTATTCTGTAATAAACAACCTCGAATGATTGATTAAAGTACTCATGGAAATGAAAAAAACACCATGTTTTACTGGATTTAATAATCGACACAAAGCATTACGTAGATGTAAATACGAAATAACAAAACAACTGGAAAGGTACTAGTCTGGATTTGCTAGTTCTATCTCAGTGCTCAATACAAAATGTACTTTACAGGAGGTAATTTGTAGGCACTTTCAACTTTCAAATAAAGCTAAGTCCAAATTGACATGGCAGAAACAGGCTATAGGCATTATGCAAATTAGCCTGGAAAAAAAAGTTATCAAAACAACAATAAAAATAACAGCTTTGTTTATGTACATAATAAGAATGACATGTAAGTTGTTGTTTGAGAAGGGAATGTGTTACTTTTACGTTCTGATATTTTGACGATGATTCACTATCCCACAATGCCACTCACAAATCACTAACCACTCACAAATCACATGTACGTGGGTTTCAAGCACATGTTTTCACCTGTCGTCAAGGTGTCATAGGTCATGGACATTCACCTTGATCTACCAACATTTGGTTATGATCAGTTTCACAATTGTCTATTTTGTTCATATTTTTACACACTTTTACGTGTAAAAAGACATAATAAACTTTGATACGCTGTATTTGTGCCAAGGCCCAATTAGTACTAATTGAGTTATAATTGAGAATATTTATATATTTTGTATATTAACAGTTACTGCATTTATTTAAAAAAAAGAGATCGAAAAAAACAGGTGTTTTTTTTCATTTCCTAGAGTACTTTAGTACTACGACATCCATGCTTTAAGAAAATAGGTTCAGACTAAGACTTCGAACAGCTGGCTGAAATTATCTCAAACTGTAAATCAATACCCACAAATGTTATTTTGATATATGCTCTTTTTATAGTCGTATGGCTCGTATTTATTACATGAAGCCAGAAAAGCAGTTTTCTAGCATTTCCGACAGTTCTTTAGTGTGACCTGTTTGTAATTTGATAATTGCCTTGTCGATTCTTTTGGTTTTATGATAGATTTGTTTTTGAGTGGCTTTTGTAGCATAGTGGCCTTTTACGGCAAGCATGGGTTGCTGAAGACCTATTCTCCCCCGGATCTTCACGGGTGGGTAGCAGAGGTAGATGATGTAGTCGTAGTGATGAGGGATCTGGTTGTTGTAGTAGTAATAGTAGTGGTGGTGGTCGTCGTCGTTGTGGCGGTGTAGTAGTAGTAGTAGTAGTGGTGGTGTAGTAGTAGTAGCGGCGGTCGTAGTACATCATTCTATCTGCAGCTGGTTTGCCTGTTCAGATTACTGACAGCCCGCAATGAAAGTGGGAAACTTACCTGAAAATTTCCTAAACACAGAAACGTATGAATTAAACAGGATAACAGTATCTGTGCCACATGTTGAATTATATAACGCTAAACGACCCATTTAGGCTATTCTCTTTACACAACACAAATGCACATGGGAAACCCATGTCTGTGACATTTGATTATGAACAGTTCGTGGTAATATTCATGCAATATATCTCTCAATATATGTCAAACGATCAGGCTCTATACTCACAAGGCCCGAGAAGATCCGGGGTAGAACAGGTCTTCACAACCCATGTTCGCCCTAAAAGGCGACTATGCTTGTCGTAAAAGGCGACTAACGGGATCAGGTGGTCAGGCTCGCTGACTTGGTTGATGAATGTCATCGATCCCAGTTGCGTGGATCGATGCTCATGATATCAATCACTGCATTTTCTGGTCCAGACTCGATTATTTACAGACCGCCGTCATATAACTTGAATATTGCTGAGTGCGGCGTTAAACAACAAACCAACCAACCAACTATACTCACTAAACGATATTTTCAAAATTATTGTATTAAAAATAAATCAAATAAAGAGGAAGTGAGATGAAATGGGGTCGTACTCATATAGCGACGTGCCTACCAATTAGTCCGGACTGATGCCGAATTTATAGTGCTAGCCTACTGAGCTACCATGCCTCAGTTTAACATGAATACCCCACTCAGACAGAGTTTACTGACCCCGAGACGGCCAGTCCTTGCTTTAGCCCCTTAATGCTGAAGCCCGTGAAGATTCCGGGGTAGAATAGGTCTTCAGCAACCTCTTCTTACCGTAAAAGGTGACTATGCTTGTCGTAAAAGGCGACTAACGGGATCAGGTGGTTAGGCTCGCTGACTTGGTTGATGCATGTCATCGATCCAATGGCGTGGATCGATGCTCATGACATTAATCACTGGATTGTCTGGTCCATACTCGATTATTTACAGACCGCCGTCATATAGCTGGAATATTGCTGAGTGCGGCGTAAAACAAAAAACCAACCAACAACCAACCTTAATGCTGAGCGCCAGACAAGGTAACAACAAGTACCATCTTGTAACTCCTTTTGGTATGACCCCGCCTGGGATCGAACCCACGACCTTCCGCCCTCTGGACAGACGCTCTACCACTAGACCACGGAGGTGGTCTACCAATGTGAGGAATGGAACCGGTCTTCGGCTGGCCGAGCGAATGCTTTATCCCATAGGTTACCCCAACCGCCAACCCCACCCCGACCCCACCCCCGACCCACCCCACCCCACCCCCCTGCAAGTTAAAGTGGTTACTTGTAAGGATCCCTGTCAAATCAAATAAAACAGTTTGTATCAATCAGGTTATTTCTGAAAATGTGCTTAAATGAAATCCGTAACACGTGATGATAAAGTTTACTTATATGACATGCACGCCAATGAGGAAAAGCATGAAAAATACAACTATTCTAACAATTCTGACTGAATATTGCAGCGATAGTGTGTGGACAATGGACGTTGAAACATGGATAATGATCAAGAATGATCAACTTATAAATTAAATAATATTATTGGTAAAATGTTGTGTGTGCGATGTTTTTACACGATGTTGATTTCCATTGTCTGGCTGGTGTCCCATGAAATGTGCAAGGCTTGTCACTCGAGTAGAGCACGTTCGACATGCCCATCCAGAGCTTCGTTGCATAACATTGTCAGATAGGCCGGGAGGTTGGTGACGTCTCCCCATTGTTTCAAGGCGCTTGCGACATGGCTGTATGTTTGAGCTTCACGAGAATAAATCAACGTACACGCTTTCACTTGCTTGTCACTGAACACCCCAATAGTCCCTGGGCACGTGCTTGCTGGTTTGACTGTGGGAGCGACCATCTTATTGTCGGGGGAGGGGAGGGGAGGGGGAGGGGGGGGGGGGGGGGGGTACTTTCTAAAATGAGACTCAATCCCCTGCTGTATTTAAAACAGTTATATGCCTTTTTCTTACAGAAAGTGGGTATTGTATTATCGAGGAGTCAAATGTCTGTGTAAAATCAACTAATCTCAAACCTTAATCAAGCTCCTCCACCACCCGAACCACCCCAACCCCACCCCCTTGAAATCAAATGGAAGCTCCTTCGGGTTGGAGTATAAAACATGGATACTTCCACAGTCGCATCGCGCATCTCGTTTAACGATCTCTGCACACCTCCATACTTCTTCTAGCGATTATTTCCACTGATTTGTTTCCAGCCATCATGTTTTCTTTTTTCACTTCTCTCGGTTTGGCCCCGCAGGGACCTCAGACCGGACCCCAGGGACCTCAGGCGACCCAGGGCACCTCCCAGGGCACCTCCCAGGCACCTCCGACGACCCAGGGCACCTCCCAGGCACCTCCGACGACCCAGGGCACCTCACAGGCACCCCTAGCGACCCAGGGCACCTCCCAGGCACCTCCGGCGACCCAGGGCACCTCCCAGGCACCTCCGGCGACCCAGGGCACCTCCCAGGCACCTCCGACGACCCAGGGCACCTCCCAGGCACCTCCGACGACCCAGGGCACGTCCCAGGCGCAGCAGGCGGACCAGACGCCGTCAACATCCAGGATGTCCTCTACCTCCTCTACGCCATTCGCCACCCCGATGACGACGACACCGTCAGAAAGGAGGCGGTCAGCAGTGTCAGGCCGTCGGGGGGCGGCACCAATGAAAGTGAGTAAATAGTTGTGGTTTAATATGTCTGCTTCAACTCATTCAACCAGTTCCACTAGTTTTATACATACCTACTCCGTCTTACTCCTATGCTAGTTTTACATATCAGTGTGATATTCTAGTTATTTTAATGTACATTCATTCACTCACTCACTTACTCCTATGTACATACGCCTGGAATACATAGGTGAAGCATTATAACTGCAATAGGCTGACATCTTACATTTGTTGTGTGGCAGCTTGTCGAGACCGAGGTCCGCCAGCTCCGCGAGGAGAACCGGCGACTGAGGGAGGAGAACCGGCAGGCAATGGAGGAGAACCAGCGACTGAGGGAGGCGAACCGGCGACTGAGGGGGGAGAACCAGCAGGCAATGGAGGAGGTTCGACTGGCAACGGTGGAGGTTCGACAGGCTAAGGAGGACATTAGGCAGGTGAAGGCGGAGAACAGGCGACTAAAGGTAATTGTAAGTGAGACACAAGAATGAATTCATGTTAACACCAATGTGAACATCATAACAGTCTTGTGGTGGCGTGACACCTTGATGTTGACACAGGCCGCACCTGCAGTGTTGGAGCTACGTCTTCTATCTGCACAATGATGTAATCGAGTCTCTCAGATAACTCGTCGACTGTATATATAACTACTAGATAGATTTTAATCAAACTTCATGATTATGAAAACGAGAGATTTGCTCATCAATTCGTATTCCAGTCTACATGTACTTAGGAAATGAGCTAGGGCAAAATGAAGGGTTTCACATCCAGTTCATAACTAGGTGACTAACAGTTGGTGACTAAGCGTTGTTTTATTGTCAGGGCTTTTGCTAGTTACTGTTAAATATAAATATAAATCTCCCTGAAGAAACAAGGCATGTTTTGGGGTCGGTAACAGGCATGGAAAATATTTGTTTGGGCCACCTGGACAATCTACACAATATACATAACGAGCACGTGCACTGTCTGTATACATGCATGTACACACCTACTCTTACATTCCTTCTTAGGGTTTCTCGTCTGCGGCAACGGCGGCAGCAACGGCGACAGCATCGGCAGCAACGGCGGCAGCCTCTACCTCGACAGCCTCTACCTCGACTGCCTCTACCTCGACTGCCTCTACCTCGACTGCCTCTACCTCGACTGCCTCTACCTCGACTTCAGCTGCGGCAGTGAGGGCAGTGACGTCAGTAACTTTAGGGACTTTGTCGACACAGACGCTTCCAACTGTGAGTATACTATGTACTTAATTCTCATTGACAGTATTAGATTCATCTTTTTTTACTAACTCTCTTGCCATGTAGCCTAAGATGCCTGAATTAATCGTCCTTGACATTGTTAAAAGACCTCAATTTAGGGCTTAGCTTCACCATCGCGTTTTCTTCCTCCCCTGAGCATTTCAGTTAAACCTCGTATTCAACACTCCTGTGCATATCAACACAATGTTCCACTAAAATATCTGGTGATTCCCGGATAGAATGGCGACTTAGTGGATCGGGGGATCAGGCTAGGCGACTTAGTGGATCGGGGGATCAGTCTAGGTGACTTAGTGGATCGGGGGATCAGGCTAGGTGACTTAGTGGATCGGGGGATCAGTCTAGGTGACTTAGTGGATCGGGGGATCAGTCTAGGTGACTTAGTGGATCGGGAAGTCAGGCTAGGTGACTTACTGGATCGGGGCGTCAGGCTAGGTGACTTACTGGATCGGGGCGTCAGGCTAGGTGACTTAATTGATTTCCTGAATCGTACCTCGACGCCGTGGATCTATGCTCACAATATCGATCACATGGTCATGATTTTGTACATTTGATGTTTTTGTTGTTTAACGCCACACTCAGCAATATTCCAGCCACACGAGACCCTAGCATGGTGATCTACCTTCGGTTGTTGACGATGTTTAGACCTTTTTATATTGTATTATTACATATATTGATATCTTTTTATGGTTGAATGCTAGGTTTATATATTTATCTGTGATATTCTATTGATCGTACTGTCCATCGATGACAGCTTTTTAGATGCGACGTTAAATATTAACTCACTCACTACAGCCACGTGACGGCGATCTGTAAATACTCGAGAGGCGACTAACAGGATCGGGTTGTCAAGCCCACTGACTTGGTTGATGCCTCTCCTCGTATCCCAATTCAGTTGATCGATGCTCATGATGTCAATCACCAGACTGTCAATACTGTTTACAGATCGCCGTCACATAGCTGCAGTATATAGTACAGACAGTTCAGTAATTTATATGAATACAACAGTTATTTCGCCATTAGAATAGTACAATAATCTTATAATCTTATATCTTATAATTGGGTATTTTTTCTCTCAGAATCAGGCTGCCAACAATAGGAGAGACCAACGACACAGGCAGAGAACGGTTACCATGCTTCGTCAGCAACAACAGCAACAGCAGCAGCAGCGTCAACAGCAAAGGCGGATGGAGCAGCAGAGGCAGGCTCGGGACCAGCAACGACAACAGCAGCAGCAGCAACAACAACTACCCTACCAGGCTCTGCTGCGTGTTTTAGATGAAGCACAAAGGACTTCGGTGAGATTTCGTTTCATCTCTTGTTAGTTAACTTCCATACCCAACGATTGTAGAAGTACTGGTTTTACCAGCACCGACTTGCGTTTTGCAACAAACACTCCTAATGCGCTTTCATCAGTTCATGAAAGAATCCGACAGAGGACAATAGTGTGTTAGGGTGTTTCATTGTCACATTCGGGGACATAGGTCTATGGCGCCGCCATTCACTCTGCAGAGTTCCTTAATCAACGCGGCTACCACGAGACGCTCGTCCAACTGTACGCTGATTCCTGACCATAATACCGTCAATAGACACTTCTATTCATTAAATTGTCTTTGTTCCAAAATTGTTTTCAAATGTTGTATTAATATACTTGAACAATACACCCAACTCCCTCACTTTCTACAATAGCAACACCATCGATACGTGATTAGTATCGTTATTGTTTATATATACTTTTAACGGTGGCTGTTCCCTTTTAACAAGAACTTGGTCTCGCTTTAATCCGATACTTCACCATAACACTGATGTACTCCGACAATAAACCCCGACTCACTGTCCACAAGACCCGTGAACATCCGGCTTAGAGTAGATCTTTAGCAACCCATACTTGCCATGAAAGGCGACTTGCTTGTCAGAGGCGACTAACGGGATCGGGTGGTCAGGTTCATCGTGTCATCGTATCCCAATTGATTTTCATGATGTCAATCACTGGATGGTCTGTTCCAGACTCGATTATATAGAGACCTATTTCTAAGCGTTAAATCACCAACCGACAGACACAAGAGGAACGTGATAAATGATTTGTATCGTTTATATATATATTCCTGGTAAGTGGGACTGTATCCTTTGATTGAGTAAGGGTCTAAGTATTGTTTGTTTCATTACAGAGAAGGGGACGCGTCCGCAAGCCTGCTGGTGCGCTACAGATGACCCTGGGAGGAGGCATCACCAGTAAGTTGACCCAATGTGTCGAGATGTATCATTTACAAAGGGAGTTCTGGTGTCCCCCGCCGTGATATTGCTGGAATATTGCTCAAAGTGGCGTAAAACCGTACTCACTCACTCACTACATTCTACGTGGGTTGACCTAGTGTCAACTATTGGTACGTTATCCCACCACGTGCTGTGCCCGTTCTTGTCCCAATCTCTGATATTGCTGGAACAGCACTCACTCACCCACTCACAGTTAGTCCCGTGAACATCCGGGTCAGACGTGATCTTCAGCAACCCATACTTGTAACAGGCATCTAACGGGATCGGGTGGCCATGCTCGTAACTTAGTTGATGCACGTCATTGTATTCAAATAGCGTGGATCGATGTTCGCCACTGAGGCAACTTCTCTTTAAATTGTGAAATTTGCGGACATGATTGATATGTTTCGGAAATTGGTGTTAGTAGATGTTGCAGAAGTTAGTTTGTTTGTTGCTTGCCGCACTCAGCAATATTCCAGCTATATGACGGCGGTCTGTAAATAATCGAGACTAGACCAGCCAATCCAGTGATTGACGGGAACATCGATCCCGATCCCGTTACTCGCCTCTTAAGACAAGCATAGTCGCCTTTTACAGCAAGCATGGTGTTGCAGAAGTAGATTAGTGTGTATCTTGGTCCAAGAAGAGGTGTTTCCACCCTGTTTAAATGGTATGTTTCTAAATATGTTGACGAACATCTCCTTACTACTTCAGACATCGTAACCAACGACCAGGTAGCATTCATTAGGAAGCGGCAACGATAAGGGACATCCCAAAATGCGGTAAGTTAAACTATAGTTAATTAATTCTTGAGGGCAAACATTTTCCAGTCATTATGGGAACATTTAGCGAGCATTGGCCTCACCCACTAAACCAACATTTAACAGGGTTCTTCTACATGGGGGTGACCCAGGGCAGAATAGGTAACCCGGTACCTTATGGTTGTTGAATACAATTAGGGCCAGTCACATGTGTGATTGTACTCCCGTTGATCATTCTACAACCCCATCAACCAGTTTGCTTGTCAGTCAAATGTTAGCTGTAATATTGCTGCCTGGGGCGTTCTACAACATTCACCGCCTCACCTTTCCACACGCAATGGTGACTCTGCCCAAAGTGGTGAATTCTGAGACCTGCATCAATTCTGGCTTTCCTCCAACATCAAACTGTTCTGTTCTCTATGAAAATACATCGACATATATTACATGCATTAACTGTTCGGCACTGAGGCAACCTCTCTTTAAATTGTAAAATTGGTATTGGGAGATGATTAGTCGATTAGTAGATTAGTGCGTATCTTGGTCAATGAATAGGTGTTTCCACCCTGGTGTTTAAATGGTATGTTTACCACTTCAGGCATCGTAATCAACAACCAGGCTTCGTAATCAACAACCAGGCTTCGTTCATCCGGCAGTGATAGATGTCCACCCTCGGTGGCCACAAGCTGCCATTGGCGACAAGGTTAATCTGGTGTTACATCCTTAAATGCGGTAAGTTAAACTATAGTTATAAACGAGTTATTTATTCTCTTGGAATCAATTCTTTTAGAGCAAACATTTTCCCGTCAGTTTGAAACAAGATTGATTTTCTGCTTTATAGTACACTTTAACAGTTAAATGTTAGTGCATACATTCTCGATACTCGTCCGTCCACTAAAAACAACTTACAAACGTGATCTGATCGTCATGTGTGTTTATTGAATATTTCTGAAATAATTCTGAAATTAACAAAATATTGTTTCTTCTTCAGGTGTGGTGACATGTTACCTTCTGCAACACCTGCCAATACGCCGCTTCATGTGCAGGAATTGACACCCTTTGATATCAATATATCTTATACATAAACTATTCAAAACATTCTATCAATCTTGACAACTGGCATTTTCCAAAGATGCCAACTTAACATGTTGGAATTATCAGGATCTGTTTTGTATGTTTAAAACTTGGTACAACGTCCTGCTTTTAACACGATCGTCCTCCTACAAGTCCCGGATGTTGTCCATGTGTACCTCCTGATGACTTGGCAGCTCCGAGGTGTTAAGGGGTTTTTCATGTTTCATGGCTCACATTTCTCCCTGAAACACCCGCTAACACTTTCCAGTTGAACGATGACTCGGTTGTATTCACAAACATTTTCTCGGGTATTTTGTATTTGGACAACGTCAGTTAGGGGATTGTTGTGAAAGATTTTAATACCAGCATTGAAATGTGCATGTCATATCTTACTGGTTGCGTCACCTCAACAGAATATTTCAGTTTGCTTTCTTGATACACTGAGTTGAAGACGTCTCTTCCTAATCATGTGCGGTGCTATGGTAGGATGTTGACAATATCAGTCTACAACGAAGATGGATGTTTGTTGAACAGAACCAAGTGTCAAGGTAAGTTTCAAACTGTGCAGAACTCACTGACGTATAGAACACCGCGATTGTAAATTCAATTCTAAATTCTATTCACAACCGTCTACCACACCTCCTCTAGTACTAGTATATGAACGCTAGATACATGCAATTTAACTGGATATTTTATATTCACAATGAAGAACGGAAAAGTCCTATGACGCCACTCGATTGCACCAGTGGGCAGATAATATCAATATGTAAAAATAGAGGTTATCAAGCGAGTACTGTATTGGGAACCGACATTGCATTTAACAGGGTTCTATATGCTCTCGAGGTGACCCAGGGCAGAATAGGTAACCTAAAAGTTGTTGAATACAATTAGGGCCAGTCACATGTGTCATTGTACTTACGTTGATCATTCTACAATCACATCGACCACTGTTCGCTTGTCAGTCACATTTTAGCTGTAATATTGCTGACTGCGGCGTTCTACAACATTCACCTCCTCCCCTTTTCACATGCAATGGTAACTCTACCTCCCTTAGATGTCCCAGAAACTCCAATTCAATACACCTCGTCAAAGAGGAACAGGTCTGACGCATATGATATTAGTGTGAAAAGACCAAGCAAAATAACACATGTTGACATACAATTCTTGACAAATAGAAAACTCAATGTATATCGAGTGTGGCCAGGGAATTCTTTGAATAGCTTCTTTGTCTGACATGCTGAAGTAACAAACGAGTCAACCAGAATAAGATTAATAAGATTTTGTATTCATTAATTTATTTTCTAAAGGTTGTGTCCAGCCTCAGTCGCCACCAGCCTCGGTTGCCACCACGACCAGCCTCGGTTGCCACCCGCCTCAGTTGCCACCTGCCTCATTTGCCACCTACCACCAGCCTCTGTTTCCTCCTGCCTCGGTTGCCACTAGCCTCAGTTGCCACCTGCCACCTGCCTCGGTTGCCACTTGCCTAGGTTTCCTCTTGCCTCGGTTTCCTCCTGCCTCGGTTTCCTCCTGCCTCGGTTGCCTCCTGCCTCGGTTGCCTCCTGCCTCGGTTGCCACCTGCCTCGGTTTCCTCCTGCCTCGGTTTCCTCCTGCCTCGGTTGCCTCCTGCCTCGGTTGCCTCCTGCCTCGGTTGCCTCCTGCCTCGGTTGCCACCTGCCACTGTTGCCACTTGCCTCCTGCCTCGGTTGCCACCTGCCACTGTTGCCACTTGCCTCCTGCTTCGGTTGCCTCCTGCCTTGGTTGCCTCCTGCCTTGGTTGCCACCTGCCTCAGTTGCCACTTGCCTCCTGCCTCGGTTGCCACCTGCCTCCTGCCTCGGTTGCCTCCTGCCTTGGTTGCCACCTGCCTTGGTTGCCACCTGCCTCAGTTGCCCCTTTCCTCCTGCCTCGGTTGCCTCCTGCCTCGGTTGCCTCCTGCCTCGGTTGCCTCCTGCCTCGGTTTCCTCCAGCCTCGGTTGCCACCTGCCAACAGCCTCAGTTGCCACCTGCCACCAGCCTCGGTTGCCACCTGCCACTGTTGCCACTTGCCTCCTGCCTCAGTTGCCACCTGCCACTGTTGCCACTTGCCTCCTGCCTCGGTTGCCACCTGCCACTGTTGCCACTTGCCTCCTGCTTCGGTTGCCTCCTGCCTTGGTTGCCACCTGCCTCGGTTGCCACCTGCCTCCTGCCTCGGTTGCCTCCTGCCTTGGTTGCCACCTGCCTCAGTTGCCACTTGCCTCCTGCCTCGGTTGCCACCTGCCACCAGCCTCCAGCCTCGGTTGCCACCTGCCACTGTTGCCACTTGCCTCCTGCTTCGGTTGCCTCCTGCCTTGGTTGCCTCCTGCCTTGGTTGCCACCTGCCTTAGTTGCCACTTGCCTCCTGCCTCGGTTGCCACCTGCCTCCTGCCTCGGTTGCCTCCTGCCTTGGTTGCCACCTGCCTTGGTTGCCACCTGCCTCAGTTGCCACTTGCCTCCTGCCTCGGTTGCCTCCTGCCTCAGTTCCCACTCGTCTCCTGCCTCGGTTGCCTCGGTTTCCTCCAGCCTCTGTTGCCACCTGCCACCAGCCTCGGTTGCCACCTGCCACCAGCCTCTGTTGCCACCTGCCAACAGCCTCTGTTGCCACCTGCCAACAGCCTCGGTTGCCACCTGCCAACAGCCTCTCTTGCCACCTGCCTCGGTTGCCTCCTGCCACAGTTGCCACCTGCCTCGGTTGCCACCTGCCAACAGCCTCTCTTGCCACCTGCCACAGTTGCCACCTGCCTCGGTTGCCACCAGCCTCGGTTGCCTCCTGCCTCTGTTGCCACCTGCCACCAGCCTCAGTTGCCTCCTGCCTCCACTTCCGCCTGCATCAACCTCCACCTGCCTCAGGTACATCACCTGACATACTTGTCAGACTCTCTTACTAAACTAATCCGGACCAGCCACCATGTCCATGGTCTCACCGTAAACAAAGTTAGTTTCTAAAGGAGATTCTTGATGGCAAGTAATAGACGTTGTTATCCTGGTGCTTGTTATTTGCCTCTGTCATATATGTTAACGAAAATCTCCTCATCACTTCAGGTGTCGTTCCGACTGACCAGAACGCAGGATGTCACCTTAACAGTTGCCAGGCGTAGTAGCCGTCCATCCTCAGTTTCCACCAACCTCAGCCTCATCCTCCAGCTGCCTCACCGTCAACAATCCAACGGTCACTGACTCCTCCACGCCATCTGGTGTTACCTCCTAAGATGCAGTAAGTAAAACTGAAGCTGTAAAGGAATCATTTATACTGTAGGAATTAATTCTTAATGTATATAGATACAGTTGTCATATTAGTGCATGCAATTCCTACATTATTTGTACGTCTTCAAAAAATGCCACACGTATGTGAATTGATCGTCATGTTTGTTTAAAAAAGTGATTGAATTAACAAAATATTTTTTTCTTCAGGTTTGGTGACAGCTACCCTCTCCAACATTAGCCAATCACACCGCTTCATGTGCAGGAATTGACACCCTCTGATACACTCTATATCCATGTATCTTATTACTGAATCATTTCATTTCATCAATCTTAACATAACCACGATGATCCAAAGATGCCAACTTAACATGTTGGAATTATCAGGATCTGTTTTGTATGTTTAAAACTTGGAACAACATCCTGCTTTTGACACGTTCGTCCACTTCCAAGTCCCTGATGTTGTCCATGTGTACCTCCTGATGACTCGGCAGCTCTGAGGTGTTAAGGGGTGTTTCATGTCTCATGGCTCAATTTCTGCCTGAAACACCCGCTAACACCTTCTAGTTGAACGATAACTCGGTTGTATTCACAAACATTTTCTAGGGTAATTGTATTTGGTCAACGTCTTTAGTCAGGGGATTGTTGTGAAAGATTTTAATACGTTCTCGGAAGATGAATGTGGTTAAAAACAAAATATTTCGGTTGACAATCATGATACAATGAGTTAAAGGAGAATATTCCCAATCATGTGCGGTGTAAGGTAGAATGTTGGCAGTACCACTCTACCACTGACGTGCATGAATGTTGAACAGGACTAAGTGATAAGGTAAGTTCCAAACTGCGCTTTTTTGATGGTTACAAATGATTAGACTCACTAATAGACAGACTGCTCCAAACAACTTTCTTAAGAAGTACAAAACTTCCTATCTTTCCCTTTACAGAACACTCCTTTGTATCAATTCAGTTCTAAGTTCCAAGTTCGTGTTCAGGTATATGAGAAATGACATCTGATCACAATCCGGAGAGCGGAAGGTCCAGGGTCGATCCCCGGGCCGCGTCATACTTAAAGACGTTAAAAGATTGTACCTGTTGTTACCCTGTCTGGCGCTCGGCATTAAGAGGCTAAAACAAGGACTGGTTGGCTCGGAGTCAGTATACTGTGTCTGAGTGGGGTATTCGTGTTAAACTGCGACATGGTATCTCAGTGAGCTAGCACTATAAATCGGCATCAGTCCGGTCTAGTACAAGCAGCCCCACACACCCAATTTCACCTCACCTCTGATCACAATCTCAACGTTTACAGGCACCCTTGCCTCAACCGTACACCGCCAACCACAGCCGTCTACTGCAACCGTCACCGCCCTTAATCTATGGTGAGTGTATGAACGCTCGGTCGCTGCAGTTTATATGTTTGTAGTATTGATTGTATACCAGTATGGAAACATGTTAGTTCCAGTCTCCAAACATATAACTATTACACTTTCGTCTACGTCTTGTGAAGTTGCGACCCTAGTTGGACACTAGTTTATAACTGATTACTACCTAAATTTTCGGCACCGTGTTTATTTGGCCTTTCCATATTTGTACAACATACCCGGATCATTTATTTTTAATTCTCATGCTTTCATATTCACGTTTTACAAACATGGCGTCACACTTGTCATTCGGCGATCTAGTCAGAATTAACCATCGTGAATCTGGATAGACTACAGGGTTAATTGCCACAATTATTAAAAGAACAGTCTTATATACTGAAAATCAGTGTCGACCTGCGACGTAACTAAGGCATTTTATAAGTTTTGGCAATTTTGGAAATATAAATTTCGAAACTGTTTTGCGAGGGCACTTGGCCTAGCCAAGCGGGATCAGTAGCCATTTGTGTGCTTGTAGACCTCTGCGGCTTGAAACCTTCTCCCCAAATAGTTGGATTTAGGCGAAAAATGTATGAATTGTTACCTTGTTTCTGACTGAACTTCTTAACGTTATGGCAGAACAAGCCGACTGTTGATAATAGAGATATGAATATACACATGCATGTTTAACCATCTTCCATCTGTGTTCATATAAAATAGAATGTATCTATCTCTCCAACAGGCATTTCCTCCGAATACCAATGGACTCGTGTGTACCCAGCTTCTGTCCTCCACGATGTATATGAACTCTCAAGGACCGGAGTGTCCCAACAGCCATGCTGCTCCAATATCTGTGGTTGTCACACTGAACACAACTCGACAATCTGTATAATCATAGTTACAAAGGATGCTGACAACATCAGATATCAGTTGATACAGTTAACTAAGTCGTTCTTCAATTCAAATCCCTTCTCCTAGATCAGTTATAATTGTCTTTCAACGTCACCTGTTTTGGGGTACAACGTAATTCTTACTTCCCTGTTCTATTACCACTTTCTCCAATACGTCATATGAAATTTATTTTGGATGGATATATACAGGTGTAGTTGAGCCATGCTGCCCTGGATATATACATCTGAATACAAATAAGTACAGATCAAACGTTTCAAAATTCAAAAGTTTAGTGTTTATAGTTGAGGATACACACAGGTTGCCTCCATGCTTCAAATTCTGTCTGCATTTGTCATTTTAACTTTCTTTCGGCCTATCGTGAGAATGGATATATACAGCTGTGGTTGAGCCATGCTGCTCTGGATGTATTCATTTGATACCTTCTAAACAAGCATAGTCTTCAAAGTACAAACAGGGATATCAAACTATAATTAAACTGTACAAACTGTACAAATTCCAGTGATATTAATGACAATAAATATTTCATATCTATATATTCAATAAGTATATTGTTTTACCTTGAGGTGACATCATCCTCGTTTGAAGGGTTAGTTTCGATTGTTAACATGTCACGCTATCTGATATTTCTGATATACAGCTAAAAGCAGTCAAAAGCCACAAAACCATGATAAAACATCTTGTAAGAACACTTGGCTGTTTAAATGTGTTGTGCTTTCCCTCATGACATTTGTAAATTTGTTTTTAATAAAGTTTTAAACTCAGCTGTATCATGTTGTCACCTGGTTACTATTTGCTGTCACGTCTCGTGCCTGGAACCCTAAGTGTGGGTTCGAATCCCAGATCCCAATTTGTAAGCACCATGCCGTGAAATGACTGGAATACTGTTCAACACTGCGTTAACCTCCTAAATGGGGTATAATGGAGAGTGGTTTTCATTTATAACAGTCAGTCTCTAGGCCAAATTGAGATCAACAAAACATTATATACAGAACAAGAATCACAGACAACAGGCTTTTATATGATGTGTGACAGTTAATGCTAATGGCGGACACTCCATGCAGAATGCCGTCTGAATTCTTCGCGACCAACTCGCGCCATTCTGGCACAAACCATATGGAGACAGGTGCCACCCCATGCTGCTTCAACCAAGAACGATAACTCCTATTTTACCAGAGTTTATCGACAAAAACATGTATTTTGTTAAAGAGCACATTTATCAACCAATTCAACTCATTTATTCTAATGTTTTGCTTGTTTTGGTTTAACAATTCCCACAATGTAAAATTCAAACCCGTGAGCTCCAGCTTGCAATTGGTCAGGCACGGTGACTTGGTTGATTGCGTGTCATTGTACCACCCCAGATTATGTTGTGGAGACATTGTTGTTTGATTATCTCATGCACAGAACAACATTACAATATTACAACTTGCGTTTTCGAAATGTGTCGGTATATACAAGATACAAGACATATTGTAATATATGTAGGACTAAGAATTTTCTTTCACAAATTTCGAATTCTTCTCATGTATGTGCGTACATAATTTGTGATATACGATCCACCATATAGTTGTGGTTATTTTTCCGAGTTTACAAACATCCTGCAAAAAATATATTTAGTTCTCCTATTAATGTCATAAAGGTATGTGATACGGATCAAACGGAGGACATTCATCACCACTCGCCCATTTCCGTAACCTGAAAGAAGACTCGTCCCCCTATCGATAAATGTTATGAGCGAAAATACGACAAACCAATCAGAATGCGCGGCTGATTTCAAGTTCTTCGTCAAAATCCCTCAGAAATAAGTTTTGATTTGACATATGTCTTGCATCTAAAAATATACCAAGACACAGTATACTGTATAATTCCGCTTTAAATTGCATCTAAAATATGTATAATATATGTGAACCATTGCGCAACATGTTGACGGTACCCTCCCAAAATTGGCCGTGAGAGGGACACGAGACGCTATTCGGCTTGTCCCGGGATAACACGAGTTGGTCACTAATGCTTTACTAATAATTTACTTGGTGCATACCTGCAGTTCGCTCGGCTCCAAATGAGAACGATGAATTGCAAAAACACTCAACGTCGGTAGTAGTCTGCGTAACTAGAGCTTTACCAGAGCATCGCTGAAGTGTAACTCGAAAGACACCCCTATGTAACTGGTGCATTACCGGAGCTTTACCAGAGCATCGCTGAAGTGTAACTCGAATGACACCCGTGTGTAACTGGTGCATTACCGGAGCTTTACCAGAGGATCGCTGAAGTGTAACTCGAATGACACCCGTGTGTAACTGGTGCATTACCGGAGCTTTACCAGAGCATCGCTGAAGTGTAACTCGAATGACATCCATGTGTAACTGGTGCATTACCGGAGCTTTACCAGAGCATCGCTGAAGTGTAACTCGAATGACATCCATGTGTAACTGGTGCATTACAGGAGCTTTACCAGAGTGTCGCTGGAGTTTTCGATTTTTTAAAAGCTTGCCGAACGCCCGTTGTATAAATTGTAAGCCGGTTGTATAGCTTGTTGTAAGGCCGTGTATAGCTTATTTGGCTGTTGCATAGATTATTGCATGACTGTTGTATTGCTTGCACTTAGACCGTTGTACAGCATGTTGCATGGTTGTTGTATAAGCACAGTATAGTGGCATGTATGCCCCTGGTATATCACGTTGTATTTCACTTTGTTTTTATATCTAAAACACGACAGTATTTCTCGTGTAAGAGGTAGCATAGCCATGCGTCTATCGGCTACACATATTTGCTTCCATGTCAGTCAAGGGTATGGTTCGCAAAACATCCATGCTCGGAGGGCTAAATTGAGATCCGTGTGTATAAACGGCTTATTTCATTGCTTGAATTCACACTGACAGGCGTCACAACACTGCTTATCGGATGTATGTATACTACGCAAAATAAGTGAAACAGTCAAGTGGCAACCTTTTATTACAAATGACAAAGGTATGGTGTTGGCAACGTCACGGTGGTGTGAAGAATCGTGCTGCCAGAAACATTGCAGATCAAGTTTACCCCCACAATCAATATTACCAAGGATACATTCTTGCCATGAAGAGTTCTAGCGGAAAGCTCTGGAACCATGTGACTTGCCATGGTTACGAGAATCCCTAGACTGCCTTCTTGACTTCTTGTTACTGCTGTTCCTGCCGGAGGAGGAGGAGGAGGGGGAGGAGGATGAAGAAGACGGGGAAGAGGATGAAGACGAGGAGGACGGAGAGGGGACGTTAACGTCAAAGCCAAAGTTACCAATTGATGCCATCTCGGAGAACTTCTTCAGCTCATCTAGAAGCTGCTGAAACTGTAGTTTTGCTGCAAAACAGAGTGGATGAATGAATGAATTAAATGATCTAATTAATTAATTAGTTGAATGAAAGAATGATTTTTGCCTCAGTGAGTAACATTTCAATAACAACATGGCGGTTTGCGCTGTAAATACTCCGAGTCTAGATGAAGCAAATCAATGGTTGACATCATCAGCAACGGCTCTCGTCGTCGGGGTACGTCACACAATCAAGCAAGTTGTAACCACCGATTTTCACTTAACAAGCATGCATCCTTGTGATGCGTTTTATATGGAACGTATTCGTACCACATTCTAAGAAAACTATCATCTACGTAAATTATAATCCAGACCTGGCAGTCTCAAGATATCTAATATCATATCAAGCTCTCAAGTAAAGACAAATTATTCTCAAGCCAAATCCAATATTTAATGCTGAATTTTTGTTGTTGGAAACTATTCTTGAACGTTGTATGTCATGTTTTTCTTTCTGAATGTCTAGAAATAGCTATTTCTGAGTTGGCCACTACATAAATCCATTGGCTTCTGAGAGGGGTCGTCCCTTGTCCCAAAGGAAAGTAAGTCTGTTTAGGAAATGCTAACCAGGATTTAAAGTTGCGTCCCTGTGACCATCAATACAAGAGCTTGGGACCTCAAATCGAATGAGTCGTATCGATGTATGTAGGTAACGGAATAAGCCGGGTGGACCCGAATGAAACTGAAATCATGGATGCGCGAACTATGTCTACTCAGCATAATATAACATAGATTATTGCTTGAAGCGTTGACAGAACAAGCTCCTTCCCGATGTCATCGCTGCCACTAAGCTGATACAGAACGTGAAATAGAACTCAGATTGAAAAAGACAATCGCTAAAAAAAACAGTTGTAGTCGGGAGTGGGTTTGTTTAGGTTCAAAGGGAGGTAATCGTGTTTGTAGTTTGTACAAGAGTTTACACCCTTGCCTGAACTCCGTACAGTGTCTAACCAAAACTTCCCACACTGCCGTCAACCCAAGGGAGCTAACCGCGCAAAGAAATGAAGAGTTATGTCCCTTATTCCATAGGGCGGTAAGTCCGATCATCATTTGCTAAACAGATTATAATTACTTCCCTTTGACCATCAACGGCCCGGGTCCTTAGTCTTGTATGTACAAGAGTTAACTTCCTTGCGGTATCGCCACATTAGCTCCTTCCCAGCGTGTGATACATTCGTTACACTCTTGGTAACATCGCTGCCACCAGTGTGGGCGCGGCCATTACAAGAATCGTGAAAATTGCCCTCAAACCCAAAAATGTAGTAACGTCTTTGGGAATGCCATCATTCTGAATTGTGAAAAAGGTTGACGACTGACCTAGGGCTGGGACAAGTACAAATTTACTATTCGGGTACCCACCCCCTATTACCTGACCCACCCCAGGTACCCACTGTTGGTCTCAGGAGATGTCTCAAAATGTCCGATTAGGAACATTTTTAGCAGAGCCCTGGCAAAACGTATTTAGATACATGTATTAAACAATCTGGTCATCATACACTGAAGCTGAATTAAGTTATATATGTCTTTATTCAACCGTATGAAAAATCAGAAGGAATGGGTGCTTTGTCAGAAAGAATAGTGACTTGTAGTGTAACCATAGAGTTCTTGATAAGTTTTTGTCATTAAACAATATATCACGTGACAAACCACGGGTCCGGGTAGTCCTGTGGGTACCCGGGTCCTACTCAGTACCCATCCGACCCGGGTACCCAAGTTACCCGTCCCAGCAATAGACTGACCATATTTCCCAGATTTATTTGCCTTTTTGTTTGTTTGATCAGATTGGTTCGAGATTGCAGACAAACGGAAAATAAACCAACTTCCTCCTTCAATTATTACTACAACAATTACATGATAGTTGTAATGAAACAGAAATTCAATTTGACAAACAAAGACAATAATTAAGCTGGGGTAAGAGTGTGCGGCGTCACGGCAGTCATCACTTGTTTGTGAACATAACGGTCAGTCGGCTGCGAGTTCGACTCCAAGCATGGTTGTAGCAACCTATCATATTGTATTAGAATGTGGCATTAATACGCTTCCTTAGTTTCATCTTTGGAGAGTGACCGAAGAGTCAAACAATGCCTGTTACAAACCGATATTAGAATGTTTGCCCATCATACAAATCTAAATATTTGCATCACGTATAATGATGGTTTTGTCAGATAAAACTCTAATGACCAAAAATCTAAAAGTTCTATCCAAAAACAGGAGAGGCATGCTAAATCAACAGTTTCAACGCGTACAAAACTGTTTTGAAATTCCTAGGTTTTATAAATACTACAAAGTAAAAGAAAGTATACACCCATGTTGGATAGTGGCTAAGAATGAAACAATCAAGACATTGTCATTCAATGGTGATGCATATTTACTCAGGTATCATAGTTAAATGTTGGACAATAAGTTTACAGTGTTTCGATGACTGTTTTAAGCCTAGAAACGTTTTGATAAAGTTTTTAAATTATTAGTCAAATTCAATTTTCATGCAAATACTTTCCTCAGCCGGACAGTGTATACTGCTCGCTTGGTGTTAATTTTACTTCCAATCAGATTTGTTGATGAAACAATAATGGGGATACAGTGAATGTTTTTAAAGTTGAAGGAGGTTGTAGAACATATTCATGATGATGGTGGAAATTACGTCGCTTCATTATACAAAAGTCTGACGTTACCTGCATATCTATATACAGTATGTGTGCATTTAAAATCATCGCAGGGACAAATAACGATAAGCCAAAATGCTTTGGACATATTTTAGAATTAATAAAAACTTTAACACTGATGAAATGTAATTGTGTGTGTGGATATTGGAATCTATTCATAAACTCGACATCTGTCATTATAGAAAAAACAATCGTAGCGCTTGGGAAATAAATTATGAAGAAAAACGGAACTCATGGCATCAACCTACACCTTAAAGAAAGACAGACAGGACTTTTTTTCTGATTTTACAAGCTTGGTTTTCTGAGTAATGAAATAAAATGTTTGTGTTGGGTAGAATTCTATACTGTTATAAGTATACAATTAGAAAGCTATGTATGCTTGTGCATCAAAACGGTATATTTGTTTTTGTGTCGTTGCGCATTCTTTCATTGCTTGATCGTTTGTTTGTTCAACATGGCACTCAGCAATCAATGTTCTCAGATGGTGGCCTGTAAATAATCGAGTCTGTGACTGACATCATGAACATTGATCCATACAACTGGTATACGATGACATGCATGAACCAAGTCAGCGACCTTGACCACCCGATCCCGTTAGTCGCCTCTTAGGACAAGTATAGGCTGATTTCCACCAATTTGAACAGTTAAATCAGTTAAATGATGGTTGATCAGCTAATTGTGTTCGGACAGTAAATAACGTTACCAATGGGGGTGACAATCCGCGGATCATAATCGGGGCGATTCTGGGGTTCGAACCCACAATCTGTTTATCGTATCACAACTCAGGGGCACAAATAAGCTAATTGCGGCGCCCTGGACCCGTTCCTCAAAGCGATCTCAGCACTACGATGATCGTAAACCTATGTTAAAGTGTGGGCCTTACGATCACCTTAGTGCTAAGATCGCTTTGAGGAACTGGGCCCAGGACCACTTTGCCCCACACAAACTTTAAAACTATTGATGATAACCTGAAGTGTTGTCTTATCCAGAGCATTAAATCAAGTGATTGATAGCAAGAGCATCGAACACCATAAGAGATGAATCATACCCCACCTGTTATCCCCTGTATGACAACACATGGGATATGAATACACACCAGTACTACATATAAGTGATGTATCATACCCCACCTGTTGTTATCCCCTGTATGACAACACATGGGGTATGAAAACACACCAGTACTACATATAAGAGATGAATCATACCCCACCTGTTGTTATCCCCTGTATGACAACACATGGGGTATGAATACACACCAGTACTACATATAAGAGATGAATCATACCCCACCTGTTGTTATCCCCTGTATGACAACACATGGGGTATGAATACACACCAGTACTACATATAAGCTCATTATGGGAAGCAGGTGAACTTCTCTTGTTTTCAGTGTAACTTGTGGCATTCTTTTTGCACGTGGAAAGGTCAATGTTTAACTCTGTGAATGTAAATGATACTGCCAATCATTTAAATGTAGGAGCTGACACTGCCTAGTTACAAATTGTCTGGTAATACACAATTCTGGTAAATTGTTAAAAAATGTACACTTTGTTATTATGCAAATCAAAGGGTTAACCCATCATCAGCGTCAGAAACTGACACAAGTCCTTCAGTCCTTGCCAAACTGCCCAATCGTTAAGGTATCATAAGGACTAGTAGAAATTTGCCATTTATAAATGTTAATAAACTTGCTGAAATAGTATATGTGTGAACATTCCAAACTTTCTAAAAACATAAATGTATGCAAATATAAAAGGGCACTCACTGTAAATGATGATGAAAGCAATACCAGTCGGTCTTGCTTCAGCCATCAGAGGATGTTGAGCTCCAGCAATGCAATAATATGTTTTGCAAATATTTTAGCTTCTACCTCATGCTTAGTTAAAATTCTTTGCAACAGATGAATCACAATTCCAAATGTGTGCTTGAGGTTTCAAGGTTGATTTATCAAATGAGACATATGCAATAAAGCAATAAAATCTATCTAAAGGGGCACAGATCTAACGCAATTCCCCGGGACTGGTTGTTGCCTTTGTTATTGTTTTTTCCCAGTGAGTACCCGGATGTATAGCAGAAATCTAGACTAGTTCGCGACCTCTGCTGCGCCATTCGTAAGCGCATTAGTCACTTGTATGGGTAGTAATAAGGGTGTATGGTCACATTGATCAACAAAATGAAATATAGTTTTCAAGATAATAAGGAAATGTAGGTATCTTTGTGGGTAGCATCGGTACTGGTGACAAAGTTTTGATACGACACTTGCTTGGTAATTTTGCGTTTTTCGTTTACACTATTTTGACTTGCAACACAAAGTAAATATTTCACCTGAGCATTGCTTTTATATAGTGTGTATATTTTTTTACTGTCAAAATGTGAAACATTTTCAAATTTATTGAATGCCTAAATATTCAGTTATTTTACAAAGTAACTGAACAACATTTCCATCTGTATTATAATGATAATGAATTCTAAATATTTTGATGTTTAATGTCATCACCAAGAGACTGAAAATGTTACAGTTGAAAAGTACATTTCGATGTTGTTTGGCTTCTAATCCTACATAATAATCTGTTGTGATGTTTGTAGGCCCTTTTGATCGTCTTAATCAATCTGAACAGATTTTTTAGTCAAAATGACTGAAATATTTACACATTTTATTAATTGCCTGAGAGAATCACATTTTACAAATTGACGGTAATATATACACGCTTACAAAGGAAAAGGCCCGTGAAAACAACGTCTATCGCGCATTGAAGAATTTCCCAACCAATACGTAGAGAAACAAGGACGAATCGGTTCAATGCTACAGCAAATGAAGGAAAACAAAATGCAAATACCATAGTTACAACCTACCAAATTTATGTGTATAAATTTTAGGCAGCTTCCTTGTTCGAGGAATATATCCATGAATATCCACACAAAGGAACAATATCCCACTCGTCTGCAGCTGTACAAAGAAACTTATTCGACGTCACGTTTCTCTGTAACAATCACATATTTTAAAAGATATATATTGTTTTGGGATATTTTAACCCGTGTTCGTTTCTCAACTGATCACTTGGATTGTTTCAGGTGTTTCACATAGGTGTCAAGTGTCAAGGGTCAGCTGAGAAAGCCCACGTGACAACTATTTTCATAACGTCCACAGTTCCTAAAAAATACATTGAGTGATAGATAACAATGATCAATCAATCACCGTATTATCAGTTAACCCTTTGAACAAAGTATGTTGTTTTTACATCGGCCATGATATAGGTGTATGTAAACACTCACTTTTGACATATCAACTGTGCAAGATAACACTGATTAATCAATCAACATATTTTCGGTTAATCCTTTGATGACTAGGAACGATCCGTTGATTTACTGAAAAAAGTAAATCAACTGATCATTCACATCTTGCTGGTCTGCCACGTGCATATTACATAACACACATTTCACCTCACTTCAAACCTGGATTTAGATTGAATAATTACCCCAGACACAATAAATGCCAAATGGGAACCTTTGTCAGGTAATCTAAGTGGTGCTACCACTAATTGTACCTGTAATAAATTCATTCAAGTGAATGACGACAAATACACAAGTGTAGGGTATACGAGAAAACGTGGATGACAACAAGGGATAAGATATCGTATTATCGACACAATCCGAAATCCGAAAATGCTTTCACTGCATGGATACTTTTTTTTAATATTAAACTACCTCAGGCAGCCAATCAAATTATAGCTGTGATACCAAGCTCGTGTTTGATAAATTTCAGAAGTTGGTGAAAGATTTTTGTTAAATCGTGTTATTCTGAACGTTTTAAGCAGGAAATCACGATATATATTAAAAATATGGAACTTCGTGAATGTATCGTGCTAGGTTACGAGCTGTGACACAGATTTTTCATGCATATATTTTTGCATTAAACGTTGTGTCCGAGCCGAGAATTCATTTGACTCATTTCGAGTCATTTGACTTACATTACACGCAATCCCATGAAACGATGGAAATAATAACTTAGATGTAAGTTTGATTACTTTTAGATATATTTTTGTTGATTTTATTTATCACTTTGTATAATATATTTAAAGATTTGCTTAAAACGTCTTTATTTTGCTCTTTGACATGTTCGATGCAGACCCGTTGTCGAAATGTGTGTCCGAGAATTTTATTTTCAATAACATCGCGGGAAATAGTGAATAATTTTTTAATTTATCGATAAAAAATGATAAATTGAAATGGAATACGTATTTCAGACATTGTGAAATGTGACAGATTTAATTAATGAATGATATTACAGGTAGATCTAGGTCCATAAAAATATATACTATTTTGACGTGACGTGAGATAAACATATATTGATGATTTGAGATTTGCCGAGCACGCTCCCCCGCCTCGGCCTCGGTTAAACGGCTCATCGTCTATAACGCCCACCAATTATTTGGACCCAATTGGTAGCGTTGTAGCGAGGGACCACTGTATAACCATCTGGGGTATTTCCAAATGACGACATCCGATGAGCTCTGCCGTTCTTTTTGTCTGTTTGTTTAGGTTGAAGAAATTAATTAACATGCGCCCTTTATCAAAATCTTTATAGATCACGGTTAACCAATCAGTGTTTATGCAAAAATGGGTAAAACAAATATTGACTCCAGCCTCCAAGTTTATTTAGCTGTCCTTGCAGACGGTAGCCCAGTCTCTGGTCACGCTCAGTTGCGTTGCGTATCATCCGGGTACTCACGGGGGAAAAACAATAACAAAGGCAACAACCAGTCGGAACGGGGAATTCCGTTAGATCAGTGCCCCTTTAAGGATCCCAAGAGATCTCCTAACAGCACTTAGTTTAACCATGAATAAAAAATAAATAAATTATTTTTATCCATTATTATTACGTATTATGTATTATAAACAGACTAGTCATTTCCGGTTAGAATGATGACAACAAACAGCAGTAAACAAGTCAAGATAAGGAACATCGGATGGGCTGTTGAGAAGAAGGTTAGGGGCATGAAAAAAAGTTTCATATTTTCTTAACATTAATTTAGGCACAGTTCATTATACGGCATAACTATCAGGATCCTCATGTACGGGAACGCTCACCTGAAATATCCTCAACCTCGCATGCAATCCATTGCCGCTTGCTGTCAGGTGTGGAACAATCCGTCAATAGTGAATGCCTTTTGATTTTGTTATCTCTGCAAATATATTTCTTCACGCTGGTTTGCAATCCATCCTTAAATTTCATAAAGTTATTTATTCTTATGAAACAGTTTCTACACAAACCAGCTTCGTGGTGATCATGCAGCAAAGAAACTGTCTCGGCATCCAAGAGAACACACAGTTTTGCAAGAATATTATCCTCGACACACTTCCTGCCAGACAATTTAAAAGAAATGGAATTACCTGATGACAAACAAACCAATTAATAGGGTATAATTTCGTCTGCTTCACGGCCATGTGCGTAAACATAATGTCACCTAGCTGTAGTTCGATAGGTCACGATTAGGCCCTAGCTCCATGCATGGCTGTAGTCCAAGCTCCTTCCCAGCGCGTGACACCTTCGTTACACTCTCGGTATAGAGAGCTCCGCGAACGGGCTATCGCTGTGAGGAGCTTGGGCTGAAATCGCCTGGCACAGTGTGAAGTTTTGACTGGTGGCAGCGATAGTATAGAGAGCTCCGCGAACGGGCTATTGCTGTAAGGAGCTTGAAAAAAAATTCATGTTATATTAAAAACGAAAATTGATTTGTTATTTCGTCATTGTTTAATCCTGAGTACATCATAAAGTCTTCCATGTAGTTTCGATCATCATCAATATATAAGAACAAAACGTAGGTAAACAGATAAACACAAAGGTAACGTGAACCCTGAATTAAAGTATCTGTTATTCGGACCATTGATTTTTCGAATCAGTAAGCTTCCATGTTTTCGGATTTTCTTACATTGGGAAAACCCAGGATATCATCATCAAAATATCGACAAGTGTCTTATGTGACAATAAACAAAGGCAAGTTTTGATAATTTGCAATCGTCAAATGTAAAACATTCACGCTGCTATCTGATATTTGATAAAATATAATCGCATATTGCCTTTTGTTGTGAGATACGTTCCCGAAGAGATCACACGGGTGACATCATCTGGTCAGACTGCAGTTGCCTATTTCTTTCCCCAAACCGGAATGAACTTTTTACGGAAGTTGTCGATGTCTTGACATGATACGTATGTTTTGTACGGAGTCCATAAGTCCTTGATGCAACGATTTGTCCCACTTTCTTGAACTCATCAGGTCATATTTAAGACAGGTTATCGCATGGCATTTACCGTTCAGAAACACATTCGGGAGTAGTGCACTTTTTCAGATCCAATTAGCGCTGTGGGGGCTCGAACGTGCTTCGCCGGCTCACCGTTTCTGCTAATTAATGCATTACCGCTCTACCACTGGACCACAGGTGCTATCACATGTAATCAGTGCTCGTTTAACGGTTCATTAGAATCCCCATTGACATGCACGCGTAATCAGTAAACAATGAATTGCGCATGCATGTGACGTCACGGTCCGCACTCCCATTCATCTTTTCTTGAAACCACACCCGCAGTTGTTTTTGTCAACATGACCGACCAATGGGATTAACCGGAGTAACGCTTGAAAAGGTAAGAATTTATGGCTAACCCTTGCCCAAAGCAGGCTAACCCTAATGACCAAAAACGAATGTTGGATCGTAAAGACGTGTAAGTTTCCCTAAGACCGAGAACGGGTGTTTGATCGTAAAGATGTGTAAGTTTCCCTAAGAACGAAAAGGGGTGTTTGATTGTAAAGATGTGTAAGTTTCCCTAAGACCAAAAACTGGTGTTGGATCGTGAAGCGAGAGTCACCAGAGCGTGAGGCACGGTAACGGTATAACGAGACAGCGGTGGCACTATAGCGTGGTAATTGAGCGGATGGTAGAGCTTGAGCTGTGCCCGGTAAACTGCATTGTTGCCACACATTCTCATGTCGTGACCCTATGCAGATTCACTTGCCAGAACAAAGTAAGTGAAAGTACCCTGAAACACATAATGGCACATCCAAAACACATGTCCTGTCCAGGGGCACAATCCGCAAATAGATCTTTCTGGTAAAACAGTTTTATTCTATCTTCTTGCCAATTTAGAGATTTTGTCTGAGATGATGGCTTTGCTATATGATACTGCGATGTTGTTGTGCTGAATGTAAATAATAATGTAACTGTAGTTATGGAAGATAATCCAGTAATTGAACTCTTGCAGAACAATACTTACCTTTAATGCCAATTATACAATGTATGCTATTTCTGATGTCACTATCAATACATTGCTATTTGTATGTGTATCATGTTTGGGAGAGGCATTCGGATAAACAAAATTTGCTTGTTTGCCAATCCCTCCACTTTATGGAAATAAATATGTTTATATCAACTGTTGCAACACAAATACATGTACTTATAAACAAAGGTTTCGATTGTCTATGGTTCATTCTAGTTATCAAGAATGCATTTCAATTTGTTGTTTGGCTTCATCTGACATTCAAAATCATGATCATGATGATTTGACTTTAAACACTTGACAAAATTATGGTTTTAATACTTAAACAACTACCACCCAAACTACTCCAAACTCTTCTAAAACTCTATAACCTCATATATCTAAACGGACAGGTCCCATCACCTTGGAAACAAGCCCTGGTCACACCAATCCCCAAACCCAATAAACCAGCTGACCAGGCTAATTCATACAGACCAATCTCCCTAACTTCTAACTTATGCAAAGTAATGGAATCAATGGCAAAAAAACAGGTTACAACACTACTTAGAACAAAACAACATAATAATCCCAGACCAAAGCGGTTTCACTCGTGGACACTCAACCTTAGATAACCTTGCCCGACTAGAGCAGGACATTAAAACAGGCCAACTTACCGGTAACAAACAATATACTACTGGCATCTTTCTAGACTTCTCCAAATCATTCGACATGGTTTGGCATAACGTGCTAATACAAAAACTACAAAAAATAGGTCTTAAAGGTCAAATAATTAACTACATCCAAAGTTTCCTAACAAATCGCAAAATCACCGTGGGCATAGACCAAACGCTATCGGACCAATGTCCCCTAGAAAATGGCACTCCCCAGGGCAGCATCCTAAGCCCAACACTCTTCAATATTATGTTTAACAATCTATTCGAGGGACTATCCCCCAAAGTAAACACATCAAAATTCGCGGATGATGGAGCCCTCTGGATCCGCACTAAAAGCATAAAAATGGCCCAAAACTTACTACAAAAATCTCTAAATAAAATACAAAAATGGGCTGACAAATGGGGCTTCTCCCTAAACTCAGAAAAAAACACAGGAATAGTATTTAAACACAAAAAATATGCAACCCGCCTCCCTAAACCTCCAACTAAACAACAAACCAATCAAATTCCAGATTCGATGAACATCTCACCTGGGATGCTCACATTAAAAACCTAGTAACCAGGTGCAGCAAAGACCTAAACACGTTAAGATGCCTAACCGGCTCCAACTGGGGGGCCTCTAAAAACACTAATTAGATCCAAACTAGACTAATGCAGTGCCATTTACGACACCTTAAACAACTCTCTCATTAAAAAACTAGACTCAATCCAGTATCAGGCCCTAAAACTAATCACACGAACTCAACTTGGCACCTCCTCCACCTCACTCCAGGCCTTAACAGGAGAAATGCCACTTAAACTACGTAGGGAACAACTTACCTTAAACTTCTGGTCCGCGTCCCAATCAAACCCTCTAATCGAAAACTTAATGAAAAACAATATTAGCCCAAGAAACCAAGCCCTAGCCCGGAAACATCCACTACTTACTCCCAGAAATAAGCTTAAACTTACCCAGCTCAAAATCAGAAATCAGAAGTGTCACTAAACAAAAAATCAACAAAAAATGGCAAAATATATACCAAAACTCAAATAGCCAAATTAGGAAAGTACTAAAAAAACACCTAAATAAACCAAAAATACTACACCCATACAAAAAAATCAACAGAATAATTACTAAATTACAAACAGGCCACACCAAACTAAATAACCACTGTAAAATAGCTAATCTTACACACAACAGGAAACTGCCCACATTGCAAACAACAAGAAACACCAGAACATGTACTCATTCACTGCACACACTACCAACCACACCGAACAACACTACAGACCACCCTAAATCTTAAAACCGGACTTACACTAGAATCAATCCTAAATCCACAAAATAAATTAGAAAAATTCAAAGCCTTAGGCATATACCTAATTAAAACAGGACTAATTAGTCGTATTTAAACCCCAAATAAAATATTAAGACCAAAACTACCTTATCTAACAACCACCCAACACATACAGCTCCCTTAGTTCATCCCCCACCCACTCTTGGCATTCTTTCCAAATCTCAAAATTTCAAAATTACTATATAAGCAACCCCTAAAGCCCCCCTCCTGGGTTGCACAAACTCACTTTTCCCCATTTTGGAAACACATTAAATGGCCTGGCTGGGCCTGTGTGCAGTCGGAAAGTGCACGTTAAATCTCCAATATAAGTAAGTAAGTAAGTATGCGAGCAAAGACCACTCGCATTTTTCCCATTTAATTCACGCTCGCTTTAATTTCAAGATTTATAGTATCTATGTCTGCATGTAATTTTTTTTAAATTTTGTGACTAACCCTTAATTGTCCACACAAACACGATCTGTGAAGACATTTAGTACCTAACACTTCATTAGCTTTATTTACCCTACTGCATGACCAATCCCTGAGATATGTGTAATTAATTACACATGACACAGTCATCAGGGATCTTGGATTATCCTACTTAGACTAGTTTATGTATCTATGTTTCATCTTGGATAAATGTATGAGACCAGGGTGCAGACTGGTTATGTCTGGTGCAACTGGCTTTTCTTGTCAACATGCACCTGGTGCAAGTCAAATCAAGTTCCTAAAATCAAAACTTGACTTTGTTTATTTGTAATCTAAAGTATCACATATGATTACGCAGGAATAGATTGTTACCAAGTTGAGATGCTCAAACTCCAACTTGTTTTTTCCGTGTGTTTTGCATTCTGGAATTCTGCTGAGAAACCGATTTGCAATCCGTTGTATGGACATAAGTGTTGGGCAGTGGCCAGCTAGGGAACATTTCTGTTATTTGATTTCACCCAGGGTACATTTCCATGATTTCTGTATACCATGGCGTATTATTCTCCACATTATTGTTTAATAAAAAGATATAATTATCCCCCGCCCCAACCAAGTTGGCGAGGGATATAGAAATGGGTGCCGAAATCATTTCCGGAGCATAACTCAGAAACCGTTAAATATTTCTCTACGAATCTTTGCATGTCTATCAGACTCATGCTGAACTGGTGCCTTTTGCTTCTTAGGAATTTTATAAATTTATATTTTTTACGTTTCCATGGCAACAAGTTGGACTTAGGTTCTATAAGGGTGTTGTTCGTTTCCAGAGCATAACTCAAAAACCGTTAAATAATTTCTTACAAAACTTTGCATGTTTACCAGACACATACTGAACTGGTGCCTTTTGCTATGTAGGAGTTTTATAAAAAAAATTTGTTTACGTTTCCATGGCAACAAGTTGGACTTAGGTTCTATAAGGGTGGTGTTCGTTTCCGGAGTGTAACTAAAAAACTATTAAATACATGTACTTTCTTACAAAACTTTGCATGTCTACTAGGCACATACTGAACTGGTGCCTTTTGCTATTTAGGAATTTTATAAATTTTTATTTTTTAAGTTTCCATGGCAACAAGTTGGACTTAGGTTCTACAGCGGTGGTGTTCATTCCAGAGTGTAACTCAAAAACCCTTAAATACTTTCTTACAAAACTTTGCATGTCTACCAGGCACATACTGAACTGGTGCCTTTTGCTATTTAGGAATTTTATAAATTTTTATTTTTTACGTTTCCATTGCAACAAGTTGGATTTAGGTTCTATAAGCATCCATCATGATAAGGTTGCTGTTCGTTTCCGGAGCGTAACTCAAAAACCGTTAAATGATTTCTTATAAAACTTTGCATGTTTACCAGACACATACTGAACTGGTGCCTTTTGCTATTTAGGAGTTTTATACATTTTTATTTTTTAAGTTTCCACGGCAACAAGTTGGACTTAGGTTCTACAGCGGTGGTGTTCATTCCAGAGTGTAACTCAAAAACCCTTAAATACTTTCTTACAAAACTTTGCATGTCTACTAGGCACATACTGAACTGGTGCCTTTTGATATATAGCACTTTTAGAAATTTTTATTGTTTATGTTTCCATGACATTAAGTTGGATTTAAGTTTTAATATAGGATTGGTTTACTTAAGTAGTATAACAAATAAACTGTTAAATATTTCCTTGCCAAACATTGCATGTCTATATATAAAGTGCATACTGAACTAGTGCCATTAAGGAGTTTTAGAAATGTTTATTTTAGAATTTCCATTGCAGCTATTTTGACATGGGCTAAGAGAAATGTTGGGTCATTTACCTGGTTTGGGACCATAATGTGTTAAAATGGGCGGGGGATATAGATGACTTTGTCAACTATACGCTTGTTTGCATTTATTTTTTACCAGGAAATCATCACTTGTGGATGGGATGTCCTGTCTCTAAATTGAATATCCTGTGGACAATTGTGAGACATATTACTAGCGCCTCAACATGTCCAGGAACCAAGGTGCCAGAAGAGCCCCAGGCCACCCAATATCTATCAACAGAATTCTTAACGATGTAAGTGTTATCCTGGTTACTGTTTAGTTCTGGGCGTAACGATTGATGGAGCTATTATGCAACACAATTGTCCATGGCCTAAACTTATAAATTATCTCTCGATGCCATGCTACATTATCGATAGTGCTAGTAGTAGCAATAATTTATATGTTTAATTTTTGTAACCCAAAGTACACATTGCTTGAAGAATGAAGATACATATTCATTAAGAATACCGCATTCGACATAATAAGCGCCCAGGGCGCTCTCAATATTAGAAATAGGGGGCTCTTATTAGAATATTATTTTGGTGAAAAACAACAGAGTTGAAAGATCGTAAATTTTCTGGTTTATGCTGTCAGCCTGAAATGTTTATATTCGACAGATATATTTTTCCAGAATTTAATTTCCAATAATAAAGGATGCATATAACGCACATATTATACAGCAATAAATAAGTCTTGTGTACATTGATCAATTGGAAGGGGTGCTAATTGGGATTGTTCACCAGCCAATATTGCTGTAAATATCGCTGTGGGCGCTTCTTAGAGGGGGGCGCTTATTACGTCGAATACAGTATGCTCATAAATATCATGTAATCAGAACCTAATGTAAGCGTGGTAACAGTCAAATGTTTGTTTTCGCTTTCTATCTCCAGTTTCCATTTATTTAGTCATACACCTTGTCCATAACCATGGTAACAGTCTTGTTTGTTTGTCAGGCCATGAAGGCAGTGAACGATGCACAGATTGCTGTTGCCCAGATACAGAACATCTCTGACATAGACAAAGCCTCGACCTACATCTCTCCTAACACCCCTTTGGTGAACCCTACGACTGGGGAGAGGATACCTCCCACTGGAGCCTCTTCATCAGCATCTGCCGCCAGGCAACCAGGTAGGTAGGAGGGAGGGAGGGAAGCAAGAGATGAGAGATGATGTAAGGTGCCTCTTCATCAGCATCTGCCGCCAGGCAACCAGGTAGGTAGGAGGGAGGGAGGGAAGCAAGAGATGAGAGATGATGTAAGGTGTTCTAGGGTGGGGGCGTCTTGCCGAGGCAAGTGTGTCCACTAGCCTATATCAAAGCCTAGTTTCTACCCTTGCCACATCATGGCCAATTTTCTTTGCTTGACCCTTGCACCACCTCGCGTAGATCACGAGTTGTGCCCCTTGTAATGAAAACGCGACATCCAATCAGAACGCTGTTCTTATCTCAAATAGCTTCACAAAGATGGCAAATACCATAGGCGACGACCTAGTCAATCAGATAACGAAATCATTCATGATTTCATCCCTGACACAAAAACATAGGCAATCATATTTTGATGAAAAAAACATGTCAACAAAGACAGGCAGAGGTAAATCTATTTCACACGAAGGTGGGTTGGCTAGACAAGTGAGGGGGTGCAGTGAGTGATGTTAGAGTGGGGTATGGGAGGTGTGAGGTGGGGAGGGTGAGCAATGAGGTTAGGTAGGGTGAGGGGTTGGTGGGGTGGAGGGAACAGTGTGATAGGCATGGGGGCAGGGGGGGGGGGGGGGTTGGGGAGGGTGAGCAATGAGGTTAGGTGGGATGAGGGATGGGTTGGGTGGAGGGAACAGTGTGATAGGCATGGGAGAGGGGTGGGGAGGGTGAGCAATGAGGTTAGGTGGGATGAGGGGTTGGTGGGGTGGAGGGAACAGTGTGATAGGCATGGGGGAGGGGGGGGGGTTGGGGAGGGTGAGCAGTGAGGTTAGGTGGGATAAGTGGTTGGTTGGGTGGAGGGAACAGTGTGATAGGCATGGGGGGAGGAGGGGGGAGGAGGGGAGGGTGAGCAGTGAGGTTAGGTTGGGTGAGGGGTTGGTGGGGTGGAGGGAACAGTGTGATAGTCATGGGGGGAGGAGGGGGGAGGAGGGGAGGGTGAGCAATGAGGTTAGGTTGGGTGAGGGGTTGGTGGGGTGGAGGGAACAGTGTGATAGTCATGGGGGGAGGAGGGGGGAGGAGGGGAGGGTGAGCAGTGAGGTTAGGTTGGGTGAGGGGTTGGCGGGGTGGAGGGAACAGTGTGATAGGCATGGGGGGAGGAGGGGAGGGTGAGCAATGAGGTTAGGTGGGGTGAGGGGTTGGTGGGGTGGAGGGAACAGTGTGATAGGCATGGGGGGAGGAGGGGGGAGGAGGGGAGGGTGAGCAATGAGGTTAGGTGGGGTGAGGGGTTGGTGGGGTGGAGGGAACAGTGTGATAGTCATGGGGGGAGGGGTGTGTGAGGTGGGGAGGATGAGCAGTGAGGTTAGGTGGGGTGAGGGGTTGGTGGGGTGGAGGGAACAGTGTGATAGTCATGGGGGGAGGGGTGTGTGAGGTGGGGAGGGTGAGCAGTGAGGTTAGTTGGGGTGAGGGGTGGGTTGGGTGGAGGGAACAGTGGGATAGGCATGGGGGAGGGGGATGCGAGTGAGGTGGGGAGGGTGAGCAGTGAGGTTAGTCAGGTGGGGAGAGGGGGATGTCAGTGAGCATGGAGAGAAGGAGCAGTGACACCCTTGGGTACATGGTGCTGTGAAATGTTTCCTGGACAGATTCCCTTCTTGTCCTGCACCATTTTGTGTCTTTTCCATGTTTTGTGTATATGATACTGAGTGAGTGCAAGTAATTTCGAACCCAATTTTAATGAAATTCCTATGTTAATTTCTATGACATATTTTTTCTCTGTACATTATGTACCGACTACTGCAGAAGATGAAATGTTATCAGACTGCCATGGCACAACATTGACCTGACAACCTGATAAATGATTCAAGTCAAATAGAAGATTCAGTAAAGGGAAGTTCCAATTGCTATTTCAGTAACCAAAGATAACTCAGCAATTAAAATGACAGATGGTACACTAATCAACATCGTGAACAGTCAGAATGTACAGATCGGCCACTACAACAGGATGTACATCCAGACAGGACGCCAGCAGAACCAGGAGGTGGCAGAGGACTCATCCTCCGATTCTGACAACTTTGACAATGAGGAAGACCTACAGGAGCAGGTGCGACAACGGCGTCTGGCTGATGAGGAAACAGCTGAAATACTTAGAGGTGAGTTTCTGCTAATGAGGCTGAAATACATTGAGGAGAGTTTCTGCTAATGAGGCTGAAATACATTGAGGTGAGTTTCCGTTAATGAGGCTGAAATACATTGAGGTGAGTTTCTGCTAATGAGGCTGAAATACATTCAGGTGAGTTTATGTTAATGAGGCTGAAATACATTCAGGTGAGTTTCTGTTAATGAGGCTGAAATACTTTGGGATGAGTTTCTGTTGATTCTGTTAATTGTACATGGGCCTGATTGTATTAATTGTTCATGGGCATCATTGTATAAATTGCATATGGGCATCATTGTATTAATTGTACATGGGCGTCATTGCATCAATTGTACATGGACCTCATTGTATTAATTGTATATGGGCATCATTGCATCAATTGTACATTGGCCTCATTGTATTAATTGTACATGGGCCTCATTGTATTAATTGTACATGGGCCTGAGACCATAATACTAAAATAAATGATTGATTGATTGATAATTTATGGACAGGCAACCTATTTCTCACAAATACACTGATGATAAGAAAAGGACATATAACTTATATCTCATGACTCTGAACATATTGAATGTAACTTGAGTGTCAGATATAAAAGAAGATCATGTGATAGTTACCTATACCTCACAGTTAAGAGGTATCAATAACTGATGAACATTTGTGTTGTAGATTCGCATCGCCAGGTCTCAGATGTTGAGCTCCAGCGATTGTCTCATTACGTCGGTGGCTCTTGGAGGCGATTAAGTAAGTGGGCAGCCATGAACACGTCTGAAATCATATGAATAACAATGTTTTAGCCATTGCTAGGTGATGTGATACACAATAGCTGTGGGTTTTCAGCCCGAGTATCAGATTTGTATGACAATCAACTGACATGTAGAATATTCCAGTTTCTTTCCCATATTATCCCAGTTGATATCATTCATTCATGAACTATTTACCTGACATTTCTGAACATGGTCTTTTTGGTTCAGGGCTGATAAATAAATAAACAAATAAAATTTTAAAATTTCAATTTCAAATATATTTTTTATATTTACAACAAGTTGGAAGGAAAAAACAAAATAGTGGTGGCATGAGGAAAAGGGAAGGCAACAAGTTTGGAGTTACCTCCCTTCCATTATAGATTCATTTATCACAACTGGTCCATTACTGACTGTCTGTGTCCACAGTTCGGCTGTTGGGGATTGAGGAGTCAGATGTGGACTACATTTTCCACACCCACCAGAGCGACGGTCTTGAAGAGGTCATATACCAGCTGCTGAAGAAGTGGAAAATAGAAAACAATAACCCCACTGTTGGCAACCTCATCGCAGCGCTGGAGAAAGCCGAGATGGGTCGATTATTGAAACACCTGAAGCCTTAAAACCTTTATCATGTGTTCTGTATTTCCTGAAATAACCATCAACTTTCCAAAGAAACGAGAATTTTATTTTGTCAGTGATGATTTTGTCAATGTTTTGCTTGTATGAATAAATGCATTGCCCGTCTTTAAGTGATGGAATGTTATTGGAATGTTTCTAAAATAATTTATACCCCCTGGCACAGCCTGTTGCCAATGCCAATACAACTGATGTGTTAAAAGAGGACTTGGGGTTTAGGGGTGTGTGCTAATTTCAGGACATATAGTATTAAGAAGTTTATGAAGTGAAATAATTCAGATTTTGTTTTCTGATAGGATTGGGTTATTGCAAGATAAATTAAAGATTGAAAGGTATTTTCTCTGTTTCAATGGTTACGGATGTTTGCGTGGATCGTATGAATACGTTTGACCAATGGGAATATTTTGTATTGGTTTGAAAATTATCAACACCCAGCTAGCACTGGAGTGTGATGATTCATCATGTTCATAGCAAAGTGTTTGCGCGTCCAGAGAGTGAAAATTTTGTTTTGAATAAAGAAAAATAAGAATTATCATCATCATTTTCTGTTTATAAGGAAATAATCAATGCCTTTCTTGTTATTAACATTGTGAATGTTCCAAGCTTGAATTGCCTGGTATATGGATACATTCATTGTGTTGTAAAACTTTTATGATTGGACTTGACTTATCTTTGCAATGTTTCAAACTCCATCCCAGTGTGTGACCCCTTCGATTACCCTCCCAGGATCATCGCTGCCAGTGTCACCGCTTCATCGCAGGGAAGTGCTGTGACTGGTGGCAGCAATAGTATAGAGAGTCTCACAAATGGACTAGCACTGTGAGGAGCTTGTGTTGACACATGGCTTCAGGAGATATTATATTTCAGATTGATGTTATTCGTTTTGTTGCTGCTTATTGTTAAAAAAGTTTAATTTGAACCTGCCAACTTCAAATTGTCTTTGTTTTAAAAAATAGTTTCATTCCCCAACAGTGATGTATCCTGGGAAGAATTGATTATTGACAAGAAACTTGAGGTCAGGAGGTCCCTGTTTCTTAAAGGGATACTACTTCCACACATAAATATACACCTCCTCCCTGGGCAGTCTGGGTTAGAACAGGTCCCCAGCAACTGAGGCTTGCTGTGTGATGTGACTTCATGGATCGTGTGGTCAGCCCAGGTGATATGGTTGATCATGTGTCAGCGTTCCCTGAGAGTGGGGATTGTTGCACCCTGACACCCTGGATCAACGATTCATCTTGATGATAGTTTTGATTTTAAGTCACATCCCACTGCTTGCATCTTCCCGAGGCAAGAGAGTTAACTGACTTTAAAAGTCCAGTTTCCACCCTCGCCGAACTAGGCTGGAAGTCGTGGGCTCGATCGTAGCGCCACCAGTGGCTATTACGAGTTATGTCCTTTCTATGTCTCTCCTATTGACCAATCAGATTCAACCTCTCGTATCACTTGCATTTGTTTCAAACAAAACGGTGGCGCCCAATCAAGACGATCTGATCAATAATCAAGATCTATATTGTGATAAAACGAGTTTTACATCGCGAAGTGCATCAAATCACGTGAGCACCTTGATTAAAAACATGAAAAGATTTAGAAAATATCTGTTGACAACGAGTTAACGGTGCACATGCTTTGCAAATCTTGCAGTCGACCGAAATCTGCATGACACTTTACGAACCGGATTTTGATTTCGGTGCACGATTTCGATTGGACTATGCATAGACTCGTTAGCCCAGCCAAAATTTAACTCCATAATACCAGCCTAGTTCGGCAAGGGTGGAAACTGGACTTTTATAGTTAGTTAACTCACTTGCCTTGGGAAGATGACTGCTTGTGGCTCTTACCCCAGTGGTGAACATCTAAGACATTAGTAATCAGTCTTCAGACTTTTCTTCCAGAACCAGTAGATAAGGTTTGATATAACCAAAATACTGTTAAAAATTGCACTTACACATCCTTCTCACACTGCAGAAGCTGAAATATTTGGAAGTCTAAAGTACAAGGACGTTTATGTATGATTTCCTCATGAACCAGCCTAGTCTGTGAGATGTTAAATCATGACTGTATTTATCTTAGATGGCTGTCATTATCTCTGTATGTTTGTTTTTTTCAAGCTTTTTGTTGTATAGTTCAGTCTTTTTACTGAACACCACATTTCCCTGTCACCCATGAATAACGGTACATATGGCTGATATGTGGTGTTGTAGTGACACGTCTTTTTTTAGTAAGCTCACATGCTGATGAAATTTGGCTCTTTAGTATTCGTAGAAGCCAACCCGGGATTAACATCACAATTTGTGCAATGTCAGCTGAATGCTTATTGGTCAGATTAAGCACTGATTTCCATCTGGCTGGAACCAGACTGTGTCTTGATTTGTTGGTTGAAAATAGAGACCACACTGCAAAGCGGCCATATGTTTCAAAGGCTTATTGAAGAACGTATTGACGATGCAGGAAAGATGATCATGATGATGTGATATAATGACCATGTTTATCTTTTCATCACCACTTATTGAAGCTGTTTTATGAGATTTCGTGTCGATGAGGTTTCATTGTACATACTTAACTGATCCGCCGACTCTAAATTGCAGATTAAAATAAACATTTTGAGGTCACATTTCTGTTTGCTGGCCCGACAACAAATAAAATGACTGAATGAAGTAGTAGTAGAAGTAGAATTTAGGGCTACCTCAGAGGTCCATCGTCAGGGTGAGGTTTGTTCGAAAGTGTTACTTCCCTTCTCATATTGATCGGCTTGAAAGAGTTCTTTTTTCAACTAAATTGAAACTTGGTGGAAAGAACAGAATTTTGTTGCACATTTGTGAATTATTTGGGGGGTGGCAGATCTGTAATCAAAGTACTGTATAGAGAACTGATTTGTTTAGTTTGTTATTTGAGCTGTTGTGCCATGTTATATCTAACTTTTGCTGTGTATACATTTTCTGTATTTTTCTCTATGATCATGTTATTTAACTCTGCTCTTCTGAGTCGGCTCTGTGTAAATAGCTTGAATTTTGTTGAATGTATGATATTGAAAATTCTTCCTTTATCATATGGATGTCTCCATAGTCTAGTGGATAGAATGTTGGATCAGTGGTTCTATAACCAGTAATGACGTTAAAAGATGGTACTTGTTGCCAATTTACTGTGCCAGAAATCAATGTAGGTTTGAATCCTAGATTACTTAATTGTTTCTTGGTTTGTCAGCACCATAACCATACTAGTGGGCTTCACCTTAGTGATAAAGTTGACATGATAGGATAGCTAAAATACTGTTCAATGCGGCATCAAAACCCTATTTTTAGCTCCAAATACTCTACCTATTTGTGTAAAATATATCACCATTACCCAATTAATGATTAATTGCTTCCTATTCAGATTGTTAATGACTGAGAGGGTGAAGGCATGTCACAAAAATGAATGTTTAAAAAATGTCTTCTGATTGGTGTAAAAATACCCCATAGATTGGACCAAAGGGAGTAAAAATGTATTGATCTCCAATGTGAATGATAACGTGTGAGTAAATACCAAATCTGGATCCCTGTTTATATCTTATTTTGAAATCATGTTGACATTACTTCCCTACACAATAATTGTTTGTTTCTATCATCACTACAGACGTAGTTGAACATTTCAGCTTCATGGGCACATTCTTGGTATGACCTCCTTTTGCATGTGGTTGTCTGCAGTAAATATCACTTGCTTCAAGATGTTATAACTTTGTATATAGCGGTGTAAATAAAATGTCAATCAATATGATATAGTGCCTGTTGTCCTTGGTAGATATAAATCTGTTTATACAGATGTCTTTGATTTGCATCCTTTCTGTTCAAGAATAAAAGGAGATTTTACAAGTGCTTCAAGCGAAGCTGAATTTTAATTGAGGGTAACATGCACAGACGTGGAACCCTTTCACAGTATCATAGCCTTTGTTTTGAATGGGGCTCAGTCATCTAAGGACACAATTTGCTGTGCGCCTCTCGGGTGTGCCTGAAACCTATGATCATGCGTTTAAATCACATATTCGTGCGAGTGTGTCCGTTTGTCAGTTAGGTTCAACACCGCTTTGACCAGTGCTCCAGTTATATCACGCTGTGTCAGTTTTAGGTAGGAGAAAAGGCTAAAGTAATGCAGGTCTCAGATGTTTGCCGCTTTGTTAAAACACAAGAGCACGGGTATCGTGCTGAAAACATAATTGGGACGTACGAGGATTCGAACCCACAATCATAGGGTTCTGTTGCAACAAAGGGACACAACTCTGCTTTTTACTTGCCTTGAATTTGCCTAAAGGTGTCTTGAAAAAACAACAATGAACCTTGATGGCTTGGATCGTTGCTCATAGTATCAATCACTGGATTGTCCGGTCCAGACAATTATTTGTACTGGAGATAGCACAAGTACAACAAAGATCATGTGACAGTTGATAAATTTATTTTATAACATTGGTAAAAAATATCAATCAATGAAAAGACCAATGGCATATTATCACTTAGCAAAGAAACAAGCATGAGCAACATTACAGCAATATCACTGTTAATATGTATTATTTTTTGCATGATAGCAGAACTTGAAATTAAGACAAGATATGTTATTTGGTCGTGGATGTTGGGGTACTAGTGGACACTAAGCCATCTGCTGTAAAGCAGACACAAAGCCATCCGCTGTAAAGCGGTCACTAAGCCATCCGCTGTAAAGCAGACACAAAGCCATCCGCTGTAAAGCAGACACAAAGCCATCCGCTGTAAAGCGGTCACTATGTCATCCGCTGTAAAGCGGTCACTATGTCATCCGCTGTAAAGCGGTCACAAAGCCATCCGCTGTAAAGCGGTCACTAAGCCATCCGCTGTAAAGCGGTCGCTATGTCATCCGCTGTAAAGCGGACACAAAGCCATCCGCTGTAAAGCGGTCACTATGTCATCCGCTGTAAAGCGGTCACAAAGCCATCCGCTGTAAAGCGGACACAAAGCCATCCGCTGTAAAGCGGACACAAAGCCATCCGCTGTAAAGCGGTCACTATGTCATCCGCTGTAAAGCGGACACAAAGCCATCCGCTGTAAAGCGGTCACTAAGCCATCCGCTGTAAAGCGGTCACTATGTCATCCGCTGTAAAGCGGTCACAAAGCCATCCGCTGTAAAGCGGTCACTATGTCATCCGCTGTAAAGCGGACACAAAGCCATCCGCTGTAAAGCGGTCACTAAGCCATCCGCTGTAAAGCGGTCACTATGTCATCCGCTGTAAAGCGGTCACAAAGCCATCCGCTGTAAAGCGGACACAAAGCCATCCGCTTTTAAGCGGACACAAAGCCATCCGCTGTAAAGCGGTCACTATGTCATCCGCTGTAAAGCGGACACAAAGCCATCCGCTGTAAAGCGGTCACTAAGCCATCCGCTGTAAAGCGGTCACTATGTCATCCGCTGTAAAGCGGTCACAAAGCCATCCGCTGTAAAGCGGTCACTATGTCATCCGCTGTAAAGCGGTCACAAAGCCATCCGCTGTAAAGCGGACACAAAGCCATCCGCTGTAAAGCGGTCACTATGTCATCCGCTGTAAAGCGGTCACAAAGCCATCCGCTGTAAAGCGGTCACTAAGCCATCTGCTGTAAAGCGGTCACTATGTCATCCGCTGTAAAGCGGACACAAAGCCATCCGCTGTAAAGCGGTCACTAAGCCATCCGCTGTAAAGTGGTCACTTTGTCATCCGCTGTAAAGCAGTCACAAAGCCATCCGCTGTAAAGCAGACACTAAGCTATCCGCTGTAAAGCGGTCACTAAGCCATCCGCTGTAAAGCGGTCACTATGTCATCCGCTGTAAATCGGACACAAAGCCATCCGCTGTAAAGCGGTCACTAAGCCATCCGCCGTAAAGCGGTCACTATGTCATCCGCTGTAAAGCGGTCACAAAGCCATCCGCTGTAAAGCGGTCACTAAGCCATCCGCTGTAAAGCGGTCACTATGTCATCCGCTGTAAAGCGGACACAAAGCCATCCGCTGTAAAGCGGTCACATGCCATCCGCTGTAAAGCGGTCACTATGTCATCCGCTGTAAAGCGGTCACTAAGCCATCCGCTGTAGAGCAGTCACTAAGTCATCCGCTGTAAAGCAGACACTAAGCCATCCGCTGTAAAGCGGTCACTAAGCCATCCGCTGTAAAGCGGACACAAAGCCATCCGCTGTAAAGCAGAAACTAAGCCATCCGCTGTAAAGCGGTCACTAAGCCATCCGCTGTAAGGCGGTCACTAAGCCATCCGCTGTAGAGCAGTCACTAAGCCATCCGCTGTAAAGCAGACACTAAGCCATCCGCTGTAAAGCAGACACTAAGCCATCCGCTGTAAAGCAGACACTAAGCCATCCGCTGTAGAGGTCACTAAGCCATCCGCTGTAAAGCAGACACTAAGCCATCCGCTGTAGAGCAGCCACTAAGCCTTCCGCTGTAAAGCAGACACAAAGCCATCCGCTGTAAAGCGGTCACTAAGCCATCCGCTGTAAAGCAGACACTAAGCCATCCGCTGTAGAGCAGTCACTAAGCCATCCGCTGTAAAGCGGACACTAAGCCATCCGCTGTAAAGCGGTCACTAAGCCATCCGCTGTAGAGCAGTCACTAAGCCATCCGCTGTAGAGCAGTCACTAAGCCATCCGCTGTAGAGCAGTCACTAAGCCATCCGTTTTTGTCTGCAGATAAGCTGAATTTTGAGGACCAGAAAAAAAATTGAAAATGGTCTAGTTTACAGTTTTTAAATTTAAAGGAAGTTGTTTGGGTTAATTGGTACTGTTTAAAAAGTTCAGTTTGTTTTCAGTATTAACATAACTATGGATGGTGTCACTCCAAACAAAATCCAGATGAACAATTCATGGATACATAAAATGTCATTTCATGTTGATGGATGTTCCATATGGTCATTGCCAAAGAGGTGGGTTTTCTGGATTTCTGGACGGCATGTAACAATGGTAACAAAGATTAGTTCGGATGGCCATAAATTGAAACCCTGTCAATGTCATTTTGTACAGGTGGACATTCCTCATAGCAGGGAACAGACCATTTAATATTCGGGAAGGTGCAACAAAAGACAAACAAAAACTGATTACGGTATGTAGAATTAAAGAATATAAAATGTTCCAGTATCACTATGGAAACTTGAGTACATGCATTGAAAAGTCTGGATACAAAACACACTTATGTTAAAAAAGAAACTCAATTCCATAATCATAATACCACAAAGGATTAGATTCATATGCGATATGACAGAGAAACAACTTTTCTTTCTAAAAAAATCATACGCAGGTGCATTGATATTTTCAAATGATAGTAGTTTAAGCACCTGAGGAAAAGTTTCGAAGAAAGCAAATTCTTGACAATGCAAATAAATTGTGTATACATAGTCAAATATTCTTTCTTTGTAAAAAAAAGTCTGAGCAAAACTGCAGGGCAAATGAAAGTATACACCCAGGTTTGATGGTGGCTAAAAATGAAACAAACAAGATATGGTTATTCGATGGTGATGCATGTATGTTACGAGTATCATGGTTGTGTTTTGGACAGTTTGCAGTGTTTCAGCAAATGTTTTCAGACCTGTAATGTTTTGATGATATGTAATTTTTCTGTCAAATCCAATTTTGAAGTCTAACCTTTCTTTTGCAGTGCTGTTATTTTACTGCACATGCAATGTCAATACTTCTCAGGTTTGTATACCAGTACACAATACGTTTCTCCATCATCTGAATACTCTGGGCTGTCATGCGATGTAGTGGTGACGTGTGTCTCTTTAAAGTCAGCTATTGAAATGTGTCAGTGTACCATACATATGTGTCAAAGGGGTTTTATAATAACAATGATCATGGATATTTGTAATATGCTTTCGTCCATCTGTTAATGCATGCGCAAGTAACACCATTATTACCATGGCGTGCACTCAAGTTTCTATCACAGCTCCCTGGGGAGTATACAACCCATGCTGCCTGTTGTGAGTAAGTGGAAGGTTAACACTGACATTACCATCTCATCCAACTGGGTACCTATTCACCCCTGGTTGAACAGAGGCATGTTTCAAACAAAGTCACCTGCCCAAGAAGACACCACAAGTGCTACATAGGCTTCAGTGTAGGGAAGGACTGAAGTCCTAGAAACTCTCAGAAGTCAAGCTGCCGAAACATGGTCACCCATCTAACTAATCTCCGCAACCAACGTTGCTTAACTTTGCTTGATTTGTGACCTGCTTGCTGCAGAAAGGACCACATGCCTCCACATTCTACTCTATGCATGCACAAGTGCAAATCCTACCATTATGAAAATGGTCAATTTCAATCATGCAAGAACAGTTTCATTTCATTGGACTTCATGGCTATTTTTAGTGTAAAGTCATGTGAAAAAGTGTGCGAGATGAGTGAATACTCAATGGCTAAAAAGAGTATCTGAAGCCATGTGTATCATACAAGAATAAGAATATAAGAGACTGAATAATCCAGGATGACAATCAGGATGTTAGTCACATGTGCCAGGAGTCAAACAAAATATAAGGGTGACTATGTGGCTGATTCCCAGGAAATGACAGTACACAACCTTGGATTATTTACATTATTTTGCATATATACTCAGCATTATTATTGAAGGGTCTAGTCTAAATTTACTACCTGGGTACCTGACCCCCTATAACCCTACCCAGGTACCCGCTGTAGGTTTCAAGAGTTGGGAACACAATTGTCATTAAACAATATGTCATGTGACTAACCACTGGTCCGGGTAGTACTGTGGGTACCCGGGTCCTACTCAGGACCCACCCGACCCGAGTACCCGGGCTACTAGAAGGGTCACCTTGGTATGTCAAGTGTCAAACATGAACACATGACAATAAGCGTCAATACGTCTGAGTATGTTCACAATGTTATAAACAGTTGAAGAACATGTTGTTTATGCTTCTGTCACACTGATTGGATGATTTTATAAAACTGGAAAATGACTTTTACAATAGTGCAAGATTGAAGGTGATGGAGAAACAGACACCTGAATGTAACCAATGGCTTAGCCTATGGATGTGCACAACATGACAAGTAACAATGTGACAATTATTTTAATTCTTTTATCTCTTCTTATCTGTGCGACCCCTCAATAATGACGCTGGGTATATCAGGTGACAATTTATACAGGACAACCCTTGTTTGATTTAATATTTCCCAAAATTCCAAATTATAAGTTTTTACCTTGAACTTACTAACTAACATGAATAAATTAACACATACTCTAAATCTAAAACATACAATTCAAAGATCAGCTCTGTCATTCTGGCAATTTTAGAGATGTTAACAAAGCCAAATATGTATTTTTGAGGGAATTTAGGAGCATGGTCAAAGTGCAAAGGTCAAATAATAATGATAATAATAATGATGATGATGATGATGATGATGATGATGATGATGATGATGATGATGATAATAATAATAATTTTAATAACAACAACAACAACAACAGTCCATTTATATGGTGCTGTTCTCCATGCACCGACATGCTCTAAGCGCTTAGACATTTATTACCCTGGTCAGTGGATCAGGGTGCACGCAACAATCATTCTCAGCTCCCTGGGGAGTATACATCCCAAGCTGCCTGTTAGGCATCAGAAGGTAACCACCAGGTACCCATTCACTGCTGGGTAACAGAGGCACAATTCGAACAAGGTCACTCGTCCAAGGAGACACCACATGTGCTACATGTGCTACATATGCTTCAGGACCAAAACCATAGAAGCTCTCAGGAGCCGAGCTGCAAAACATGGTCATCCATCCAAGGACTCTCCGCGACCAATGTTGCTGAACTTCACCTGATTTGTGACCTGTGCTCTGTGCATAGGACCACGTGCCACCACAAATATAGGTCAAACTTAAAAAATATCTCAAAAACAAAATGTATGCGTTGACCCTTACGACTAAATATAAAAAAGAGCTAGGACAGTCCAAATACTTGGGTACCCAACAGAGCTCCAGATAAGCTGCGTATCTGCGTAAAATAAGCATCAGAAATCCTTGCCAAACTCCACGATGACAGTTACATCATTATCATTTGCCATCACACTTTCTTGTGGAAGTATCGTGGTATTTTTGAGTCCTATAAAGCTCTCGAACCCACACAACACCAGTTTGCAGGGACTAGATGAATAGTGTTTTTAAATATTTAACTTAAATACCCACATGTGTAAAAACTAGTGGGTAACAGAAATTTGAATACCCAGATAGAATTACTGATACCCAATGATTTTAAAATGCATGCGTAAAATACCCACAACACCAAAAGCTTATCTGGAGCTCTGACCACCCACCCATTACCCAACCCTACCCGGATACCTGCTCTAGTTTTCAAGAGTTGGGTGCAAAATGTCTGAATGGTTTCTGGAGCCCGGGCAAAAAGTATTGATATACACGTAGGAAACAATCTGATCATTCATACACTGAAGTTGAAAGAAGCTTTAACTTTACTCAAACATATAGAAGTCAGAAGGAGCGTGTGCATAGTCAGAAAGCAAATCGAACATCAGATACTTGTAGTGTAACCATGTCATTAAACAATACAAGCTTGGGTGACTAACCATGAGTCCTGGTAGTCCTGAGTTCACTGTCCCAAATTCCATTACATATTGAGCAAAACTGAGTTATGGCCATAAATAGTTTCTTAAGCATTTTTATATTGAAAATCAGATGTGAGACCTCATGAACAAATTCACCTGTTATCATAGGGTTGATTTGAGATTAATTACCAAAAAACCCTCAAGTTAGTGAGTGAGTGAGTTTGATTTTGTGCTGCTTTTAGCAATATTCCAGCAATATCACGGCAGGGGACACCAGAAATGGGCTTCACACATTGTACCCATGTCAAGAATCGAACTCGGGTCTTCGGCGTGACAAGTGAACGCTTTAACCACTTGGCTATACGACCGCCCCCAAACCCTCAAGAAATAGAGGTTGAAACATACGTGCACCACCCCAACTCCCTTTCCCCCTACCCCCAAAATGTTGAAAATATATATTTTCCATTTAACAGGGAATATTACCCATTTTATTCATTTTTTGGCATAAGTGTGGTCATAACATAACACAGCACAGCACAGCACAGCACAGCACAGCACAGCACAGCACAGCACAGCACAACACAACATACACATAATATAAAAACTTACAATATTACACATAGGGGCAAGGATATTATGGCAAATATACTCACTGTCATTAGAAACACGAACCATAGACTCATATAGAGAAGTATGTACGTTAAGAAAAGATGTTTCCAATGTGTACCACAGTCAGTGTCTTCATCCTTATCACAATATGCTCTAAGTGATTTCCAAACTTTACAAACAAATCCTGCACGAGACAAATGGTATATGGTATTCGTGTTTCTTTTGTCGGTGGGTATATTTTCAGTTTTATAGTAACAATGGTGCAAAAAATAATCATCTTTATGTGCAAAGTACTTTCGCTCTTTCATAGAGTTCATCCGTGTTACCATGTGACATCATCATAATAATATGACGTCACAGTCATTGCAGTTAGGCGTTGTGATACAAATTACACTATGTACATGGATCAACAATAAGCTCCTATGCTAATGTTACACATTTATATATTGCACTTTTATGCGGGTATATTTGTTCCCTGATCAGTTGATCCGTATGTATTCAAGTTTCATTCTCAACTCCCTGGGGAGTATACAAATCCAGGCTACCTGTGGGCACTAGAGGGTTTATCGGGTACCCATTCCCTGCTGTGTGAAAAGAGGCAGGGTGACACTGCATGTTTTTGATATTTGTGTTTCTGGTGTATGTACATATGCATGCTTCCACCATCTGGTCATTTATCAATGGATGAGTGGTCTTTTTGGAGTGCATAGGGTGAATGTACTGTACACAAAGGGAAGTGACGTCAATAACGGGATACGATCTCAGCACCTGATGCTTTAAACCGCTCTCCATTCCACCCCTTATTCCGATTTTGATACATAAAACAGACAGATCAGGTACAAAATCATTAAATGTTTTCCAGAGTTTTGTGTAATTTTAAATATGTTTAAGAAGAGTGTCTGTTTCTCTTGGTGTTTTTCATCTGTAAACAGTTTGTATAATGGAATTTTTTTTTTATTTTTAAGCACCATACACTCGGATCTCTTATCTGTCGTTTATGTACAGTAACACTATTTGTTGTAGCAGGTCATGGGGTACATGGGGTTTTATGCATTCCTCGTTAGGTTTTAATACAAGCCGAAGACGAGTGGTATAAAGACCTTAAGAGGGATGCAGAAAACCCTATGTAACCATAGCAATCCTACTACAATGAATTTATCTTACCAACATGTTTTAATATGACATTGTAAAACTAAACTAACTAAAACAAATTCAAAATAATATTTTATCAAGATCATGTGAACCAATCAGGTCTCATCATACTGACATTTAAGTCCATTCCTATTTTGCCAATGCAATTGGCACCATAATCAGCACATTATATAACATAAATCATGTCTGCTGCCCCATGTTATATATACTTTAATCTTGATATTTTTCCATTTTGGAATGAAGACTTACAGTCTTCAGTTATGAAGGGAACTGTTTCACTACACAGTATACCTAACATGCTGACAGTCTTTTCTGATTGAATAGAATCATAAGATGATGGACAAAACAATCCTAGATTCCATGGCGGTTTTGGCTGTGAATAAATCCAGAATACATAAAAGTTTTTAAACAAAATGTTGAAGGCAAATAAGCTGTTGACTGATCTGGTTCAGGATTAGACAAGATTTTTCACCAATATGGACACATTTTTTAATAGTAGGTGCTGATCGGGAACAGACAGGAATGGTCACTTCTATCGGTCACAAATGTGTTATAGCATCCTGATTGTTGATTGTGGTCACGCCGGACTGTAGTTCAGTAATCACATGCAATACACGCAGCAGTTTTCTGCATATGCAGGTGTTCAAGAACAACAAAATGATGTGAGGTTTGTTGTTTGGTACTGAAGGCGGCAGCCATGAATGTCTGAAAAAAATTACTTTGATTTACAGATCCACTGACCCAAAAGACCACAAATAAAATATATACAATTCTGATTTAATTCATTCATTAATTTCTTCCTGCCAAGTCTTTGCACTAAATACAGAAATGAAAAAAACATCAGGCCAATATAGAAAAGGGTAGAAAAAACAACATATAAAACATATTTTTGGGTTTGTTTTTTGGCACCTCCAAACAAATGTTTTATGAGATCACTAAACTAATACTAATACACATACTACAATATTCCCCATGATCAGAAAACTGACAATTATCAAAGACAAGATTATCAAAACCATAGATAATGGGTTAAATTTGATAGAGAAATAAGCAAGTCTATATTCACTGCTCAATAAAATACTACTAAAATAACATTAGGGACTATAGGGACATATAAATTACCACACAACTACTTTATATCTGAGATAAATATACTTTTAGTCTCATGTAGATATCACATGGGGGAATTGTGTTGTATGCGTCTCCTGCTAGACTTGGTTGGTGGTGTGTTAGTGTGCCAACAATGGCATGAATCACTGGATTGTCTGGTCCAGATTTCATTATAAACAGGTCGTAATGATACACTTGTAATATTGCTGACTGCGAGCTTAAAACAAAAACAAAATGAATTAACAAATGTTAGGCAAGTGTAAATTCACAAAATAGGTGAACTGAAACAGCCCAGTCAGATATCATCCATAATTGGGAGTCACATGACCACTGCATACCAATCTCTCATATGAATGTTTAATGAAACCAACCTTGCTGTGACCTTGAGAGTTCATGACCTTGACCTTACATGACTTGACCTCAGACGTAACAACGAATAACTGTATAAGTTTTCTCGGAGCAGCAGTTATTTGTATCATTCAACCTTTCTTAGAAAACTTAATGATAATACATTCAAATACTACACCTCAGAAACTTACAAAATAAATATCTAATTATTTACAAGCCACCATCATATGGTCATACTAATGTTGCTGAGGTAAGTTCAACAACAAAGACATACAAAATCCATCGGTATCACATATCACATATAGGTGGGCCTCCGTCGAACTTGTTTCCGTGTATTTGTTCTTCTGTTCTTTTGTTGAAACTTGGCAAATCGAAGTCGGTAATTGCTGGTCCCAACTCTGAAGTCAACATAGCCATTTTGATCTCTAGCAAATGCTTGCTCAATGAAGTCACTGTCAATGTCTGATCTTTGACCTTCTGACCCCTACAAAACCAAACATAACAAAATGAGTTATTTTTAGTTACTTGGTGTATACATGTAATTATTAAATACATGTTTTAACAAAAATGATTATTTGATAGTATTGTCATTCTTATGTAGAAATGTTTTAATGCCAAGAAAAAGATTACTTCCCATGAACCATTGACCGACATTGTTTTTATCAATGAAATTAGAAAATGAGAAAAAAGAAGTTTTAATTCCACAATTGTAGTTTTGGGATCTGCAGATCTGTATTCCAAGTACCGTATTCGACGTAATAAGGGCCTAGGGCGCTCTCAAAATTAGAAGTAGAGGGCTCTTATTAGAACATTATTTTGGTGAAAAAAGATAAATTTCATGGGTTATGGTGACAGCCTGAAATGTTTATGTACGACAGATATATTTTCCCAGAATTTAATTGCCCATAATTAAGGGTGCATATAACACATGAGTGTGCATTACCCCGGTATACGCAAATAAATATGTCTTGTGTTTATTGATCAATCAGAAGGGGTGCTAATTGGGATTGTTCACCAGCCAATATATCAGCAAATATCGCCGTTGGCGCTTATTATAGCAGGGTGCTTATTACGTTGAATACGGTACCTGTAATAAATGAAACAGGCGTGTGGAATCTTGCTCTGAAATCAGGCATCTTCAGACCTTTCTTGGATGATCAGAGGACTGCAGTAAACCCTGATTGAGTTTGCCACAATGCTGCCGAACTTTAACAGTAATTTCAATAATATCATGGTGTGTAAGCTTGATGTGGGAAGAAAGCCCAAAGTGATGGAGGCCTAAGACATTTACCACTTTGGTGAAACCCACAAGCACAGGTTTGGAGATGATAAACATCAACACATGATCAGGGGGAACCAGGATTTGAATTCATGATCACAGGTTGTGGGCATTTTTATCGGATGCAACTCCATGAATTTGGGATTCGAACCTACAACCAGCCCTGACTTAGGGATTCAACTCTGCACAGGGCTTTGTGACAGTACAATAGTTGAACTTTCAAACTACCCATCAGCATTGGTTCAAAATTCTTAGTATGATGTTAATATTTGATTGTATTCGGATCTTCCAAGTTTGATCATGTCTCCCAACATCTGATGGAGACCAACTGCAATGGCTTGCAACCTTGTGGAGATTTATTCTCCTCCACAAACTCTCCGATCTCAACAACTACATCTCTTCACAGAGAGGCGACTAACGCGATCGGGTGGTCAGACTTGCTGACTGGGTTGATGCCTGTCATCGTATTCCAATTTCATAGATCGATACCCATGAGGTCAGTCACTGGACTGTATATTTGCAGACTGCCGCCATATAGCTATTATAATGTGGAGCTGCAGCAATAAACAACAAACAAACAAGACATCTCTTCCCAGTACCCTGTGTTAGATTTTGTAATTTTGGCAATAAAACATTCTCCTACCCTGCAGCGTCTCTGAGGAATAATCTGCCAGAAAATCTGAAATCTGCTTCCACAATCTTCTCTTTCAAATCTGTTTCAGCATTTTTCTCAGTTGCCAAAGCACATTGTGTATATTCATTTTGTGAATTGCAGCGCTGTATACGGTATATGTGTTTATTATTCCTGATAATCTAGCAACTAGACAAATACACCAAGAACAAACAGGCGTCTCACAGAGGGAATCAAACCCAGGTTTGATGCATGATGAACCAACACTTTCTCCACAAGGCTATCCCACCAACCATGAGATCAAGGTCAGACTGACATATTTTCTTGTTTTTCTGTTCTTTCTAAGTCTCAGGTCTCAGAAGCAGGATATAAAAACAATTATAACGAAGACAAAGTAAAATAGCATTGAAAATATAAACTTTATTCATAAAACAGTAGAAGTTGACCTCCAAAGGTCAACTCTGCCTTCAATGATACTGCAGCTTCTAAAGTGTCACTTAAAGATAAAATGAAGATAAGGAAACTCTTAAAAGTGTATTTCTGTGGGTAAAAATTTATACTTATCCTGACTCATGCTAAGTGCTTATCTCATCTTATTCTGAAAAGATCCGTGAAGATCCGGGGTAGAATAGGTCTTCAGCAACCCATGCTTGCCGTAAAAGGCAACTAACGGGATCAGGGGGTCAGGCTCGCTGACTTGGTTGATGCATGTCATTGATTCCAACTGCGTGGATCGATGCTCATGATGTCAATCACTGGATTGTCTGGTCCAGACTGGATTATTTACAGACCGCCGTCATAAAGCTGGAGTGCGGCGTTAAACAACAAACCCACCACCATTCTGAAAAGGTAGTGGAAACTCCTGTGCTATGTTCCCAAGAACAGAGGAAAACAATCACAAGAACAACCCCCTCAGTCGCATAGACGCACCGGAAGCAGGCGACAAATCCAGTATACTCTTCACCCTCTCATTTCACTTCCCAGTACGCCTGAACACGTCTACTGGAAGTGAGGACGGCTTGATAGGCTGTGGATCCCACCACAAAGCAGTGAGAATGAGTCAGGATAAGCATAAATGATATTTTTCCGTAAGAATACATATTTTACCTTATCCGGACTCATTCTCACTGCATGGTGGTGGGATCCATCCACCTTATGCGTAATTCAGATCGTGATCTGTTCAATTAACTGCAGGGGAAGGTCTTCTTAATCTTCTTGGACATCTATCTGTCGTGCAAGAGTGCATAGAATAAATATTCCAGCATACTAAGAATGATTCTCGTGTTAAGAAAAGGTCTTGATACAATCATCATCCCTCATGTTCTGAGTAACCTAGTAAAACAGAAAGCAAGGACTCTCAGTCGGTGGGTATGAATCAGTAACCTGACTTCTATGAGTCTGCATGATTTTGGGAGAGTGTGATTGTTATCTTCAGTTAGGGTCTGTCCATTGTTGAGCATTCATTTCTTGAAGTTCTTAAATGAATCTTCTTTGATTCCCAAACATTTGTATAGTTCGCAGGAGTTGGTCTAATCGCCGAGAAGGTTTGTGTCAAAAACGTTTGTGGAAGGGTCACTTAATTGCAATTTCATGGCTCATTCGTAGTCCATTCATAATTAATTCTTATGTTCCGTAACAGCTTCGTAGTCGATTCTTTTGAACTCTTGGCTATTCTCAGCAATTTGTGGCTCCAAAAATTTCTTGTCCTCAACCCAAAAACATCCCGAAACGGCCATGAATGTCCAGAGTCAACTAAGAATCATGTAAGAGTTAAGTAAGAACAACATTCAGCATATTCATAACTTAGTTGTAGGTGATTCTTACAATTCGTGCATGATCCGTACAGGTATCTTGTAATTTGTACATGTTTCTTAAACCCATTCTTGGCATTCTTCATATTTTTCAACCTGATGAGCCACGAAAGTTTGCATTATTGGCCGAATCATCACAAATTTCGAAAATATCCGTTTCCAGGTGATTCAGGATATTCGTGGTCGTAGTGAAAAGGGGGCATAAGGGTACGAATAAGTGAATCCTGGCAATATCTTCTGTGTTGAAGTCTGAAAGATAATGGTTGGCAAAGACTGCGTCTGATTTCCAGAAACATTCCTTCCCTTCACAGCGGAATGAAGAAGTTGCCATGGAGCGCTTACGTGGAATTGATAGCTCTGACCTTGTGCGGATTGGAAGCCGAGGGAGGGTCTAGACTTGCGTCTCTGTAGGCTGGAAGTATGACTGCTCGCAACCAGAAGAAGATGGTTCTTCAATAAACTGCTACCCTCAGTTTCTTGAGGGTGTTTCTTGTTTTCAGGATAGGACGAAGATGTAAGCTGCCCCTCGTCATGAGCGCTTGGGCTGATGTGAGAAGGACAAGCAGAACTTGCTATTGATTAACTGTTTTTGCATAGCTGCTGGAAAACAGTTCTGGATTTTTATCCAACAATCTTCTGGGACTTGAATTAAATTTTGTTGTGTTAGGAATCAGATCCTGAGATGGTTGAAAATCAGAATTCTGATAATTCAATAATAGAATAAGACATAGTCAAATCAAGGAAAGCTTGTCTAATTCTTGTGTCCAGTTCGAGTTTCTTGTCCCTTTCGAGTCCAATAGTAAGGTGTAGTCTTTGTCATGCCGTGTAAGTGAAACTTGTTGGGGTTGATATGCGGGGTTGGTAAAAGCTGGAGTCCTTGTATCCTTGGTGAAGTATACGTTAATATTCTTAATCACTTGCAAAGTAGCTTTAATTGGTGGTAGAGTCAAAGACTCTAGGTTGTTGCCAGAGATGTCGCTTGTATCAGTAGAAGGTAGATCCTTGGAGGGAGCGGAGATGTAAAGACCATCAGCAAAGGAAGGCTCAAACATATCTACTCCCTGTAAAAGGAAGGAGGCATGAGGGTAGCGGAATGGGGAGAAGTGTGAGACAGAGACGGGAGGCTGGACGAAGGCCTGCATCTGCACCAACATCTGAGGCTGCGTAAAGGCCTGGTCCTGCATCAACATCTGAGGCTGCGTAAAGGCCTGGTCCTGCACCAACATCTGAGGCTGCGTAAAGGCCTGTCCTGCATCAACATCTGAGGCTGCGTAAAGGCCTGGTCCTGCATCAACATCTGAGGCTGCGTAAAGGCCTGGTCCTGCATCAACATCTGAGGCTGCGTAAAGGCCTGGTCCTGCATCAACATCTGAGGCTGCATAAAGGCCTGGTCCTGCACCAACATCTGAGGCTGTGTAAAGGCCTGGTCCTGCTACAACATCTGAGGCTGCGTAAAGGCCTGGTCCTGCTACAACATCTGAGGCTGCGTAAAGGCCTGGTCCTGCATCAACATCTGAGGCTGCGTAAAGGCCTGGTCCTGCATCAACATCTGAGGCTGCATAAAGGCCTGGTCCTGCACCAACATCTGAGGCTGCGTAAAGGCCTGGTCCTGCATCAACATCTGAGGCTGCGTAAAGGCCTGGTCCTGCATCAACATCTGAGGCTGCGTAAAGGCCTGGTCCTGCACCAACATCTGAGGCTGCGTAAAGGCCTGGTCCTGCATCAACATCTGAGGCTGCGTAAAGGCCTGCATCTGCACGAACATCTGAGGCTGCTTTAAGGCCTGGTCCTGCACCAACATCTGAGGCTGCGTAAAGGCCTGGTCCTGCACCAACATCTGAGGCTGAGTAAAGGCCTGGTCCTGCACCAACATCTGAGGCTGCGTAAAGGCCTGCATCTGCACCAACATCTGAGGCTGCGTAAAGGCCTGGTCCTGCATCAACATCTGAGGCTGCGTAAAGGCCTGGTCCTGCACCAACATCTGAGGCTGCGTAAAGGCCTGATCCTGCACCAACATCTGAGGCTGCGTAAAGGCCTGGTCCTGCACCAACATCTGAGGCTGCGTAAAGGCCTGCATCTGCACCAACATCTGAGGCTGCGTAAAGGCCTGGTCCTGCATCAACATCTGAGGCTGCGTAAAGGCCTGGTCCTGCATCAACATCTGAGGCTGCGTAAAGGCCTGATCCTGCACCAACATCTGAGGCTGCGTAAAGGCCTGGTCCTGCACCAACATCTGAGGCTGCGTAAAGGCCTGGTCCTGCATCAACATCTGAGGCTGCATAAAGGCCAGGTCCTGCACCAACATCTGAGGCTGCGTAAAGGCCTGGTCCTGCACCAACATCTGAGGCTGCGTAAAGGCCTGGTCCTGCACCAACATCTGAGGCTGCGTAAAGGCCTGGTCCTGCATCAACATCTGAGGCTGCGTAAAGGCCTGGTCCTGCACCAACATCTGAGGCTGCGTAAAGGCCTGGTCCTGCATCAACATCTGAGGCTGCGTAAAGGCCTGCATCTGCACGAACATCTGAGGCTGCGTAAAGGCCTGGTCCTGCACCAACATCTGAGGCTGCATAAAGGCCTGGTCTTGCATGAAGGTCTGCCACCATGGACGTCTATGGAGAACCCACTTAGGAACAGGGCGACAGACCTCTGACGTCTGTGAGGAAGGGTCTCAGCAGCCATCTCAGATACGACCGCTAAGGATCTGTCGTCATCTGAAGAAAAAATTGTTACCTACTTTTCTTATTTTTAGGTGTGATAATACCAGCTGCTTTAGCTGAAGAATATGACCTGGAGAATCACTCTTTCTCTGGCCCAACTTCTTCTTCTGTACTACATACTGCAGCTAGAGATGCAGAAACTACAATGAGTCTCTCTAGGGCATAGTTGAGGGACACATGTATGATGTTGGTGTGGATCACAATTTGAAACACACAAGCCTTGATACCACAAAATCTCATCATACAAAAAAGGGCATCTTTTAACCCAAATTAGTAATAAAGTTACAGTATGATGAAGAATAGTTTGAAGAAGGTAATCAAAGCAACTTATTTCAATAGAACTATTAATTTTAATGGCTTGGGTTATGAGAGCACAAAAATTTACCCCAACCACCCAGTTGGCGCGAAAAGGAGAAAGTGACAAGAACACCGGCATGATTACGTGCTTCCGGTAGGCTGCGTGGCTGAGGGGTGCTTTCGGGTGAGATGTTTTCCCTGTTCTTAAGAACACGGGTGTTTCCACTACCTTTCCGGAGTGAGATGAGATAAGCTATTAGTATGAGTCAGAAAAAAGTAAAATTAATTCTTTAACAAAAATTAAACAAAAAAAACAGAAATCATTTAAAGCATGTAAAAATACTTCTTGAAAAAACATGCAAATTTTTACCAAATTCAGCCTGGTTTGGGTACAACTGTCTACAAAGGAAGGGCATTAATTACCTGACTATCTAAATTTTGTTCACTCTGTGTATTTTTGTGCTGAAGTGTATATCAAAGGCTGATTATGAAATTGGTATAATTACCACATTCCCATATTGCCTCCACTGTTGTAATCGGTCATCATACCAGTACCATATCCATCGAGTCACCTGACCCACGAAACTCCTTGCAATGTGCTGAGGCAATGCTACATGGGATGCTGTACCAAGGCGCCGCACGGTGTATCGTCTCCCTTTATCGCTAGCTTGCATATTGTTGAAGTCCACCGTCATCGCATCATCCTCATCATCCTCATCTCCCTCCTCACTGTCGGACTCGCTGTTGTGTAAAAGAGTTTTATTGATGTTTAATGACAGTTCGGCATCATCACAACGATATCACCAGTAAGTATGGTAAATAAAAGTCTGAACCATATAAACTAGTGTCAGTGTTTGTAGTTGTTATTGTTTGTTGCAGCCATATTCTAGCTGCATCACTGCAACCTGTAAATAATCCTATCAGGACCAGACAAACCAGTGGCCTGAAATGAATGAATGTATGGTGTTTTATGCCGGTCTGCAATATAACAGTCTTAAGGTCAATCTATAAAGCTGTGCCTGTAAAGTAATAAGTATGTTTGTCATATTAGGATGCAGTCTGCAATATTACAGCTATATCAGGTGGACAGACAGGTGGCCTGATGCCCCAACTCAAGTTAGCCACCTGCTATTACATTCAGTGGAGTTCTTGAGGCCAATTCAAACTGTGTTCCACACGCTGTTGTTCTTGACCACTAGTGCTTGTTGCCCTTCTCACCTTAATTGTCAGTGCCAAGCGCCATTGTTTTGTTAAATTCCATGGAGTGAGTTGCATTTAACATCACTTTTAACAGTATTTCAGTTATTTCACGGCCAGTCAGTTTAATTTGGGAGAAAAGTGATGTAGGTCTCTGATGTTTACTCCTTCGATGAAACCAATAAGCTGGGTTTGGTGCTGACAAACTTAGAATCAAAATAAGGGCGAAACAGGATTCGAACCCTCGATCACTGGTCATCCAAACAATTTCGGCAGTTGGATCACATAGATTGGTTTTTTTAAACATTCAACATTGATTTTTAATTGGAACCACGCTGCTGCTTCACATCAAGGCTTTTATTTCCAACTATCAAGGCTTAATACACTCAATGAGTTTTTCAACTTTCTTGAAGATAAAACACATATACTTACACACCAATATAATGGCTCCAGCTATCTTAGTTACCAAGATATCAACAGATATTCGTTAGATTGTCAGCCATTTTTCAAGATGGCCACCAAGGTCACGAAAGGTCAAGTCAAGAATGGCACCATATCTAAATTTAACCGTATTGGTATGATGTAAATTGATCCCAAATTTCATGCTTTTACCACAAAGTGCCAGTGTTTTTATAATATGCCATAATCCACTGAATGTATTTACAAGAGCTGGGATGGTTTACTCAGGTTTTTACGTCAGGTGGTCCTGAGTAAGTCCTATGTGATAGATTGTTTAATGACAATAACAACAAAACTCCATGGTTACTCTACAAGTCACCAATGTTCATAGTACTTACTGACTATGCATGCATTCCTTCTGACTTTTATGTGTTTGAGTAAATAGAAAGCTTTAGTCAAATTCATTGTATTCATGACCAGATTGTATTATACATGTATCTTCATAGTTTTCTTCAGTGCTCCAAAAAACAATTTTCAATCGGACATTTTCTACCCAACTCTTGAAACCTTCAGCGGTTATCTGGGTAGGGTCAGGTAATAGGGGGTTGGGTAGTAAATTTGGACTCTATTATTTATGAGATACAACTTTATTACCTATCAGTTATGGGAGATGAATTACTTACTCAAATAACACTGTGCATTCAGACCGTTCAACATTGCAAAATGTGGACTCCAGCTTTTCATTGACATAATCCTCAAAATCGAGCCACTCAGTGTCTGTCTCACCATGGTATTGCCACTGGAATATCTTTGGCTTATGAAACTTTGCACAAGATTCCTTAAACCAGCAACCACGAGCACCTCTCAGATGATACATACATATTTCATCTGACGTCTGATAAGTTTCATTCCCCGGACCATTACTATGTCTGTAAGGTCTGAACCGTTGGTGCGGTGAGGGTGGAACTCCATGTTTCCCTAGCATTGGCATGGAACTGAACTTTCTCATTGGTTGTGATTGTAGGTTAGAGTTATTTGCCCTTTCTGACATTTTTCTGATATCATCAAGAATGTCCTTAGGTCTTCGACTGACATTGACTCCAAATTTTATCAAAACCCTTTTGATTTGACTGTCTATATCATGGTTTCTTCTACAAGAAGCACCAAATTTACAGGCTCCCTTGATGTAGTATTCGCAGATATGTAAATGGGGACACTTGTTATTTTTCGTGCATCCTTTAAGATGGTTATAAAATCTGCAAATCAGAGGTATGGTGGTTGCACCCCGACTATTCCCGCTTTGGAACAATCGTTGTAATTCAGTATCTGTGAGCTCGTCCAGCAGATTTTGTTGAAGTATTGTCTTATTGTGCTCAGAGTCCAGATCATGACCAAATTGACAAGGAATGCCATTTTGGCTGAAATGACAGTCTGAAAGAAGAAAATATTTGCATATGTGGAGTTTCTCACAGTAATCCTCCTCACAGTACCCGTTCCTCTTGCAATGATTGGGGCAGAGTTCAAGGCTTGTGAAAGCTGTGACGTTGTTGCCCTCTACAAAGAAGTTGTTGTTGTAGTCTTCTAAAAGACCCAGGAGGTTTCTTGGAACTTTCCCACCCATTCGCAGAAAGGGTTGTTGAAGGACATTGAGGTCAACGCAGCAGCCATGGTGGCGACAGACAACCTTCAATATTTCTCTCACGATGTTGTCCGACTCGTCTGTGTGGAAACCTCCCTGTGGGAAAGCTGCAGCCATGTTGTGACAAAACCCTGCAAAAAGTCAACAAACACAGGTACTTGACAGTGTCACTATAGACAGTGTTCCTGTTTACCGGTAATTACCAGTTTTTGTAAAATTGGTAACATTGGGCTTGGCCCAGTAACTCATGTGACTGCCAGTCATGTGGACCGGCAAATAAAGTATCTTATAAATCTTTGTTGTTGAATAAAACATCCACAATATTCATAAATAACTTAAACGAAGTTGACTTGTCATTGCGTTCCCCTTGTCTATTTTTCGCGCAAGGAAAAAACATTTCGCTTTGCTTTGCGGTTACATATATATTTGTAGCAACTTAGTCTTGAAATACCAAAAAAATAAAGACAGAGTGAGAGAGAAAACTGAGACTGAACTTTGTGTGAAGGACGTGAAGTTAATTCAGAGATGAGGGGCTGTCGTTTAGCCTTGTTGTTAAAGCGTTTGCTCGTCATGCCAAAGACTCCCCACATGGGTACAATGTGTGAAGCCCATTTCTGGTGTCCCCTGCCGTGATATTGCTGGAATATTGCTAAAAGCGGTGTAAAACCATACTCACTCACTACTTCAGAGATGACATCATTGCATTGAACATGATGTTGAATAAATTAATACCAGGTAATTTTGATACATATTTCTGTTTACTGAGAGTTGTGACTGACAAAAATTAGGGGGACTGGAAAATTTCAAAAGCCAGTGTAAACACTGCTGTATGAGGTGATTCTATGTGTCTCTATAGAGGTGTGTGATGTGTCGCTATAGAGGTATGGACAGCCTCCGTGGTCCAGTGGTAGAGCGTCCGCCCGGAGAACGGAAAGTACGGGGTTCAATCCCCGGCCGTGTCATACCAAAAGATGTTAAAAGATGGTACTTGTTGTTATGCACTCGGCATAAAGGGGCTAAAACAAGGACTGGTTGGCTAGAGTCAGTATACTGTGTCTGAGTGGGGTATTCATGTAAAACTGCGGCATGGTATCTCAGTGTGCTATCACTATAAGTCGGCGTCAGTCCGGACTAGTACAAGTAGCCACGCACACACATGTGCATGCATGTTGCTATAATCTTGCAATAATCTTGGACGCGACATTAAACCCAATTTCACTTCACCTCACCTATAGAGGTATGTGATGCGTCTCTATCGATATGTGTGACGTGTCACTATTGATGTGTGTGATGTATCACTATTGATGTGTGTGATGTGTCACTATAGAGGTGTCTGATGTGTCACTATAGAGGTGTGTGATGTATCACCATAGAGGTGTGTGATGTATAACTATAGAGGTGTGTCACGTATCACTATAGAGGTGTGTGATGTGTCACTATTGATGTGTGTGATGTATCACTATAGAGGTATGTGATGTATCACTATTGATGTGTGTGATGTATCACTATAGATGTGTGTGATGTGTCACTATAGAGGTGCTTGATGTGTCACTATAGAGGTGTGTAATGTATCACTATAGAGGTGTGTGATGTATCACTATTGATGTGTGTGATGTATCACTATAGAGGTGTGTGATGTATCACTATAGAGGTGTCTGATGTGTCACTATAGAAGTGTGTGATGTATCACTATAGAGGTGTGTGATGTATCACTATTGATGTGTGTGATGTGTCACTTTAGAGGTGTGTGATGTATCACTATAGAGGTGTGTGATGTATTACTATAGAGGTGTGTGATGTGTCACTGTAGAGGTGTGTGATGTATCACTATTTATGAGTGTGATGTGTCACTATAGAGGTGTGTGATGTATCACTATAGAGGTGTGTGATGTATCACTATAGAGGTGTGTGATGTATCACTATAAAGGTGTTTGATGTGTCACTATAGAGGTGTGTGATGTATCACTATAGAGGTGTGTGATGTGTCACTAAAGAGGTGTGTGATGTATCACCATAGAGGTATGTGATGTATCACTATAGAGGTGTGTGATGTATCACCATAGAGGTGTGTGATGTATAACTATAGAGGTGTGTCACGTATCACTATAGAGGTGTGTGATGTGTCACTATTGATGTGTGTGATGTATCATTATAGAGGTGTGTGATGTATCACTATTGATGTGTGTGATGTATCACTATAGATGTGTGTGATGTGTCACTATAGAGGTGTCTGATGTGTCACTATAGAGGTGTGTGATGTATCACTATAGAGGTGTGTGATGTATCACTATTGATGTGTGTGATGTGTCACTTTAGAGGTGTGTGATGTATCACTATAGAGGTGTGTGATGTATTACTATAGAGGTGTGTGATGTGTCACTGTAGAGGTGTGTGATGTATCACCATTGATGTGTGTGATGTGTCACTATAGAGGTGTGTGATGTATCACTATAGAGGTGTGTGATGTATCACTATAGAGGTGTGTGATGTATCACTATAGAGGTGTTTGATGTGTCACTATAGAGGTGTGTGATGTATCACTATAGAGGTGTGTGATGTGTCACTAAAGAGGTGTGTGATGTATCACTATAGAGGTGTGTGATGTATCACTATAGAGGTGTGTGATGCGTCTCTATTGATATGTGTGATGTATCACTATAGAGGTGTGTGATCTATCACTATTGATGTGTGTCATGTATCACTATAGAGGTGTGTGATGTATCACCATAGAGGTGTTTGATGTATCACTATTGATGTGTGTCACGTATCACTATAGAGGTGTGTGATGTGTCACCATTGATATGTGTGATGTATCACGATAGAGGTGTGTGATGTATCACTATAGAAGTGTGTCATGTATCACTATAGAGTTATGTGATGTATCACTATTGATGTGTGTGATGTATCACTATTGATGTGTGTGATGTGTCACTTTAGAGGTGTGTGATGTATCACTATAGAGGTGTGTGATGTATTACTATAGAGGTGTGTGATGTGTCACTGTAGAGGTGTGTGATGTATCACTATTGATGTGTGTGATGTGTCACTATAGAGGTGTGTGATGTATCACTATAGAGGTGTGTGATGTATCACTATAGAGGTGTGTGATGTGTCACTAAAGAGGTGTGTGATGTATCACTATAGAGGTGTGTGATATATCACTATAGAGGTGTGTGATGCGTCTCTATCGATATGTGTGATGTATCACTATAGAGGTATGTGATACGTCTCTATTGATATGTGTGATGTATCACCATAGAGGTATGTGATGTATCACTATAGAGGTGTGTGATGTGTCACTATAGAGGTGTGTAATGTATCACTATAGAGGTGTGTGATGTGTCACTTTAGAGGTGTGTGATGTATCACTATTGATATGTGTGATGTATCACTATAGAGGTGTGTGATGTATCACTATTGATGTGTGTCATGTATCACTATAGAGGTGTATGATGTATCACTATAGAGGTGCTTGATGTATCACTATAGAGGTGTGTGATGTATCACTATAGAGGTGTGTGATGTGTCACCATAGAGGTGTATGATGTATCACTATAGAGGTGCTTGATGTATCACTATAGAGGTGTGTGATGTGTCACTATAGAGGTGTGTGATGTGTCACTATAGAGGTGTGTGATGTATCACTATAGAGGTGTGTGATGTATCACTATAGAGGTGTGTGATGCGTCTCTATCGATATGTGTGATGTATCACTATTGATATGTGTGATGTATCACTATTGATGTGTGTGATGTGTCACTATAGAGGTGTGTGATGTATCACTATTGATGTGTGTGATGTGTCACCATAGAGGTGTGTGATGTATCACTATAGAGGTGTGTGATGTGTCACTATTGATGTGTGTGATGTGTCATTATAGAGGTGTGTGATGTGTCACTATTGATGTGTGTGAAGTGTCACCATAGAGGTGTGTGATGTATCACTATTGATGTGTGTGATGTGTCACTATTAATGTGTGTGATGTGTCACCATAGAGGTGTGTGATGTATCACTATTGATGTGTGTGATGTGTCACTATAGAGGTGTGTGATGTGTCACCATAGAGGTGTGTGATGTATCACTATTGATGTGTGTGATGTGTCACCATAGAGGTGTGTGATGTGTCACTATAGAGGTGCTTGATGTATCACTATAGAGGTGTGTGATGTATCACTATAGAGGTGTGTGATGTGTCACCATAGAGGTGTGTGATGTATCACCATAGAGGTGTGTGATGTATCACTATTGATGTGTGTGATGTGTCACTATTGATATGTGTGATGTATCACTATTGAGGTGTGTGATGTATCACTATTGATGTGTGTGATGTATCACTATTGATGTGGGTGATGTGTCACCATAGAGGTGTGTGATGTATCACTATTGATGTGTGTGATGTGTCACCATAGAGGTGTTTGATGTATCACTATTGATGTGTGTGATGTGTCACTATAGAGGTGTGTGATGTATCACTATAGAGGTGTGTGATGCGTCACTATAGAGGTGTGTGATGTATCACTATTGATATGTGTGATGTATCACTATTGATATGTGTGATGTATCACTATTGATGTGTGTGATGTGTCACTATAGAGGTGTGTGATGTATCACTATAGAGGTGTGTGATGTGTCACTATTGATGTGTGTGATGTGTCATTATAGAGGTGTGTGATGTGTCACTATTGATGTGTGTGATGTGTCACCATAGAGGTGTGTGATGTATCATTATTGATGTGTGTGATGTGTCACTATTAATGTGTGTGATGTGTCACCATAGAGGTGTGTGATGTATCACTATTGATGTGTGTGATGTATCACTATTGATGTGTGTGATGTGTCACTATAGATATGTGTGATGTATCACTATAGAGGTGTGTGATGTATCACTATTGATGTGTGTGATGTGTCACCATAGAGGTGTGTGATGTATCACTATTGATGTGTGTGATGTATCACTATTGATGTGTGTGATGTGTCACTATAGAGGTGTGTGATGTGTCACTATAGAGGTGTGTGATGTGTCACTATTGATGTGTGTGATGTATCACTATAGAGGAGTGTGATGCGTCTCTATCGATGTGTGATGTATCACTATTGATATGTGTGATGTATCACTATTGATATGTGTGATGTATCACTTTTGATGTGTGTGATGTGTCACTATTGATATGTGTGATGTATCACTATAGAGGTGTGTGATGTGTCACTATTGATATGTGTGATGAATCACTATAGAGGTGTGTGATGTGTCACCATAGAGGTGTGTGATGTATCACTATTAATATGTGTGATGTATCACTTTTGATATGTGTGATGTATCACTATTAATGTGTGTGATGTGTCACTATTGATATGTGTGATGTATCACTAGAGAGGTGTGTGATGTGTCACTATTGATATGTGTGATGTATCACTATAGAGGTGTGTGATGTATCACTATAGAGGTGTTTGATGTATCACTATAGAGGTGTGTGATGTATCACTATAGAGGTGTGTGATGTGTCACCATAGAGGTGTGTGATGTCACTATTGATATGTGTGATGTATCACTATAGAGGTGTATGATGTATCACTATAGAGGTGTGTCACGTATCACTATAGAGGTGTGTGATGTATCACTATAGAGGTGTGTGATGTGTCACCATAGAGGTGTATGATGTATCACTATAGAGGTGCTTGATGTATCACTATAGAGGTGTGTGATGTGTCACTAGAGAGGTGTGTGATGTGTCACTATAGAGGTGTGTGATGTGTCACTATAGAGGTGTGTGATGTATCACTATAGAGGTGTGTGATGCGTCTCTATCGATATGTGTGATGTATCACTATTGATATGTGTGATGTATCACTATTGATATGTGTGATGTATCACTATAGAGGTGTGTGATGTGTCACTATAGAGGTGTGTGATGTATCACTATTGATGTGTGTGATGTGTCACTATAGAGGTGTGTGATGTATCACTATAGAGGTGCTTGATGTATCACTATAGAGGTGTGTGATGTGTCACTATAGAGGTGTGTGATGTGTCACTATAGAGGTGTGTGATGTGTCACTATAGAGGTGTGTGATGTATCACTATAGAGGTGTGTGATGCGTCTCTATCGATATGTGTGATGTATCACTATTGATATGTGTGATGTATCACTATTGATATGTGTGATGTATCACTATTGATGTGTGTGATGTGTCACTATAGAGGTGTGTGATGTATCACTATTGATGTGTGTGATGTGTCACTATAGAGGTGTGTGATGTATCACTATAGAGGTGTGTGATGTGTCACTATTGATGTGTGTGATGTGTCACTATAGAGGTGTGCGATGTGTCACTATAGATGTGTGTGAAGTGTCACCATAGAGGTGTGTGATGTATCACTATTGATGTGTGTGATGTGTCACTATTTATGTGTGTGATGTGTCACCATAGAGGTGTGTGATGTATCACTATTGATGTGTGTGATGTGTCACTATAGAGGTGTGTGATGTGTCACCATAGAGGTGTGTGATGTATCACTATTGATGTGTGTGATGTGTCACCATAGAGGTGTGTGATGTATCACTATTGATGTGTGTGATGTATCACTATTGATGTGTGTGATGTGTCACTATAGAGGTGTGTGATGTATCACTATAGAGGTGTATGATGTATCACTATTGATGTGTGTGATGTGTCACTATTGATGTGTGTGATGTGTCACCATAGAGGTGTGTGATGTATCACTATTGATGTGTGTGATGTATCACTATTGATGTGTGTGATGTGTCACTATAGAGGTGTGTGATGTATCACTATAGAGGTGTGTGATGTGTCAGAGGTCACCGAGTGGGTTGCATGAGGTCAGTATGACAACAGAGGTCACCGAGTGGGTTGTGTGAGGTCAGTATGACAACAGAGGTCACCGAGTGGGTTGTGTGAGGTCAGTATGACAACAGAGGTCACCAAGTGGCTTGTGGTAGGTCAGCATGAGCGAGTGAGTGAGTGAGTATGGTTTTACGCCGCTTTTAGCAATATTCCAGCAATATTACGGCGGGGGACACCAGAAATGGGCTTCACACATTGTACCCATGTCACGAATCGAACCCGGGTCTTCATCGTGACGATCGAACGCTCTAACCACTAGGCTACCCGACCGCCCCGAGGTCATCATGATAACAGAGGTCAATGAGTGGGTTGTGTGAGGACATGTAAGAGGATTCCCCCTGAATTGGTGAAGGTGAATGACCTCGTCTGCTTCTACTTGAGGCCTCTTGTTTTTGTTCATATGAAAGTTGTAGGGATAGTGCAAGAAATGCTAAAAAATGGTTTCACACGTATTTTATAATGAGTGAACTTCAAAAACAATTGTCATGCTGGTGACATAAAGTGTTGTGTAGTGCAGATTTGTGACACATGATTTGAGATTATATCATGAAACTGACACAGTAGCTGATATCTCAGTTCCTTGAAGAGAAACAGAAAGTACATGTTGTGTAGTGTGGATTTGAATGTATGCCTCACAATGGAAAAGATTCATATTTAAACAGCTAGATCCACAAATATGTTTATCCACCCAGGTTATTCCCCCAATAATGAATGAGAGAGAGTGGGTCAGGCTGCTTTGATCTAACTGGCTAATCCGGGAACCCACAAACAGCCGATTGTTGCAAGGGAGGCAACTCAGCAGAGAACACTGCAGTGCCTTTGGGCCACCATTGCTCACCCAGAATGAATGAATGAATGAATGAATGAATGAATGAAACTCACATAACATGAATAATCAAAATGAATGAATGAATCTCACATAACATGAATAATCAAAATGAATGAATGAAACTCACATAACATGAATAATCAAAATGAATGAATCTCACATAACATGAATAATCAAAGTGAAGGAATGAAACTCACATAACATGAATAATCAAAATGAATGAATGAATCTCACATAACATGAATAATCAAAATGAATGAATGAAACTCACATAACATGAATAATCAAAATGAATGAATTAATGAATGAATGAAACTCACATAACATGAATAATCAAAATGAATGAATGAATCTCACATAACATGAATAATCAAAGTGAAGGAATGAAACTCACATAACATGAATAATCAAAATGAATGAATGAATCTCACATAACATGAATAATCAAAATGAATGAATGAAACTCACATAACATGAATAATCAAAATGAATGAATTAATGAATGAATGAAACTCACATAACATGAATAATCAAAATGAATGAATGAAACTCACATTACATGAATGAATGAATGAATGAATGAATAAACTCACATAACATGAATAATCAAAATGAATTAATTAATGAAACTCATGTTGTATGAATCATGATAAATGACAAGAAGCATGAGTCACCTGTTTGCATGACCTGAGGAAGGAGAAACAGGCAGTCAGTGGCTGTCAGCATTCTATTTGAGATTATACCACGAAACTGACACCTCAGTTCCTTGAAGAGAAACAGAAAGTACATGAATACTTGCTTCAAATTAACTTACTTCGAAATTTGATATTATCTGTTTTATCAAAATTGTCCATATTTTATGACACTCCCCTATAGAGTCTGTCATCATTTGGGGTGACCCTCCCCTGATTCCCCCTGACCCACCATCGGTGAAATTCGGTAAATGGCTAGGATATAATTATTATGTATATATGTATTATGTATTATTCCTGACTTGTTAATACCACTGTGATTGTGGTGAGTGGAATAAGATTCAGTAAGCATGTCATATCTCCACTTCCCAGTCATCATTAAATAGACATGGTATGCGTATTACATATCGAGTCGAGCTGTTGTAGTCGAACTCGTCCCTTGGTTGGTGGTGGTGGTGGTGGTAGCGGTTGTGTATCTGTCTATAACCCGTTTCCCCAACACAGCTATCAGCTAGGTTACATACCTGTCATACTTTATGAATTATTTGTTGTCATAATTGCCCAAGTTGACATGTATTTTCAATTGTGTTCCTCTTCAGCAAAGACCCGAAATATGTTCTTCGTCAAAGTGAAAACATTCTAAATTAAGATCGATTCGTTTTTGATAGAAATACTCACGTGAAATGGCTTTAATATTCACGATCCTTTGGCAAGAATGTACTTAATTTGTAAATCTTCAAAACCCCGCCATTTTCGTAATTATCGTGGATTCGGACACATTTGGATATGTGATCAGTTCAACAGTTACCGGTGTTGACATGTTTGCACGGCCCACAATATACGACACTTCCGGGTTTGGGAGTTGAACCGAAAGTACCCATTCGTCACCACTCGCATGTTTCCGTAACCTACAACAAGACCTGTCCTCATCTCCAAGGCCGCCATGAGTCGAAACGGCGCAAGCCAATCAGAAGGCGCGTCAGGATATGGGTACCTCGGTCGCGTATTAAATTACGCTTTTGTTTACAAAAAGACAATTTTCAAAGGAAATTTCAGAATTTCGATTAAAAAATCCCCCATGCTTTACTGAAATATTAGAACATGTAACTATAGAGACGGCTAAATTTGCTCATGTCATTCATTTTTGTCATGGTATTCATGGCCCATGTCAAAAGTACACAATTAAGGTCTATGTCAGTTCAGCTGAGGTTGGTTTGAGTACCAGCTTAATATGCTCTGAGGAATACATTTGATGTAAACCAGCTAGCACTGACATATATAGAGACAACCAACTTCAATAACTAGCTTTAACAATTATGTTTAACTGAGCTTTATTATCGTGTAGATGTTATATTAATATCAATATTAGGGTAGTGGTATTACATTTCAAATAGATTCAATTGGTATACATATATATATATATGTACGTCAGTCATTTGGGAAATTTAAAACCCGTAATATTAAGTCTACATTAACAATTTCTGTCAGAATTTAAAACTGATTTTTTACAACTCTGTGTGAGTGTGTGTGTGTGTGTGTGTGTATATATATATATATGTGTGTGTGTGTGTGTGTGTGTGTGTGTGTGTGTGTGTGTGTGTGTGTGTGTTACATTAGCTGATGAGATTCTTCTTTTTTTTCTAAACATAAATTTGTACGGGCTTTGAATATTACAGCTTGTTTGTTGTTTACCGCCGCACTGAGCAATATTCCATCCAAATGGCGGCTTCACCGGGCAAACTATTTATTGATATATACAGTGGTATGTAGTGAGGAAAGACCCACGCGGTCGAGGTACGAGGCCACCAGTCAACAGAGTTACCAAGACTGATCGCGCCATCCAAGAAGTCGCCTCTTACGACAAACCGATGCTTATTGGGAACTTGGGAATCCCCTCGGGGTTTGAATACCAACATGGTCTCAATCCGCAGATTTGATTTACACATATTTTATTGCGGAAAATCAAATGGATTAGGCACAAGTGACACACTTACGAGGCCTTCTCCCATATACGTTTCATTACATTGTGATATGTGAATAATGATAGTGCAGAATAAATGTACAATGCATAGGAATTATATAAAATTAATGAGAAATATAATAACACACGCATACTAGTATTCGTATATATACAGTATTACACACAAACACATATACCTACATACACTCACACATGCATATACATATATACATATGATGAATGTATAATTTTGGTATACAATGGTACATTTGGGAAGGAGATTTAATATATTTATATAATAACACAGTAAAGGTGTTAGGATCTACACCGAAACGTCGCACTAATTGTAATAAAGTAGTTGTTCATCCATAGAACTCATGTTACTTTATAACTAAGCTGTGCTAATTACATGGAATGTTATTGTTTTACATCAAAATCAAAGTTATAACGAATACCAAAACTAATAGAAAAAAATAGATGAATAAAATATAAAAATATAACTGAGATTGGAGTTATGGAGATTTAATAACATTTGGATAATTTTTGAAACATCTATGGAGATTCCGTAAAAAGAGCGCATGTTAATTAATTTCTTAAGCCTAAACAAACAGACAAAAAGAACGACGCAAGCTCATCGGATGTCGTTATTTGGGAAGACATCTGATGGTTATGGTTTAATACTAGTAGTAGTATACCTGCAGTGAAAGCATTTTCGGATTTCGGATTGCGTGGATAATACGATTACTACTCCCTTGTTGTCATACATGTTTTCTCGTATAACCAACCCTACACTTGTGTATTTGTCGTCATTCACTTGATGCTCAGTTAATGAATTTATTACAGGTATAATTAGTGGCAGCTACCACTCAGATTACCTGATAAATGTTCCCATTTGGCATTTCTTGTGTCTAGGGTAATTATTTAATCTAATCCAGGTTTGAAGTGAGGTGAAATGTGTGTTATGCAATATGCACGTGGCAGGCCAGCAAGAGATGAATGGTCAGTTGCTTTACCTTTTTGTAAATCACTGTTATCTTGCACAGTGGATATGTCAAAAGTAAGTGTTTACATGCGTAGCTTTACTAAAGTAGACGGAACACACTCACATCATGGCGTGAAGTGCCGATGTAAAACCAACTTACTTTGTTCAAAGAATTAATTGACTGCTCATTGTTATCTAACTCAATGGATTTTTTTTAAAGAACTGTGGACATTATGCAAATAGTTGTCACGTGGGCTTTCTCAGCTGACCTTTGACACCCATGTGAAACAACTGAAACAAACTAAGTGACCAGTTGAGAAAAGAACACGGGTTATAATATCCCGAAACGCTATATATATTTTAAAATATTAGCTTGTTACAGAGACACGTGACATCGAATAAGTTTCTTTGTACAGCTGCAGATGTATTGGATATTGTTCCTTTATGTCGGATATTCACGGATACATCCCGCGAACAAGGAAGCTAGCTGCCTAGAAGTATACATATAACTTTGGTAGGTTGTAATTATGATATTTGCATTTGGTTTTCATTCATTTGCTGTAGCATTGAACAGAATCATTTTTGTTCCTCAAAGTCTTGGTTGCGAAGTTCTTCCATGCGCGATAGACATTGTTTTCTCAAGTCTTTTCCTTTAGTAGGCGTGTATATGTTACAGTCAATGTGTAAAATGTGATTCACTCAGGCAATTATAAAATGTCTAAATATTTCAGTCATATTACAAATTGACTGAAAAATCTGTCCATTTATTTAATAGATTGACTAAAAAGTATTAAGACGGTCTAGTCTAGATTTCTGCTGTATCATCCGGGTACTCACGGGGGAAAAAACAATAACAAGGGCAACAACTAGTGCCAGGGAATTGCTTTAGATCAGCGCCCCTTTTAACATAACCAACACTGGTGCAGGCTAGTGTTAATTTCCATCCCCTCAGCAAGTTTACAATGAGACGCGGGTAAAATACGAGTTATCGTTCTTGTTTGAAGATGCGACCTATTTCTCATTTCCTGTGACTTTTACTCTGATCAACCTCGGCCTCTATCGAAACAGCAAATGAACTTAACCCAGTATTTGGTACTTTTTCAAAAACACACAAGTTAACTCACGTCAAGCAGCGAGACCGTTTACTGACGCTTCTATCAGTTACTGTCGTCAATATTTCTTTTCGAAAGAATTGCTTGTTTTCACTTTATAAGTACACATGCAGTTATATTTATATTTATTAATTAAAAAATGCGATGTTTCGTGATTCTATTTTAAGTGGCGAGGACTATGGGATAAGTGTAACACAACATAACAACATTTGATAGATCAAAAATATTTAATAATCAATATATTTGAACTCCAGCAACACATGCTTGTCGTGGCACGCACGCACGCAAGCACACACACAAAATAAATGACCAGTCCGTTTACCATGGACGTTAAAGCAATCATTGGGTCGAAGAAATCGGCACGGGGGTTGTCGACGCTGTCTTTCTATTGGGTTGGGGCACGTTTGCGGATTTGCGCCCTCGCAGTTGACAGAGAAGTTCGGCCACTTTCTTCCGGAAGTCCTGACTGCACATGACGTAAAGCAGGAAGTTGACTGAGTAATTCAACTGTTCCATGACCTGGAGTTGAGACAAAAAAAATTGACATTTCTAAATCAAATTATATTTAATTAAATAAAGTATTCTTTGAGTTCTGACTTAGCGCCAGTACAGTAATTTTTTGAAATATGATATTGCTAACTTAACTTATTTTCGATTGAAAATCGTAGGATAGAATAAACGGAGAGGTACAAATTCTCATCAGTTTATCATTTTGATGAACTAAAAAACTTAAAACTTAAAACTCTCTGAGTTTTTGTGTCCAAAGAAAAGGATCCAGTGAAAATTGGAGAAAACAATTTTGCTCTAATTTAACAAAAATATTATTTAAAAAATCGGCTCCTGCTTTCAAGGGACAAAAAAATGTATATGTTTGAAATAGATATTAAAGATATCACAAAATCCCATACAGCATGAAAATAAACGTTGAATGAAGATGTGCACCAAACGACCCTGGTCACAGCAACTGTTTATGTTGCCTTACCATCCTGGAACAACACTGGAAGAAAACGTCACATTTACAAAAATTAAATTTTGTTGACAAATTTCTGTAAATGTATGGGCGTGAGTGAGTTGAGATTTAAATATTTCAGCCACATCGCAATGTTAATGTATGTAATTTTAGACATATAGTTATATAAATGTTTCTTGATGATTGTGAATGGAAATTTATAATTGTTGAGGATTTAAAATGTTATAGACTGATAGAAACTAATACGGGAACAATGAAACATATAGGGGAATAAGCTTCACTGTCAGTATATTTGAAACAGCGCACGTACAGATTCAACACGTCAGATTCAAAAGTTGAGATGTGTTTTGTGTGCATTGCAATAATATTATTTGGCTTGTGATTTGCATGCATTTACAAATAAATACAGGCATATTTTCCTTCTATGTTCGGGGCGGTCGGGTAGCCTAGTGGTTAAAGCGTTGGCTCGTCACGCCGAAGACCCGGGTTCGATTCCCGACATGGGTACAATGTGTGAAGCCCATTTCTGGTGTCCCCCGCCGTGATATTGCTGGAATATTGCTTAAAGCGGCGTAAAACCATACTCACTCACTCCTATGATAAATTCACAAACTCTCACCTGTAGGATCTCTCGGGCCACCATCATCCCAAAGTGTTGCGTCTCAAAGATATTCTCCCCAAGAGCGAAGGAGACGTTGTGGGCGATGGAGATGGGCGTGACGAGGATGATAAAGGCGATGGTAACTCCGATTAACATGGTTGTCAACTTAACCGTATCATCCCGCTGGCTTCCGGAGTTAGATATGGCCCGTCTCATCGAATGGTGACGTACAAGTACGAATACTGTTATTGGTGTCAAGACCAACATGATGCCAACCGGAAGTAGTGAGTACAGGAAGGTTCCTATAACCAGATATGTCTTGCTGAGGATCGCCGTCTCCGGCGTTCCGTAGTTTGGGATACAGATGCCGTCAACTATCTTCGTATTAAAGTCCCATATACCATTGAAGATGAGTTGTCCGATGAAGACGACCGCTATGCCGATGATGGTATTTCTTTTTGTGCAAATGAATTTTGTTTTGAGAGGGAAGACGATGGCGACGAACCGTTCAAAGCTGATGAAGACAACGAACCAGGACGAGGACATCTTGCTGGTCTTGTGGACGATGAAGAAGAGGGAGCAACCGAAAGACGACAAAGCTCTTACATCAAACCCTAACAGGTTCCTGAGGAACTTTTTGTTGAAGGGCGTTATGCAGGCGAAAACGGAGTCGGAAACCGACAGCGCGATGAGGATGAGACTGCTGGTCTTATTCCTGAACTTCTTGCTGATCATGACGGCGACGCTGAGAGTGTTGCCACAGAGGCCGAGGATGAAGAAGAGTGGCACGATAACATAGCCGACATAATCACCGCGGGCTGTCTTCTTGCTTGGTTCGGGCATGTCATCGTCGGCAATGTCGTCACATCCATCTGTGGTGTTGGTTGTGCCAATGACAAGAGATCCATTCCGACAGAGTGGTGTAGGTGTCGTTACGTTGTCATGACGACCCACAGACTCCACAATGGTTGTATTCTCCATGGTAACCAGTGGGAGTATTGCCAGTAGTAAGACTATTATCATACGTGACGTCATCGTTGAAACTGAAACACTTCATTTAACATTTGCGTATAAGTCAACCTGGAATGTTTTATGTTTTACATTTTATTTAAATAATCAAATTTATTGGCTCCTGCTCTTCAACGGGAGCCTTCCATCCTTCTGTTATCAGCGGTTGTGAGCCCACATCTAAACTAAGCGGCAAAAGAAAGTATAGGCTGGCAATTTTTAATTTTCCTAAAAACAGCGATAACTAGTGGAAAGTGGGTATTGGGAATATGACTGCCCAGGAACAGGTACCAAAAAAACACCTAACCCGAACGCGCCACTTTTGACGGCGCTCGTGCGGTGACAAAAAAATGGTGAAACAGGTTTCCAGCCTATGGCATAAACTTCACGTGCATGTTAGCTGTATAAATGCGTTCGTCTGCAGGGTATAACCACACGTGATGAAAACACACAAAAGAAATGCCACGACTGTCACAGGAGCAGAGAGAGAGAGAGAGAGAGAGAGAGAGAGAGAGAGAGAGAGAGAGAGAGAGAGAGAGAGAGAGAGAGAGAGAGAGAGAGAGAGAGAGAGAGAGAGAGAGAGAGAGAGAGAGAGAGAGAGAGAGAGAGAGAGAGAGAGAGAGAGAGCCATCGGTATGGCCGAAATGGGGGCAACACAGGTCCAAATTGCCAGAAGGTTTGGTTGTCAGCATAGACAGTAGCCAGGCTGATTCAACGGTACAGGCAGACAGGGAGGACACAGGACAGGCCTAGAACCGGACGACCCCGAGTGACAACACCACTTGAAGACGGTCAGATACGGCTCATTCACCTGCAGATTCGAAACAGATTCGTAACGGCGACGGCGACGGCAGCAACAGCGTTGGGACATCCCATTAGCCAACGTACAGTACTACGACTTCGTGCTGCTGGAATCCGAGCGTATCGTCCTTTCCGAGGAATGGTACTGACTGCTCAACATCGACGCCTGAGACTGCGATGGGCGAGGCAGGTTCGACGCTGGCAAGTGAGAAATTGGCGTCGAGTGCTGTTTACTGATGAAAGTCGGTTTAACTTGTTTCTAAATGAAGGCAGAGAACGAGTTTATCGACGCAGAGGGGAACGTTTGGCTCCGGGGTGTATTCGAGAGGTCCATCCATTCGGCGGGGAGGTGTCATGGTGTGGGGCGGTATTTGTGGAGATCAGAAGACTGATTTGGTGATTATACAGGGAAACCTGAACGCTGTGCAGTACAGAGACCAAGTGTTGCAGCCAGTTGTGCTTCCGTTCTTACAAAACCAACAGCAGGGAACATTGTCACGACAATGCCAGGCCCCATACTGCAAGACTGACTCAGAACTTTCTAAACCAGCAGAACGTTGACGTTTTGCCCTGGCCTGTCCACTCACCCGATATGAATCCTATTGAACATCTGTGGGACCATCTTGACAGACATATTAGAGCACGCCATCAGACAAGAATTGCAGCAGGCCCAGAGAGACGAGTGGCAACGGATTCCAGTCCACGTCATCAGAAGACTGATGTCATCGATGAGGCGGCGTATCACAGCATGCATTGAGGCAGCTAGAGGTCATACACGCTATTGAAGGCAACTGTGTCGACAATGAACATGTAGTGTGTCTGACAATTTTTTGGTGACATTTCAGACAACTTTTGAAGATGAAATTTCTTACCCCACCATTGTTTACCTTGAGCTTACATTACCTGTGATTGCACAATTTCGTTCAAACTGTGGTTGATCAATCATTTGTTACCCCCATCCCTAGATTATATTATAATTCACAACAAAACCTCTTCTTGTTATTTTTTTATCGATCATTGAACTCGACCTATACTTTCTTTTGCCGCCCAGTTTATTATTCTATTGCTGCTGGTGAAACTACTCGCCCATCGCACGAGTGCAAGGCTAAAATGAAGACAGAGTTTTGGAGTCCAGCGTTATTCTTTCAATCTGACGTACATATACAAATATATAGAACTTCATATACAGAGTTAATCTCTGTGTACACAAATAATAACAGCAGCAACAACAACAATGATAATAATGATGATGATGATGATGATGATGATGATGATGATAAGCACATGATGGAGTAGCTCGATCATTTTATTACCGCCTTCGCAATGCTTGTGGTTTTGACCCAGAATATGGAGAGTACATATGATAAAAACAAAATTCTTTGAAATAGGCCCATGTGCAGCCTCATACATATCCAGGCCAACAAACCTGATCTTGTCCTTATTAATAAATCAAATGAAATCATTTATATTTTTTTATTTTTTGTCCCATTTGGCACTAATGCGATTGACAAGATTGAGGAAAAACATGGCAAATATGCGGACTTCGCTTTCGAAATGTCACAAGTACCAGGTTGTCCGACTCCCCATTTTTCTCGTTGCCTTAGGTTTGGTACCTCCCAATCTGTTGACTGACATTGGGAGGGTATCTGGGTTTGCTACCAGGAATACTGCCCTTACGACATCAGTTTGATTTAGAGTTTTAACACGAAACATGGTTGCTTCCGTCGACCGCTAATGGACTCTTGGTCACAAGAAAAAAACTTTTGATGTGAATTCCACTATGATAGTTAAAAGTCACGAACAGATGGAAAACACAGCCTTGATTAGGGTTCTTTTGGCCAATAATAGGTCCATCAAATTCGGAATGTAAAATTACAATGATATTCTTTTTGGATTTAATGCTAAGAAAGCATTTGGAGTCATCTTCAGAACAATTACGCAATCAGTTCTCTTTAAATATTTTAACTTTAAAGTGATCAGATTTTGATAAATACAAAAATGATGACAGTTACTTTGATTTCTGACCATGCGTGAAATGAGGAGAAAATTCAGAGTATTCTTACCTGGACAACTTGAATCGCTTTCCTGAAAGTTGTGTTTTGCTCGTTATATATACTAGTATATTGATTTGTTCACTGATTAAACCGACGGTGTAAATTTGTCGAGAGAAGAAATTGTTCCCAAGGTGCGACATTCCTGTCCCCTCAGTTTCACACGTCCACACGTTCACACGTTCACACGTTCAACCCCTCGGGGAATGATGAGGCTTGATTTCAATTTACAGGACTGAGGGACCTGTTAATACCTTGTTCTCACTTTCATCATGTCATAACTTTGAGGTACATTCAAGCATGGTCTTTCGGAGTATGAAGATTTCAAAGAGCGTTATACGACTCACAATTCTTTACTTACTCACTACAACGTTCAAGGCCTTAAAGTGAAGCTTTAAAAGGGTTTAATGGTAGACATTGCGGAGAACATTTCCAAATATGACGCATCAGTGACAAAAATGGTGTTTGATGCAATTCCTATTTTGGCTTGTACCATAAGTTTGTTTCTGTGTTTTTTTCAGGTGGACAATTGACTTGCCTTTTCAAGAGTTTGTGACGGCTGCCATCAGTGGGACAGGTTGCGCTCACAATTTCGAGAACACATGGTATTATCATTATTTGATAGTATTTCACGTACACATGATTATCGTGTAGTCGGAATCATACAATGAACAGAGATGTCTTATGCTTGTGGAAAGGGTTCTGTTCGCTTGTATTTGTGGTTATGGAAAGGGTTTTGTCCCTTGTATTTGTGGTTATGGATAGGGATTTGTCCCTTATATTTGTGGTTATGGATATGGATTTGTCCCTTATATTTGTGGTTATGGATAGCGATTTGTCGCTTGTATTTGTGGTTATGGATAGGGATATGTCCCTTATTTTTGTGGTTATGAATAGGGTTTTGTCCCTTGTATTTTTGGTTATGGATAGGGATTTGTCGCTTGTATTTGTGGTTATGGAAAGGGTTTTGTCCCTTGTATTTGTGGTTATGGTTATGGACAGGGATTTGTCGCTTTTATTTGTGGTTATGGATATGGATTTGTCGCTTTTATTTGTGGTTATGGATAAGGATTTGTCCCTTGTATTTGTGGTTATGGACAGGGTTTTGTCCCTTGTATTTTTGGTTATGGATAGGGATTTGTCGCTTGTATTTGTGGTTATGGATAGGGATTTGTCCCTTGTATTTGTGGTTATGGATAGGGATTTGTCGCTTATATTTGTGGTTATGGATAGGGTTTTGTCTCTTGTATTTGTGGTTATGGAAAGGGTTTGTTCCCTTGTATTTGTGGTTATGGATAGGGATTTGTCGCTTATATTGGTGGTTATGGATAGGGTTTTGTCCCTTGTATTTGTGGTTATGGAGTGCTGTTTACTGATGAAAGTCGGTTTAACTTGTTTCTAAATGAAGGCAGAGAACGAGTTTATCGACGCAGAGGGGAACGTTTGGCTCCGGGGTGTATTCGAGAGGTCCATCCATTCGGCGGGGAGGTGTCATGGTGTGGGGCGGTATTTGTGGAGATCAGAAGACTGATTTGGTGATTATACAGGGAAACCTGAACGCTGTGCAGTACAGAGACCAAGTGTTGCAGCCAGTTGTGCTTCCGTTCTTACAAAACCAACAGCAGGGAACATTGTCACGACAATGCCAGGCCCCATACTGCAAGACTGACTCAGAACTTTCTAAACCAGCAGAACGTTGACGTTTTGCCCTGGCCTGTCCACTCACCCGATATGAATCATATTGAACATCTGTGGGACCATCTTGACAGACATATTAGAGCACGCCATCAGACAAGAATTGCAGCAGGCCCAGAGAGACGAGTGGCAACGGATTCCAGTCCACGTCATCAGAAGACTGATGTCATCGATGAGGCGGGCGTATCACAGCATGCATTGAGGCAGCTAGAGGTCATACACGCTATTGAAGGCAACTGTGTCGACAATGAACATGTAGTGTGTCTGACAATTTTTTGGTGACATTTCAGACAACTTTTGAAGATGAAATTTCTTACCCCACCATTGTTTACCTTGAGCTTACATTACCTGTGATTGCACAATTTCGTTCAAACTGTGGTTGATCAATCATTTGTTACCCCATCCCTAGATTATATTATAATTCACAACAAAACCTCTTCTTGTTATTTTTTTTATCGATCATTGAACTCGACCTATACTTTCTTTTGCCGCCCAGTTTATTATTCTATTGCTGCTGGTGAAACTACTCGCCCATCGCACGAGTGCAAGGCTAAAATGAAGACAGAGTTTTGGAGTCCAGCGTTATCTTTCAATCTGACGTACATATACAAATATATAGAACTTCATATACAGAGTTAATCTCTGTGTACACAAATAATAACAGCAGCAACAACAACAATGATGATGATGATGATGATGATGATGATGATGATGATGATGATGATAAGCACATGATGGAGTAGCTCGATCATTTTATTACCGCCTTCGCAATGCTTGTGGTTTTGACCTAGAATATGGAGAGTACATATGATAAAAACAAAATTCTTTGAAATAGGCCCATGTGCAGCCTCATACATATCCAGGCCAACAAACCTGATCTTGTCCTTATTAATAAATCAAATGAAATCATTTATATTTTTTTATTTTTTGTCCCATTTGGCACTAATGCGATTGACAAGATTGAGGAAAAACATGGCAAATATGCGGACTTCGCTTTCGAAATGTCACAAGTACCAGGTTGTCCGACTCCCCATTTTTCTCGTTGCCTTAGGTTTGGTACCTCCCAATCTGTTGACTGACATTGGGAGGGTATCTGGGTTTGCTACCAGGAATACTGCCCTTACGACATCAGTTTGATTTAGAGTTTTAACACGAAACATGGTTGCTTCCGTCGACCGCTAATGGACTCTTGGTCACAAGAAAAAAACTTTTGATGTGAATTCCACTATGATAGTTAAAAGTCACGAACAGATGGAAAACACAGCCTTGATTAGGGTTCTTTTGGCCAATAATAGGTCCATCAAATTCGGAATGTAAAATTACAATGATATTCTTTTTGGATTTAATGCTAAGAAAGCATTTGGAGTCATCTTCAGAACAATTACGCAATCAGTTCTCTTTAAATATTTTAACTTTAAAGTGATCAGATTTTGATAAATACAAAAATGATGACAGTTACTTTGATTTCTGACCATGCGTGAAATGAGGAGAAAATTCAGAGTATTCTTACCTGGACAACTTGAATCGCTTTCCTGAAAGTTGTGTTTTGCTCGTTATATATACTAGTATATTGATTTGTTCACTGATTAAACCGACGGTGTAAATTTGTCGAGAGAAGAAATTGTTCCCAAGGTGCGACATTCCTGTCCCCTCAGTTTCACACGTCCACACGTTCACACGTTCACACGTTCAACCCCTCGGGGAATGATGAGGCTTGATTTCAATTTACAGGACTGAGGGACCTGTTAATACCTTGTTCTCACTTTCATCATGTCATAACTTTGAGGTACATTCAAGCATGGTCTTTCGGAGTATGAAGATTTCAAAGAGCGTTATACGACTCACAATTCTTTACTTACTCACTACAACGTTCAAGGCCTTAAAGTGAAGCTTTAAAAGGGTTTAATGGTAGACATTGCGGAGAACATTTCCAAATATGACGCATCAGTGACAAAAATGGTGTTTGATGCAATTCCTATTTTGGCTTGTACCATAAGTTTGTTTCTGTGTTTTTTTCAGGTGGACAATTGACTTGCCTTTTCAAGAGTTTGTGACGGCTGCCATCAGTGGGACAGGTTGCGCTCACAATTTCGAGAACACATGGTATTATCATTATTTGATAGTATTTCACGTACACATGATTATCGTGTAGTCAGAATCATACAATGAACAGAGATGTCTTATGCTTGTGGAAAGGGTTCTGTTCGCTTGTATTTGTGGTTATGGAAAGGGTTTTGTCCCTTGTATTTGTGGTTATGGATAGGGATTTGTCCCTTATATTTGTGGTTATGGATATGGATTTGTCCCTTATATTTGTGGTTATGGATAGCGATTTGTCGCTTGTATTTGTGGTTATGGATAGGGATATGTCCCTTATTTTTGTGGTTATGAATAGGGTTTTGTCCCTTGTATTTTTGGTTATGGATAGGGATTTGTCGCTTGTATTTGTGGTTATGGAAAGGGTTTTGTCCCTTGTATTTGTGGTTATGGATATGGATTTGGATTTGTCGCTTGTATTTGTGGTTATGGATATGGATTTGTCCCTTGTATTTGTGGTTATGGACAGGGATTTGTCGCTTTTATTTGTGGTTATGGATATGGATTTGTCGCTTTTATTTGTGGTTATGGATAAGGATTTGTCCCTTGTATTTGTGGTTATGGACAGGGTTTTGTCCCTTGTATTTTTGGTTATGGATAGGGATTTGTCGCTTGTATTTGTGGTTATGGATAGGGATTTGTCCCTTGTATTTGTGGTTATGGATAGGGATTTGTCGCTTATATTTGTGGTTATGGATAGGGTTTTGTCTCTTGTATTTGTGGTTATGGAAAGGGTTTGTTCCCTTGTATTTGTGGTTATGGATAGGGATTTGTCGCTTATATTGGTGGTTATGGATAGGGTTTTGTCCCTTGTATTTGTGGTTATGGAGTGCTGTTTACTGATGAAAGTCGGTTTAACTTGTTTCTAAATGAAGGCAGAGAACGAGTTTATCGACGCAGAGGGGAACGTTTGGCTCCGGGGTGTATTCGAGAGGTCCATCCATTCGGCGGGGAGGTGTCATGGTGTGGGGCGGTATTTGTGGAGATCAGAAGACTGATTTGGTGATTATACAGGGAAACCTGAACGCTGTGCAGTACAGAGACCAAGTGTTGCAGCCAGTTGTGCTTCCGTTCTTACAAAACCAACAGCAGGGAACATTGTCACGACAATGCCAGGCCCCATACTGCAAGACTGACTCAGAACTTTCTAAACCAGCAGAACGTTGACGTTTTGCCCTGGCCTGTCCACTCACCCGATATGAATCCTATTGAACATCTGTGGGACCATCTTGACAGACATATTAGAGCACGCCATCAGACAAGAATTGCAGCAGGCCCAGAGAGACGAGTGGCAACGGATTCCAGTCCACGTCATCAGAAGACTGATGTCATCGATGAGGCGGCGTATCACAGCATGCATTGAGGCAGCTAGAGGTCATACACGCTATTGAAGGCAACTGTGTCGACAATGAACATGTAGTGTGTCTGACAATTTTTTGGTGACATTTCAGACAACTTTTGAAGATGAAATTTCTTACCCCACCATTGTTTACCTTGAGCTTACATTACCTGTGATTGCACAATTTCGTTCAAACTGTGGTTGATCAATCATTTGTTACCCCATCCCTAGATTATATTATAATTCACAACAAAACCTCTTCTTGTTATTTTTTTTATCGATCATTGAACTCGACCTATACTTTCTTTTGCCGCCCAGTTTATTATTCTATTGCTGCTGGTGAAACTACTCGCCCATCGCACGAGTGCAAGGCTAAAATGAAGACAGAGTTTTGGAGTCCAGCGTTATTCTTTCAATCTGACGTACATATACAAATATATAGAACTTCATATACAGAGTTAATCTCTGTGTACACAAATAATAACAGCAGCAACAACAACAATGATAATAATGATGATGATGATGATGATGATGATGATGATGATAAGCACATGATGGAGTAGCTCGATCATTTTATTACCGCCTTCGCAATGCTTGTGGTTTTGACCCAGAATATGGAGAGTACATATGATAAAAACAAAATTCTTTGAAATAGGCCCATGTGCAGCCTCATACATATCCAGGCCAACAAACCTGATCTTGTCCTTATTAATAAATCAAATGAAATCATTTATATTTTTTTATTTTTTGTCCCATTTGGCACTAATGCGATTGACAAGATTGAGGAAAAACATGGCAAATATGCGGACTTCGCTTTCGAAATGTCACAAGTACCAGGTTGTCCGACTCCCCATTTTTCTCGTTGCCTTAGGTTTGGTACCTCCCAATCTGTTGACTGACATTGGGAGGGTATCTGGGTTTGCTACCAGGAATACTGCCCTTACGACATCAGTTTGATTTAGAGTTTTAACACGAAACATGGTTGCTTCCGTCGACCGCTAATGGACTCTTGGTCACAAGAAAAAAACTTTTGATGTGAATTCCACTATGATAGTTAAAAGTCACGAACAGATGGAAAACACAGCCTTGATTAGGGTTCTTTTGGCCAATAATAGGTCCATCAAATTCGGAATGTAAAATTACAATGATATTCTTTTTGGATTTAATGCTAAGAAAGCATTTGGAGTCATCTTCAGAACAATTACGCAATCAGTTCTCTTTAAATATTTTAACTTTAAAGTGATCAGATTTTGATAAATACAAAAATGATGACAGTTACTTTGATTTCTGACCATGCGTGAAATGAGGAGAAAATTCAGAGTATTCTTACCTGGACAACTTGAATCGCTTTCCTGAAAGTTGTGTTTTGCTCGTTATATATACTAGTATATTGATTTGTTCACTGATTAAACCGACGGTGTAAATTTGTCGAGAGAAGAAATTGTTCCCAAGGTGCGACATTCCTGTCCCCTCAGTTTCACACGTCCACACGTTCACACGTTCACACGTTCAACCCCTCGGGGAATGATGAGGCTTGATTTCAATTTACAGGACTGAGGGACCTGTTAATACCTTGTTCTCACTTTCATCATGTCATAACTTTGAGGTACATTCAAGCATGGTCTTTCGGAGTATGAAGATTTCAAAGAGCGTTATACGACTCACAATTCTTTACTTACTCACTACAACGTTCAAGGCCTTAAAGTGAAGCTTTAAAAGGGTTTAATGGTAGACATTGCGGAGAACATTTCCAAATATGACGCATCAGTGACAAAAATGGTGTTTGATGCAATTCCTATTTTGGCTTGTACCATAAGTTTGTTTCTGTGTTTTTTTCAGGTGGACAATTGACTTGCCTTTTCAAGAGTTTGTGACGGCTGCCATCAGTGGGACAGGTTGCGCTCACAATTTCGAGAACACATGGTATTATCATTATTTGATAGTATTTCACGTACACATGATTATCGTGTAGTCGGAATCATACAATGAACAGAGATGTCTTATGCTTGTGGAAAGGGTTCTGTTCGCTTGTATTTGTGGTTATGGAAAGGGTTTTGTCCCTTGTATTTGTGGTTATGGATAGGGATTTGTCCCTTATATTTGTGGTTATGGATATGGATTTGTCCCTTATATTTGTGGTTATGGATAGCGATTTGTCGCTTGTATTTGTGGTTATGGATAGGGATATGTCCCTTATTTTTGTGGTTATGAATAGGGTTTTGTCCCTTGTATTTTTGGTTATGGATAGGGATTTGTCGCTTGTATTTGTGGTTATGGAAAGGGTTTTGTCCCTTGTATTTGTGGTTATGGATATGGATTTGGATTTGTCGCTTGTATTTGTGGTTATGGATATGGATTTGTCCCTTGTATTTGTGGTTATGGACAGGGATTTGTCGCTTTTATTTGTGGTTATGGATATGGATTTGTCGCTTTTATTTGTGGTTATGGATAAGGATTTGTCCCTTGTATTTGTGGTTATGGACAGGGTTTTGTCCCTTGTATTTTTGGTTATGGATAGGGATTTGTCGCTTGTATTTGTGGTTATGGATAGGGATTTGTCCCTTGTATTTGTGGTTATGGATAGGGATTTGTCGCTTATATTTGTGGTTATGGATAGGGTTTTGTCTCTTGTATTTGTGGTTATGGAAAGGGTTTGTTCCCTTGTATTTGTGGTTATGGATAGGGATTTGTCGCTTATATTGGTGGTTATGGATAGGGTTTTGTCCCTTGTATTTGTGGTTATGGAGTGCTGTTTACTGATGAAAGTCGGTTTAACTTGTTTCTAAATGAAGGCAGAGAACGAGTTTATCGACGCAGAGGGGAACGTTTGGCTCCGGGGTGTATTCGAGAGGTCCATCCATTCGGCGGGGAGGTGTCATGGTGTGGGGCGGTATTTGTGGAGATCAGAAGACTGATTTGGTGATTATACAGGGAAACCTGAACGCTGTGCAGTACAGAGACCAAGTGTTGCAGCCAGTTGTGCTTCCGTTCTTACAAAACCAACAGCAGGGGACATTGTCACGACAATGCCAGGCCCCATACTGCAAGACTGACTCAGAACTTTCTAAACCAGCAGAACGTTGACGTTTTGCCCTGGCCTGTCCACTCACCCGATATGAATCATATTGAACATCTGTGGGACCATCTTGACAGACATATTAGAGCACGCCATCAGACAAGAATTGCAGCAGGCCCAGAGAGACGAGTGGCAACGGATTCCAGTCCACGTCATCAGAAGACTGATGTCATCGATGAGGCGGCGTATCACAGCATGCATTGAGGCAGCTAGAGGTCATACACGCTATTGAAGGCAACTGTGTCGACAATGAACATGTAGTGTGTCTGACAATTTTTTGGTGACATTTCAGACAACTTTTGAAGATGAAATTTCTTACCCCACCATTGTTTACCTTGAGCTTACATTACCTGTGATTGCACAATTTCGTTCAAACTGTGGTTGATCAATCATTTGTTACCCCATCCCTAGATTATATTATAATTCACAACAAAACCTCTTCTTGTTATTTTTTTTATCGATCATTGAACTCGACCTATACTTTCTTTTGCCGCCCAGTTTATTATTCTATTGCTGCTGGTGAAACTACTCGCCCATCGCACGAGTGCAAGGCTAAAATGAAGACAGAGTTTTGGAGTCCAGCGTTATTCTTTCAATCTGACGTACATATACAAATATATAGAACTTCATATACAGAGTTAATCTCTGTGTACACAAATAATAACAGCAGCAACAACAACAATGATAATAATGATAATAATGATGATGATGATGATGATGATGATGATGATGATGATGATGATAAGCACATGATGGAGTAGCTCGATCATTTTATTACCGCCTTCGCAATGCTTGTGGTTTTGACCCAGAATATGGAGAGTACATATGATAAAAACAAAATTCTTTGAAATAGGCCCATGTGCAGCCTCATACATATCCAGGCCAACAAACCTGATCTTGTCCTTATTAATAAATCAAATGAAATCATTTATATTTTTTTATTTTTTGTCCCATTTGGCACTAATGCGATTGACAAGATTGAGGAAAAACATGGCAAATATGCGGACTTCGCTTTCGAAATGTCACAAGTACCAGGTTGTCCGACTCCCCATTTTTCTCGTTGCCTTAGGTTTGGTACCTCCCAATCTGTTGACTGACATTGGGAGGGTATCTGGGTTTGCTACCAGGAATACTGCCCTTACGACATCAGTTTGATTTAGAGTTTTAACACGAAACATGGTTGCTTCCGTCGACCGCTAATGGACTCTTGGTCACAAGAAAAAAACTTTTGATGTGAATTCCACTATGATAGTTAAAAGTCACGAACAGATGGAAAACACAGCCTTGATTAGGGTTCTTTTGGCCAATAATAGGTCCATCAAATTCGGAATGTAAAATTACAATGATATTCTTTTTGGATTTAATGCTAAGAAAGCATTTGGAGTCATCTTCAGAACAATTACGCAATCAGTTCTCTTTAAATATTTTAACTTTAAAGTGATCAGATTTTGATAAATACAAAAATGATGACAGTTACTTTGATTTCTGACCATGCGTGAAATGAGGAGAAAATTCAGAGTATTCTTACCTGGACAACTTGAATCGCTTTCCTGAAAGTTGTGTTTTGCTCGTTATATATACTAGTATATTGATTTGTTCACTGATTAAACCGACGGTGTAAATTTGTCGAGAGAAGAAATTGTTCCCAAGGTGCGACATTCCTGTCCCCTCAGTTTCACACGTCCACACGTTCACACGTTCACACGTTCAACCCCTCGGGGAATGATGAGGCTTGATTTCAATTTACAGGACTGAGGGACCTGTTAATACCTTGTTCTCACTTTCATCATGTCATAACTTTGAGGTACATTCAAGCATGGTCTTTCGGAGTATGAAGATTTCAAAGAGCGTTATACGACTCACAATTCTTTACTTACTCACTACAACGTTCAAGGCCTTAAAGTGAAGCTTTAAAAGGGTTTAATGGTAGACATTGCGGAGAACATTTCCAAATATGACGCATCAGTGACAAAAATGGTGTTTGATGCAATTCCTATTTTGGCTTGTACCATAAGTTTGTTTCTGTGTTTTTTTCAGGTGGACAATTGACTTGCCTTTTCAAGAGTTTGTGACGGCTGCCATCAGTGGGACAGGTTGCGCTCACAATTTCGAGAACACATGGTATTATCATTATTTGATAGTATTTCACGTACACATGATTATCGTGTAGTCGGAATCATACAATGAACAGAGATGTCTTATGCTTGTGGAAAGGGTTCTGTTCGCTTGTATTTGTGGTTATGGAAAGGGTTTTGTCCCTTGTATTTGTGGTTATGGATAGGGATTTGTCCCTTATATTTGTGGTTATGGATATGGATTTGTCCCTTATATTTGTGGTTATGGATAGCGATTTGTCGCTTGTATTTGTGGTTATGGATAGGGATATGTCCCTTATTTTTGTGGTTATGAATAGGGTTTTGTCCCTTGTATTTTTGGTTATGGATAGGGATTTGTCGCTTGTATTTGTGGTTATGGAAAGGGTTTTGTCCCTTGTATTTGTGGTTATGGATATGGATTTGGATTTGTCGCTTGTATTTGTGGTTATGGATATGGATTTGTCCCTTGTATTTGTGGTTATGGACAGGGATTTGTCGCTTTTATTTGTGGTTATGGATATGGATTTGTCGCTTTTATTTGTGGTTATGGATAAGGATTTGTCCCTTGTATTTGTGGTTATGGACAGGGTTTTGTCCCTTGTATTTTTGGTTATGGATAGGGATTTGTCGCTTGTATTTGTGGTTATGGATAGGGATTTGTCCCTTGTATTTGTGGTTATGGATAGGGATTTGTCGCTTATATTTGTGGTTATGGATAGGGTTTTGTCTCTTGTATTTGTGGTTATGGAAAGGGTTTGTTCCCTTGTATTTGTGGTTATGGATAGGGATTTGTCGCTTATATTGGTGGTTATGGATAGGGTTTTGTCCCTTGTATTTGTGGTTATGGAGTGCTGTTTACTGATGAAAGTCGGTTTAACTTGTTTCTAAATGAAGGCAGAGAACGAGTTTATCGACGCAGAGGGGAACGTTTGGCTCCGGGGTGTATTCGAGAGGTCCATCCATTCGGCGGGGAGGTGTCATGGTGTGGGGCGGTATTTGTGGAGATCAGAAGACTGATTTGGTGATTATACAGGGAAACCTGAACGCTGTGCAGTACAGAGACCAAGTGTTGCAGCCAGTTGTGCTTCCGTTCTTACAAAACCAACAGCAGGGGACATTGTCACGACAATGCCAGGCCCCATACTGCAAGACTGACTCAGAACTTTCTAAACCAGCAGAACGTTGACGTTTTGCCCTGGCCTGTCCACTCACCCGATATGAATCATATTGAACATCTGTGGGACCATCTTGACAGACATATTAGAGCACGCCATCAGACAAGAATTGCAGCAGGCCCAGAGAGACGAGTGGCAACGGATTCCAGTCCACGTCATCAGAAGACTGATGTCATCGATGAGGCGGCGTATCACAGCATGCATTGAGGCAGCTAGAGGTCATACACGCTATTGAAGGCAACTGTGTCGACAATGAACATGTAGTGTGTCTGACAATTTTTTGGTGACATTTCAGACAACTTTTGAAGATGAAATTTCTTACCCCACCATTGTTTACCTTGAGCTTACATTACCTGTGATTGCACAATTTCGTTCAAACTGTGGTTGATCAATCATTTGTTACCCCATCCCTAGATTATATTATAATTCACAACAAAACCTCTTCTTGTTATTTTTTTTATCGATCATTGAACTCGACCTATACTTTCTTTTGCCGCCCAGTTTATTATTCTATTGCTGCTGGTGAAACTACTCGCCCATCGCACGAGTGCAAGGCTAAAATGAAGACAGAGTTTTGGAGTCCAGCGTTATTCTTTCAATCTGACGTACATATACAAATATATAGAACTTCATATACAGAGTTAATCTCTGTGTACACAAATAATAACAGCAGCAACAACAACAATGATAATAATGATAATAATAATGATGATGATGATGATGATGATGATGATGATGATGATGATGATAAGCACATGATGGAGTAGCTCGATCATTTTATTACCGCCTTCGCAATGCTTGTGGTTTTGACCCAGAATATGGAGAGTACATATGATAAAAACAAAATTCTTTGAAATAGGCCCATGTGCAGCCTCATACATATCCAGGCCAACAAACCTGATCTTGTCCTTATTAATAAATCAAATGAAATCATTTATATTTTTTTATTTTTTGTCCCATTTGGCACTAATGCGATTGACAAGATTGAGGAAAAACATGGCAAATATGCGGACTTCGCTTTCGAAATGTCACAAGTACCAGGTTGTCCGACTCCCCATTTTTCTCGTTGCCTTAGGTTTGGTACCTCCCAATCTGTTGACTGACATTGGGAGGGTATCTGGGTTTGCTACCAGGAATACTGCCCTTACGACATCAGTTTGATTTAGAGTTTTAACACGAAACATGGTTGCTTCCGTCGACCGCTAATGGACTCTTGGTCACAAGAAAAAAACTTTTGATGTGAATTCCACTATGATAGTTAAAAGTCACGAACAGATGGAAAACACAGCCTTGATTAGGGTTCTTTTGGCCAATAATAGGTCCATCAAATTCGGAATGTAAAATTACAATGATATTCTTTTTGGATTTAATGCTAAGAAAGCATTTGGAGTCATCTTCAGAACAATTACGCAATCAGTTCTCTTTAAATATTTTAACTTTAAAGTGATCAGATTTTGATAAATACAAAAATGATGACAGTTACTTTGATTTCTGACCATGCGTGAAATGAGGAGAAAATTCAGAGTATTCTTACCTGGACAACTTGAATCGCTTTCCTGAAAGTTGTGTTTTGCTCGTTATATATACTAGTATATTGATTTGTTCACTGATTAAACCGACGGTGTAAATTTGTCGAGAGAAGAAATTGTTCCCAAGGTGCGACATTCCTGTCCCCTCAGTTTCACACGTCCACACGTTCACACGTTCAACCCCTCGGGGAATGATGAGGCTTGATTTCAATTTACAGGACTGAGGGACCTGTTAATACCTTGTTCTCACTTTCATCATGTCATAACTTTGAGGTACATTCAAGCATGGTCTTTCGGAGTATGAAGATTTCAAAGAGCGTTATACGACTCACAATTCTTTACTTACTCACTACAACGTTCAAGGCCTTAAAGTGAAGCTTTAAAAGGGTTTAATGGTAGACATTGCGGAGAACATTTCCAAATATGACGCATCAGTGACAAAAATGGTGTTTGATGCAATTCCTATTTTGGCTTGTACCATAAGTTTGTTTCTGTGTTTTTTTCAGGTGGACAATTGACTTGCCTTTTCAAGAGTTTGTGACGGCTGCCATCAGTGGGACAGGTTGCGCTCACAATTTCGAGAACACATGGTATTATCATTATTTGATAGTATTTCACGTACACATGATTATCGTGTAGTCGGAATCATACAATGAACAGAGATGTCTTATGCTTGTGGAAAGGGTTCTGTTCGCTTGTATTTGTGGTTATGGAAAGGGTTTTGTCCCTTGTATTTGTGGTTATGGATAGGGATTTGTCCCTTATATTTGTGGTTATGGATATGGATTTGTCCCTTATATTTGTGGTTATGGATAGCGATTTGTCGCTTGTATTTGTGGTTATGGATAGGGATATGTCCCTTATTTTTGTGGTTATGAATAGGGTTTTGTCCCTTGTATTTTTGGTTATGGATAGGGATTTGTCGCTTGTATTTGTGGTTATGGAAAGGGTTTTGTCCCTTGTATTTGTGGTTATGGATATGGATTTGGATTTGTCGCTTGTATTTGTGGTTATGGATATGGATTTGTCCCTTGTATTTGTGGTTATGGACAGGGATTTGTCGCTTTTATTTGTGGTTATGGATATGGATTTGTCGCTTTTATTTGTGGTTATGGATAAGGATTTGTCCCTTGTATTTGTGGTTATGGACAGGGTTTTGTCCCTTGTATTTTTGGTTATGGATAGGGATTTGTCGCTTGTATTTGTGGTTATGGATAGGGATTTGTCCCTTGTATTTGTGGTTATGGATAGGGATTTGTCGCTTATATTTGTGGTTATGGATAGGGTTTTGTCTCTTGTATTTGTGGTTATGGAAAGGGTTTGTTCCCTTGTATTTGTGGTTATGGATAGGGATTTGTCGCTTATATTGGTGGTTATGGATAGGGTTTTGTCCCTTGTATTTGTGGTTATGGAGTGCTGTTTACTGATGAAAGTCGGTTTAACTTGTTTCTAAATGAAGGCAGAGAACGAGTTTATCGACGCAGAGGGGAACGTTTGGCTCCGGGGTGTATTCGAGAGGTCGATCCATTCGGCGGGGAGGTGTCATGGTGTGGGGCGGTATTTGTGGAGATCAGAAGACTGATTTGGTGATTATACAGGGAAACCTGAACGCTGTGCAGTACAGAGACCAAGTGTTGCAGCCAGTTGTGCTTCCGTTCTTACAAAACCAACAGCAGGGGACATTGTCACGACAATGCCAGGCCCCATACTGCAAGACTGACTCAGAACTTTCTAAACCAGCAGAACGTTGACGTTTTGCCCTGGCCTGTCCACTCACCCGATATGAATCCTATTGAACATCTGTGGGACCATCTTGACAGACATATTAGAGCACGCCATCAGACAAGAATTGCAGCAGGCCCAGAGAGACGAGTGGCAACGGATTCCAGTCCACGTCATCAGAAGACTGATGTCATCGATGAGGCGGCGTATCACAGCATGCATTGAGGCAGCTAGAGGTCATACACGCTATTGAAGGCAACTGTGTCGACAATGAACATGTAGTGTGTCTGACAATTTTTTGGTGACATTTCAGACAACTTTTGAAGATGAAATTTCTTACCCCACCATTGTTTACCTTGAGCTTACATTACCTGTGATTGCACAATTTCGTTCAAACTGTGGTTGATCAATCATTTGTTACCCCATCCCTAGATTATATTATAATTCACAACAAAACCTCTTCTTGTTATTTTTTTTATCGATCATTGAACTCGACCTATACTTTCTTTTGCCGCCCAGTTTATTATTCTATTGCTGCTGGTGAAACTACTCGCCCATCGCACGAGTGCAAGGCTAAAATGAAGACAGAGTTTTGGAGTCCAGCGTTATTCTTTCAATCTGACGTACATATACAAATATATAGAACTTCATATACAGAGTTAATCTCTGTGTACACAAATAATAACAGCAGCAACAACAACAATGATAATAATGATAATAATGATGATGATGATGATGATGATGATGATGATGATGATGATGATAAGCACATGATGGAGTAGCTCGATCATTTTATTACCGCCTTCGCAATGCTTGTGGTTTTGACCCAGAATATGGAGAGTACATATGATAAAAACAAAATTCTTTGAAATAGGCCCATGTGCAGCCTCATACATATCCAGGCCAACAAACCTGATCTTGTCCTTATTAATAAATCAAATGAAATCATTTATATTTTTTTATTTTTTGTCCCATTTGGCACTAATGCGATTGACAAGATTGAGGAAAAACATGGCAAATATGCGGACTTCGCTTTCGAAATGTCACAAGTACCAGGTTGTCCGACTCCCCATTTTTCTCGTTGCCTTAGGTTTGGTACCTCCCAATCTGTTGACTGACATTGGGAGGGTATCTGGGTTTGCTACCAGGAATACTGCCCTTACGACATCAGTTTGATTTAGAGTTTTAACACGAAACATGGTTGCTTCCGTCGACCGCTAATGGACTCTTGGTCACAAGAAAAAAACTTTTGATGTGAATTCCACTATGATAGTTAAAAGTCACGAACAGATGGAAAACACAGCCTTGATTAGGGTTCTTTTGGCCAATAATAGGTCCATCAAATTCGGAATGTAAAATTACAATGATATTCTTTTTGGATTTAATGCTAAGAAAGCATTTGGAGTCATCTTCAGAACAATTACGCAATCAGTTCTCTTTAAATATTTTAACTTTAAAGTGATCAGATTTTGATAAATACAAAAATGATGACAGTTACTTTGATTTCTGACCATGCGTGAAATGAGGAGAAAATTCAGAGTATTCTTACCTGGACAACTTGAATCGCTTTCCTGAAAGTTGTGTTTTGCTCGTTATATATACTAGTATATTGATTTGTTCACTGATTAAACCGACGGTGTAAATTTGTCGAGAGAAGAAATTGTTCCCAAGGTGCGACATTCCTGTCCCCTCAGTTTCACACGTCCACACGTTCACACGTTCACACGTTCAACCCCTCGGGGAATGATGAGGCTTGATTTCAATTTACAGGACTGAGGGACCTGTAATACCTTGTTCTCACTTTCATCATGTCATAACTTTGAGGTACATTCAAGCATGGTCTTTCGGAGTATGAAGATTTCAAAGAGCGTTATACGACTCACAATTCTTTACTTACTCACTACAACGTTCAAGGCCTTAAAGTGAAGCTTTAAAAGGGTTTAATGGTAGACATTGCGGAGAACATTTCCAAATATGACGCATCAGTGACAAAAATGGTGTTTGATGCAATTCCTATTTTGGCTTGTACCATAAGTTTGTTTCTGTGTTTTTTTCAGGTGGACAATTGACTTGCCTTTTCAAGAGTTTGTGACGGCTGCCATCAGTGGGACAGGTTGCGCTCACAATTTCGAGAACACATGGTATTATCATTATTTGATAGTATTTCACGTACACATGATTATCGTGTAGTCGGAATCATACAATGAACAGAGATGTCTTATGCTTGTGGAAAGGGTTCTGTTCGCTTGTATTTGTGGTTATGGAAAGGGTTTTGTCCCTTGTATTTGTGGTTATGGATAGGGATTTGTCCCTTATATTTGTGGTTATGGATATGGATTTGTCCCTTATATTTGTGGTTATGGATAGCGATTTGTCGCTTGTATTTGTGGTTATGGATAGGGATATGTCCCTTATTTTTGTGGTTATGAATAGGGTTTTGTCCCTTGTATTTTTGGTTATGGATAGGGATTTGTCGCTTGTATTTGTGGTTATGGAAAGGGTTTTGTCCCTTGTATTTGTGGTTATGGATATGGATTTGGATTTGTCGCTTGTATTTGTGGTTATGGATATGGATTTGTCCCTTGTATTTGTGGTTATGGACAGGGATTTGTCGCTTTTATTTGTGGTTATGGATATGGATTTGTCGCTTTTATTTGTGGTTATGGATAAGGATTTGTCCCTTGTATTTGTGGTTATGGACAGGGTTTTGTCCCTTGTATTTTTGGTTATGGATAGGGATTTGTCGCTTGTATTTGTGGTTATGGATAGGGATTTGTCCCTTGTATTTGTGGTTATGGATAGGGATTTGTCGCTTATATTTGTGGTTATGGATAGGGTTTTGTCTCTTGTATTTGTGGTTATGGAAAGGGTTTGTTCCCTTGTATTTGTGGTTATGGATAGGGATTTGTCGCTTATATTGGTGGTTATGGATAGGGTTTTGTCCCTTGTATTTGTGGTTATGGAGTGCTGTTTACTGATGAAAGTCGGTTTAACTTGTTTCTAAATGAAGGCAGAGAACGAGTTTATCGACGCAGAGGGGAACGTTTGGCTCCGGGGTGTATTCGAGAGGTCCATCCATTCGGCGGGGAGGTGTCATGGTGTGGGGCGGTATTTGTGGAGATCAGAAGACTGATTTGGTGATTATACAGGGAAACCTGAACGCTGTGCAGTACAGAGACCAAGTGTTGCAGCCAGTTGTGCTTCCGTTCTTACAAAACCAACAGCAGGGGACATTGTCACGACAATGCCAGGCCCCATACTGCAAGACTGACTCAGAACTTTCTAAACCAGCAGAACGTTGACGTTTTGCCCTGGCCTGTCCACTCACCCGATATGAATCCTATTGAACATCTGTGGGACCATCTTGACAGACATATTAGAGCACGCCATCAGACAAGAATTGCAGCAGGCCCAGAGAGACGAGTGGCAACGGATTCCAGTCCACGTCATCAGAAGACTGATGTCATCGATGAGGCGGCGTATCACAGCATGCATTGAGGCAGCTAGAGGTCATACACGCTATTGAAGGCAACTGTGTCGACAATGAACATGTAGTGTGTCTGACAATTTTTTGGTGACATTTCAGACAACTTTTGAAGATGAAATTTCTTACCCCACCATTGTTTACCTTGAGCTTACATTACCTGTGATTGCACAATTTCGTTCAAACTGTGGTTGATCAATCATTTGTTACCCCATCCCTAGATTATATTATAATTCACAACAAAACCTCTTCTTGTTATTTTTTTTATCGATCATTGAACTCGACCTATACTTTCTTTTGCCGCCCAGTTTATTATTCTATTGCTGCTGGTGAAACTACTCGCCCATCGCACGAGTGCAAGGCTAAAATGAAGACAGAGTTTTGGAGTCCAGCGTTATTCTTTCAATCTGACGTACATATACAAATATATAGAACTTCATATACAGAGTTAATCTCTGTGTACACAAATAATAACAGCAGCAACAACAACAATGATAATAATGATAATAATGATGATGATGATGATGATGATGATGATGATGATGATGATGATGATGATAAGCACATGATGGAGTAGCTCGATCATTTTATTACCGCCTTCGCAATGCTTGTGGTTTTGACCCAGAATATGGAGAGTACATATGATAAAAACAAAATTCTTTGAAATAGGCCCATGTGCAGCCTCATACATATCCAGGCCAACAAACCTGATCTTGTCCTTATTAATAAATCAAATGAAATCATTTATATTTTTTAATTTTTTGTCCCATTTGGCACTAATGCGATTGACAAGATTGAGGAAAAACATGGCAAATATGCGGACTTCGCTTTCGAAATGTCACAAGTACCAGGTTGTCCGACTCCCCATTTTTCTCGTTGCCTTAGGTTTGGTACCTCCCAATCTGTTGACTGACATTGGGAGGGTATCTGGGTTTGCTACCAGGAATACTGCCCTTACGACATCAGTTTGATTTAGAGTTTTAACACGAAACATGGTTGCTTCCGTCGACCGCTAATGGACTCTTGGTCACAAGAAAAAAACTTTTGATGTGAATTCCACTATGATAGTTAAAAGTCACGAACAGATGGAAAACACAGCCTTGATTAGGGTTCTTTTGGCCAATAATAGGTCCATCAAATTCGGAATGTAAAATTACAATGATATTCTTTTTGGATTTAATGCTAAGAAAGCATTTGGAGTCATCTTCAGAACAATTACGCAATCAGTTCTCTTTAAATATTTTAACTTTAAAGTGATCAGATTTTGATAAATACAAAAATGATGACAGTTACTTTGATTTCTGACCATGCGTGAAATGAGGAGAAAATTCAGAGTATTCTTACCTGGACAACTTGAATCGCTTTCCTGAAAGTTGTGTTTTGCTCGTTATATATACTAGTATATTGATTTGTTCACTGATTAAACCGACGGTGTAAATTTGTCGAGAGAAGAAATTGTTCCCAAGGTGCGACATTCCTGTCCCCTCAGTTTCACACGTCCACACGTTCACACGTTCAACCCCTCGGGGAATGATGAGGCTTGATTTCAATTTACAGGACTGAGGGACCTGTTAATACCTTGTTCTCACTTTCATCATGTCATAACTTTGAGGTACATTCAAGCATGGTCTTTCGGAGTATGAAGATTTCAAAGAGCGTTATACGACTCACAATTCTTTACTTACTCACTACAACGTTCAAGGCCTTAAAGTGAAGCTTTAAAAGGGTTTAATGGTAGACATTGCGGAGAACATTTCCAAATATGACGCATCAGTGACAAAAATGGTGTTTGATGCAATTCCTATTTTGGCTTGTACCATAAGTTTGTTTCTGTGTTTTTTTCAGGTGGACAATTGACTTGCCTTTTCAAGAGTTTGTGACGGCTGCCATCAGTGGGACAGGTTGCGCTCACAATTTCGAGAACACATGGTATTATCATTATTTGATAGTATTTCACGTACACATGATTATCGTGTAGTCGGAATCATACAATGAACAGAGATGTCTTATGCTTGTGGAAAGGGTTCTGTTCGCTTGTATTTGTGGTTATGGAAAGGGTTTTGTCCCTTGTATTTGTGGTTATGGATAGGGATTTGTCCCTTATATTTGTGGTTATGGATATGGATTTGTCCCTTATATTTGTGGTTATCGATAGCGATTTGTCGCTTGTATTTGTGGTTATGGATAGGGATATGTCCCTTATTTTTGTGGTTATGAATAGGGTTTTGTCCCTTGTATTTTTGGTTATGGATAGGGATTTGTCGCTTGTATTTGTGGTTATGGAAAGGGTTTTGTCCCTTGTATTTGTGGTTATGGATATGGATTTGGATTTGTCGCTTGTATTTGTGGTTATGGATATGGATTTGTCGCTTGTATTTGTGGTTATGGATAGGGATATGTCCCTTATTTTTGTGGTTATGAATAGGGTTTTGTCCCTTGTATTTGTGGTTATGGATATGGATTTGTCGCTTGTATTTGTGGTTATGGATAGGGATTTGTCCCTTGTATTTGTGGTTATGGAAAGGGTTTTGTCCCTTGTATTTGTGGTTATGGATATGGATTTGTCGCTTTTATTTGTGGTTATGGATATGGATTTGTTGCTTGTATCTGTGGTTATGGATAGGGTTTTATCTCTTGTATTTGTGGTTATGGATAGGGATTTGCCGCTTGTATTTGTGGTTATGGATAGGGATATGTCCCTTATTTTTGTGGTTATGAATAGGGTTTTGTCCCTTGTATTTTTGGTTATGGATATGGATTTGTCGCTTGTATTTGTGGTTATGGATAGGGATTTGTCCCTTGTATTTGTGGTTATGGATAGGGATTTGTTGCTTGTATTTGTGGTTATGGATAGGGATTTGTCGCTTGTATTTGTGGTTATGGATAGGGTTTTGTCCCTTGTATTTGTGGTTATGGAAAGTGTTTTGTCCCTTGTATTTGTGGTTATGGAAAGTGTTTTGTCGCGTGTATTTGTGGTTATGGATAGGGATTTGATCACTTGAGGTATTCAGACTTGTTGTACAAGAGTACCAGGTATTCAGGCTTGTAGTGCTAGAGTATCAGGTATTCAGGCTTGTAGTGTTAGAGTACCAAGTATTCAGGCTTGTAATACTAGAGTACCAGATATTCAGGCTTGTAGTGCTAGAGTATTAGGTATTAAGGCGTGTAGTGCTAGGCTATCAGGTATTCAAGCTTCTAGTGTTAGCGTACCAGGTATTCAGGCTTGTAATACTAGGGTACCAGGTATTCAGGCTTGTAGTGCTAGAGTATCAGGTATTCAGGCTTGTAGTGCTAGAGTATCAGGTATTCAGGCTTGTAGTGTTAGAGTACCAGGTATTCAGGCTTGTAGTGTTAGCGTACCAGGTATTCAGGATTGTAGTGCTAGAGTACTAGGTATTCAGGCTTGTAGTGCTAGGCTATCAGGTATTCAGGCTTCTAGTGTTAGCGTACCAGGTATTCGGGCTTGTAGTGTTAGGGTACCAGGTATTCAGGCTTGTAGTGCTAGTGTACCAGGTATTCAGACTTGTTGTGCTAGAGTACTAGGTATTCAGGTTTGTAGTGCTAGAGTATCAGGTTTTCAGGCTTGTAGTGCTTGAGTATCAGGTATTCAGGCTGGTAATACTAGAGTACCAGGTATTCAGGCTTGTAGTGCTAGCGTACCAGGTATTCAGACTTTTAGTGCTAGGGTATCACGTATTCAGACTTGTTGTGCTAGAGTATCGGGTATTCAGGCTTGTAGTGTTAGGTTTCGAGGTATTCAGGCTTGTAGTGCTAGAGTACGAGGTATTCAGGCTTGTAGTGCTAGAGTACGAGGTATTCAGGCTTGTAGTGCTAGCGAACCAGGTATTCATGCTTGGAGTGCTAGAGTATTAGGTATTAAGGCGTGTAGTGCTAGAGTACCAGGTATTCAGGCTTGTAGTGTTAGAGTACCAAGTATTCAGGCTTGTAATACTAGAGTACCAGATATTCAGGCTTGTAGTGCTAGCGTACTAGGTATTCAGACTTGTTGTGCTAGAGTACTAGGTATTCCGGCTTGTAGTGCTAGAGTATCAGGTATTCAGGCTTGTAGTGCTAGAGTACGAGGTATTCAGGCTTGTAGTGCTAGTGTACCAGGTATTCAGACTTTTTGTGCTAGAGTACTAGGTATTCAGGCTTGTAGTGCTAGAGTATCAGGTATTCAGGCTTGTGGTGCTAGAGTACGAGGTATTCAGGCTTGTAGTGCTAGCGTACCAGGTATTCAGGCTTGTAGTGCTAGAGTATTAGGTATTAAGGCGTGTAGTGCTAGGCTATCAGGTATTCAAGCTTCTAGTGTTAGCGTACCAGGTATTCAGGCTTCTAGTGTTAGAGTACCAGGTATTCAGGCTTGTAGTGCTAGAATACTCTAGCACTACAAGCCTGACTACCTGATATTCTAGCAAAACAAGTCTGAATACCTGGAACCATATCGGCCCGGACTCGGTTTTTCAAAGAGAGGCTATCTGAACGACTACTGCATCGAGATATGTGCAGTGTGTTGAGAAGATCAGCAACCCTAGAGAGTCCTTCATTGAATGAGGTCGGCTGGCCTGAAAAGTGAAACAGAAGGCTTTCTATTTGCTGCTCAGAACCAGTCACTTCCAACACGAAACCGTCAATGTGTGATTTTGCATCAAAATGTAAATATGAAAAGTAGATTATGTAATTAATTTAATGAGACTGTCCAACTCATTGTCAGTGGATGCCCAGGGTTGGCACAAACACAGTATCTTAAGCGACATGATGGAGTGTCTCGATCATTTTATTACCGTCTTCGCCATGCTTGCGGTTTTGACACAGAGGTCCATCCATGGTACGACCCTGATTATGTAGAGGGCGTCATGGAAAATTATAAATACAAAAGTCTTTTGAATAGGCCCGTATACGCCTCAGACGTATCCAGGCCAACAAACCTGATCTTGTCCTTTTTGATTAAGCCAATGAAAATAATTGAGGTGTCACAAGGTTGAGGAAAATCATGGCAAATATGCGGACTTCGCTTTCGAAATGTCAAGCTTGCATCCCAAGTTCCAAGTTGTCCGACTCCCCATTGTTCTCGGTGCCTTAGGTTTGGTACCTCCCAATCTGTTGACTGACACTGGGAGAGTACCCGGGTCTGCTACCAGGAATACATCCTTATGACATTCTAGGTAATGCAGAAGGCTGCAGTGTTGGGGAGGCTTCACATTCTCCGAAAAATTCTGGGTGGGTTTGACTAGGCAGCGCTTCCTGGATAGTCCCATTCGCTGTCTGGGCTGCGTGTAGAGGGGGCAAGGGCCTTGAGCTGACTGTGCCAGGATCCCCCAAACCCTCTTTGCTGCATTTGTTATTTTAATCTGTACAACAACAACAACAACAACAACAACAACAACAACAACAATAATAAAGCATTATAAAGCCTGAACAGAATATATTTCAGAGCAGCTTTAAATGTTGTTATAGAGAGATTGCTTGTTGACCATAGGGAGAAAATTCTGCAGTGTGTGTTTAGACATCAGGTCCTTTACTTAATTACTTGGATTTTTAGATGGGATTTGTTTCAATCTGGGCCGAGCCACTACTCTGACACAACGAATAATTTAACTAGCCCTTAATATACATCGAATACAGAGAATCATTTCCATGCTTGCTTGAACACTCTTGTGGAATTTCATTTGCAAGTGTAATCGCCTCCACCTATCACACACATCCTCAAGAATGTTTGTTTGAAGTGAGTTGTGCAATATTTCTGATTTGGAAGTGTGGCCATTCCGATATAACGGACCCCTTTCTTGCCCCAGCGTGTGAGTTTCCGTTTGACACAATGTTGGATTTGAGATCAGTTCAAGTATCTTCAGATGTGAATTCACAAGGAAGTTCTAAATATGACACATTCACGAAACACACGTACATGGCAGATATTCACAAAGCCATGTTATAATGATAGGGATGCGTGCAATATCTGAGTGTGGGTTTCAATCACTAGATATATCATCACAGGATAATCGTTCGCATAATGCGCACACCCCCTTCCTAAAATATATTTAAATATAACTTCACTCAGTTAATTATTTCTAAGAGTCGTAATAATAACACACATATTGTTCGGCTTTTCTTTGTGGTACCCGGTAGATAATTATTTTGAGAAAAAAACAACAACATATGTTTGTGAAGTTGCTTGAATTTTTATTTCGATCTCGGACCATACAGTTTCGGAAAAAAAATAATCTGTACATCTCGTATATTTAAAAACGAAACGTGCAATGTAATTAAAAGTTTAACAAGTTCTCCATCCTCGATATTTCGGTGGCTTGTAAGTTATAAATGTAGCGGCCATAAAAATTTCCGAGTCCCGTGATGGGATTCGAACCACGGACCTTCTGATCAGAGGTCGGACGCCTTGTCCACATGACCAAAGAGGTTAACCCCGTCAGCAAGCTGACAAGGTAAGGATGCCATCTGTGGGATGACTCCACGCCCTGCTACATAAAGGCATTTGCATGGAGAAAGGAGAAACAAATACTTAAAGTTCTGTAAAATAATTGAATTAATTTGCTCGCCATTGTTTGTTGATATTATGCGATTCCGATTTCTGAAGATGCATAGTGTTTTATACAGAGTGACACGTGCACTTTCCCCATGTCCATGCTGTTTATCATATTTACTCCTGGAAAATGTTAAGCACTGCTACGTCGTTATTTTATACATCCCGAACTTCCTGGTCCCTTTTGGAAATATCTACATAGGACAGCGACCCCATTTTGATAATGTTTAAGCTATCTCCGATGAAACCAAACGTTGGTACAAGAACAGTGTCCGTCTCTCCAAATGGTCGCACGAGTCATATCATTGACTGAACAAAAATTGCAAGTGAACATGGATTCTTTTCTTGATTTTTTTGTGTGGTAAAAACTGAGATAACACCGATACCTGATGAAAAGATGATATAAGAGCACAATATGAGTCTTATCATATGCTGAACAAAAAAACATTAGGGCTCAAAATTCTAGTGAAAACTGAGCACACAATTTTTCACAAAAAATATCACAAAAAATATCCATGATCATAACTGTATTTGTTGAGTATATGATTCACAACAGCGGAGGGAGTGACTGAGGAAATGAATGAAGCATGGTCATGGAATAGTCACTTCGGTTTGTGTATTTCTGGATCAGTATGTAAAGAATGTAAATAAATAAATGTTTTTCGTCATGGGAGGATACGTTTAGAAATTGCTATATATTTGAGTATATGGAACTGTATAGTTAGCGGCGCTTTATTGTTTTCAAGGTGCATAAGTGTTGGTGATTCAACATCAGTATGACACATTGTAAATAAAAAAAATATAAGGCTAGTTTATATGTAAGTGTTTAGTTAGCGGTGCCCTTTTTCCAGGTGCGTATGTGTTGACGAATCATGTGATAGTTAAAGCTCCCCGTGTGTTAAGTCATCCGACACCCCAAATACCAATTGTCATTAACAATATCCACATGCGTGAATATGTTATTTGCACGTATACGTGTTTCTAGTCATGGGGGATAAACGTATGTCTGATTATGGGATGGACGCACTACCTACGTTTACTGCGCACCCGATGCCCCGAAATTAACTATGCTAGAAGGGGGTAGTTGCAACAATTACTTGAAACAGGCTGACTGATGAGGGATAGACGGTGAATAAAAAAGAACAACTTCTTTCTTTGCTATCATCAGTTGTTATACAATGCGAATGGCCGAACATGTTTTAACACGTAGCCTTACGTTTTGGTTCCCTGTGGCCGAGTACGAAATCGCCGACTTGCGTCCTTCTGGCGAGCCAGAAACTTCTGACCGAGAGTCGGAATCCCAGAATCGCCCTGGTTATGTTTTTAATTTGTCAGCGCCCGTATCGCGGGTATCCAGCCCAGTGCATGTTTGAAGCGGTCTCTCGTCACGCCGATGCCCGTTTTGGGTTTCACGACTACAGCGTGTGAAACCCATCCTGCAGTGTCGCCCCTTAAGCATGCCAGAAACCTCTGATCCTGGGTTCGAATCCCGGTTTTCCCTGATTTTCTAAGTTGACAGCACAATACCCGTGCTCGTTGGTTTCACCAAAGTGGTAAACGTCTGAGACCAGCATCACTTCGGGATTACCTCCCACAACAACCGGACACGCCGTGATACAACTGAAATCCTTTTCAAAGCCACGTAAACCAAACAACATTACTTTCATCTGTAGGTCATCAGCAACCCGCGCTTGCTGTAAAAAGCGACTCTGCTTGTCGTAAGAGCATTGAAAATAATCGAGTCTGGACCAGACAATCCAGTGGTTGACATCATGAGCCACGATCCACGCAATTGGGATCAACGACACGCTTCAACCTGATTCAAAAAGCCTGACCACCCGATCCCGTTAGTCGCCTCTCACGTCAAGCATAGTCGCCTTTTACGACAAGCATAGTCCCTTTTTACGGCAAGCATGGGTTGCTGAAGACCTATTCTACACGGATCTTCACGGGCCGCGACTAAAGGGATCGGATGGTCATGCTCGCTGACTTGGTTGATGTATGTCATCGTATCCCATTTGCATCGATCGTTGTTCATGATGTTAATCACTGGATGGTCTCTATTATTTACAGAGCGCCGTCATACAGCTGGAATATTGCAACAATATTGTTGTTAAACAACAATTCTACCATGAATTTGGAAAATACTCGATTTTGATTGGTCAATCAGAAGTATCAATTGGGAGATAAACATACTGTGTAGAGCTGGGTTACCTGTATATTTAAATTGAAGTGAATATTTTAAAATTGAATTTGGAACCGAATGCGCAGCGTGGCGTTTCAAATGTTAAATTTAGCGCGGTGATGATAGGTTATAATATGTTTTGATTGGTCAGTCAGAGGTATCAAATCACAAAAAAACTCTGATTGAAACAGCCGATTTGACGGCCGTATCACCACGGAAGCTAATATCCATAGAATAGTTCTTTTTTCACGTCATTGTCGGTAGGCATGTTTAAATAGTTATATCTACAATAATTATAGGTTACAAAATGCAAACTTGCAGTTACTACAATATTCAAAGGATGTGTGGCAATACATTTCGTGCAAAAAACACACGATAGAAATCTACAAAGCGAATGTATTTTATGCTTTGGGGACAATTTATGTACTTCTTTCGAGGCTAAATGGCAAATTGGGACGTTCTCTTGTCATACCGTAGGCTTTCCAGTCACTGAAGGTCTTGTGTAATGCTTCCTAAAAGTCAGTCCCTGTTTGTAGTGTGAGTAAATCTGGTTTATCGCGATTTTGAAATGTATATCAGTAATTTCACTGCGTGTTAGGTTGATGTGGAAGGAAGGAACGAAGCGATGCATGTCTTCGACTTCTTTGATGTAGCCAGCGAACAGGGGTAATGTGACTTAAAATCATATTGGTTTCTGCACCCTGGAATGAAACTCTGTGAGAAAGTAAATGAAAAACATAAAAAAATATATACCTCAGTCAAATGCACCCAATGGTGCCATTGTTCAAAACAACCTTAGCGCTACGGCTGTCGTAAGTGTATGTTAAGGTATGGGAGTAGACTAACAGATAGTCTCTGAAATGAACATATCGTACAGAAAAAAAACAGTTGTTCAGTTATCTTAATACAATTCTAATAAAAAGGGAGCCCAGTGATTCTCTAGACTTGCCAAACATTATAGACTTGCATGGGCTGTAGTTGATATAAATGTATCAGGGTCTGTAAGACAGACTAGTATGGGAGGTACGACCACCTAAGCGTTTAATACGGCACCACGGCACCCATGTCTCTGTTGCTGAATCCTTACAACACAGAGAGTATAAAGTGAGTGATTAGTTTTTACCCAGTCATTCGGTGATTTGAAGGTGAGGGATAGTCTGACATACAGACCCTGAAATAGTCCTTCACCATGACTGTGGAATATATTTATTTTATTAAAAAAATAAATCTATGAATGTACCAAAAAGCAAGTCTAGCCAGCTCTAGGTAACACCAGTCCTATGTAATCAGCAACGGGGAAAATTATTTGTTTAATTTAAGAGTCGAGAAGGATATTGTGTAATGTAAGATTTCAAAGACTAAATGTTAGTCTAACCCTGAAAGACATATATTCAATACAGCCCTTGCAAGCCTATGCAAGTCTAGATTACTGCAGACGCTGAAAAAAAAGAAACGTCTCTTGGCTCCATTTTATTATATTTTATTAAGATATTTTAACATCTGTATTTTCTGCAAAAAATGTTCATTTCAGAGACTTGAGGTCGGGGACACGGAATCGGTTTCACACAACGTGATGAATAAGAGAAAACGTGGCTGGCATTGACACTAGGCTTGATGATGATGAAGAGAGCGCCAACAAGCACTGTAGGTAAAGCAGATCTTGAACAGAAACCACTTTGGTAAAACCCAGGTGAACGGAGGTGAGGTGAGGTGAAATTGGGTTTAACGTCGCGTCCAAGATTATTGCAGTTATATAGCGACGTGCATGCACGTGTGTGTTTGTTGCTTGTACTAGTCCGGACTGATGCCGATTTATAGTGCTAGCTCACTGAGACACTGAAATAACATGAATACCCCACTCAGACACAGTGTACTGACTCCGAGCCAACCAGTCCTTGCTTAAACCCCTTAATGCCGAGCGCCAGACAGGGTAACAACAAGTACCATCTTTTAACGTCTTTTGGTATGACGCGGCCGGGGATCGAACCCCGGACCTTCCGCTCTCCAGGCGGACGCTCTACCTCAAGACCACGGAGGCGGCCTAGGTGAACGGATAGAATGTTGACAAACCTATAAAACACCATCAGGGACGATCCGGGATTCCGACCCGCGAAAAGAGTTAGTTTCTTTTTCTCTAAAAATAGAGTTTTTAAAACGAAATGAGAGTGACTTAATCTAGACATGTTTTAACCAATCACCTCTCACATTCTATGACTTAGTCAGCTTCGTTATGTAGATAATTCATGCAATTTGTCCATTTTGTTTTAAAAAGAGTTAAAAATGTTAAGAGGAAATATATCTCCTTTCGCTAAGTTAACTGGTCTTTATTTTGTAAGAATAAACTATTGCGCGTTGAGCGATTAATTCCTTTAGCTTTAACTGTAGTATTGAGCATTATCACGAACTGGCTTTGCAGTACTGTAAATTGTATCTTATTGAAGCTGTATCACTGAAAGTGAGTGATTATCTCCCTTACCCGAATAGAAAAACAACAACACATGTGAAACAAAGGGTTTGATATGAGAGATTTGTAATTGGTTGTTTTCATAATCACATGTATGGTGCTTGCTGTGCTTAGCTGAGCACAGTATTGTTTCAAGTAGTTCATTGTTTGTAATGTATGACCGTTTCATGCGGCGGTTTACGGTTCTGCATGTTTCTTTTGCTTTGACAGTTTGTTTTTACTTCCGGCAGAGATTACAAACCCGTAAATGTTCTTTGCTTCTGGATTCATTGGACATCAACAGGTTGGTCTGTTGTTTTCAATTATTGTCCTATACAATAATACGGTTGCATGATATATTCCTTACGTTTGGGTTGAACATGGTAACATTCTTCTTAACATACATCAAATCTAAACCGGAAGTAATCACAACACAAAGCAAGATAATCAAACGGAACCATACACAAGAGTAATGAGTGAGTGAATGAGTTGGGTTTAACGCCGCTTTGAATTGTATTCCACCTATATCACGGAGTGTCAGCTTGATGTGGAGGAATGTCCGAAGTGATGCAGGTTTTAGACGTTCACCACTTTTGTATAGTGCTGATAATATAATCGATGCGAACCGGGATTCGAACACACTGTCATAGGTTCCTGGCGTGCCCAGGGGACACAACTGTTACAAACTATCATACAACAAAGATGTTTTAGAAGAGATATGTATTGCGTAACATTCCATGAAGAACCAATAGCAATATTACACAATCACAAACTACAAAATATACTCAACAACAAAAGTTCCTGTGACACCAATATTTTAATGTATTTTCAAACAAGTAAAGTTTGGTTTTCAATATTGTAGTACATGTATGGAATCAAGTCACAAAAACGCAACTGCTACAGAAAAGCATGCATTCCATGCAAAAGTGGACTTTTATGCAAGCCCCTTGCATCTACTACCCAAGAATGGGCATTAAAACAATGTGCGTTAACGGGACTCCATATGCATCATTTAGCATTGTGCTGACAACAACCACTCAGAAAAACAACAAAATTACGCAATTAATCAACGTTACGAAATGCCACGCCTGTCCAAAAATGAGCGTCTGCGAGCCATTGGTATGCTTGAAGCAGGATCGAGTCAACGTGATGTTGCAAGACAATTTAACGTCCACAGAAACACCATTTGGTGTTTATGGCAACGTTGGCAACAGACGAATGCAGTCAGAGACCATCATCGGAGTGGCAGGCCACGCGTAACCAACAATGGACAAGACAACTGGATTCGAACAACACACCTACGAAATCGATTCCAGCCGGCAACAGTGACTGCAAGAAGTATCCCTGGCCTTCGACGAATATCTTCACAAACCGTACGTCACCGCCTCAGATATGCAGGGATTGTCGCCAGAAGACCCACCAGACGTCCCATTTTGACAGGAACCAACCTCCAAGCACGTCTACAGTGGTGCAGACAGCGTCTACGCTGGACGGCCATGCAGTGGGGACAAGTTCTATTCACTGACGAGTCTCGTTTTCACCTCAGCCACAGCGATGGACGGATTCGAGTGTACCGACGTCGAGGTGAACGTTACGTCAATCATTGTGTCATGGAAGAAGATCGGTTCGGGGGCGGCAGCGTTATGGTATGGGGTGGGATTACAGCAAGACAGAGGACCCGTTTGATAGTGGTAGAGGGAAATCTCAATGGACAGCGCTACCGCGACGAGATCATCAGCCCTGTTGTTCTACCGTTTTTGTGTCGTCATGGCCCAGGCATTACCTTTCAACATGACAACCCCCGGCCTCATATTGCTCGACTTGTTCAGGATTCTCTTCAACAAAACAACGTGAATGTCATCCCTTGGCCGGCTGGCTCCCCTTACCTCTCACCAATCGAGTACATGTGGGCCTTCGACGTCAACGACCTGTTCCACAGACACTCCAGGAACTTCGAAACATGCTCCAGCAGATATGGACAGATATCGCACAGGACTTTGTGCGACGCTTGGTCCATTACATGGGACGAAGATGTGTTGCTTGCATCGCAACCAGAGGTGGACACACACGCTATTGATTTGTAAATTGATATTTTGGCATGTTCATGTTTGTTTTATGAAATCACGCATTTACTAAAGTCAGTATGGCAAAGTAAACCATTTGAACACGTACAGGAGTCTTTTATCTGTTGCAAACCGAAAGTGTTTCAGATTTGGTAAAAAATATAGCTTTGAATTAAATATTATTCAATGTCACAGGAACTTTTGTTGTTCAGGAAATATAGACAATAAAATGTGCATAATGCTCTTCATCTAAGACATCACATGTTTCACAGAGACGGGTTGGTGTTTTGTATTTTTAGTTTAATTTTTTAGTTTTGATTGTATTTAGTTTTGATTGTTTAGTTTTGAACATTTTCAGAAATGTGACCTGTGAGCTTTGTTTTTACAATGTGTAAGCTAATTCTCAATATTTATAGATAACTTGACCAACCTGTATATTCTTTACTTGCTGTTGGATAATGAATGCGTGAACATATTTTTACATTTGGACTGATGTTTATTTACAGTGAATTCATTACATTTGTTTTGTGTTTACTATTTCAAAGATTTGTTTTATTTAACCAAGCGAACATTTTTACCAGAAAGATTGATATTTGCTGCCAAAGCATGTTTAAGAATAACATTTGTTGTGTTGTCTATATAGGACTTGTAATCAATTATTTGTTATATTATTGTATTATTAGTGGGTATGTATGGAGAATCATACCCAGGTGTCTTTTGATATCAAATATATCTACACGAGAAGATAAAAGTTTAAAACTCCGAGGCTTGCCGAGGAGTTTGAAACTGTTATCGACGAGTGTGTCAAAAGACACAAGGGGGAGTTTCTATTTATCATGCAACATCATTCTTCCAACTTTTTCAGTTTGCAGACAGTAATAAGCAGTGTCCTTAGTAAAATGTACTGCTAACAGCTTCAGTGAGAGCCATTAGTGATGTCATTTGATTGTGATATGCCACGGTAATCAATGACGTCACAATGGTCTGCAAAGTATTGTGATGCAATTTCATTGCAGCGATATCTACAATATAGATATCGCATGTTCTCATCCAGTTATCTGTTTTCTTGCCTTGGTGTTCCTTGTGCTGATCATTTAAAGACACTGTTTCTTTTTTGTGCTTCCCAAAGATTAATAACAACCAATTTGTACTTTACATCAAACCTCTCCTCCCATTGCTTACACTTCCTTCTTCTGCATATGACATTATATGGCGGGGAACAATTGATGCACTGCAGCAATCTCTGCTTGTAGGTTTCTGGTACGCCTGAAGGATGGAACTGTGCACCGCTAATTAACCTGGGTTATCAGTACATCCGCCTCAGTAAGGATGTAATCATGTGTCTTTGAAAATTGCGCTCTGTCTGTGATGAAGGCAATGTTCCAAGAAATATCTAAAGAACCCCCATCCCCCAACCCCCCACCCCCCTCGAAATAACCACTTCCTCCCTCCAATCTGCACTCTCAGCCTCCAATGCATCCGTGTTTATCCAGCCAATCAGCGATGACCCAGTTCCGTTAATTGACCTGGAGATAAACTTAGAGTCGCTCGTATATACACGTCAACTCTGTTTATATTCAATTCGCTGTGTCAGACTACGCAGTTTCCCATGTGCAGCTCGTGCCCGTCCAAGATGTGGGGCGCGAAAGCTTTCTTGGTGTTTTGCGTTCTCGGACACATTGGAATAACGAGGTAGGTAGATCTAATATTGCGACATGTATTTAGTAATCATAGCTGGATCATTTGAATTAACGATTATGATATAATTTTTCGGCTCCTCACAATATACAATATACCATTTTTATCTAAAATATAAATTATTGTTGTACATCACTACCGCCCTAATGGGACCTTTAGAATTATCTATTAGAATATTGTTTTTCGTTCCACTACAATGTACATGGCTCCATTTTCAAAAGAAATATATCATTTATTGTTGAAATCATTGCAACATGACCACTCTCTTTTTGAAAGTGTGAAATCGTATCATCATCCGTTAAAAAATATATATGATAAACAAGTGTGATGTTTGCTGTGTATGAGAACAAGATGCAGGCGAGTATCCATTCTTTAACTTTAATTTTAATTGATCTACATTCTACGATGTTGAATGGCCAAAAATATCAGTTTTACAGTGTGATTCGTTGTATACACGACATGCACTGTCGTAATTGGTTATTGGTTTGACAACTAAACAGACCAGACGCATGTTAACCGACATGCCGAAGACAGGAATAAAGTCAAAGTTTAAAGCTAGTGGTAATATGTACTGTATATTTTCATAATCTTAAACGATGTTTATTCATTTCGCGTTTAAAGACTCACATAGTATACTCTATACAACAAAATTAAATATAATATTGTAGAATTGATTAAGTACTTTTACAGTTTATACCATGGGTGGTATACTTATCTAAGATAAGCATCACTTACGCCTCACCTTATCTTGAGATGAATGCAAACAATAATCGCCATGTTTTGAAAACGGCAGACGAAAGACGAAAACCAGCTGTTGTGGGTTATTCAGGTCAGTCCTGTAAAACCTACTTTGTGCGTGTTTCTTATCTTTCGCCCGTCCTAAATTACCATTCCGCCTTACAATATTGCTTTTATATTCACCCATTCATGCGTTTGAATATATGTTATTATGCCCCGTAATTTCTTTCAACGAATTTCACGATTCATAAAAAGTATTACTGTGCGTAGAAATGAAGTTTCCCCTGTATTTTAGCCTTCCGATTTTCCGTCTTTAAGCTCCCCACAACCTAACAATTAGTCCATGAAAACGTTTCTAAGTAATCTGTTTTTTCCAAAATAACCCTTCTTCGTCTGTTTTCGGATGGATTCAAGGAAACTCGATTTGGTTTCGTTTGATCTGGACTTGCCTTTGCTTTTAACAAAAGATTATTGTTAAAATATAGATTCCACAGTCATAGATAACGATATCGAACCTAGTTCTTTATTTCGAATTGAAAGCACACTGTAATTTTTTGCAAAACTGATTTACACAATAAACAAGAGGTGTCAGAGTGAAAAAAATGTTTTTTTGGGGTGGATCTGCACCAAACTTGCCTTTTTAGCCGTGTCGAAGAGGTCTTTGAGTGCACATAAACTGTGACGTGACGATATTTCGTCCATGATAGTGTTGGTGATGGGAAGTAATTATCAGTTACTGAATCATGAAGTACGTGTATGTGTATTGAAACAGTCGTCTTATGGAAAGATACCTCTGTTAGGCGCTGTGGGTTAACTGTCACATTACCATCTACCATCCTACCGGGTATCCATTTGCTGCTGTGTGAACAGAGGCATATTTCAAACAAAGTCACTTGCCCGAGGTGTGGGGTAGGACCCAAGAAGCTCTCAGGAGCCAGGCTGCCGAACAGAGTCAACCATCCAATGCTCTCCGCGCTGTTTTACGACACCGGGTTTGGTGCAGTGTACGTGTATTTCTATATGCGATAATTACATAGAATATAGGAACAACAGATGGAAACCATGATTGACTTCTTGTCAAACTAATCACGATGTTGTGCAAGCAGTGTTAACCCTTTCATTGTTAATTACGAGAATGAGATTGGCCATGGAAGCTCTCTATACATATTGTGCAGTAGTGTAGATAATTAACGGAATCAGCCTAAACCCGACTGGCAATTGTTCTTTGTGAATTGCATAACTGTACCTATGGCTTTTTGCAACCGACCCGTGAGGACCCGGGGTAGAATAGGTCTTCAGCAACCCATGCTAGCCGTGACAGGCGACTATGCTTGTCGTAAGAGGCGACTAACGGGATCGGGTGGTCAGGCTCGCTGACTTTGAATATGCATGTCATCAATCCCAATTGCGTGGATCGATGCTCATGATATCAATCACTGGATTGTCTCATCCAGACTCAGTTATTTACAGACCGCCGTCATATAGCTGGAATATTACTGAGTGAGGCGTTAAACAACAAACCAACCAAATAACTTTTGGCAACCATCGAGCGGTACCTTAAGACCTAAAGTAACACGTGACCGAAGTACGTAACAATGAAGTTCCCTTTGTTAGACAATAGTGTTAAAACTATACCAGTTAGGAATGTGTAGAAAAAAGGTTCTATGCTGCCAAAACATGAGGGCTTGACCCTTGTAACCTTCACCTTTAAAGGAGACGATGGGGTAGCTAAAAAAAAAAAGAAGTGCTCACGGTAATGGAAAAAAACTGTTTTTTCGACCTCAGATCTAAAATAAATGCAGTTAATATACAAAATATGTAAATATTCAAACAACTAAATTAGTACTAATTGGCCGTGGCACAAATACAGCGTATCAAATGTTTTTGTGCCTTTTTACACGTAAAAGTGTGTACAAATGTGAATAAAACAGACTATTTTGAAACAGGGCATAACCAGGTGTAAGTAGATCAAGGTGACCTGTGACACCTTGACGACAGGTGAGAACAGGTGCATAATGCCTATAGTCTGTTTCTGCTATGTCAATTTGGACTTAATTTTATTTTTGAATGTTGAAAGTGCCGACAAATTACCTCCTGTAAAGTACATTTTGTATTGTTCACTGAGATCAAACTAGCAAATCCAGACTAGTACTTTTCGAGTTGTTTTGTTATTTCGTATTTACAGCTACGCTTTGTGTCTATTTTTAAATTGAGAAAAACATTTTTTTTTCCATTCCCCTCATGGGTACAATGTATACAGCCAACTGCCGGCGTCCCCACTGTGATACTGCTGGAAAATTGACCAAACACTCACACTCTTTCAGTAAACACCTGGACCCCTTCCATAATGCGAGCTGAGGGCTCAGACAAGTTTAATGCATGGGAGTTAAGAGCGCCGTAACGTTTGGATCATTTTGTGAAACCGGATCCTGAATGTTCTACGTAAGAAATAGTGTCATTAATGGTAAATAGTATTCACACATGTAGACGCATCCACGCGGAGTTGCGTCCTTTACGGGTCTGTTCTAGCTTCAGAGTCTGGCTGGAATACCCGATTATGAGCCCTCCAGTGTTTTAGTGAGTGAGGGAACTATATTCCAAACCGAACTCAACAAAATGTCATTGATACCGCGGATTGTCACGTTATGGAGGAGAGCAAGTGTTGGTGTTAGACGTTTGCCAGTTGGGTGAAATCCATGGGCGCGAGTAAGGACATGACCAACCAGCAATCAGGGTTAATATTGAATTCGAACGCACGATAACAGAGTCGTGAAACATCTAAGGGACGCAACTCTGCACAGCGAATGTCAGTGCCTCAGACGACTTGGTCACCCGTGTTGAAAGTGGGTCAAGATGTCAATCATCGGTCAGCTGGTAGAGATCTGGAGTTGGCTTCATATCAATACTTCCCGTGAAAGAAACTACACCAATTTGACGTGGCTAGTATCTATCTTGATCATGCATTTTCATTGCTGAAGTGTTTATGTTCCGCTGCCCGAAGTAACAGGTCTCAAAATCGCAAGATAAGTATTCTGCCACTGCTGTTCGTATTCTTCCACAATTATTCCTTTTGTAACCTAAATTGTACGTCAAAGATGAAGAGCAGATTTGTAAGCAATTGATATTGCGTGAAATAAATACCATGTGTTTTCTATGACATTTTTTAAATTACAGTTAGAACAGTACAACAACACCTGGGTGTGCAACTTTCTTTATGTTCTACTTTCTTTAATTTCAGCATATTATTGCCATGGAGAAGCCAAATGAATAATCATAAACATTATAAAGTCACAAACAATTTATAAGCTACAATACTGTTACAAACTGGTTTCAGGGCGTTTGTCGGAGTTATCGCCCCTGGAAAAATTCGCCTTGGAACGAATCAGAAGATATTTATTCTAGGAATCGGTCTGAATGACAACGAGCTGGAGTATAGGGTGAAACTTAACCCTGGAAGCCCTACCCATACGTTCTACAGCCAAACACACACAATTCAGAATGGTGAGAAAACCTACACACTATATTCTAGAGATTTTATAGGCGCTTCTAGCTGATGCTTAATTTAGACAGACAGGATGCTGCTTTGTCACTTGAAATATTTGAACAATACATTTTCTATGGGTTGGTCATTTTAGGGCTGTCGCTAAGGAAGTTTATCGTGTCACTTTGCACCTCTAAGATATCCTTGTCATCATGTAGGTGTGTTAACGCCAATCGACATCATGGTCAATCCTAGCGACATCGTCCCCGACACGTCAAGTGAGGTAACTCTCATGGTGTTATCCACGCGACGAGGAGGGTTTAACAGAGAGGTTGGTATCGAGATCGACAGAAGTCCTGGCTATTTGTTCGTTCAGCTGGATAAGCCCATCTACACTTCCAGACAAAAAGGTGACATTTGTTTTTTTGTGTATGTTGTTTAACGCCGCACTATTTCAGCTGCATGACGGCGGTCTGGATCGGACAATCCAGTGATTGACACAAGCGTCGATCCACGCAATTGGTATACGATGACATGCATCAACCAAGTCAGCGAGCTTAACCATCCGATATCACGACTCGCCTCTAAAGACAAGACTGGGTTGCTGAAGACCAATTCTAACCGATTTAAGAGGGGAACAGAATCTCAATTTAGTTGATTTTTGTTAGCATTTTGCTTCCCTCCGAGTTCAGTTTTCGATGGAAAACATATGTCGTCATACATGTTTCAATCAGGCGTTACGTCATGTACATGTATGTCTCACATCGATGTTCATGTACAAAGATACATCTGGGGAAGAACTCTAGTATTGTGTACATAAATGGTCGATACACATATGTGGTTTCAGATTTGAGGATTTTTTGGGAGGCTGAAATTATAACATTTGAAACCTCCGGCTTTAGCCATCTTTTTCAAATTCCTGGCATCAAATACTCAATAACACCCGACAATCTGAAAACACGTGATTTTGATCTCCAAATTGAATCACGATTGCAGTGAAGTACCGAGTGATGGCCGTGGACGAGGACCTGAGATGGGCGCCATGGCAGGTTCAAGTCAGCCTACTGGTCAGCAGCTTCTTGTGGTTGTGGTCAGAAAGGGAACTGGATGTTTTGTTTGTTTTTTAACGCCGCACTTAGCAATTTTCAAGCTATATGACGGCGGTCTTTAAATAATCGAGTCTGGACCAGACAGTCCAGTTATTAACACCATGAGTATCGATCCACGCACTTGGGATCGATGACATGCATCAACCAAGAAAGCGAGCCTGACCACCCGATCCCGTTAGTCGCTGAACTGGATGTGGTGGAGGGTATTTTGTGGAATGATAGTAGTGTATGGGGATTGCGTGGCGTTAGTGTTTGTTTGTTTGTTGTTTAACGCCGCACTCGGCAATATTCGAGCTATATGGTGTTTTGTGGTGGTTGTTGTGTGTGGTAGTTGCGTGGTTGTGGTTGTGTGGCGGGATAGTGTATTGTGGTGATTGTTGTGTGTGGTAGTTGCGTGGTTGTGGTTGTGTGGCGGGATAGTGTTTTGTGGTGATTGTTGTGTGTGGTGGTTGCGTGGTTGTGGTTGTATGGCGGGATGGTGTTTTGTGGTGGTGTGTGGTGTGTGGTAGTTGCGTGGTTGTGGTTGTGTGGCAGGATGGTGTTTTGTGGTGGTTGTTGTGTGTGGTAGTTGCGTGGTTGTGTTTGTATGGCGGGATGGTGTTTTGTGGTGGTTGTTGTGTGCGGTAGTTGCGTGGTTGTGGTTGTATGGCGGGATGGTGTTTTGTGGTGATTGTTGTGTGTGGTAATTGCGTGGTTGTGGTTGTGTGGCGGGATGGTGTTTTGTGGTGGTTGTTGTGTGCGGTAGTTGCGTGGTTGTGGTTGTATGGCGGGATGGTGTTTTGTGGTGGTTGTTGTGTGTGGTTGTTGCGTGGTTGTGGTTGTATGGCGGGATGGTGTTTTGTGGTGGTTGTTGTGTGTGGTAGTTGCGTGGTTGTTGTTGTGTGGCGGGATGGTGTTTTGTGGTGGTTGTTGTGTGTGGTAGTTGCGTGGTTGTGGTTGTGTGTCGGGATGGTGTTTTGTGGTGTGTGGTAGTTGCGTGGTTGTTGTTGTGTGGCGGAATGGTGTTTTGTGGTGGTTGTGGTGTGTGGTAGTTGCGTGGTTGTGGTTGTATGGCGGGATGGTGTTTTGTGGTGGTTGTGGTGTGTGGTGGTTGCTTGGTTGTGGTTGTGTCGCGGGATGGTGTTTTGTGGTGGTTGTTGTGTGTGGTAGTTGCGTGGTTGTTGTTGTGTGGCGGGATGGTGTTTTGTGGTGGTTGTGGTGTGTGGTAGTTGCGTGGTTGTGGTTGTGTGGCATGATGGTGTTTTGTGGTGATTGTTGTGTGTGGTAGTTGCGTGGTTGTTGTTGTGTGGTGTGTAGAAGTTGCGTGGTTGTGGTTGTGTGGCGGGATGGTGTTTTGTGGTGATTGTTGTGTGTGGTAGTTGCGTGGTTGTGGTTGTGTGGCATGATGGTGTTTTGTGGTGATTGTTGTGTGTGGTAGTTGCGTGGTTGTGGTTGTGTGGTATGTAGAAGTTGCGTGGTTGTGGTTGTGTGGCGGGATGGTGTTTTGTGGTGATTGTTGTGTGTGGTAGTTGCGTGGTTGTGGTTGTGTGGTGTGTAGAAGTTGCGTGGTTGTGGTTGTGTGGCGGGATGGTGTTTTGTGGTGGTTGTGGTGTGTGGTAGTTGCGTGGATGTGGTTGTGTGGTGTGTAGAAGTTGCGTGGTTGTGGTTGTGTGGCGGGATGGTGTTTTGTGGTGATTGTTGTGTGTGGTAGTTGCGTGGTTGTGGTTGTGTGGCATGATGGTGTTTTGTGGTGATTGTTGTGTGTGGTAGTTGCGTGGTTGTGGTTGTGTGGTGTGTAGAAGTTGCGTGGTTGTGGTTGTGTGGCGGGATGGTGTTTTGTGGTGGTTGTGGTGTGTGGTAGTTGCGTGGTTGTGGTTGTGTGGCATGATGGTGTTTTGTGGTGATTGTTGTGTGTGGTAGTTGCGTGGTTGTGGTTGTGTGGTGTGTAGAAGTTGCGTGGTTGTGTGGCGGGATGGTGTTTTGTGGTGATTGTTGTGTGTGGTAGTTGCGTGGTTGTAGTTGTGTGGCATGATGGTGTTTTGTGGTGATTGTTGTGTGTGGTAGTTGCGTGGTTGTGGTTGTGTGGTGTGTAGAAGTTGCGTGGTTGTGGTTGTGTGGCGGGATGGTGTTTTGTGGTGGTTGTGGTGTGTGGTAGTTGCGTGGTTGTGGTTGTATGGCGGGATGGTGTTTTGTGGTGGTTGTGTGTGGTAGTTGCGTGGTTGTGGTTGTTTGGCGGGATGGCGCTTTGTGGTTGTGGTATGTGGTAGTTGCGTCGTTGTGCTTGTGTGGCGGGATGGTGTTTTGTGGTGATTGTTGTGTGTGGTAGTTGCGTGGTTGTGGTTGTTTGGCGGGATGGCGCTTTGTGGTTGTGGTGTGTGGTAGTTGCGTCGTTGTGCTTGTGTGTCGGGATGGTGTTTTGTGGTGGTTGTGGTGTGTGGTTGTTGCGTGGTTGTGGTTGTGTGGCGGGATGGTGTTTTGTGGTGTGTAGAAGTTGCGTGGTTGTGGTTGTGTGGCGGGATGGTGGTTCGTGGTGATGGTTTGTGGTGATTGTTGTGTGTGGTAGTTGCGTGGTTGTGTGGCGGGATGGTGTTTTGTGGTGATTGTTGTGTGTAGAAGTTGCTTGGTTGTGGTTGTGTAGCGGGATGGTGTTTTGTGGTGGTTGTGGTGTGTGGTAGTTGCGTGGTTGTGGTTGTGTGGCGGGATGGTGTTTTGTGGTGATTGTTGTGTGTGGTAGTTGTATGGTTGTGGTTGTATGGCGGGATGGTGTTTTGTAGTGATTGTTGTGTGTGGTAGTTGCGTGGTTGTGGTTGTGTGGTGTGTAGAAGTTGCGTGGTTGTGGTTGTGTGGCGGGATGGTGTTTTGTGGTGGTTGTGGTGTGTGGTAGTTGCATGGTTGTGGTTGTGTGGCGGGATGGTGTTGTATGATGGTTGTGGTGTGCGGTTGTGGTTGTATGGCGGGATGGTGTTTTGTGGTGGTTGTGGTGTGTGGTAGTTGCGTGGTTGTGGTTGTGTGGCGGGTTGGTGTTTTGTGGTGGTTGTGGTGTGTGGTAGTTGCGTGGTTGTGGTTGTGTGGCGGCATGGTGTTTTGTGGTTGTGTGGTGTGTGGTGGTTGCGTGGTTGTGGTTGTGTGGCGGGATGGTGTTTTGTGGTGATTGTTGTGTGTGGTAGTTGCGTGGTTGTGGTTGTGTGGCGGGTTGGTGTATTGTGGTGGTTGTGGTGTGTGGTAGTTGCGTGGTTGTGGTTGTGTGGCGGGATGGTGTTGTATGATGGTTGTGGTGTGTGGTGGTTGCGTGGTTATGGTTGTGTGGCGGGATGGTGTTTTGTGGTGATTGTTGTGTGTGGTAGTTGCGTGGTTGTGGTTGTATGGCGGGTTGGTGTTTTGTGGTGGTTGTGGTATGTGGTAGTTGCGTGGTTGTGCTTGTGTGGCGGGATGGTGTTTTGTAGTGTGTGGTAGTTGCGTGGTTGTGCTTGTGTGTCGGGATGGTGTTTTGTAGTGTGTGGTAGTTGCGTGGTTGTGGTTGTGTGGCGGGATGGTGTTTTGTGGTGGTTGTTTGTGGTAGTTGCGTGGATGTTGTTGTGTAGCGGGATGGTGTTTTGTGGTGGTTGTTTTGTGTGGTAGTTGCGTGGTTGTGGTTGTATGGCATGATGGTGTTTTGTGGTGATTGTTGTGTGTGGTAGTTGCGTGGTTGTGGTTGTTTGGCGGGATGGCGCTTTGTGGTGGTTGTGGTGTGTGGTAGTTGCGTCGTTGTGCTTGTGTGTCGGGATGGTGTTTTGTGGTGGTTGTGGTGTGTAGAAGTTGCGTGGTTGTGGTTGTGTGGCGGAATGGTGGTTTGTGGTGGTTGTGGTGTGTGGTAGTTGCGTGGTTGTGTGGCGGAATGGTGGTTTGTGGTGGTTGTGGTGTGTGGTAGTTGCGTGGTTGTGTGGCGGGATGGTGTTTTGTGGTGGTTGTTGTGTGTGGTAGTAGCGTGGTTGTGGTTGTGTGGCTGGATGGTGTTTTATGGTGGTTGTGGTTGTGTGGCGGGATGGTTTTTTATGATGGTTGTTGTGTGTGGTTGTGGTTGGTTGTGGTGTGCGGGATGGTGTTTTGTGGTGTGTAGAAGTTGCGTGGTTGTGGTTGTGTGGCGGGATGGTGTTTTGTGGTGATTGTTGTGTGTGGTAGTTGTATGGTTGTGGTTGTATGGCGGGATGGTGTTTTGTAGTGATTGTTGTGTGTGGTAGTTGCGTGGTTGTGGTTGTGTGGTGTGTAGAAGTTGCGTGGTTGTGGTTGTGTGGCGGGATGGTGTTTTGTGGTGGTTGTGGTGTGTGGTAGTTGCATGGTTGTGGTTGTGTGGCGGGATGGTGTTGTATGATGGTTGTGGTGTGCGGTTGTGGTTGTATGGCGGGATGGTGTTTTGTGGTGGTTGTGGTGTGTGGTGGTTGCGTGGTTGTGGTTGTGTGGCGGGATGGTGTTTTGTGGTGATTGTTGTGTGTGGTAGTTGCGTGGTTGTGGTTGTTTGGCGGGTTGGTGTATTGTGGTGGTTGTGGTGTGTGGTAGTTGCATGGTTGTGGTTGTGTGGCGGGATGGTGTTTTATGATGGTTGTGGTGTGTGGTGGTTGCGTGGTTATGGTTGTGTGGCGGGATGGTGTTTTGTGGTGATTGTTGTGTGTGGTAGTTGCGTGGTTGTGGTTGTATGGCGGGTTGGTGTTTTGTGGTGGTTGTGGTATGTGGTAGTTGCGTGGTTGTGCTTGTGTGGCGGGATGGTGTTTTGTAGTGTGTGGTAGTTGCGTGGTTGTGCTTGTGTGTCGGGATGGTGTTTTGTAGTGTGTGGTAGTTGCGTGGTTGTGGTTGTGTGGCGGGATGGTGTTTTGTGGTGGTTGTTTGTGGTAGTTGCGTGGATGTTGTTGTGTAGCGGGATGGTGTTTTGTGGTGGTTGTTTTGTGTGGTAGTTGCGTGGTTGTGGTTGTATGGCATGATGGTGTTTTGTGGTGATTGTTGTGTGTGGTAGTTGCGTGGTTGTGGTTGTTTGGCGGGATGGCGCTTTGTGGTGGTTGTGGTGTGTGGTAGTTGCGTCGTTGTGCTTGTGTGTCGGGATGGTGTTTTGTGGTGGTTGTGGTGTGTAGAAGTTGCGTGGTTGTGGTTGTGTGGCGGAATGGTGGTTTGTGGTGGTTGTGGTATGTGGTAGTTGCGTGGTTGTGTGGCGGAATGGTGGTTTGTGGTGGTTGTGGTGTGTGGTAGTTGCGAGGTTGTGTGGCGGGATGGTGTTTTGTGGTGGTTGTTGTGTGTGGTAGTAGCGTGGTTGTGGTTGTGTGGCGGGATGGTGTTTTATGGTGGTTGTGGTTGTGTGGCGGGATGGTTTTTTATGATGGTTGTTGTGTGTGGTTGTGGTTGGTTGTGGTGTGCGGGATGGTGTTTTGTGGTGTGTAGAAGTTGCGTGGTTGTGGTTGTATGGCGGGATGGTGTTTTGTGGTGGTTGTGGTGTGTGGTAGTTGCGTGGTTGTGGTTGTGTGGCGGGATGGTGTTTTGTGGTGGTTGGGGTGTGTGGTAGTTGCATGGTTGTGGTTGTATGGCGGGATGGTGTTTTGTGGTGGTTGTGGTGTGTGGTGGTTGCGTGGTTGTGGTTGTATGGCGGGATGGTGTTTTGTGGTGGTTGGGGTGTGTGGTAGTTGCGTGGTTGTGGTTGTGTGGCGGGATGGTGTTTTATGATGGTTGTGGTATGTGGTAATTACCTCGTCTGGTGGTTGTGCTGTGTAGTGGTTATGTGGCATGGGAGTTTGTGATGCTTGAATGTCGTGGTGGTATGTGGTGGTTGAATTGCACAGTGGTGTGTGGATTTTGAATGGCGTGTTGGTGTGTGGTGGTTGTATGCCGTGGTGGTCCTTGTACTTTAATAACTTTGTTATTGTCATCTACAGAATCCCAGAGGCCATCTCATAGACAGAGTGACGACCAATGCATCTGAAGCTTTCACTGGCTCGGAATTCCCCTTGTCAAAAAACCCAATGAAAGGGATATGGAAATTAAGGGCTTCTTACACAAATGTAAGTACGGGGCTCTCCTATTGCAGGGTGCAGTAAAATGATTATAATTGTTTAATCATTGCGCGAAGAAAACATTGGTTTATGTATTGACATATATTGCAGCGGGCGTCATAATTTGTTGTGCAGAGGGGTGGTTGTGTCCCTAAGGCGTGTCATATGATCGTGGGTTAGAATCCCAGATTGGTTTGTTGGCACAATACCCGTCCTCGTGGGGTTCACGTGAAAACGCCTAGAACATCTTCAACTTCGTATGCAGGGGCAACTCAACTCACTCACTCACTCGCTTTCAACATTCAGTGAAATGCTATGACACGAAGGCAATAACATTCCAACTAAAAAAAACCACTCACCCAGTGATGTTATCTCACATGATTGTTATCTGTACAACCGATACGTTCTGTGTTAGGAATTATTGTCTTATAAAACTTGATCAACATTTACACGAGTGGGTGAGTGGGTGTGTAGGGTTCCACACCGCATCGAAAAGTATTTTAGTTGCTAGTAAATCACGTCCTGACAGCTCAATGTGCGATGAAAGCCCGAAGTGGAGATACGTTCTAAGATTATATTTGAGACTTTAAACTAACCATTCCATAAATAAAACTATTTGTTTGTTTTGATTGTTGTTTAAGAAGGCACTCGGCAATATTCCAGGTGTAAGCTAGGTTGCGGCGTGAAAGTCTTGGCCAGACAATCCAGTGACTGATAATATTCGCAATTATCGCCGCGTGAGACACTTTGACACGCAGTCAACCCATTTAGGGAGTTTGACCACCCGTTCCCGTTAGTCGCCTCTTATGAAGACGAATTCTATCCCGGATTTTCACGGTAGTATGTTCAGTGAGGAGGTCAGTCAGGAAGCCACCCGTGAGAACTCCAGGTTATAATTGCCCACAGCGATCTATGCTCCTCGCCAGAAGCGACTTTAATGACCGGGTGGTCAGACTCGGCGACTTGGTTGATTGCGTGTCACAGTCCCCAAGCGACGATAGTTACGTATATTCTCAATCACCGAATTACCTGGTCCAGACAAAATTATTTACAGGCCGCTGTCATATTGCTGCACTATTGCTAAAAACAACAAACGAATTTATCCAGAAGATTTATAATATATGTAAACTCTGATGATTTTCAGGTTTCTACCGTTTCTGAAGCTACATTTGAAGTGAAAGATTATGGTAGGTGCTTGGTTTGCTTTGACATTATCCATTGATTGTCATGACTACAAGTATGTTACCGTGAATATAGTACACATGATCAAGCCCTCCTTTTCTTTCCTTTTGTTATTATATTCCTTTTTAAGCCCATGGGATTATATTAAATTTAACATTTTGGGTGGCCGGATCCTAGGTTTTGGGCTCGCCAGAGGAACACATCAAGAACGCAGGATTTTATCAAGATCACGTGGACCAATCAGATCTGACATGGATGTATGATAACCCCCCCTATTACTCAAACGTCTCTTCCTGGTGGTGTAACTCAATTTCTTTAGAGTTAAAGGGTCGTTTTTTCATGGGTTACATCCTCGAAATGTTTGTTTTTAGGCCCAGGGCTTGAATTTAAATAAAAATAATGCTCATTAATAAAACACCGTAATTAATCAGTGGGCTTAAACACTTAAATGGGCGGCATTGTATACTCGGAGTGAGTAGTGAGGGAGTTGGGTTTGACAACGTTTTGAACGGTATAGTTACACTCCTTCCTTGTTATTGTTATTTGAAAATTACGACATTCCATAAATAAGTTACCAAAAATTTACACAGTACAATTGATAAGAAACGTATGTATGTACACCTATTCAACTTATTCAATTTGATTATTATCAATATATGAAACGTTTGTCTTGCTTTGAATTTCTCAGTTTTGCCTCGGTTTGGAGTTCGAGTCAAGTCGAACCAGACAAGCATGGTCTGGGACAACACCTCGCCTCTCCTGTTGTCCATCACAGCCGTGTAAGTCAGTAAAATCTTCGATTATGTATATAATATAGATCTTCAATTTATTACGTGCTCACGCAGAGACAGAAGCGAAATATGCACCGAAACGAAACCATGATGGTATTTTGGTCCAGGGCACTTTCTTTCACAACGCAGTCATTCATTTACGTGCTCGTAAAGTTTACTTCACAGTCTAAGAATTTGCACACAGCTACACAAAAACTGACGTAAACCGCAACCACATCACACGCCCCAGAAAAAATACGAACTGGAGCTCATTCCGTTTTTGATGTAGGAACATCATTTAGAGTTATCTGCCGTGGCAGGAGCAGACGACTAAGCGCAGTTGAATGGAGGAGGAACGCTCGAGCCAACATACTATTTTTGCTACCTCACACACGCAGTTAGCTCGAGCACTGTCTTTATCCCTGGCTTAAATGTTTTCATGAACGCAAGACCACAGTTGGTATTTCCAAGTTACGACAGTTTCACCCACTTAGACTGCTTTGAAACAGTACCCTGGGGAATGTATCATAATAGAATGGAGATAAATACACTTGATCATCGAGGATGGTATTCAGTAAATACCCATACTCATCAGGTATTTTATCCATCTAATCCCCAGGATATTGTATATCTGACAAATGCTATATTTGGGATTACGTTTTCTAACTAAAATACAAATTCTAGTACTTTTGGAGGTTGAGTCCCATCCCGGGTTAGAACCCACACTCTCAAGAGTGAGGTACCTAATCACAAGCACACAAAAGTCAGTGATCTAATCCACTCACCTACCGAGGCTTCCACAAAAGTGGAAGTCCGACAACTGGTTGTCTAGATCACATACTTTGTGTACCCCTCTGATATTTGTCTGCAACAAACATCAACAGTGGAAACAATATATCTGATACAAAAATGAAGAGTTTTTAATGTATTATCATGTTTTCAAGCATCAGACGAGATGCGGTTTGTGCTCTAGTCCATCATGAACGATAAGGTTGTTTTTCATTATCTTATGCCTATATTAGACAACAAAAGTATATATTTTGTGTAGCTATTTTGCAAAATATTGCAGTGTGTCAGTGTATTTTATGGAACCTGCATAGTGGTTGTTTCCATGGAAATTTGTTGGAATTAGTGATTAAAACAAATATTTATATTTACAATAACATAATGATTGAAATTAAAATGTGCTACTTTCTCCACAACTATTTCAGATACATGTATGGCAAACCAACTCGTGGACGAGTGTCAATGTCTCTTGTGGCCCGACTGCTTGACTTGGAACTTCCTATCATGAATAATCTCCAGCATCAGGTAAGACATGTAATACATGTTGATGTTTTACGCATGGTATCTAAACATCTGATTACATTTGAGGTGATGAGCACCCCACCTGGCAATAAGCATTGAGGTGATAAAACTGGTCAGTTTGGAGTCAGTATACTGTGTTTGAGTTGAGTATCCTTGTTAAACCTTGACATGGTATCTCAGTGCGCTATCACTATGAAACTGGCATAAGTCTGGACTAGTACAAGCAGCGACTCACACATGGATGCATGTCGCGATATGAATACTGACGATATGAATGTGACGTTAAACCCCATTTCATCTTACCCGACATATTGTGTCCTATTTTGGGTGCTGGGGAAGCTTTTAACTGGTTAAAGCTTTCACTCGCCGTGCAGAAAGCCTGAGTTTGATTCCCAACATGGGTATAGCGTGTGAAGCCCATTTGTGGTGTTCCCTGCCATGATATTGCTGGTATTTTGCTAAAAGTAAAAGTGGCATTAAACCATACTCACTGTTTGAATGTAGAAGTCAGTGTCATTGGCAGTGACACGGATATATTCTCAGTATGTGTTTTTCTTCGCAACGACTGCTTTGAACCCAATCCCTACCTCCTATATGTATTTTTAGCCTGATGTTTTTCATGAAATCAATACCTTTCTTGTCTTGTAAAAAAATCCCATCTTTTACGTTGTTTGTAGTTGAACGCCTCTGGACAGGTCGATGTCGTCATTAATGACGAGGAGCTAAAAGATTCAGAGGCGTTGAGAAGTCTTAGAGAGGAGGTTTGCAGCATCTACGTAAAGATCAACGTAACAGAAGATGGCACTAACAGTGTCGTGCGGGAAGAGTATTTAGTCACCACATTGGCATCGTACCCTTACAGTCTGACTGTTGTAAACAAGAAGAAATACTATCAGGCTGGACTTCCCTATACTTTTGAGGTAATATTACATTGAAATGTCAATGATTACTACAAGGCACTGATATGTTTATTTGTTTGTTTTACTATCCCAAATACTTATGATTTTTTTTTACAAAGTCGTCTATGGCACTGCAATTCGCTGTGTAGGTTTGCGCCCACTAGGCGCATTAGAGACCTATGGGTTCAAATCCAGGGTTTTCCCTGTTTATATTGTAGGTTTTTCCGCACCAGACCCCTTGCTCATAGGTTTGATCAAATTAGTAAGGACCTGGATCACTCTGGCTTTCCTCCCTCATCAAGGTGAGATGCCGTGATATGAATAAAGTCAGAGATCCAGATAAGCTGCGTATCTGCGTAAAAAACGCATCAGAAATGCAGAAATACGCAGTAAAATAATATCCAAGCGTATCAAATACGCAACGAACATTACAGATACGCTACAAAAATAAAACTTGTGCGTATATTCAAAATATTGTGAAGTAACCCTGCGTATTCGACTGGCAAATCAGCAACTTATTTTGAAATTATAAACGGGCATTCCGTCAACCTTGCCAAACTCCATGATGACAGTTACATCATGATCATTTGCCATCACACTTTCTTGTGGAAGTATCGTGGTATTTTTTAGTCCTATAAAGCTCTCGAACCCACACAACACCAGTTTGCAGGGGCTAGATGAATAGTGCTTTTAAATATTTAACTTAAATACCCACATGTGTAAAAACTAGTGGGTAACAGAAATTTGAATACCCAGATAGAATAGCTGATACGCAGTGATTTTAAAATGCATGGGTAAAATACCCACAACACCAAAAGCTTATCTGGAGCTCTGATAAAGTAGTGTTCAAAGCGGCGTTAGGCCAATCTCACTCACGACAGACCCTCCCGTGACTCATTGTTGTATTATCTGTAGTACCGCTCCGTCACCTTACAGGGCTGTACCCGAGGAAAACAACACAACTGGCTCAAACGCCAATGACTACAAGTACCATAGCAGTAGGATGTAATAATGTCATAATGGGATATTTTCAAAAAATTAAACTGTCCCATAATCTTTTGAGAAGTTTGAGTGTGCTATTAACTGTTTAAAGAAATGAAATTGTCAGCCAATTTAATAAAAAATAGGCTCATAGCTGTAAGTGGAAATTTTCTGGTTTTGCCGATGTACTGAAAAAATAGCTTGTCTCACATAAAATGGTTGGTCTCTGAGTAATACTTAAACAGCAAAGTGACAAGTTTCTCATGACAATTTAGACTTCACTTAAGCACAATGTAGGGGAAATAATACCAAGGAAAAAGATATACCGGTACAGACTTGTCTGTAGACTTGAAATATCGGAATGCTGCAAGATTGTCTATTATCATCCATAGAGTTCGAGAAAAGCGAGTAAATTAAATTTATTATTCACTCTCACTTTTGCTTTGTCCATGTGATACGAATTTAATTGTTGACGCACTAGATACAACATGTTGTCCCTTTTTCAACATGGTTTTTCCCTTTTCTCGTCTATTTTTAGTTATCAATTTATATAATGTTCACCGTTATTTTGCTTTTATGCAAGATGGAATCTCTTTCGTCAGATTACTGAAACTGTTTATTCTCGGGTGTTGATGTTTTTGTTTTATTGAAGACACCAATACTGCTCTGCAGTTAAAGATCAAGCTTAGATAATAAGGATAGTAGTACCTCCAAGGTAGGGCTGGGACGAGTCCTGATTTAGTACCCAGGTACCCACCACCCTATTACCCGACCCTACCCGGGTACCCGCTGTAGATATTTAGAGATAGGTACAAACTGTCCGATTTGGAAAAGTTTAACTGAAGCCCTGGCAAAATGTATTTAAATACGTGGGTAAAAGTTTACTGCATGAAGTTTTATCTTTATTCAAACATATTAAAGTAGGAAGGAATGGGTGCATTGTCAGAAAGAAATGGGAACATTAGTGACTTATAGTGTAACCATAGAGTTTTAGATGTTTTTTGTCATTAAACAATATCGCACGTGACTAACCACGGGTCCGGGTAGTCCTATGGGTACCTGGGTCCCACTCAGGACCCACCCAACCCGAGTACCCGAGTTACCCGTCCTAGCCCTACTCCACGGGTGCGTCATTTACACAATACAACTAAATTTGTACTACATTTACACAAAACAATGGTTTGATAATTGTTTTGTATTATCAGTACAACATACAAGTCTCTCTAAATTTGTCATTACTTGAGTTATGTCTGACGATGTATCACCATCTGAACCACTGTTGTAGTAGAATCATGATATTATGTCATTGAGAAAGTGCTGGTATCTTACCCAGAGTGGTTAAGAGTAGCATTTCTGAAAATATAAAGTCAGGATTGTTAAAATTTAAAAAAAAAAAACCCATCAAGTCATGATTTGGTTAGAAGTTTATATCTTGGGAAAAGAAATATGTCAAGTTTTTAATAGAGATGTTAAACATTATCATTTCATTAAATCTGTTGATACCCTACTAAGTATTGAATCCATACATTTGACTAAAATATATTTTAATTATATTTCAATGTGTGTCCAACCTCAATGTGGGTGCCTTTGATTGATTGTTTTGATGAGTCAACTGTTTTCGTACTTTAGGTGGAAGTTACCAACATCGATGAGAGCATTGCCAAAAACGTGCCTATAGTCATTGTTAAGATGCCAGGGGAGGAGACGACAACCTTGACGTCCGATAACAGAGGCAGAGTGAGTCGCACCTACATCGCCCCTGACAGCGGCGACATGGTCTTCAGGGTATGTTTTCTTTTTTGCGATATCCTCCGGAGGGTGGAACTGTGGTTCCTGTACTGGCCCCGTCACAAAGTTCAGGTTTAATTCTGCATGCTGATTCAGTATGTCAAGTTTGTCATTAGCGTCCCGATAAATACACCTAGCATTATCTTCCTTCAACCTCTGGTTGCCCACCCATTCACCACCCATTCACTTTTGCGATATCTTATCATTTGACCTCACACTGTCAAAGTGCGTGTGCTTACCTTGTGACCATATGCATTGCTTACATATGACCATGTGCTTGCTCACTATATGACCACATGCATTGCTTACATATGACTATGTCCTTTGCTCACTATATGACCACATGCATAGCTTACATATGACTATGTCCTTTGCTCACTATATGACCATATGCATAGCTTACATATGACCATGTGCTTTGCTCACTATATGACAATATGCATAGCTTACATATGACCATGTGCTTTGCTCACTATATGACCACATGCATAGCTTACATATGACTATGTGCTTTGCTCACTTTATGACAATATGCATAGCTTACATATGACCATGTGCTTTGCTCACTATATGACCATATGCATAGCTTACATATGACCATGTGATTTGCTCACTATATGACAATATGCATTGCTTACATATGACTATGTGCTTTGCTCACTATATGACCACATGCATAGCTTACATATGACCATGTGCTTTGCTCACTATATGACCACATGCATAGCTTACATATGACTATGTGCTTTGCTTACATATGACCATGAGCTTGCTCACTATATGACCACATGCATAGCTTACATATGACCATATGCTTTGCTCACTATATGACCATATGCCTTGATTACATATGACTATGTGCTTTGCTTACATATGACCATGAGCTTTGCTCACTATATGACCACATGCATAGCTTACATATGACCATGAGCTTTGCTCACTATATGACCATATGCATGGCTTACATATGACCATATGCTTTGCTCACTATATGTCCATATGCCTTGATTACATATGACTGTGAGCTTTGCTCACTATATGACCACATGCATAGCTTACATATGACTATGTGCTTTGCTCACTATATGACAATATGCATTGCTTACATATGACTATGTGCTTTGCTCACTATATGACCACATGCATAGCTTACATATGACTATGTGCTTTGCTCACTATATGACCACATGCATTGATTACATATGACTATGTGCTTTGCTCACTATATGACCATATGCATAGCTTACATATGACCATGTGCTTTGCTCACTATATGACCACATGCATAGCTTACATATGACTATGTGCTTTGCTCACTATATGACCATATGCATAGCTTACATATGACCATGTGCTTTGCTCACTATATGACCACATGTCTTGATTACATATGACTATGTGCTTTGCTCACTATATGACCACATGCATTGATTACATATGACTATGTGCTTTGCTCACTATATGACCACATGCATAGCTTACATATGACCATGTGCTTTGCTCACTATATGTCCATATGCATTGCTTACATATGACCATGAGCTTTGCTCACTATATGACCATATGCATTGATTACATATGACTATGTGCTTTGCTCACTATATGACCACATGCATAGCTTACATATGACTATGTGTTTTGCTCACTATATGACCACATGCATAGCTTACATATGACTATGTGCTTTGCTCACTATATGACCACATGCATAGCTTACATATGACCATGTGCTTTGCTCACTATATGACCACATGCATAGCTTACATATGACCATGTGCTTTGCTCACTATATGACCATATGCCTTGATTACATATGACCATGTGCTTTGCTCACTATATGACCATATGCCTTGATTACATATGTCTATGTGCTTTGCTCACTATATGACCATATGCATAGCTTACATATGACCATGTGCTTTGCTCACTATATGACCACGTCTTGATTACCATATGACCATGTGCTTGCTCACTATATGACCATATGCATTGCTTACATATGACTATATGCTTTGCTCACTATATGACAATATGCATAGCTTACATATGACTATGTGCTTTGCTCACTATATGACCACATGCATAGCTTACATATGACTATGTGCTTTGCTCACTATATGACCATATGCCTTGATTACATATGACCATGTGCTTTGCTCTCTATATGACCATATGCCTTGATTACATATGACCATGTGCTTTGCTCACTATATGACCATATGCCTTGATTACATATGACTATGTGCTTTGCTCACTATATGACCATATGCCTTGATTACATATGACTATGTGCTTTGCTCACTATATGACCATTAGCAATTACCATATGACCATTAGCAATGCTTTGTTTAACATATGACCAAAAGCAATGCTTTGTTTAACATATGACCAAAAGCAATGCTTTGTTTAACATATGACCAAAAGCAATGCTTTGTTTAACATATGACCAAAAGCAATGCTTTGTTTAACATATGACCACATGCTTTTTGTGTGACCATTTGTTGATACATATAGCCATATGCTTAACAGTAAATCATGTGCTTATAACACAATCATGCATTGTGTGAGTTAATATGATGAAGCGATGGCAATGTTTCTAAATATAACAGCCATTTAATTTCAGTACCAACCAGAAGGTCACCCCTTGGACGAAAGTACACTGAGGGTCAAACGAGTGACATCATCAAACAGTGGCTACATTGTCATTGAAGTAAAAGAAAAACCATCGGTATGTTTATCCTTGTTGTGTATGATTAGCGTTGGGGACATCACTAAATATCAGTGATCCTTAATATTTAATTTTGACCACTCTTTTGTCTTTTACGCCAAGTGGAATCTGGACAATCGAGACTGATATTCTCAGGCGTTAACATTTTGTATTAATGTGCTTAAAAACTTAAACAACAATAAATGTGGTCAAGGTCATCCTTGACATTCAAGGGTATTATATTCCTTTCTGTCAGTAAATGACTATGGTAACAAAAATCATCTTGTGTCATGAACTTACTCACAGTAAAATTACCACTTGAGGCTAGATATATCGGTTTTTTTCCACTCATTTCAGTCATTTATAGATCATACCAGATGTCCAAATTTTACAAGGGTAAGAAAGAAAAAAATGCTAGTTTCAACATAACTGATAATGTTTGCAGTATTTTCCAAGTTTGGCATTTCCAAATTTGGCTCTTATCGTATCTTATCCTTTTTCTCACTCAGAGTTGTAGTTCAATTGTACAGTTCGTTTCAGCATTGCATATTTCGAATTGGACCCACTCTCCACCATTGCTATATTTTAAAGGGCAAGTTAAGTGAAAAAAAAGATCACGATTTTATTGCGAATCTCATTTTTCCTAGATACATTTAATAGTCAATTTCTGAGAGAGAAAAATTCATAATTTTGCGTATAAAGTATTTAAATGTTTGAGTGAAAGTGCTGAAATCACACGGTCTGTAATCGCCTTCCAAAACTAACCTAATAAGGGGCATGGCCTAAAGCTGCTGGCGCATAGGTGACAACTGTTTTCATTGCCTGATACATTTGCCACATTGTGATTCTTAACTGTTTTACATTGTGTACTGTTTCTGTTAATCCTACAAAAATAACAACATTGCATATGTAGCAGGATGTGGAGTCATCCCACAGATGACATCCTTTCCTTGTCAACCTCCTGAGGGGGGTTTACCTCTTTGGTCATGTGGACAAGGCATCCGACCTCTGATCAGAAGGTCCATGGTTCAAATCCCATCACGGAACTCAGAAATTTTATGGCCGTGACTTTGTCGCACAGCGTAGGGCTGAGAACATTCATATTAAATTAGAGGAAAATAAGTCTCGGTACCCTACTATGGGTAGGAAAGGGATGTGCCCTCTGTTGACAGAGGAAGTATGTCGCAGGATGTGGAGTCATCCCACAGATGACATCCTTTCCTTGTCAACTTGCTGAGTCGGGGTTAACCTCTTTGGTCATGTGGACAAGGCGTCCGACCTCTGATCAGAAGGTCTGTGGTTCGAATCCCATCATGGAACTCGGAAAGTTTATGTCCGTGACACATTCATTATTGAATTTGTGAAACAACATTGGATCATGACATTGTGAATAATTTTAATAACAATTAACAATTGATAACTAAATCTATGATGTATTAATAATGATGCATGTTCTGGTGGTGCATAGTAAGGTCACGCTCAGATTCATGTCAAACAGCTTTCTTAAGAAATCTAAAATGATTTTGCTCTCCGTTTCAGATGAATCAAGACTTGCCTGTCCATGTGAGGTACCATGGATCTCCTGGCCTCTATTTCATCATGGTAAGTTATACAACATAATCCTGATAATTGGTTTAAGTGTTCACCGATCAACAGACCAGGATATTAATAAACTAGTGCCAAGACCATTCACTAGGTGAATGGAATATGATGCATGATAAATTGACTTCTTCATTTTATTGATATAATTATTAAAGTTCCATAATAATGTTGTTTCTGTTGCCAGGTGACCAGAGTCTTATTGTATGTTCTTTTGATCTTATTCACCATCTTTGATTCCGAAGTGATAGAGTAGGTGAGCTTGATTTAACACCGGTTTGAGCAGTATCTTAGTTTTGTTAAGGCGTGTCAACTTGGCATGGGCGGAAAACTCGATGTGAAGCAGGTCTTAGATATTTGCCACTTTGGTGGAACCCACTAGCATTGGTATGGTGTTGACAAACCTAAGCACATCATCAGGCGATCTTGCATTCAAACCCATGATCATTGGTTTCAGTCGCGCCTTGCTCTACACAGCGAGCTGCGGTGCCTTAGATGACTGGGCCACCCATTACCCCCTTTCGTTCCTGAACTGAATCTGGATCTTGGTATGGTGACCAGACACTGTCACTGTGTTTTTCTAGGCTATGTAAGAAATGTTTCAACTCTGATGATTCATCTCTGCTGAAACTGGATTACAAAATAAGAAAAAATTATTATGTCCCCTTTTTTTTTTATTGCAGGTGTCTTCCCGTGGTCAGGTGGTTTTCCGAGAAAGTTACACTTCCGGTTCAAATGGCCATGATATCAGAACAATCCCAAGCCGGTTTCTGAAAGACATGGTGCCAAGTGCCCGGATTGTCGTGTTTTACGTTGCATCCGATCATGTGGTTGCTGACTCCACTCACCTTCTAATGAAGACTTCTTGTAGGGAGGAACTAAGGGTAGGTTAAACTGGCTGAATTTTAAAGAATGTCTAGTGTAGATTTCCCATCTTCCAAAGACACCTGATACGCCTGAGGCCACCTGTATCCTATGATTTACATGTATTTTTTACCAGATGAACATCTGCATAAAACAGCATTGACATTTACGTGTTCAGATGTCACGTTCAATAGTTACGTCATCTGGTTTGTTCTATGACGTTTCCATATTTGTAAAAATGGGTCAGTGACATTCGTGTTGATTGCTGTAAATGTTTTATTGACCGGAGTTACATGCGACAGCCAGCATGGCATTCACTCGAGTCCCCCCACAAATCATGACATCACCCGATGACGTAATACGCAAACATAGGGGAGCTTACTCTAACTAACCTAGACTGGGTTTTTACCCTGAACAGCAATAACGCTACATCCCCCTTTCCTTTGACTACTTTCATTAATTAAAGTTCAGAGTCACCTTTAAAGTGAATTTGGCACAACACGAATTAGAATTAAACATTTACCATTTAACTTTGGCACACTTGAATTTAACTGAAAACTTTCCCATGAATTTTGGGACTTGAAACATTCAAACTTTAAAGTCTCCTTTGAACGTGTACTCAACAGTACATGAAGAAATGTTAACACATTAATGTCACAAATCAAGTCTATTTGGAGGCACCACACGCCTTCCAGATCTTGTGGTAGAAGTCACACCAGTAGATGATGTTGTAGTTGTTGATGATGGTAATACAGGTACATCTACTGGAAGGGGTGCCGACGGTGAATCTGGACATGCTGATACTGGCATTGGTGCCAGTTGTTGCCGGTTTCTACGGTAACTGCCTGAAGGGGTCTCAACAATGTAAGACCCTGGAAAGTCTGTTTGTTTTGCAACAACAGCTTGACCTAAGAACTTAGACCAGACTGTCTGTCCTGGTTCAAGCTTACATAAGTCTCTAGCCTTATTTCGATGATCGAAGTTTCTCTTCTGGGCTGATTTGCTTTGCTGCTCTTTGTCCCTAAGTAGACAAGTGTCTGGTAGCTTAGGATTCAGCAATTCTGGTAGCACTGGAACTGTTGTTCTCAGGCGTCTTCCCATCAGAAGTTCAGCTGGGCTGTACCCATTCTGCAGTGGTGTAGTACGATACGATAAGAGAGCGGGGTAAGGATCTTTCTCCTTCTTGAGCAATAATTTGACAGTTTTAACGGCTCTCTCAACTTCCCCGTTGCTCTGAGGAAATGTAGGGCTACTTGTGACATGGTAACTATCTGTCTCTTGTCCCAGTTCCTGTTATGACTTCAAGACTTCAGACGTGATAGGTGCACGGGACAGAGTGTCTGCAGCTACAAGATTCTTTCCTGGAACATAGTTGACAGAGTAGTGGTATCTCATTAATCTCATGCGAAATCTCTGAACTCTGGGAGGGAGCAAGTCAAGTTCTTTGGATCCAAGCATTGACACTTATGGCTTATGGTCAGTCTCTATGGTGAACTGTAGTCCAATCTGATATGTTGAGAACTTCGCACATGCCCATGTCGTCGCTAAGGCTTCCTTCTCGACCTCTGCATACTTCTGTTCCGTTGTGGTCAGTGATCTAGATTCATAAGCAACTCTGTCTCCAGTCTTTTCCATGTAGTTGAAGAAGTACTGCCCCCAGCCCCTAAGGAGATAGTGCCTAAGGGGGTAATGAAGGTGGTTAGGTGAGAAGATTCTTTAGCGAGGGCTATCTGGTAGAATCCTGAGTTTGCGTCAAGCTTTGTAAAGTACTTTGCTCCTGCAATTTGTCCCAGTGTCTGCTCGATTGATGGCAAGGGTGATTCTCTCGGGGAACATTCTTGTTCAGTTTTGTAAGGTCTACAAAAATCCTAACCTTATTTCTTAGGTTACTTAGGCTTAGGTATGAGAACCATTCCTGCACACCTCTCTGTAGGCCCTGTAACTGGTGATATAACACCAAGACGTTCCATTCTGGCCAGCTCCTCTTGGATCTGCTTCCTGAGAGGCAGTCCACCTTTCCTTAGAGTAGACAAAGCAAATTGTTTTGCATCTGGTTTCAATTGGATCTTATATATCTTCAATTGGATCCAACTCCTGAGAGCTTTCTATCAGGCAATTCATACTCAATGTCAGCAGAATTATTTGCAATTTCTGCAAAGTTTTTCTCTGGTATCAAAGTTACATCAGCGCCTGTATCAATCTTGAATTTCACATAATGATTTTCAACCTTCACCTTGATCATCCAAGGTTTGCTGGTCTCATCACAGACTGATTCTAACGTTGCTTTAGTAACTGGATCCACGATGACTGAACCTAAGAATGTTTCCTCTTCAGATTCATTATCACTATCTACCTCATGCACGTTTCTGCTTGAAGACCTACACACTTTTGTCAAATGTCCTTTCTTTTTGCATAAGTTGCAATTTGAATCTCTAGCAGGGCATCTTAACTTGAAGTGCATGTTGCCTCCACAGTGTGGACAGTTTTCTGAGGTCTGTTCAGGTGTGTGCTGGTTGTGTGGTTTTCCTCCGCTACCATAGTTAGGTCTTTGGTTTCCTTTCTGGAAACGTGATGAATAGGTTGGTCTCGGGTTGGAGATTTTGCCCTTTCGGAAAACTGAATTAATTTTCCCTTCTGCGTTAGGATTTTAAAAGTGGTTTCTCATGGCCTCCTGTTGTTTGTATACAGTTTCTGACTGGCGAGCCTGTGTCATCGCTAAATCAAGGGTGAGTGTGGAATCTAACTGCAACTTGGTTGAAAGTTTAGTATCACGTAGTAGTCCTACAACTATCCTGTCTCTGATCATCTCTTCTTTCAAATTCTGGTAATTGCAATGTTCAGCAAGTCCTTAAAGTACAGTGATAAAAGAATTAACTGATTCCCCCTCATCTTGTTTGCGACTGTTAAATTTAGCTCTTTCAAATATAACGTTCCATTTCACAATGAAGAATCGATCAAACTTGCCCAAAACCACATCATACTTTTTGACATCATCATTTGACAAACGAAATGACGTAAGTATTTCCTCTGCTTCAGATCCCATCGTTTACACAAGTGTATTAATTTGCAGTTTCTCATCATCTGCGCTTAGTTTTGAAAAAATTCTGAATCTTTCCCACTTTCCATGGTTACGAAAGTCAAACTGCTCAGGTGGTTGAATTTGGAATAATGCCATGTTTGTTTCGTAAGAAAATTAAAGTTCAAAGTTCTGTGTTTACTGGTTTGAGTCTTCAGTTAAGCATTGCACCGCTGTTCACTCACCGATACTGTTTCTGTACTTCGGAATTACTCACTGTCTTTTCTCATGGTTTCGAGGCACACATTCTTGTTTCCGTTTAGAATTCACCGGAGAAATCCCACCTATTTTGACACCCGCTCGTCGCACTCACAAAGTTCCGTGTCGTGAACGTAGTTAGACACTTCTGACACCATGTTGTGTTATGTTGACACTAAAACTAGTGTTCGTTTGAGTACGATTTATTGACAGGAGTTACATGCGACAGCCAGCATGGCATTCACTCGAGTCCCCCCACAAATCATGACGTCACCTGATGATGTAATATGCAAACATAAGGGAGCTAACCCTGACCTAGACGGGGTTTTTACCCTGAACAGCAATAAAGCTACATTACCCTTAAATTGTTCTTTCTTTTCATATGACGTCTTTTCGTAACATTTGACTATTATATTGTGTACTTTGACCTTTGTTTCAACTTTGTATTTTCTAACCGGTGTCTGTTTGTTTTGTATTTTGTCCCTTATTAGTAACATTTAATACTTTATTCATAACATTTGACTATTATTGTGTACTTTTGTCCTTTCTTTCAACTTTGTATTTTTGTGATCGAATGGCCGTCCATAGATTTATCAAGCATTCCAAACTAAAATTCCAGTGCCCTTGGCAGGCAGTTTGGGAACAAAATCATTATTTTGTTCAGATTGGCCATTGAAATGCAAGTCACCTGTACAGAGCCTTGACATTAGTTATTGCCAGGAAACATGAATTGGGAAGTTTACTGACATTTGCTGCAAACTTGAGGACAAACATTGGCCTCTGAGCATGTCTAGATATATTCCTGTTATGGCAAATGAGACAGTGATGTTGGACAAATGCATAGAATGGATGGGTTCAATTCTCCACATGGTAACAATATGTGAAGCCAATTCTTGGTGTCATTGTTTTGCTGTCGTCGCGTTAAAGGCCTCTCTCACTCACCTATTTACATTTTTTAAAGTATATTTTTCTTTTCAGATTCGCAAAGTTGGGAACAAAGATTCCTATCTGCCCAAAGAAACTGGTCAGATCAGCCTGTCCGGTGGGGCTAACATGCGCATTGGATTGCTGGCAGTAGACAAAGCTGTCTATGTACTAAAATTTGAAAAATCCCTGACAAGAAAAAAGGTATATATGGTGTATAGCCAATGCAGTGATACAAATAAGAAACAATTATGATAGTGGGCATAAGAGCAGATTGTACAGAAATCTAGTGTTGATTATTAACATAACAACTACATGTCTTCAATCCCCACTGCGTGGATCTCATGATATTAATCACTGGACTGTCTGGTCCACACTCCATTATTTACAGACTGTCGTCATATAGCTGGAATATTGCTGAATGAGGCATTAAACAAGAAACAAACCAACCCAACCACCACTACTACTATCACAACTACTACCATCACAACTATTGCCATAACTACTTCTGCCACTACCTTCACTTCCACTACTGCCACTTCTACCCTCACTGCTACTACTGCTACTACTACTACTACTACTACTACTACTACTACTACTACTACTACTACTACTACAACTATGACCACTACTTCTCACAACTACTGCCTCCTCTACTACAACTACATCTACGACTACAACATCTCACTATTGCAATGGGGAAGCTTACTTAAGGCGTTATCACATCACACTGAAGATCGAGATCCCTCCATGATATTGCATGAATATTGCTGAAAGGGGCAAAAGACCATACTTACTCACTTCCTGACCACCACTACACTACCACCTACCACACCTACTACTGCCCATACTAGGCTGTCATATAACTAAAATACACTGATGAACTCACTCACTACAGCTAACACTACCATCGCCATCACTACAACTAACGCTACCATCGCCATCACTACAACTAATGCTACCATCGCCATCACTACAACTAACACTACCATCACCATCACTACAACTAACGCTACCATCGCCATCACCTCAACTAACACTACCATCGCCATCACTACAACTAACGCTACCATCGCCATCACTACAACTAATGCTACCATCGCCATCACTACAACTAACACTACCATCACCATCACTACAACTAACGCTACCATCGCCATCACTACAACTAACGCTACCATCGCCATCACTACAGCTAACGCTACCATCGCCATCACAACAACTAACGCTACCATCACTACAACTAACGCTACCATCGCCATCACTACAACTAACGCTACCATCACTAAAACTAACGCTACCATTGCCATCACTACAGCTAACGCTACCATCGCCATCACAACAACAAACACTACCATCGCCATCACTACAACTAACGCTACCATCGCCATCACTACAACTAACGCTACCATTGCCATCATTACAACTAACGCTACCATCGCCATCACTACAACTAACACTACCATCGCCATCACTACAACTAACGCTACCATCGCCATCACTACAACTAACGCTACCATCACCATCACTACAACTAACGCTACCATCACTACAACTAACGCTATCATCGCTATTACTACAACTAACGCTACCATTGCCATCACTACAACTAACGCTACCATCGCCATCACTACAACTGCTTTGCCCCTACACTTTTGTTGTTGGCAGATGTTTAATGACCTTGACCTTCATGACTTCGGATCTGGATCTGGATCTGCAGCGAATAGTTGGAAGATTTTTGAGGTGAGTGTTTCCCAGGTTGTTTTACAATTAGTCCTAGTATTCATCTTCACTTTTGACTTTCATGTTAGAACTGTGTTACCCTTCTATCCCGACCCCAGATATCTGGAAATCTCGCCCACTGGACAATATTTACCTGAAACGAAATATATTCAATCAAATCCTGTTCACCTGTGAGTATGTCGTATAAACAACGTTCGCAATTGAAAGTCAGACAATATCATGATCGATAACAGTACATATACATTGCTATAAAATAATTAGACAGGAAATAATCATATTGTTATGTTATATTGTCAGCAGAATATGTTTTCTAATTATGCAACCTCAAATGCTTCACACAGGGTATTCCGAATTACTGTTACAGGCTGTTTGACTGATTCAAAATAATTTTGAAAGCCTAGTCGTCAACAGGTTGAAACTAATGCTGCAAACGTCAAGAAAGCAGCTTTCTTAGTTGCTGATATAAACTTCCTGTTAGTCATTTCATTGGTCCGGCTGGTATAAAACCTAACGTGGGACTTATTAAATCACATGTTCCCTTAGTGATACTGTAAGAGGCGACTATCAGGATCAAGTGTTCAGACTCGCTGACTTGGTTGATGCATGTCATCGTATCCCAATTGCGTGGATTGATGCTCATGATATTAATCACTGGATTGTCTGTTCCAGACTCGATTATAAACAGACGGACATCATATAGCTGGAATATTGCTGAGTGCAACATTAAACACCAAACAAGCAACCTAATGATACTGCTTCAACTTATATCTCCCACTTGTTAGAGGATAAGTGAGGTGCGACATTAAATTGAGCTGACCTTGCTGTTGACAGGCTGCAGGGTTCAAGTTGGTATATGGAAACATCAGGAGAAACGTGCCTCTGTATGGTAAATATACATCCCTATATCACTTGTATGTGATGACTTAACACTATATACATTCCATCACACAAGTACAGTGACACAGCAGAACCCTTCATGTTTAATGAGAGCCACATTCTATAAGAGTAAGTAGAGTCACCATCCCTCAGATGTAAGTAGTCACACTGAGTCATCCCTCAGATGTAAGTAGTCACACTGAGTCATCCCTCACATGTAAGTAGTCACACTGAGTCATCCCTCACATGTAAGTAGTCACACTGAGTCATCCCTCACATGTAAGTAGTCACACTGAGACATCCCTCACATGTAAGTAGTCACACTGAGTCATCCCTCACATGTAAGTAGTCACACTGAGTCATCCCTCACATGTAAGTAGTCACACTGAGTCATCCCTCACATGTAAGTAGTCACACTGAGTCATCCCTCAGATGTAAGTAGTCACACTGAGTCATCCCTCACATGTAAGTAGTCACACTGAGTCATCCCTCACATGTAAGTAGTCACACTGAGTCATCCCTCACATGTAAGTAGTCACACTGAGTCACCCCTCACATGTAATTAGTCACACTGAGTCATCCCTCACATGTAAGTAGTCACACTGAGTCACCCCTCACATGTAATTAGTCACACTGAGTCATCCCTCACATGTAAGTAGTCACACTGACTCACCCCTCAGTAGTTGCATTCCCTGCAGTGGCTTCTCTGGGCAGCAGAATTGTTGACACCCCTGTAAAACATGCACCCAACCCGAAGTTGGCTACGTGCAACATGAAGAATCTACAATTGCTGAAGAATCCTTCTTCTACTTCATCAAAGTCAGCCCTGACAAAGAGTCAACACGTCTATGCTAATGTGATTATCATGAAAGAACTGCTTCAGCTGAGAAGGGGATGTTCACACAGAAACCTACACTGAGGCATTAACCTTTGCGCAGCCACAAGCCCTTTGACAGGTGCAGTGGTTCCCGCAGTAACCAGCCCTTTGACAGCCGCACTGGTTTTCCGCAGTAACCAGCCCTTTGACAGGCGCACTGGTTCCCGCAGTAACCAGCCCTTTGACAGGTGCAGTGGTTCCCGCAGTTACCAGCCCTTTGACAGGTGCAGTGGTTCCCGCAGTAACCAGCCCTTTGACAGCCGCACTGGTTCCCGCAGTCACCAGCCCTTTGACAGGTGCAGTGGTTCCCGCAGCCACCAGCCCTTTGACAGGTGCAATGGTTCCTGCAGCCACCAGCCCTTTGACAGCTCCAGTTGTTCCCGCAGCCACCAGCCCTTTGACAGGTGCAGTTGTTCCCTCAGCCACCAGCCCTTTGACAGCCGCACAGGTTCCCGCAGTAACCAGCCCTTTAACGGGTGCAGTGGTTCCCGCAGCCACCAGCCCTTTGACAGGTGCAGTGGTTCCCACAGCCACCAGCCCTTTGACAGGTGCAATGGTTCCTGCAGCCACCAGCCCTTTGACAGCTCCAGTTGTTCCCGCAGCCACCAGCCCTTTGACAGATGCAGTTGTTCCCTCAGACACCAGCCCTTTGACAGGTGCAGTGGTTCCCGCAGCCACCAGCCCTTTGACAACCGCACTGGTTCCCGCAGCCACCAGCCCTTTGACAACCGCACTGGTTCCCGCAGCCACCAGCCCTTTGACAGGTGCACTCGTTCCCACAACAACCGACCCTTTGACAGGCGCACTCGTTCCCGCAGCAACCAGCCCTTTGACAGGCGCACTGGTTCCCACAGCCACCAGCCCTTTGACAGGCGCACTGGTTCCCGCAGCCACAAGCCCTTTGACAGGCGCACTGGTTCCCGCAGCAACCAGCCCTTTGACAGGTGCACTGGTTCCTGCAGCAACCAGCCCTTTGACAGGCGCACTGGTTCCCGCAGCAACCAGCCCTTTGACAGGCGCACTGGTTCCTGCAGTAACCAGCCCTTTGACAGGTGCACTGGTTCCCGCAGCCACCAGCCCTTTGACAGGTGCACTGGTTCCCGCAGCCACAAGCCCTTTGACAGACGCACTGGTTCCCGCAGTAACCAGCCCTTTGACAGGTGCACTGGTTCCCACAGCCACCAGCCCTTTGACAGGTGCACTGGTTCCCGCAGCCACAAGCCCTTTGACAGGCGCACTGGTTCCCGCAGCAACCAGCCCTTTGACAGGCGCACTGGTTCCTGCAGTAACCAGCCCTTTGACAGCTGCAGTTGTTCCTGCAGCAACCAGCCCTTTGACAGGTGCAGTTGTTCCCGCAGCAACCAACCCTTTGACAGGCGCACTCGTTCCCGCAGCAACCAGCCCTTTGACAGGTGCAGTGAATCCCGCATCCCACCTGAGTGAAGCATCTAGGGTTCATGCAGCCTGCCAGGTTCATGCAGCCACCAACACTGAGCTGCAGACCATCAGCCGTTTAACAGGCGCAGGGGTTTGTGCAGGTACTTTCATGCTCGCAGCCTCTAGGGTTCATGCAGCCACCCTGCATGCAGGAGACCTTCACACAGCAAACTACTCTGAGGCCCTTTCCTTTGCACAGCCACCACCCCTTTCGAATTAACAGGGGTTCACACAGCCCACCTGCTCACAGACTCTTGGGTTCACGCAGCCTTTCAGGCAAACTGCACACAGTCCCAGAAGTTCATGCAGCAGTCAATGGTATGCAGTCGCAAGGATTCATGGAACCTCAAAGTTCTCACAGTTTTCAGCTTTCACGTAGCAGAAGTGTACATAGGCAGCTTCAGACCTTCACATTGGCAGCCACAGACCTTCACACAGGCAGCCAAAGACCTTCACACAGGCAACTTCAGACCTCCACACAGGCAGCCACAGACCTCCACACAGGCAGCCACAGACCTTCACACAGGCAGCCACAGACCTTCACACAGGCAACCACAGACCTTCACACAGACAGCTTCAGACCTTCACATAGGCAGCCACAGACCTCCACATAGGCAGCCACAGACCTCCACACAGGCAGCCACAGACTTCCACACAGGCAGCCACAGACCTCCACACAGGCAGCCACAGACCTCCACACAGGCAGCCACAGACCTTCACACAGGCAGCCACAGACCTTCACACAGGCAGCCACAGACCTTCACACAGGCAGCCTCAGACCTTCACACAGGCAGCCACAGACCTTCACACAGGCAGCCACAGACCTCCACACAGGCAGCCACAGACCTTCACACAGGCAGCCACAGACCTCCACACAGGCAACTTCAGACCTCCACACAGGCAGCCACAGACCTCCACACAGGCAGCCACAGACCTTCACACAGGCAGCCACAGACCTTCACACAGGCAACCACAGACCTTCACACAGACAGCTTCAGACCTTCACATAGGCAGCCACAGACCTTCACACAGGCAGCCAAAGACCTTCACACAGGCAACTTCAGACCTCCACACAGGCAACCACAGACCTCCACACAGGCAGCCACAGACCTTCACACAGGTTCTGGTAGCACAGTAGTCTTGTACTACCATGTACCCAAATTCTAAAATTATCATTCATAACTGTCATGATTCTCACCTCAGGATCCAAACCCTGCTAAAGTGATTGCAGTACATTATCGCTTCAGCGTATCTGTACCAAGAGGATCAGTCATTCATGGACATCAAGACAAGGTAGACATCAGCTGGGTAATTCATCGAAACTTCACAATTACTATCAGCAAAGCTTTGTCAAATATCGACAGTTTGCAGTTACCTTCATGCAAAAAATATCATGAAAATGAAATTGCTTCTGCACTGGACATGTCACAGATTCTACAGGGAACTGACTGTAAGTACACCGTTATCGCTCTGTCTATTAACCATACAGTTCACACTGGATTGTCAGTGGGTGGAGCATTGGACCTCATCCGCTGCAAGAATGCAGTTTTCTGTGTTATCTGTGCATGTCACATGTCAAGATTTTTTCACTGACTGTAAACAAACTAATTGACTATGCTGGAATTAGGTCAAACTGACCTAATGCAAGATATGCAGTGCACCTTTACATATTAGTTTGCATGATTACTTGTCTGATCAAATGCCTGACACTATACATCAATGTGAATGGCTCACTAACTTTAGTTGATCCCCAATGATGTCATGTGGTGTAATTCATACTGAGGCACCATCCTTCATTGTCAGCTTGATATAAGAACGGGAGCACTTAAAGGGCACCCAGGGGATGGAATCAATCATCTTTCCACCAGAACTACAAGCTGACATGGAGATAATCAACCCGGAAGGACAAGTCATCTTTCACTTTTGAGGATCGGTAATTTGTGAAAACAGATATGTTGATGCAGCATACCCTCCAAATGTTCTCTATGCTTCTTCAAGAGATGATGAAATCACCGCATCAATAACTCAGAGGATGTCTTGGCAACCAGATTTAAAATACAGGTAGCAACCTTTGTCTCACCAGTACCGGACCCTCTACCTTTGGCTGGCATTATCTTGGGAAAGGCTGATTATCAGAAAATCAGGCAGACCAACAACCTACTACTGCGAGCCTACAGGATTAGCCCCCCACCATCACCCTCCAACCCACATGAAGTAAGAGCCATCTGATGATTTAGTGCTATCAGGAAACTGTTTCCCAATGGAAGGTTGTACCTGGAGATTTCACTTTCCATGACCTCAGAGATTACCAGTTTTGACCATTACTGGTCACAGAAGAATTATGATGCCAAACAGAAGGTAGACTTTATTACCAGGACACTCACCCAGTATTCACGTTGACTTATGGTAACTGTTCCATAACCAACAACTGAAAGTCCATGTTCCCCTGTTTTACCATGCAATGCTGAGCATGAGTCATTCAAAGTAAGAGAGGAAAAGTCCCTTTCCTTTAGTGAACTTTACAAACCCACGAAATCAGGAACACAGTTCAGAAAGTTTCTACCACCGTTCGGAAATACGTAGCAATAAGTATGAGTCAGGATAAGTATAAACAATATTTACCCTAAAAAATACATATGTATTTGGAATTGATAACAATTTCAGCCAATATTTAAATTTTTAACACATTTCTTATGAAAATCAATAAATATACCATGTCCGCCACATTCACCTAGCACAGCAACCTTTGGGACATGATAACTTATTCGGAATGCAAATTTACAAAATCTAACATAAAATCATTCAATAAATCCTATCTTAGAACGTCCCCAAATTTCAGATGAATGTCACAAAATAGGTTTTATCTAGGTATCTAAGACTGACATTGAAATATTTTTGTATTTGTATTATAATTACTTTGCAGCAAATAATGCCTTATATGCTTTATGTACAAGTGAGTTATTTCCCTTGGACCAACACATTGAATAGAAAACAACAACCCAAGACAGTTATAATAAGTAGATATTTTGACATGGACATCACCATACAACCATTTCTCTTTCCTCTTTACTATACCACCATTGGAGTCACACTGAGTCATCCCTCACATGTAAGTAAAGTCACAATGAATAATCTCACACATGTAAGTAAAGTCACAATGAATAATCTCACACATGTAAGTAAAGTCACAATGAATAATCTCACACATGTAAGTAAAGTCACAATGAATAATCTCACACATGAAAGTAAAGTCACAATGAATAATCTCACACATGAAAGTAAAGTCACAATGAATAATCTCACACATGTAAGTAAAGTCACAATGAATAATCTCACACATGAAAGTAAAGTCACAATGAATAATCTCACACATGAAAGTAAAGTCACAATGAATAATCTCACACATGAAAGTAGAATCCCTCACATGGATATTGAATCGTGATGCATGAACACTGTCATGTGACCACCTCCATGATGTAATCTAGAGTGTCTGCCCATAGAGCAAAAGGTCGTGGGTTTGATTCCCGGCCACAGCGCACCAAAGGACATATAAAGATGGTACTTGTTGTTACCCTGCCCGACACTTACATTCAGTACAGTGTGTCTGAGTGGGTTATTCATATTTAACTGTGGCAAGGTATTTTATTAGGCTAGCACTATAAAATCGGCATTAGTCCAGACTAGTACAAGCAGCCACGCACACACATGCACGATGACATGTAAGTGCAATACCTCACCTCACCTCACCTACCTCAGTCTGCATTATTCCATACATGATAAAAAGTGTTCAACTTTACGCACCTAACCTTACACAGAGTAGACTCATCACCTGTCTGTACATTACTTGTAGTACTGCCTGTATATTATTGCAGACCACAACATGTGGACCAGCTCTCGTATGTCATCCCGCAATAGCGAGGACACCGACTCTCCGATGGAAGAGCGCATTCTGAGATCCTTCTTTCCTGAGTCCTGGCTCTTTGAGGAAGCTATGCTGGAGTACGTCATCTTTACTTCTTGTTAGCTAGGGACATGGGTGTCTCATATTCATATTCATTTACTTTATACCACAGGAATCAGAAATGCCTCTTCAGACTAAGGACAAGCCTCAATCGTCTAAGGCGCTGCAGGCCTTAGTTGTGCCAGAAAGCTATGATTGTGGGTGCTAATTCTAGATTTGCCATGATTAGGTTTTTAGGTTGTTCAGTGCTCATGCTCATGGATTTCACCAAAGTCTGTAATGAAAGACCTGTATCATTTTGTGCTTTCTTTCCACGGACTGACACGTCATCATAACTGAAATAATGGTCAATGCGACGTTAGACCAAACTCACTCAGGACATGGTGGCCCAGTCGTCAAAGGCACCACAATTCGCTGTGCAGAGTTGTGTCATGCCAGGAACATCATGGTGTTTTTCGAAACCCGGTTGGCCCTGATTATGTTTCTAGGTTTGTCAGCACCATTACCAGGTTCATGGGTTTCACCAATGTGGTAAGTGTCAGAGACCTACATCGCTTCGGGATTTCCTCCCACATTAAGCTGCTGTTAAAAGCGGCTTTAAACCCTACTCTCTCGCTCCCAATTTCACACCAACACTGGTGATCTGTTTCAGTGCAAGTGGAAATTTAGTCCGTGATGTGAAATACCCTGACTCAATCACAACCTGGGTCATGCATGCAGTGGGCGTGTCTCAAGACCAGGGTATCTGTGTCTCGAACGCCATACGAGTTGTAGTTTCACAAGACTTCTTTCTTGACGTTCAACTTCCCTTCAAGGCCGTGAAGCTCGAGGAGGTCAGGGTCAATGTCACAGTTTCAAACTACATCGGCTACAATACAATGGTAAGAGTGATGTCTTGAAGTGAATGAATGAGTGAGTTGGGTTTAATGCCATGTTCAATTCTATTTCATTTTGTGAAAACAGGAATAACTTTTTCAAACATTCAACAAAATGTGTTTGAACCCTCTTTGATGAGTAGTAATACATTTTTTTTTGAAGCTCAGACTGAAATATATTTTGTCTCAAACATATTTTCCAAACCGAAATTATAAATATTAGTTTCAGTAAATATGACAAAGAAATATAAAATTCTTTCAGTCGCCTTAGCTTGGTGTAGCCTCACGGTTAAAGTGTGGGCTCGTCATGCCAAAGAACTGTGTTCTAGTTCAACATGGGTACAATATGTTAAGCCCATTTCTGTTGACACCGACTCAGGAATAGAACTAAGAGCGGCGTAAAACCCCAATCACTTACTCACAACTGCATCTTCTCAGCATTCACTGAATCCTTTCTACCACTTCCATACATCTTCCCTCCATCTACTAAATCTTTTCTGCAACTTCCTTGCATCTTCTCTCCATCTTCTCTCCATCTACTACATCTTCTCTACATCTTCTCTCCATCTACTACATCTTCTCTACATCTCTACATCTACTCCATCTTCTCTACATCCTCTCTCCATCTACTACATCTTCTCCATCTACTACATCTTCTCTACATCTTCTCTCCATCTACTACATCTTCTCTCCATCTACTACATCTTCTCTACATCTTCTCTCCATCTACTACATCTTCTCTACATCTTCTCTCCATCTACTACATCTTCTCTCCATCTACTACATATCTCCATCTACTCCATCTTCTCTCCATCTTCTCTCCATCTACTACATCTTCTCTCCATCTACTACATCTTCTCTACATCTACTACATCTTCTCTGCATCTACTACATCTTCTCTCCATCTTCTCTCCATCTACTACATCTTCTCTCCATCTTCTCTCCATCTACTACATCTTCTCTCCATCTTCTCTCCATCTACTACATCTTCTCTACATCTTCTCTCATCTACTACATCTTCTCTACATCTTCTCTCCATCTACATCTTCTCTCCATCTACTACATATCTCCATCTACTACATCTTCTCTCCATCTTCTCTCCATCTACTACTTCTTCGCTACATCTACTACATCTTATCTACATCTTCTCTCATCTACTACATCTTCTCTCCATCTACTACATCTTCTCTCCATGTTCTCTCCATCTACTACATCTTCTCTCAATCTACTACATCTCTCCATCTACTACATCTTCTCTACATCTTCTCTCCATCTACTACATCTTCTCCATCTACTACATCTTCTCTACATCTTCTCTCCATCTACTACATCTTCTCTCCATCTACTACATCTTCTCTACATCTTCTCTCCATCTACTACATCTTCTCTCCATCTACTACATATCTCCATCTACTCCATCTTCTCTCCATCTTCTCTCCATCTACTACATCTTCTCTCCATCTACTACATCTTCTCTACATCTACTACATCTTCTCTGCATCTACTACATCTTCTCTCCATTTTCTCTCCATCTACTACATCTTCTCTCCATCTTCTCTCCATCTACTACATCTTCTCCATCTACTACATCTCTCCATCTACTACATCTCTCCATCTACTACATCTTCTTTACATCTACTACATCTTCTCTACATCTTCTCTCATCTACTACATCTACTCTACATCTTCTCTACATATACTACATCTTCTCTCCATCTTCTCTCCATCTACTACATCTTCTCTCCATTTTCCCTCCATCTACTACATCTTCTCTCCATCTTCTCTCCATCTACTACATCTTCTCCATCTACTACATCATCTCCCCATCTACTACATCTTCTCTCCATCTTCTCTCCATCTACTACATCTTCTCCATCTACTACATCATCTCTCCATCTACTACATCTTCTCTCCATCTACTACATCTTCTCTACATTTTCTCTCATCTACTACATCTACTCTACATCTTCTCTACATCTACTACATCTTCTCTACATCTTCTCTCCATCTTCTCACCATCTACTACATCTACTCTACATCTTCTCTCCATCTACTACATCTACTCTACATCTTCTCTCCATCTACTACATCTTCCCTCCATCTTCTCAACATCTACTACATCTTCCCTCCATCTTCTCACCATCTACTACATCTTCTCTCCATCTTCTCTCCATCTACTACATCTACTCTACATCTTCTCTCCATCTACTACATCTTCCCACCATCTTCTCACCATCTACTACATCTACTCTACATCTTCTCTACATCTACTACATCTACTCTACATCTTCTCTCATCTACTACATCTACTCTACATCTTCTCTACATCTCTACATCTACTCTACATCTTCTCTACATCTCTACATCTACTCTACATCTTCTCTACATCTCTACATCTAGTCTACATCTTCTCTACATCTCTACATCTACTCTACATCTTCTCTACATCTCTACATCTACTACATCTTCTCTCATCTACTACATCTACTCTACATCTTCTCTCCATCTACTACATCTTCCCTCCATCTTCTCTCCATCTACTACATCTTCTCTCCATCTACTAAATCTTTTCTGCAACTTCCTACTTCCAACTTCTCTACATCCTCTCTCCATCTACTACATCTTCTCCATCTACTACATCTTCTCTACATCTTCTCTCCATCTACTACATCTTCTCTCCATCTACTACATCTTCTCTACATCTTCTCTCCATCTACTACATCTTCTCTACATCTTCTCTCCATCTACTACATCTTCTCTCCATCTACTACATATCTCCATCTACTCCATCTTCTCTCCATCTTCTCTCCATCTACTACATCTTCTCTCCATCTACTACATCTTCTCTACATCTACTACATCTTCTCTGCATCTACTACATCTTCTCTCCATCTTCTCTCCATCTACTACATCTTCTCTCCATCTTCTCTCCATCTACTACATCTTCTCTACATCTTCTCTCATCTACTACATCTTCTCTACATCTTCTCTCCATCTACATCTTCTCTCCATCTACTACATATCTCCATCTACTACATCTTCTCTCCATCTTCTCTCCATCTACTACTTCTTCGCTACATCTACTACATCTTATCTACATCTTCTCTCATCTACTACATCTTCTCTCCATCTACTACATCTTCTCTCCATGTTCTCTCCATCTACTACATCTTCTCTCAATCTACTACATCTCTCCATCTACTACATCTTCTCTACATCTTCTCTCCATCTACTACATCTTCTCCATCTACTACATCTTCTCTACATCTTCTCTCCATCTACTACATCTTCTCTCCATCTACTACATCTTCTCTCCATCTACTACATCTTCTCTCCATCTACTACATATCTCCATCTACTCCATCTTCTCTCCATCTTCTCTCCATCTACTACATCTTCTCTCCATCTACTACATCTTCTCTACATCTACTACATCTTCTCTGCATCTACTACATCTTCTCTCCATTTTCTCTCCATCTACTACATCTTCTCTCCATCTTCTCTCCATCTACTACATCTTCTCCATCTACTACATCTCTCCATCTACTACATCTCTCCATCTACTACATCTTCTTTACATCTACTACATCTTCTCTACATCTTCTCTCATCTACTACATCTACTCTACATCTTCTCTACATATACTACATCTTCTCTCCATCTTCTCTCCATCTACTACATCTTCTCTCCATTTTCCCTCCATCTACTACATCTTCTCTCCATCTTCTCTCCATCTACTACATCTTCTCCATCTACTACATCATCTCCCCATCTACTACATCTTCTCTCCATCTTCTCTCCATCTACTACATCTTCTCCATCTACTACATCATCTCTCCATCTACTACATCTTCTCTCCATCTACTACATCTTCTCTACATTTTCTCTCATCTACTACATCTACTCTACATCTTCTCTACATCTACTACATCTTCTCTACATCTTCTCTCCATCTTCTCACCATCTACTACATCTACTCTACATCTTCTCTCCATCTACTACATCTACTCTACATCTTCTCTCCATCTACTACATCTTCCCTCCATCTTCTCAACATCTACTACATCTTCCCTCCATCTTCTCACCATCTACTACATCTTCTCTCCATCTTCTCTCCATCTACTACATCTACTCTACATCTTCTCTCCATCTACTACATCTTCCCACCATCTTCTCACCATCTACTACATCTACTCTACATCTTCTCTACATCTACTACATCTACTCTACATCTTCTCTCATCTACTACATCTACTCTACATCTTCTCTACATCTCTACATCTACTCTACATCTTCTCTACATCTCTACATCTACTCTACATCTTCTCTACATCTCTACATCTAGTCTACATCTTCTCTACATCTCTACATCTACTCTACATCTTCTCTACATCTCTACATCTACTACATCTTCTCTCATCTACTACATCTACTCTACATCTTCTCTCCATCTACTACATCTTCCCTCCATCTTCTCTCCATCTACTACATCTTCCCTCCATCTTCTCTCCATCTACTACATCTTCCCTCCATCTTCTCTCCATCTACTACATCTTCTCTCCATCTTCTCTCCGTCTACTACATCTTCTCTCCATCTTCTCTCCATCTACTACATCTTCCCTCCATCTTTTCACCATCTACTACATCTCTACATCTACTACATCTTCTTTACATCTGCTTCATCGCTACATCTTCTCCATCTACTACATCTTCTCTCCATCTTCTCACCATCTACTACATCTTCTTTACATCTTCTCTACATCTGCTTCATCTCTACATCTTCTCCTTATCTACCACGTGTTCTCTCCATCTACTACATCTTCTCTCCATCTACTACATCTACTACATCTTCCCTCCATCTTCTCTCCATCTACTACATCTTCTCTACATCTTCTCTACATCTACTACATCTTTTCTCATCTACTACATCTACTCTACATCTTCCCTCCATCTTCTCTCCATCTACTACATCTTCTCTCCATCTTCTCTCCATCTACTACATCTTCTCTCCATCTTCTCTCCATCTACTACATCTTCCCTCCATCTTTTCACCATCTACTACATCTCTACATCTACTACATCTTCTCTACATCTGCTTCATCGCTACATCTTCTCCATCTACTACATCTTCTCTCCATCTTCTCACCATCTACTACATCTTCTTTACATCTTCTCTACATCTGCTTCATCTCTACATCTTCTCCTTATCTACCACGTGTTCTCTCCATCTACTACATCTTCTCTCCATCTACTACATCTTCTCTACATCTTCTCTCCATCTACTACATCTTCTCCATCTACTACATCTTCTCTCCATCTTCTCACCATCTACTACATCTTCTTTACATCTTCTCTCCATCTACTACATCTTCTCTCCATCTACTACATCTTCTCTTCATCTTCTCTCCATCTACTACATCTTCTCTCCATCTACTACATCTTCTCTCCATCTACTACATCTCTCCATCTACTACATCTTCTCCATCTACTACATCTTCTCTCCATCTACTACATCTTCTCTACATTTCTCTACATCTACTACATCTTCTCTCCATCTACTATATCTACTACATCTTCTCTACATCTACTACATCTTCTCTACATCTGCTTCATCGCTACATCTTTTCTACATCTTCTCTCCATCTACTACATCTTCTCTCCATCTACTACATCTTCTCTACAACTGCTTCATCTCTCCATCTTCTCTCCACCTACTACATCTTCTCTCCATCTACTACATCTTCTCTACATCTGCTTCATCGCTACATCTTCTCTCCATCTACATCTTCTCTCCATCTTCATCTCTCCATGTACTACATCTTCTCTACATCTTCTCTACATCTACTACATGTTTTCTACATCTTCTCTACATCTTCTCTAAATCTTTTCTACATCTACTACATCTTCTCTCCATCTACTACATCTTCTCTACATCTACTCCATCTTCTCTCCATGTATAACATCTTCAATCTGCTTTACATCTTCTCTTCACTGCAGGTGACGTTGACAGCAACTGCAGACGGGATGTGTATGCTGGACTGTGATGGGGATGAGCTGACACTTCCGCCGTTCAGTGTGCCGAATGGAGGGAAAAGAACAGAATCCTTTTCCATCCTCCCCGTAAACCCTGGGACATATGTTATCCGAGTAGCAGCTGTCACAGCGAGTAGAGTTGAACGAGACATGGTTGAGCGACACCTGGTGGTGGTTGTAAGTGTTATGTGTGATCTGCATGGTTTCATTACATATTTATGACTCATGTGACCCTGTCGTCAAACATGCTGCAATTTGCAGTGTAGAGCTGTGTTGCCGATTCAACACAATTGAGATGGTTGGTTCATCGGCACCACACAAAACATTTTTGTTTTTTTTCTTGAGTGGTAAACGACTATGACCTGCAATACAGTGTTTTCTACATTTAGCTTATATGCCGTGATATGACTGAAGACTGTTTAAAGCGCCATAAAAGCAAACTCACTCACTCAGTACTTACCTATGGTGAAGAAGACGTGTCTCCCTCTCATCCACTACATAACCACAAGGCGATACTAGCCTAGTGATTAAAGTGTTAGCTTGTCACGCAGTGTTACACCTGTTCTTTGTGAAAGGCATCTTGGTGTTTCTGAATAGTGTGAGGCAGTGTAAAAACATATACATCAAGAACTACTGATCAGTGAGCAAACCAATCACTTGGTCACCATTCTGCGAGTGCTTTACGTATCAGTAGTACTGGCATGCCTGTACCACTGTTTGTATTCCAGGGACCCGTTCCACAAAGCGATCTTAGCGCTAAGACTGTCGTAAGTCAGTGTTAAAGAATGGGAGTTACGATCGACTTAGCGCTAAGATCGCTTTGTGGAACGGGGCCCAGGTAATTAAAACATATTGGAGGTAGGTATTGGGTTCAATGCAGTGGTTGCAAAGACAAACACATACAGAGATTAGAACCATGTAACTGCCAATGACAATAAACGACTAGTGGTCATTGTTGATCGTACAAGAAATCACTACAGGGAGAATAAACCATGAGGATTGCAGCCCTGAGTAGTTTACTCTCTCTGCATTGTTTTATGACTACGAGTTGTTTATTTCTTACTTGAGATGTCAACATCATATACAGCCTCTTTAAGGATGATGATAAAATGTACAAGCTTTAAAAATATTTACCCTTACATGTATTTAAATAATGATGACTCACTCAATATTATCCGACCCCAGCAATGTTGGACCAGTTTGTTTTAAAGCCCATTTTATTCATGCGTGGGTATTTCCTGTTTATTCTCACAATCGTCATATTGATTACCTGTGTCTTTTCTCCTATTACCTTGTGTCATATCTCTCCTGCTTTTGGATGCTATCGTTTGACCATCGCGTTTATCTGCTTTGCCCAGCTATACATCTATGGGGAACAACTCATGAGACACTACCCTCTCAAAAATAATGTCGTCCAAGTAGGAGATAAACCTACTTTGTTTTTGTTTGGAACCGAGCGCTAAAGTGTCAAGTTGTGAGCCGACTTTCGAATTTTCAGAAATGACGTCTTGATAGAACATATATGATATAACAATGCTTCGTTCTTTACGGTTCTTTGGGATTTATCACATAGCTATTCTATATATTCAAATATGACATGAGAGTGAGTGAGCATGGTTTTATGACGCTTTTAGCAATATTCTAGCAATATCACAGTGGGGGACACCAGGAATGGGCTTTATACATGTAGCAGTGTTGGGAATTGAACCCGCTTGCAAGGGAACACTTTACGCACTGAGCTACCCATCCGCCCCCAAAGCTTTGTGTATCCGTAGTACTTCACATGCTAGTAATATGTTTGGATTCTAGATGTGAAGTGACCAACAGTACAAGTTTGTCATAGGGCTGAAAGGGTATTAAGTGGATAGGTGACTTGGGTGATTGAGTGTTATCATTCCCCATGATGTGGATAGATGTCCACGCTTTCAGTCACTGAATTTCTTCTTCAGTTACAGTTGTCGTGGATCGTTTCTGATTTCCAACACCCAATATCATGTTCATGATGTCAAATAATCTGTAATGTATGCAGTGTCAAATGATATTCATTCACTTCATACCATAGGAATCAAGCCACAAGTATGGTGTGCACACTCAGTCGGCTGTTAACCGCAATGTCCCTGGGGTATGGCAGAAACCTATGATCATGGGTTTGATTGTGGATTCACCCTGATTATATTTCTAGGGTTGTCAGTACTATACCTGTGATTGTGCCATTCACAAGATGGAAAATGTACAAGATATATGACATGATAATTCTTCCATGATTGCATCGCCATTCACAAATAGTTTTGAAAACAAATTTCCTGAAGCAATGGTGTTATCTGTGTTATGTAATCATTGTACCTCCACCTTGACTCTTACTTTTAGAGTGAAGGCGAACCAAACAAGAAAACAATAAACTTCAACCTTGACCCCAATGGTAAACCCAGGAATGACCTCACAGTCACACGTAAGGGTTTTAAGTCATACTTGTGACCAGTGCATGTAATGAAAGTCAGTAGGGCTTGTTATTGCATCAATAGGTTTTCTCTCTCAAGCAGGGTTAGTTTCTGGCTTACAAATGTCCAGGGAATGTGTATTATCAGGGATGTGTATGATCAGGAATGTATGTTTAATCAGGGATGTGTATAATCAGTGATGTGTTTAATCAGGGATGTGTATGATCAGGAATGTATGTTTAATCAGTGATGTGTATAATCAGTGATGTGTATGATCAGGAATGTATGTTTAATCAGTGATGTGTATAATCAGTGATGTGTATGATCAGGAATGTATGTTTAATCAGGGATGTGTATATTCAGGGATGTGTTTAATCAGGGATGTGTATGATCAGGGATGTGTGTAATCAGGGATGTGTGTAATCAGGGATGTGTGTATAATCAGGGATGTGTATCATCAGGGATGTGTATAATCAGGAATGTATGTTTAATCAGGGATGTGTGTAATCAGGGATGTGTGTAATCAGGGATGTGTGTAATGAGGGATGTGTGTAATGAGGGATGTGTATAATCAGGGATGTGTGTAATCAGGGATGTGTGTAATGAGGGATGTGTGTAATCAGGGATGTGTGTAATCAGGGATGTGTATAATCAGGGATGTGTGTAATCAGGGATGTGTATGATCAGGGATGTGTGTAATGAGGGATGTGTGTAATGAGGGATGTGTATAATCAGGGATGTGTATGATCAGGGATGTGTATAATCAGGGATGTGTGTAATCAGGGATGTGTGTAATCAGGGATGTGTGTAATCAGGGATATGTGTAATCAGGGATGTGTGTATAATCAGGGATGTGTATCATCAGGGATGTGTATCATCAGGGATGTGTATAATCAGGGATGTGTATAATCAGGGATGTGTATGATCAGGGATATGTGTAATGAGGGATGTGTGTAGTCAGGGATGTGTATAATCAGGGATGTGTGTAATCAGGGATGTGTATAATCAGGGATGTGTGTAATCAGGGATGTGTGTAATCAGGGATGTGTGTAGTCAGGGATGTGTGTAGTCAGGGATGTGTATAATCAGGGATGTGTGTAATCAGGGATGTGTATAATCAGGGATGTGTGTAATCAGGGATGTGTGTATAATCAGGGATGTGTTTAATCAGGGATGTGTGTAATCAGGGATGTGTGTAGTCAGGGATGTGTGTAGTCAGGGATGTGTATAATCAGGGATGTGTGTAATCAGGGATGTGTATAATCAGGGATGTGTGTAATCAGGGATGTGTGTATAATCAGGGATGTGTTTAATCAGGGATGTGTGTAGTCAGGGATGTGTGTAGTCAGGGATGTGTGTAGTCAGGGATGTGTGTAATGAGGGATGTGTGTAGTCAGGGATGTATGTAATCAGGGATGTGTATAATCAGGGATGTGTATGATCAGGGATGTGTGTAATGAGGGATGTGTGTAGTCAGGGATGTGTGTAGTCAGGGATGTGTATAATCAGGGATGTGTGTAATCAGGGATGTGTATAATCAGGGATGTGTGTAATCAGGGATGTGTGTATAATCAGGGATGTGTTTAATCAGGGATGTGTGTAGTCAGGGATGTGTGTAGTCAGGGATGTGTGTAGTCAGGGATGTGTGTAATGAGGGATGTGTGTAGTCAGGGATGTATGTAATCAGGGATGTGTATAATCAGGGATGTGTGTAATCAGGGATGTGTATGATCAGGGATGTGTGTAATGAGGGATGTGTGTAGTCAGGGATGTGTATAATCAGGGATGTGTGTAGTCAGGGATGTGTATAATCAGGGATGTGTGTAATCAGGGATGTGTATAATCAGGGATGTGTATAATCAGGGATGTGTATAATCAGGGATGTGTGTAATCAGGGATGTATGTAGTCAGAGATGTGTGTGATCAAGGATGTGTGTAGTCAGGGATGTGTGTAGTCAGGGATGTGTGTAATCAGGGATGTGTATAATCAGGGATGTGTGTAATCAGGGATGTGTATAATCAGGGATGTGTATAATCAGGGATGTGTATAATCAGGGATGTGTGTAATCAGGGATGTGTATAATCAGGGATGTGTGTGATCAGGGATGTGTGTAGTCAGGGATGTGTGTAGTCAGGGATGTGTGTAATCAGGGATGTGTGTAATCAGGGATGTGTATAATCAGGGATGTGTGTACTCAGGGATGTGTATAATCAGGGATGTGTGTAATCAGGGATGTGTATAATCAGGGATGTGTATAATCAGGGATGTGTATAATCAGGGATGTGTGTAATCAGGGATGTATGTAGTCAGGGATGTGTGTGATCAGGGATGTGTGTAGTCAGGGATGTGTGTAGTCAGGGATGTGTGTAATCAGGGATGTGTGTAGTCTGGGATGTGTGTAATCAGGGATGTGTGTAATCAGGGATGTGTGTAATCAGGGATGTGTGTAGTCTGGGATGTGTGTAGTCAGGGATGTGTGTAATCAGGGATGTGTGTAATCAGGGATGTGTGTAATCAGGGATGTGTGTAGTCTGGGATGTGTGTAGTCAGGGATGTTTGTAGTCAGGGATGTGTGTAATCAGGGATGTGTGTAATCAGGGATGTGTGTAGTCAGGGATGTGTATAATCAGGGATGTGTATAATCAGGGATTTGTATAATCAGGGATGTGTATAATCAGGGATGTGTGTAATCAGGGATGTGTGTAATCAGGGATGTGTGTAATCAGGGATGTGTGTAATCAGGGATGTGTTTAATCAGGGATGTGTATAATCAGGGATGTGTATAATCAAGGATTTGTATAATCAGGGATGTGTGTAATGAGGGATGTGTATGATCAGGGATATGTGTAATGAGGGATGTATGTATAATCAGGGATGTGTATAATCAGGGATGTGTATAATCAGGGATGTGTATAATCAGGGATTTGTATAATCAGGGATGTGTGTGATCAGGGATGTGTGTAATCAGGGATGTATGTAATCAGGGATGTGTATAATCAGGGATGTATGTAGTCAGGGATGTGTATAATCAGGGATGTGTATAATCAGGGATGTGTATAATCAGGGATGTGTGTGATCAGGGATGTGTGTAATCAGGGATGTATGTAATCAGGGATGTGTATAATCAGGGATGTATGTAGTCAGGGATGTGTATAATCAGGGATGTGTGTAGTCAGGGATGTGTATAATCAGGGATGTGTATAATCAAGGATGTGTATAATCAGGGATGTGTATAATCAGGGATGTGTGTAATCAGGGATGTGTATAATCAGGGATGTTTGTAATCAGGGATGTGTATAATCAGGGATGTGTATAATCAAGGATGTGTATAATCAGGGATGTGTGTGATCAGGGATGTGTGTAATCAGGGATGTGTATAATCAGGGATGTTTGTAATCAGGGATGTGTATAATCAGGGATGTGTATAATCAAGGATGTGTATAATCAGGGATGTGTGTGATCAGGGATGTGTATAATCAGGGATGTGTGTAGTCAGGGATGTGTATAATCAGGGATGTGTATAATCAGGGATGTGTATAATCATGGATGTGTGTAATCAGGGATGTGTGTAATCAGGGATGTGTATAATCAGGGATGTGTGTAATGAGGGATGTGTATAATCAGGGATGTGTGTAATGAGGGATGTGTATAATCAGGGATGTGTGTAATCAGGGATGTGTGTAGTCAGGGATGTGTGTAGTCAGGGATGTGTGTAGTCAGGGATGTGTATAATCAGGGATGTGTGTGATCAGGGATGTGTGTGATCAGGGATGTGTGTGATCAGGGATGTGTGTAGTCAGGGATGTGTGTAATCAGGGATGTGTATAATCAGGGATGTGTGTAATCAGGGATGTGTATAATCAGGGATGTGTGTAATCAGGGATGTGTGTATAATCAGGGATGTGTTTAATCAGGGATGTGTGTAGTCAGGGATGTGTGTAGTCAGGGATGTGTGTAGTCAGGGATGTGTGTAGTCAGGGATGTGTGTAGTCAGGGATGTGTGTAATCAGGGATGTGTGTAATCAGGGATGTGTATAATCAGGGATGTGTATGATCAGGGATGTGTATGATCAGGGATATGTGTAATGAGGGATGTGTGTAGTCAGGGATGTGTATAATCAGGGATGTGTGTAAGCAGGGATGTGTATAATCAGGGATGTGTGTAATCAGGGATGTGTGTAATCAGGTATGTGTGTAGTCAGGGATGTGTGTAGTCAGGGATGTGTATAATCAGGGATGTGTGTAATCAGGGATGTGTATAATCAGGGATGTGTGTAATCAGGGATGTGTGTATAATCAGGGATGTGTTTAATCAGGGATGTGTGTAGTCAGGGATGTGTGTAGTCAGGGATGTGTGTAGTCAGGGATGTGTGTAATGAGGGATGTGTGTAGTCAGGGATGTATGTAATCAGGGATGTGTATAATCAGGGATGTGTGTAATCAGGGATGTGTATGATCAGGGATGTGTGTAATGAGGGATGTGTGTAGTCAGGGATGTGTATAATCAGGGATGTGTGTAGTCAGGGATGTGTATAATCAGGGATGTGTGTAATCAGGGATGTGTATAATCAGGGATGTGTATAATCAGGGATGTGTATAATCAGGGATGTGTGTAATCAGGGATGTATGTAGTCAGGGATGTGTGTGATCAAGTATGTGTGTAGTCAGGGATGTGTGTAGTCAGGGATGTGTGTAATCAGGGATGTGTGTAGTCAGGGATGTGTATAATCAGGGATGTGTGTAATCAGGGATGTGTATAATCAGGGATGTGTATAATCAGGGATGTGTGTAATCAGGGATGTGTGTAATCAGGGATGTGTGTGATAAGGGATGTGTGTAGTCTGGGATGTGTGTAATCAGGGATGTGTGTAATCAGGGATGTGTGTAATCAGGGATGTGTGTAGTCTGGGATGTGTGTAGTCAGGGATGTGTGTAATCAGGGATGTGTGTAATCAGGGATGTGTGTAATCAGGGATGTGTGTAGTCTGGGATGTGTGTAGTCAGGGATGTGTGTAATCAGGGATGTGTGTATTCAGGGATGTGTGTAGTCAGGGATGTGTATAATCAGGGATGTGTATAATCAGGGATTTGTATAATCAGGGATGTGTATAATCAGGGATGTGTGTAGTCTGGGATGTGTGTAATCAGGGATGTGTGTAATCAGGGATGTGTGTAATCAGGGATGTGTGTAATCAGGGATGTGTGTAATCAGGGATGTGTTTAATCAGGGATGTGTATAATCAGGGATTTGTATAATCAGGGATGTGTGTAATGAGGGATGTGTATGATCAGGGATATGTGTAATGAGGGATGTATGTATAATCAGGGATGTGTATAATCAGGGATGTGTATAATCAGGGATGTGTATAATCAGGGATTTGTATAATCAGGGATGTGTGTAATCAGGGATGTGTATAATCAGGGATGTGTATAATCAGGGATGTGTGTAATCAGGGATGTGTGTAGTCAGGGATGTGTGTAATCAGGGATGTATGTAATGAGGGATTTGTATAATCAGGGATGTGTATAATCAGGGATTTGTATAATCAGGGATGTGTGTAATGAGGGATGTGTATAATCAGGGATGTGTATAATCAGGGATGTGTGTAATCAGGGATGTGTGTAGTCAGGGATGTGTGTAATCAGGGATGTGTGTAATGAGGGATTTGTATAATCAGGGATGTGTGTAATCAGGGATGTGTGTAATCAGGGATGTGTATAATCAGGGATGTTTGTAATCAGGGATGTGTGTAGTCAGGGATGTGTATAATCAGGGATGTGTGTAATGAGGGATGTGTGTAATGAGGGATGTTTATGATCAGGGATGTATGTATAATCAGGGATGTGTATAATCAGGGATGTGTGTAGTCAGGGATGTGTGTAGTCAGGGATGTGTGTAATCAGGGATGTGTATAATCAGGGATGTATGTAATCAGGGATGTGTGTAGTCAGGGATGTGTATAATCAGGGATGTGTGTGATCAGGGATGTGTGTGATCAGGGATGTGTGTGATCAGGGATGTGTGTAGTCAGGGATGTGTGTAGTCAGGGATGTGTATAATCAGGGATGTGTGTAATCAGGGATGTGTATAATCAGGGATGTGTGTAATCAGGGATGTGTGTATAATCAGGGATGTGTTTAATCAGGGATGTGTGTAGTCAGGGATGTGTGTAGTCAGGGATGTGTGTAGTCAGGGATGTGTGTAGTCAGGGATGTGTGTAGTCAGGGATGTGTGTAATGAGGGATGTGTGTAATCAGGGATGTGTATAATCAGGGATGTGTATGATCAGGGATGTGTATGATCAGGGATATGTGTAATGAGGGATGTGTGTAGTCAGGGATGTGTATAATCAGGGATGTGTGTAATCAGGGATGTGTATAATCAGGGATGTGTGTAATCAGGGATGTGTGTAATCAGGGATGTGTGTAGTCAGGGATGTGTGTAATCAGGGATGTGTGTATAATCAGGGATGTGTGTAATCAGGGATGTGTGTATAATCAGGGATGTGTTTAATCAGGGATGTGTGTAGTCAGGGATGTGTGTAGTCAGGGATGTGTGTAATGAGGGATGTGTGTAGTCAGGGATGTATGTAATCAGGGATGTGTATAATCAGGGATGTGTGTAATCAGGGATGTGTATGATCAGGGATGTGTGTAATGAGGGATGTGTGTAGTCAGGGATGTGTATAATCAGGGATGTGTGTAGTCAGGGATGTGTATAATCAGGGATGTGTGTAATCAGGGATGTGTATAATCAGGGATGTGTATAATCAGGGATGTGTATAATCAGGGATGTGTGTAATCAGGGATGTATGTAGTCAGGGATGTGTGTGATCAAGGATGTGTGTAGTCAGGGATGTGTGTAGTCAGGGATGTGTGTAATCAGGGATGTGTGTAGTCAGGGATGTGTATAATCAGGGATGTGTGTAATCAGGGATGTGTATAATCAGGGATGTGTATAATCAGGGATGTGTATAATCAGGGATGTGTGTAATCAGGGATGTGTATAATCAGGGATGTGTGTGATCAGGGATGTGTGTAGTCAGGGATGTGTGTAGTCAGGGATGTGTGTAATCAGGGATGTGTGTAATCAGGGATGTATGTAGTCAGGGATGTGTATAATCAGGGATGTGTGTAATCAGGGATGTGTATAATCAGGGATGTGTGTAGTCAGGGATGTGTATAATCAGGGATGTGTGTAATCAGGGATGTGTATAATCAGGGATGTGTATAATCAGGGATGTGTATAATCAGGGATGTGTGTAATCAGGGATGTATGTAGTCAGGGATGTGTGTGATAAGGGATGTGTATAGTCAGGGATGTGTATAATCAGGGATGTGTGTAGTCAGGGATGTGTGTAGTCAGGGATGTGTGTAATCAGGGATGTGTGTAGTCTGGGATGTGTGTAATCAGGGATGTGTGTAATCAGGGATGTGTGTAATCAGGGATGTGTGTAGTCTGGGATGTGTGTAGTCAGGGATGTGTGTAATCAGGGATGTGTGTAATCAGGGATGTGTGTAATCAGGGATGTGTGAAGTCTGGGATGTGTGTAGTCAGGGATGTGTGTAGTCAGGGATGTGTGTAATCAGGGATGTGTGTAATGAGGGATGTGTGTAGTCAGGGATGTGTATAATCAGGGATGTGTATAATCAGGGATTTGTATAATCAGGGATGTGTATAATCAGGGATGTGTGTAGTCTGGGATGTGTGTAATCAGGGATGTGTGTAATCAGGGATGTGTGTAATCAGGGATGTGTGTAATCAGGGATGTGTTTAATCAGGGATGTGTATAATCAGGGATGTGTATAATCAGGGATTTGTATAATCAGGGATGTGTGTAATCAGGGATGTGTATGATCAGGGATATGTGTAATGAGGGATGTATGTATAATCAGGGATGTGTATAATCAGGGATGTGTATAATCAGGGATGTGTATAATCAGGGATTTGTATAATCAGGGATGTGTGTAATCAGGGATGTGTATAATCAGGGATGTGTATAATCAGGGATGTGTGTAATCAGGGATGTGTGTAGTCAGGGATGTGTGTAATCAGGGATGTATGTAATGAGGGATTTGTATAATCAGGGATGTGTATAATCAGGGATTTGTATAATCAGGGATGTGTGTAATGAGGGATGTGTATAATCAGGGATGTGTATAATCAGGGATGTGTGTAATCAGGGATGTGTGTAGTCAGGGATGTGTGTAATCAGGGATGTGTGTAATGAGGGATTTGTATAATCAGGGATGTGTATAATCAGGGATGTGTGTAATCAGGGATGTGTATAATCAGGGATGTTTGTAATCAGGGATGTGTGTAGTCAGGGATGTGTATAATCAGGGATGTGTGTAATGAGGGATGTGTGTAATGAGGGATGTTTATGATCAGGGATGTATGTATAATCAGGGATGTGTATAATCAGGGATGTGTGTAGTCAGGGATGTGTGTAGTCAGGGATGTGTGTAATCAGGGATGTGTATAATCAGGGATGTATGTAATCAGGGATGTGTGTAATCAGGGATGTATGTAATCAGGGATGTGTATAATCAGGGATGTGTGTAATCAGGGATGTGTATAATCAGGGATGTTTGTAATCAGGGATGTGTGTAGTCAGGGATGTGTATAATCAGGGATGTGTGTAATGAGGGATGTGTGTAATGAGGGATGTTTATGATCAGGGATGTATGTATAATCAGGGATGTGTATAATCAGGGATGTGTGTAGTCAGGGATGTGTGTAGTCAGGGATGTGTATAATCAGGGATGTGTATAATCAGGGATGTGTATAATCAGGGATGTGTATAATCAGGGATGTATGTAGTCAGGGATGTGTATAATCAGGGATGTGTGTAATCAGGGATGTGTGTAATCAGGGATGTGTATAATCAGGGATGTGTATAATCAGGGATGTGTATAATCAGGGATGTGTATAATCAGGGATGTGTATAATCAGGGATGTATGTAGTCAGGGATGTGTATAATCAGGGATGTGTGTAATCAGGGATGTGTGTAATCAGGGATGTGTATAATCAGGGATGTATGTAATGAGGGATGTGTGTAGTCAGGGATGTGTGTAGTCAGGGATGTGTGTAATCAGGGATGTGTATAATCAGGGATGTGTATAATCAGGGATGTTTGTATTATCAGGGATGTGTATAATCAGGGATGTGTATAATCAGGGATGTGTGTATAATCAGGGATGTGTATAATCAGGGATGTGTGTAATCGGGGATGTGTAAATCAGGGAATGTGTTACATGAAGAATTTGTATTATCAGGAAATGTGTATAGGGATGTGTTTAATAAAGGAATATGTTTTAATATTATCAGTATCCCTTATGAGATATGTGAGTAGAGAGATCATCACAAGTCTTTTTACAAAAATGCTGTTAAATTTCTATAGTGTGGAAATTATATTGTTTAGTATACCTATTCGGTTTGTTTCCATTTGCACAACATTATGTTACAGAATCGGTAAATAGACATGTCCAGGAAACCCGCATACATATGGCGTTTCCAGATGAGGCTATCCCAGAATCAGAAAACATACATATTACTGCATCAGGTGAGCTATCATACCCTTCTCTTCACCACATTGACTATCACAGCCATCTTTCCACCAGGGTACTGTTGTACAAAGCTATCTTGGCTAAGAAGGTGGTAACTACCATACCATGACATAGATTTACGACAGGTTGTTTTTGTACAGCTACAACTAGGTGAACTATCACGCCCATCTTTCCTCCAGGTGAGCTATCACACACATCTCCCCACCATTTGAGTTATCACACACATCTGTCCACCAGGTGAGCTATCACACCCATCTCTTCACCATAGGAGGTATTGCACCAATCTTTCCATCAGGAGAGCTATCACACCCATCTCTCTACCATGTGAGCTGTCACACACATCTCCCAACCAGGTGAGCTATCACACCCATCTCTCCACCAAGTGAGCTGTCATACCCATCTACCCACCAGGTGAGCTGTCACATCCATCTGCCCATCGTGTGAGCTATCCACATATTCATCCACATATTCATTCCTCCTCCTCCTCCTTTGCATTGTGCATGTTGTTTAAATGAGAAAGGAGTTCTCGCACAACTCAAACTGTTGTATATGGGACGAGGAGTGGTTTCATAGACTTACTGCTTGGTGCATCAGCTTTCAGGAGCAGGCTGGGAATTGCTGTCCCATTCCTAGAACTCACCCATGCTAACATGTGTACTTGCAGAAAAAAATAACTGTAACTTCATGTTATGTAAATTTTATGTTATTGAAAATACCCTCATAATATTTGGTAATTAATCTTATGAATATTTCATCATAACAAATTCCTTGACTGAAGCCATACCTGGTAATAAGTGACAGAACAACATGCCCGAAAAGATGGGTGGTGAGACCATTCGGTTAACAATGTCAATATTATTAGTGTTACCACCAGAATACTGTTTTCTTGTTCAAGTGACGTCCCACGTGGACAACTGGCCTGTGGCAAGTCATGAGTGTTGTTCTGCTGTAATTAACATCTCCAAAATTTCAGTATAAATATATTTTTGTCAAACTTAACATGAAGCACAGTTACTTTGTCTGTCAGTAGAGTAAATCAATGAAGTAAATCATTAAGTTTAATTATCGATCAACAGGAGATCTACTTGGTGACGTCATCAGCAACATCGTTATTGGCAGCACATTCCCATCCACGTTCGACAGCGCCGACAGCCTGATGATGGAGTTGGCGCCGAGCTGCTATGGTTTACAGTATCTGTCAAGACTAAACTCGCTGACCCCTGAAGTGCTCAACAAGGGAAGACTCCACATACGATATGGTGAGTGTGTGTGTGTCTCTGTGTGTGTGTGTGTGTGTGTGTGAGAGAGAGAGAGAGAGAGAGAATGCTTTCTTTAAAAATATTTTATTCCAATGAAATGGTAGTAACACTTAATTTCGACATAAGTGTGTGTGTGTGTGTGTGTGTGTGTGAGAGAGAGAGAGAGTGAATGCTTTCTTTAAAAATATTTTATTCCAATGAAATGGTAGTAACACTTAATTTCGACATAAGTGTGTGTGTGTGTGTGTGTGTGAGAGAGAGAGAGAGAGAGAGAGAGAGAGAGAATGCTTTCTTTAAAAATATTTTATTCCAATGAAATGGTAGTAACTTAATTTCGACATAACATGATGGTAGTCTACGGAAATTGTCTGGGTAAAATACACATGTACAGAATCAATAATGTCGAAATTTAATGTATCCAGCAAATCTGAATTCCCATTTGTTATAATGTATCTCCTATTCTAGAAAAAAACCATGACAGAAATGGAGGACTTGGCTACAAGTTGACATATGACTATAATAACATGATCAAATTTGTGCCCATTTAGGTCGCAACAACCAAGTTGAAGTTTACGATGAGTAATCTGAGTACTCTAGTTCCATATATTTTGATTATGTGATTTATTTTGCTTGATATGTTTTTATTATGAGTGTGTTTTTTAAGTAAAGACAAAAATTATGTTCATTGTAGAGTGGCATTCAACATATTACAGTCGAGTTTAGCCGAGCTGTATATGATGTTTTATCTGTTTCTGTACAGCAAAATGGAATTTGGAGTATGGGGAACTTGCTGCATGTGTGGTACTGACCCACACATTTACTGGAATTAGATATGACGTTCTGTTAACATTTAATGAAAGACACACATTTATTACCTTAGAGATGAAATAACTGGCCTGTTTCATTATATATTTTAGAATGAGTCACTCTTCTGACAAATCAACAATTATTTATTAATGCATCTAAATGAAGGTTTTTTTTCTTATAGCATTTCTTGATTCTTTGTATAGTTATTTCTAATGTAATCCCCATGGTCATATGATTGTCAAATAAATGAGTTACATAAAGTTTGGAGGCTATTCCTTTCAAGACGATATGTCAAGCTTCTTAACAGTCAATCATTGGTCTAACTTTGACAATAATACTATCGATATGCATCTGCCACTGGCCATCATTCAACAGAATGATGTTTTAGAGAATTGACAGATTCAATCATGATATAACCAGATATGCATACCATGGTCCGCACCGCTAAAAAGAGAAATCACAAAATATTGTGATTATTAATTACACAAGGGTAGCTGCATGTTATCTTATATTTATACAGTAAAAACAAGCCATTCCTGTTGGTAAGGACTCTTACTCACAGTAATGACAAAAAGTGCAAAGTACGCTTTTAAAGAAATTAAATTAAAGAAATCCATTTTGTTAGCGATAAACATCGTCATTGAGTTTTGATCACTTGGCTACAATACAGGTAAGGATTGGCAGTAAGGCAACTGTGAACAGTTATATTTAGCAGTGCATGCTTGTCCAACTTGGCCTCGAACCAAATTTATGTTGACAAGATATGGGATGTCGGCACATTTGGACTGCAAGCTTTATCAGATGTTACTAGCCCATGTTCTTTCAGGCGTGGCTGAGCTGCTGAAATATCGAACCAGTGATGGTGCATTTTGCCTGGAGGAAATCGACGAAGACTATACACCCGAGCCATCTGTATGGTGAGTGAGTGAGTTGGGTTTAACCAGTTATATCACGGCGTGTCAGCTTGATGTGGGAGGAAAGCCTGAAGTGATGCAGGTCTTAGATGTTTACCACTTTGGTGAAACCCACGAGCATGGGTAGAAACATAATCAGGGCAAACCGGGATTCCAACCCACAATCATAGGTTTCTAATGTGCCCAAGGGACGCAACTCTGCATAGCAAATTGCGACACCTTATATGACTGGGCCACCCGTGCCCCCCTGTATGGTGAATGCAAGTAGCTTTTACACCAGGGTCCAGTTTCTCAGAGCGATCATAGATCTGTGATTGTCGTAAGTCTATGTTAAGGTGCGGGTGTTACGATTGTCTTAGTGATATGACTGTTTATGTTAAAGTATGCTTGTTGTAATAGGCAACATTGCCCAATTGCATAGATCGCTGCTCATAATGTCAATTACTCGATTATTTACAGACCGCCATCATAAAGCTGGAATATTAGACTGTACTGCCTCAAAATACATAGTGGGCAGGTTTTATGGATGGTGGGTAGGTGAGGTAGTAGATGGGTGGGTGGTTGAGTGAGTGAGGTGGTGGGTGAGTTTGTGAGATAGTGAATGGGTGAGCCAGTGACTGTAGGACTGAGGTAGTCTGTGTGTGGGTGAGTGAGGTGGTCGGTGAGTTTGTGAGATAGTGAATGGGTGAGCCAGTGACTGTAGGAGTGAGGTAGTAGATGTGTGGGTGAGTGAGGTGGTAGGTGAGTATGTGAGATAGTGAATGGGTGAGCCAGTGACTGTAGGAGTGAGGTAGTGGGTGAGTTTGTGTGATAGTGAATGGGTGAGCCAGTGACTGTAGGAGTGAGGTAGTCAGTGTGTGGGTGAGTGAGGTGGTAGGTGAGTTTGTGAGATAGTGAATGGGTGAGCCAGTGACTGTAGGACTGAGGTAGTCAGTGTGTGGGTGAGTGAGGTGGTGGGTGAGTTTGTGAGATAGTGAATGGGTGAGCCAGTGACTGTAGGACTGAGGTAGTCAGTGTGTGGGTGAGTGAGGTGGTGGGTGAGTTTGTGAGATAGTGAATGGGTAAGCCAGTGACTGTAGGAGTGAGGTAGTCAGTGTGTGGGTGAGTGAGGTGGTCGGTTAGTTTGTGAGATAGTGAATGGGTGAGCCAGTGACTGTAGGAGTGAGGTAGTAGATGTGTGGGTGAGTGAGGTGGTCTGTGAGTATGTGAGATAGTGAATGGGTGAGCCAGTGACTGTAGGAGTGAGGTAGTAGATGTGTGGGTGAGTGAGGTGGTCTGTGAGTTTGTGAGATAGTGAATGGGTGAGCCAGTGACTGTAGGAGTGAGGTAGTAGATGTGTGGGTGAGTGAGGTGGTCGGTGAGTATGTGAGAATTATTATCTGGGGTTGACATTTTGAATTATGATAAAGCTACAACTTGGGACTTGATTGAGTGTTATGATTCTACGAGGCGAAATTAAATAAGCTTATAATATTTTGAGCAGTATACATTTACTAGTGTATGGTGCAAAAGCAAGGCAGTTGTGTGGCATTTTCCCCAAATATTTATGAATTACACCATACAGCCGGAACACATCATCTTCTGTTCAACACTTCAGGTTTACAACATTTGTGCTGAAGACTCTGTGTTCCACCCGTGCAGTGCTGAACATTGATGAACACATTTTGGAGGAAGGGTACGAGTGGTTGCTGAATCAGGTCAGGGGTTCCCCATCAGGAGGCTTCGAGATTGAAGACGAGGATCCACGGGTTAGTGATGGGAGTTGTGGTGTAACAGCCCTCATTCTAACTTTGAAACAAACCGCCTTCGTAGTCTGGCAATAGAGCGTATGTACAGTGAACATTAGGTTGGGGGTTCGATCCCCGGCTGCGTCATTCCATAAGAAGTAAAAAGATGGTACTTGTTGTTACCCTGCCTGGCGCTTGGCTTTAGATCGGACTGGCATATGCGCATGATCAATGAGTTGGTGTTGGGATTAGATCAGATCAGAAGGGATTAGGTTAGTGAGTTAGTGATGGGATTAGATCGGTGAGTTAGTGATTGGATTAGATCAGTGAGTTAGTGATGGGATTAGATCAGTGAGTTAGTGATGGGATTAGATCAGTGAGTTAGTGGTGGGATTAGATCAGTGAGTTAGTGAAGGGATTAGGTTAGTGAGTTAGTGAAGGGATTAGGTTAGTGAGTTAGTGATGGGATTAGATCAGTGAGTTGGTGATGGGATTAGATCAGTGAGTTAGTGATGGGATTAGATCAGTGAGTTAGTGATGAGATTAGGTTAGTAAGTTAGTGAAGGGATTAGATCAGTGAGTTGGTGATGGGATTAGATTAGTGAGTTAGTGATGGGATTAGATCAGTGAGTTGGTGATGGGATTAGGTTAGTGAGTTAGTGATGGGATTAGATCAGTGAGTTGGTGATGGAAATAGATTAGTGAGTTAGTGATGGGATTAGATCAGTGAGTTAGTGATGAGATTAGATTAGTGAGTTAGTGATGGGATTAGATCAGTGAGTTGGTGATGGGATTAGATTAGTGAGTTAGTGATGGGATTAGATCAGTGAGTTGGTGATGGGATTAGATTAGTGAGTTAGTGGTGGGATTAGATCAGTGAGTTAGTGATGAGATTAGGTTAGTAAGTTAGTGAAGGGATTAGATCAGTGAGTTAGTGATGAGATTAGGTTAGTAAGTTAGTGAAGGGATTAGATCAGTGAGATAGTGATGGGATTAGATTAGTGAGTTGGTGATGGGATTAGATTAGTGAGTTAGTGATGAGATTAGGTTAGTGAGTTAGTGATGGGATTAGATCAGTGATTTGGTGATGGGATTAGATTAGTGAGTTAGTGATGGGATTAGATCAGTGTGTTGGTGATGGGATTAGATTAGTGAGTTAGTGATGGGATTAGATCAGTGAGTTAGTGATGAGATTAGGTAAGTAAGTTAGTGAAGGGATTAGATCAGTGAGTTGGTGATGGGATTAGATTAGTGAGTTAGTGGTGGGATTAGATCAGTGAGTTAGTGATGAGATTAGGTTAGTAAGTTAGTGAAGGGATTAGATCAGTGAGATGGTGATGGGATTAGATTAGTGAGTTAGTGGTGGGATTAGATCAGTGTGTTGGTGATGGGATTAGATTAGTGAGTTAGTGATGGGATTAGATCAGTGAGTTAGTGATGAGATTAGGTTAGTAAGTTAGTGAAGGGATTAGATCAGTGAGTTGGTGATGGGATTAGATTAGTGAGTTAGTGGTGGGATTAGATCAGTGAGTTAGTGATGGGATTAGATTAGTGAGTTAGTGATGGGATTAGATCAGTGAGTTGGTGATGGGATTAGATTAGTGAGTTAGTGGTGGGATTAGATCAGTGAGTTAGTGATGAGATTAGGTTAGTAAGTTAGTGTAGGGATTAGATCAGTGAGTTGGTGATGGGATTAGATTAGTGAGTTAGTGGTGGGATTAGATCAGTGAGTTAGTGATGAGATTAGGTTAGTAAGTTAGTGAAGGGATTAGATCAGTGAGATAGTGATGGGATTAGATTAGTGAGTTGGTGATGGGATTAGATTAGTGAGTTAGTGATGGGATTAGATCAGTGAGTTAGTGATGAGATTAGGTTAGTGAGTTAGTGATGGGATTAGATCAGTGAGTTGGTGATGGGATTAGATTAGTGAGTTAGTGATGGGATTAGATCAGTGTGTTGGTGATGGGATTAGATTAGTGAGTTAGAGATGGGATTAGATCAGTGAGTTAGTGATGGGATTAGATTAGTGAGTGGTGGGATTAGATCAGTGAGTTAGTGATGAGATTAGGTTAGTAAGTTAGTGAAGGGATTAGATCAGTGAGATGGTGATGGGATTAGATTAGTGAGTTGGTGATGGGATTAGATCAGTGAGTTGGTGAGTCAAACTTGGGCTCAATGCTTTGTGAAAAAAAAACCCTGACTGTCTTGCTGCAGGAACTGTTTCCACTGATGCTTCTTTGAGGGGTTTTTATGCTTATTGACAGAATATGCATCGCAAATATTATGAGAGGTCAAGGAATTTCTTCTGTCAGTGCATGTGTAAATGAGTGAGTTTGGTTTAATGCTGCTTTAAACAGTATGGGTGGGTGAATGATTGAGGGGAAACATAACAGTAGAAGCACAGCCCAACTGTCCTTGGTTCACATCCCAGGTTCATCCAAAAATTGTGATTTATTGCAATGTCTGTTGTGTTTTTCATCAAAGTTTATTGTTGCATATGTTTATGCAAAATTAATTGGGGGAGACATTGAATTGTATTTAACATGGCTTTGAACATTATTTCATTTATGTCATGGTGTGTCAACTTGGTGTGGGCTGAAAGATGAACATTGATCCAGGTAGATCTGAGAGACCAAAAATCATAACCAAGGTCAATCTTGGATTTTTTGTGCTCATGACATGCTTGCCGTAAAAGGTGACTATGCTTGTCGTAAAAGGCGATTAACGGGATTGGGTGATCAGGCTCACTGACTTGGTTGATGCATGTCATCGATCCCAATTGCGTGGATCGATAATCATGATTTTAATCACTGGATTGTCTGGTCCAGACTCGATTATTTACAGCCCGCCGTCATATAGCTGGAATATTGCTGAGTGCGGCGTTAAACAACAAACCAATCGTGCTCATGACTATTGGATTCTGACGGAAACTTTGCTCAGCCAATTGTGGTACCTCAGCCACTCACTCCAAGATTCACTCACTCACTCACAAACTCACTCGCTTCTTGATATGGTTAGATTCATGGCCAATGTGTACTTCTGTTCAGTACATTGATGGAGAAGAACAACAACTCTTGGCTGAGGTGCTTATATCGTCCTTCAGCTGTTCCCATCGGATATCTGTGAGTATAATGTCCTCATGTAGGGCTTTGTTATTCCGTATGAACTGTGTGAAACTTTCATTACATGAATCTCTCTAAGTAAAATAGACTCACAGAGGGCCTGTAATTTTGCATAAGAGCCCTGGATGAGGCTGTCAATGACATGGGACCACTGTCTAGATTGATGTGTGGGAACTGAGATATGCTTTATACAACATTGTTGTTTTGTCGTATCTGTTGAATGGTGAGTGCATATTACTGCTGTACCTGAGAAAATGCTTTCATATTTCCATTTTGATTTTCTTTTCAATCAACAGATCATTTAATAATACAGAAACATTTTTTCAAATGGTAGGATAAATCCTCAATTTTAGTGCGAAATGATTTTTTCGTCCAAATATCAATGAGAAATCCTTTCTATTCAAAGGAAGAAACTGTCAGACAAAGGAGCAGCTTTGAGCAATGGTGGTCCAGGAGATCAAGGCTACGAAATATGACCCCACTGACCTTGGCCAAGGTGACCTATGCCAGACAAAAGCTGAACTATATTGACTCAACGTGGGAGACTGCAGTGCGGGAACTGAAACGGAAAGGAACAACTAATGCAGCTGGTAAGTTAAACTGTATACTCCATTCTCCAGTGTACACTGATGGTTAAGGCCATGATGTCAATCAGCCATTGCTACATCATCAATGAGGTTGCAGAAACAGAACCGGTATGTTTCTCCATATTTTATAAGGAAGTGGTGCCTTTTGCTATTTACGGATGTTTGGCATTTTTATTTTTCTCGATTTCCATGGAAATAGTTGGTACTTAATTTCAAAAGGGGTGATGGATTTGTTCCAAGCACAATAAAAGAAACATTCAAAATCTTCCAACAAAACTTGGCAGATATATCAAACAGATCCTGAAGTGGTGCCTTTTGCTATTTGCAGATTTTTGGCATTTTTATTTTTTTCAATTTCCATGGAAACAGTTTGGACTAGTTTCAAAAGGGGTGGTGGATTTTGTTTCCGGACTACTTGAAATCCATGAAAGACTTTTCACCCAAACCTGCTACATGTATTGACCAAGGGCTGAAGTGGTGTCTTTTGCTGTATAGGAATTATTCGAAATTTGATTATTTTCCTCTTTCCATGGAAACAAGTTAGATTTAAATGAAATGGAGGTAGGTGTTGTTTCTGGTACAGAACTAAAAAACTATTCAACGCTTTTTATCCAAAATTGGTGCATGTATTAATCAGGGGCTGAAGTGGTGCCTTTTGCTATTTAGGAATTTCAAAAACTATTAAAGATTCCTGTTTCTGCGGCAACAAGTTTGATTTTGACTCTGGTCATAGTGGTGTGGTTGTTCATAGTGGTGTGTTTGTCCGGACCATACCTCTAAATCTAATACAGCCTCTTTCTTAAAAGTGTGCACACTTTTGGCCCAGGTTGTCAAATTTGCTATTTAGGGTTGTTTAATATTTATATCTTTTATCCTTTCCATGGCAGCAAATTTTACTTTGACTCTGTTCATCGTAGTGTATTTGTCTGGACCATATTGATCGTGTACCTGACAAAGAAATACAAAGTTCTGAATCCCAATGCCATAGTATTGTTTTGATAGCTCATTAACTACTGGCAGATGAGATAGAAATTCTCTCATTAAGTTGGACTTAAAGTAGCAGTCAGATGATTTGTTCTTTTTAATTTTGGGGGGCCGGGGGGATTTGTCATCTTCTGATGACTCTTGTTAACATAGTGAACAGGACTCCAAACGTGCATGTAGTTTTGGTGGAGAATCATCCCAGGGCATTAATCATTGTAGAATTGAGATATGATACTCTGGATAATCAAACCAGGGATATTCTTAGGACAGTGGCAGCAGATGTGGGCTGAAGGACTATCATTTGCCAAAAGGAACATATCTGTGCCATGTTTTCTTGAAGGAGTGGGATTTTTGCCGTTGCCCCCAGCCGTGGGTTATCTGTATCCATTTGATAACTATGGTTTGAAAACTACTTGATGTAATGAAACAAAAAAAATGTGTGAAAAAGCTCTTTGTTTTCAAGAAAATAGTCCCTTGAGATTTGTCACACAGGGTACTACTTTTGGTCTGATGAGTATCATGACGCCCATGAGCCAATTATGTACAAGACCCGTCCGTCTTCAGAGACGATTGAAGCCACAGCATATTCTCTGCTCGTGTTTGTCAAAGTGAGCTTGAAACTGCAATGCAGAACCATACAACAACAACAACGACGACGACGACGACGACGACGACGACGAGGAAGGGTTTATCGTCAATGTAGACACATGTACATTAACCCTGACAAGATCGCTGATTGGCTGATACAATGGAGAAATGGAAAAGGATTGTTTGTTGGAGCTTCGGTAAGAATGAAGTATACTGGCAGAAAAAGGAAACCATTTTTTATGTTCATTCTCGAATAATTTAGGCAATCTCCTATTATTGTGTGTGTTTCTCATCTTCAAGGTGATGGGAAATATTTATTTTTTTTAAAACGCAGAAAAGGCATTGAGTGAGTTGGGTTTAATGTTGCTTTTAACAGTATTCCATCTTGGTGTGTCAGCTTAATGTGTAACACAGGTCACAGACTTTTACCCTTTTGGGTCTCGACTTGATTATTTACAGAGCGCTGTCATATAGCTGGAATATGGCGGCGTTAGACAAACAACCCTAAAACCCTAAAAATATTATTTTTCATTACGTACAATGGTGTATTTTAATTCACTTGCTTGTTTTGAATAAATAATGTATTTCCCACCTCAAGGATACAGCCGTTGCCACAGAGGCTCTGGCCGCCTACAGGGAGTCTAAGCGGATCCGGGAAACCAATCTGGACGTCAATGTGACAGCTTCTCCCTCTGAAAACTTCACGTACAGGATGGTTTTTGGAGAAGAGGACGCTTTCCAACCCCAGTCACTCCAAGATGTAGGTACACTACTACCCACAATTACTTACCCCGTGTTTGAAAAATTATCTTGTAAGTTTTATGATACCACAGTGGTACGATACAGTGGGAACATCCCGCATCAATTCTGCAAACATAACGTGTTAATTAGTGCATAAACATCCCCTTTAGCATATGATTGTCCTATTTTCCTGCCTGCAGGTGATCACAAGGTTAAAAAACAAAATTCTTTTGTGGTAAATGTTGTTTCCTTCCTTAGTTATCTCCCCTAACTCAGGAAACCCTGCCCTCAGCGCAGTTGTAATCCCTCCAACTTCATTATTTCTCCTTGTAGACTGCAAGCAAGATGTGTTTTTAGTTACTTGGAGATAGTGAAGTTTTCAATTTCATGAAATATTTACTGTTTTTTGGTGATCTATTTGACAAGGTTCTTAATTATGTCTTGATAAGAGTTCCTACTTACATATATTATATCTGCAAGTAAGGAAGTTTTCTCATTGATAAGGTGACTGTTTACAGCATCACGCATGGCTAGTCAAGCTCAACTTGAATGCACCAAGTGCAAATTTTTTAGTAATAGGTCAGACCCACACTTGTTGGGTAGATATTGTTTTACAAAAAAGTGTTAAATTACTGATCATAGTTATATCTCTGCATTAATTGTACGGTGGCAGAATTCAAAGCATTTTTTACGCATTGAAATAACCTTATGGGCAAGCGTAACCTATCAACAAGTCCGACCTCTTCTGATTCTTTTATCACGACAAATCAGCAGACCAAAATTAAGAAACTTTCAAATAAGAGACAAAAACATCCATGAATTGAAATTTCAAAATTGTTATCTTTAATGTTTGTGATTTACTCTGGATATTGCTAAAATAGATGACAGAGTTGAGCAAGCAATCATTAAGGAAGCTTGATAAAATGTACGCCAAGCTAGTTAAGGCTTTCAAAACTAAAGGGAATGGGTGGCCTGGTAAAGACCCCGGAACCCTGGTGTGGGTACGTAACAATCGGCAGACGGATCAGTCGATCACTGGGCCGTGGCACAAGCACTGGCACCCCTTCATGTACGGTGGGGTATGTGGCTTGACAAGTGGGTCATTGACCCGGGACCTGGATCTGTTTGACAAGTGTCCAGGAGTCCGTTCAGCTAGATCCATTCCGTTTATCCCACAGGTTGAGAAGCTCGTAATGCCTGATGTGGGTACGGAGTTACCGCTAGACGGATGCGTTGGTTCATGGGGCTATGACACGGTGGAATCCCTGGCTTGCCAACCCAAGGATGCTGGTCAATGGACAAGTATAATGTCACGGATGCCATGGCCATGATTTATATTAGGAACAGGGGTCTCAACGGGGTTAAACAGGATCGACTCATTTCGGATCCATGTGCTACCTTGCCGGATCAATTTCATGGGAATCAAGATCATCAGTGGATGCCGGATTAGACTATATTTGTTTCACCAAACCTTTGTCCCTGTAGAAGCAATTTAGCAGATGAATATGTAATTTTTCAACTTATGCTGTCTCACACTGCGCATTTCTGGTTATTCTTCAATCGTCTTCATTATAGAACAAAGTTTCCAGGTTTTACAAAAACACAACTCACTCCAACACATCCCATACATCACCACTGTGATCAAGGGTCATGAACAACTGCAATGCCATGGGACAATACTCCTGCGATCTGATAACCTGACATATTCAGAACACTCATTCTCAATTCTATCGCCTGGTGTTCTGATGTATACCAGAACAAAGAAATACTTTTTGGTTTGTTTTTTTTTACACAGAGTTTACTTCTGTTTACATTTACCACGAAAATATGCTACATTATGGAGTCGTCACGCCCCCTCTGCATAGACTGCAATCGCCTGTGTTAATTAGTTGTATTAACTCTGCATTAATGTAAAGGATTTTGTATCCTTATATTAAGTGTATTTTAGTTTGTAGTTCTAAAATATATGGTTTAAGTGGGGCTGTTAATGAGTTGTAAACCAACTATTTTGTGTGTGCTTAAGCAATAAACACTCCCGCCGTCTCGCACTTGTCGAACGGATTACGGAGCACATGTATGGCGATGTTCATGTTCCAGGTTGATGAGACTAGATTTATTCACTTGTATTGCCCACATCATGGCAGAGGCTTGAACAGCCTTTATTCTCCACTTCACCCCCATCCTATTAGTTGTGATCTCACCTCACCTCACCCCACTGATGTCCTAGGTGCCACTGGGACAAAGTCTGCACGTGTTGACAGCAGGACATGGCATTGGCCAGATGCATGTGGACGCAAGCTACAATATTCCTGTTGATGTTGACGCTGACTGTCAGTTTACCATGAACGTAAGACGGTTCTATCCTGATGATGAGAGGTTAGTTCATCTCAATGAAGTGTTTCATGAAGGGTGTTTGCCTTTGCTACTCAGGAATGTTGGAAATAAAGGCCCATGTTTGGTCCACAGTATCTGCATAAATAGAGATAGGAGCAAAACATGTTCATAGGAATGAGAACTAAGCTTAGATCATTTCAACAGATGCAACCTTTGGACTTATAACATTTGTTTGTTTGTTTGCTGTTTAACGCCGCACTCAGCAATATTCCAGCTATATGATGGCGGTCTGTAACTAATCAAGTCTTGACCAGAAAATCCAGTGATTTACATCATGAGCATCGATCCACGCAATTGAGATACAATGACATGCATCAACCAAGTCAGCGAGCTGGTAAGGGTAAATATGTGGAAAAGGCTAGATTTTATGGGTTTCAGGAATTATTTTTCAATATTTGATTATTTTCCTCAAAAATGTAACATAAAGATGTGGTGAAAAGTTCATGCTGGGGCACAGCCTTCTCACAGTTAGATTTATCTGAAAGTTGAAAAAATGTCTTTTTTCGCTCATTTCGGTCTTTCTTGAGTACCGGTACTTGAAAATCCCAGAAATAAAAAACTATCATAGGTAAGAACGAAAATGGGCTTGTTGTTGACCATTGCTATGTTTCTCATAATTGTCTTATCAATATTATCAAGGTGGGCAACAAACTAAATCTTCTTTCACCTAACAGTGTGTTGTACTCTCCCGAGGGAGCTGAAATTAAAAAATAATTAGGAAACAATGACCTGTGTAATAATTACTTGGCAATGTGAACATTCTTCCGTGTAGTCATACTGTCCAATTTCATTATGCAGTTTTATTAATGATGACAACTGTTCTATCTCCCTTCTCTTTCAGTCTGCGTGCAGGCAACACAGGTGTCTGTTCTGTGTGTGGTCCACGACTTACATGTCCAAAGGGGGACCGTTTCACCTGCTCTATTGAGTCGGGGTTTGGAGGCATCAGTACCCCTCTCACTTACTGTTTAAATGTGTGTTTGAAGTAAGTACCCAGCTTGAGATGTTGTATATTCAACCTCAAAGGTTTTAATCGTCTTGGATATAGGCAGTATGTTCATGATAGAAAGAATATAATGGCAATATGCAGGGATATATACTCACCGACAAAAGAAACTCAAACCAGAGAATCATATAGTGCAGTATGTACGTTAAGAAGAGATGTTTCCAATGTGTACCAATTAATGACAAAACTAACAATCAGCATAGTGTTACCACAGCGTGTCTTTATTCTCATCACGAATGCTGCACATGATTTATAAACTTTACACGCTAATCCTGCAGGAGACAAATGGTGCATCTAGTCATGGATCTATGACGTCACATGTGTCGCGTTCATGAGCGTCGATTCACGCAACACAACAGTTTGTTTGTCTGTGCATCAAACCAATCTAATATTTCTTGTATATGAGTAATTCTTTCTATATTTACCAACATGTATGGTATTCGCGTTTCTTTTGGTGGTGAGTATATTTGAAAATTAATGTTTGCTCTACACCCATGTATTTAGTTGTATTTTTACCCTGTACTATTCTAGTTAACTCGGATATGTTATAGTCGGGGATAATTTTAATAGCGCCATTATGTCCATGATGTGTACTTACGTTTCATATAATGCAGGGGGGATATAGCGATCAGCCAGTCTGTCGGTCGGTCTGTCCGTCCGTCTGTCTGTCCATCTGTCCGTCTGTAATCATTTCCTTTTCGGGGGCAGAATTTCCAAACCATTCAGTGTATTTGATTGAAACTTGGCAAATCTATCAGGCACATACTGAAGTGGTGCCTTTTGATATTTTGGGATTTTTCTAATTTTTATATTTTTAAATTTTTATGGAATGAAGTTGGACATAGACTCAATTGGGGATGGGGTTCGTTTCCGGGGCAGAATTCGAAAACCATTGTGTATATGATTGAAACTTGGCAAATCTATCAGGCACATACTGAAGTGGTGCCTTTTGATATTTTGGGATTTTTCTAATTTTAATTTTAATTTTTTTTTATGGAATGAAGTTGGACATAGACTCAATTGGGGATGGGGTTCGTTTCTGGGGCAGAATTCGAAAACCATTCAGTGTATTTGATCGAAACTTGGCAAAGCTATCAAGCACATACTGAAGTGGTGCCTTTTGATATTTTGGGATTTTTCTAATTTTTATTTTTTTAAATTTTTATGGAATGAAGTTGGACATAGACTCAATTGGGGATGGGGTTCGTTTCTGGGGCAGAATTCGAAAACCATTCAGTGTATTTGATCGAAACTTGGCATTCATATGGATGCGACCATGGTGGATCTTTTGTGGGTAAACAATGTATGCTTCTTAAAGAACATTAAACTGTTGACTCATTACATACAGAATTGCACATTTACTAGTGGTTACTTTACAGACAGCTGCTGGGGGGATATGTCATCTTTCTGATGACTCTTGTTTTAAGTATAAAGTACAGTCGGCACCTTTGATCTTTCAGCGAAGCATCTTAGAATGTTACATAAAGATCGTGGCAACATATTTGAAAACATTCTCTTGTTAAATGTTTTACATATTTTCTTGAATGTTGATTTTTTCAAAACATATTATGGAACATCAAAGTACCATGGAACATGTATTGGAATTTATGGCATCAGTGAGAGAGTGAATTTGATTTTAACACCGCTTTGAACAATATTAGTTATATCTACATGCATATTCTAAGGCGCAGTGGTGACTGTGAAGAGTTAGCTCCCTCAGATGCTCCCTGATTATATTTCTAGTGTTACAGGACAAGCTTTTGGCGCATTTAGACACCTAATATTTTCATGACTTTGTATTGTAATTCTTTTATCAAGGAGATATTGATGCCGAAAATACTAAAGAATGTGTCTACGGTCCCTCCGGTGTCTAAGGACACGTAACCTGTGGGTCAACACGTCTAAACGGTGCAGCCACTGGCTAATCCAGTCTGTCACCAACCAATCGGGGCGCTCTTACCCACGACTGTAAACACTAAATCGGCATGCAGCCGACAAACACACGTGCCCGCACGTGGGGCAAGATCTGAAACGTGTTGTCCCAAAGCGAACTACATATCCATACGGAGCTATTAACCACGTAAATGCTACCATCTATCCTAGAGGAATTTTCAATATTTCTACCCTAGTTTCTATGTTTGTCAGCCCCATACCCTGCTCGTGTTTTGCCAATGTGGTGAACATCCAAGATCTGCATCACAACAGACTTTCCTCCCACATTAAGCTGACACACCTCCATGTAACTGGAATGCTGTTCAAAGAGGCTTTAAAAATGTATGTTATTCTGTTCATCAGATACAACGGTAATTACAACCATGGCAAGACCTATATCCGTGTACGAATGCTGACTGGCTATGTTCCTAATGAGTGTGATCTTAAAGAGGTAAGTATGACCTGATACAGGTGTGATCCTCGGCAGCTTATATGTGATAAACAGTGTATAGTAGTAGTAGTAGTAGTAGTAGTAGTAGTAGTAGTAATAGTAGTAATAGTAGTAGTAGTAATAGTAGTAATACTAGTAGTAGTAGTAGTAGTAGTAGTAGTAGTAATAGTAGTAATAGTAGTAGTAGTAGTAGTAATAGTAGTAGTAGTAATAGTAGTAATAGTAGTAGTAATAGTAGTAGTAGTAATAGTAGTAGTAGTAGTAATAGTAGTAGTAGTAGTAATAGTAGTAGTAGTAATAGTAGTAGTAGTAGTAATAGTAGTAGTAGTAGTAGTAATAGTAGTAGTAGTAGTAGTAGTAGTAGTAGTAGTAATAGTAGTAGTAGTAGTAGTAATAGTAGTAGTAGTAATAGTAGTAGTAGTAATAGTAGTAGTAGTAGTAATAGTAGTAGTAGTAATAGTAGTAGTAGTAGTAATAGTAGTAGTAGTAATAGTAGTAGTAGTAGTAATAGTAGTAGTAGTAGTAGTAATAGTAGTAGTAGTAGTAGTAGTAGTAGTAATAGTAGTAGTAGTAGTAGTAATAGTAGTAGTAGTAATAGTAGTAGTAGTAATAGTAGTAGTAGTAGTAATAGTAGTAGTAGTAATAGTAGTAGTAGTAGTAGTAGTAGTAATAGTAGTAGTAGTAGTAGTAATAGTAGTAGTAGTAATAGTAGTAAGTAGTAGTAGTAGCAGCAGACAATCATGCGATTGATATCATGAGCTTCGGTCCATGCAGTTGGGATACGATGACATGCATCAACCAAGTAGCAGTAATTGTAGATGGAGTCATAGTAGTGGTAGCCATAGTATTGGTTGATCTGTAAATCAAGATAATAGTCCTGAATATGTATATGTTCATGAGGGATCTGTAAATATGTACACGATTCTAACATTAACTTCATTCTAATATAAATGTTTTTCTGCCTTCTGTTTACCAGCTCGAGGGGGGACGTGTTGTCAAAGCAGGGTACAACGACGACTACGTTGAAATACAATTAAGAACTGTGAGTACACATAAAAACGCATGCAAAGGAGAGATGTCAGAGAGGCTTGACATATTTGCCTTTTTATACTGCTGTGACATTTTTCTTAATGCACAGAGAGAAATATATAATTTTAAATCAAAACAGAATTTTTTATTGTTGAAATTAATTAATTCTAATGATATTTTTCATCATTATTGTTGTGGTATAGTTTTCATGTTTTTAATGGCCACAGTCACAGTGCAGTCTAATGCCCTCAAGTGCCTGGTTTGAGTTACATCCTCTTGGTTGCCATGATCCGCTGAATACACCATTTGAGTGCCAGATTAAACTGAGTTTTTATCTAGAAAATGTCTACAAATGCGAAACATGTCCTTCCACATGAAACCACCTTAAAGATCAAGTGGATAGACCGTCTGCCCGGAGCGTGGAAGGTTGAGAGTTAGATCCTCAAACCTGTCGTACCAAAAAAGATGGTCCTTGTCACCCTGCCTGGCCCTCGGCGAGGGGATAAAATAAGGGGACTTGTCGGTTCTGAATATGTATTCTGTGTCTGAGTGGGTTATCATGTTAAACTGCAGCATGGTATCTCAGTTGGCTATTACTATTGACCTTTTTCACACTTTTGCCATCTTGGATCGAAAACTAGGCTTGGAGAGCATATAGCTCCATGCAATGTGAGTCTCATCAGCTGATAGGGAACAGACAGCATGTTGTGCATTTCACTGATTGACATTTCAAACAAACCAAAAATGGTATCCTCTGTATCTAATACAGAAGATATTTCACATTTAATCCTGAGGTCCAACTAAAATATGCCTGTAATACACTGGAATTAGCATTTTGCTGTCAGGATCCCGGAAGTGAATGGAAAGGTGCATTTCGAGATACGTATTTCAGAAATAGATTGTTTTATCATAACCTCGTCGGCATATAGGTACAATGTGTCAGTACATTCAATGACAGAAGTTTTGAATCATAAATGAACCGCATAACATGAAACACGTCAGTGTACTTTTGCAAATTTGCTCAGTCAATGCGTGGCTTGGCGAACTCGAGATCGTCGATCATGTTTATTTCACGTTTCACAGTGATGTTTGCTGCACAATGCACTATCGTATTGCCATGAGTCCAGTTGACAAAAGACACTTTTTCTGCTATGATTTTCATCTTAACATATTACGATGTAAATGAAATTTGTTCACAAAATAATTTGTGTGTCAAAATAAATATTCAGACGGGGCGATAACTCTATTCAGTGTGTACAATGACAGATGATACTTTACTTGTTCTTCAAACATCACGTACTTAACTGATTATTACCGATTGAGATTGCAACGTGCATGACAATAGTAATAATGTGTGAACTGTTTAAAATAAGTTAAAAGGTTAAAAGGTTAAGTTAATCCTGTATGATGATAGGTAATTGTATATCAAAAGGAAGCTACTGATACATTTATCCTGAATAGTTTGAAAATGTCTTGATCAGATATGAGTACAGATAAAATTACAAAAGATAAAAATGAATCAACTTCAATCGGTAATCAAGCCAAGATAAAATATATGTATCGGTACAATTATGTTGATGGAACAATCTGGATTTCTCATATTTAACAAAGAAAAACAAACCGAAATTTTCATGTCTTTAATTCTCACAATATAAGATTTCAAAACTTTGTCAGTCAAAAGCTCCTAATTAAATTCCAGGAGAAAATAATTTTCTTGCTTGTAAACAGATGGTACAATGTGCTTTTTTAGTGTCTGATAAAAATTGGCCATGTTGTTTTGTGAGTGAATAAGGCTTTTCACTTCCTCGTCCTATTTAAGTGAAATGTGACAGGAAGCACATTGTTGATTGAATGAATATGGCTTTTCACTTCCTCGTCCTTTGACAGGAAGCACATTGTAACCAGTGTGTTACTGTCAGCAGAAAGCTCCTCCAGACATCCGTCACCGGATACTAGTACTTCATTGTGTTGACTCGCTGGCCTGAAATGAATAATTCAATAATATTGTAATAATATTTCTACTTCAATAAAAAAAATTATAAACAATGTATATTCACCTTTTCTCAAAATTTTGCTTATTTAGAAAACAACATTCTTCTGAAATAGAGAAATGTAAGGAAAAATAATCACAGTGTGTAACACAACATGCTACTTTAGAAAATCTTGAAGGCATCAATTCATCTGATATGTCTAAAACTCAAACAGTATATTCTGTGTAAACAGTAAGCTCAACAGATGCATCAATTTAATGACAGTGTACTACAGCTCTTTATATCAGTGTCACACAGAAATTCACTCTTGTTTTAATGAAACACGTTTTGATATTTGTATTACCGGTATGTATTTCATCATGAAATACTTATTTTAGCCTGACCATGCTGAAAACATACTTTCGCTAGAGTGAAATAAATAAGATTTTTATTAGAATCAGGTGAAATATCACGTTTTGTCACACCTACAGTCAGTCTGCCTCATTGACACTATGGTTTTCTGAATAACGTCATAAAGATCACAAAGATAATAAAAGACTTGAATTTATTTCGTCAAATGAAATGTTTATCTCTTCTTGTGGTTTACTAAAGTTGATATCTTGACTTGACAATATTAACTTTGCCAGATCACAAGATGAGATAAATTCATGCTATCATCGTTATTTGACAAGGAAAACAAATTAAATTTCTTCTATGTATTTATATTTTTTATATTTCTCGTTTTGATTGAATAATAAAAATTATCAAAATGATCACACCACTTGACTTGATTGAAATAAACTAAAGTTCTAAAGATTATTAACAATAGTAAAATATTACATCATAACAATATAATTATCGCAAAATGAAACAGTAAGCACAACTATATTCTTACATATAAATTGATTTGATTAATAATCAATAATACATGGCAATTGCTTGCACAAAAGAAATAATTTTGTTATAAAAGTTTCAAAACATGTTTGTGGACATAAAACCAGATGGGTTTCACAATTAAACAAAGGGAATAAATGAGTAATGATTGCAATACGCATGGGAATTAAAAATAATTCTGTTTATACTTTAAGTTTATTGTAATGTCAATATCAATTTATGCATTTGGAAAATTTGAATACAAACTGTTAAAGAGTCATCTGTTTCTGTAAATTATATAAAGATCACATGTATACAGTCGTGCCTCGTTTATACGGACACTTGCCTCATTTCACAATTCGTCCGTATAAACGAATTTCCGTAATAACTGAAACCAGCTTCTTACTGGAAGAGTTACTTCCCTTCAATTATGCAAAATGCACAAGGTAATCTTAATCCCTAGATATAAAACAATTCCTCGTAATGTTCTCGTAATACATAATCAAGGTCAACTTTGACCTCTGACCTCCACAGACGCCATATTTATCGAAGGGGATTACATGTACAATAAACAAGCGCGTCTCAAACGTAACTCAGTGTCACTTGATTAATTGACTTCTCACGAATCAAAGGATTTCCACCAGCGGAAGTGTATTGTCCGGATAAGTGAGACAATTTTGAGTGCATTTCAGTGTTTTGTGTATGAAAATGACCGTCCGGTTCCGGAAACGGAATTTCCGGATATATGGTTAAATTTGTATAGTAATTATTTCGTTTTGAATGAAAATCGTCCGGGAACCGAGGTTTCCGGATATCTGAAGTCCGTATAAGCGGGGCACGACTGTATTGAACATTTACTGGCCATTAATTAAGTTGGGTTTTTGTTCATTTCATGACATGATTAATTTGGTACAGTAAGTAAATATAATTTTGGTAGAAATATTGTTTACAAAATTGCAGATCAAACTGTACTTTACTTAAAATATTTACACACCCTTTATGTAATAATTCAGTTGAAATATGACATCTCATGCTATCTAATCTGTCAACATTGACAATCGAAATAACAACTGTTCACAATCACAACAGCACAAGTAGATCTAGAGGTCTAATATTTTATTGGAATGCATTTGAGTCCATTACAATTTACATCAAATTCGCAACTGATGCAAAATTCTCATTTGTAACGATTGTAAATTTTCAGTAGGTTACAATTTGATACATCATATCAACATATCAATTTAGTAAGTTTGTGACATATATCTAGATATGGTCAAAAGGTCAATATTTCGACTTCAAATACAACCCGCAAAGTTATTTAAACTCACAATAAATAGTTTGGCTTAATGGTGTGTAAACAATGAATTATTCTTTACAAGATGTCAGTAGCATTTGTATTAAGTCTGTTCAGCTACCATAAACTGCACTGGGAGTTACCAGGTGGTCATGGATATTTTAAATTGAAATCACAGACTTGAATTTATATCGGTAAGGAGACCAGATAACAGTAGAATACTTTGTCAATGATAAGAATAAGAATAATGTTCAATAAATGTACCGGGATGGTTAAATTGTCACAGTTTGTCCCTATTGCGTGCCTTGTTGACATCTCCATGTGTTTCATGTGCTATCCAGCCTTCACCTTCTGCTCTCCAAGCCTCGCTTTCAAACCGGAAGCAGCGAAGTGTGAAAAAGGTCAATAAAACCGGAATTAGTCTTGACTAGTACATGCAGCCATACACACATACACGTAGATACATAGCGCTATGAAAGTGCAATAATCTTGAATGCAGGATTAAACCCAAGTTGACCCGAACTCACCTCTTGGGGGCTGAACTACTGTTCAAAGCTTGCTGTGCATCACTGCGTCCCTTAAGCACGCCAGAAACGTAACATTGTGGTTCGAATATCATTTCCTGTTATGTTTGTAAGTCTGTCAGCACCATACCCATGGTCATAGGATTCACCAAAGTGGTAAACATCTGAGGCATTCATCACTTTGGCCTTTCCGCCGAAATTAAGCTGACACGCTGTGATATAACTAGACTTCCGTTCAAAATGCTGTTAAACCCAACTCACTCACTGTTCAAAATGGTGTAAACCTGACCCTTTATTGTTTTAGGTGAGTGCGGAAGAAGAGGAGTGTGTCGGCTTCCGTATCTGGAAGATCCATGACGTATTCCGTATTAAGCCCGCAACAGTCACCCTACGGAGTTTCAATGTGGACAGTGAGTCCTTTTGAATATCTTTGCGCTCCTTGAAAGCTAGGACCCTTTGATCGTAGGTTCTAATCCAAGACTGGTCCAAACTCCTATCCTTGGCACCTTCACTGCTTGTGATATTTAACAAAATAGTAAGCCTCAGAAATCTATTTCACCTTTGACTTTCTTCCAGCATTAAAGATAGACATCGGGTCATACAGAAAGTCTGGACGGTAACACGTGACCAAAATATGCCACACAGCCTACACATAACCCATATCCTTCATTTTCCCGTGTTTTCATGGCCTCGCTTTGAGAATGGCAAATGTGTTATCTCCAAATGGCCCATTAGAGAGATAAGCACTCCTCGTCAATGAAATATAGCTCAACTGCCCCAGGAAAGCAGAGAACAACACACAAACATGGTATCCTGCTATGTTTGCTTAATTATTTACATTTTAGTTCAATCGTCAAAGAATAACCCCAAAATAATATAATTCAATATCTTTTAGATGTAATTATCACATTTAGAATGAAACTGTTATGTTAGGGATAACAGTTTGTCAGGAAAATAATGATGTTTATGTTACATTTTTTAAATATACTCTAAAATACGCAAAGATACCATGTATGAACAACAATATGATACAACTTTTACAAACTGTAAATAACAGAAATATTGTTTTCATGCATTTACAAAGATGCTCTTATGTTACAATTCAATTAATTTCAACAGAAATGAATTCAGTGTTTAAAGAGGAAATATAGGTTAGTTACAGTAGATCATTATCGTGTTAATGCGTTTCACATTTCATGATAAAAAGATCATGATATTGTTGGGACCAATATTCAATTTTAGTCAGATAAATTCCATTGATATATGTATCTGTCAAAAGAATACATGTTATATATTTAGTTGTGTCAACAAGATATTCCACACATGCACGAACCTCCACCTGAGTAGAAATTCCATTTTTGTTATCAAAATTTCTCTCCACTATCACTGAACAATAGGAATATTTAAGAAGTATCCATCGAAATATGTGTTAACATCCTCCCTTTCATAGTCTAATGTCGTCTCTGAATCAAAGTCAGTACCAGTCTAAACACTACATTTTGGGGGCAGAATCAACTTATGGCTTCTGAATGGTTTTCTTCATTTCCACAGAATACAAGTGTCAGTATAATTTAATAAATTGTTTATTTAAAGGATGTGACTGGAGAGTCACATCATTTACCTCTAATGACGAACTGTTCATTTGAATTGAGAATTTCATGATATTTAAACATAACAAAGGTGTTATACGTGCCCTACGGTGACTGGTCTTTCAACAAGATCACAGATACAAACCGTTGACATTAACTGAATCCCAGAACCAGCTATTTCTGAATGAAATGATTCAGAAATGGTGATGCTCTTTAACCAACCAGATTGCTACACTATACTCAAGCTCCACTTTTTTCTGTGATCGACTCTTTCCAAATTCACCAACAACCAATACAAATCAGAGAATAATACCTTATATGGCTTGAGATCGAAAGATCCCTGGATGAAACTTGAAATACAGGGCAAAACTTTACAACCGGAGGTGTATACACATAAATTGCAGGTGAATCTTTGCTCAATTCATATGTTAAACAGTCTGTGCTCTTCTTATTTTAGCTTTTAAGCAATTCAGATATGACAAAACTTTCTTGTTGATCAGCTGAATGGCAGCCTGGTATCAAATTCCATTCTCCATAGACGCCAGAACGAGGCGGGATTCCCCTGTTAAGCAGGCATGCCCACGGAAAGTGTCAGCTGACACTGGAAATCTATTTTTGCATATGTCATCAGAACATCAAACATAAGTTGCAAACAAGTTATTCGAGAACACATTGTATATTTTACCTGCTCATTTGTAACACAAGGCCAACCCCAATGCTCTTTTGTAACATAAAACCCTTCATGAAATGGCCACTTTATGACTGCCTCTTGAAGATGACACGCCATGATATCACTGTACTGAGCATAGATCGTGGTATTCACCAAAGTTGAAAATGTCAACTACAGCTTTGCTTCAGCTATCCTTTCACTTGAAGATGACTGTATTGATCTGTTGGGCATACAAATGTATACACTTAAAAACTTTAATTGACCCACACATTTTTGGTATCAAAACTTTTCTAAGCTGAAAACAGTCGTCAAAACACTGCAAACTTAAGGTTGAAAGCACAAATATCATACCTATATCAAATACATCAACATCAAATAACCATCTCTTTTTGTTTCATTTTTAGCCACCTCAAAACATCGATGTATTCTTTCTTTCAGACTGACATTTAGTCTCAGAAATAAAATTATGTTATTTAAAAATATATATCTACAAAAAAAGAAAGAGATAAAATCCAAATGGAGCCTAGAACAATCCTTAATTTCAGGACTCCTGCCGAGTCATTCTAGATTGAGTTGCAACTCCTTTTTTAATTTATTTTCTGGGATCTGGTAGACACACTAACTTTCTTTTGCCTGGCTGTTTAACTGAACTATTGTCCAAAGCAGCCTTAAATTTTAGTCACTAGTGAGGAACTTTAAGGCCAATATCTTACTTGTAAACCTGGACTATGAGTTTCAAGTTTTCTTTTCAGAATGGACATGTCCACGAACATATGAGAGTGGGGAGAATGTGGTCAGCACGCCTTTCTATTGTCCAGTACAGGTCAATAACCAGATGAGAGGCTGCAGCTGTATAAACGGTCAGTTCCCTTACATTGGACACAGGAGATAAATGCACTGAGGTTTTCAGCTCAACTGACTGATAGTCATAAGGGCTTTTGTTTAAGCATGTTGTTGGTCTGGTTGTCCATCTACATCTTCGACATTTATCATAAACAACAAGGCCTGAAACTTTACATGAATGATTCAAGCTGTGAGGTATAGGAATTGCTGACAGAATTCTGACACCAACAATTGGAAGGCTGTATGATGCATGACAGATTAACTGTAGTCATATATGAAGGAATATATGTACAAGTTAATTGATCGTGGTTATTTCACTTTTATAACCATACTTCACTTCGACTTCTTTACCTCACTTTAATGTTTATATGCCAAATCTCATTAAAATCCGATCTTAGTTCTTGCTACCGCTAAACAAAAATCTGAAGACATCCCATTACGGGTCACATCAAACCGACCTTGCACGAACTTTGACAGACCAATGGAATAACTGACAAGAAGTCGACATTAGCCAATTAGAAGGCAGCTTTCTCGTACTTTACGGTACCAATTTCAAATTGGCGACTCCGCTATGAAACATATTTTGACAAATTCTCAATTAAAAATTTGAAACCTTGACAAAAGAACATTCTGGAATGGCTAATAGATGGTCTAGACTGTATGGATTCTGCCCATAACTATCTTCGGAATACCCCATGTTTAGAAATCACATTCCGACTGTCACTTTCATGATCTGGTAAGTGATGCTCGGATTGGTTGGATGAAAGGTCGTGCTGACGTGATCCCTTATGGGATGTCCTCAGATCTTTTAGCGTTAGCGAGAACTAAGATCTGATTTTAACGAGATTGGGCAGCACAATATTTATGCTCGTGGGTTTCACCAAAGTGGTAAGCGTCTGAGACCTGCAGCACCTTGGGCCTAAGGAGAAAGCATCGTTTCTCTGAGCAGCACATGTCCTCCCACATCAAGCTGACATGCAGTTATAAAACTTAAATACTGATCAAAGTCACATTAAACCTGAGTAGTCATTGACGTTTGTTTACGTGTCACATTTCGACTAACTTCAAAGCCTTTACCTCATCTTTACACTTTTGTTCATTACTTTATACTTCACTTTTAGGTTTACACTACACTTTGTGGCCTGTACTTTACTTTAACGTCTTAACTTCACTCTACTATCTACTCATCACCACGAGAATTAAGTGTCATTTAATACTTCACTCTCACACCATAACCTGTCTTTATCATCTGTTCTTCACATTAACGTTTTTACTATACTTTAATGTTTAGCCTTCACCTCAACATCTTTACTTCACTATCATGTATACACATCAGTTTGAATAGGTGTTTTCTTCAGAGTTTGACAGTACGACCAGACAAATGGTAATTAACACTGATCAGGACCATTAAGTACAAACTCCGGGTGAACAGAAATTGGTGAAATTGGTTCGAACTAAATGTGAGAAAGTCTTTCAAATTTAGTTTTGTAGTTTGCAAGCTGATATCGTCGGTCCAGTTAAGTTGGGGTCAGTGTGGGGCTGGTCCTGTTGACTGTTATTATTTGTTCAAACACTGGTCTCATGCTGAATTACATTTTCCAGATAAGTGTGTGGACTGTGGTCGCCGAGCCAACCCCAGTATGCGTCTACTCCGGGCCTTGGCAAGAGACTCGTTGTATGGTACGTGAAGAGGAATAATGTGTTGGGAGTTTCGAACATATTTGTGTACGCTGCATATGTTGGATTACAAGCCAATTGTGGCCAGTTGGATCACTTGGTTTATTCTGTTACATACAAATTACATAGGGAAGCAATTGAGTGCTGATATTACGTGATTTCACCATTTTTCCTGTTGCATAAATTCAAATAACATGACAATTTCGATAGAAGATATTACTTTGGTTAAATTTAATTTAAAGTTGGTCCAATTGAATGTCAAGCAAATTTCATGGGCTATAAGGATGGAAATTATCCAAGAACTTCTACTAGCCCGAATAGGGATGACATATAGCAATGCCTCCAAAATGTATGAAATTATACAAGCCTTTGGGATACCTTTGGGGTAAACAAAACTGTTTCAGCTAGCGATGATCCATTGGATTGAGGTAATTCGACTGCTTAAATGCCTTTGGATGTAGGGACATGCCTCATTATCCTTGACAACGTGAGGTGAAATGAATTTTTACATCGTGATCATTATTATTTCACATATATAGTGACATGCATGTACAAGTGGGTGAAGCTGCCTGTACTAGTCCAGACTTTTATCAGTTTATAGTGCCAGCCCATTGAGATACCATGCTGCAGTTAAGCGGGGAATATTTCAGGGTGATTCATTCAGCCCTTTGCCTTTGTGTTTGGCATTGAATCTTTTGAGTTTCTTACCTAATAGGGAGGGGTGCTACCATCCTAGACCTCCAAAGCATAGATCCCCAACACGCCTTACTCATCTCCTTTACATGGATGAGATCGATATCCGAGTTAAAAGATCAGGTTCTCCTTGTCAAGTCTTTCTAAGAGATAGTTGTATGATGTTTGGACTCTACAAATGCATTCCCTTCCATCTAAAATGTGGCAAGGCTGTGGAGATTGGGTCAGTTGAGTTACAGAGAGTAGGACTGATTGAGCATTATTTGAAGGATCAAGTTCCAAAATGCCCATAATGATTTATAGATAAACCTCACGAAGAGTGTAAATCTTCTCTAAAGAAAGAGTTCAGAGTTTAATGCACAAAATAAGGTGTTATTTTGGTGTTATTGATTGGACATAGATCACCCTGCTCTTCCCTCAATCGCTTATATTTATCAAACAAATCCAAAGGGTGTGGAGGCTCTTCTTGATAAAATTTTAATGTGCACTTTTGCACACATTTATTTGTTCGATGATCCTCTTGTGAAGCTTTGTCAAGACTCTTGATGAAAAGAAAAATAAGTCATTCCACAGTTTCCTTAAACAAGATGTAGGAGAGAATCTCAATGTAATGGTGCTGTACTGCTGGACGGTTCAGAAATAAGTGTCAGCCAAGTGAAGTGCCATTATCAAATCAGCTCACACTCAATTTTTCAAGAGGAGGCTTTCTAAATGAGTGTTGTTTGTTGCTTGGATGAAGTCCTCTGGTCTGTAAAGCGAAATAGAAGGCTCTCTGTTCTCAGGCCCAATCACTTTCCACTTGAAACAGTCAATATGTGATTTTGCATGAAAATGTAAATATGTAATGTAGATTATGTAATAAATTTAATGAGACAGCTAGTCCAACACCTTGTCATTGGAATGTCAAGCTTTGGCACACAGTATCTAAAGCGACATGATTGTGTTGCTTAATCCTTTTATTATCGTCTTCGCCATGTTTGTGATTTTGAATCTTAGGTGTATCCAACCCATATTGTGATGGGGCATTATGGACAATGATAATAATGAAATCCAGACAAGGCCAATAAACCTGATCTTGTATTTTCTAATAAATACAATGAAATCATTTATATCATTCTTATGACATGAATGATCTTTGACAAGATTCAGGAAAAACATTATAAATATGAAGACCTTGCCTATGAAAAGTCACGCTTCCATCCCAAGTACTAAGTTGATTAGACTATTTTTCTTGTGGCCTTAGGTTTAGTACCTCCCAATCACTTGACTGACATGGGGATAGTACCTGGGTTTTGCTGATGGTAACACAGCTCTTCTGACAATCTTGGTCTTGCAAAAGGCTGCAGTGTTTGAGTCTTCATATTCTCTGAAAAGTTATTGGTGGGTTCGACAAGTCAGCTCTTCCAGGAAGGAGACCCATTTGCTGTCTGGGCTGCGTGTAGAGGAGTAAGGGGCCCTTAATTGATGATGATCCTAACCATCCTGATTGTGCCAGCATCACCCAAACACCCTTTGCTGCATTTTTATTTAATCTGTGAAACATAAAAGAGCAGCATAATTACTCCAGTCAATGGATCAGTGTACCCTCAAATATCTTTCTCCTATTACTGGGGAGTACTCAACCCAAGCTGCCTATCATGTCTGAGGTGACACAAGGTTAACTGCCACGTTACTATTCTCATCCTACTGGGCACCCAATTCTGCATGGTGAGCAGTGATATTATTCAAACAAAGTCACTGGCCTCAGGAGACACCAAATGCAACGTGTGACCTATTTGGACGAAAATAACTGGCCACAGAAGACACCACATATAACATTTGATTAATGCCCTTAATGAGGCCAGCTTGGTCAGACCGTAGTGCAAAACGACATTGACTCACTCACTCACGCACTCACTCGCATAGCTCAATATGGAGCGCTGTTAGCTTCCAGTGTATAAATAATAGACATAGAAATAGTACAGTCTAGAAGATAATATCTCTGTTTAAAATGTGAGCTAATACCCAAATTCCATTGTTTCAGCATTCAAGTTACGAGCACTGTCTATGGAGGAACACCCTGGCTACAGACATTTGCTGTTTAATGTTGAAGAAGACCTAAAACCATGTAAGTCTAACATGAACATGCTATACTCTATATGGTCTTGTTAAAATCGAGCCCCATGGTGATTCAGGGTTAGAACTGGTCCCAAGCAACCAAAAAGAGCTGACTTCAGGGATTGCATGGTAATTTTTAAGGCTCGGTGACTTAGTTGATAGCGTGATCATCGTATGTCCCACGACAGTGTGGGACAATGCTTAAAATTTCACTCACTGGATTGTCTAATCCAGACTTGATACTTTACTTATCTGTGTGCAGAGTTAATCAACAAACACACACTGTTGAAATGAGCGTGTCACTCGACTCACACACTCTTTCAGGTATCGGTGAACTGGCCCAGCAGCACGTGACATTTGTGACGAGACAAGAGTGTGGCTGTCCTGAGTTCATGGAAGGAGATCTGTACTGGGTGCTGGGAATGGATTTCAACACATACACAGATCAACAAGGACGTAACAGGTACAATTTGCTGATTCTGAATTGGCAAGCAGGAAGAGACATTCACAAGTCTTGTTTTGAATAAGTGTCAAATGTCGCTTTCATGTGTTGTAATGGGTGTCAAGTATCACATCCTTGTGTTGGGAATAGGTATTTGATATCGTCGGCTTGTGTTGTAATATGTGTCAAATACTGCATGCTTGTGTTGTAATAGGTGTTAAATATTGCATGCTTGTGTTGTAATAGGTGTCAAATACTGCATGCTTGTGTTGTTATAGGTGTCAAATACTGCATGCTTGTGTTGTTATAGGTGTCATATACTGCATGCTTGTGTTGTTGTTGTTGTCAAATACTGCATGCTTGTGTTATAATTGTCAAATACTGCATGCATGTGTGATAGGTGTCATATACTGCATGCTTGTGTTGTTATAGGTGTCAAATACTGCATGCTTGTGTAGTAATAGGTGTCAAATACTGCATGCTTGTGTTGTAATAGGTGTCATATACTGCATGCTTGTGTTGTAGTTGGTGTCAAAGGCTGCATCATTGACTAATAATACCTGTTGTTGAGGAGGTATCAGATGCCCCTACTTGTTTAGTGATAGGTGTCATACATATCATGCTTGTGTTGAGAATAGATATCTTTAAACCATGGCTACTTTTTCTTTGACCATGGTCTCACTAACTGAACTGTTAGTTAAACAGTACTTGGCAATGATGGAACTTCTTTTTTCCCCTATCATTTGTCTTGCTGATAGAACAATTTCATGAAAAAGTTTGTCAACAGTGGGATTCGAAACCCCGAAGTCCGCACTGAAGGCTAACCAATGTTGTCTTCTGTCACAGCGACATGGGAGAAAGGGTATGAAATTAACAACTAAACATTTTCTTACATCAGTAAGAATTGCTTATGCATTTATAAACTGCGAAATGTGTTTTTTATGCAATTTTTATACAGTATGTTACTCTATGCATTCAAGTATTTGTACCGTACCTGGGATTTTGTAGCTTTTCAAATGAATGATACATTGTTTTTGTTGATTTCAGTTCAAAGTTTTTCCTGAACTCAAATTCGTACCTGCTCTCCTCAAGACAGTCATCAAACTTTAACACACATTCTAGAGAAATTACCCGGGCCTATCGTGATAGTAGGGAAAGAACATGCTACTAAATATATCCGGTATCGTCACATCTGTGTTTCCTTGACTACACTGTGGATGTGAATTGAAAACAGGGTAATACTTGGCTACAAGGGTGCCTCACCATGTCAAGATTTAACATGTTTTTATGCCATAAGGAATAACTGGAGGACTGATAATGTTTCTTCACTTCGACTTGTACAATATTTCACTGATGTTGTGTAAACTGTACAATGTTAATGGATAATGCTGTGTGAATATAAGCTTCATCAACTGAATAAACGTTAATATTTTTGCCTCTTTGTGTGATATATATCATTGCATGTAATAAGGGAAAGTTGAATGACTATTGGAAAGTCATCCCTCTTGTTATACAGTCTTGTGGAGAGTGTTTTGTCACTCTGAATCTTTATGCATAGATGTAAGTGTGAAACAGACAAGGCAGTCTCACTCCTTTATTTCTAGTTCAGAAGGTGGATCAGAGGAAGGGAATGGGCTGTTTGACTGTGACAGAATGATATCAGATGGTCAACATACCAGAACCTTACGACATTGGATAAATGGCCTTGTTTTGACAATGCTAAACCAAACAGAAATTCTGATTTATATACATATAGGAAAAGAACAGCAAGAAGGGAAGCATTAATTGGGCACACGGGGATCAGATGCCTGCCTCTGGCCTCACAGTCAAGTCAAGGCAGTCTGGACCATGTTTTCACTCAACTTGGAATAAATTGCAACAGAGGTTATTTCACCACAATGCATTTCTACAAGGTCTAAAAACAACCAACTAAAAGCAATCCCATTTTGGGAAACATGTCAGATTTGCATAATCAAATATGGCCACCAATTATCAATATGTCTTCCACATATCGGATGAAGTGTAATTTATTGATGACAAAAATCATGTTGTATTCTGAAATAGCATATTATGTTTCTAAAAAGAACAACTGAACATTTTGACAAATCTACAAACATTCAAGACAGACGAAAAAATTCCTAACTATGTGTTCAGACTGGAATCTTTTATCTTTAAAACAGTATACTTGGACTTATTACAATTATGTACTTATTACAATGACAGTAAACACATTAAAAGGTTTCGTTTTCATTCATGTAAATACTCGTTGGATAAAAGTTTGACCACTTGAGGTCTCTCAGAATAAACCAAAACCAGTTTCACAAGAAGTTGAAAATTTATCTCACGAAAATGCGGAAATCCAACATAACCACCAAATACAAATATCTGAATATTAATCTGAAAAATCATGATCCACTGCTCATTCAATAACATAATTGTCAGATTCATGAACATTATTATGTGATGAACAGTGGAAAAGATGTCACGGTGAATGTTGCAGGGTCCTTATATACCTCGAAAGTCTCAACCTGCTTGTCATCCTCTGAGAAGCCTGGTAGTTGTGCATTGGTCCAGCTTGTACCATGGCATTCCCTGCATGCAGTACTGCAAGTGAGACCATATTTCTGGCAAGAGCATCTTAGTGTGTGTCTTTTTTGCAATTACAGCAGATGATGTCCAGGAGTGCTGAAGATACTGCAGGCTGATTTGTCTGTATTGGTAAGCACCGTCCATCTATCATGTGCCTCCCTACTCCAATGTATTCGTTTCCAGCCCCTTCCACTCCATTTTCTGGAAGTAGATACTGGGGCTGTGGTATCCTTCGGCTGTCAGAGGTTGGTGGCAGAGTTTGGAAGAGTTTGAGGCTCTATGTATTGTAAGCTATCCTGTCCTTCCTCCTTAGATCATCCCCAGTTTCTTCTGTTTTAAGCCTGTTGGCAGAACAAGGCATCATCCATGATCTTCTCCAATGCTAGACGCTTTCCAAAGCCAAGTAGGGAAGAAGTGGGGTGACAGCCAAGAATTGCATGTAACAAAGAGTATCACATATATCATTGCCCAGCTTTGGTGCTTTGATTGCTTCATGCACCAAATCCTGTTCCTTCTTGAAGTTTGATTGGGTTCTGGTACCAGGAACAAGTCACACGGTTCAATTTCAACATGAAATAAAAGGCAATGGTAGCAGCATATTTCTGTGCAACATATACCTGATATGATGTAGAACCTCTTGGTAGGGGTAGCTGGTGAAGTAGAGCATCACCATGAAAAATGAACAGGACATTTCCACGTTCTCAGCAAGGGTTGCCTTACTGGACTGCTGTAGAATGGAGGATGATTACGACAATGCGTGTAGGTGACAGTTCATACTTGCACAGTGCTGGTAGATAGCTCTTGTACTTAGGAAATGGCCTTTTGATCTGAAGATAGATGTCACCACATTTAGTGACACATGTCCCATGCTTAAGTTTTCCTAAATATCATGTGGGATAGTGGTGTACAAAGTTAAAAAATCAAATCGTTTGAGCTTTGGAGAATACACCTGGTATTAATTCCACTTGTCTCAAATACTTCTCGTGAATATAAAGAACATCATTCCTAGATTCATTAAGGATTATGGTTAATCTTTGAGACAGAGCTTTGGTGGTACTTTACCGTGCAATATATCTCTTTTTGTACTGAAGTGGAAGGAATTTATGCTGTCCTCCTTCCTTCACGTTTTGTTTCCGGAGAACTCAAAAACCATGAGCGATATCTTAACTGAACTTGGCACATAGATAGTTCAAGTGTCAAAGTGGTGCACTTTGAAAGTTTGGGATTTTTTAAAAATGTATTTTTCCGAGTCTCCAGGGCAACGACTTTGACTAAAAAATGCGGTTGTGCTGCTTTCCGGAGCAGATCTTGAAAACCGTACATTTCTTCCCTTTAAAACCCGACATGTGTTATTGGCGGGGAATATGACTATTCCATGCTTGTTGAATTTTGGAACCCATAAGAAAAGAAGAATTGGCATATCTTCAGGTTTTAGAGTCATGGAAAACGTTAATAGGACTGATGCATGGTTTTGGCAGATTTCTTCCTCAGTTAACATACTGGGACCTTATGGGATGTATTATTTCATATGCCACAATTAATGTGATGTTTACATATAGTGGTTATATTATATAAGGCCCACTCAGTGGTAACAACTACAAACTATTCATTTTGGGCAGCAATTTGAATGGCTCGTCGCTGTGTGAGTGCTACAATCTTGAACACGACGTTAAACCCCATTTCACCCTCACCTTCGCCTGGGACGAACCGCACCTTCGGGCAAGTGTATGGAGCATCTGGCCGGAGTTGATACCGGGTTGATACTGGTCTCCAGCATTCCATGCTGGTCATAAGAGACGACTAACGGGATTCGTATTAGTATATTGCTGAGTACGGCATTAAACATTAGACAAACAGACTGAAGAAAAGAATTTCATAGGGGGACATGTGCCCTTCCTTAGATAATTTGATATTTAGATCAGAAGAGGTTAACAGAAACCATATCCATTGCAGGATATTTACAATAGCAATCAGGAAATGACCTGTCGGAGATGTGGAACACAGAATTCAAAATAACAACATGTACATTTTCTTTGTTCCTTTCAACATTGCACCAACTGTTTCAATAGGAAGCCTGTGACCACAAGTTCTGAATCTAGTTAGTTGTTTTTGTGTCACTCGAAATATGTGTGTAATCCCTGAAAAAAACAGTGGATATATTTAATGTTTGATTCTCTGAAGGAAATATAGATGTGTTACATAATGCCCAGACTTTTCAGGTTTTATAGGTATTCTTTAATGGGTTTTGAAGACATTCCCTGAAACTAGTTTTGGGATTCTAAGGTCAAACTTGATAATTAACAAATGTTAAATAATTCAAGTGAATACAGATTTCTCGGATATATACTACTCAAAAGAAGTTAAGGATCACCCTATTCTTTCATATTGGTAATGTTAATCTGTCATGGCAGGAGAGATTAACTGTTGTAATATGAAAAAATCAGGTGATCCTTAACTTCTTTTGAGTAGTATATAATTAACACGAATCGCTACAATGGGCTTATTCTCGTAATAAGGTAATTCAGATAATTTACAGGCAATCAAGCATTGGTGACTGTTCAACTTTAACTCGAGTGTGTGTGCGTGCGTTTATTTTTATTAATTTGAACATTTAGGGATGGGTGGGTGGGTCGGTGATGAACTAAATGTTACTTTTAAAGGGACATGCATTTGTGTTTCATAAAAATGAGCGGGGTGTGTATGTGTGTGGTGGTCAGCAATGACACCTAGAAATTAATTAAGCACCCCGATGACAACTGTCCAACAGAATAGAATCATTCGCGTCAAGTCTGACATATGTCTTGTGTAAGATGAGATTGACTCATGAAAACACAGAATGATGCAAATGTTTAATATTCGAACTGCAGTAATAACACTCCTTGCTGACAATAGGTTTAACTGCAGTCCCTTTTGTCGCTGGCCTCTTACGCTTTCGCTGGAAATCAATATACATCCTATACAGTGACGATACCTTTCAGAAGATTCCCCAATTTATAGATTTCGGCCATGGGAGCCTTGACAATTCACACTTATCAGAGTAAGTGAGCGAGTGAGGATTTAAGAATTGACCTTCACTTTGTGTGAGTTCATTGGAGTATGAACCTTTATAGAGTGAGGGCCAAACTGTATGAACATCGGAGCATAATGTAGATGTTATCAAATCTTGAGCAATGTATTTGAAACGTATTTAGACTAGGGTGAATATATATTATGCTATTTTCAAGATCACGTTGATTTTCATGTGTGTTAAAACTGGAATGTACCATGGTTTTACATTCTGAATAAACTGTCTTACATCGGGTCTTTTTTTACACGTAGGGATTTGCATGCATGTATTGACTTCTGGTGGTTTTGTTTTTGTTGTCATCGAGACCATGCCGTCATATGAACCTACTGGTAGACGGACAGTCCTTGTGTCTCAATACGTCGCGCCAGGCGGGATACATTTGGAAGTTCACGTTCGGAAATGTGTGCATACATCCATTATGTACACTGCAGCTTCGGCAAAACTGTTATAAATGAATTATTTTAGATTTCATTTTAGCCAATTGGTACTTATCGAAATAGCCAAATGTAATTTAAGCATGTGTTTTGCACGCAAAAACGGTAGAACAAGAGGGCCGATGAACTCGTCGCGGTAGCATACAAACATATGCAAGACGTCAATATAACCGATGTTTATCATCCACCCTGAACTGAACCATTACTGACAATACAATTAACACAACATTTGTATGAATTTTGTTTTAAGCCCAATGCTAACGAATATGTGGTAGGTCATTGAGCGACAATTAAATGTTTTCGTCGGTGGCATTGCCAAGTGCCATGGCGAACGTAAATCATCTGCCTAACACTATGCAGAAACGGTGATATTGAGTTCAGAATTTCTCTTCTTAAACGATTTCATCCCATGTGCTTAGTTTACTGTACAATCTCCTCCAGGTCAGTGTCCTTTATTCCGAGGGATCTGGTGTAAGACGCATAACCAAGATTTGTTTAATTTAACACCGCGCTCAGCTGTCTTCCAGCTTTTTGACGGCGGTCTACACAATCGAGTCTGGACCAGAGAAGCCAGTGATTGACATGACGTCGATCCACGCAATTGGAATACGATTGCGACGGAGTTTGCCGAGTGGACCTGAATGAACAGGTGATGGGGTTGCGCCTTTTTAAAACCTGGGTCATTTCAGTACTTCAATGTAATTTCACGATGTTATACGCTGCTGAAAATACCCACATTTGGAAGGATACGTGTTACAATACCCACCACATGGAGACATGACAAATTAACTTTAGTGATGAAAAAAATCGGGTGTTCGTTAACATCAGGAATGTATGAACTGGCGATCGCAATTCCAAAGCACGATTGCCTTGATCGTGACAAAGGAAGGAGGCGTTTCGACACGCTCTTTGTGAAACAGCTTGTGATTACGATAAGTTTTAACCGCAAAGATAACCAAATATACGCTTGAAGTCAGTATTTTGGGGAAGGCTGGTACTGAGAACAAATCCCTTCCAACATTTTTTTTTTCTGGAAACGAGGCACAGTATTCCAAATCCTCCAGCTCCTTCAGTGGGTTGAAGACAAATTCTAACCCTGATCAAATCTGAACGTAGAATGATCAACCCAATTAGACCACCCAGCCTTACAAGCTGGACAACTAGGGATCATGTAATTAATAGAAAGAACCGAAGTATTTTAAGTATTTATTCATTAGGCTGCGACAACTTGTATGTTTGATCTGCGTCTTGCAAGGGCACAGACCGATACACCAACCGATATCAGCGTCACCATTCCTATGCCAAGCAATAACGCCCAGAACACGAGGTCATTGCTGCTGTCACGGAGGTCAAACCATGAACGTTGTCCCGAGTCGCCGCTGAAAATCAGACGTGGTTTGTCGTCATCTGCAAAAATAAATAAAATAGTAGTATTTAATTTTAGGGATTTTTTTGTCAAGTACAAGATGATCCACCGACGCTGGGGGGGGGGGATGGGGGGGGGGGGGAACAAACGCAATCAGTGACATGCCTTCATGTAGTTTACTGAACTCGAGATGGGATGGGATGGGATGGGATGGGATGGGGGGCAATGCGACAAATGGAAACACTTACCATCTTCAGATCTCCGGCGTCTTTCGTTGGAGCAGGAACTCTGAAAAAGGCAAGGTGTCGATTTAACGCGGTCAAATATCGCCTCCCAAATTTTGGTTGGTCACCTTAATATTTCTCACGAAGATTTCATGTTAACGACGAGACCTTCGCCTTTCCGGAAAAGGCCCCAGCATGCACGTGTTACTAAGGGCACCTTTTCCCTTGAATATCTACAGAGACAGCATGGGTCACTGGACTGGCACAAGGTCAAGAAACTTTTCTAAAGTGTCCGATCCACATACATCCGATCGAAGTTCTTCGATCTACATACAAACAATACCAGTACTAGTTATTCTGACTCAGAATAACAAGGGTACCAGAGACCTTCAGTTCTGTGTTTGTCGACTTAAGGATTTGCAAAGCATATGTACAGTAACTGGGGTGGGGAGGGCATAGTGGGGGAGGTACCTCGTGATAGCCACTGTCGCATTTGGCAAGGGTGGAAACCTGACTTATTGTCGGTTTAGGCCCTTGATTAAAAGCTGCTTGGACGATTGGGCCACCCAGCCCCCTCAGCAGTGACGGCGGTCTGATAGTGCCCGTCTCAAGCGCAACGACCCATGCCGTCGGGCCCGGGTGACAAAATCTGATCACCCGATGAAGGTATGTGGTGAGGTTATGTTGAACCTATTCCAACCCTGAAACTTCAAGTGGTCCCACCTCCCTTGTCCCACGACCTTTGAGTAAAGGGTCTGTTTAAGGCTTACCCCATTGCATGCTTTTTCGCATAATGTAAAGTTACACTCAAATCGGATGGAGGGCTCGCCTGCCATGTCGAAAGCGCTGAAGTAAGGACTCATTGAAGTCAGCCCACTGCTTACGAAGCCGTCCTTCTGCCCGAACACGACGCCATCGCCACATCTGAAAAACATGAGTTGGGTTTATGCTGTTAACAGTATTTTCAGTTATAATTTTCACGGCGAGTCTCGGCAAGGTGGAGAAAAGACAGAAGTGTTTGTTTAACGCCGCATTCAGCAATATTCCAGCAAAATGACGGCGGTATGTTAATAATCGAGTCTGAACCAGGCAATCCAGTGATTGATATCATGAGCATCGATCAACAATTTGGAAATTTCGTACAACAAACTGCGGCACCTCAGATGACGGCCATAACACTCCAAAGCATCAAGTGACAGTGGTGAATTTTACGTCATGTTTGGTGTGGCCAAACCAAATCGGGGAGGAACTGCGATCTACTGCGATTCGGCATGACCAGAGGTGCAACTCTTGAGCGAGTGTGGTCTTACGCCGCTTTAAGCAACGTTCCAGCAATATCACGGCGGGGGATAGCAGAGTTGGACTTCACACATTGTACCCATGTCGTTAATCGAACCCGGCCTAACGAGAGAACGTTTTAACCACTAGACTCCCCGACCGCCCCGGCGCAACTCTTGACCTGTTCCGCTAATTGCTGCCTGTGACAAGTTGACCGCCTGCGTTATATTTTGGCCTGCAAACTACCTTTGGCGTTTAAGCGTTATTTTCACTTCACTTTTGAGAATATTCCCATGATAGAGACCTTTCATTGAAACCCATGTGGAGAAAATATTTTGAAGTGTCAACTTATCAGTTAGATATGTTTTCTAAAACGCGATGTAAGCAACATCTGAATGATTCAAACAAACATTGCTTTCTTCATAATGACATCAATAGCTGAGGGCGTGTTGTCACGAGAAGTTGTGTTGTCACGAGAAGTTGTGCTGCACGTGCGAAATTGACAAGGCACTGATCGAGTCCAATTCTGTATTCGGGTACTTAAGCCCAGTACATTTTATTCGGGCGGCAGGTTTCAATAATAGAAATGTACATATATTCACCATTTTAAATTAAGGTACAAAAGTCGGCTTTCCCTCTTTAAAATAGATATAAAACCATTTTTAAAATATAAACCTTAGGGCTAACGCCGCTTGGTTTTATTAGCAGATGTAGGTTTTAAGTCTGAAAACAAACCAGTCAGCTGTACCTACCCAGCTCGTAGAATTGCGTATCTTCTTCCGGTTAGAGTGCCAATTGCATCACATCCGTCTGGCCTAAGACCCTTCTCGTTATTCTTGCCTGAAATTCGAATGTGCATCCGTGTAGGTTTCCTACTCTTGAAGGTTATTCACGCCATTGGTTGGCTGCTATCAATCATACAGAGCAAAGATGTCCAATAGGTTTCTCATGTCGATACTTTTGCAACGCATGAAATTACCCATTGACAGGAGAGACAAATATTTGACAGAAAAGTCATTTCATAAGATGACTTTCCACGTAGATGTAGTTGTGTAATGGTAGACCAAACTGCCGACTTGGTTAACGACTCCTCATGGTTGGTTTGGTGTTTAACGCCGCACTCAGCAATATTCCAGCTATATGATGGCGGTCTGTAATTAATCGAGTCTGGACCAGACAATCCAATGATTGATATCATGAGCATCCAATCCCGTTAGTCACCATTTACGGCAAGCATGGGTTGCTGAAGACCTATTCTACCCCGGAATCTTCACGGGTCGACTCCTCATGGACTTATCTAGCCTCCATTAGTTACAGACTGCTTTCATATAGCTTGAATATTGCCGAGAACAGCGTAACAAAAGTGTTGATGTGTCGGATTCTGGAACGACAGAAACCTGCAGAACCCTGGAGAACCCTGGACGACATGATTACCGGTGCGCCCCGCCCCCGCCCCGCATCATTCGGTACCTACCGTCCGTAGATGCCGTCAAAACAACCTTCCTACCCAAGGGCACCTTCTTGTTGGTCAAATGAGCTCCAAGAACATCCGTTAAAGTCAGTGTAAAGGTGGACACAGCTTTCTTTCCCAGATGGGTCTGGATTTCCAGTGGTGCAACGAGACTGAATGACCAAACCAGAAAGATGTAGCCATATATTTTGTTGGCAGAGTGAGGGTGGACAACATTTCGACAACAATTACTAACTACTCAAATGGTATATGCAACTTCGGAAATACTCCTTAAAACAACCACGTTACAATGAAAATGTGGTTCAGCTAGTGCGAACAAGACAATTTGACCCGAGCACAAGCGGTGGAGCACAGAACCCTTATAGTGCCATTTGGTTTTTTTCTTGAATTTGAGAAAATTAAAATGAAATGTCACTAAAGGCTTCCGTTGCCGTTGCCATGTGTCATTACCTAACAAAAAAGGGACCGACCCATCAGGTGGGTCCTTTTCATTTTGGTAACTAGCAATCCTCATATCAACCAAAATTCAAACGATTACATAATTTTATATTCCGCGATATGTTTATGTAACTATGCAAATGAGCAGAGTCGACATGCATTAGGTCCAAAACAAAACGCTTTTAATGGGATAGAGAAAGTGATAACTTTCGTACCTTTCATCAACAGTTTGATTCGGAGAGATTTGATTTCCATTCTCGTCAAAGGTGCAGGTGACGTAGAACTCCTCTTCTTCAGAATGGACTGGATTTCCCGGCTCGCCCCACGACACGTACACTTTGAGAACGTACACCTTTGTGTCCTTGCGTTTCTAAAACGTCACGAAAACAGTTCAAGCTTGCGACATGTCAGTGATATAAAACCTTCAATCTACAGAAGACGAGATTCAGCCTTTAACACAGACTGATTTCTCCGGCAATATTTTTACCCGGATTCATCAAGGGTGAAAATCAGGACCATGGAAGGTGAAATGGCGTGTCTGGAAAAGATGAAGCTGGGGTGCTTGTCCCTATGTTGAAACCCCACGAAAACGGGAACATAATCGGGAGTTAACAATTCGAACAGACCTAGATATCCTAGATAACGGATCCTAGATATCAATAAAGCATTTACTGTGTTACCTTATTCAGTGGTTTACCGTTTGGCGTTATCGGGGTACTGGCTGATCAAGCGGATCTACAAAGGCAGATAACTCTTCACATCTTTGATCACTGCCACTTTATGCAATTGGCAAACTCGCTTATCCTAGAATCATCTGTTATAACGCGTTGTAATACCTCTGTGCTCCTGAAACTGGTTTTAGGACATTTCCTATTTGCGAATCCACATCTATTTTTGTATTGGCGATGTGGAGACTAAGCAGCATTGAGCACCAGGCTTATCTGTTGATACGCTACCAGGGAACCAGGCGAGTCTTGGTTATAAATACCTGCATATGTATCTTAGGATGGGTTGCAGACACCAAGCGATGGGGGAGTGGGGTGGGGGGCTGTTGGGGGAACAGGTGGCAATGGTTTATATAAACTTTTCCCACTTCAAGGTCGCTCACTCGCTAAGACTTAGCCTGAAGTACCGCCGCTTTCGACGGAATTCAGTTACTCCATGGCGATGCGTGGGTCTTGTTCGCCGTTCTCTGAAATGTTTCAGATGTACTAGCCACATTAAGAAACTATGCACGGAGAAAATATAGATATAAGGGCACGCCGTCCATATATGAAATATAGGTTTGAACACAGCAATTATTGGAGTCATCCAAACGCTCATGCACGTGCCATGCGATATGACGTCATTGAATGGGGCCTATGGACGTGCAATGTGTTACTGCACGTGCATCCTGTGCAGCTGTATACAGCATGTGCAACTCAAAATTCGCTGTCACTTTGGAATTTTTGAATGACCACAGATCATGCTTTCCAAACTTCAGGCGCAGACAAGCATATCACAAGCAAATCATGCCAAGATTGACAGCTGCACAGCGTCATGAAGCCATTGGAATGATCCGAGCTGGAATGAGGCAACAGGTGGCAACACATTTCCAATGCCATCGTAACACGATATCGGCAATGGTGAGGCATTATCAGAACACAAATGACGTTGCCGACCACCCACGTTCAGGACGTCCCCGAGTAACGACGCCAAGACAGGACAGATGATTCGAGTTACACATCTCCGACACAGGTTTCAAACGGCAGTAACGACGTCCCAGACAATTCCTGGACTGCGCCGTATCCATCCCAACACTGTCAGGAATCGTTTACGTCAGTACGTGATTCGACCACGACGCCCTGCCATACGTCCCATCCTGACACACCGTCATCGAGTCAACCGTCTAAGATGGTGTCGAAATCATGTTCGCCAATCTCGAATATGGTGGAGAAATGTTGTCTTTACAGATGAATCGAGGTTCAACATTTCCCACAGTGACGGGCGCCAACGTGTCTACCGGAACGCAACTGTATTGTGGAGAGGAATCGTTTTGGAGGTGGCTCTGATTTGTGGTGGGATAACAGCACGGCACCGAACCCCTTTGGTGGTTGTTCAGGGCAATCTCACCGTTGTTGGCTACAGAGATCCGATTCTGAGGCCTGTGGTCATTCCTTTCCTGCAACGTCATGGCCCGGGATTGACATTTCAACAGGACAACGCTCGTCCTCACACGGCTAGGGTCGCAATGGATTTCCTTCACCATAACAATGTCATGATACTGCCATGGCCTGCAATTTCTACAGATCTGTACCCAATAGAGCATTTGTGGGATGAAATGGAGCGCCGTCTGCGTCGTCTTCCACATCCTTCAGATAACGTCCGTGACTTGGCACAGGATTTGAGGAGGATATGGCAGGCCATTCCCCAGGCCTTCCATGCCCATTTGGTGGACTCCATGCGTCACCGATGCACTGCTGTGATTCACGCACAGGGTGGTCATACCCGTTATTAACTTTGTGACTTTGTCGTATGACCCCCTACTCCATTTAGATCTTCTGACGTCATCGTAACAGATGTTCAGGTCCCGTTGACATGTTCTTATGGTCCGATCATTCAGCTGCTACAGCGTCTGCATCATTTTGTTCTTGCTGTGTTGTATTTCAATCCAGAGTATATTTTCTGACATTCCAGGGATTGACATCGTGAGCATCGATCCACGCAATTGGGGTCGATGAGATGTATCAACCAAGTCAGAGAGCCTGACCACCCGATCCCGTTAGTCGCCTTTTACGACAAGCATAGTCGCCTCTTGCGACAAGCATGGTCGCCTTTTATGGCAAGCATGGGTTGCTAAAGACCCATGCTAAACCGGGTCTACATTTGCCCTGCCAACAGCAAATCTGCACTCAGGACGAGATTATTTTCTAAATCTATTTTAAACCTGTGACATTACCCGGTACTCTTCTCCAACCCAAGTTTCAGAAGCAAGGACAAGATATGTCCTCACTAAAAATACAAATGTACCAGCCATATATTAGTGCGAATCTCAAAATAAATAACCTGAAACCGACCGCAGTGTTATGAATGAAAGGGTCAATTAAGTGTCATCTCCGATATTTAAGTGAGCGAGTTACGCCGCTTTTAGCAATATTCCAGAAATCACCTAAAGGGGAGGGGAGACGCCAAAATGGGCTTCACACATTGTACCTATACTGGATATAGAAGCCGCGCCTACGGCATGACGAGCCAACACTTTAACCACTAAGCTGCCCCACGCACTGAGAATGGACGTAAATAATTGACTTGCGAAAAAGGGTATGCATGTGTGAAACATTAGCTAGCGAGTTAAAATTAAACGTCGCATAGGCATTATTTCAGCCATATAACGACGAGACCAAGTTACATATTCCAGCTGCATGGCGACGGTATAAATAATCGAGTCTTGACCAGACAATTCGGTCATGACATCCAGAAAGTAGGGTTAGAGTTAAAGGCCGATTTTTCAGTAAAACATTTATACCACAGTCCTAGAGTCGCGGGTGTCTTTGACGGGTACCAGTGAATCTACGACAAAGGTGTTCTCACTTGAAATTTACAGGGACTGCTGCCGCTTGGCGCATAGGAAACCGGCAATTCCAAGCTCACGCCTTGGGCCACCTTGGTGAAGGGCACTTCTTTGTCGTCCCGGCAGATTGCCTTGGCCTCGGCTTTCAGGTCTGTGGTGACCTTCACCTTCCCATCCACTTTCCCATCTGGGCCACATTCAGGAGTCACTACAAGGCAAGACGTGAAATATACAACCCCCGGGAATGATTGATTGAATCTGACCATAACAGAAACATCGACATCGATGGTCAATCACTGGATTGTCTGGTCCAGACTTGATTATTCACAGACCGCCGTCATATAGCTGGAACACTGCTGAGTGCGGCGTTAAACAACAAACCAAGAAACGAAACATCGACAATTACTTAACTTGCCATTACAGTCAATGTGTAAAATATCTGAAATTTTCAGTTTTAAACATTTAGGCGTTTTATGAATTGCCCAAAGAAAAATTTCAGTCATTTTGTAAATTAACTGAAAAATTTCCTTTTTATTTTATTAGGATAACTAATTCCAAACATTTGTGTTTAATTACACAGTGACTGAAGACGATATGATAAAAAGAAAACTGTTTTTGCTGGCGAGTCTCGCATAATTAGTCCTTTTGAACAGTTTTGCAAAATGCCTTCACTGAAAGTTTCAGTCAATTTATCTGCTACAGATACGATAGCGGTGCCTGTGGAATTTTAGTGAAGTCCACAAGCCAAACCTGCAAATGAACACCGTCCCACGTATTCTCCAACCCAAACACAAACGAGTTGGGTTTAACACCGGTTTGAATAGTGTTTTCACTGCATGTCAGGAGAAAAACCTGAAGTGATACGGAATAGTGCCGACAAACCTGAAACAATCGTTTCAAAACTACAATCAGGTTTCTGGCGTGCCCGACGGACGCAACTCTGCTCAGCGAATTGCGTCTTAAACAGGGCTGCCCCCGTTTCCCACACGAACAAACCTTGACTAAAACAAAGCACTGGGCGAAGGGTGCTGTGAATAGCAAAACCAAGACCTGTTGAACAATGTACGAAACTCACCTAGCATGATATAACCAGCTGGAATCTTCGCCAAGGAACAACCCTACAACAACAAGCAAAATATTGGGAACTATTGCATCGATTATCAGATTCCTATGGCAGGAAACCTGTGAAAATTTAATATTCCAACATATGCTGTTATGCAAACAATCTAGTGAGAAACTGTCCACATCACCAATTGTTCCAGTGATATCACGGCGTGTCAGCATAATGTGAAGGAAAGCCCAATAAGATGCAAGCTCCCGACGTTCACCACTTCGATGAAACCCATGAGCAAACCATAAAACAATCTGGGCAAACCGCGATTCAAACCACCGAACAAGGCGTATCCAAAGGGCGCAACTCTGCACACCTACTGGGCCAACCTTTCCCCCACTGGACGCAGGATATGCAATGCATGATTACAAAGTCAAGAAAACATGTTGCCAACGATATTCAAAGTGTCATGTTTTGTTTTGAAAAATGTTTTCCAAGGTTTGTTAGCCGACATCGTAGAAGCGATGCAAGTTCTCATAACGGATAGGCATGTGTGCGGGGATTAAATTTTAAATTACATTATTATCTAACGTTAACTACCAAACAGAAACAACCGTTATCTTGTCTAACAAAGGCAGAGCGTACAAACAAAAAAAAACACTATTTCGTTGACCCTAAATAATGACGGCTGGTGCTGACAAACCTAGAAACAATCAAGGACAACTGGATTTAACGCCAAAGGGACGCAAACGCTTCACAAGCGGCGCCTCAGACGACTTGGCTACCAGTCCCTCGGGTATGTCGCTTAAAGCCGCACTCTGCTACATTCCAACCATATGACGGCGGTCTGTAAATAGACTCGGGACAATCCAGTGAGTGACATGAGCATCCATCTACGCACATGCGATACGATGACATGTATCACCCAAGCCAGCGAGCCTGACCACCCGATCCCGTTAGTCGCTTCTTACGACAAGCACAGTCGCCTTTTTACGGCAAGCATGGGTTGCTGAAGACCTAATCTACCCCGGATCTTCACGGGTTCTCGTGCGTGGCAGTGACGACTTGGCCGCTTTTAGCAATACTGTAGCAATATCACAGCAAGAGGGACACCAGAAATCAATCTCATCAAAATCAGACTTAGTTCTCACTACCGCTAAACAAAGATCTGAAGACATCCCATTAGAGGTCACCTCAGAACGACCTTTCATCCGACCAATCAGTGCGTCGCTTACCAGATTATGAAAGTGACAGTCGGAATGTGATTTCTAATCATGCAACATCGAAATCTTTAACATGGGGTATTCCGAACGATAGTTACCGGTTTAACGACTGAATTCTTACAAACTAGACCATCTATTAGCCATTCCAGAATGTTCTTTAGTTCAGGTTTCAAATTTGTAATCGGGAATTTGTCAAAATATGTTTCGAAGCGAAGTCGCCAATTTGAAATTAGTGCTGTAAAGCACGAGAAAGCTGCCTTCTGATTGGTCATTCCATTGGTCGGTCAAAGTTCGCACAAGGTCGGTCTGACGTGACCCGTAATGGGATGTCCTCAGATCTTTGTTCAGCGGTAGCGAGAACTAAGATCTGATTTTAATGAGATTGGTACAATGTGTGAACTTGTGAAGCCCATTTCAAAGTCGAAACGGGAGACCTCGGTGTGGCCAGCAAACGCTTTAGCCACAAGGCTACCCTACCGCCTGTTAGTGAAGGAAGAAATTAATGGTAATAACTCACGAATCCCAGGAGGAGT